>NW_026695227.1:32877824-34077824 GCF_021218885.2 Marmota monax
TGACTTTATTCTCTGGTGGTTGGTGTGGGGCCATGATCTGAGATTCCCCTGGGGGTACTCTATGAAAACCTTGTTCTTTGTTCAGGGTCCCAATTCCTTTTTAGTATGAATGCGGGTCATGTGAAGAGTTCCAGAACCTGGTGGTCTGGCAGAGGCTTCATGCAATCCCTGAGTACTGTTCAACTGTGCCTTTTTCTGAACTTTAAGGGGCAAGAAAGGGAAATGGCGTCACTTGCAATGTAAGGTGGGTGGGGGATTCACGGATCCTCATTTTATTTTATTTTATTCTTTTTTTGTACTAGGGATTGAACTCAGGAACACTTGGCCATCGAGCCAACCCCCAGCTCTGTTGTGGTTCATTGTGGGTACTCTGTACCTATATGGTAGATTTGGCTTGAAACATTGGAAACTTTGTCTTAGAGAATTAAATTAAACTTTGTCTTAGAGAATACAGCTCATATCTATGAATATTAATAAAAGAAAAAAATGAGGGCTGGGTGTGGTGGCACATGCCTGTAATTCCAGCAGCTTGGGAGGCTAAGACAGGAGGATCTGGAGTTCAAAGCCAGCCTCAGCAACAGTGAGGCGCTAAGCAAGTTAGTGAGACCCTGTCTCTAAATAAAATACAAAATAGGGCTGGGGTTGTGGTTCAGTGGCAGAGTTGCTTGCCTCGCACATGTGAGGCACTGGGTTCCATCCTCAGCACCACATTGAAAAAATAAATAAAACAAAATAAAGATATTAAAAATATTTTTTAAAAAAGGGCTGGGATTGGTTCAGTGGCCAAGTGCTCCTGAGTTCAATCCCTAGTACCAAAAAAAAAATGAAATGAGGATCCATGAATCCCCTACCCAGCTTACATTGCAAGTGATGCCCTCTCCCTTCCTTGCCCCTTAAAGTTCAGAAAAAGATACAGTTGAACAGTGCTCAGGGATTGCATGAAGCCTCTGCCAGACCACTAGGTTCTGGAACTCTTCATGTCACCTGCATTCATATTAAAAAGGAATTGGGATCCTGAACAAAGAACAAGGTTTTCATGACACAGTTCTGTTGCGATCTGTCTTCTGATTGGTAACTAAATGAAGCAGATCAGGTGTTCAGAAGTCACCTTCATGGTAGGGAAGTCCTGAGGATTTTAACAAGATCTTTTTCCACTTGGAAATCCCTCTGGGTACCTTTGCAAGGATGCCTCCGCAGTGCATGTTTTTGCCCCTAGACAGCGCTGCTGCACCATTCCTTGGCCAGGGCCAGTCTGGGGAGAGAGGAGGTACTTTGTATTTTGGAGGTGGGAGAAATGCTTTATACTGAGAAGTGAAACTTTGGCCCAAACTTACACAGGTAGAGTTAGTTGCTAATTTTGCTGAGCATGAATTCCGAACCATGTTTACTGTCTGCATGGTTTTGGGCAGGTTTCGCATGTGGAGTGGAAAACAGCAGAGCTTTGGGGATAATTGGGGATAATTGAATGATTTCCTTCATATGAACTGTTTAGAACAGTGCCAAGTACATAGTAAGTGCTCAATAAAATTCGAGATTTAAAAAAAAATCCTTTTCAATTTCCATTGTAATGACCTTTCTCATCTCTTGAGGGCAGGGACCATAGCTTGCTGCTCATCTCTGCTTCTCAGGTGACTGGAACACAGCAGGTGCTTTGTAAAATATTCCTCTCTCTACCCTGTCCCCATCACATGGAGGAGAGAGCTGCTGTTTTCATGTGGCTTCAGAGGAGGCCAGGCAGGGCCTTATAGGGAGGTGGAGGGGTGGGTTGATTGGCAATCTGAGCTGTCCAAGAACAGAACAGGCTTCCTGGTGAGAGAGTGAGCTCCTGGGCATTGGAGGTGTATGAGCAGAGGGGACCCTGGTTCAAGTACAGTCTGGAGGTCACATTTCTAAGTGAAATGCTGATGGTGGCCAGAGTGCTGGTTGTGAGAGAGATGGGAAAGGGGTGGGAATCTGAGGGCATTAGGGGAGGAAGTGCCTTGGTGGGGAAGGGGAGATGTGTGAGGCAGCTCCAGGCCTTCACCCTCCCTGTCAATATCTAGAATGGATGAGCTTTGAGTAGAGGGTGGGCTGTAGGTGGCTGTGGTGTGCCCTTGACCTTGGCTGGGCCTGCCGTCCTTTTCTGGGTGAAAGGTGTTGCCGGAGGGACCTCCATCTCCCCACCAATCACCTGCCCACACTGTCCTCTTCTGACAGTGTCTTAGTTGCTGAGTGGCTCCTCTGCCCACCTGGTTGCCCAGATGGATACTTGGGCATCACCTGCCCAGTCCACCAGGCCCATGGGAAACAGAAAGTGATTTCAAGAAGGAGAAAAAGTGATTTCAAGAAGTCAGCAATGGCTCTTACTGCTCTGCCCTGCGCCTGCAGCTTTTCTCACCCTGGCACCAGGACGGAGCCTGGGAAATCATCTGGGGCTTCGGGGCTTTGTCCTTGCAGGTTCCTCTTTGCGTGGGTGGCTTGTACCCCCACCTCCTTCATGTCATCAGCACTCTTTTTTCCCCTTTATCATTTTTGTGTTAGTTTTAATCAGTTTTACATAACAGCAGAAAGCTCTTTGATTCATTTACACAACAGAGCAGAATTTTTCGCTTTTCTGATTGTGCACAAAGTAGAGTCACACCATTTGTGCAATCATACATACCCAGGGTAATGATGTCGGTCTCATTCCACCATCTTTCCTACCCCCTTGCCCCCTCCTCCACTACCCTTTGCCTGTCCAAAGTTCCTCCACTCATCCCATGCCCCCCCACCCCCCACTATGGATTAGCATCCACTTATCAGAGGAAACGTCGGCCCCTGGTTTTTTGAGATTGGCTTATTTCATTTAGCAGGATGTTCTCCGGCTCCATCCATTTACCTGCAGGTGACCTTCAATGCAACCTTCCCTGGCCATCCATGTAAACGTCTAACTCTCCTCCTCGCCACCCCATCCTCTTCCCTGTTTTACTTTTCTTCATGCCAACTGCCACTGACACAGTATGTCTAAGGCTGGCTGTGGAATCCACAGGCTCAATGCAAAGTGAAGAGGGGGCACCTTACTTAAAAATGCAGAACTCCTATACAGTGTCAGGGGAGTACTGAACCAGGCATGGCACCCTTATGGGTGAGGGCTTGTGTAGCTGCCTTCGGAGTGACCCTGACAATGTGACACTTGTTGTGTTTATTGTCTTTCTTCTCCAACAGGGATGTAGGCCCCACGAGGGGAGGGATCCTGGCCTACTCACAGTAGTACCTTAGAATCTGTTCTATCTAGCTGGGTGTGGTGGTGCACACCTATAATCTCAGAGGCTCAGGAGGCTGAGGCAGGAGGATCTCAAGTTAAAAGCCAGCCTTAATAGCTTATTGAGGCCCTAAGCAACTCAGTGAGACCCTGTCTCTAAATAAAATATAAAAAAGGGATGAGGATGTGGCTGTGATTAAGTGCCCCTGAGTTCAATCCCTGGTCCAAAAAAAAAAAAAAAGGATCTGCTGTATCTACAATGTAGCAGGCACTCATTAAATGAGTGAACAAAAAGGGTCACATAGGAGGTCATCTCTGAAGGAGCACTTCCACCAGCCAGTGGGTATAGTAAAAGGAAGCACATTGGAGTTGGGTCTGGAGAGATGAGAGTGTAGGTGGGGGAAGCTATCCCAGCTTGAGTGGTTGGGGTAGAATGTGCCTTGGTGTCCATCTACCATGGGACCCTGCACAAGTTGCTTAATATTTCTGACCCCAGGCTCTTCTTTATCCACCCCCCATTTTTTGTAGTACTGGGAATTGGACTCAGGGGTGCTTTACCACTCAGCTGCATCCTCAGCCCTTTTAATATTTTTTCTTATTTTTGCTGAAGATGGCCTCAAACTTGTGATCCTGTTTCCTCAGCCTCCTGAGTTGCTGGGTTTACAGGCACGTAGTTTCCCTTACTACAGGGATGACATGGGGGACAGTAGAGGTTACTGAGTACACAGAGCACAGGGTCCAGTAATGATGGAATGGTGTATTTGGTGTCTCTGGGCTAGAAGAGGTTGGAACTCTGCACCAGTTCAATCACTAGGGACAGAAGACAGTGGATGGAGCAGGCTTGGTGTGGACCCAAGTGGCCTGAAGGGCTGCTGTGGGGCTCCTGAGGGGAGAGGCTCCGTGGATTAGGACCAGGGGTTGAGGGAGCCTTGCTTTTGAAGGCCTCTAAAACTCTGGACCTGGGGGACTTGGTGCTCAGAGGCAGAAGAGTTGTGTCCCTCCTGCCCCTCTGTTCCCTGCCCTGTCTCAGGTTTGGAGGGCTTAGGATTCATTGGCCACTCTCCAGGGAGAGTTCTCATGGAGGACACTGGCCATGAAGGCAGCAAGGCCTCCACAGCGAAGCTGGAGCAGAGCAAAGGCCCTGTACAAGGTGGCATCTCTGGGACCCCCTGAAATAACAAGGGAGACTTCCTGGTGGACAGCAGGAGGCTCTGTGGCACAAAAGGGGCCCCAGGAACCCCAATGATTTGGGCATTGATGTCATTGTGACCACATTTTTACCCACAGGCTGGTGACTTCAGCACGGCACCTAGAAATTAGTACATGCTCAATAAACAGGAGTTAATACCCGTGTCATCGGTGTGTTCTCAGGAGGGCTCTGCAGGAACTGAGGCCAGGCCGGGTGGGTAATGACTAGCACAGGGTGGGAGAGGACCTTACCAGCATCTTATTTATCCACACCTAGCTCATTTTTTTTTTTTTTATTTTTATTTTTATACCAGGGATTGAACTCAGGGGCACTGGACCCTGAGCCACATCCCTAGCTCTGTTCTTTTGTATTTTATTTAGAGACAGAGTTTCACTGAGTTGCTTAACACCTTGCTTTTGCTGAGGCTGGCTTTGAACTTGCTATCCTCCTGCCTCAGCCTCCCAAGCCACTGGGATTACAGGCGTGAGCCACCATGCCAGGCCACCAAGCCCATTTTGAGAAGAGATTTGCCGGAGGATGGGATCAGAAGCCAGAGAGGAGAACGGTGGGACCCGGAATCTCCCTGCTTCCCGCCATATCCCTGACTCTCCAGATTTCAGACCCCAGCGCCTACTTCCTACTGGTCTCCTCTGGGATGCTGTTCAGGTCCCTCAAACCCAGGTGTCCAAGACAAGTTCTTCAGCTTCCTTCCCAGGCCTTTGGTCTCACCATCCACCCTGGTGCCAGAATCTGGGAGTCTCATTAGATTCTTCCTTCTCCAACCCCGGGCCCAACCCACTACTAAGCTTCAGTCCAAAATCCACATGGCAGCTGCCGTCTCCCTCTGCCTCTCAGCTGCTCCTCCCTGGCCTGTTCTTGCTCCCTGGGTGCGGAGGCCTGCCCTCCTCCTCTTCAGGCTCACCTCTGATTTGGCCCTAGGTGCTCAGTAAAGTCAAGAAATGGAGGGTAGCTAGGGGTGCTGGGGTCTGGATTGGGTCCCGGTCCCCTGTCTGTCCCACGGTCGTCAGCTGGGGGCGCTCCTGCCCCACAGAACCCCAGTGGGGGCGGGAGTGTCTCCTGCGCCAGCCCAGCCAGCCTGGCAGGTCTGGTCTGGATGCGGGAGGCGGGGAGGGTTTGGCGTAGCGCGTCAGTGCGTGGGTGCAGGAGAGGGGGCGAGGGGAGGCTGGGTGTGCGCACAGGCTCCCAGCGTGTTTGTGCAGAGCTGGGGAGGGGGGGGTGCGGCGGGGACTCAGCTGTGGCATGGGTTGCTTAGAGGTGCCCTTGCCCCTTGCCTGGCCTCCCCCCAGGCCAGGAGACCCTGCAGTAGGGTTGCATCCACCCGGCAGACCTTCCCCAGGGATCCCTACCCCTTCACCCGCTTGAGGCAGCCCCCTTGGGAGGGAAGGCTTTGGGGTCTCATGCCCACTGTCTGCTACTTAAACTGTTTGTCCTCAGGGTCCTTGTAAATAAGGGGACAAGACCCCCATGTGACGGATTGTCATGAGAACTGGAGCTGGGTGTGGGAAGCTCCTAACTCCTGGTCTCCACAGTGACAAGAGGGATGGAGGGATCAGGCAGAGACCCCCATGAAGGCACAGCCCATCCCCTGAGTACTGGCCAGTGGGTGAGAGTGGCCGTAGAGCCTGGGTTCTGGAGGCTGGAGGCCTGGAGGGTGGCACAGACCATTTGCAGCCACAGGATAGGAGAGGAGGGAGGGGCCATCAGAACTCAGAGCACAGAGGAGGAGGGACTCAGCAAAGTCTTCTGGGAGGAGGTGGGCAGCGGTGGAGCTAGCCCTGAAGGGAAGGTGGGGGGTCTGTCTGGAGGGCAGCAAGGTTCTGCGGAGTGGAGGCAGGGCGCAGGGGGTCTGCAGCAGGCAGCAGGCAGCAGACAGCAGGCAGCAGGCTGGGGCTGGGTTGGCAGGGCGCAAGGCCTTGACTGCTGGTGAAGAGGCCTCAGTGGCGGGTGGCAGACTGAAGTGTTCGAGGGGCAGGGATGCCATGGTAGAGCTGAGTTTCTGGAAGATTCTGCACAGCCATGGACCACTAAAGAAGGGAGAGCAGGTCCCTTTGCCAGTGTAGAGGGGCAGGGTCCGGGCCAAGAGAGCAGCTGAGGTGGGGCAAGAGGTGCCAGGGCCTGGACTTGGATGGCAACTGGAGGGAGGGACAGGTTCCCAAGGAGGAAAGTCTCCTTCTCCCCTTGGTCTACACAGTAAGGAATTGAACTTAGATGACCAAAAGAACTTCCTAGTCCCAGAGCTGGACATGCCCTGGTGCTTGCCTGTCCCTGAGTCCCTTGCTGCCCCCTAGCTTCTACTGCCCCCAGACATCCCTAACCCCTGACTAAGCTTTTGGGATGAGCCCTGGGCCTGGCTGAGGCCTGAGGTGGGCAAGGGAGTGCAGATTCCTGACCCACTGAGTAATATGTGACATGTTGTGACTCGGCTGCGGCCCATCATGTGTCTGCCACAGATGGGTCTGGGGGTCCTGCAGAGTCTGTGACAGGGACCTGCAGCCAAAGGGCTTTTGGCAGGAGCAGAGGGAGGTATTTTTCAGTGAGCTGTGGAAGGAAGCTGAAAAGTGGAAGAGGGTGCCCAGGCCAAGACCGGCCAGTCATCCCTGGCCCTGTTTCCCAGAGCCCACATGTGGGCCCTTATGATAGGGCAGGATCAGGAGCGTTGGAGGGGTGCTGGCCTCTGGGCAAGCTGGCTCTCCTTCCAGAGGCCTGGGGTTGACTCCCTCCCATGAGGTGCAGGTAGCCCAAGGGTTGGGTAGAGGAGTAGGCTGGGCTGTCCTGCAGAGGGCTCCTAGTTGGTAGGTCCCTGGAATGCTCGAGCAGCCTCCCCACCCTGGCCGGGGGAGGGGGCAGCAGGCTAGGTGTGGATGACCCATGGGACCTGCTGGTAGACCTGGAGGCGGGGTCTGCAATGCTGCAGGCCTGCTCTTCTTACCTGGGGGCATGTCCGGTCCCCAGTGTCTGCTGTCTGTAGTGACTCCCAGTCTGGGCATGTGGACACTTGTTCCACTACCGTGTGTCCATGCCCCACCCAAGCTTCCAGGCACAGCTCTATCCAATGAGGCTCCTGATTGTCAGACAGTGGACACTGGGTGGGCACTGTGTGGGCCGCTGGGGTAGAAGGGGCTTCATGGAGAGCCTGGGATGGGGAGTGGGTTGGAGGTGAGGGTGGACGCAGATGTGGGATGATACCTGGATGTGGAATAGGGGTGAGGGTGAGGGGATGCCTGGGAAGGCAGGGTGTGGAGTGCTGTGGGTTTGGGGCACCGTAGGGCTGACACTGAAATTTCAGGCACAGGTGAAGTTGGGGTTTGGGATGCAACTGGTTGGACATCAGGATGGGGTTGCTTGAGCTTAGAGGAGCACCCAGATTTGAAGTGAGTAGATTTAAGGTTGAGTCAGGGGCATAGTTCAGATTCGGCATTAGGGTTGGGGCCAGAACAGTGTCAGATGGGGTGTGGGGTGAGGGTGAGGGGCAGGTGTTGTGGGCCTGGGGTTTGGGGATCCTTCCTGTCAGGGCAAGTGGTATCCTCACCCCTGCCTGCTCCCTGTCCCCCTGGGTGGCCTCTTCCTCACTCTGGACCTAGCCTGGGAATCCAGGTCTTCCTCTGAGCTGCTCTTCGTGTGGGTCTCAGCAGGGCGAGTCCTATGCCTCTGAGGAAACTCAGTCCTTGGTTAGGTGGGGAAGCTGGGCCTGCTTCCGGTGACCACTCTGGCCTTAATCAGAGTGGTCACCAGACCTGCCTGTCCCATCTTGTGCGATTCCCACACGTGAAGGCCCGATGAAGGACCAGGGTCAGGCTGCATCTGTCTTGTCTCTGATTCAGATTGATCCAGGGCCTGTGGCCTTCATGGAGGGCCTCTGCACTCTGCTCAGGTCCTCTCCAAGTCTGGCCTCCTGAGGAAGGTCTCAGACTCTGCTGCCTGGGCTGAACTGAACTCGGTTCGGGTCATGGTGGGCTGGAATCCTGGTCTGTGCCTGGACCCTGCAGACTTCCAGCCCAGCTCCACTCCTCAGTGGATATACCTGAGCCTGGCCAGTGAGGGGAGGGCTGCCCCTGTTCTACCACAGCAGCAGGGGTTGGGGGCCTTGTGATCCCCTGGGGTGGGACTGGCTGGGAGGCTTGGGGGCACCCAGTTGGGTGTGTTTACGCATGACTCAGAGGGATGCTGGGATGCTGAGGCCCTGAGCTGGTGGCTTTGTTCTCCCTCTGGCTCTGTGGTGAGTGCCACAGCCCTGAGTCATCAGGGTGTGGCCCAGATGCCTGTCAGCCACACACAGCCACACACTGGGCCCAGGGCACAGCAGCCTGGGCTCAGAGGGGTCTGCCTGCAGTGCTCCTGTAGGTGACAGTACTGTGGCTCTCTTCCCCCTCCTTCCCAGCAGCTCCCTGGGAAGTGGGGTAGGCTCTTTGTGGGGTCTAGAGGTGCTGGAATGGAGTTGGCACCTGCAGGCCCAGCCAGAGACCCCGAGGGGCACAGCACCCTTCCCTAGCTGCATTATGAGGGGCACTTGAGGGCCACTAAATGCTGGCCTCTCAGTTGTCATTGCACTGGGTCCTTGCACAACTCTGAAAGGTGAATCTGTGTGTTCCCACTTCACAGAGGAGGACACTGCTGTGTGGGAGGCTAATATCCCAAAGGGTGTCCAGCTGGGCTGAGCCTCATCAGATGCTCCGCCATGGTGGAAGGGCTGGAGCCACATGTGGGGACACGAGTGATGCTGGCCTGGCCTCTGCCCTCCATGTCAGTCCAGCTCTCCATTAGGACCCCCTTGAAGCCCCTACCCCCAGTTTAGAATCAGGCAGGTCTCCAAGGGTCTGGGGTCTGGTTTTCCTGATCTGCCTTCTCTGGACAGGGGAGGAAGTGGGGCCCTTGGGGCCGCTCCCTCCTTGGGGACCTGGGCTTCCCTCCCCCTAGAGAGAGGAAGGCTGTGTGTGGCCCACAAGACCACCTCCTTCTCCACAGGGGGCTGTGTCTATGTCTGTGTGTTGGGGAGGTCAGGAGAGCCAGCTCAGCTGTTAACTGGGTGCAGGGGAAACAGTACAGCTCAAGGGCCTATACTGCCTGTGCATAGTGCCCTCCCACAGGGGCAAGGATGGGGCCAGGAGCCCAGGTTCCCAGGCACACTTGGGGACTTGGAGGGAGGCTGGCCTGTGTTGGTTGCTTTCTCTGACAGTTGGGGGTCTGCTCCCAGAGAGGCTGCTGCTGTGTGGTGCAGCTGGGTGCAGGGGAAGGTGCTGCCCCGCCCGTCACCCACACCCTCCAGGTTCCTGACAGAAGCTGAGGGAGGGAAGGAGAAAGCACCTTATTAGGTAAGGAATGCCGGTCTGGCCAGGTGGGGAGAGGAGGCTGGCTCCTGCCTCCGGAACCCTCTCCATCTGGGTGGCAGTGGCAGGCCTCTTGGGTGCCCAGGGACCAGTGCTGAGCCTGCCCCCTCCAGCCCCGCCTCCTGGAGCCCCTGCTGCCTTGCTAGACCCCAGCAGGTCCCCCTGGCTCAGGGGAGGGCTTGTCCTCCTCACCAGGGAGGCTGAAAAGGCAGGGTCTTGAGTCAGCTCGGTGGCTGTGTGACTTTTCAGCTTCCTCCTGTGGGCAGTGAGCGGTGGGCCAGAGGCCCTGGGCCCTAAGCTCCATAGTATGTCCTTTCACTTGCACTCACAGGCCCTGGCCATATTGGCCATGCACAGGCTCAGGCCTGGCCCCCTTCCTCTCGGTTGGGAAACTGGCTTCCCTTCTAGGCCCGTCCTCTCAGTTCCAAGAGAACTGGGGTTCTGAGGAGGACAGTTTCTCCAGGCAGGGTGGCCTGCTGGGTCTGCTACATCCCAGTGATGGGGCTCAGCAGAGAGCCTGGGACACAGGTGCTATCCCTTGCACTCCCTTGAAGACCAAGGCAGGCTTCTCCAGGGTCCTCCACCTCTGCCCCACTCCACCTCTCTTCAGCTCCTGGTCAGCGTGCTTGGCATCTCCTTTGCTGGCCATCCCCTTTGCTGGCTGTCCCCTTTGCTGGCCGTCCGGTGTTGGCCCTGGAGATAAAGCATGGACTCCACATGTCCAAAGCCTTTTCAAACATTATTTAATTTGGCCCTTGCAACAGCCCCTGTACTGGTGGGTGAGTTTAATGGAGAGTTTCACAGCTAGGCAGAACTGGGCCTGGACGCAGTCCCTGTTCCTGCTCGGGTCAGGGAGGAGAGGCCACATGTTCTCCTGTTGGCCCAGGAAGTATCAGACCTGGGGGTGCCTTTGGGAAGTGTCCAGCCAGCCCCCCACTATAAGCCCTGATTCAGGGGAGCCTAGGACTTCTGCTGCCTCCTCCCTAATCCTGCCCCAGCCTTCTCCTTCCTCTGCCCTGTCTCTCTGAGCCTCCTGCCCTGCCCACTTCCAGCGCTGGGATTGCTCCCAGGGTTTCCAGGGAGGCTGACAAAGCAACTTCTGCTGTGTGAAGGAAACAAGGCCAAACATGTGAGAATGTCCACGTGCAGAGCCCTCTTCTATTCCAGCCTCCCCTGTGTACAGCCTGTCCACATCCCCCTACCTTATGCAGAAAGGACAAAGCCCCTGTGCTCACAGCCCCTCCTGAAAGCCCTAGGGCTCAGGGAATCTCCCAATCTCTTGTAGGTTTGGAATTCTGAGAATTCAAGCAGGAAGTTCAGCCTGTGTCTTGCTCTAATCTCTCCTGCTTGTTTCAAGTCCCCTGTTCTCTGAAGTATGCATACACTGTCCAGGGCTCAGGAAAGTTGGAGGCCAGGATTCCAAAGGTCCACATTCTCTCCTATGTGGGGCTTGAGGATGCCTGAGGCTCCTTTCTGAAGTCTCACTAGGGATGCCTTCTCCACTGTCCTTCTCCAGCAGGTTGGGGCTTCCTGTACCTTGTGCTCACTCTGCTCTTCAGAGAGTGCCATCGGCTACCGACACTCTGTCCTTTACTCTGCATCTTAGTTGGTACCTGGTATTCTCTGTTCTCTGCCAGTCTGGTCCCAGTGTCTGGAACAGTGTTTGACACTAGTTAGTGCTCAGTGAATAGTCCCCACAACAGGAGGCTCCCTGCCATGGCACCCTTTGTGGGAACCACACTGTGAGGAAGAGCTTGCTGGCTGTAAGTGGCTCCCTTTGCCTTCTGTCTTGAGGCACAGATGGGTCTCCGTGCCCTTCTGGCTGGCAGCCCCTCAAGCATGTGCCCCTCAACCATGGTCAGCGGACTCTTGCTGACTGTCCAAATGGGAAACTCCAGAGCAGGCCCTGTAGGTCCAATCCACTGGGCTTTCAGTTCATGGCCCTCTGAATGGGGTTATCTGCACCACCCAAACTTTGACTGTCTTTTTTCCCTGGGCTGCAGGCTTGTACGTGCCCTGGAGGGGTTAGAGGGGAGAAGAAACCTAGGCCTGTACATAGACCATCACCCCTCTCCAGGTCACTTGTGTGGCTTCTTTGGGCCTGGACCAGGATTCTCTAGAAGGTTCTAGAAGCCAAGAGGGTCAGGCCATGGGAGGCAGGTGTGGTTTCTCTCAGGCCTTGGGCTCAGATGTGAACTGAAAGCAGAGTCAGTGTGTGAACAATTGTTTGTGCATTCAGTGAGCACTTACTACATACAAAACAATAATTCTGGAAGGGGAGAGCACATTGTGAAGGGAACACACCTAAGTCCACTCTGAATCTCAGATGGCAGGTCTGGCATGGGTCTTAGAAATGGCCTTTTCTAACCAACTCAGAAATAGGGCCCAGAGAAGGACACATGCTTTCCTGGGTCACACATCAGTGTGTGGTGGCTGGGATTGGAATCTGTGTTCCTTCTCCAATATCTGCTGTCCAAGGAACTGCCTGAGCCTGGGCACAATGTTGGGAAAAGGGAGATTCTGGCCAGGGGCCAACAGATTGTGCCCAATATTCTGAGGCATGGTTGCTAGCAGTCAGGGGCCTAGAAAGGAAATCATAGGAGTTCAATCTCAGGAATAAGGAGTTACAGGCATCAAGGGTGTGTGTGTGTGAGTGTGCCATACATGTCAATGTGTGTGAGAGGCAGGGGACACACAGGACTTATTGTGGGCAGGTTGATTAAACATGTAAATGCTTAGAAATCAGGAAGACTTGCTTGCCTGATATGAATATTTGGCTCTTGTTATTTTAAGGGTCCTCAGAGGAGGAAAGACAAGGACTGGAGGGTTGCCCCTGTGGGATCCTTCTGGGTGTGGGTGGGAGAGCATCAAGGGCAGCGTGACAGGTAGCCTGGGTGGGCATGTGAGAATCTCAGAGGCAGGCTTCAGCCCTGTCCAGCTCCTGGATGAGGGAGGTCCAGAAATGAGGTCACACCTCCAGCTGGCTATGGGCTGTGCAGAGGGTGCAGCTGGTGTGGTCCCGGGTGGGTGCAGCTCAGAGCCTTGGAAGGTCAGAGGGTAGACGGCAAGGCCTTTGCAAAGTCTCTGCCTCTGTCCTTCTCCAGAACCTCCCGCCCCGCCGGGCGGGGGACTGGGGTGGTGGGAGGGTGGACGGATCCTCAGGGTCGGGGTGGTGGGAGGGTCGGGGGACCCTCAGGCCCGGCGGGTGGACGCCCCTGCTCCAGGCCTGCAGAAGCCCGCGGCGGCCGGCAGGGGGCGGTGACGAACCGGCTTTGGGAGGCTCCGTGCCTTGTCCCGGGCGGGGCGACCCGGAATGCGGCGGGGTTCAGATGTGGCGGCGCCGCCCGCGTCCTGTCGGGTCCCGTCCCGGCGGCCCAGAGCGGCTTCCCTGCCCGGGCACGCCATCCCGCTGGAGGGCGGACACCAGGTGCCGGCGCTGCGGGCACAGAGGCTTCCGAGCCCCTCCCCGGGGCTGCCCCTCCCTCTAGCCCCACGGGGCACCTGGGGGACCACAGCTAGGGGCACACGTAGGCCGGAGTTGGAGTGGGGGGGCTCCTCTATGGGAAGGAGCCCAGAGCAGCGCGAGGCACACCCGCCTGCGGGTGGGCGCTTCAGTGGCTTCGCACAGGACCTGCGCGGTTCCTCAGCTGTTGGGGCGATGTCCCCAGGCTGGCCGTGCTGCTGTGTTAACTCTTAGAAGGGCTTATGATGTATGTCCCTGACCACCTCCCCCACCACACGGGCAGCTCCCCAAGGGGAGGCTCCTCAGAAGGGGGCTCTTGAGCCTCCTACCTCATTCTAGGTCTCCCTGTGTCCTCAGACTGGGATGGATGAGTGGGGACAGAGAAGTGGAAAGAAGGTTCTGCCTGAGCTGCTGGTAAGCTGGCCTGGTTGCTCTGTCTGGTGTCTCTGAGGGGAAGCTGAGGCACCCTGAGCCTGAAGGAGCCTGGGGAGTGGCACAACCGTAGGTCCTGTGGACTCTGCCCTTGACCCTTGACCCTGCCCTTGACCTGCAGAGCCAAGACTGAGGAGGCAGTGGAGAGGCACATTCCTGGTGTCTGGAGGAAGAAAGGCCAGCCACAAAGGGCCTACTGGCTATCTATGTGGTGTGGTGGCCAGGGGAGGAGTGCAAAGCTTGTTTGTATCTGGCAGATGGTGGCTGAGTGTCAAATCCTCCAGTGAGTTAGTGGCAGAAGCAGGACAAGAATCAGGACCAGAGTGCTGGACTCTCCCCATTTCCTCATCTTATAGTGGTGGACATGTGTGGGTCTCACTATGCGTCCAGGATCCTGCCTCCAAACCCAGGCCCTGCTATGGCCATACCAGAGACACTCACCCTGGCCACAGTCCTTCCCTGGAAGTCCTGGAAGAAGGGACACTGCCTAACAGGACACAGCCCTTTAGCCCTAAGGCTCACCCTGGGAAAGAGGCCTGCCTGCAGCGCTCTTCTCCCAGCACAGGGAACACCTGCTGATTTGGGTGTGTGTGTGGGACTCTGGCCCTTTCCTCCCCACCAGTGTGCAGTCCCAGGACACAGGGTGAAGCCCAGAGTGAGAAATTCCTGAGTCCTGGCTGCCTCCATAGGGGGCAATCAGGAGGCCCCCTCTGCTGACTGATGGGCTGTGTGGCGTAGAGTAGGGCTTTTCCTCTCTGGGGGCCCCAGTTTCTCCATCTATAAAATGAAGGGCTAGGTTACATTCATAGTTCTGGGATGTCATTCCTATGCTACCTGCTACACCCCCACTGTTGAGGGATAAGGTGACCCTGACCTATTCTGCAGGGAAATGGAAGCTGGGTGGGTCTTACCAGGCTGCATGGTTAGTTAGTTTTTGTTTAGTTTTCAGAGGACAAATGAAAGGGACCCATTGTCTGCTAGGTATGTCTCTCGCCAAGTGCTCCTTTCCTGCTGGGGTGGGGGAAGGTTAGGCATGGGAAGAAGGGGCCTCTTCAGCCCTTTGGGGACTAACAGGATGGGTACTTGTGACAGAAAATTAGACTTCAGGGGGTGAACTTGAAACCCCCTGAATGGGGCCTCATGGCAGGTTCCTCCAAAGGCCTTCAGAATTAGCTCGTCAGTCCAAGTTATTCTCCATGCTGGACACAGGACAGGAAACTCACTCCAGGCTGAGGTCCTAGGGTGAGCCTGGGGGTGGCCTGGTGGGGTTGGAGTTTGTAAGGGGATTTAGAGCACTTTTTCTAGGAGGTCCTGGGCAGAGTATGTGTGTTGTGGGACATCAGGGGCCTCTACGGTGACGACATAGGTTCAGCAGCTTGTGGGGAGATGGAGTTGAGGAGGGGGCTGACAGGCTGGAGAGCCCCCAGGAGGACCCCAGACTCTCCCAGTCTCAGGGAGATCCTCATAGGGTACCCCTAACTCACTGCTGTAGGGCAAAGCCTATGGTAGCCTCAGGGTGTGTCGCTGAGGCCTCCACTTTGTACCCTAAATGTCTTCCAAGAGCAAGCTGGAAGGCAACAGGAATGCAGGAATCCTGCCAGACCTTGTTCCAACAGGTTGGTGGGAAGGGTTGGGCTCCTGTGTGTGCCCCTGTGCTCTGATCTTGGCTCACAGCTAAGCAGCTCCATAAATAGCAGAAACACAGCCTCTGTGTGTGCATGTGTGCATGCCCAACTATGTATATGTGGATGTGCTCACGTGCTCACCTGGGGTGGTGGTTTCTGGACTCTGGGACCTCATTGCCTCCCAATGTGGATGGGACCCTGCTTGTTACTTTAGTCAGTCATATACAGGCCCAAGGTAGCATTCTTCCAGCAGACACTGCTTAGAGCTCACAACATTCCAGGCCCACCTTCATTACTCCTACTCTGTCCTTTTTATCCACTTTCATAGTTGGTTCATATTGAGGTCTGTCTGACTGTAGAAGGTAGTTTTACCTTTTTTTTTTTTTTTGTATTGGGAATTGAACCCAGGGGCACTTAACCACTGAGCCACATCCCTAGCCCTTTTTATATTTAATTTTGAAACTAGGAGTCTCTAAGTCGCTTAGGGCCTTGCTAAGTTGCTGAGGCTGGCTTTGAACTCGTGATCCTCCTGCCTCAGCCTCCTGAGCCTCTGGGATTACAAGCATGTGCCACTGCGATCAGCTAGATGTGTGCTTTGATGGTGGACCTGCATCTGCTTGAATCTGCAGGACACTGGTACACAGGCATTGCACAAATGCTGCTATGCACTTATGTGATACACAGCCCCCATATGTTGTGCACAAGAACACAAACATGTGCAGTGCATACTTGCGTTCACTATCATGGGTGTGTGCAGAGGCTGCATGTGTCTGCAGAGAGCCATGTGCCTGTGTACATACGGTCCTCTCCAAAGACTGACGTCATGGCCTACCTACCCTCTTAGGCTTTTGACTCACAAACATGTGAAATCTGTTTGCAAGTCAATGCCACCAGGTCAGTGCCATGGCAAGATGTGTGGTGTCCTTGTGGATGGCCCAAGGGCATCTGAGGGTTTGAAGGAAGAGTGTTTGGGGACCGTAGCTTGGCAAAGGTGAGGGCTGAGCATGAAGGGGTGATGGGAGACGGGGATGAAGACCTTGGCAGGGGCAGGACTTGGGGCAGAGAACACACTGGACTGAATCAGGGAGCCTCGATCTTGCCCCCTCTACCTATCTCTTTCAAGGTTCAGCCCCAAGTACCCGGGGAGATGTTCCAGGGAGCCTTTAGGGGGTCCCAGGTTTGGTAGGATGTGTCTGTACCCTGTCCGCGTGTCTGTGTGTCAGGCAATCCTCCCTTGACTGCTGAGGGAACAAAGGGGTGAGAGGGACCCGATATGGGAAGTTGAGTCTCCTCTTTGGCTCCCAGGAATTGGGTAGAAGAGTTGAAGCCAAAGTCTAGTTCTAGGAGTTGTTCTTTGAGCAGGCCTCAGGTAGCCAGCTCTCTGCCTGTGTGCAGGTGCAGGTGGGGCATCGGCCAGCAGGGGGCACTCGGAGCCTGCAGATGGTGTGAGCAGCAGTGTCGTGGAGGGGAGGCCAAGGGCAAGGGCTGAAACACAGGTGTCCACACCTGTGTGTGGGGGGAGCGGGGGAGGGGGCCACACAACTCTCCCACCTTCCCTGGAAAGACAGACTCAAGGATAGCTCCCACTCTGGTGGGCTCTGGGCTGGGGTTTTGAGGTTCTGAGCTGAGTGTGGCCTCGCTGGCTTGCCTGTCCCTCTGATGAGGCAGAGTGAGCTGGTCTTTTGTGACAATGCAGGGGGTGAGGTGGGAAGGCGAGGACTCTGGAGGCAGAAATACTTCAGGTCTGATGCTATTTTGCCTCTGGGTGGCCTGAGGCGAGTCACTCAGCCTCTCTAGAAATGGGGCAATGTCCACCAGGTGTCCACTCAAAACCTTGACATAAGTGCAAGCCTGGCCCTGACCCTGGCTGTGGCCTGCCCCAGGTCTGCTGATCTCTGGCCTTTGCATTTCCCTAGCCTGGCCTGCTCTTCCCAGCCTGGCTTCTCCACCTCCTCCTGCCTCTGGCTGGCCTGCTCCCCTTGGGGAGGTCTTCCCTGACCTCCTTAAGAACTGACCCCACTCCAGCCGCCCCCCGCCCCACCTCTGCTCTAGTGTCCTTCCTAGCCAGTGGCTGTCTGCATCTTTTACAGAAACACATTGCTTTCTGGTTTGTCTCTTTCCATGAGACAGTGAATTCAACAGACAGGGATTCGGGCAGATTTGTACACAGCTGTCCCCTGGGACCTCTGTTAAGCTCACAGACCTTAGTGAGGACATGGAGCGGTAGGTTTTCCCCTTGAAAAAAAAAAAAAGACAAATATAAGAAAGCTAGCAGACAAGGGGAGGTGTCTCTTGTTCCCGAACAGGGGGCTCTGGCAGGGGCTTGAAAGTGTCACACACTCCACCTGGGGCACACAAGCAGTGCACCTCCCACCTTCACAAGACCCACACTGATATGGCCAACTTGTCAGAAGTCACCCAGTTTTTAAGACTTATAATTGTTCCCAATTCAAAGGAAAAAATTCTACTGTCTCAAACTTCCCTGTACACCAAGCCCAAGAACCAGCCCCAGGGGCCCCTGCCTGTGCTCCTGGGTTTGGGTAAGGCTACCTCTGTCAGCCTGAGGCTTGGTCTTATCTACGGTGGCTTTAAATACCCCACACTTGGTTCCTGCATGGAATCTCTTTGAGCCCCCTAGTGTGGTTTCTCTTTCCCCCACTGGACTCCCACTCACATGTCTGGAGTGGAAGGAGCAGCAGGAGAGTGCAGACGTGTTGAATGCTACTAAGGGTACAAAACCTGGGCCATGGGAAAGTGGCAAATCAAAAGAAGGGTGGTGCCAGGTGCAGTGGCGCACACCTGTAATCCAAGAGGCTCAGCGGGCTGAGGCAGGAGGATCACCAGTTCAAAGTCAGCCTCAGCAACTTAGTGAGACCCTCAGCTCTATATAAAATATAAAAAATAAAAAAATAAAAAATAAAAAAGGCTGGGGATGTAGCTCAGTGGGTAAGTGCTCCCGAATTCAATTTCTGGGTACAAAAAAAAAAAAAAAAAAAAAAAAAAAAAAGAAAAAAGAAAAAAAAGTGGATGGTGGTGGTGGTGGAAAGGCTATTCAGGTGGGCTTTTGGGGAAGATCTCTAAGAGGAAGTGACATTTGACCTAGACTTGAAAAATGAGAAGGAGCTAGATCTGTGGCGAGGTGGGGTAAATGCTCCAGGTAGGTCAAAGTCACTGAGCTGCATCTTCTGGGGAGGGTTGGGTGGAGGGAGGAGAAGGGACTCAGCCTAGGTGTCTTGGAGAGCGGAGGTCTGAAATTTTAGCTAAATGTGTTACTCTGAGTCCTGGGTTTAGTATTTCAAAACACAGCCCCAGCGCCTTCCTCCCTCCCCTTCTCTGGAGAGGAAGCCCGACTGGCTCTGGCTTCTGGAATAAGCTGGTCTCGCCTTGGCCAGCAGAGGGCAGTAGTCACCAAGGTATAAGCTGACCAGGTAGACGCTGACCTTTCCAGTAGAATGTAGACTGAGCTACTCCAGAAGGGAAGAAGAAGCATTGGGCTTGGTTCCTTACCCTCTCTAATCTTCAGCTCCCCCAAACAGATTCTGAGCCCTGGACTCTCCTGGTAAAGACCGGCAGGGTGGAGCAAATGGTGCTTAACCACTGTAAAAGTCAAGCCCTCTGTACCAGGTAGGGGGCACATTCCAACTCCACTGCGGACAGGGAAAAGACTCAAAAGTGAGTAGGTTTGCTGTTATTGTTATTATCAAGCAATTAATTCTGTGCCAGGCACTGTGCTAAATTCTTTTATCATGCACAGTCTCCTAGAAGCTTCACAAATCTATGAGACGGGAACTCTTTATCTGTAAGAGGTTGCCCAGGGCCACACAGCTGGAACCAGGATCTGCTCTGCAGACCATGGTCCCAATCACTATCTCCACTGCCTCCTTGGGAGGATGTGCTGCCAAGGGGAAGTCAGGGCACTGGGGAGGAGGTGAACAGGACTGCTTGGTGCTGATTGAGGAGTAAGGACTCCCTAGATGCCTCCGCCTGGCATACTGATGATTTTGAGCTGGAGGTACTTGAGAAGTGGCAGTTGCAGGAAGGGCTATGTGACTGTCCCTTTCCTACCTATAGCAAATCAAAAGTTAAAAAACAAAACAAAACAAAAACCAACGAACTCCTACTGGGAAAGCTGCTTCCTCCGGACCAACATGGGATAGTAACCATTATTACCAGTGTCCAGTAATCGATGCTGCGACGGCTCTGTCTGCACAAACTTACCAACATAACCCTCCTCCTCCGCTGGCTTTCTGCTCTCCATATACCTCCTGGGGGCTCCCCTGAAATTTTAAATTTTATTTTATTGCTCCAAGCTCAGATCTGTCTCATCATTTCTTCCTCAATTTTATTGCAGAAGTATAAAAGCTTTCTGCTTTGTCTATTCGCTTCTTCAGTCCTCACACTCCTGTTAGGATCCCACTGTGAATGTAAAATTAATAAAATGTGTATGCCGGCCGCGGTGGTGCACACCTGTAATCCCAGAGGCTCGGGAGGCTGAGGCAGGAGGATCACTAGTTCAAAGCCAGGCAAGGGGCTAAGCAACTAAATCAGTGAGACTCTGTCTCTAAATAAAATACAAAATAAGGCAATAGTAACAAAAACAACATGGTACTGGTACCAAAACAGGCTGGTGGACCAATGGTACAGAATAGAGGACACAGAGACCAATCCACAAAATTACAACTATCTTATATTTGATAAAGGGGCTAAAAGCATGCAATGGAGGAAGGATAGCATCTTCAACAAATGGTGCTGGGAAAACTGGAAATCCATATGCAACAAAATGAAACTGAACCCCTTTCTCTCGCCATGCACAAAAGTTAACTCAAAATGGATCAAAGAGCTTGATATCAAATCAGAGACTCTGTGTCTGATAGAATAAAAAGTTGGCTCCGATCTACATATTGTGGGGTCGGGCTCCAAATTCCTTAATAGGACACCGATAGCACAAGAGTTAAAAACAAGAATCAACAAATGGGACTTACTCAAACTAAAAAGTTTTTTCTCAGCAAGAGAAACAATAAGAGAGGTAAATAGGGAGCCTACATCCTGGGAACAAATCTTTACTCCTCACACTTCAGATAGAGCCCTAATATCCAGAGTATACAAAGAACTCAAAAAATTAAACAATAAGAAAAAAAATAACCCAATCAACAAATGGGTCAAGGACCTGAACAGACACTTCTCAGAGGACGACATACAATCAATCAACAAGTACATGAAAAAATGCTCACCATCTCTAGCTGTCAGAGAAATGCAAATCAAAACCACCCTAAGATACCATCTCACTCCAGTAAGATTGGCAGCCATTATGAAGTCAAACAACAACAAGTGCTGGCGAGGATGTGGGGAAAAGGGTACATTGTACCCTTGTACATTCCTGGTGGGACTGCAAATTGGTGTGGCCAATTTGGAAAGCAGTATGGAAATTCCTGGGAAAGCTGGGAATGGAACCACCATTTGACCCAGCTATTGCCCTTCTCAGACTATTCCCTGAAGACCTTAAAAGAGCGTACTATAGGGATACTGCTACATCGATGTTCATAGCAGCACAATTCACAATAGTTAGACTGTGGAACCAATCTAGATCAATAGATGAATGGATAAAAAAAATGTGGCATTTATACACAATGGAGTATTACTCAGCACTAAAAAATGACAAAATCATGGCATTTGCAGGGAAATGGATGGCATTAGAGCAGATTATGCTAAGTGAAGCTAGCCAATCCCTAAAAAACAAATGCCAAATGACTTCTTTGATATAAGGAGAGCAACTAAGAACAGAGCAGGGAGGAAGAGCATGAGAAGATTAACATTAAACAGGGACGAGAGGTGGGAGGGAAGGGGAGAGAGAAGGGAAATTGCATGGAAATGGAAGGAGACCCTCATTGTTATACAAAATTACATATAAGAGGATGTGAGGGGAAAGGGAAAAAATAAAAAAACAAGGGAGAGAAACGAGTTACAGTAGATGGGGTGGAGAGAGAAGATGGGAGGGGAGGGGAGGGGGGATAGTAGAGGATAGGAAAGGCAGCAGAATACAACAGTCACTAGTATGGCAATATGTAAAAACGTGGATGTGTAACCGATGTGATTCTGCAATCTGTATACGGGGTAAAAATGGGAGTTCATAACCCACTTGAATCAAATGTATGAAATATGATATGTCAAGAGCTTTGTAATGTTTTGAACAACCAATAATAATAAAAAAGAATTAACTTGGCCCCAAGCTTTTTTATACATTTTCTATTACCTAAGTATTGGTGGTACCTCAAACCTAGTACCTTTGCTGAATTCTTAAAGACATATTTAGTCAAAACAGAGAACTAAATGTTTTAGCCAAAATAGAAAATTAAATGTTTTACTTTGAGAATCCAATGTAGGAACTACACTGAAGCATGTATTGAACAATATTCATATCTACATCAATTTATTATGGCCCAATAAATGTATCTAATTCTACTTGGTATTGTAGTTAAATGATTTAAAAAATCATTTAGTATTTTAAATAAAAAAGTAAAGTGCCATAACAAAAATAAATAAAATAAAATACAAAATAGGGCTGAGGATGTGGCTCAGTGGTTGAGTGCCCCTGAGTTCAATCCACGGTACAAAAAAAATAAATAAAGTGTATGATTTCCTTTGTTAGTCTGTCTTGTGTCAATGTGGTTCCTTGACCCAGCTGAAGATCCCACCTAAGAACACAGATGGGTAGAGGGAATCTTTAGCTTTCCATATACGACACAGAAGGAATCTAAAAGATCCCTTAAGTCAGGTGCAGTGGTACACACCTGTAATCCCAGCAGCTCAGGAGGCTGAGGCAGGAGGATCGCAAGTTCAAGACCAGCTTCAGCAAGTTAATGAGGCCCTAAGCAACTTACTGAGACTCTATCTCAAAAAATAAAAAGGGCTGGGGATGTGACTCAGGGGTGAAGCGCCTCTGAGTCCAATCCCTAGTATCCCCCCACCAAAAAAAACCTCATCAAAACCCCAAAAAACTGAAACCACTCAAAATTTGTTTCCAGATGGAGAAAACTCCAAAGGAACACGACTTCTCCAAGGCCCGGCAGCCCCACAGCAAATGCACGGCTGCCCACCACACAGGAGACTGAGGCAAAACAGGGGAAAATGGGATCCTGCCAGAGTCTCTTGAGGGCAAGAACCCCATTTTACCTTTATTCCCTCCTTCCTCCCCATGGTGCTTGAGTGTGCAGCACGTGGTAGGTGCTCAAAACCTCCTCCATGATGGGTTCATCTTGGGCCCCTCCATGCCGCCATCCCTGGTGGTCATGCCTTCCTTCATGTATCCAGCACTTAGCAAGTGCTGACCCCTTGCTTGGTGCCCTGCATGCGTCACCAGGTGTGCTGCTGAATACAACGCAGTTGGTGCCAACTGGCTTATATTCTGATGGGGGCCTCGGGGTACCCACATTACAACCTGTGTTCCTGTGGTTTTCCTCATTCTCAATTCCCCTGCTTCTGTCTAGTGACTGGCAGCCCAGGCTGGAGGCTGAGCAAGTCTGTTCCCTGGCCTTTGCTGGTCTTCATATCACTTCTTCCAAGTGGCCTCCTCCCCGCCTCCAGGAAGCCCTCTTTGACTTCCCCCAGCTGCTCTGCAGGCCCAGGGTGAGGTCTGGTTCTCTGCCCAGGGATCGTGTTTGGTCTGTTTCTGTTTAAGTTTACCCTCTCTAATCTCCCTCTTCAGGCCCAGAGCTTTCCAAACACCCCATGGGTCTAATCAGGACTGAAGGAGGGGCAGGAGGGGAGGTTGTGAGGCCAAACCTCAGCATGCAGGGCCTGCCATGGACGCTGGCCCTGGGCCCCCTTGGTGGAAGTTTCCTCTGGAGCTGCCAGGGCACTACCCTGACTCCCCAGACCTGGCCCAAACCTCTGAGCTCCCCTCTGCCACGCTGAGCCTGGGGATTCCAGCTGGGTCCCTGCTCACCTCTGCCCACCCTTTGTATTTGAGTCTGTACCTCTCCAGCTCTTGGGGTTGGTCATTTTTCATGCTTCCATGGCAGGAAGTTGGCAGGTAAAAAATAGTTCCAGGCAACCAAGTTATTTCATTCTCCTGCTGGGTGACCAAAGTTACAATGCTTGGCTTCTCTGGGTGTCAGCTAACAGAGAAGAATCAAACCCAGATAGGGGCTCACTTTAATTATAGCAGAGGAGGGCCAGGTGTCTCGATGACCTGGGAGGGCAGGAATGGGAAGAAAGAGGCGGGAAGAGAGAAGCCTGCCCAAGGTGGGGGACAGACTGCCTTTCACGGGATGCTCTGGACCCACTAGCTGGCAAGGGGCAGGACGCTTTCCTTGTTTGGGTAGGGAAGTTGTCATTTGCTCCCATTAGCTCATTCGTGCTGTGCATGCCTACTGTGCTCCTTCAGTGTGCCTGGTGCTGTATCAGAACCGGGGACCTGTAGCTCAACAAGGGCATTATAGGTCACAGTGCCCTCGCCTTCATGGGACTTGTAGGCCAGGAGATCTCAGCTGGGGAGAGATGTCATTTATTCATCTCTTCACTCATTACATTTATTGAGCACCTACTCTGGGTCTGGAATCCCTGGGGATGCAGTGGGACATGATCCCTGCTCTCAAGTAGTTTAAAGTCGTCTGGGGACAAGGAAGCACAAAGGACTGGAGCCCTGCTGAAGTAGAGGGGTAGGGAGTCAAGGATGTGGGGATAAGTGTTGGCTGATTTAAATGTGCTCCTGAGGATCAAGAGCAGGGCCGGGCACAGACAGTACATGTTCAATAAGTGTTTGTGAAATGAATGACCTGTGTGTGGGTCAGACATTTCTGAAGAACTTGGAAGTCAAATAATAACATAATTTAAACTATATAATAAAAATGCTGTGAATTAGAATGTCAGGAAGTGGCCAAAATGGTATATATAGGGAAATTTATCATCTTTAATTTCATATTGGAAAAGGGAAAAGATGGAAAATTAAAACATTCAACTTAAGAAGTTGCAAAATGAAAAAAAAAATAATAAAGAAAGTAGAAGGAGGGCTGGATGCGGTGGTGCACACCTGTAATCCCAGTGGCTTGGGAGGCTGTGACAGGAGGATCACAAGTTCAAATCCAGCCTCAGCCACTTAATGGGGCTATAAGCAATTTAGTGAGACCCTGTCCCCAAATAAAACATAAAAAAGGACTGGGGATGTGCCTCAGTGATTGAGTGCTCCTGGGTTCAATCCCTGGTACCAAAACAACAACAAAATAAAACAGAAGGAGGGAAGTAAGATATGTAAGTTTTGAATATAACTGTCATATTCAGATTCAGAAATTCCAATATGTATTTGAAAATTAATAAAATAGAAAACAAAGATAAAATGAGAAGATTGTCTCAGCTCCTCTGGGATGAGTGTGTAGCTATCTGTCAGTCTGTCCTGCATCTTGAGAGCAGGGTTTGTTCCTTGATGTCCTCAGGGGAAGGGATCAGCTTGAGTCTCTTACCTTCTTGGTAAGGCCACATGAGTCTGCTTGCTGTGTTTGACCAGTAAGCTGTCTGTCATTCTGATTTTTTGGCACTGGGGATTAAACCCAAGGGCTTTTAACCACTGAGCCACATCCCCAGCCCTTTAAATTTTTTTTTTTTTTTTAATTTAGAGACAGGGTCTCACTGAGTTGCTTAGGGCCTTGCTAAGTTGCTAAGGCTGGCTTTGAACTTGTGATCCTCTTGCCTCAGCCTCCGGAGCCATTGGGATTACAGATACGTGCCATTGCATCTGGCCAGTTGTCTGTCATTCTTTTTTTTTTTTTTTTAAACACAATACCTGTATTTTATTTGTTTATTTTTATGTGGTGCTGGGGATTGAACCCAGGGCCTCACACATGCTGGGCGAGCACTTGACTGCTGAGCCACAACTCCAGTCACTGTCTGTCATTCTTAACCTCTGCTGTACTAGCAATGACATCACTAATGATCCTTTTTATTGGTTAAGCTATTATAGGTCAGAGTGCTAGCAGTGAGAGATGTGGCATTTCTGATAGGAAAGACCACAGCTATCTCATCAGATCCCCAGATACCCTGAGAGACACAGGAGAGGTGTGTGCATCATGATACCAATGAGGAAACTCAGGTTGCACTTGCCTGAGATCTCGGGCCAGCGAGTGGGTGGGCCGGCAGGGGCCAGCACCTCTCTTCTCACCTTCCACAGCACCCACTTCTGCACTTGGTGAGAAAATCTGGGTTGGCTCTCTTGAGTTGCTGTTTTATTGCTAACCCTGACCGTGGGTTCCCTGGAGTGGAGGGGTGGATGGCACTCTTGGTGTCCAAGCATAGAGCTGGGCTCTGAGAAGGTCTTTGATCCTTATTTGTTTATCTGGCATTGGATTGGCGGGATTAGGCCTGTATCTATTGGAATATATTCTGGATGGTGCCAATGCTATGGTTGGGCAGAAGTACTGGAAGAAGAACCCTGCCACTTGGGGAACCCCCATCTGTGCTTGCTGAGGTGGCCTCCGTGTGCCTGGACAAACCAAGAGGTGCTGAGAGTGTGGATCATCATTATTTCAGTCCCCTTGTAATCTGGTGGGGCAGGGGACTTTTTCATGTGCAAGTCTGAAGGTATAGCTAGGACCCTGGACCCCTTTCTCTGTAATTGGAGAATTCATAAATCCCATGGTCAGCCTGACTGACCAGTGCCTGACCTAGCCCAGGGGAGAGATTAAAAACAGACACAAGCCTTTATCAATGGACAAATCTCAACACTTTATTCATCCCTTGGCAGGGAGAGGGGGCATTGGCCTAAGCTAGTCAGCCAGTCTGGTGGGGTGGCTGGGATATGTTTATCTAAAATCCAGAGAGTACATACAGCACTGCTCATGCAGAAACAGGAAGGGAAGCAATAAGTTAAAAGCTACATAAGTTATGAAAAAATAATATATATTTCGTATATCTCATATCCCCACTGAGGATTTGCTCCCTTGGAAACCAATAAATAGCCCGAGAGAAAGCAGCAGCGAGCACCCTCTTTGGGGACTTCAGGGATGAGTACATATAGCTGAGTTCCTGCTGACCAGGCTTGGAAGACCATCAGCGCCCCCCACAGGCCTGGAGGACCTTGAGGCCTAGGAGGGGCTGAGGCCCTAAGGCACCCTGTCCTGGGAGATGAGAGGAGAGACAGGCTAGAAGAGGAGGTGAGGTGAGGGTGAGTAGAGGAGGGGAGGAGAGAAGGTGGCTTGTGAAGTGGGAAGCTGCAGCTGGCAGGGTCCCCTGCAAACCCTAAAGGTGAGGCCAAGAGAAAGAAACCGGGCTGCTCCTGCCCACCCCAGATGTTATGGGCTGCACGTTTTTCTTTTTGGTGGAGCTTTTAAGACTGTCACTGGGGCACCCTAGCCTGACCTCAAGGACTCCGAGAGGCTCCCAGACCTGCCTGGATTGTACCTCCTTCATGGCCTGCTGGAGGCAGGCAGAGTGGGCATGGGGGGAAGAAGGGTCCAGGGGGGGAAAAATGAAAGAGCTAGAAGCCCACAGGTGTGTGGTGTCCTGGGTTCCTCAGCGAATGCAAAAGAGGGGAGGGCCAGTCCAGAGGGGAGTGGAGAGAACAGGGACCCTGAGAAGTGGGATTCCTGGGAAATGAGTCATGGCAGGGGTGGGGCTACGGGTCTCCAGGGCCTTTGCACCAGAGCCAGGGGTTGAGGTGGGAGACAACTGGGCTGGGGGCAGAGAACTCAGATCCCAGGCCCTGTGGGGAGCCCTGGAATGACAGGGAGGTGAAGAGAGGGTCTAGTTCTCCTGCCTCAGGTCAGACTGCCATCTGGCTTCTGCTCCCAGGGAGCTGGCCAAGGCCAGCAGAGCTTCTGGAGCTGGCTGGGGATGGGGGTGGGGGAGTTCTGCCTATGATCTCCTGGGAGGGACCAGAGAGAAAAGGTTCAGGCCTCTGACCCCCAGGGCCTCCTCCCTCCACTCCCTAATACTGTCAGGTGTCTGGGGAGCCCAAGTGCAGGAGAGCCAGGGGGTCCTCAGCATCCCACCTCCGCAGGGACTCCAGATACAGGATAGGGCCTGAGTGGCCCTCTCAGCTCAGCCCAGAGCCTGGGCTGGCAGTGAGGGCAGCAGCCTCTGTTCTGAGATGGCGGCAAGGCAAGGCAAGGCTGGAGAGAGGAGTTGGGGGCAAGCACTGGACAAGGGACTTGAAGCACCTGAGTCTGAGCCCTGCACTGGAGCGGGAGCCTCAGAAGAGCAAGGAGGAGGACACAAACTGACCCCAAGTTCCAGTTTACCCAGCCAGGAAAACCTGTGGCCAGAAGGTGGGAAGGGGGACTGTGAGACACTGGCAGGGCGTGGAGCTGGGGATGCTCCCCTCCACCCCGGCAACCCTCGAGAAGGCCGCCTCTGGCTGGAACCCTTCTTTCCGTTCAGCATCCTGGTCTCATCTCCCCTTCCAACCTGGAGGCTCCAAGCTGCTTTCTTGAGTCCAGCTTAAGTCCCACCTGCTGCAGTGGGAGTGTCCTGAGACTCCTGGGGTCCAGCTGTCTTAATCTGAGGCCTCAGACTCCTGGGAGAGGTACTTCTCTGACATCTCAGTGATTTTGATCACAGGCCCTCTGCGGTTCTTCTTCTTCCGGAAGGAGCCCTTGGAGTGGAATGACTTGGAGGCAGCTATATGGGACACAAGGGGTGGGGGAGGGGAGGGGCTGGAGGTTTGGGAGCCACTTAAACAATGCCTTTAGGGTCATGATCCCCTGCACCCTGTGCCTCCCCACCATGGGTTCTTGGGGCAGGTGGACTCACCGACTCTAGGCCTGGACTGCACAGCACTGACCACGGTGGCTGAGGGCAAGTCCATTCTGTGTGGGAGGACATGGGGGTATGTGAAGGGAGATGTGGCTTTAGTTCTCTTGGGATTGGGGACCTGGGGACTGGTAAGTGGAGGGGATTCTTGGTTGTCACTTGCAGCCTTGGATTTGCCCTATGGTATGATCCTGGCCTGCCGGCTCTCTTTGCTTGTCCCCTCTTTCTTCTGTATACATGGCTAATCTTCCCGAGCACTTGTTGACAGGCATTTGCAGGCATCCTCACGTTAACCCTCCCTACTGCAGGTGACCCATGTTTACCATCAGCCCAGTTTTCAGATGAGAAAGTTGAGAATTTAATTAATTGGACTGAGATCCCAGTAACTAGCTCAAGCTGGTCTGGAACCCAGGCTTGCCAGGCTCAGTGTGTCCTGCTGGAGGGGAGGCTGGCTCTGCCTGGCCTGGGCCTCCCTCAGCCCTCCCTCTCTCCAGCCCTGTCCTCACCGGCTCTCCTCGCCCTCCACCAGCTTGCGGTAGGTGGCGATCTCAATGTCCAGGGCCAGCTTGGTGTTCATGAGCTCCTGGTACTCGCGCAGCTGCCGCGCCATGTCCTGCTTGGCCTGCTGCAGGGCAGCCTCCAGTTGGGCCAGCTTGGCCTTGGCGTCCTGAAAGGCCAGCTCCCCCTGCTCCTCGGCTGCCTTGATGTTCTCTTCCAGTTTCAGGCACTGCACACAGGACAGAGGGAGGGAGTTGGTGGGCATGGAGGGAGGGAGGGAGCTGGCCGGGGCCGGGAGTCACCTCTGTCCTCAGTGGCCTGCATGTCTGTGTGTGGGGCTAAGCAAGGTCATTTCTGGGTGTGGTAGCGCTTGCAATGCAACAAGAGGGTGTTCAGTGAGAGCTAAAAAGGCCCTCTTCTAGGGTCAGAAGAGCTGCCTACAGGGTGGCACTTGCTCTGATGGCTTATCCTGGTTAGAAGCTGGGACTTAGGCTTCCAATCCCTTCTCTCTGATTGGTTGGTGAGGGATCTAGAGGTGGGCCCTGGGTGTGCACTCAAGTTGCGCTCCTCTCCCATATAGCAGGCTGGGAAACCACAGAGGCACAGAGGCGACCTGCTCAGGGTCACTCAGTCAGGTCTTGCATGTACTGAGCGTGTGTGCGTGTGACTATGTGTCTCCCACTTTCCTCCCTGCTCCCACCCGCAGGGGTCCTGCAGCTACTCACGTGACTCTTGACCGAGAGGATCTGGGACCGGAGCTTCTGGATGCGCACATTGAGATCAGCGATCTCGCAGCGGCTGCTCTGGAGGCTGTTCCCAAACTCTGCCGAGCGGGCGGCTTGCTCTTCCAGCTGGAAGGGGATAGAGGAAGTCACGTGAGGGGTCGTTCACTGTGGCCCTCCCAGCACCCCTCACCCTCATCCCCATCTCTCAGTCCTCCTCTGCAGCCCTACTTCATGCCTGACTCCCTCCTGCCCCACCATGTGCCTCTGGGTGGCCTCTGCTGGGCCACTCTTGGTGAACCCCAACAGCTGTCCCTGCCTCTGGCCTGGTGCTGCTGGGGGACAGCACCACCAATGACCTCCAGGAGGCCACAGACCATGGCCTTCCCTCCTAGCCACTCCTCAGGGCCTGGCCGGTACCCAGCTCCTGCTGTGAAACGCCCACCCACTGCCTGCCCCACATGTCCCCACTGCGCTGTCAGAGAACCTCAGGATCCGGAGCTGAAAGTGAGCTCAGCCGTCTCTAGAACAGCCCTTCCTAGGGTCCAGAGGGAGCCATCCCGCCCCACGTGGTCAGCCCCAAACCTGGCTGCGTGAGTACGCCTCGGCCTCCTCCAGGCTGCGGGCTGCGATGGCGTCATACTGGGCCTTCACCTCCTCCACGATGCCGCTCAGGTCGATGTGGCAGCGACTGTCCATGCCAACGGTCACTGACACATCCTTCACTTGGGCTGCCAGGTCCTTCATCTCCTGGCAGGGCACAGATGTGGAGGGCTCAGGGCTGGTGGGGAGGGCACGAGGCCCCTTAGCCGCCCACCGTCCCTTCGTCCCCAGAGGCAATGGAGAGTGAGGCTGTTCCCTTCCAGTCTCCCTGGAGAGGTAATTGAAAAAGACCCTCTCCCCAGCTCACTGCCCTCGGCCCACCTATGTAAAATGCTCCTCTCTGAGCCGAGGAGAGGGCCAGGGAGGGGCTGGTGGGTCTAGAGGCCTTATTCCCTGTCTACCCACCATCTGCCCAATTGCTCTCTCCCTGGCTGGGACACCCTCCTCCTGGCTGATGGGGAAAAGGCCCGGGAAGCTGTGCTCCAGACTGGCAGCTGAGGTAGGTCCCTCTGCTTGCTGTTTTGTCACCATGCTCTGTGGCAAGCAGTTCTGCACACCCCTACCCCGGTCCTCACTGGGTGAGAAGCTCCCTGGGAACCGGGCAGAGCCAAGTTCACCTCTGGGACCCCACGTCTGGCAAGGGTTCTTGAACGCATGAGGGAATGGAGGATGGGGAGGGGCAGGGTGAGGCTAGAAGTGGGCCAATCTGCCCTCGCCATCGCCTGACCTCTTTGAAAATGGGCCCAGCCTGTGAAAGGTGTTGCTGTGACTCTGGAGTCCCACCAGAGGCTCACTGCCCGCTCCCCCTCTGACTGAGGAAGCTGGCCCTAAAACATGACAACATTTTCATCTCCTTCCAGTCTCCAGAGCCCTCTGGAAATGCTGAGGGGCCAGCCCAGAACAAGGCTGAAAGTCACTGCAGACCCATGGTGCCCCTTGACTGCCCAGTCATTATACAACATGTCCTTTTTGTTGTTGTTTTTTTGAGATGGGGCCTCACTATGTTGCCCAGGGTACCTTGAACTCCTGGGCCTAAGTGATTCTCCTGCCTCAGTCTCCTGAGTAGCTGGGACTCCAGGTATAAACCATTGGGCCCAGCTATCCCCCAACACTTCTGACATGGAACCATCATGTTGGCAGGCATGGCTAAGGGCAGACTGGGAGATGTAGCTATGGGTTCCTTGGTAGAAGCATAGTGAAGGTCAGTGAGCAGGGGATCCTGGATAGAGCCCCAGCAGCACTTCCAGACCAGGACCAATTTGCCTTTTGATGTGGCCAAGTCACAGGACTGGGTTGGTGGTTCAGAGGTAGAGAGCTTGCCTAGCATGCGTGAGGCACTGGGTTCGATTCTCAGCACCACATAAAAATAAAATAAAGGTATGTGTCCACCCGCAACTAAAAAATAAATGTTTAAATAAACAAACAAAAAACAGCCAGGCCACTTCCAAGAGATGCTTTAGGGGACTGCCCTGTCACGGAGAAGGGATCTGCAAATCACAGCTGACAGAACAGCCTCAGAGCCTTTCTGGAAAGAGGCAGGCTTGGCAGGAATGTGGTAAACGGAAGTAGGAAATGGAGTCAGAATATCTGCAGACCCGTCCGGACATGCTGGTCCCTGCCAAGAGCAGAGGAAATAACAATGCTTGCCTGTGTGGTGTGAAGGTGCCACCTTGGGATGGGCTCCCAGCACCACAAAGTTGGCAAGAATTAGGCCAAGGTACAGGTTAGGGCCTGAGGAGACTACTGTGTGTATGTGACCACCCTCAGAGGGTGTCCCACTGCAGGCTAGATGGTGACACTCATGGGGTAACTTAGTGCTGATTAGCAAAATGTAGCACTTAAGCACACTGGACTCTAAATACTACCACCTTTTATCAATTAGGTAACCCTGGTCAAGTATTTAAACCTCTCTGAGTCTCAGTTTTTCTTGTCTGTGAAATGGGTATAATTATAGAACTGAAACCAGCTAACGTTTATTAAATGTTTGCCATCTGCAGCCACTGTTCTAAGTTCTTTAGGATCTATTAAAAAATAAATCCTTATGACAGCCTGGAGGGGTAGTGCTATTCTTCTTCCTATTTTAATAATGGAGACGTTGAGGCAGAGAGTGAGATTAAGACAATCTGGTCTGATTCACCTGCCATGTTTACTATGCCAGGATTCAAGTCCAAGCCGCTCTAAAATCCTTACTTACTTAATCATTAGCCCTCATTCAGACATGCTGGAAAGGATTAACTGAGATTAAGCTGGGAAAGCTCAGAACACAATACCTGGGCTGTAGTAGGTGCTCAATAGATAGCAGCTACAGAGTCTATTGCTGTAACTGGTAAAGGTGACGGAGCTGAACGACAGGTCCAGGGGCAAAGCAGCCTATGCCTGGAGTGGCCACCCTGCCCATGCCATTTAGACAGTACTGTTCCTTCTGCAGGGATCTACCTGCTGGGAGGGGAGCCTGGCTGCAGGAGGTTGTCAACAGATTCCACAGTTAATCTCTCTGGAACCATAGCTCATGGGTGGGGCAGGCAGTGATCATGCTGGATGGATCCAAGTCCCCAGTGCACAAGGGAGCTGGAATGTTCTGCCAGAGCTGAGCAGAATGTGGACTTCTGCCAGCCCAGGGTCCTCTCACCCTGCCAGCTCTTATCCTTGGAGGGGAGGGGCAGAAGGGTGCAGAGAAGGCTGCGGTGTGCAGATGAGGCCTTGAGCAGATCATGTCATGGGGTCCTGCCCTGGGCTGGGAAGGGTTTTGCAGGTGTCCCTGTGTTGGGGGAGGGGAAGGCTGCTTTCTGGGGTATGGGATGGGCCTGGACAGCAGTGCTTTTCTGATCTGATATAAACTAGAGTGGTCGGCCTTCTGGGGATACTCGGGTGCTGCCATGTTTTTCTGTAGCTGGCACGTGCCTGTGCTTGGACTTGCTCCGTCCAGCCTGTCATAGGTGGTGCTGAGCATTGGAATGTGGCTAGTATAAACTGAGATAGACTATAATTGTAAAAAATGCACCAGATGTTGAATATTTAGTATGAGACAAAGGATATAAGATAGCCCACTATTTTTTATATTGATTACAGATTGAAATAATCATACTTTGGCTATATTGGGTTGAAATACTATTAAAATTTTTTTGTTTCTTTTTTTTTTAAAATGTGGCTACTAGAAAACTTAGATATGGATCCTATTCTAGTTCTGTTAGTGCTGTCTAGAGACCCACTGGGGTGAGGGATCTTTTTGGCAAATGGTTGGTGTTTTTCTCCTCACACTCAAGTGGAAAAGGGAAGGAAACACAGAACTTGTACCCCAAAGTCAACTTGCTACTTTGCTGCTTCCCAAAGTGACAATAACTGCTATACAGTTGCCCCTCTCTATCCACGGGTTCCACATCTAAGGATTCGACCAACCACAGATGGAAAAATTGAACAGGTACAGACTTTTTTTCCTGGCCATTATTCTCTAAAACAATATAGCGGAGCAATTACTATTGACACAACATTGACATGGCATTAGGTATCCTAAGCAATCCAGGAGTGGAAGGCTACGGAAGGATGTGTTGGTTATGTGCAGATGTTATGCCGTGTTATATGAAGAACGGAGTGTCCAGGGGCTGGGGATGTGCCTGGATCCTGGAACCAATTCCCTGAGGACACTCAGGGGCAGCTGTGATTCATGGTCACCTTCACTGCAGTCCCTGCTCCACAGCAGTCTTCTCACAGTACAAACGGCACCCAACCCCCTGCACTGCCCCACCCCAGTGCCCATCACACTCAGATAAAGTCAAACTCTGTCTCAGAGTCCAAGGCCCTGGATGAGGCTACCTGCTGGTTCTCCCTGACTCCTGGCTCCCACTCTGCCCTTCTGCTGTGACCACAGTGACTTCCTTCTCTCCCTTTAGTCACGAGCTCACTCCTGCCTTAGAGACTTCGCACAGCTCTTCCACTGGTGTGGACCTTCCTGCCATTGGGTCTTGGCTTGATTGTACCTCCTCAGAGAGGGCCCCTGGCCACGGCTCTGAAGGTCCTCTTCCCCAGCACTGTTGGGTCACCAGCTTCTTGGCAACCTGCCCTTAATGCCCTCCTGAGTGATCTCCCTCAGGGGCTTGTTCTTTTGCATGTCACCTGTCTCCTCTGACCTAGGTGGAGCCCTCCTGGTGAGGAGGGACCTCTCTGTCTTGCTCAGGCTGTGGGGGTAATGCTGGCGCCCAGTCGGCATGCCACAAATGCTTGTCTAATGGACAAGTGGGCTTAGCCTGCAGCACAACTCCACTACTGCTCTGTTACTCTTCCATTTTGCAGATGAGGATCCTGAGGCACAGAGAGGAGAAACAGGACGCTCACAGTTACAGAAGTGGTAAGCAAGGCTGAGTCAGGATCAGGGCCTTGCTTAGGGCTTGAACATGGAGCTTGCTAAGAGCAGGGTTGAGCAAAAATTTGGAAATGCTGGCTGATGTCTGCCAGGCCTGCACCAGCCGGCAGAGTTTGGGCAGAGGGGCTCTCAGCCAACTCCTCAAGCCAGCTGGTGGGAGCCCTGCTCAGTCCCACAGGGCTTGCTGTAGCTAGGCAGGGCTCCGCTGGATAGGACACTTGCAGAGCTGCTGGTATGGGTGGGCCTGCAATGGCTACCTTCCTGCTGCTCCCAATGGAGATGGTTCTCTCTGCTGTGCCATGTGCCATGGGAACAAACAGGTCTCAGTCCCACAGAGGCCCCAGGGGGCATGGAGCCTGCTGGAAAGGAACCGGGCCCATGTACAGATACAAGGTCTCACTTCCCTGTCCACAGGATAAGGCCATGAAGCTGTGGCCAGCAGCCCATGGGGTCCACAGCAGAACATTCTGATTGTGGTGGTGACCTTGATCTCTGCTCTGATCTTAACTTCGGTGCCACAGCTTGCATCAGCAATGTGTGGCACCCAGGCTGCAGAGCCCTGTCAACCCCAGCAGTAATTCTGCCCACTCTTAGCTCAACCAAAGACACTTGTGGAAGGGTCTGTTTGGTGCAGAAGTGTCACCTCTATAACTCAGACCCCTGAAAGAGGGGAGCTGGAGAAGAGGCACCCTGCAGGCTCCGTGCAGAGGAGGGGCAGCATTGGGGAGCTGGCAGCAGGGCCATCTGATGACTGGACTGGCAGCACCAGGGGCCTTGCTGGACCACTGTCCACTCAGGCTTAGCTGAGGACTCAGGAGACAAATGAGAATGTATTCTAGAGGCTCCTTTGTCTGCACTGGTTGGATCATCTTTGTTCTGGCAGAAGCCAACTGTGAGTCCTCCCTGTTTGGCCCCAAAGGGGGAAGGGTGAAATGCAAACCCAACAAAGCTAGAACTGGGGGTCCTTGTGGTTTAGGCTGCAGGGATTAAAGAGAGAGCAGTCCAAGCGGAAATGTTATTTGAGGGCCCTGGATTGAGGCCAGCCTCCTGATCTTTGCCCGAAGCATCCCGTCCCCATACCTTTGACACTCCGGCACACATGGAAATAAGGTTCTCCCTGAGAGAGGGGCTTTGGGCACCTACCCATGTTCCATGAAATGAGTGGCAAGGGGACATGTAGGACGATTGACATCAGGACATGAAGGGGCATGGGACATTGTTATGTCTGTGGTTGGACCTCACGGCTCTTGGAGGCTCCCTGCCTCTGGATGTCCTCCCATTCCCTGCACCCCTTGCCCGCGGCACTCAGCTCTTAGCTCGGCAGGATGTGGGCCCCTTCTCACTCACCTGTTCATAGATGGTTCTCATCAGCTCCACGAAGCTCTGTAGGCCTTTTAACTTGGTTTCCAGTTCAGTCCGTCGAAGACACTCAGCGTCCAGGTCCTGGGGTTGGGAGCAGCGGTGAGAGATGGAGAGGTGCTTGGGTTCCAGGCAGGACTGGGTCGGGGAACTTAGCTTCCTGGGTGAGAGTGTGGGGGGGTGATTCCCAGAGGAGATCTGGCTCAGAGCTTGGGTCAAGGGGCCAGGTGGGGACTAGAGTATCTCTCTGTCTGTCCCTGGGTCCTGGGACTTAAGCCCTGGAGGGCTTTGGGCACAGAGGTGATTCTGAGGGAAAGAGGGTGGGGGCCCTTGAGGAAGGAGCCCGGGGGCGGGCTGGGCAGGCTACCTTCTTCAGCTGGACAAAGGTGAACTCCAGGTCTGCACGCTTGGAGATCTCGTCCTCATACCTGCGAGGGGGTGGTGGGGAGGGAGGAACTGCTTAACTGAATGTGGCGAGAGCTTGGGGTTGGTTAATTCCCTTTGGATGGGGCTCAGGGCCTCACCCTACTCAGTGCCTGTGCCAATTAGAAAAGCAGCCCATCCTCTGGGTGTCTTCTGTGACATGTCCCCACCTTCCTGGGACTACTCAGTTTTTTCCCACTAGCTCCTGTCCCTTCCTGGTTCTGCTGCATGATCACCTCCTCCAGGAAGCCTCTCCTGACTGTAGCCCTTTCTCCTGCCCTGAGAATCTCAGGTTCAGACAAGCTGTGCTTCAGGTGGAGTCGTCCCCAGGCTCCTGCTCACAGCTCCCTCTCTCCCACCTCTGCTCCCTCCCTGCAGCCCCACCCTTCTTCCCTCTGTGGGAACGCCATCATGTTCCCTCCAAAGGGAGGATGGGAAGAGGGTATTTTTGGACAAGGAACTCCCCCACCCCCACTTGGCAGCTTCCTCGTCTAGGGGTGTCTGTGCAGTGGCTGACAGCACCAGAGCTCTCTTCTCTGTCAAGGCCACCTGATGTTGGCAACAAGAATCACATTGCAAATGAGTGTGGTGGCACATGCCTATAATCCCATCAGTTTTGGAGGCTGAGGCAGGAGGATCACAAGTTCAAAGCCAGCTTCAGCAAAAGCAAGGCACTAAGCAACTCACTGAGACCCTGGGGATGTGGCTCAGGGTCGAGTGCCCCTGAATTCAATCCCCAGTAACCCCCACCCCCCAAAAAATCCTGTTGCTCCAGGGGACAGGATTCTTCCATCTCTGACCTCCTGACCTGACCCCCTTCCTCCAATCAAGATGTTTGTCTTGGCCATCTGGGTTGGTAGTATCTGCTGACATCAGACTTCTTACCCCAGCCCCTCATGGCCCTAGCATACACAGGATTATGTTGCTTCTTCCATCTTCCCTCCCCTCTAGGGAAAGCCTGAATCAGGGGCATCTGTCAGTTCAGCCACCTGCCACCTGCCCCAGTCCCTGACCTCATAGCCAGGAGGGTGTTGTCCATGGCCTGTGACTGCTGACTGGACCTGCCACACCGCCATGCCTTCCTGTTCACCAGCCACCCGGGAGCTGAGGAGAGTGGACCTCAGGGTGGTGAGGACCCACAGGGCACTTAGGTCTCTGGATCTCAGGGTGCTGGGTGCACAGGCTGTCCCTGGCCATGCCTTAGCTTCCAAGAATCTGTGAGAAGCTGTAGGATGCAGGTCACAGGGGCTGGGCAGAGAGGTGGGCCAGGATAACAAAGGTCCACAAGCACCCCGACGAGAGACAGGTGTGACTGGTGCCGCGGACCACCTCCTTTCTATGCTGGGTGCCTGCTACAGCCTCCCCTATGACCCTCAGAGCCCCAGCTTGGGAGGTCCTATGGGTCATTTTTTTTTTTTTTTTTTTTTGGTGCTAGGGAATGAACCCAGGCCCTGTGCATCTACCAACTGAGCTACATCCCCAGCCCCCTATGGGTCCCATTTGACAGATGAAGAAACAGGCTCAGAGAAGGGCTGGGTGTGCTGGCTAAGCAGGGGCTCAAGTCCTAGCTTCCCTGATGACTTGCTGTGTGGCCTTGGGTAGGCTACTGTGTGTGCCTTAGTCATGATAATGGAGATGTTGTGAAGACCCAAAAGGTTAGGACACAGTGTTCCCAGCCGAGCCTGGCACTCAGGAAACTCCAAGGCTTGGCCCCTCTGCCTTGGTCTCTCCCATCCTCAGAAGCCTCTAGAAGCCTCACTGTGGAGCCAGAGTGGCTCTGTAGACCTCTGGCAGATCATCAGGGATGGGCTAACTTGAATGGGCTTCCCCCCTGAAATAAGGGGGAGTTCGAGGACCTCTAAAGCCTGGGGGTGCTGAGCCCTCCCCCATCCTTTCTGAGTAGCAAAGTCCTGCCTGCCTAGGGGCAGGATATGGGGGACAGCAGTCTTGGGGGGCCCAGGTCTCTCACCCCTCTCTGCCCTTTCTGCCCTCTGTACAGCTTTCCTTCCTCCCCACCAGAGGTCCCCATCATCCACCCTCTGACCTTTACCTGTCCCATGAAGTAATTCCTATTGCTTGGAGCCTGCTGACTTATTTGTTAACTATGTCCCTTGAAAAACCTTAGGAGGGGACCTTAGGCCTTGGACTGGGAGCACTGGGTCCCATCCACCTCTCACCCCCTTGAAGATGTCCTTGCTGGAGGAGTGGGGAGGTAATGGGTATTTCCAGGCCATTCCTTGCAGATCTGCCAATAGAGGCCACCAAGGACCCTGGAGAACATATATAGGGGAATGTAGTGACTATCTTGGCAGAGAAGGACACAGGAAGTATGGGAACCCGAGGAGACTCCTCATGGCCTGTTGCCCAGGCTGGGCTTGCCCTGGCCCTCCATGGCCTGGCCAGGGGAGGCTGCTGGCACAGCAGGTGCACTGGGCTGAGGCCAGACACTGGGTTCCTGTCTGAGGCTAGTTCCTAGTCCCCCTGAGGCTACCGCTGGGTCATCCCCAGTCTTTATGTGAATTAGAAAGAGCCCCTTCCTCAGGGGGTGTGTGACCCACCTCAGCTCTCACGGCCTGATGCTCAACTGATCTCAGCCCCTCAATGGCCTGCTCTTGTCATCAACCAGCTTGCACAACTGTAGGCGGTGTCCCTGAGTCACTTACTGTGTGGGCTTGGGCAAGTCGCTTCCCCTTGCTGGGCCTTGGCTTTGTCCTTAGCAAATAGAAAAGTTAGATGAGCCAATCCTTGGGGTCTCTGCTACCTCCAGGCCCTTGAAAGTCTCTCTCCCCACAGAGGCTTAGGTGATACCTTATCCCCAATTTCACCCTATTTCTCTACCAGTCTGCCAGCTCCCAGCTCCCAAACCCGTTCTCAGGCTCGTCACACCTGCACCCCTCTCCCCGGTAACTTGTTTATTTCTGGGAGCAAGGCTGATCTCATCGCCTGGAGAGGCTGGGCACAGCCCCTCCCTGCTAGGGCTCCACCTGGCGTCGCCTGCCTCCTGGAGGCCCCAGGCTCTGCACAGCTAGGCTGAAGCTCCCTGGCTCTGGCCTGCAGACCCAGGAACCTTGCCATCAGACCCAGTTTTCTCCTCTGCCTACTGAAGTGGGTTCCCTGTCCAGAGAGGGAACAAGAAGAAGCCCTGAGCCTAAACTGTAAGTCAGACAGCAGGCGGATGGAAACAAGGCAGCGGGCCAGGCAGGGGCTAAGCCAGATGAAAACAACGGGTGGTGTTGGTACAGGACTCCCAGCTCCACCGTGCTCCCACAGACACCATCTGGCTGGGCTGCTGGGAGAGCCTTGTGCGTGGCAAGCAGAGATGTAGGCTTAGCATGTGCGGCCACGTGCCTGAGGACAAACCCTGACCTCTCTGGGCCTCTGTTTGCTTCCTTATAAAAGGAGGACCCAACACCCCCATCCAGCTCTGCCATTCTCTGATCCTTTGAAGGTCAGAGACCTACTAGGGACCAGTGAAATGGGTGGTGGATTCTGGAAACTGCCATGGCTCCATGACCAGATGTTGGGCAGTTGGACAGTTCAGAATGGGCCATCAGATGCCTGGGAGGGTAAAGCTCCAGGGGCTGTGGGCAAGCTGGACCACAGCCCGGATTCCTGGCTTCCTGGACAGGCTGCCTCCCCACTAGTCCTGCCAGGATGGCTGCTCCAGAGGATGCAGGCCTGGCCACCAGTTGACAGGACTTAGGGCTGGACTGCGCTGGAGGGAGGGAGATGGGGGTCCAGCCAGACTCCATCCTTCCCTCACCTTGACTGGGGGGACCTCAGAAAGAGATAAGACCCCAGTTTAGGGGTACAGGAACATAGCCTCTTGCTCTGCCTCAGCCTCCTTGTTCCTAAAGCCCTGCCCTTGATCTGGTCAGAATGGGTCACCTGTCCACTAAGTCACCCAAGTGCCAATTCTGTCCTCCTAGACCACAGGCAGAAACTGGCTCTAGGCCAATTCAGTTCAGCAAACCCATGTCAAGCTCTGAGCTGGGGACTTCAGACTTCAAGGGCATGGAAAGCTGCCCTCATTATTTCCACACACTACCCTGACCTCTTGTCTGCCTCTGCCCGGCCTCAGGTTGGAATCAACCACCATCATTCCCATTTCACAGAGGAGGAAACTGAGGTTCAGGCATTAAGCCACTTGCTCAAGGTCACACAGCTCATGAGGGTGGGGGAGGGGATTAATGGCCCACAGGGTCTAAAGGCCAGGACTGGGCCACAACCATTGGGAAGTACAGCCCACCCACTGTGGGTTGGCCTGTCTGTCTGTCTCACTAGGTTGCCAAAACATCTTGCAGGTGGGGACTGTGTTTTCTTTACTTCCCCCATTCTGGGGCCACCTTGATGCCTGGCAAGAGTGACCTGTAGGGGATTGCATTTTAATTAAAATAAAACCCACCTTTCTGTTTCCTGCCTGTGCCTGGCTGCTCCCCCTCATTTTTTTTTCCATCCTACTGAGATCAAAATCCAAAGCCACACCCAAGCAGAAAGTCAGCTGTCCTTCTCCTGGTGATGTCATGTCCCGCCTCAGTTTGGTGTGGGGGCCCAGGCAAGCGAGTTTGCAAGGTGCACGTGGGGGCTGCTCAGGCCAGGGCTGTGGGTGGTGGTAGTACCCAGGGACCAGAAAGCACAGGGTCCAGCTGTGATCCAGCGCAAGAATGGCCTTGCTGTAAGGCTCATGCAGGGTCACTGCTGCATCCCTAGTATTTATAATGGCACCTGGCACGCCTGAGGCCCTCCATCAGTATGAATGTCTCCTAACTTTCTTTCCCCTTTCTCTGGCTTGGGACCATCCCACTTGAGTAGGGCTTGGTCCCCACCCTCAGTCCCTGCCCATGGCTTCCCTAGGGTGCGCCGGGACCTACCTGATGCGAAACTCCTCCACCTTCTCCAGCACCTGCAGCAGGTTGGCCTCTAGCTGTCCCCGCTCCTGGCTCACTTTGCGCAGCTCCTCCTGCAGCCGCCCCTGGTACGCCTCGTAGTGGTGCCCCAGGTCGAAGGTGCCCGAGTCCTGGCCCTGCAGGAAGCTCCAGCGGGTCTCCAGCAGCTGGTTGCGCTGTTCCAGAGCTTGTACCTGGGAGGACAGGAGAGAGAAGAGCGGGCTAGGGCGGGGCGCATCTGGGGTGCCCGTGGGCCCCAGGGGGGCTTCTCGAGGAGGAAGTGGTGGTTCATCTGCCGCAGGCATCCACTCAGGCTGCTGGAGCATTCAGAGCGGCACCTCCAGTGACTGATTGTTCCAGCTACAGATGCTGAGATAAGAGAGAATCGAGGTGGAGCCAATTAGCAGAGGCTTCCTAGGGCAGGGCCGCTTAGATGAGGGAGGGGGAGCGAGTGCCCGAGAGGGACCTCCTGGGCTGGCTTCTGCCTCCAGTTCCATCCCGGTTGGCCTTGAGGATGAAGACCCCAAGGACTCCTACAGGGGCTCCTGTGCCCCATGACCCATAGCCAGGCCACCAGCAGGCTGTCAGAGTCCCTCCCCCGGTCCAGCCCAGCCTGGCCTGGGGCTTCCTCTGACCTCTTCTTTGCCCTGCTGCCCTCTCTGGGCTCAGCCGGTCTTGGCACTCTCCTGCCCACAGCCCCAGCCCTGCCTGCGCCCCTCCTCCCCGTGGGTGCTCCCGGCAGTCCACCTGCAGGAAGCCCCCTCCCTCCAGCAGGACCTCAGTTTATCTGCTTCTCCTCTGTCCTGGTCACCTGTCAGCCTGGGATCGTCCCAGGACCTGGGTAGGCCACTGTGGTGGGAGGGATGCTCCTGGATGGTGGGCTGTGTTTTGTCATGAGGACACGGTGACTGGTGGGACAGTGACGCTCTGTATGAACACAGGCAAGCAGCTGGGTCCCTCCCACCCCTGCTGGAGCGGCTGGCCTAGCAGGGTGATCTGCCAGCAGCCTTTCGGCTCAGCTGATCTGTATTCTTCATTTACAGGGGGTGACTTGTCCCGGTCACAGAGTGACTGAGGGCCAACCTTTCCCGACAGGCCCCACTACTGGCTGCTGCCCACCTGGACCTTTGGGGGCTCCCTTTGCCTCCTCTCTGGCCACCCTGTGTACATCCCCAGGTTTCCTGTTTCTCCCTGAGAGGCCTGGATGACCTTGGCAAGCTTGGATGACCTTGGCAAGCCCCCTTTGAACTTCACAGCAGGTAACAGCTGCAGGAGGACTGAGAGATGGCATTTGAGAGCTGCCTAGCTCCCATCTGTACTGGTAGGTTCTGCTCAAGCCGACTGCACGCTGTAGCTATAGCTAAACAGGTTCAGTAGGGATGGAGGTCAAGAGGGTTCTGCCCTGCTTTGTGTGTGTGAGAGGACGCGCTGGGGGGGAGGTATCTGCTCACCCCACCTTCCCTCCGTTTTGACAAGCAAGAGTACCATGTTGACACTGAGGGTGGGGTGGGAAGAGAGATGTGAGGTTCCTTCCTCCACCCAGGAACAATAGAAAACCTTCACACCAGGAAGTTCTTCCCTTAGTCTAACCCCAGTGCTCTGTGCTTCACCTCTGGTCTGCTGAGAGAGAGAGTGTGGCTGGCCAGTCCAGCCTGAGGGCGCTTGTGGTCTTAGGGGATTAGGGGTAGCCTTCTGTCTCCCACTGCCCTTGGGAGAGTCTCTTGTTGTTTCAGTGGGTGGGGCTGGAATCTCACCTCCCACCCAGAACCCTCTCTACAGAAAGGCTCCTCCCTTTAGGAACAAAGGCCTCCAGAGCGCCCTAAGAGGTGCCAGTCTTTCCACGCCCTGCGCTCTCATCCTCCTCTCTGCTCTGGCTGAGCCCCCGCCTTTAGATCACATAGGAGCTTGGAGAGCCAATGTCTGTCCCATCTGCCTCCCCATTTTTTTAAAAAATATTTTCAATGGTAGATGGACACAATACCTTTATTTTATTTATTTATATGTGGTGCCGACGATTGAACCCAGGGCCTCACACATGCTAGGCGAGCGCTCACCACTGAGCCACAGCTCAGCCCCCTGCCGCCCCATTTGGTGGACAAGGAAACCCAGGGCACAGGCTGTGGGGAGAGATGTTCTCTAGGGGGAACTGAGCAGCCTAAGCTGGAGCTCCTGCTGGTGCTGGGGACTGCCGTGGGGGAGGACCACCTAGGGGCCTTCTGGTCCCCAAGCCCATGGGGCAGCGCCTCTGGGGGAGGCAGGTCCTACTCCTCTGGGGAGGGCATCAAGTTCCCTGCCTTCAGCCAAGGAGCCCCGGAGTGCTGGTCTCTGTTCTGCATTCAGACGGGGGATGACTCCAGGGACTTCCCGTGGTCACCTAGGCCAGGGGAAGATATGGTCCCCTTTCCACTGGGTCCAGGCATGTCACCACTGCTCTCCGTGGCCTCCTTCCCCCAGCCTCAGACAGTCCTTCTCTTGTCTACTCTGCCTCTCTTGCGCATGTGTAGAGCTATGAGGCCCAGCAGCAGCCCCTGCTGGGTGTGGACGCTGCCCTCTCTCCCTCACTCCTCTTGTTGCTACCTCTCAGCTCCTCATCTCGTGATGGGACTTGCTAGTCCCTCCACTGGCAGGAGCTCAGGGCTACCTGGAGAGCAGAACAGTATTGAGCCATGGAATACAAAGCACAGAGAGGGTAAATGGCTTACCCAAGGAAACACAGCTAACAAAGGGAAGAAACAACACTGCTTCTGGGCTTCTCTGCCAACACCTGGAAGTCTACCTGACCCCCTACTCCTGCAGCACTCTGGTCTCTCTCCTTGCCTCAGAGGGACTGGAAGGGGTGTGGAGTGGGTGTCCCTTTCCCATCTCTTGGCTCAGAGCCCTCACCCTTTCACTGGTCACAGCATCTCGGGAGGGGCCCTCCCTCCTCTGTTCTCCAGGGAGTGAGTTCTAGGAGCTCTCTGGGCTAGGCCCATTTTATTTGATTTTTAGAATTCAACAGTTATAAAGCACTTGCCATGTGTCAAGTGTGTTCTAACTGCTTCTCGAAAATTATCCCATTTGGTGGACAAGCCCATTCCACTGAAGTGCATTGAGGCACAGAGAGGTTAAGTAACGTGTCTCTGCTCTGACGCAGCTGGCCAGCAGTGGGGCCAGGATTTACACCTACTATGGTGCTCCACATTTCCCTCTCTCAATCACTGCTGCATCTGCGGGAGCCCTCCCAGCCATTACTAGGGCTCCCTAGGGCAGAGTCCCAGCAACCAGGGACCCCAAACCTGGCACCTCTATCTCCCTTCATCCTGCAGGAAGGACACCCCATCTCCTAACCCTTGAGGGTTGGGAGGCTCTGTTTCTGCTAAAGATCTCCGAGGGCATTGCCCTGGCCCTAAGGGCCCCTCCTGATGCCTACACTCATTTGCTCTCACCCTGTCCCCATGCAGAGGCACAGGGTAACCTCAGCACTGGCACTGGAGGGAGAAAAGACTTTTGAGGGAGAAAAGCCACCCAACAGAGCCAAATTACATAGTCAGCTAAGCATTCCTTTTAAGGGATTAACAGAGACCTGCCTCCTCCCCAGGGCAGAGGCTCTCTGAGGAAAGTCAGCCAGCAGCAGGGGCTCTGTGTACCCAGGGGTGTGGGAAGGGAGGTTTTGCCTTGGTGGATGGCTCTTTCCCCTCCACTGACCCCGCTCTGGGCATCCAGATGTGGACCAAAAACCTCTGCTATAGGAACATGAATGGAGGAAGACAGGATTCCCATCTCAGAGACCCCTGGTTCTGTCTCATCAACCTGCATTCAAATCTAAACCGTACCACTTGCTGGTTGCTTGACCTTGGGTCAGGTACTTGACCTTCCCTTAATTTCCTCATCTATCAGTTGGGGAAATAACAGCCACTGCTGTGTGGGTTCAATGTCGCTGCATTGCCAAGTACCCACTGAGGGCCTCGCACTAGCAGATGTTCCATGCATGCTACTGTTTTCCCTGCGCCCCTCTCTGCAAGCTCCCCTCTCATGGAGACAACTGGCCTGTGCAGAGGAACACAGAGTCAGAACCACGATGAGGGAAAGGTCTGAGCTGAAGCAAAAGGCTGTTTCTTTTTCTGGGAGGATCAGGGAGATAGTTTTCCTCATCTGTGAAATGGGCATAATATGATCTTCTTTTAGAGGGTTGTTGGGGGAAATAGAGATGCATATGTAAAGCACCCAGCACAATGCCCAGCGCATAGGGCATCAGTGCAGCTGTGGATATTGTGATGGTTATTCTTGGGCAGTGCAGGAGAGAACAGAGTTGGGAGGACTGGTCAGAAGTTTCTTGGAGATGAGTAATAGCAGATTTGGGAGGTAAACAAGACTTCCTGAGGAACTCCTTTGCTCTCGGGGCAGAGATGGGTATGAGGACCTAAACCAGCTATGGACGGTGGGGTCTAGGAAATGGGGAGAGTGGTATGGGGGACTGGCCCCTTCTACCCAGTTGGCTGCCTGCTGGCTGCCTACTTCTGACCCGAGGCATCCGTTCCTGCATTCCTATCTCCTGACTACCCAAGCTGCATCTCCCCTCCCGCGTGGCCCCAGCAGCAGCCTCCTTCCGACAGAACCACACACCCCTGCCATCTCTTCTGATTGGGGAAGCTAAGCAGAGTTGCGTTGAGAGAGATGCCGCAGGCCCAGAAGCTTGAGGGATGGACAACAGTAGGACCTTCGGAGGTCATTTCCACGGTCCACTTGCCTGGAGGACTGCAGACCACGCCTCCACGAGCCTCCCAGGGAAGAGGCATTCCCTTGGTCAAGCTCAGGGCTTCTCTCTAGTTTGCTACGGGGGAAGGATGACCCCAGGCCACGAGCATGTTCTTATCTAGACATCGTCAGAGGCCATCCTGAAGTCCCTTTGCCCCCTGACTCCGGGATGGACCAGGACCTCCCTCCCTTTGTCCCTGCTCAGAGTTAGCCCGCCGCGTTAGCAATGCTGCCTCCCCATTGGCTGGGGGCAGGGGCGGGGCATGATGTCCAACTCGGGGGGAAATAGAGCTCCGCCTCCTGCCCAGGCCTGGCGGTCCTTGGCTTTTGGTACCCCCTCCTACTTCTGCTCACCTTGCCAATCAGGGAGGCAAATTTGTCATTGAGGACCTTCATCTCCTCCTTCTCCTGGTTCTTCTGCTGCTGGATGGCTGGGTCCACTTTGAGGTCCAGGGGCACCAGCAGGCTGGGGTTCACGGTCACCTTCGGGATGGTGCCAGCTGGCCAGCAGCCTGTGAGGCTTCGGGAGCTGAAGCCTGGCACAGGGGGCCCGCAGCTGCCCCATCCTGACGTTCCAGGCCGGGGGCTGCCCGCTGGGGTCACCTCACAGCCGCTGAGGCTGCTGAAACCAACCACACAGGACTGGCAGGCCATGGTGGCCCCCCGGCCTGGGAGCGGGAGGGCCCAGGGATGAGCGAGTGAGCCTCGGGGTGGAGGAGGGTGGCAGGCGGCTGCCTCCTGTCGCAGCCAGGGCAGGCTGGGGACTGAGGTGCAAACACCTGTCGCACAGTGCTCATTACCTGCGGGAGGGCGGGACGCCTTCAGCCCGACCAACCTGTTAGATGACGTGTTGCTCTTGCTCCTCCCCCGCCACCACCACGCGCTCTCTCCCCAGCCCGGGATCTGCCTGGCTGAGAGGGCTGGTCCCGGGCAAGGGAGCAGGACCTGGCCTGGGGAGGGGGGCAGGCTGGCTGGCTGGGTTGAGATTGGGGAAGCAGCATGAAGAAGGTTTAATAGGAAGGGGGGAGGAGAGAGAGAGAGAGAGAGAGAGAGAGAGAGAGAGAGAGAGAGAGAGAGAGAGAGAGAGAGAGAGACTGTCACCACCAGCTCATGCATACCTGAGGGCTGATGTAACTGGGCTCACATACTTCTGGAAAAGATGAGGCAAGGGCTGCCAGAGCTCCCTAGTGTAGGGCAGCTGTCCTGGGCACCATGCCAGCCTGGCATCAGAAAACAGCACCTTTATTATTTAAATTATTTTTTCTAGCTGCCAAAGAGCCTCCCTGGTATATCTTTCTCCCTTCCTTCCTGTCTTGGCTCATTACTGAGGACCTGCTAAGTGCACCCCTCTGTCTCAGGGCTGGAGGAAGAGATGGTCAAGGCCAGAGTCCTTGGCTTTGGGAAAGTTCGATTGGGTTCAAGACATCTTGGCTGCTCACTTCTCTTGCGACCTTGGGCTGGTTACTTGATTTTGTCCTCATTTGTAAATTGTGGATGAAAAGCCAGGTTGTGGGAAGGTCATCCTAGGCAGAGCCCTGGGTGGCTGCAGTACAGGGTGCTCATAGCCGAGACAGCCCGCTTCGGGGCCCAGGGCTGTGAGAACACTTCTCTGTCGCCTCGGTCTCCAGTTTCCCATTCCTTCTTCCTCACTTCTCCGGCTCCTTTGGCCTCTTTCATATTCAACAGGAAGGAGAATGAGAAGAAAACATTTGACCCCATGGAGTCTCCGTGGGACAGTAGAAGGTTCACCAGCTGGTGCTTTTCCTGCCTTCGCCATGCATCCACTTCCAGGGCATCGCTCGCTCTCTGGTCTAGCCTCTTCCTTCCTGGTCTGATGGCCTGGTGACCTGGTAGCTTGGTAGCTGTTTCTGTGTGTCCTCCCTGGACCTGACATACCACCCTTAAGCAGAGAGAGGCATGTCTCCTGGAGATGGTCAGAGATGGAGGGGTCTGTGCCCCCACTGGGACCATCAGAAGTCCTGAAGGGTTCTTGCTTGCCAAATTGCATTGCCACCCTGGGCCTCTGCCCCCCATCCAGACCTCTTTCCCACATGTGGCTCAATAGGACACATAACCTCGGACTCTGCACCAAGTCTCTGATTCATCCGGATCCTGGATCCCAGGTTCTGCTGCTGGGTGGGTTGGTGAGGGACTTCTGGGTGACTGGGTATCTGCCACAGTATCTGTCTCCACTTCTGCCACTTGCTGCCCTACCCCACTCAACAGCCACTTGCAGGGCCATCCCAGCTTCCCACCATCTTTGCCCTGGCCTGGTATCCAAATGGCATGTGGTCAGACACAGCACCTTGTTCTTCCCTCCCCTGCTCACCCCTGCATGCTCCGTGGGGGGAAGGAGGGGGCAGGTAAAGGCATCTGGGCTCTGCCAAGGCCACAATAGCTGTGGATGTGTCAGGAATGTCCCAAATATTCCTTTGGTCCTCACTACAACCACCACTTGAGGTAGATGCTTGAATTCATCACCCCTCCCTGCCACCATTTTCTAAGGAGAAGCTGGGTGGGGTTAGGTGCCTGGTTCCAGGGCACACATTTTGTCAGTGATGGGTTTGGATGCAGAGATGTCTGGATTAGGGGCTCTTTCCCTTACCTTAGCTTCTAAGTTCTGGGACCCCAGAAAAGGCAGGGGATAGAGAAGAGAGTTGGCTTGTTCTCAGCATCCAGCCTGAGTCAGGGTAGTCCCCTGCCTAATTCTCCTTCAGCTGGATGCCTAGCTCTCGGAAGTGTCTCTGTGCAGCTTAAATCTCCTATTTCTTTCTGACTTCCATCGGCCTCAGTCAGCTCCCGAGCATTGAGAAGTCATAGTTCATTGCCAAGCCCCTAGCTTTTAGGCTGGCCTTTTGGGACTTGTCTCTGGGGACCAAGCACCATATGGCTTTTCCTGGGGGTGTGTGTCCTCATCGCTGTGAAAGAATGGAGGACATGGGGCAGAGAAGAAGCAGCAGGTGGGTCCCCGCATCTCTGTCCCAGCTGTGCATGTCCTCCCATTCCATAGGAGGGATCTTCAACTGTCTCACCTCTGGCTGCCAAACAGGAACAGCAGCAGAAAATCCCCAAACAAACAAAACTCCATGGAACTGCCTAGCCCTGCCTCCTTCTCCCTTTCCTTGCTCATCCCGTACCCCCCTTTCCTCCCCTATCTCCACCCATGCCTCCCTCTGCTACTTGGGGTTCATCTGATCTAGGCCACTGTCTCTACCACAGTCAGTGGGGATCTCCATCCTCACTGACGATCTGAGATGGCCCTTTTCTGGCCTTTGTAAGAAGCCTGACCACCTGGGGGTTCAGCAGAAATCCTGGGGGAGCTGGATTCTGGCTGCAGGCAGCTCATACCTTCTGATACTCTGGTAGCCTGTCCTGGTTTGTTCTTGCGTGGTTCAGGGACAGGAATCTTACTCTCCATCCCCACCAGTTTATACCTTTGACCCTGTTCAAAGTGGTGGCAATTCCTGTAAGTGGTGGCAATTCACAATCCTGCTCATTCAGGAGGCAGAGAGAGAGGACAGAGGAGAGTCAAGGGCTGTTCAGAGGCAAGGGATCTGGAGAAGGCTTGCCCTCCCAGAAGCCTCTGGGGCTTGCTCCTCTAGCAAGAGGGGGCTTTCCAATTTTTTCTCCTTCTTCCATTTTCTCTGCATGGCTCCCTCCTGACCTCTGATTGTCTCTCTCTTTCTCCTCTGTCTCTCCTTCCTGCATTTTCTGTTGTCTAGCACTGACTTTCTCTTGTCTCCTGAAGCTTAGAGTCCTGGCTCCTTTGTCTCTCATCCCTGGGGAAAGAGAGGTGTTTGGATTTGTCTCTCCATGGCCCGGCTGACTGGCCCTGTGGAATGGCATCCCTGTGTCATAGTTTCAGTGCCTTCTCTTTGCCCTGCTCCCCATTTGGCCCGAGGCCTGGCCCGTGGAGCGTGGGCCTCATAACGCAGGACAGTGAGACATATTTGCTGCATGAATGTTCTAGTGAGCACACGCCAGCCAGGCCCAGGCTCTTGGGCGGCATGCAATTCGTGGGGCAGGGGAGCCAGGAAAGAGTTTGGCATCTGCAGGAGAAAAATCTTAGCCTCACTCTAGTGCAGGATGGGAAGGAGGGCCTCTCCAGGAAGCTTTCCTGGGTGAGCCTGCCCAGGTTCCTGTCCATCTCTCATTCTCTCTTGAGTGTGTATTGTCCACACCTTGATTATTAGCTGGGTCAGTGCCCTCTCCCTGATGAAGCTGGAAATGCCCAGCCTCCTTTCTCTGGATCTTCCCTGTGAGCAGGGCCATTAGGAAACTGCAGGAAGGACGTCCTGCCCAGGGGCCAAATCCTGGGAATGGGGCCTTTGGGCCTTTGAGTAACTGGGTTATGTGATGATAAGAATTTATAGGGCCCCGGAGCTGGAGACTGGGGCGTTGAATGGAAGTTTGGGAAGGGAAGAGGCCCAGAAAGGAGAAACTAGCAACAAGATGGAGAGATGAAGATTCCGCCAAGTGCGCTCTGGAGACAGGGAGAAGACGCTGACCCAGGTGATAGTGCCTGGGACCCCTCCCAGAGGGGGATAGTGGGATCAGGCCTGGAGGAAGAAGAGGGGTTGTCCAGGCAGGGAGGAAAAAGGTGTTTCAGGTTCAGGTAGCATCATGAGCTGGGAGGTGAGAAACTGTGTGGGATGTGGTGACAATGACGAGAGCCAGTATTATGGGAGTGTTGGAAGTTCTGTGGAGCTCGGAAGAGCCATGGCTTCCTCAGGAGCCCTTGGAGGCTACACTCATATAGCCCTGCAGTGGCTCCCTGTGGCTTTTGGGAAGAAAGATTCCTTGGAATGTCAAGTGAAGTCCTGTGCATTTGCTGCCCTTCTTCTCTACGCCCCGTCCTGGGTCCTCTCTGCTTTCCTTCTCTCTGTACCCTTCCCTATCTTCCTCTCCCCACCTCCAAAGGCCACATCTTTGTGGACAGTGAAGTGGTGCCATGTGTCAGGGCTGGGCATTTTCATCATCAGTATGATTTTATTGGATAGCACTAGTCTCTAAAGAAGGCCTCTGAGATGGGCCAGGAGGCTATATACTCCTGGAGGCTGTGACCTGATTAAGACAGCATGGGGCAGTGGCAGGAGCTCTGGACCTGGAGTTAAGAGACCTGGTGTCTGGTCTGGGGCTCTGCCATTCACCTGCTATGTGGTCTGGGGCCAAATGCTTGACTTCTCTGGGCCTCCAGGGCCTATAAAATCAGGTTATACTGAAGGATCATTGTTTTTCTTCCCATTTTGGTGCCATAAGTGTTTCTCAGACTGTCATCAACCCCAAGCTATGCCAGGTACTCAGTTTCCAGTGGGAACCAGGGCCCTCGGCCAAGCAGCCTGCTGTGGAGGTCAAGGCGGGTGTGGGCCTTCTGTAATGAGGGCAGGCCTGGAGGGCCGGGGGGAGGTGAGCACAGGCTAATTGCACTTTCCCGTCTTCAGAGCACTTAGCCCAATTTGTAATTATTTATTGTTGGTTGTTTACGTGTTTGTGTCTGTCTCCCTGGCCGAGCTCTGGGAGTATACAGGGTGGTGTGGGGTTTGTTCCTCAGTGTCCTGACCCAGTGCTTGGCACCCAGTAGGTCCCTGATGACTAGTTCTTTCTGGAATGAGTAGAAGGCTGCCCTTTCACATAGGGCACTTGTATACCAAGAGCTTTGGGATGTTATGGAGTGACAGACCCTGGGTGGGCTGTGGAGGAGTCAGATACGGGACATCCCACCTCAGAGCCAGGCTCTGGAGCCCCACCCCAGCCACCTCCTTGCCAGGCCCAGATGAGCCCCAGTTGATTTGGCTCCTCCATCTGGACCTTTACCAATCAGCTCCTAGAGGCCTGTGTCCTTCCCCTTGGGCTCCTGCTCAGTGTCTGTGGGAACTCTGACGCCTTCCTGTCATAACCAAATAGTTTAGTAGGGGAAAAGAGTAGGAGAGCAGGGTGCCCCTGCAAAAGGAAGAAACAGAGGAACTCGGAGGCCCCAGTGGGTCTAGAGTGGAAAGAGATGTGCACCCAAAGCAGGGCAAGGGCTAAGTCAGAGCCCCCAGGCCCCTCTCCCTCACGATGAGACCCAGGAATGGAGTGTGGAGGTTCCCCTGGTCCAGGCCTAGGGCCAGCCCAGCTTCTCCAGGGAACCACAACCCATGCCCGGCTGTGTGGGTGCTGGGCTTATGCCAGCAGCATTTTGGCATGGTTGTCAGGCCTGCTTCTGGGTGGAGAGGAGCAGGAAGAAGGATTGCACAGGAGGAAACTGTCAGGAGGGCCCCACTTCCTCTGGCTGCTCCATGCCTCCCAGCGAGGGCCAAGGGGCCACCCAGCCTGGCTTGGTTCCCTGGGAAGTGCCACATCCTCTCATCTGCTTCTCTCAGAAGGAAATGCCAGTCCCAGCAACAGGGCCCCATGGAGCCCACTCTCTGTGCCACCCACTGTGCCTGGCTCATGTCCAACCTGGGAGCATGATTTCTACAGCCTTTGTTTCTCTGGTCTCAGACAAACTCTGATGCCTCTCCTTCCTCCTGTCGGCCTTTAAGCCTTCACTCTGGGCCTCAGCCCTCTATCTGCTCCTCTCTCTGGCAGTCTCTCCAAAGGGCCCCCTCACTTGTGCTTTGAGTGGGGGAGCTATCACGAGCCACAGTCACCAGGGCAGGGACTTTGTGTTGCTCACAGTTCTGTTGCTGCTGGCACAATCGGTGTGCCAGAAATACTTGTTGAATTATGCAGTGCATCCTCTACTATTTAGCACCAGTTTTTCTTTTCTTTCTTTTTTTTGTTTTTTGTACTGGGGATTGAACCCAAGGGCACTTAACCACTGAGCCACATCCCCAGCCTTTTTTTTTTTTAAGTTGTTGATAGACCTTTATTTTTATTTCTTTATATGCGGCGCTGAGAATAAAACCTAGTGCCTCACACATGCCAGGCAAGTGTGCTATTTGTGAGCTCCAGCCCCACCCCTCCAGCTCTTTTTAATATTTTATTTAGAAACAGTAACTCACTGAGTTGCTTAGTGCCTCACTAAGTTGCTGAGGCTGGCTTTGAACTCACAATCCTCCTGCCTCAGCCTCTTGAGCCGCTGGGATTATAGCGTGTGCCACGACAGCTGGCTAGTACCAGTTTTGATGGCTGTCTTATGTGAGAATCTCTTCCCTCCTTCCCCTCATTACACAGGGTCTGGGGCCCCATCCCCCCAGCCCCCCAAGGCTGGAGTCCAGGTTACTGGAGAACCAGCAATGTTCCCTACTCTGCTTTTTGGCCATTCATCCCAGAGATTCTGAGTCTTCCGGGGGCCTAGCCCTGCGCTGAGTAGTGGGGTATATACGAAGGTAAGTAAGACAGGGCTGAGACTGGGGTGCCCTTTCCCCAATTCCAGGGGGTGAGAATGATTCTCACTGCCCCCGAGAACCTCTTTCTGTCCAGCCCCTGCCTCCAGCTGCCCCTGCCCAGCTGGTTCCAGCCTCCTCGACCTTCTTTTCCTGGCTCTGCACATGGCTATTTAGGAGGTGTCCCTGTCCCTGGGGCTGCTTTCAGAGAGGAACAAAGAGGGACTGGAAGGCTGGGTGGCTGACAAAGGAGGCCATGGGAGTGGTAGGGCATGTGGAGATGCTTATTTGTCAGCTCAGATCGCTCCCCTGAGCTCCAGCTACTGCCTTTATCTGGTGTGATAATAGACCGAAACCATGTCCTGCTCCCTGCTGAGAGATCTGCACACCTGCTAATGTGACAGCAGCCCAGGATGGCACTGGGCACTCCTCCAGCTGACAGGTTGGCTAACCACAACCAGTGGAAGCCCCTGGTCTTCAGGCTGCCCACCATGCAGGGAGGCTCTTAGGACCTATCTGGAGAACTGAAGCTTCATCTCTCTATTCCCAGCCTGGCCACAGTGCCCGGTGACAGTAGGAGTTCAATGGTTGAACTGTATGGATTCAGCACCTGCTTATTGGGAGCAGCCAGTGTTGTCTCCCCCTCCCCATCCTTTGATTTCCTTCCTGTAGCATCTGTTGGGATCCCAGGATGTGGTGAGATGAGGAGTCTCCAAGACAGCTGGTCTATGACAGACCAGCCTAAGCCAGCCCTGCTCACTGTCTCTCAAGAAGAAGGAGGCGTCCCTTCCTTCAGCCCTGTCACTCACATCAGCGCCCAGGCTTATAAGTGCTCATGCATGTCACAGACGTCATCTTCCCACACTGCCAGGCAGGCCTGGTGCTGTTGCTCTCATTTTGCAGAGAGGAGCGGTTGCTCCTCCCCCAAGGAGGAGGTGGGGGATTTACACCCAGATCTTCTGTTCCACAGTTTGGCACTCAGCCCAGCCCCCGCTCATGCTATTTGGGGCTTAATCCCTGAGATAGATAGACTCTGAATTTCTGTAGGGGAGGGTGGGACGAGAGCTGGGGCTGGCATGGGCCAAGGAGGGGTGGCAAAAGGTGACAAGGTGAGGAGCAGAGGTGCAGGCTGGAGGCCCAGGCCAAGGAGTGAAGCTGGGCTCAGGTCAGGGTCCCTGCTTGGGCTGCAGGATGGAGCAGGAGCGCCAATGGGAATCTGATGATCTCAGCTTCTCTCTGAGGTGCCACAGGCTCCTCTCAAGTGGGCAAACAGTGCTGGGCGAGATTGGGGACTAATGACTGTTTTCCAACAGGTGATTCCTCTACGTGGGGAGCATCGTCCCAGGTCATCGTTCTGCAGTCTGCACTTACTGGGGTAATAGCAGCCTGACTAGGGCCTCCAGCCCTCCTGCTGGCCCCAGGGCCCTGCAAACTGATGGCAGCAGAGGAGGGAGAGGAAGGCAGGAATAAACAGAAGCAGCATGCCCCACCTGTGCCCTGCCCCTCTGTTCCAGGTCACTGCAGGTGTGCGGGGCAGTGTCAGGGCATCTCCTCTCACAGAAGGACCTCACCCCTGCCAAGGATCTCTGCAGACACCTGTCCCCCACAAATGTTGGCCCCTACCTAAGCCCACATGGACAGCTGGCTGCCCTCTAAGGTCCCTCACCCACCTTTCTCCTGGTACACTGCTTCCCATCCATCCTCCAGAAGCTGAAGCAGAAGACAGTGCTCTTGATGGAGGACAGCTTGGGTAGGAGGCCCTGGGCTCTGAGTCTTCTTGTGGCTTTCTAAATTCCCATGACCACTCATGTTGTTGGAGATATTTTTATTTTGCCACTGAAGATTCTAGGCTCTGCATCTTTAAGTGACTTGCCCTGGGTTATCTAACATGGTAGGCAGGGTAATAGCATCCCAAAGATGTCCGAGTTCTAATCATGGCAAAAGAGACTTTTGTGATTAAATGAAGAAACAAGGATGGAGAGATTATTCTGGATTATCTGGGTGAAACCAATGTCATCACATGGGTCCCTTAAGTGGGAAAGAAAGAGGCAGAAGACTAATGGGACATGAGAAAGGCTCTACTGGCCAAGTGGCTTTGAAGATGGCAGGGGAGCCGAGGAATACTGGTATCTTCACCAGAAAGGGAATAAAACTGGTAAACGAATTGTCTTCCAGAAGAATGCAGCTCAGCTGACACCATTTCAGACTTCTGACCCCCAGAGCTGTGGTAATAGACAAACATAAGAGAAGTAAATATGTTTTTATTTTTTTGGTACTAGGGATTGAACTCAGGGGCACTTAACCACTGAGCCACGTCCCCAGTCCTTTTTGGTATTTTATTTAGAGACAGGGTCTCGCTGAGTTTCTTAAGGCCTCTCTAAGTTGCTGAGGCTGGCTTGGAACTTAAGATCCTCCTGCCTCAGCTTCCTGAGCTGCTGGGCTTATAGGCTGGTACCACTGCACCCAGCAACAGAAATAAAAAGTAAATAAAATCATGTTGTCTTAAGCCACCAAGTTTATGGTGATTTATTACAGCAGCAACAGGAAATCACGATCCTAGCTAGTGAGTGAGGAACTGGAACCAGAGGACTGGGCCCCCACCCTGCTCCTTTTGGTCTCCCCTGCCTCACGCCCTGCAGCTTGACAGCTGACTGCCTATGGGAGAGGACAGAAGAGAAGATTCCAGACTGAAACAGAGGCTGGGGTTCTGTGGCTGCCCCTCCTTGAATCCCCAGTCTCCCATTCCTGTCTGTGCCCAGCTCTGGAGGTCAGAAGTTCCTAGAAACATGGCTATAACAGCTCATCCTGTGGGTGTTCAGGGGAGGCAGGGTCTGAGCTGGCCTTCCGCCTGGAAGGGCTGTAATGCTAAAACCGACAGGGTTCCCCCAAAGCCCTCTCGGCACTGCTGCCTCCCTACTTTGCTTGCCTTCTCCTTCCTGGCTGCTGGGTTCTTTTTCTTAAATATATCTTTTAGTTGCTGATGGACACAATAGCTTTATTTTTTAATTTTTATGTGGTGCTGAGGATCGAACCCAGGGCCTCACACGTGCTAGGCAGATGGTCTACCACTGAGCCCCAGCCCCGTGGCTGCTGGTTCTTTGAAGCAGGGGTGGGTGCGATAGGGGTGTGTGGGCCTCTCCTTTAGGGGCCCTGGAGGGTGTTTTGTCTACCTCAAGGCAGGGGGTAGCTGTGTGGCCAGTGCCTGCTTGTGGGACGATCCCAGGGTCCTCTGGTGTGCGTGGGAGTGTGGCAGATGTTGAGGCCCTCCTAAGCAACATGTCTAATCAGCCCCTGTATGCAGGTGTGTACACATGAGTGTGAGTGTGTGCATGTGAGTGTGCCTGTCATGGTCCTGTGTGTGCCTGTGCAATTGTGTGAACAAGTGTGGGACAAAGTGTGAACATGATTCTCTGTGCCCCATGTATGTGTGAGTGTGTATGTCTACTCTTACTGGTATGTGTGAACATGTGTGTGGTGCCTGCTCACTGTGTGAACACGAGTGTGCACATGGAGGGTGTGTCTGCTCTTGCTCCTCTACGTGAGCATGTGAGTGCGCAAATATGTGCACTTGTGTCCTCACATGTGAATGTGAGTGCATGGGAATGTGAATGTGTTCATGCTTCTAGGTGAGTGTGCAAGTAATGTCTGCTCACACATCTGCTTATGAGCGAGTGAAAGTAAGTGTTCAAGTGTCTCCTTCCTCCTCTGTGTGTGAACCTGGGCATGTGAGTGTGCACAGGTTCCCTGCACCCAGCTCTGTCCTCTTCCCCTAGTTGGCATGGCCTCACCCTGTGACACAGCTGCTAATGACTATTTGCCATTGTCTGTGCGCGGTGGCATCACCTGCTCTAATGACAGTCTCCCTGCCTAATGACCTGGCTCCTGCCCCGTCATTTAGGAGCCACAGGGGCACTGGCCCTGTGGTGAGGGAGATGTTGACGAGCTCAACATATTTCCCGCTGGGTGTCAGTGGGGGTGGGGGAAGCACCATTGTACCCCTCCCCCGCGGCCCTCGGGGTGCCCGCCCACGTGGGCTGGGAATTTCAGCTGGCTGGTGGCATTCCTGGGCAGGAAGCCCTGTCTCGGCAGGGCTGGGTGGCTGCTGTCTGGGCCTGAGGATGCTCCCTGCTGCTCCTCCCCACAAGCGAGCTGGACCCTGGCACACAACTTGACTCCATCAGCAACCACACACAGGGTCTGCCTTCCCCCTCTGAAGCCCCAGGCCCTCTGGCCTTGGCTAAGGAAGGGGGATATCCCTTCTGAACAAGCCTCCTGATGCTCTGATATGCTCTGGTCTGGGGCCACCTCTGGGGAGCAAGAGGGCCTGGAAATGCCAGGACCCCCAAGGAGTTCACAGGGCTCAGGGCAAGCCACCTAGTGGGAGGCCACCCAGGAAGTTTCACTTGATTCCCCTCTGATATTTCTGATATAATTGAAATTAAGTTAAAATGGCCTTTGATTCTGAAGGAGGAACCAGAAGGTTCGATGCTCACTTTCTGGGGACTCATAGCCCTTCCTTCTGCTCTTACGGCTTTGAAGCTACTCCATCCGCCTGGTGGTCCCCAATTATAGGTCTGCCTCCTCCTACCTGAGGTTTCCCTAGAGAGACCTACCACTCTCTCTGGTTCCAAGGGATCATTAGAGATTTTCCTGGTTAGGGATTCACGCCTGCAATTAGCTATGTGGCCTTGAGCAAGTGGTCTTCAGTGTCCTCTGTAAAGTGTGGATGCTGTGGCATCTGCTTCCCAGGTTGTCCTGAGAACTGAATAGCTATCCGGAGAGCCCTCTGGACATGGAGGGGCACAGAGCAAGCACACAGTCAATCTTTTTAAAGCCTCCCTATGCCTTAATTTGTTGTCTATAAAACTAGGAGGATGGCGGCTGGCTGCTGGTGCTCGGCTGTGGGGAGGATTGGGGAGCATTTGTGGCAAGTGCCTATGGCAGAGGGGACAGCTCATGGTGTTTCTCCAGGGTTCTCAGTCTTGGCACTTGTCTTCCTACCCATGAGGGAGGAAGAAGGAGCAAATGCACCAGTTGTCCTGTCTGCTGGCTCAGTGTCTCCATCCTGCTGGGAGCACCAACTCCTTTGCCAGTGCGGGCTGCAGCTCCTCTAGGTCACTAGCAACAGGGTTTCTCTGCCTGTTATTTGTGACTCTCAAGAGGCTCATGAAGACAGAAAAGCATCCTAACGCATTACGAAGTACTGTTTTATGGAGATATGTATATGTTGGTCTCTGAGTAAAATGTACTTGTCCTGTAGGGAGGTTAAGAAGCTGGAGACACTTGGCCCACTGTCCCTGGGCTGGGGCAAGACAGTAAGGACCCCTGGGTTTTGCCTGGTTGCACTGCTCTACCATGAAGCCTGTGCTAAGGGCTCATGTGTGCTGTCTTGGAGTGATTGCTCTCCAAAATGGGCAGCCTCTGATCCATCTGGGGCATATCCCTTCCCGCCCCAGCTCCCTTCTGGAAACTCTCTCAACCTTTGCTTGGATAAAGTCCCGGCTGGGCATTTAAGAGTGGCTCGAAGGGGGGAGTGTGGGGTAGACATTGCAGGGGGCCCTGGAAGGCTGCCCAAACACCTGTTCTAGAACCTGCTCTTGGGTCAGGATCCCTTCTTCTCCCATGACCCAGGGCTCTTTGCTAGCCAGAGCCATAGTGGGGCAAGGGCATCAAAAAACACTTCCTACCAAAGCAGACCAGCTGGGAGAGGGCGGCAAAGAAATCCTAGCCTTAAAATTCAGGGATAGTCTCTTCTCTTTCCCCAACACAGCAGTCCCACCTGAGCTCAGGTCAGTGGTGGGTTAGAGTGGGGGATGCTATAGCACCGAAAACACCAAATTGTACTCGGCTTGCTGAATGACGAATTCACGCCAGACACGGCACAGGTTGATTTACGTTTATCAGGTCCAATCTTTACCACCCTTGTAAAGAGTTCCTATTATTGTGATCATTTCACAGATAGTGAAGTTGAGGTCCAGAGCAGTTAAGTCCACGCAATTAGGAAGTGCCAGAGACAAGATTGTATCCTCCACGTCCTGTTGTGGCTTCTGAAGAAGCTGTGTGTGTGCTGGTGGGGACACCGTGTTGGCAAGCAGCCTGGTTCCTGAGGCCAGAAAGAGCAAACCCAGTCTTGGAAGGGTTTATAGTACTCTTGAGGAGAAGCTGACCTCTTCCAGGTGGCCTAGAAGATTCCTGCCCCTACATGAACTTATGTGGGGCCTCCCCAACAATAACAGCAAGAACTTGAACGTGAGGAGAAGCTGCTCATTGTTGGGAGTTTCATCAAGTTTAATCAAGCATCAAGTGAGATTGTTAGATTATCAAGAGGAAAAAATTGCAGCAAGAGAGATGTGGCTTAGATTCCAGAGCCTTCCTTGGCACTCCTTAAGGGCAGGGACTAATCCTCTAGTAAAATGGGCTTAATTAACACTGGGGACTCTCACAACTAGTGATGATCATGGAAGGTGTAACTTTGTGAGAACGTTTGCAAAGTAACACATAAATGAGGGCAAATGAGACGAGGTATTTGGATCTAAGTACTGAGGGGACATGGAGGAAGCTGGTGGTAAGAGTTGGGTGGGGTCTACCAGGCTTCTAAGAGCAGGGGAGTGTGGAATGGGTTGGGGAGGGACAGGGCTTTCTTTGAGGTGGGGGCAGGCAGGGGGAGCAGCAGCCATCATTTTAAAACAAGCCAGTCCTTAGGGGGACCCCACCCAGAGACCCAGCTCAGTGACCTGCTAGCCAGGAATTTGTTCTTCCTTCTAGTTGGGGACTGTCCAGCCACTCTCCTGCCCAGCCAACTGGAAAAATGACAAGGAAATATCCTGTGGCCTTTAGCCAGGTCCTCCTCCCCAGGGATTTTGGACCCCTGAATATCCAAGAGTTTCCTCCGTGGGGCGTGGCGGGGGTGCAGGGAGGAGAGCAGCTTCCTGAGGTGGGGCTGAGGGAGATTCTAGGAAGTGAGTGGGGAAGCTCAGCCGGCCAACAGCCTCCCAGCCGGGTCCCAGGGCTCCCCTCCCCAAACCTCTGCTTGGCTGCTTCTAGAACTGGAACCTGGGCCTGGGCTGTAGAGAGACACTCAGATTGCCAGAGCTCATGAGCTGGAGGGGACTTGAGCCTGCCCCTTCGTTTATAGGGAAGAATGGAGGCTGTGGTTGGGGAGGGGAGGGGACGCCTTGTGAATGTGTGTGTGTGTGTGTGTGTGTGTGTATGAGTGAATGTGTGGCAGGCTAACATGTGAGGAAGAGATACTGCTGGTTTTTAGGGAGCTTCTGGAGGATGGGGGAGACCAACACATCCCTAGGCACTAATACTTGGAGGTGGGTAGGGAGGGAGAGCAAGTCTCATGGGCCCCCGTAAGAAGAGGGATAGGGCTCTGGGGCTACAGGGGCAGGGTCTGGGCAGGGGCTTCCTGGTGGGCAGAGGAGCTGGGATATGCTAGCACTTGGCTTCTGGGAGGTGGAGAGTAGACCCGAAGGAGCTCTGGCCAGCCCATATTTTTGCCTGCAAATGAGACCAGAGGACCACCCTTGGGCTGTCACCCAGGTCTTCTCATGCTGGGCTCAGGAATCTGCACCCTGTCCAACTAGGGCTTGAGGGAGGGGTCTCTTGACCCCAGATGTAGATTTTGGGGTGGGTGAAGAGGATTATTTGGGAAGGTGCCTCTAGGAGTTGATGGGGACAGAGAAGTTGAAGGTCAAGGCTCAGGAGGACTTTGGGACTGGGGTTGTCTCCAGTTTGTCCTACCTCTAGGGACGCCCTGAAACTGGGACAGAGGCATCTATTTGGGGATTCATAGTCATTTTATAACTGGCATTTAGGTGCATGCCTGCAGCAGTCTCAGGAATTTGGCTCTTCATCTCCTGCCCAGCAAACTCTTTGTGGCTTAAAACAAGGGCATCTCGTTCAAGGTCAGCAAAGAGGAATGGAGGGGAGGGTGCCCCTGAGGAAGGAGAGCGAGCTGTCCTTCCCTTACTCCTTGTCTTTGGAGAGAGGGCAGTAGTGGTGAGCACCAGGGGGCCTGGAGTAGGAGTGCTGGCCAAAGGCCACAGGTGGAGGCCAGAGGGACACCATATCTGAGCCCCGTGGGGATGGCTCTGCTGTTGGCTCTCGGCTGCTTCCCCGCCTCCCCATCCCCAGGCTCTGTGCCCAGGCCCTGTTGTCAGCACCTGCTCTCTGAGCCAGTGCCTGGCAGAGGCAGTCATGAGATCATGGGGTGGGGTAAGTTGGCAGGCCCCCGATCTTCCCGGAGCTGTGGCAGGTGCATGTCGCAGCCCTGGGCCCGGCGCCTCCGTAATCTCCCTCCTGGCCCCATCTCCTTGCAGGGAGGTGGCTCCTTCAACCAGCCAGTTCGACTTCTTCTACCTCAGCCCTGGACTTCAGTAAAGTGGCATGAAGTCTTGGGATTAGACTCTGAGAAGCCATGAAGGGGAAATGTGATATAGTTGGAAGAGCTGAGATTCGGGGAAACTGCTATGTCCCCCCAGCACACAGAGTCTGAGAATGTCAGACACACACAGAGTCTGAGGATGTCAGAGCTTGGCACGAAGTCTGAGAAGGATTTCCTACTTGAAAGATGGGATGGTGGGACAAGGGAAGGGGGAGTTAACATCAAGGGCGGGTGTTAATAATTAGCGTAACTCTTGACACTGAGGGCTCATTCTGTGTCATACTGTGTGCGAAGGGCTTGGCAGGTAGTTCTCATGTAATCTTCACGGTGACCTGACAGAACTAAGGCTGAGCTTTCACAGCCAGTAAGCAGAGGAACTGGTGTCACAACTCAGCTGGAGTCCAGGGAGACTGGCCACTGGAGGACCACAGGGCCCCAGAGTGCTCACTCCCGCCATGAGACAGGCTTCTGGAAGGCACGAGCTGGAGGTCAAATGGGCAGGAGAGATAAGAGCGGTCACGTTCCTGAGGGTGGAAGTCAGCCACACAGAGTGGGTGGGCCTGTTTCTGTCTGGCACATCTTGAGTCAGAAGGGAATCAGGGACATCAGAATTGCAGCAAGAGGGGCAAGGTGACAGCTAGACATTCCAACTTCTGAGACTACATGTCATGGGCAGGTGAAGGGTGTGTTTCCTGGAGAGAGAGCAGTGGAAGGGCCTCCATTTGGAAAAGGGGCAGGCAGCCCAAGTTGGGGATCTGTGAAGGCGTGTGTGTGTGTGCCCGTGTGTGTGCACGCATGTGTGCCCGTGTGTGCGTGTGTGCATATGCCCGTATGCCTGTAATCTCTAATGTTTTGGCCCCACCAACTCCGGACTCCCCATGGCATCTGTGTTGTACCACAGGCCCTAGAGAGGACTGATGGCCGGGGGTGGGGGGGTACTCTGTATTTGGTGCAGCGCTGCCTTGATTGGGTTTCAATCTTATTCCACAAATGTTTCCCAACTTGTCAGACCACTTATTTCAATCTTGAAGCCTTGCCCTTACTTATTTCCAGAAGTTTCTCTGCTTCCTCTCTAAGGATGCCATCTCTTCCCCTTTCCCTGGGATTCTAGGCAGTGGTGGGCATGATCCATTCCTCTCCCTTGAGCCCACAGCCCACCTCGTCCACGTTGTGTTCCAGCTTCCTTGGGACTGGTCCCACTGTATTGAGGCCATACATTTGTAGCACAGATGAATGGGAAGGAGGGACACAGATGGACCTGGGTGTGTAAATGGGACTAACCTTCAGGTTTCTCACTAGGGCTGCTGCCCCCGTTTGCCTCTGGTGTCCAAGCCTGTCCCCCTTATCAGGGGTCTTGTGTCAGATTCGATTTCAAGGCCCAGCTGCGACACACAACAGAGTCTGAGGATATCAGAGCTAAGTGGGACCTCAGAGACTGCCCAGGCTCATCTATTGTTCATTCACAGACAAGCCGTTGAAAGAGGGGAAGAGCCTTGCCCAGGGTCACTCAGCATGTTGGGAGGACATAGCAGGTTCCCTGAACCTCAGCTCTTCCAACCATATCCCATTGTTTCCCTATTAAAAAAATTTTTTTTAGTTGTAGATGAACAGAATACCTTCATTTTATTTATTTATTTTTATGTGGTACTGAGGACCGAACCCCCACCAGCCCCTGTTTCCCTAATTTTGACAAGCCCTCCCCCATCGATTTGCTCTTCTCCATACTTTTCTCATACTTCCCCTGCTCAAGTTCACCACCCAGACCTTGTCCACATCTTAAGACATAACTGGCTCTCGCCCATTCTGGAACCGTCAGTTTCTCTCCCTGTACTATTAGCAGCATGTCCTGCTAATTCCCATTCCCTAATTGTCTGTAACACAAATTAATGCTTTATTACTTGATGCTCTAATGACCTGGGTTCTACCCAGGCTCAGTTGCTTCCCAGCTGCGTGACCTTGGGCTAGTGACTTCATCTTCTTAATCCTCTGTTTTCTTATCTGTAGAATGGGGCAGGCTGCTGCTGGTGAACAGCATGGGTCCTGCACGGCTCAGGGAACCCACTGGGGAAATGGCAAGTTGAAATCTAAGATGTGGTGGGTGTGGGTGGGGATGGTGGTGGAACAGGTTATGGGGGAACTCGACTGGGAGGGGTTATGTTACTGGTGGGGGAAACCTTTAGAAGGGAAGGAACAAACCCCCTCCTAGAGTATGGGGTGGCCATGAAGTGGGGTAGGCTTTGGAGTTGGCACATTTGGATTTGAATCCCAGCTCTGCCACTGGCAAGCTGTGTGACACTGCACAAATTGCTATATCTCTCTGAGTCTCCATTTTCAGTCTGTAAAATAAGGACTACCTACTCTATAGAGTTATGGGAAGGATTAAATGAGAAAATGTCTATAAATTACTTAGCTTGGATTTTTTTTTTTTAAGTAAAGCAGATTGAACCCAGGGGTGCTTAACCACTCAGATAAATCCCAACCCCTTTTATTTTAAATTTTGAGATAGGCTCTCACTAAGTTGCCTATCTCTTGCCTCAGCCTTCTGACTTTCTGGATTAGCTCCGAGTCCTGCCTTTCTCAGTGCTTAATGAGGGGTAGCCAATGTCACTGTTGTCATCCCCCACCAGTGTGTGTCCACCTGCCTGTAGGCTGGCTTCGTGTCTGGGCCTTCCTTGGCTCTCGGTGTCAGGCCCGCTCCTCATTTTCCTATCTGGAAGCTTTCCAAGGGCAGGGCTCACAGGCATCCTCTCTTTGCTCTAGCTACTGCTGAAAAACAGGTGATGTCACCCTTGGGGCCTCTGGGTGGTTCTGTTGGGGCCCCAGGGATCTGCAGTCAGGTAGGGGTAATTTAGAGTCCTCTAGGCCACCCACTGGCCTTACTGTGTCCAAGGGGATTAGGGAGCCCTGGGGAACTCGGTGTGGACACGGCCTCTGCCCAGCTCTCTCCTGAACTGTCTAGCCATCTCTCTCAGGGATAGTCTTGAGGGTCTCAGGTGCTCTGCTAGGCCTGCTGCTGCTCTTGAACCCCATGGAGGGGACGATCTTAGCACCCAGAGAGGGAGTCCTGGGTGGGGCGTTTAGGGGATACTGACTGCTAGCTACCCTGCCCCTTGCTGAGAATCTCCTTGGCCCATGAAGACAGAGAGGGGATCCAGATATACACCATCAATGAAATCATTAGTCTAATAATTATTAGAAAATATTTATAAGACACATATTAGGTGTTGAGGCGGGTGCCATGGATAATCATTTGCAGGTTGGCTGGATCCCTGCCTGTAGAGAGGTTACAGGTTAGAGGGATTCAGACAAGCATTCAGAATACAATCCATTCCCCAGGAAGGGGGTGGTGCCAGGGGCTGCAGGACTCCGAGGGTTACACTTTGGCCTGCCCAGAGTGGTGGGGTGTGGCTATGTGCGGGAGATGTAGCTGATCCCTATAAGCAGAGGGGCCTGAAAGCATTTCTGTGATTTGAGAGCAGCCAGTGGCCTGGGAATGTCAGCTGGAGATGAAATCAGAAAAGTTCATGGGGGTCTTGAATGCCACACGGAGTTGTGTGCTCTCTGCCTTTAAGGGAAGTTGGGGGCCACTGAATGGTTTTTGAGGAGGGAGAGGTGCGGTCAGATGCAGGGATATAGGAGCGGGGAAGGATCGGGTGGTCTGCCTTCAGGTTTCTGGAGGAGGCAGTGATGGGCAGTGGGGAGTATTGCGCTCCAGGGAGGGCTGAGGGGAAGGGCGGATCCTGCCTGCCACGGGGGTCTTACTGGAAGCTGTCCCTTTATGGGTGTTAGGCAGGTGGCAGACTGGGTTGACAAGGTGCTGAGGCAGTTTACCCCCTCCAGGGGATTCCTGTGAGTGGAGGCTGGTGGAGGGGATCCTGCCTACCCCAGGAGAGGAGGAAGGGAGCTCCTGTGGACCCATGCATACACGTGGGTCCCTGTTCCTGGAATGGAGCTCCAGCGGCTCACCCACACTTGCCCAGCGCCACCCCCTTCCATGTGGGCTGGGGGACCCCTACCTGCCTTCTGGGTCTCAAAATTCAGGGACACTTAGATCCTGGGTCTGGAGATGGGAGGGGGCCAGGGGAAGCAGAGCCCTGACCCGTTCTGTAATGCCTGGGGCTGAGGCTGGTAGGACAAGGAAGCCAGCTGGCCAGCTGCAGTGCCCTCCTCTTCCCAGCTCCTCCACTCTTCGTCCCCACTTAGACTCCCCGCTCCTGGAGTTCAAGCTGCCTGTTCCCCCTTCTTGGAGCCCCTGCCCATCCAGGCAGGAATCCAGGGCCATAGGGATGCCTGTCTCCTCCCTACTCAAGGCTGGTTGGGTGCTGGCATGAAGCCCAGAGATGTCACCTGCTGCCGGCCTGGTTCTCAAGCAGAGGTGGGGTGGACTGTGCTGCAGAGCCCAGGGCTTGACAGCGGCCCCCAGAGGTGAGGCAGGGGATTGCAGCTTCCTGCTGGCCCAAGGCCCCTCCTTGCTCACATCCTCACCGCCCCCTGCCCCACCCCGTCTGCCTCCTGAAGGTCCCACCTGTATGTCTAAGGGTGTGAACAAGTGTGTGAATGTTGTGCGGACACTTGGGCATAGTATGTCACTAGACATACATTTGTGTCTGGGGTATGTGTGACTTGAGTGTGTTCATTCTTCTGGGCGTGGTGTCTGGGTGTCACTGTCCAGTGCACAGATGAGTGTGCTTGTGTGTGTGTGGGGGGACAGGGCAGACTATCTTCTACAGTCTTCGCACACCTGTGAGTGTGTACATGCAAGCAGTGTGACAGAACACAGGCATGTGTGTCTGTGGGCACTTGGAGGAACCTTGCCAAGTGTGAGCTCACCTGTGCTTGGGGACTCAGGGAGCATGGGAGTCGCATGAAGACCTGTGGACACAAGAGGGACCAAGGGGCTATGGGTGCTCACCTGGACACATCTGTGCTGGGAGAGCCTGGCTGCCTGCCTGAATTAGGCTGATGCCCACATCTGCATTTTCACAGTACCATGGGAGGGAGGCGAGACCCCCCCTCATCCCCCCAGGGTCTGTAGTGCCACAGGAAGGAAGCTTTCTATATGTTCCTGTGGTTTCTAGGCCAGGATGTGGCTGGGCTGAAAGGGGAAGTGTTTAGAGATTTGTAAGCTTTTAAAGAAATGCCTCAGCCCCCAATTGGACCCCAGAAACCATGAGTCCCCTGAGTCACTAGGCCCTGACTCAGTAGGCACCTGAAACCACAGGAATGAGGGGTGGCTGCGTTGGTCCCACCACCTCATCTGCCCACCCACTGTAGGACTGAGGCCAGGAGAGAGCAAGAACACCTGCTCTCAAGTACCCGCTAGGAACAGGCCTGTGCTGCCCAACCAGAGACCCCTCCCCAGCCCCAAGGCCATGCTGGTTCTGTCCCTTAGCTGAGATGGGGTATAGGGAACTTGGTAGACTTGGGGTCAGGGTGGTCCCTTTCCCAGCCAGACCTGGCTCCTTCAGGGGAGCTGGGTGGGCCTCTTGTAGGCTGTCATTTGGGATTGAGTGGCCATAAAGCAGCAGGGAGGGACCTTCAATAAATCTCAGTTGGGAGAATGAAAGAAATGGCAGTTCCTAAGGGGAAGGTACTGAGAGTAAGTGGGTGGCTTTGTGCTGGGAGATCGGTTTCCATATTCACCTCCGCCTGATCTTCTCTGAGCCTCACTTTCCTCCTTTCTAGGAAAGGGACCCCCTCTTTCCCAGGCTCATTATACCAATAAAATATGGCAGTGTGCCTGGTGCTTTGCATATGGTAAATGTCAGGCAATGGCAGGTGTCTCCTCTATGAGTGCTGACAGTCCGGCATTTCCTGAACCCCTTCCATAGCTCCCCCAGATCAGTCACGAGAGTTAGCTACTGCTGAGCAGTAGGACTCCTCGGGTTCCTATTTTGGAAGCATGAGTCAGGCCCGGGCTGAGGAGGGAGGTCACCCTAGGGTCAGATGCCGGACCCAGGCAGAGCAGACATATGTCCAGTTGCTACCTTAACACTATGGCTGTAGCTAGTACCTGAATCTTAGGAGCTGGGAAGCAAGTCCCTGGGGTTGCACTGAGCACCCAGCTCTGTGGGCTGAAGGTATGTTGAAATGGATTGCGTGCAGATATGTTTAAGAACAACCTGGAAAGGTGCCTGACAAGCCCCAGAAAGCATTGCTTTCACGCTACCGCTATTGATGCTGCTGCTGGGGGCAGGGGCTCCAGCTTTGGGCTGGCCCAGCCTGGGAACTTCCTCACTTTAATCAGAGCCCCCAAATTTAGCTTGCTTGTCCAGACCCCTGCCTCAAATTCCCTGACAGCTCAGTTCTTTATCTAGATCTGGCAAACTTCTGTCAGAACCCGGATGCATGTTCCCCAGGATTTTTTTTTTTTTTTTTTGGTATCAGGAATTGAACTCAGGGGCACTCGATCACTGATCCACATCCCCAGCCCTATTTTGTATTTTATTTAGAGACAGGGTCTCACTGAGTTGCTCAGTGCCTCACTGCTGAGACTGGCTTTGATCCTCCTGCCTCAGCCTCCTGAGCCATGGGGATTACAGGTGTGCGCTACTGCACTGGGTATTTCCCCAGGATTTGATGAACATCTAAAGAGTGGCTGTTCCTATTGTTAACCCTTTTTACTCCAACCCTGATTCTGAGTAGAGACCTGTCATTCCTTGCTGTTGCAGAATATGCCCATTCGTTACAATGGACAGTACCTACAGGTAGTTGGGGTGGGCAGGGGATGTCCTGTGCCTCGCAATAGGCATATTTTAGTCACATTATACATATTTCCGGTGGGTAGCTTCTTGTTTCCAGGGGCTATATTTTCTCTGGGGCCAAGAACTTGTTGATTTCTTATGGCATGTCACTATGGCTTTTCCATCTCTCAGACTGCCATTCCAGTTATCTGCATATATAAATGAGCTTATTTAGAATGGGGTGTCTCAGAGAGAAACTGTGCAGGCTAAAAAATGGAGGGAAGCCATGTGGTGATAGGCTTTTCTCTTTGTCTTCCATATGTGCAGATAAAGTGTGAATGCATACACATGGACAGAAGCACAGCACTCCTTGAGTATTTGCTATGGACCAGCACTCATTAGGCACTGGGAAGGAGTGAACAAAGATGGCAGCATGAGGTTGATTGGCACAGGCCTTAAGGGGTGGCGTCTTGCAGTTGGACAGAGGACAGACACATGGCATCAGCAGAAATTGAATTCTTTTTCCATTTTTGACATCTGCAGGACTATTCCAGATGTTCAAACCTGTTAAGATATGCAAAAACAAAGCAGCAGCTTTGTTGGGAGGGAAAAAGCCAAACCTCATAAACCCTTAGTGACCAACTATTGAAACTGTGGTTTCTAAGGCAACCCATTTTTGGTTCCAGTGGCTACACACCATTTGGTTCCTGCCTACCCCTGCTGGGGAAGCAATGCCAGGAACATGGCAGAGAGGTTCAAAGACAACAGGGTTTGATGCTTTAAATAAAATCAATAAATACAGGGGCAGGGGTTGTGGCTCAGAGGTAGAGCGCTTGCCTAGCATGCGTGAGGCACTGGGTTTGATTCCCAGCACTACATAAAAAAAAAAAAATAAACAAATAAGAAGAAAAAGTATTGTGTCCATCTACAACTTTAAAATATTTAAAAGATCAATAAATATGTATTTATTATAAACATATCTCGCTGAATAAGTGTATAACTATATACAGGTATTTATGTATATACACATATAAACAATTTAAATCTGTATGCATTTTGAATCTGTCTGCCTATCCATCTGACAATACCAGAAGTCAAAGGTTCTGCTGTCTTCATTCTCTCTTCCCTCTCTTCCCAAGCTCCACTTTCTCAGAGAGCTCAGGCTGGCCTGAGGAGAAGGTCCTGGTCCCAGTGGGGTATGGAAAAATCCTGGTTTGCTTCTCCTCCTACCCTAAGCCCCAGAGAATACAGGCTCCTGACCTACTCCCAAAGGGCTGAGGTTCCTCCCTTAAGCCTTAGCCTGTGGCCTCAGCTCAGTCCTCCCCTGCCCAGTCTGGATCTGAACCCCTGGACAGAGAGGTGTTTGCCAGCCCACGCCTGGCACTCTGTTCCTGACAGTCAGGATGAGCAGGTTTGGCCACTTGAGCTGGCTACAGCCTTTGCTGTTAGTGAGATAAACCAAGAGTCAGAGTTCTTGGCTCTAGCTGAGAAAAGGTTTTTGGACTTTCTTTTTGAAATCTTTTCTAATTTATGGAAAAATTCCAGTAAGAGTACAAGGAACTTTTTCTCCTTGGAACTGTTGGAGAGTAATTTGCTGACCTGACAGCCCTTAACCCCCAATATTTTTAAGTATTTACAAACAAGAGCATTCACTCTCTTACTTAACTATAATACAATCATTTAAATCAGGAATTTTTAAAAATATTTTTTTAGATGTTAATTAACCTTTATTTTATTCATTTATTTATATGTAGTGCTGAGAACAGAACCCAATGTCTCACACATGCTAGGCAAGTGCTCTACCACTGAGCCACAACCTCAGCCCTGAAATCAGGAATTTAATATCAATATGGTACTTCCGTTTAATCTCTAAACTCCATTCAAATTTTACCAGTTGTTCCAATAATGTCCTTTATAGCAAAAGGACCCAGAATCACATGTTATTGCATTTGATTATCATGTTTTTTTTTTTGTGTGTGTGTGTGCTAGGGATCGAACAATCCAGAATCCAGGGCCTTCAACATGCTTAGTGAATGCTCTACCGCTGAGTTGCATCTCCAGCCCATTGTTATCATGTCTTATTAATTGTCTTTAACCTAAAAACAGATCCTCAATTATGACTTTGTCACCTTTGAGGATGATTAGGCAGTTACTTTTTACAATGTCTCTCAATTTGGGTTTGTCTGATGTTTCCTCATGATTAGATCCTGGTTATTCATTTTGGGTAGAAAATCACAGAAACCACGTCATTTTTTTGCTATGGCATCCTCTCAGGCATTGTATGATGTCAATTTATTCTGCTACTGGAGGAGTTAATTTAATCACTCAATTAAGATGTATTTGCCAGTTTCCTCCATGGGTCAACCATAAAGAGGAAAGTCTTTGTAATTAAGAAGTACTTCATGGCAAGATACTCCGAGACCATGTAAATAACTTGATCCTCATCAAGCTTCCTTCTATTAGTTTTAGCATCATTGACATTTCTTGGCTTATTAATACTATATAGTTGCCAAGTCCATTATCCCTATTACATTTATTAGCTGGCATCTTCTGAATGGTAACACATCCCCTCCCCCGACCAACAACAACACAATGACTTTCTCTTTTCTGTATTTAATAATAAATAAATTTCATTTATTTACATTAGTATAGACTAGACTAAGGGATCCCTACATTACTCAATGTTTTTATTTTATTCATTGTTATTTTGGTGCTCAAAATCTTCCAACTTTGGCTGGAGGTGGGTGGCCTTTAAGCTGGCCTCTGTCCTTTTGATATTTCCCTTCCACTCTTTAAGCTCTTCCTAACTTTCTGAAAGGAGGAGTTCCTCTCTTCTTGTGTTTTCCTGTCCCAGCCCTGGAGCTAGACATTTCTCCAAGGAACATTCAATTCTTTCAGTGGAGAATGGTATTTAGATGCCAAGAACTGGGCACTAGCTGTGCTCATTGCCTTTGAGATTTTATTGTGGACCCTTGAGTCAGGAAGAAGGATATTGCTTTCAAGCTTTCACATTCTAGAACAGCAATTCTAAAATCTGTTCAGGTGGTGGACAACATGGAAATAATGGGATTTTTAATGGAAAAATATGATATACAACTATCTCTCCATATCCATAGGAGATTGGATCCACAAACCTCTTTATATGTCAAAAATCCAAGGATGCTCAAGTTCCTTGCCTAAAATGGTGGAATATTTTCATATAAATTCATATTACATCACTTCTAATATAATACAATGTAAATGCAATGTATATTGGTGACATCCTGTGTTGTTTGTGAACAATGACAAGAAAAATATCTGTACCACTTTCAGTACAGATGCAGTCCCCCCCCCCCACCCCAAGTATTTTCAATTCACAGTTGATTGAATCTGAGGATTCAGAACCTGTGATTAAGGAAGTCTAGGCTGTATTGATTGAGCAAAAAATATTTTGTAGGAAATAAAATCATCCCTGGAGGGTTAGGCAATACAGTAAAGGTATCTTGCTGAATAAGTGTCTAACTATGTACAGGTATTTATGTATATACACATATATACAATTCAAATCTGAATGAATTTTTAATCTGTCTGCATACCCCTCTTTCTTTCTTTTTTTTTTTTTAGTGCCAAGGATTGAACCCATGGGGCACTTAACCACTGAGCCTCATCCCCAGCCCTTTTCAAAATATTTAATCTGCTTAGGGCCTTGATAAGTTGTTGAGGCTGGCTTTGAACTTGTGATCCTCCTCCTCAGCCTCCAGAGCCACTGGGATTACAGGTGAGTGTCCCCATGCCCGGCTCCCTATCCATCTTGAAGGCCATGAGTTCACACTAATACCTCTACTTCCAAACAAAATATCACACGGTTCACTCAGTTTTTCCTTTCCTTTCTTGTAAAGCCCTTCTGCCACAGAGAGAAACCTGTCTTTCATCATATGCAGGTGGAAAACCCATGTCTCCCTGCCCTCTTCTGTGCTGGGACAAATGACCTTGTGTGCTGTGGTCTGGCATGGATGGCTGCCTTCTTAGGCTCCATCTAATTGCTCTGGGACTAAATGATTCAGAAAGGCAGGCAAGCAAGCAACATTTTGGATATTTTGCTAACCAATGACTCATGACATTTCTGATGTTGGGAATGTTTTGATCAAGAAGATGGCTTCCTGTTGGCTGGGGCCTGAGGGTATTGGGTCTTTCAAACTGAAGACATAAATCCAAGGCAAACCTCTGGCATTCATTGCCAGGACTGCGATGGTGCCGGAAGAGAACGTGAAAGGTGCACACAGGATCCTAAGCAGAGTTCTCATCATGGATGAGCTCTTTGAGGATGCTATGTAGTGGCAATACTATAAAAAGCCAGGGACAGTGGGGAGGCTGTGAAACCTGCCACTGATCTTTTTTAATGTTTTTTTTATTTGTTATTTTTAGTTATACATGACTATAGTGTGTATTTTGACATATTATACATATTTGGAATATAACTTCCGATTTTTGTGGTTGTGAATGGTGTGGAGTTATACCAGTCATGTATTCATATATGAACATGGGGAAGTTATGTTCGATTCATTCCACTGTCTTTCCTATTCCCATACCCACCCTCTTTCTTTCATTTCCCTTTGTCTGACCCAATGAACTTCTATTTTCCCCACTGCCCCTTATTGTGCATTAGCATTTGCATATCAGAGAGAACATTCAGCCTTTGGTTTTGTGGGACTGGCTTATTTCACTTAGCATGATAGTCTCTAATTCCATCTATTTACTGGTGAATGCCATGATTTCATTCTTCATCATTGCTGAGTAATAGTCCATTGTGTATATATACACCACTTTTTCTTTATCATTCATCTGTTGAAGGGCACCTAGGATGCTGCCACTGGATCTTCAACCTGGAAATGGCACAAAGATCAAATTCTTGATGTGAAAGAAAGGGTTACATCTGTGACAGGGTTGCAGGAGCCTGTGGATGGAAGGCCCTTTTCCAGTTTGTGTCTCCATCTCTTTTTTTCTCCAACTCCATTTTCTGTTACCTTTCCCCACAGTGAACTCAATCACATGAAGGCCACATACACAGACACCACCCACAGTCATCAATGGGTGCTCTCTTCTTAATCGAAAGTCCCAAAATAGTCTAGGAGCAGAGTGGTGGTTGCCGTCAGCCCAGGAGGGAACAATCAGAGTCAGTGTTTAATGGGTGCCGAGTTGAAGCTTGCAAAGATGAAAACATCCTGCAGATGGATGGTGGTGAATGTGAATGTCCGTAGTGCCACTGAACTTTATACCTCAGCGGTTGAAATGGCAAGTTTTATGAGTATTTAACCATGACTTGTTTTTTAGAGTCAAAGAATGTTTGACTCAAAACTTGTCTTAAAAATGATGCTTAAAAATGATGTTTTTTAACCAGGTGCAGTGGTGCACACCTGTTATTCCAATGACTTGGGAGGCTGAGGCAGGAGGATCGAGAGTTCAAAGCCAGCCTGAGCAATAGCAAGGTGCTAAGCAACTCAGTGAGACCCTGTCTCTAAATAAAATACAAAAAAGGGCTGGGGATGTGGCTCAGTGGTTGAGTGCCTCCTGAGTTCAATCCCCAATCCCCAACCTCTCAAAATAAAGATGTGTTTTGCCATTAGTAAAAGATCAAACTACAAGATTAATATTAGTAACAGAAAATTGTTTCTTTACTCACAACATTTTTGACACCAAGCATATGGTTGCAGTTCTCTCAGAACAACAACTGGCTGTCCTATAAGTTAATGAAATTCTGATACTAACTACCTGGAGCTTGTGGAGACCCTGCAAGGCAAGAGTGTAGTCCCACAGACCACCCACACTTCAGATACCCGTCACAGGTATTGGGCCCAGGGTGCCCAACACTTGTGTCCAACTTGGCTAAAATTCAGGGGTCCCTTCCACTCCTGTGGCAGTTTTGATAATTTACTATCATGACTCACAGAACTAGAAATACTTCACTCATGTCTACCAATTTATTATAAAAGAGGCTGAGGAGGTAGCTCAGAGGTAGACTGACGGCTTAACATGTGCGAGAAAGGCCTGAGTTAGACCACCAGTCACACACACACACACACACACACACACACACACGATGCAAATGAATAGTCATATGAAGAGGTACACAGGGAGATGACCAGAAGGGCCCTGAGCCCAGGAGCTTCTGTCCCATGGATTGGAGTCTGCCGTCCTCCTGGCACGTGGCTGCATTCACCCATCTGGAAGCCTCCTATTCTGGTAGTTTAGGGATATTTATGGAGGTTCCATCATGTGGGTATGGTTGGTTATTAACCAATCCAGCCCACTCCCCTCCCTGGAGCATGGGGGATGGGCTGAAAGTTCCAAACTTCTAATCCTGGCCTTTCTGCAACCAGCCCCCTTTCTGAAGCCATCCAGCAGCCCACAGGAGTGGCCTTAGTACAAAAGAAGCAGCTTGGATCACCCAGGAAATTCCAAGCTCTGTATCAGAAACCGGGGTCAAAGAATAAATATTAGAACAAAAGATTCTCCTAGCAACTCTGTCAGTCATGAAATTCCAAGGGTTTAGGAACTCTGTCCGGAACTCGGGGCAGAGAGCAAATATATACTCTATGTTTTATTATGTCATAATCTGTCGCAAAGAGAAAGGGAAAAGTCATCCATGATTTTACCTCTTGAATACAACAATCACTTGATATGTAAGGGTATTTCCTTTTTTTTCTTTTGTCCAGAGAATCTGTTTTTCTTCTAAGAACTACTATTACAAATGTGATGTTGCTACATCTTTCCATTCGCTTGTCTACTTAAGACGATGACAGCATATGCTACTTATGAAATACCAGGGACAGTATGTGCCAGGCTCTGTGTGGATTGTTTTCTCTTTCTCTTTTAATCCTGACATAATCCTGCAGAGTAGGCATTTTCCTGATGTTAGAGATAGAGACAGAGACTTGCTCTGCATTTGAAGTAAGTGGTAGAGCTAGCACTGGGACCTTGACTCTGGAATCTGCTCTCTGCCATGTGGTATCCAGCCTCTGCAAACCATAAACGTTGTTGTTTTGATAATAGAACATGATTCCCATGACTGATTCTAAATGCAGACATGAAAATCAATGAGGAACTGTTGCATAACTTACTCAATGACTCTCTATTGTAGAACATGTGGCTGTTTCTCTCTCTCTCTGTCTCTCTCTCTGTCTCTCAATAACACCCTGATAGACATCTTCATGGATGTTTTTATCAAATTGTTTTTCTAATAGGTTGTGCTAATTTAAATGCCAGATTCAAGTCACAATGGTATATTGTTTTCTAAAAGAAACAGTTGATACTTTTTTAGGCAGAAAACCTTGGCACAGCTTTCTTTTAATTTCAAGTATACCTAGTAATGTGAGGCAGAGTGCCCTGGCCAAGTGGGCTTGTGGCAGCTGCCATTTTGGCTGAGAAAGTGGGCCATTCCAGAACATTCTGAGTCTTTCTCATCAGGTCCGAAATAGGATGTGTCTGAATGGGCTGAGAATTGCTGAATGGAGAAAGTGAAGCTAGGATGTTTGGCAGCTGTAGGTTCCATGAAGTCAAGGATATCTCTTGGAGATGGGAGTCCACTTAACCATAGTCTTTCTTGATAAACCTACACAAATAGTTTATTGTTTATTACACTAAATAGCCACAGAACAATTTCATATTAACCATATTCATCAGTTATTAGTGAGCACTTAAGAAGGGATAGATGCTGTGTTGACTGTGGAGATTTGGAGGTCTAGTTACCAGTCTTGCCTGGAAGGTTCCACTGTCCCCCAGGGGTATACATATGTGAGGAAATGAATAATGGCTTCCATTTCAATATGGCAGGTGGAACACACATATTAGTCTTCTGCTTTTTGAAACCCATGAAAACTGCAGCGAGGTTTACTTACTTATTTAGATATATTCAGTTGAAAACAGAAATTGGTTTCAACATGATTGATACGTTATGGAACAATTTGAGCATAATGTGAATTTCACATTTTCTTATTTACAATTTTGTCTGTGAGCAAAACTGGAACGCAGAGAACCATATCATGCATAACGGAGCCCTGCGGGACTACACAAAAACACACACCTTAAACATCTTTAATTTGCTATTTTCATTTGCTATCCTTATCCATCTACATCAGGTGTTCTCAGATTTTGAGTAATTTTTCTGCCACTTCACAAAGCTGTAGCCTTCTAATTGCCCCCTTCTGCAAGCAAATTTCAGGGTTTTTCAAGGTAAAATATCTTATTTATTGCAGTAGTTATGCATTTCTTAATCACTTAGTAAAACAGCTACAATTTTTATTAAATTCTTATTTTTTGTGTGTGTCATTGATGAAGTTTTTGAGGGTTACGCTCCTAACCCCATTTCCCCCTTTAAGTTTTGTTTTTTTCTCCCAATATTTTTTGTGTAGCAGGGTGCTTTTTTTTTTTTTTTTAAGAGAGAGGGAGGTGTGTGTGTGGGGAGAGAGAGAGAGAGAGAGAGAGAGAGAGAGAGAGAGAGAGAATTTTTTAATATTTATTTTTTAGTTATCGGCGGACACAACATCTTTGTTTGTATGTGGTGCTGAGGATCAAATCCGGGCCTCATGCATGCCAGGCAAGCGGCTACCGCTTGAGTCACATCCCCAGCCCCGTAGCAGGGTGCTTTTTAGGAATGCGTCTTTAAAATTATATAGCACACCACTGACTGAACGTGAAGACAACATTTTCAACTGTCAGCATGTACAACAGACAAAGAAAACAGCAAGGGAGATGATTGCAGAATTCTTTTGAAATTAGAAAGTAGAACAAGTTGTAACTTAGACCCAAGAATGCTGAATCTTAAGCCAGCTATGGGAAACCAGGGAGCTATGCAGGAGAACTCCAGCAATCTGCTGGGCTCCTTGAGTTCACTGCTGAATGGTGCATTGCATCTGTATAGTGCAAAACTTTGTCAGGCCAGGCAAAGAATAATGACTGAGGAGTTATAGACTGAACAATTTCCAGAACTCAGGCGGGGTTCTAAGACATGTCAAGTTTCAACCAGTCCAAGAGGAGAGTCCTTATTGAACACTCAGGGCATTCAGCAGAGATCCCAGCAAGGTGGTGTTTGGTGGGAGACTTAGGCTACCCAGAAGACGGATTACTCTCAACTCACTCTACCAAAGCTTATTGTTGAATTAAGATTCTCATGTTCTTAATTCAAAACTTGATATAAAAGTATAGTAATCAAGACAGTGTGATACCAACAAAAGAAGAGACATATAAATCAAAGAACAGAATAGAACCCAGAACAACATATATGTGGTCAGCTGATACTTGACAAACGTGACCAGGCAACTCCATGCAAGCAAAACAGTCTTTTCAACAAATGATCTTGGGAGAACTGGATATTCATATGAAAAAAAAATTTACAAAAATTTACTGGATATGGATCATATACCGCAATAGAAAATCTAAAATTATAAAACATCTAGAAGAAAGCCAGAGAAAGTCTTTACAATCTTGAGGGGCAGAGAGATATTTTTTAGCTAAAACACAAATACATGGAGCATAAAAGGAAAAATATTAACCAACTTAGACTTAATTAAAATAAAACATTTTGCCTTCTTGAAAGACACCATCAAAAAATGAAAAGGCAGAGCCATAGACTTGAATAAAATATTCATAATTTTAAATATTTGATAATAGACTTGGCTGTAGAATATGTAAAAAGCACTTACAACCAAATGAGAAGACAAATAGATTTAAAAATGGGCAGAATATTTGATCATATATGTAACAGAGTAAGACATATATGGCAAATAAGCACATAAAATATGCTTTTTATTAATCATTAAGAAAATTAAATCACAATTATCATGCACTATCACTATAGCTCCCATTGCAAGTACTCAAAATATCAAGAGTTGAATATGTCGAACAACTAGACTTTTCATATGCTGCGGTAGGAAAGTAAAATGGTACAGCCACTTTGGAAAACAGCATCACGATTTCTTTTAAAGTTAAAAATTCACTTACTATATAACTCAGAAAATTTGCTTGTACATACTCATTTATTCAAGAGAAATGAAAATTTGTGCTATAACAATACTTGCACAAAAGTGTTTACATCAGCTTTATTCATTTAATAACCCAAACTGGAAATACCTTAAATGTCTGTTATAGATGGATTTATAAAAAAAAATTGTTCTATTTGCACAATGAATGCTGCTCAGCAATAATAAGGATGGAAATTGATACATATTGTAATATGGATGAGTCTCCAAAAATTTATGTTAGCAGAAGAAGCCAGATGGTCAGTAGTACTTACTGTATAATTTTATTTATGTTAAATGCTAGGGAAGACAAATCTGTTCTATAGTGACAGAAAGCAGTGAGGGTGTGCTTGGATCTGGGTTGTGGGGATTGATTAGCACAAGGGAATCATCTGGAAGTGATGGGAATATTCTCTCTTTATTTTGGTGATGGTTACATAAGTGTGTACATTTATCAGAACAGCTTCAAATGCATATTGAAAATGGATGCACCTGATTGTATGCAAATTGTACCTCAACCAAATTGGTTTAAAAAGCCCTGGGAGATTGATTAAATTTGTTTAATAAGCCATTGGACTTTTGAATCTCTGCTCAGAACAGCTAGATTCTGTCCCTTCCCACCTCAGCAGGGACTATAGCTTGTTCTCTGGAATGGTTAAGTAGAGGGTCTTTGTGACAAAGCCTGGTGAGCCCTTTTGTGGGCATAGACATCTTGTTGAAAAGATGGAAGTAAATGAAAGTTTTCAGTCAAATGCAGAAAGCTTTAGCCTTCTTGTCCTCCAGCACTCTGGAAGCCTGGTCTATATGTTCTAGGCAGAAATTTAGAAGATTCTTCACTGGGCGTGACCAGATGAAAAGAAAAACCTCTAGAACACTCTAGAACATATGAGAACAGTTCAGCCAGCTTACCTAGGGTAGACGGGCTGCCTCTGTGATCCTGGAGCACCCAGCCAGCCTTTTAGTGACATCCCCTAGTTTGTGAGTTGGCCTTTGGTCATTGGTCATCTGAGAAGGGGTTCCCTCAAAAACTGGAGCTCAGACTATGCATAGGAACGAACAAACAAAACACCAAATGAACAAAACAGAATCCCTAAAACAAGAAAATAAAAAAATTAAAAAATAAAAAAACCAAAATGCTGTAAGAAAGCAGAGATAAAGTAGGAAGATGGAAATATTGAAAGTGAAAACTCCTTTCCTTTTACTAATATTCTCAGAGAAAAAGAGAAAGTATTTCATTCATGAAATAGGAACAGAATGCAATAACAATGGCTGTCAGAAAACAAAATAATATTGGCCCTTGGAAATCGATGATAGCAGAACTGAAAAATTTAGAAAAGTCTTTGAAGATAATCTGAAGGAAATCTAGAATGCAATTTAAAAGGACAAAGAGATAGAAAGAGGGACAACAAAGATAAGAAAACTAAAGAATCCAGAAACTGAATAAGAAGAGTTCCAGAAAGAGTTTTTGGAGACTCATCCATATTACGACAACCATCATGGAAATATTCCCAAGGGAATTTTCAGAACAGAAAGGTATGAATTTGCAAATTGAAATAGCTCATTACATCCCAACAGATCTCATCCAGTCATTTCACTGGGACAGGGAAGATTTTATAAACTTATGGTGGGGGTTTCTATAAGAAATCTAAACCAGAATGGGACTTCTCAGCAGGGTTACTGGTAGCTAATAGTCAATGGATACTTGCAAAAAATTGAGGGAAAATATTTTCACAGCTCAGAATTCTGCAACTGTACAAGCTAGGATTAGTTTTGAGAATGAGGGTGCATTTCCTTAGCACACCACTGTTACGTATATAATTTACCAGAAAGCTATCAAATAATATACTCTACCAAAAGCAGGCAGTAAACTAAGAAAGAGGAAGAGAAAGAATGTAGAAGATGGGGAGTCAGGGGCCAGATATAAAGAAGAGAGTCCCCTGGGAGATGGTGAAGGAGATGCCAAGGTGAGAGCACGTGATAGGCTTGGGGAACAGGGGAGAGACCTTGGGAGAAATGGCTCTAGGCAGTGAAACTGACCTGAAAATTGCCATGTTTGAACAGACTGAGAGGTTTACACAAGTGGGGGAGATTCTGGGGGTAATTTATGAACCCTGGGAAAATCAGATTAAGAAGATATATTGATCACATGGTCCAAAAGGTAAATGAAATAGAAGCCAGGTGCAGTGGCGTACAACCTGTAATTTCAGTGGCTCAGGAGGCTGAGGTAGAAGGATCTCAAGTTCAAAACCAGCCTCAGCAACTTAGTGAGGCCCTAAGCAACATAGCAAGACCCTGTCTCAGTATCTCCAAATGAAAAAATAAAAAGGGCTAGGAATGTAGCCCAATGGTTAAGTGTTCCTGGGTTCAATCCCTGGTACCCAAAAGAAAAGAGAGAGAGAGAGAGAGAGAGAGAGAGAGAGAGAGAGAGAGAGAAGAACTATACTCCATGGTTCTGCTGTGAATATCAATTAATGGAACAACTCTACCAGGATGAGGGGAAGGTGGGAAATGTGGTGTCCTGGGGGACAGTTGTGAAAGAGATGAATTCTTACTTTCCAAGGTGACAAGTCAATAGTTAATGCCTAATCCCAAAGAGTAGAGTAGTAGCAGTGTAAACATATTATTTAGAAATGTGGATATTAAAAATTAAAAAATTAAAGTAAAAGGCTAAAACTTGAATGTGGTTGCCTTTTGGGAATTGAGGATGTGTGTGGCTAAGAGCTGTTATTTTTCATCACAAGCCTTACAATTTGCCTCTTCAAATCACATGCATGCATAACTTTGGTAAATTTATATATCTATACCTATATCCATCTGTCTGTCTGTCCATCATCCATCTATCTCTAGGGCATATTGGGGAAATGGTGGATAAATTAGAGAAGGGTAACTTCTTTTCTCATTGTCCTGATGGCTCAAATGCTCGAATGACAGGAGAAAATGCTCTTCAGCTAATAAGGGTGGGTGTGGAAATTTGGTTTCATATTGGAGCCCAGAGCAGATATACATGTGAGAAGGGAAATGAGGTGACCATGGCTGTGTGTGAGGGTGAAGACAGATACTTTCAGATACACAAAGACACCTCCACGAACCATTTCTAAGGAAACTATTCAAGAAAGTAGTCTAGGCAAATGAAAATTAAATTTTACAAATGAATAAACAAACTAATCCAAAACTTGCAATCGGGGAAAACAAATAGCCCAGGAAATAGGAAAAGGGGGATGTGTATAAGGAGTACCCAGAATGATAAAGCTAGTAAAGCTTATAGTAAATAAATGAATGATGATAAAGGGATTTGAAGTGAGTATAAATTCAAAAGGAGTTTTGAAATAAAAGATAAGGGAGGAACTGGGGTTGTGGTTTTGTTGTAGAGCACTTGCCCAGCCCATGTGAGGCACTGGGTTCGATCCTCAGCACCACATAAAAATAAACAAATAAAATAAAGGTATTGTATCCATCTACAACAATACATACATACATACATATAAGGGAGAATAATCCTTAAGTAGTAGGTTGGAACTAAAATTATAGATTATTTCAACCAAAGCCAGGATTGAGGATGGAGGTTTGTGGGGTTGACAGAAGAAGGGATGAAGACAGGGAAATAAAAAGGGCTAATGTGCTATAGGGTCTGGTCCAAGTTAAGGGGGTCAGACCCTAATTCTTTTTATAGAGTAACCTGGGCTCAAATATAACTTGAAAAATAAAAGTAACAGTAAAGTAGAGAAAGAAAAACTTTCAAATCTCAGGGAGGGGAAACTTGCCTATGGGACAGGTATGGAGAGTGGGATTTAGGGAAGGAAAAGGAGAACTTTTGATTTCCTCCAATTCTTCTTTAGTTTTGAGTTCTTTTTTTTAATTTTTGTTTTTGTTTTTTTTTTAAACAAAGACTCTGCATTGATTAATGACCTTTATAATTAAAAAGAATGATGTAAGAAATACTGAGAAGGAAACAGCATTCCAAGATGCAAGGGGATAACCATGAGAAAAGTCTCTGGAGAAGCTGCTTCCCACAACCACTTCCTGTCTTTCCCAGCATGCTTTTCTTCTTCTCCTCAGAAACAATGAATAATGACTGTCACTAGGGAAAAGCGCTAGAGAATGGTATGTAGATAACCCTGGGAGGCCCCAAAGTCAAACCAAAGAACATATGACATAAGTAAAGATGGGTATCTGTGTGCTCACAAGTCCTCATTTGCTGGAGGAGGGCGATGTTCTAGCATGCCCCACAGGGGATTCGTTGTTCTCTTTTGTGAACATTGGCCTTTGTGATGGGATTTAGAAGAGAAAGGTTGGAGGCCAACAGGGGAGCAGCAGGTGAGAAGCTCTCTGGCCTGGAAGTTAAGGCGCCTGCCTGTGTTTTAGTTGTGTCTCTGCCATTTTTGTGAGCTATGTGTCATTGTGCAAATTATTTGTTCTCTCAGAGACTGATTTTATCTTCCCAGAAATGCTGTATTGGTGCACACAGTCAGCACTGGCTAACTGTCTGTTAAATTAATACTCAATAAATGAGCGATTAAAGTGACTTGCCCAAGGTCAACCTCAGGGTGAGCTGTTCTGGAGCCCTCAGGGGTCTCGATGGAGTCGGATGCTCTGCCCAGCTTAACTTGTAGTAAGGAAGGGCTTCTCTTATTTCCCTGTGCTTCACTTACCGGCCTCAGCAATCTGCACACTTCACGGAGGACCTGTTTTTTGTTCTTCATGGAGCATAGCACCGTGGTGCAGACTATCACAGCCACAAAACTGTCAGCCACCTGATGCTTGTTCTCCCTGGTAGCCACCAAGAAGCACTAAAATTGCAGGTGTCAGTTCTTGGCAGTGCTTTTGAACAAGAGCTTCTCAAAGTATAGGTCATCTGCCAGGTGGATGGAACTTGGAGTTGGTCCCAGTGCCAGAGCCCACCTCTAGTAGGGAGAGGTTCCCAGAGGGCCCCACAAAGTCCTGCAGGTTTCTTAAGAGGCCATCTGATCATTGTACTTCACAGAGAATCTTACCAAGAAGTAGGGAAATCATTTTTTGGATATCTAGTTCCACAAGCCCAGAAAGTTCAGGCGGGACATGGAAAAGCCAGCATGCAGATGACCAGAAAGGGAAAAGGGGGATGTGTATAATGAATACCCAGAATCATGGAGATGAGGAAGAGGCCAGGGGTGGTAGAATATCCTACCCCCAGGACCATATAGTTGTCAAATGGGGCACAAATCAAGGGCAGTGGTGTCCTGAGTCCTGTTTTCCTTGGACCCTGTTATGGTTTGGAAGTGAGGTGTCCCCCAAAAGCTCAAGTGAGACAATGCGAGAGGGTTCAGAGGGGGAAGTGATCGAATCATGAGAGTCTTAATCCAATCAGTGAATTGATCTGTTGATAGGATTAACTGGGTAATGACTGAAGGCAGGTGGAGTATGGCTGGAGGAGGTGGGAATTGGGGGCGTGCCTTTGGAGCATATATTTTGTATCTGGCAAGTGGGGTCTCTCTGCTTTCTGATCATCATGTGAGTCATTTCCCTCACCACACTTCTTCCACCGTGATGTTCTGTCTTACCTCAAGCCTCGAGGTATGGCACCTGCTGTCTGAGACCTCTGATACTGTGAGCCCCCAAATAAATTTTTCCTCCTCTACAGTTGTTCTGGTTAAGTCTTTTAGTCACAGTAATGAAAAAGCTGACTAAAACAATCCCTCAACAGTAAAGAAAGGTCCACAGCATGGCAGAAGTTCCAATGATTGGCAGCTACAGTAATAAGTTCAGTAATAGCTCCCATTCATTGAGTCTTGGTGATGTATTCAGGGTTTTAAGTACATTGTATGCATTATCTTCTCCAATACTTAAGCCTATGAGAAAGACATTGATTCCTCATTTTATTAATAAAAAACTGAGTCTCTCAGAGGTCAGCTACAAGGTCATGTAGCTAGAAAGAGGCAGTTTGAGTCAAAGCGGAGGCCAACCTACCATTAGGGTGCTGTGTGGTTTCCCTAGACTTCAGATCTTTTACAGGCTATAACTGCCATGTGGACTGAGACCAGAAAAAGTCCATGGGCAGGATGATCTGGTATAAAGGACTTGGTAGAACAGGCCCATGAAATGTGACTATCTTCTCCAGAAGCAGAAATAGCTGTTGTCAGAGAGTTTCTAGAACCTTCTCTAATCTGGCCTCTGCCCACTTGTGACTATCTATACCTTGTCCACCCTTGATTCCTCCCTCCTGCCATAGACATGGAGACATTTCTTCTGGGCACCATAACTGGCCCCACCTGGACTCAGACCCAGCCCTCTGGACCTTGCTCCATTAATTAGCTTTAATCTCTTATATTTATGAGAGATTTTAGCATGTCTTTGCCTCCCCTCTGTCACCCCCACTTACTCAGGTCTCACTGGTCATAATCATTCTTTACTTAAGCTGGCTTTCTGTTCAAGCTAACTTCCCGTCTCACTTTCCCTTCCTGCCAAACATTTTTGGAAATGGTGCTCAGCACTTCAAGTTTCCACTTCTGTATCCCATTGAAACTGGGGCCTGCTGACATCTGACTTCTTCCCCCACAGCTTCAACTAAAGTGCAGGATGATAACTCTGTCAGGAAGCTTGGCTGTGAGAAGGGAGAGGGAGCCAGAAAAGGAGGGTTTGACAGCATTAGGAAGGAAGGTAACCGAAAGAGCAGAATACCTTAGGAGGTGAGAGAAGCAGGTGTCCAGGACACAGGTGGAAGGATGGTGTGCCGCAGTCTGGAGAGAGGGAGAGAGGTGGAATGGAGGGGTCAGTTTGGGTGTGGGCAGGAAGGCAAAGTTTTTATCAGCTCAACTTAATGTTCTCAGTGCAGAAGAATGCAGTGATTCTTTGTTGAGGGGGGAAGAGTATGGGGGTATCCGGGGGGTACAATGAAGGTCCAGAGGTTTTGCAGTAGCAATCGGGAGGCCTGGGAGAGGCTGCCAACCAAAGGCAGAGATGGATGCCCAGTAGCAAAGAGGCCATGGCTGAGTTGTAGAATGTGTGTTGTGGTGACACTGATGAAGTTTTCTTTCCTGGGCAATCCACAGTTTAGAGCTGCAGGAGGGAAGTTCAGTGTTCGGGCTGAAGAGGGCTGGAGGTTTATCTAGGTGGAGGAGACTGCAGATAAGGGGTCAGAGAGTGAGGTCATAATCAAAGTGTCCAAGTTGCAAGGAAGAGGGTGGGGGGTAGGGAGGAAATGAACAACCAGGCTCAGGGCTGAGGTGCTGGTGTTGTAAATGAGCCCATCTGCTGACACGGAGAGACTTTGGAATGGTCCTGCAGCTTAAGAATTCAGAGATGGCGCTGTTTAGGATCTAGAGTGTTGACTATAGGCAGTCAGGAGAAGAAGGGAGAAAATGAAACTTACTGGAATTGAGTGCCTCAAGGAACCCTGAGAGTGAGATGTGGGTGGGTCTGTGTGGAGAATGAGGGTGCCTGGGGTGGAGGGGAGTGGCAGGACTCAGGTGCCAGGGTCCTGAGTGAACATGAGGTCAGGAGATGGCTGTGAGCCAGCAGGGATCAGTCACAGTGGAGGGAGGCATAGTTTAGCTGGCCTGCCTGAGCCTAGTAGGAATTTTTAAAATTACAGATTTTATAATCAATATGTAAAAGTTAAAAACTCAGCTGGGTGTGATGGTGCATGCCTGTAATCCCAGTGGCTCACGAGGCTGATGCAGGAGGACTGAGAGTTCGAAGCCAGCCTTAGCAACTTAGTGAGGCCCTAAGCAACTCAACAAGACCCTGTCTGTAAATAAAATATAAAAAAAGGGCTGGGAATGTGGCTCAGTGGTTAAGGACTTCTGAGTTCATTCAGACAAACACACACACACACACGTATACACACACAAAAACCACAACAAAACCCCCTCTATCAGTATATAAAAAGAATTTATTCATTTCAATAAATAATTGTTGAATACATGATGTAGCTCAATTCATTTATTCAATTTCCTATAGACAGACATAAAAGTTCCCAGTTTTACAAGAATATAAAATAGCAGCAGAGAGCATGTGTATATATATACGAATTTGTTGTGAACATCTGCAGGATAAGAACCTGGCAGTGGAACTACTTGTTGAAAAGACTAGTACATTCATTTTTATTTGCTTTACTTATTCATGTAAGGGCTAATGTCTTTGTAAATTTGAGACCTTTTGTCAACTTGTCCTCCAAAGAGTATGTACCAATCCGTAATCTTCCAACAAAGGACAAGGCTTTCTATTAAGCATACAGCCACCAAGCGGAAAGCTGTCATTAAATATTTCAGTCTTTGATAATTTGACAGGCAAAGAAAAATGGCTTTTTGTTTCTATTCTTGTTGTATATCTTTGAGTGAAATTGAACTTTTTTGTTTCGTATTTGCTTATTGATTTCCTTTTTTTTTTTTTTTTAATGCTGGGGATGGAACGCAGGGCTTTGAACCTGCCTGGTAAGGACTCTACTTCTGAGCTATACCCCCAGCCCATTTTCTGCTTTTATTTTTTCCCCCCAAGTAATCTGGTGATTCCAACTACCAAGGTCCAATCAAATCTTAGCTTTTCTACATCCTACTTGTGTGAGCTTGGGTAATTAAGTTCTTTGTACCCCAGTTTCTTAAAACCAGGATAATAATACTACATACCTGCATCATAGGGTTATTGTGAGAACTAAATGGCTCAGTAAGACAGGACCAGGCACATGTGTAGGAGGCACATGTATGGCATGTAAGCTGTAACTCCTAGGATTCACATCTGTTGCTCTTTTCTTTTGGGTTGTTTATCTTTTTCTTATTGATTTATGTTTTCAGGAAAGTAGCCTGCTGCCTGTCACAGGTGTTGCTTCCTTGTCCTTTATCATTTGACTTTTTTCTTTTAAAGTATTATATTCCACGAAGGAAGTTAAATGGCTTTTATTACGATTATATACATTCACATTCCAAGATAATGAAAAAAAAATTATTCTTTTTTTTTCCCTGAAGAATGAGAAGATATATTTTTTTAGGGACTGGACAGTGAGTAATAGTTCTGAACAGGAGGAAGCCAGAAAGAACCGCTCCCAATGAGAGCAGAACAAGAAGTTCCACTTGGAGCCTGGGCTGCAGTGGCCCTGGTGTCTAGGTCAGGTTTAGTGGAGCTGGGCAGGGCTGAGAACCTGGTGCTGCTGTTCACAGCTGGTTCCAGAGGGTGCAGCGGGACAGAAGAAGGAGGGTGGGAGGATAGCAAGTGTGTGCCTGGCTTGGTGTCTGTGCGGGGGAGGGAGGGGGAGAGAGAGAATGCCTTTGGGTGGGCAGAGGACTACTGGCTTTGTGGGATTAATTTATCAAAATACTGTCCAGGATCTTGAAAGGTGGTCTCTTCGAGGCCGGCAGACAAAGGCATTTGGGGTGTGCGCATGCGCACACGCGGAGCCTGAGTTTGGGTGCGAACTAGACTGCGAACCCCTGCGGGGCAGGAATTTAATCTGAGGCCTTGTGGTACTGGCAGCTTCTCAAGAAGCCCTCCAGAGGCTGCAGTGTTCAGCGCTGCCTGGCACTGAGTGGGCTCCCGGAACTGGCTGGGAATGTAGCAATCTGGCGAGGGCTAGAGCCTGCAGGAATGCTTCCAGAAGGGACGAGAGCCCCAGGGTGGGTGAGGGGCAGGCCCTGGAATGGGGAAGTGTTGCTGCAGCGTGGAGAGGAGCTCAGGCCTGAAGAGCCCAGACACCTCTTCTCCTTTGTAGAACCCTCTCACAGTTCCCATTAGGTGTGGAACCCAAGGATTTGGTGAAGGAACTGTCGGCCAGGGAAGGTCAGTGACTTGTCTAGGGTCACAGTGCACCAGAAGAACCCTATCAAGTCTTCTCAGCCAGGTTCTAGGAGGCAGGGAGGGACCCATGCGACAGAGAGGTGAGAGAGGTGGGGAGGGGTGAGAGAGGCCAGGATTTGGGGTTGAGGATGAGCCCTTAGGGTAAGGAAGTTGGAGTGTGTATGCGTGTATTAAATAGTTGGTCTCTTTTGCATGCCTAGGGTTTCTAACTGAAATGGAAAACCAGGAAGGACATTCCGTTCCCACCCTCCTCCATCCAAGAGCCTCAAGAGCTTGGCCAGAGGTGACAGCCTGGCCAGCTCATTGGGTGGGGCTAGAGGTGGAGTAAAAGCCAAGCAGGGGGGTATGACAGGGAGTGAGTGAGGTGTCTGGGAAAGATGGAGGAGGGTCCTGGGGGGGGGGGATGAGCAACTGACTGGGACCGGAGATTTCCTCTTCCAGCACAGTGCTTGCAGCTCTCTCCACCAGGCTGAAACTACTGGAAATTGTCTGGTGGTGACTTTAGGTGAGGAGACATGGGAGGTCCAGGGCTTATAACAGGAAAATTGGGGTGGGGATGGGAAGGAGTATTTGAGTGTGAATAGAAGCATCTGCACCCAGATGTGTGTACAAATATGTGCAACGGTGTATGCAGACCCTCCATGCACACACAGACTCCCACTTGTATAAATACACTCACAGATGTATATATTCAGGGATGTGGGCACCTAGAAGTGCACACATAGCCACAAAGTGTCAGAGATATACACAACCATCCACAGATAAAATATGTGTGGAACACTGGGGAAATGTGAGTAGGGGGTGGAGGAGATGGGCCTCTGGGCTGCAAATGCCCATTGGGAAGGAGAGGGGCCAGAAGTGGATCCATCTAGTTTCTATCTGGAAATGTGATGTGTCATCTTGGATGCAGCTAAGGAAACCAGCTAGGTCAGGCCCATCCTGGGGTCAGATTATGCAAGACTTGAGCTGATCTTTCCAGGAGCAGCTGGATTTAGGGGGAGGGCGTGACAGGGAATGCCTTTCTGGCTTGTGGTAGGGGGTTTTGGACTCTGACTTCTGAGCTGGAGCATTTTTGTCCACCTCTTCCCTAGTCCATTACCACCTGGTGTCTCTGCTGGCCTCAGGAATCTGGATGCTCTTACCCCTTGCGGAAACCTTCCCTGATAAGCTGTAGGTGGTCTCTGTGAAGTCAAGAGAGGGCTCTGCCTGCTGTTCCCTACTGTTCTCTGTGGCCACCTGCAGAAGGTAGGGGTGTCCTCGGATGGCGTTTCTGCTTACTGCAGGTCAATCCTGCTTGGATCCAGAGCCCGGCCGCCTTGGGGTGGGCGGTGCGGAGGGCGGAAGTTGGCGGAGGGGCCTGGCGGCGGCGGAGAAAGGTGCCTGGCGGCCAGCCCTGCCCCGCCCCGCCCCTACCTGGGAAAGCCCAGCCACCCGTGCCAAACCATAAAAGGGACACAGTGTGCTCGAGGTCAGCGAGTTCGCGCACCTCCTCGTTCGCCGCAAGGTCCAGCGGGGTCCGGCCACTATGTCCGTCCACTTCAGCTCACAGGTGTTCAGCTCGCGCTCGGCCGCCCTCCCTGGCCGCGGAGGCCAGGTGCGCCTGAGCTCGGGTCGCCCGGGCAGCCTCGGCAGCAGCAGCTTCTATGGCTTGAGCGCCTCGCGGCCGCGGATGGCGGTGCGCTCCGCCTATGGGGGTCCAGTGGGCGCCGGCATTCGCGAAGTCACCATCAATCAGAGCCTGCTGGCCCCTCTGCGGGTGGACATCGACCCCTCCATCCAGCAGGTGCGCCAGGAGGAGCGAGAGCAGATCAAGACCCTCAACGACAAGTTCGCTTCCTTCATTGACAAGGTGAGCCCGACAGGACCCTGCCCAGAGCCGCACTGCCAGCCTCACCAGCCACCCTAACCAACCCTGCCCACGTGCAGGCCGGCGCTGGGAAGCTGGCGTCCTTCTCTCTGTCCACCAATGTCTGGAGACTAGCTCGGTGGCTTTTTCCGACCCCTTGAACTCTGTTGTTGTTAGTCTCCAAGCCCTCTCTCTCTTACATCAAGAGTCTCCAAGCCTCTCCCTTACCTGCAGGAATGTGTCCCCAGGTTCTGTCCGGATGGCCTGGAAGGCTGTTATCTCCAGTTCTATGGGGCTCTTGGGCCAGCTTTGTCAGACATCAGATTAGGAGATACAGAAGACAAGGCCAGGAGTTCTTTGCTCTCTAGGTCCCTTTGGAAGCAAAGGGAAGCTGTGTAGCATCACGCGTGGGGCGGGGGCGACACTCCCTTTCCAGCTGAGGAGACACTGGCTCCTTCAGATGTTGGAAATAAAGGCCTGGAGGGAGGAAGGCTCCTGGCCCCACCCACCTGCCTGGTCCTGGTGGTAGGAGGTGAGGTTACACCTGCCTTTGGAGATAGCCCAGTTGGGGACAAGAAGTGGCACTGAGGGACCCTGGGAAGGAGATATTTGGGAGATGTTTTTCCTGGTTGTCTATTGTTGCCACACACATGAGCTTCTGTGGGTGGGAGGGCGGACCACTGGAGGGTCCGAGAGAAGGGGGCTTCAAGTGAAGCTGGACCTAGGAACCAAGTGCTGTGGCCCTGCTAGACCCTCCCGGCAAGACCCCCTCCCTTGGGCGTAGACTAAGTGTGCCCTCCCTTGCCTTTGTGTACTTCCAGGCTCCTCCACCCCCATGTCCTCCTTGCCTTTACCTTTTGGACCTACATATCCTTCAAGTTCTACTGAAGCCTCCCAGGCCCAGGTTCCCTCCTTGCTATTGAGCAGCACTGTCTTATGGTGAACATTCAGGTCCTGGTGCCCCCAGTGGCTGATTTGGAGGAGGCCTTTCCTGCCCCCTCTCCCTAGGCATGTTAAGTGCTTCTTAAGGACGTTTTGGGCCCCAGGGCTGGCATATGGGAGGTGCTCCTTTCACATTGGATTGATTATAGGCCCCTGCCCAAGGCCTTGCTGGAGGAGACAGGATACTGACATAGCTGAGAGGTCCCAGCCTGAAGGGAGGAGTGGCTTGGTCATCCCCAGGCCCCACATACAGGAAGCGGGCCCTTCAGAGGCAGGAGGTAGAGAATGCAAAGGGAGTAAAGGAAAGCAGAGACTCTGAGACATCAGTGAGGCACTCACCTGGCTCACACTTGAAGACACTTGAGAATCTTAGAGGAGAGGGCCAAGTCACCCAACAGAGCCCATGTTCCCATCACTGGTCCCCTAACCAGTGCCAGGGTCCCTGTTGGTGGGAACATGGGCTCTGTTGGGTGACTTGAAACTCTCTTCAACCATGCTGTGGTGGCCTGGTCAGCCCCTTGAGAGTCTCCTCTTCCACGATTCTTTCAGGTGCGCTTCCTAGAGCAGCAGAACAAGATGCTGGAGACCAAGTGGGTGCTGCTGCAGGAATCAAAATCAGCTAAGAGCAGCCACCTCTCTGGCCTCTTTGAGACCCAGATTGCTGGCCTTCGGGGGCAGCTGGAGGCACTACAGATGGATGGAGGCCGCCTGGAGGTGGAGCTGCGGAGCATGCAGGATGTGGTAGAAGACTTCAAGAATAAGTAATGCTGCTGGTGTCACCTGCTTCTGGGTCCCTGAGCCTCTGCATATCCCTCTGGTTCAGGGGTCAGAGTGTGCAGCTGCTTAGTATGATATTCCCTGAAGGACCGGGTCTTTACTAACACATTCCCTGCTTCTTCTCTCCCACTTCCTCCCTCCCCAGCCTCTGGAGCTGTTGGATGTTCTAGTCTTTTCTCTTGACTCAGTCTGGGGGAAATAGCTCAGTCTACCCTTCCCTGCATGGTCGGGTGCTTGACGAAGTTCCCAAGGGAGAGCAGAAAAGGTATCCTAGGAGTGGGGTGCTTCAAACTTGCATGATACTCACAGGTCATTCTAGAACAGTTCCCTTTTATGCAGGTAGGGAATTTGGAAACCTGAGAAGTTCAAGGACTTGGTTAAGATCACAGAGTAGGTCACTGGGATTTGGGACTTGAATTTTGGGTCCCTGACTCCCAGAAGAGGACAAAGGGTGGGAAGTAAAGAAGCAAGGAGGGAGGATGATCATCCTGAACGATGAGTGGGGTTCAGGGGCTGAGGCAGTTTGGTCAGGGCAGAGCCAGGAAGGAGGCTAGAAGGGGAGGGCAGGAAGGTTTGGAGGTCTTTAAATGCTCACTGAGCCCTTCTTTCTCCTTGAACATAAACCAATGCCTGAGGCTTGGGTGGGGCCCCAGCCCCACCCCCAGCCCTACCCTGGCACACCTGCCAGTGGGCACTGGGGGCGGTGAGTTGTGTGCTCTCCTGTGGTCCTGTGACTAAGCAGGAGCAGGTATCTTGGCTTTGGTTGGAGGAGAGCAAACAAGGCTCTGCAGAGGGTCCCCCACCTGCTACTTCCCTGGGGCAAAAGTCAACAGATGAATCCCACAGCAGGTGGAATCACACCAGGCTGGGCTGGGAGGGCATGGTAACCAGTCCCTGCACACCCATCTCCCCCTACTACAAAGCCCTCAGGTCACCTTCCTATGGGGCTGACCTGGGCTCCAAAGGTGCAGGGAAGGGCCCCTGAGTACCACTGCTCCCCGACCCTCAGTCTGCACCCCTCCAGGCCCAGCAGTGCAGCACCAAGGCCCGGTGGACAGAGGGCCCGGCAGAGATTTCCATAGCTTTTATAGAACTTAAGTACAACTTGGGACTGTGGATCCCCTGAGCCTCCTGGAGGGGCTGGACTAGCCCAGAGGTTTTGTTTCCCATCAAAGCTGCTTCGGGCTATCCTTGCCTGTCCCAGCCACTGTTGGGTGCTGCTGAGCTCTTGTTTCTAGACCTTTTTTTGAGTCCCCAAATAACTTCTGGGTTAGGTCCTATTTGTAGAGATTCTCCTAAGGGCAAAGGGCTGCTCCTTGAGAGGAGGAGGGATTGGAGGGCTGCTGTGGGAGTAGAATGGGGGCTGAGGACTCTATATAGCTTCCTCCCTTCAGACCCTTCTTCTCTTCTCAGGGTGGGCTGAACCAGTGGTTAAGGCCTGGGCTATGGAGCCTCCAGGGCTCACATCTGGGGTTTGCCACTAAGTAGCTCAGTACCTGCCTCTCTGTGTCTTCATTCTCTTCTCTGAAAACCACAGTACCATCCTTCTAGGACTGTTGGGAGGGTGGAATGAGTTAGGGCGCAGAGAGCACCTGCAGTCCATAAGCATGGCTATTATATGCTGTCATTGTCCTTTAATTCACATGTATTTTCTGCCCCTCCCCCTCCACACCAAGACTCAAAGCCCTGGGAATAGCCATGTGGAAGTCAGGGAATTCAATTTTGTAGCTCAGACACCTGCTTTTTTCCAGGTGTGTCATTAGTAGAGGGTAAGGGAATAGGGTGGGTTTCACACCTGTGTGTGAGGGCACTGGAGGTAAAGCTGTGCCGACACTGTGCCCCCTCCCCTGCTGTAGGTATGAGGAGGAGATCAACTGTCGCACGGCTGCTGAGAATGAGTTTGTGGTGCTGAAGAAGGTGAGCGGGTGGACAGGCTGGAGGGGGATCATCTGTAAGCACAAGGGACAGGGGATCATGGGATCTCTTACCTGAATGGCTGGTGGGGACCGGTAGCCAAGATCCAGCCTGGAGTAGAAGCCAAGCCAGAGTGGCCAGAGTAGCTCGGCCTGCCCTGTGGGTGTGTATGTGTCTGGTGAGTGACAAGACTTACTTCTAGCCCTCCAGGGTTAGAGCTAAGACCAAAGGATGGAGGTTAGGGAGGGAGGTTTCAACCTCAAAAAAGCAACCTCGAAAAATGCTCTATTGTAGCTTGAATGTTTTGTCCCAGGCAAGGGTAGTGGCACCTGGCCAGCCTGAAATATTTGCCGAGTGAATGCAAGGAGTAGTCTTGAGGCAAGGAGTTCTCTATCCCTGGAGATGTGAGAAAGGATCTTGGCAGGCCTTTGGAGCACGTGTGAAGGCTTTGAGCTACATGCCCCTTAACATTCTGCTTCAGCACACACTCACTGAGCAGCTGGTGATTCCAGGCCCATCCACAGAATACAAGATGCCCAGAGTGCTGGGCCCTTTGGAGATCCCAGGGTGAGGAAGAGTGAGCCCTACCCCCAGGAGTTTAAGTGTAGGTAGAGAAGCCCAGACACCCTCTGACCTGGGCTCCTGTGTGTGACCTGCCTGCCTCAGAGCCACCGCACTGCCATTTCACAGGCTGCTGGATCTGTCCCTTCTGTAGGAGGGCACCTGGGAGTTGAAAGATGATAAACTCTCCCATGCATTAAGGAGTCTTGCAGAGTAGGAGTGATTTTGTTTCAGGTCACAGAGTTGGTGGCAGAGCCAAGGGGGCATCCACACCGTAAAGACATCAGGAACTGGTCAAGGGCTAGGTCTGGGGCTTCAGGCTTCTCTGGGCTGCCAGTGCTGGGAAGCCAGCTCTGGTCCTGGGGCCCTGTGGAGACTATGTCCAGCCAGAGGCCTGGAGGGCCTGGGGAGGGAGTGTCCCACCAGTCATGTTAGTGACCTGGAAAAACTGAGTTTCTTACTAGGCCAGTGGTGTTGGCCCTGGGGGTTGGACAGGTTGATCCTATCATTATTAAATGTTTCTGTTGCTATGGATATGGTGTCATTTTTCCCTGTCCCTTTACCCTCAGGATGTGGATGCTGCCTACATGAACAAGGTGGAGCTGGAGGCCAAGGTGGATGCTCTGAATGATGAGATCAGCTTCCTCAGGACCCTCAATGAGACGGTGAGAATCTTGGGTGGCTGACATTTCTCCTTCTGTGCCCTAGGCAGGGAGCCATCTGGTCCAGCACCTGCCTGTGGACCACTAGGTGTGTGTTGAGGGTGATGGTATCATCCTGTTCTTTATTCTTTCTGGACTCAGGAATCCATAATGCATTAGGGTAGGAGGAGGGGGCTGGTAGCAGAAGGGGTAGGGTCTATCAGGACTGGTCTTAAGAGACTTGGGATGACCTTGGTAATTTGTCAGGTTGGGGGACTGGGTGGGACTGAAAGGAGCCAGAGGAGGCCAGGCTCTGACACAGTTCACAGGTGCATTGAATGGGACAGGCTGGGGATCCCAGGTGAGGAGGGAACGAGTGTCTGAGAGTTTATACCCAGAGGGACAAGGTGGGCGTCAGCCCACCACCAGCCACCCTTCTGTGATTTTCTCATTCTCTCTCTCTTACCTATGTCCTGCCTGGGCTTCCAGCTGTTTACCTTTGTGGGAATTTAAAAACATTTCCATTGCTCTCAGCGTGAGTTGCTGGCCTTAGGCAGAGGGACAGAGGATGGGCAGGAGCATAATTAACATGTGGGGCTAAGAACAGACCAAGTTCTCAGTTCTCTTCAGTCTAGTCTTTGCCTGAACATCCAGCCTTCAAATGTCGACATGTTTGTTCATTTCAGGGGCTAGGTCCTTGAGGCTACTTCAGGCAATCTAAGTTCAGTGAACCTCCTCATCTCTTCTACCTTCCTCCTCCTCCTCCTCCTCCTCTTCTCCTTCTTCTTCCTCTTTCCTCTTCCTCCTTTTTCTTCCTCCTCTCCTCCTTCCTTTCCTTCTCCCTCCCCCTCTCCTCCCCACTTTTTTCTTTGAATTCTTTTTAGATATCCATGAGAGTAAAGTATATTTTGACATATTATACACATTGGAGTATAACCTCCCATTTTCGTGGTTGAACATGATGTGGAGTTTCGCTGGTTGTGTATTCATATATGAACAGAGGAAAGTGATGTCCAGTTTATTCTCCTGTCATGCAGGTCTTCTTACACGTGGCACATACTATATATATGTATGCCATCTGTACCTATATGCACGTACACATGTACACTGTGTTTATATTAATATGTAATTGTTTCTTCTTATTGCAAAAGTAATACATGCTCATTGCAAAGAAGAACAGAAAATTAAGTGAGGCATAACATGGAGAACAGATCAGTTCTGCCTGTTGTAAAAACCCGGTGCTTGTCCTCGGTGCTGATTCAAATACCAGAAACAAGGTTTTTGAGAAAAAATTTTTTAAAAAATAGACTTATTGATATGCTAGCAATGGGGAAGTCAGTGGATTAAGGTCCTAAAAGGTTGCTGTCCTCCTCACAAGGAGAAATAAAGGCTTTTAAAGGCGGGGGTGGGGTGGGGCTCAAGAATTGGGCTGCATGTATAATTGTTGGTGGATGTAATGAATGTCCAGCTGGTGGCCTTGAGTGAGATGTTGCTCAGACTCACTGGCACTGGTTCCCAGGTCTGAATTTTCTTTGTTCTTGTGGTCAGCGAAGGACATAATAACTTGACATAGGATGGGAAAAAGGTTAACCTTGCTTCCCCTGCTGTTATGGAGGGGGGGAAGAAGAAAAAGAAGAGAAAAAAGGAAAATAACAAAACAAAAAAAGAACAACTCCCCCAATATAAAGTTTATATCCAAATCATGAAATGCACCCTGTTACATTACCATCTTTGTATTGACATTTCCAGACTTTTTGGTGCATATATACACATGGAGAAAGAGAGAAATATTTTTCGCATGACAGCCTACTCCTGACATCCTTCCCCGTCTGTAAACACAGCTCATCACCAGTTTTAAAGGCTGTGGGGCATCCCATGGGAGTGTGATAGGATCTGTTTCACCATCCTCCACTAGTGCTGTGCCCTGAGGGGACCGAGCACCACACTGTCCTGTTACCTCCTTTGATTCCACCAGATCTGCTTTGAGACTCTAGGAGCCAGGGTGGGACGGCCCACTCCAGCCTCCCTTTTTTTTCCCTTTCACTTGTGCGGGGAGTCCCAGGGCAGGTGTGGGCATAGGGATGTGTCTTGCCTCAAGTCCACTATTCTGTCTTGTCCCTCCAGGAGTTGGCAGAGCTGCAGTCCCAGATCTCAGACACATCTGTGGTTCTGTCCATGGACAACAGCCGCTCCCTGGACCTGGACAGCATCATCGCTGAAGTGAAGGCCCAGTATGAGGAGATGGCCAAGCACAGTCGGGCTGAGGCTGAAGCCTGGTACCAGACCAAGGTGTGCCATCCCTGGGGGCGTCTTTCCTCCTCCTGCCAGGGCCCTCCTCACCTCATCTGGAGCCTTCAAGGCTGGGGGCCCCACTGTCTTGGAGGGCATCAGTGGTTAAATCTGTGGTGCTCTCTGGAGTCCAGGGAAGAGGACATGGGCCAGGTCTCTGCTCTGAGGGAGATCCTAGCCCAATGCAGGGACCTGTCAGAGGAAGTAGACATGCATTACTAATAATGAGAATTTGTTAAGTGCATAATGCTCGGCATAGTTTCAGAACTTACACAGGCATGGCATGCTTACATAGTGCTAGGTGATATTTCCAGTATTTTACCTCTGTTGACTTAATCCATAGAACAGCTCTATTGTGTGTACCATTATTATTACTATTGTAAAGATGAGAAAACTGAGGCACAGAGAGTTTAAGTAAGTTGCCTAACTCCACACAGCTAGTAGATGGAAAAGCAGGCTCTAGATTCTGAATGCCAGGGCTCCTGATCTGGGAGGCTTCATCCTTACACATACTTCATGGAGCCAGGGCAGCTGATGGTGTGGGGGCTGAAGGAATGGGAGGTGATGTGGGGGAAAGCTAGTGCTACTAGAGGCCAGAGCCCGAGGCAAGTCTTAAAAAGCAGCATAGAGGAAGTCTCTGCAGTGGTAAAGAGTCATCCATGGTGCAGGGGTGAGAGCCTAGGGATGCCAACAAGGGGACTTGAGTTCTGGCCTCCATGCTGTCATCGATTTTCTGTGTGATTCCTAGACAGTTCCTCCCCTACACTGGGACTCAGGCTCTGCATCTGTGAAATGGGTAGTACTTGGAGGTGAACGTTGAATAATGTCTTAGGCTTTCAGTTATTGTCCAGCAGTAGGCCAGGGTAGGAGTGGGAAGAGTCCCAAGGTCAAAGGGAAGGGCCCTGGGAACCTTCTCTGTCCTTGCTAAGAGGTGACTGAACCCCTTCCCCACCCCACTGCCCAATACTCTGGCCTCCTGGCATTGAGTGCAGATGGTTGGGTTTCTGATTGTTCTTCCCTGGAAATAGAAGTGGGGAGGGGCTCTCCTTGGTTGGGTAGAGAGACCAATCACCTGTAATCATGGCCCACCCCTGCAATATTTGTATCTGTGGCCCCTCCAGTTTGAGACTCTCCAGACCCAGGCTGGAAAGCATGGGGAAGACCTCCGGAACACCCGGAACGAGATTGCGGAGATGAACCGGGCCATCCAGAGGCTGCAGGCTGAGATCGACAGCATTAAGAATCAGGTGCGGCTGGGCTCTCATCCCTCCTTCCTCTCTGCTCCTTGGGGCATGTGAGAGGCAGCCATCTGAGGCCAAGTTCTGGGTGAGGAGCAGAAAGGTGGAGGGGAGACTGTCATTCCTGTCATGACAGGATGACAGTCTCCCCTGGGCCTAGGCTCTGCAGCTCACTTCTCAGGGCTGCTGGTGAGACCTCCAGGATAGAATGCTCTTGGCCAGATGCTGGCTTGGGGCCAGAGCAGGAAGAGTGCTGGCTGGCCACAGAGCCAGTGGACAGAAGCCTGGGCTGGTGAGCGAAGAGCCACCATCAGTTATCCCATTGGTACTGAGCGCTCTGCTTGCACCCAGCTCTGGGGCAGTATGAACATCTGGGAACTCACAGTTCATTACCAAGGCTCACAAGTCCCTTCTCACCCTGACCTTGCTTCCCAACTCACTCTGCTTGGGCCACACTGGCCTGCTTCCTGTGTCTTGCATTTGCCAAGAGTGTTCACGATGCAGGGCTTTTGTACTGGGCCTCTCTCTGCCTGGAATGTGGTTCTCCCAGCTCTGTCAATGGCTGTCTCTTTCGCAACCTTGGGTTTAGGACAAAAGACCCCTTCTTGGAGGTGACTTCCTCAAACACCTAGCCACTATATCAGCAGCTTGTCTGAAGTTCTTTGAAGCACCTGTCACTCTGAAATGTTCTGAATTATTATTAAGTTATCGACTGTCCCCATCCCCACTGGTTTATACAGGGACCCCATCTGCCCGCTTCTCTGTCTCTTTCTTCCAGCACCTGGCACACGATAGGGGTACAGATCTCCAACAAGAGACTGACTGAAAACTGGAAGCTAGGTTTGGGGGTCTTGATGAGGGAAGAGTCCCCAATCCCTGGTAGAGGTGTGGGTGTGGTGGGGCAGCTCAGCTGGAGCAGAGGTCTCAAGGGGGAAAGGGGGTGGGGGGGGCAAGTGCAACATCTTCAGAAAGCTTATCTCCAGGAGGAGCTGGGGAATGGGAAGTGAGGGTGAGTTACACAGAAACGTCCTCACCTCAGAGCCCTGAAGGCCTGTTTATACAGGGGTGGAGGCTGCCTCCTGGCACAGATGTTGGGTCATGAATCACCTCGTGAAGTGGGCCAGTTTCCAGGCCAGGAGGGGAGGCACAGAATAATGAATGGCAGTTTCCCAAATCTTATATCCTCTACCACATCCAGTTCTTCTCCATACAACAGGGCAGAACCAGGGCTCAGAGTCAAGTATCTATCATCACTAAGGGGCCTTGAGAGGATCTGGGAGGGGCCTCCAGAGGCAGGGGCGTATGGTCTGTGGCTGAGGGGACACCAGTCTGACAAGACAGGGCACTGAGATGTAGTCCAGGGACAGAGAAGCAGGGCAGTGGGGCTTCAGCTGAGGGAAGAGAACACAAGGGTAGGGGATGGTTGATGAGAAGTGAGAAGAAGGAGTCAGTCCTGAGCTAGGGAATGGGGGTAGCAGCTCACTGAGCTGAACAAGATGTCTGGGGTTAAACAGACTTCTGGTAATAGCTGTTTTAATCAGCTTTCTGTCACTGTGACAAAATACCTGAGGAAAATCAACTTAAAGGAGGAAAGCTTTATTTTGGCTCAGTTTCAGAGGCTTAAGTCCATGGTTGCATGGTTGTTTGGGCGTACGGCAAGGCAGAGCATTATGGCAGGAAGCTTGTGGTAGAGCAAAACTGCCCATCTCATGGCAGTCAGGAAGCAGAGTTGAAGGGGTAAGAGTCCCCATCTCCTCTTCAAGGGCATGCCCCCCAAACCAAACTTCTTCCACTAGGCCCCACCTCCTAAAGGTTTAACCACTTCCTGAATAGCACCATTAGCTGGGGACAAAGCCTTCAACACATGAGCCTTTGGGGGACAATCAAGATCTAAACTGTAACAGTGGGGGAAGAGCCCAAAGCAGGGGAACATTAAGGCCAGGTAGCAAGTGGCAGTTGCTCAAGGCAGACACAGGTGCACCAAACTCTCCCTACCCAAACCCATGACCTGTGGATATGGTATATGGGATGATTAGTAGGATCTCTCTGCCCCAAGTTCCCCTCTTCTGGGCTTGTTCCCAGCTGATTTTTATTTTGAAGGTTGTTTCTGGTTCTTGTCAATTGCCTGACATTTGGAGACTCAACCAGAAATCCATGGCCTTGGAACTCCTCTAGTTTATTAATTATTTATTAATACTAGCAATCATAGTAGCAGCATTTTTTTTTTTTTTTTTTGGTGTGTGTGTGGTGCTGAGGATGAAACCCAGGGCTTTGCACATGTTAAGGAGATGTTCTACCACTAAGTCACCCTACCCAGCCCTCACAATAGCATTTATTAGGCACTTGCAGTTTGCTAGACATTGTGATAAGAGTTCTTGTGTTTCATTTCTTTTTATCCTCTAGGATCCTTATGAGATAGATGCTGTGATATTGCTCTTTCAGGGAAGGGGAAACTTTGGCTTGGAAAGGTTGATTCTTCCAAGACCAGATAGCTAGTGAGTGGCAGAGCCAGGATGGGAACCCGGGCTTTGGAGAGCCAAGTCCACAAGTGTTTAACTCTTGGGATTCTCTGGTGCTTGGGGGAGTCAGCAGTTCAAGGAATCCACCTTAAGCAAGTCACCGAGGTGCTCACTGCTGGATGGGTAGGCAGGAAAGCAGTGGCTGGTGAGCTCTGTCCTCCAGCTCACAGTCCCACCACTGCCCGCAGCGTGCCAAGTTGGAGGCTACCATCGCAGAGGCCGAGGAGCGTGGGGAGCTGGCCATTGGGGATGCTCGTGCCAAGCAGGAGGAGCTGGAGGCCGCCCTGCAGCAGGCCAAGCAGGACATGGCGCGGCAGCTGCGCGACTACCAGGAGCTCATGAACGTCAAGCTGGCCCTGGACATCGAGATCGCCACCTACCGCAAGCTGCTGGAGGGCGAGGAGAGCCGGTGAGGAATGGGAAGCGAGGCCGGGGATCGGGGGCTCAGTGGGGTCTGGGCCTGATGTTCAGCTATGTACAAGCATTTTCTGTGTGTCCCTTGTCTGCAAGGCACAGGGGTGGGAGGTACAAGGAAGGATGGATGCTGCTTTGCCTTAAATGAAACAACCTTCTAGAAGGAAAGGTCACTTAGCATAAAGCCCCTTTGTATGTATGGGCATTCATGGGGTATCTTATTTGATTCTCAGAACACAGGGAAGCAGATCCGATATTATTGACTCCCTAGTCTACTGTTATTAATTGATTAGTCGGCGCATAGTCAAGGAGTGCTGATTCCTGGTCCAGCATCTTCCATGACAGCAGGCTGCTTCTCATGACGTAACTCAGCTAAATCATGTGGTACTGTCAGAGTGTGCTAGACAGGGAGAATTCCTCTGTTCCCAGACATATGTGCATACTCACCTACAGTGGGAGAGGAAGCTGGGATGGGTTAGTCTTGTAGGATATTCTTCAAGAAAGACCAGGTGCCTCTAACAATGGAGTTGGGCCTTTGTTTTCTCCTGGTTGGATTGATTGAGCCTGTCAACAGATAAGGCTTTACAGTGTGCCTTGGGGGGAAGTTAGGATTTGGAGAAGTAAGAAATAACAGCCTGGCAAAGGCTGGGGACTCATCATGTTTGGCTTTGGCTTGTTAGAACCCGGCCATGCAGATGGATAAAGTGTAGACACGCTTCTGCCCTCAGGGAGGTGGCACATCTGCTGAAGAGATAAAACATTCTCAAAGGAAGTAGTGAATAGTAGCTTGTATTTTAATTGCTAAATTTATTTTAAAAAGAAAACAGCAAACTTTCTTTTCTGAGCAGCATTCCTGAGGGGTTGGGGAGGAGGCTGGACGATGAACAGAGTGGAAGGAAGGGAAGGGAGAATGAGGGTGTGTAGGAGCAGAGAGCCTGGAGAGAGGGGAAACCTTGGCAGCAGGTATGAGCTGGGAGGCAGGAAGGAGGAGGAAGGGCTCTGCTCCGGCCCTTGACCTGTCCCTCCCTAGGTGGGCACTCAGTCTTTGTGAGAAGAGAGATGCTGAGCAGGGCACAGAGCAGCTCCAACCAAGATGCCTCTCTCTGCACCCTCTTCCTCCATGGGCATGGGGGGACCTCGGTTTCTTGAGAACTCTCATGCTGGGCCTCTTTTCCTTATAGAAGTCAGAGCTGGGGGACCCTTAGAGTAGGACCTGAACCAGCTTCCTTCCATGGGCAGAAGAGGGGACTGAAGTTCAAAAATGATTAATGGCATACCCAAGGTCTCACAGCAAGTGGAGACGCCCTCTTCTGAAGGCCTAATCTCAGTTCAAATTGCTCTCATCAGGCTTAGATCTTGGTGCTTGGAGAGGAGACTGGCCTTCCCTATCCTTGGGGCACGTGGAGATGGACACCTTCCTTTTATCTCTTAGCCTGTCAGCCTTTCTGGGGAAGATCCAGGGTCATGATCCCTAAACTCTTACAATTTGGGGGGGGGTGCTTCTTTGAGAACACAAAGTCACAAATATAAAATTAGGCACAAAAATACTTAGAATGAGAAAAGAAAATCACCCAAATCACTAAGGCTTGGACATGCAGCTCTCTTCCCTCTGAGCCCTCTAGGTGTTGTACCAGAAATTCTTAATACAGGATTGTTGCTTGGTGGCAGGCAACTCACCATGTTCTCTGCTTCTGGCAACTCCAAGCACTTGCAGGGGCTATATGAACAACCATCCTGGAAGCTTCCAGAAAACACATCCCTTGTCTCCTTCTTGGGCTTGAGGCTGCTGAGACCTGCTGAGCTCCCCTCACTTCCTCTACTAAAGCAAGGTGCCCCTCCCTCCTGCAGAGCAAACTGATCCCCAAGGCCAACGGCTTGGTGACAATGGGACTGTGAGTCACAAAACAAACACACCCAGCTGTCTCAGATGGATTTTTAATTTCCACTGCAAGACCTGTTTCAGCCCCACAGGCTGCTTAAAGCCACCCCACCTACCCTGCCGCCTTCCTAGGTCCTGGCTGGAGCTGCATTCAATCAGTCAACAATTCACTAATTATTTCAACACATAGTAAGTAATTACTGTGTTCCGGCCTCGTGCTAGGGGCTGAGACACCGGAATCAATAGGCAACAACCCACTTTTAGGACTTTATGATCTGGTGAGGGAAGGCAAACATGTACATATATAATAAGTGAGGCTACCATTTACCAAATCCTGGGTGTGCAGGGCTTTAGATAACTTCTGTAACTTAACCTTCACCAACAAATCTCTGATCTTGGTCCTATGTTAGACCCAATTTATAAGTGGGCAACAAGAGGCTGTTCGACTTTGCCCCTGAGCATGTGGCATGTGAACCTCTCCCACCCCTCCACCCAGTTTGCACCAGTGTGGGAGGCCAGCTGGAGGTGTGGGGACAGGAAGAAAAGAACAAGGATCCTGCTGGGGCCTGGAGGGGGTGCCTGGGAGTGCTCCTCCAGTGTTGAGAGCAGAGCTGTTCTCATGGTTTGTCCTCTGTCCCCAGGTTGGTTGGAGATGGAGCAGGAGCTGTGAACATCTGTAAGTCTCCGGCCACCACTCTGTTCTGTGCAGACTTGCTGGGTCACTAGAATGCCAGTTTGTCCTGCGGGCCCTGCTTGTGGGGCTGGGAACCTCCTTTCCTTCTACCCTGGCAGGTTCCCTGCAGCTCCTATCCAGCTCAGTGGCCTCAGTGTGAGAGGTCAGGGGGAGACAGAGGGGCGGAGTGGGGGAGGGGAGGGCAGTGAACCCCTGGGGTGCAGCCCCTGGTTAGAGACTCCCTTTGGGTTGTCCAGTGGAGCGGTAAGGGAGGGAGGCAGCTGAGCTGGAGGGTGGGGCTGGGGTGAAGGGATGGAGTCCTTGTGGAGGGCTTTACCAATGGCGCCCTCCTTTCTCTCTCCCAGCTGTGGTGAGTTCTACTGGTGGCAGTGGCAGAGGGCTGGTCTTCGGAGGAACCATGGGCAGCAACGCCCTGAGCTTCTCGAGCAGCGGGGGACCTGGAGCCCTCAAGGCCTATTCCATCAGGACCTCATCTGCCACCCGAAGGAACCTCCACAACTAAGCCGTGGGCACAGACACACACATCCCCCTGCCCACAGTCATAGGAGGACTCTGGCCTCCCACCCCTGGTCCTGAGATTGAAACATAGTCTGAAAACTAATGTCAGAGTAGCTTCAATAAAAAGAATTTCTGAGCCCTGGGTGAGCCCCATGCCCATGCCTGATGTCGGGATTTCATTAGACTGGGCATGGAAGCCGGGATGGGGAGTCGGGACGGGGACTAGGCAGGACAGTGTCTGGATGACCATGGTGGTGTGGGGGTGCTGTTCTAAGGGACTGGACTCTTATTGAGGGTGATGCCTTGGTTTCCTCCCAGGGCTGGGCCTGATTCTAGCTCAGGAAACTGGGGAAGACCATAAAGAACTTCAGGCCCCAAGTGGGCGTGGAGTCCTCCCTAGTCCAGAGGATGACAGGACTGTTTACACTCCTCCCCCATGCCCTCTGCTGCCAGAGCATATTCCTCTTCTAGTGAGAAGGACATAAACATTCAACTGCCCCAGGCCGGGGTTTCGGGTAGGCCAGCCAACTTTCATGCCAGCTGCCCACAGCCTTCCTGGTGCTGGGTCAGCCAGGCCCTAGGGCCCTGGATGCTGTGTCTGGATGTTCTGTGTCTGGGGTGCTTGGGGGTGATGGACGAGGTCTGTGTGTACATGGGAGTGGGGTGTCAGCGTCAGTCCCTGGTAGGGATCTGTGCCTGGGTCCTTGGGCAGAGGTGTCTGGTCTCTAAGGTGGGAGGAGAGGGGAGGGGAACTCTGTGTATCACACCTGGGCTTGAAGGGAGCCTCCAAATGGCAGGACCTCTGACATGGGGGCCTGTGTGTCTGTGAGTGTTGAGGGTTTTGTTTCAGAACCTATGTGTGGGGACATCTGTTCCCGATGGGCAGCAGCACATCTGAGGGATACTAGGGAGGCAGTAGGAGATCTCCATGTCTGGGACCCTGAGGGGTGATGGTAGTGGTATGTGGGTGTGTGGTGGAAAGTGAGAGGAGCATCTGGGATATGTTGGTTGCTGTGGGGATATCTGCATATTTGATCCCATAGACAGGGAATTTTCCCATGTTGAACTGGGGGGGAGAGAGTAGGCATGATGGAAGCAGACCACTGGTGTCCCAGCAACTATAGGTAACAAGTCCCCTGCCTAAGGTGATAGGAGATCCAAGCTCCTCCCCTCCTGGCTAGAGCTCCTCATGGTCCTACATGTCTGGGTTTGAGGGCTACTGACCCAGTGTGTGCAGGCTGGGCGCAGGATACCCAGAGACAGTTCTTTGCCTCCATGGTGTAAAAGGCTCTTCTGCCTCCCCAGGAATGAGACTTGGGCAGAAAGGCCTGGTGGGCCACGGGAGGGGACAGTATCAGAGCACATTATACATGACTGTGAGCTTTATTGGAAACGTGGAGACCAAGCATGAGGGAAGGGAGGGAGCAGAGGCGTTGATAGAATCTTGGTCCCTCCCAAGCGGAAACGCAGCCTGTCACCATAGCTGGGCTTGGAAAGAGGAGGAGGCAAAGCGCAGGAAGGTTCCTGGGGCCAATCTGTGAGAAGCCACAGGCGTCCAAGCGCCCAGAGCAGCCCAAATTGGGATCGGATCTTTGCCCAAGGCGACAAGGAAATCGGTCATTTAGACTCCTGGGGGTGGGCCAGCGGGGCCAGACCTGCGGGCCAGGAGCCCGGCTCTTCCTGGAAGACGCCAAGGGACAAGTGCGGAAGGGGGTGCAGACCGGGGCGCGCGGCAGAGTGGGCAGGCCAGGCCGCTGTGCCCGCAGCCCTTCTTCCTCCTCAAGTCCGGAGCCTTCGGAGCTCCGGGACCGCGGCGGGGCGCAGGGACTGTGGGCTCGCGGAGCGGGGTCTTCACACAGCCGGGGCGTTAGGCGAAGCGCACCGAGCGGCCGCTGCCACAGCTCTGGCCGCAGGGCGCGCACATTCCGGTGCTCACCGCCAGGTTCCCACTGCACTGGGCGTTGCAGACGCTGCCCGTCACTGGCCGGGAGCCCGTCACGTAGAGGTCCCCGCACACGACTCCGCCCCGGGAGCTGCTGACACCTGTGGGAGGAGGCCAATGCTTAGCCCCAAGCGAGGTCCTGGCCTGGGGGCCCCCTCCTGCTGGCCAGAACCCCTTTCCTAGCTAGGGCTCCTCCTGGAGGTTTCTAGTGCTTTCTCCCACACCATCACCTGGGCACTCCCTGGAGTCTAATCTCAAGCATCCCTGATACACTGTTGGCCCAGGAACTCCCCACAGGCAGAAATAGCTACTTAAATGACCATAACCACACTGCCCTACCCTCTCCTTCTTTTTAGTCTCTTAAACCATGGCTATGTGGTGACTTCCCTTTTGTTGGAACCCAGCCATTCCTGTTTAGCATCGGCTATGACTGTGGCTGCTTTCATATTACCAAAGACCACACCGCCTGCAAGGCTGACATATTTACTATCTGACCCCTTAAGAAAAAGTTTGCCCACCCGAAACTCCAAGCCCTTATTTCCAAACCTACAGTGTGGCTTACTTACAGACATTTACAGAACCGATGCCCTCACACAACCTGGGGAAAGCAAAGAGACAAAAATTAGGAAAGAAAAAGCTGCTGAAATGTTTTAACCTACAAATTCCCTCCTTTAAGAAGTGTTGATGCAAATTAGATGCAAATAATATGCCAACGCGCTCCTGACTCTTGAAGTGCAGCAGCCCTACTTGGGGACATTGAAGAGGCACCCTCTCCATAGGTGTGGGACCCACCTCTGCTCCTCGCCCTCCAGCAGACGCCTGTAGGTGGCGATCTCGATGTCCAGGCCCAGCTTGGAGTTCATCACCTCCTGGTACTCCTTGAGCAGGCAGGCCATGTCCTGCTTGGCCTTCTGCAGGGCGCCCTCCAGTTCAGCCAGCTTGCAGCGGGCATCGCTCAGGGCCGCCTCGCCCTGCTGCTCAGACTGGGTCACTGCGGTCTCCAACTTGGTGTTCTGGGGGCAGGGGAGAGAGTTATTCAGGCCCCCTGATCTGGGTTTAAATCAGAGGCCAGGCATCCACTGATGGATGACTCTCAAACGAGCCTATTCATTTGTTAAGAATTGCAAATTCATGCTCCCCGGGGAACATAGGCACAGTGGGCCTCAATTTTGGAAATTTAACATAACAATCCAGATTCCGGGTTTCTTTTGAAAAATCAGGAGATCTGATCACACTAGGCCTGCAGTTCTGTGTAGCCTGTCTTTTGGGGAGATCTGGTTAGTTTTGCTCTTTGTGTTTTCCATGAGCCACAGTCCCTGCCATACCACCATATCCAGGGCCTTGGGTACAGCCTGCTTCAACCATTCACTAGTGTCTGACGACATCTGAGGGTGTGATCACTGATCTAGAACATGGACCAGAGAGGGCAAATGACTCTCCCACCTCACGTGGTGAAAGGGCTGGTTGGGGAGCCCAGGTTTTCTGCATCTCTGACCAGTGCCATTTCCTCTATTCTATTCTGTGACTGGGTCTAGGGAAGCCCTTGTCACCTCCTTTCCCTCCACACTACTGTGCCTTTTCCATTCAGTGAGAATGTAGAGCATTTTTCATGAAGAAGACGGCCTGATGTTTGATGTTCACTTCTATTCTCACAAAGTGGCAAGATGTCTGATTGAAATTCCTCTATGCAGGCTGACCCCACTCTTCCCACACTGAGGGGGACCTGGGCTCCTGTACCTGGCACTTGGCATTCTCCACCTCGGCTGTCAACCTCTGGATGATGCGGTTCAGCTCGTTGATCTCTTCTCTAGTGCGGCGCAGGGTCTCCCCATGCCGGATCACTGTGGCCTTCATCTCCTCACACTGGGGGGAGGCAGAGATGCTCATGAAGCTCAGCATGGGACATCCCACCCACTTAAGACATCATTGATGTCTATGTAGGTGGTATAGTGCTCAACTTGTACAACCAGACATGGCAGCCCTGCTCTGCCATCTCAACCTGAGAGCTGTCAGCCCTTCTCTTGTCATGCTTAGAATAAAAGAAGGCCTTTCTAAACGATACCTCACACCCCTCCCACTGCCATGCGCAGAAGGCAGGTGTCCAGGGCCTCTCACCTTGGTGCGGTACCAGGACTCAGCCTCAGCCCTACTACGATTGGCGATGTCATCATACTGAGCCTTAATCTCAGCCACGACACAGTCCATGTTCAGGTCACGGCTGTTGTCCATCTTGACGACAACGGAGGTGTCTGAGATGTGGGAGTTGAGAACGCGGATCTCCTGCAGGAGGAGGGGAGGGCAAGAACTATGTTCAGAGTCCGACTCTTGGAATCTCACCTTTTCACAGTCCTTCCCTGACCCTTCCCCTGCTTCCTTCCCTGTGTGAAGTCCCAGTCATAGTCTTTCCCTGAACCCCGGGACCCCACAACACCCCTCAGGCCCAGAGTCCTGGGGCTGAGAGGAGAAGGTAGAGGGAGTCCAGGTCTGAGATCAACTGCCTGATATCAGACAGGGTCTAGGACCAGAGCTGATGTCCTGTAATGATTGTTAACACAGTAACCAGGAAGTAACTACTTGTCAGGGCACAGGATACAAGAGGTCAAACTCTCCTTCTTCACTCTTGATAGGCAACCTGCCTCAGTCTCTCAACTACTCTGTGCTTCTGACCTGCTGCCTTAGGGCTTGGAAGTCAAAATGGTGATGAGTCCTTCCCAAGCCTAACACCCTTCTTGCTGCCCCCTGCTCTGAGCCCCTCACCTCCTCATACAGTCGTCTCAGGAAGTCGATCTCCTGGGTCAGGGCCTCCGCGTTGGCTTCCAGGTCTGACTTTCTCAGATAGGCGCAGTCCACGTCCTAAAGGGGAAAGATGGGCCAGGTGTCTCCCCGGGGAGACAACCCAGAACTCTCACTGTCCCCCCAGCAGGCTGAGCAGACTCTTTGGGAAGCTCGCTTGGATGTCATCCTAGTGTCTGGTGTCACGGCTCAGGCAAAGCCCTTTATGAAGCTAGTGAGCTCAGAAGCAGGTGTGGGGAGAAGAGGGGGTTCCCCCAGGTTTCCAGGCACTTCCTCTGGGACCACTAGGATGATTCCTCTAGAACTCACACCTTGCATTATCACCCAAGCTTAGGACCTAGTGTGGATGCCTCACACCTCTCTGCTCTGGATCTCGTGCAAAGAAAAATCTAGATCTGTGGTCAGAAGGGTGCTTGGCCATCCAGACTGCCCTTTCCAGCCCAGGGCAACTCAGAGCAAGACCTTTCACCTCTGTGCCTCATTTTGTCACACTGAGGTGGTTGGAAGGAGAGGCAAGGTGGTGGGACTTGTGCAGAGTTAGGCTGAAGAGGTGAGGAACAACAGCTGCTGTCCAGCTGTCACCGGCCTGAGGCTGTCGGCATTGCCTGGCACTCAGCAACTCCTTCAGTCATGGGTATTTATTGAGTGCCCAATCTACGCCAGGCACAGGGCCCAGGGAGCTGGGAAGCCAGTGACCAGATGGACAAGAATGTTGCCTGCTTGAAGTTGGCCCTGTACTTGAACGTCAGGGGCTAAAGGGGAGCTGTGGAGCCTTTGGGAGAGAGGAACAGGGCCAAAGTCAGGCCCTGTGATTCTGGGGGAGCCGCTCAGCCTCTCAAATGTACACAACTTTCTGCTGCCTCCGCCCTCGGTTCAGATGTGGGATGAGTCCTCTGGGGTCACTCACCTTCTTCAGAGCCACAAATTCGTTCTCAGCAGTGGCCCTCAGTGCCACTTCCTCTTCATACCTGAGGACCCAGGACACAAAGCTCAGATGAAGAGAGAATAAAGGCCCAGACAGGCATAGCCCAGGAATTGGACCTTTGGAGGTGGTCAGAGAACCAAAAAAGCGTTGAACTAGAAGGGACCTTGTCTATTCTTGTGCTCTGGGCGTTCAAACCAGCCCGTCACCTAAGGCTCTTCCAGTTTCAGGGATTCTCATTGCTGATGTGGTTCCCGGGTGGGTGCCTTTGAAGGTGCATGTTCTGTTTCTGGACTGTGACTCCCTGAGGGGCAGGAATTTGCCCTAGTTCTGGTAAAACTTTCCCCTCTTATTTTATTTGATTTTTTTTGTGTGTGGTTTTGGGGCTTGAACCCAGGGCCTTATGCAGGTGAGGCAAGCACTCTAACAACTGAGCTATATTCCCCAGCCCTGCTTTTCCCTCTTCCTTACTTTCTTATCCCTCCCCCACTCAGTGCCTAACCCAGCACCTAGAATGTTGAATAGATGCCCAATGAATGTTTGATGAATTAATGAAATAAATATATCATGGCGAGGTAGCTGGAGTAGCTCAGAATCTCTCTACGACCATAAACTCCCAATCCAGAAAAAAAATCCCTCCCCTTCAGAGGCTTATTGTCACTGTTTTCTTTTTATTGGGAAGTTCCTCTGGTAGTCTAACCCAAATTTATCTTGTCTTGACTTAATCCTGTTTTATTTCTCCAAACCTGCTTCCCCACTGCACTCACTTCTTCTTGTAGCCCTCCAGCACCTCCCGCACGTGGTTGAGCTCTGAGGCGAGTCTCCCGCTGTCGGCCTCCACACACTCGGCCTCCCGCCTCAGGGTCTCGATGTAGCCCTCGAACAGGGGCTCCAGGTTGCTCTCGCAGCACTTGCGGTTCTGGTAGAACTGCAGCTTGGTCTCCAGCAGCTTGTTCTGTTGCTCCAGGAAGCGCACCTAGGGTGGAAGTGGGAGGAAAGTCTGCGGGAGGAGCCAGCATGCCCCGCTCTCCTTAGAGAATTGGCAGAGTCGAGACAGAACCAGCAGCAAAATGTGTAGAGGCTAAAAAGTGTGTAGAGGCCAAGGTGGATGTCATGGTTCTTTCTGGGCTCTCCTGACCTGAGGATGCACCTGCGGAATCCTTGTTTCATGGCTGAGCAAATGAGAGGCATAGGATTGTGCTGGGTTACTGTGGGGACAGGTAGCCATGGAGGATAGTGACAATCATGGAAGGCTCCCCAAAGCAGTACTGGGCAGGATTAAGTAGGAAGGAAGCCTTGAGCTTCCTCAGTGCAGACCACTGGCTTATTTACGGATGTCCTTGGGGGTCAGCTGGGGCGTGGTGGACAGTTGCCCAACAGTCAGGGTGGGAAGGGCTTCCTAGCTGGGGAGGGCAGAGAAGTTAGACTCTTTCCAAGAAGGATGCCCGAGGTCGGAAGAGGCCTGGGGAGATGTGGGGTATGTATGGTCGAAGGTGGCCTACACTCATATAGGATACAGTGTCACACAGCTCTGGAGGCCAGGTTGACAAGGTGAGGCGTGCCACCCTTTACTGGAAGTCATTCAAACTGGAGAGACACAATGGCAGGAATACACTGTGGGCCAGGAAGACGGTCAACAAACAAGACTAGGCCCTTGGCCTCCAGGTTTCCACTCCTCATGCATTTCAGGTGGAGTTGAGGTGCCTCCTTGCCTTTTAGCCTCGGGACCCTTCCATCCAACTCCTTGAGTGTGGCTGGGAATTCCCAGGCTGGAACTTCCAGATGAGGAATAGAGACTGTTGGTACTTTATGGATAATTTTAGGTGGTCTTGGCTCATAGGATCTCATGGCTACCTTAGCCCCATCTTCCCTTTCAAAGTCATGGCTAGCTCACCCACAGTCTTCATGGGGAGAATGCTGGGGTGGAGCTCAGGCCGGGACCTTTTCCACATTCCATCTCTTGCTACCTTGCTAGGATGCTGCCCGTGGAGGCATCCTAGTGGTGCAACTGGGGACCTAAGCTTTGGATCTTTTAGCCTCAGGAATCTGTGGAGCAGGAGAGATCCTGGGCCTGGAGTCCTGCTCTGGTATCTCTTTCTGTGAGCCTTTGGTAGTGGTGATGGGGGGTCCTTGCCTTATCCCTGCCACTTTTCCTTTCTGTGTACACTCAAAGGACTGCACTCTTGGCAGCAATTCTCAAATATCCACCCATCACAGGCTGACTTCAGAATTTTGCTACCCTCTGTGCTATTTTACTCATGTGACATCTCTAAGCATATTCACTCAGTGAAATCTGTAAACATTTACGCTGAGGGAGTTAAAGTGGTAAATTCATGTTATCACCACAGAACCAGCATCACTAGGCAGGCACAAGGAATTCACAAAACAAATCCTAGCTGAAACTATTGTCCCAGACAGCTCCCAACCTAGAGCTTGCTGTCATTATTAAAAGCAGAAGGGAAGCAAGTAGTAGATGTCACACACATTGCCACTCAATGAGATTTTTCTCCAGCTACTTTTTTAAAAAAATATATTATTTGGTTGTCAATGGACCTTTGTTTTATTTATTTATATGTGGGCTGAGAATCCAACCCAGGGCCTCACACATGCTAGGCAAGCGCTCTACCACTGAGCCACAACCCCAGTCCTCTCCAGCTACTTTTAAAGAAGAAAAGAGGACATGAATTTTCTCATCAGATGTTTCAATGTTTTTTAATATCTTGGGTCTGGACACCCGAAAATTATCATAAAATAGCGGTCCTCGTTTTGCATTTCTATAAAGACTGGCCTGGGGCAACCCATCTCCTTCTAGAACATCCAGGACACCCACCTTGTCGATGAAGGCAGCGAACCTGCTGTTGAGGCACTTGATCTGCTCTTTCTCCTCGTGCTTCACGCACTGCGCGTTGGGGTCGATCTCCAGGTTGAGGGGCGCCAGCAGGCTCTCGTTGACGGACACGGAGGTGATGCAGGGTGGGCTGGGTCCGCACACGCCGCCAGAGCGGTAGCCAAAGCTGCGGCCGCAGGAGCCAGAGCGGAAGGCTCCGCAGACGCTGCGGCTGCCGAAGCCTCCGGTGAGGCCGCGGTAGCAGGAGATGCCGCGGTAGGGGGCGGCGGTGATGCAGCAGCGGCCTGGCCGGGGCCCGCAGGCCGAGGCGCAGCTGAAGGCTCGGACGCCGCAGGGGCCATTGAAGCCGGAGAGGCAGGACATGGTGCAGTGGCAGGGGCAGGGGCAGGCTGGACCCCGAAGCCCGCGCTGCGCCTTATATGGCGGCCCGCGGGCCCGGGGAGGGAGCTCGCCGCCCAGGCGTTTACGAGCTTGGAGGGCTCGGCCCTCGCGCCTCGCCGAGCCGGGAATCAAAGCGGGCCGGGCCGCCGGGCAGCCCACATGAAACGGCCTTCGCTTCCTGCCAGCGCTTTATGGGGCCGGGAAGCGCCTCGTCAGCTCCGAGGGCCATGCACTGTGGGCACCGCGGGCGGGTCCCTTACGCCCCTCTGCTGGGACTCAGCCCGGGAAGCGCTGGGTTATTGGCTCCATCCCGGGCGTGTGGCTGGACACACCCGGCCCCCTCCTGGGTCCCAACCCTGGGGTTTGGGAAGCCCTGGGAGTTACCTGTGCATGTGTGCACGGTATGGGGGGCCAGCGTGTGCGCGTGTGTTGAAGGGGGCGGGGCCCTCGAAAGTCAAGAGCAAGTTCATGTCGTGATGTTGGATAGGTGAATAAACTTTCTGAGTCTCAGTTTTCTCACAGGCTAAGTAGGGATAATGATAGTACCCATCTAAGACTTGTTGGGAGGATCTAATGAGATAATGGACCAGAAAGCATTTAGGGCTCTCCCTAGCGCTAAGAACTCCACAAATGTTTGTTTGTTTGTTTTATTCTACTATTATTAATTTGTCATTTCCACCTGTGCCCCTTTAGGCAAAAACTTTCTCTTTTCTCCTCAGGACTTATTTCATATCTCGTCTCCTGTTCTAGTTAGTGTCCCCCTCACCCTGAGCAAGGACTCCCTATACTCTTCTCTCCACTTGGGGGAGAAGGGAGCACTGTTTACACAATGCTCCTTGTACTTTGGGGAGGGCTTTTCAATACATAATTCATCTAATTCCCCAGGCATCCTTCTGAATTTGATATTATTGGGCCCATTTATCTGTTAGGAAGTTGAGCTTAGAATGATCCAGGGACTTTTTAAAGGTCTTACATGGAAGGCTCCATAGAGGGGTGCAGTCAGAATCAGAAAGGAGACTCTCTGGCCCTCCTCCATGCTGGCTTCTCCCAGGGTTGGGGTTTTGGGAGCTCAGTTCTTGGAGCTCGGGACATGGACTGCTGGGCTCTTAAGGGAGGGGACTGATCCAAAGCCTTCTCTGATATCAACTGATACTTGGTGGTGGCCACCAACTCCAGAAGGCCACAACCTGTCATAAAGAGGTTAATTATGGGTCCAGTGACTGCCAGGGGAAACCAGAGTGTGCGCTCAGCAGCTGGCATTAAAGAGAAACCTGCAAGTCACCCTGTGCTTCCTTTGCTTTAAAGATGAGTTATTATTGTACATACAGTAATTAAATCTTGGAACTCCAGAGGTCATCACAGCCAGCCTGGCATCTCATTGCCAAGGAGTGTCCCATTGTCCCCTTTGCTGTCTTTTCCACATTCCTGTGGGCTTGTCTTTGTCCACACAGCAAATTAAGTCCATTTGAAATTCAGAGACGTGGGAAAGCTGCAGGCTGACTTGTGCCCACTAAGAACACAACCTTCTGAAGAAGAGGAAAGTGAACATTGGACAGAAACCCCACAAACTGTTGGCACTGATCCCTGATCCAGCTTCAGGGAAACGTGCTCCCGGGTGGCCCCTTTATTATTCTTGGAACCCAGGAGAGAGAAATGGGTTGAACCATGAGAAATTTCACAGTCAAGGAAAGACAATGAAGGACAGTTCCCTATAGAGAGGGATGGTGGTTACAGGCTATGGGAACAGGAGGACTTTTCCATTCGTGGCCAGATCTTCTAGAAGATAGTCTCCTTCCCCTTTCCATGTCCAGTGTACCATTCTATGGATGGAAAGCTGATGTCCTGTCTTGTTCATCATGTCTCCTCCCAAGTGGATCCCAGGAAGCAATTCAGGACAGAGAGCATCTCTGAGGATCCTGCAGAAACCAGGCTCAGAGCATGAGGGAGGAGTCTGCATCCCAGACAGGGTAGGTGTGCTCAGAGGAGCTTCGTGCAAAACTGCAGGGGTCTGGCTATAACAGCAGCACCAGTCTGTGGGGACTTCCTGCAGTGTGAGCCTCCAATATGGTGCTTGGGGCTGAGGTCAGAGCTGGGTCCTTGAAGGATACAACACTTTGGCTGGGCCTGAAGAATGTGAGGAATTAAAAGTGACAAGATGAGAGATGATGAGGAGGATTAAGTCTGAGGAAATGGTATAAGCAAAGACACCAAGCAAGAGAGGCTAGAACACGTTTGGGGAATGGCAGGCAGTACTCTTTGACTGATAAAGGGGTAGATAGGATGGATAAGCAGGTGGGGTGGGCTTAGAACATAAAGCTGAGTACCAGAGATGCTTGACCTAGAGGGATCCATGCTCACATGGGGATAGTACATGGAGGGTGCTTATATGTGAAAGTTGTGTGTGTGTGTGTGTGTGTGTGTGTGTGTGTATACTTGTATATGTTTGTTTACTTCTGGAAAATTCATCATGAAATACCTTAACCATTAGTGTTCCCACTTCAGAAATCCAATCCATTTCTTCCTTCTCTGTGGTAGAGTGGTCAAGTGTCTCTGGAATCAGACTCACTTTGGCTCTGCCATTTGTGATTTGGGTGAAAACATACATATAATCTCTCTGAGCCTCAGTTTCCCTAGTATCTAGAATTGAGATAATAAAACTTTCCCAGGGACATTCTGATGATAAAGTGTGTCTATAAAGCATTAGCACAATGCCTGGTGTATAGCCAGCTGTCAATAATTGTGGTTGTTATTATTACAGTTATTATTTTTCTCTCCATTGCCTATTGCACTAGTGATCAAGGGAGCCCTTCATGGCCTGGCCTGCTCTTCCAGGTCCTGGGACTGTGGCCTCCTGCAAACTGATGCTCTCCTGACCGAGGACTCCAAATTCCACTGCTCTTTTAAGGCTTTGGGGACCCAGTCTCAGAGCTATGGGACAAGTTCTCCTGAAGGATCCCCAGATAACAGAGACCATCTGGAGAGAGTGTGATCTTGTGCTTTCTGTCAAATTGAGGGGGGAGATGAAGGCAGTGAGGGAGAAGTCAGAATCCTGTCTTTTCCTTTAGTTCCACCTCTTCCAGCCTGAAGTTACCATGATTTGTGGATGGTCTTGCCTGAGCTCTGGTAGTTCTGCTCCTGGGTGACCTCTCAGAGACATGGTTCAGGCCGCACCACCAGCTGTGCCTTGGTCTGTGGACCCCTGCCCAGCCACTGCTAAATCGCTATCTTCCGGAGGTTTAGGCAGCTGCAGCGTGGGCCTTCTGCAGTGGCTCCTGCAGACACAGCTGGGCTATTGCTCTTGTGGTGTGTATGGACCTCCCCTGCATCAACACTGTGTCACCAACAAGGGCCTGCCCACATCCCTCAACTGGGAGATGGACCCCAATGTGCAGCACACGAAGCACAAGAAGGGGCAGATCAAGTGCCCCAACAGCACGTCTGCTGCCTTTGTCAGTAAAGTTGGGCATCCAGGTTCTCCACGCCCACATTTATTATTATTATTATTTTTTCCTTTAGGTACTGGGGATTGAACTCAGGGGCACTCAACCACTGAGCCCCATTCCCAGCCTTATTTTGTATTTTATTTAGAGACGGGGTCTCACTGAGTTGCTTAGTGCCTTGCCATTGCTGAGGCTGGCTTTAAACTCGTGATCCTCCTGCCTCAGCCTCTCAAGCTGCTGGGATTACAGGCATGCATCACACACCCTGCTCCATGCCCACATTTCTGACACCTCAGTCATCATCCGGATGGACAACAACTGTGACCAGAACATAGACTGCATCGTGACTGAGATCAAGGCTCAGTATGATGACGTCGCCAACTTTAGTTGGGCTGAGGCCAATTCCTGGGACCGCAGCAAGATAAGGGGCTCAGGACACCTGCCTCCTAGATGTAGCACTGTGAGGGACAAGAGCTAGCTATTAGCAAGGCTTCTTTTGGCTGAAGAAACTGTCCCCTGCCCCTAACAAGTGACACGCTTCCTTCCTGGGGAATGTGTAAGAGAAGATCAAATGATTCTATGGGGGACATAGACAGGGCAGGCACATAGGTGTGTGCAGGCTGTGGACATGCTGGGGATGGTGCCTTCTTGGTTGTGAATGGCTCCTCTTGCAAGGATGTGCATGGGGGGCCTTGGCATAGAGAGAGGTGGTGGCTGCCCCATGCTGAACTTCATGAGCATCTCTGTCTCCCCCAGTGCAAGGAGATGAGGGCCACGGTGATCTGGTACCAGGAGACCTTGCACTGCCCCAGGGAGATCAACCAGCTGAACTGAATGATCCAGAAGCTGACGGCTGAGGTCGAGAATGCCAAGTGCCAGGTATGGGTCACAGTGCCCAATAACAAGGAGTCTGGGGCTTACCCAGTGCCATACAGCCAGGGTGTACCCAGTCTAAACTTAGGCAGTCGCCAGGAATACAAACAATAATAAATGCTGGAAAGGATGTGGAGGAAATTGGGCACTTTTGCCCTGTTGGTGGGATTGTCAATTAGTGCAACTACTGTGGAAATCAGTATGGAGGTTCCTCAAAAGACTGGGAGTGAACCACCATATGACCCATTTATACCACTCTTCCAAATTCATCATAAAGAATTAAGGTCCTAAAACTATAGTGATACCTGCATACCCATGTTCATAACAGCACAATTCACAACATCTGAACTATGGAATCAGCCCAGGTGTCCATCAAAGGATGAATGGATAAAGAAAATCTGATATATATTCCCAATGGAGTTTTATGGAGCCATACAGAAAAATTAAATTATGTCATTTGCAGGAAAATACATGGAAATTAAGATTATCTTAAGCAAAATTTCAAAGGTCATATGTTTTCTCTCATAGGTGGAAGCTAAAGGGGGAAAAATAAAGGTGGTGGAGAGTCTTGAAAATCAAAGGGAAATCAGTAGAATAGAGGAAAGGGATGTGGGGGAGAGAGTAGGGGAGGGGGAATGTGATTGGGAGTGATATTGGCCAAATTATATTGTTGTATTGTATGTATGTGTGAATAGGTAACCACAAATCTCACTGTTAAGTACAACTATAAGGCACCAATAAAGATGTGAAAAAAGAAAAAAATATAGCATATATGATTATAAGAAAAAAATAGTTCAACATCCAGTCTCTAGTCCACTTGCTCAGGTAGAGTCCCTGGTTTGGTGACTCAGGGTGACCCAACTGATGAAGGCAAGACCCACTTTTTGGGGGGGTTTCCTAGCCAGATAGATATACTGGACATATTGAGGTAACGAACAGACATACTCAGGGGCCATAACCTCCCCTGTTCTCCTCTGGGCCTCTTTACTTAGATTTGCAGGGACCCCCATTGGGTAACTTAAAGCAGGGTAAAGCTCAGCCTCTCTGGCTTCATTTATATCTGTCTCCTTTATTGCCTTAAACCTTGGGTCAGATTCTTGCTAATTCTGCACATGAGCCTGTCAATCACTTAAGGAATGTAATACAAGGTTATTAACCCTAAATTTATCTAACCTAACTCATCCCCCTTCAAGACTGAGGACACTTGAGATCAGAGTTGCTAAGATATTTTCAAGATTTGCAGGGACATTCAACTACAGAGCCTGGAAGTCTCCAGTCATTGCCCTAAACCTTTAGTCACCTTGGAATGCTGTTCATGATAAAATCACACCCTCCACCCCCACCCCCCCCAAGTGGGAGTAATTATCCCCTGACAGGGACTGAGGCTGCCCCCCCTAAGCAGGAGCAAACATCTCAGGGGAACCAGACTGCTCCCTGAAGCTGACATCTCCATGGTCACCTCTTACAATCTGAGCTGAGGTAATGATGGGCCGGACCGTGGTCTGATCAGGATGTCCTACTCTGTCAGCTATGCAAACCCCTCAGTCATACAAGTCCCCTTTTCTGTAAAACCACAAAGTTTCTGTCAGTCCTTTGAAGATAGACCTTTGATCACTATACCCCTATATCTGTACTTCCTGGTGTAGCCATGCTGATTAAAAGCTCCTTTCCTGCCCTTTACCACTGCTCATCTCTTTGACTGACATATTGAGATGGGTGGCTGATGGGTCTCTTGTGATAGAGTAGGGACCTTTCCTAAAGGACTCTGGTAAAATTAACAGTATTTATAAGAGAATAGGGCGTGGTTGCTTTAAGTTTGTTGTCAAATGCCTGATGGTCCATTTAAAGGAAGGGGTAGGGAACGTGTGGAGCCCAATCTGCTAGGCAGGAAAGATGCCTCTAAGTTCTTACTTCTGCCCGTGGGCTGGGGCTATTTGGTGTGCTGTTCTACTTCTAATGCCTAGGCAGCAACCTTTGCTGTGTCATTCCCATTAAAATAGTATCAGTGGTCTGGAAGACAGATGCATAGAAAAATTTCAGTCCAAAGAATAGAGAAAAAATATTGAAGAAAAATTAACTGCCTTAGGGCCCCTTGGTACCACATCAAATAATTTAGCATATATGTAATAGGTATTCCAAAAGGAAAGGGAGTGGAAATGAGGCAGAAAAATATTTGACAAAAAATGTCCTGTATTTGATAAAAATATCAACTCCATTTATCAAGGGCCCCATGCATAACAAATAAAAAGAATATCACACATAGACATATAGTGAAAATTCTGAACTCTTGAGAGTAAAAAAACAATTTTTTTTTTGAAAGAAACCAGGGAAAAAAGGACACATTACATATACAGCCACTGACCAGTTGTCAGAAACAATCATGGCCAGATAATAGTAAACTAAGAATTTTATAACCATCAAATGTATCCAAAACATGGTTGAAATAAAGGCATTTTGAAACCCAAGAATGGAGCAAGCCTGTAATCCCAGTGGCTCGGGAGGCTGAGGCAGGAGGATTACCAGTTCAAAGCCAGCCTCAACAACTCAGCAAGGCCTTAAGCAACTCAGCAAGATCCTGTCTCTAAATAAAATATTAAAAAGGGTTGGGGATGTGGCTCAGTGTCTAAGTGTCCCTGGGTTCAATCCCAGTAATGCCCCCCCCCCCAAAATAAAAAGAGTGGACAAAATGTATCCATTGTTGGGGCTGGGGATGTGGCTCAAGTGGTAGCGTGCTCGCCTGGCATGCATGTGACCCGGGTTCGATCCTCAGCACCACATACAAACAAAGATGTTGTGTCTGCCGATAACTAAAAAATAAATATTAAAATTCTCTCTCTCTCTCTTTTTTGAAAAATGTATCCATTGCTGTGCATTACAAAGATATGATGAGGGCTGGGGCTGAAGCTCATTGGCAGAGCATTTGTCTAGCGTGTGGGACGCACTGGGTTTGATCCTTAGCACTTCATAAGGGTAAAATAAAAGCATTCTGTCCATATACAACAACCAAAAAAAAAAAAAAAGATGCAAAGGGCAAGGCATGTGGGGGGCCCCCGGGCAGAGCTTTCAAGCCTTATGACTACCCTCCAGAAACCCCCACGCAATCAGCTATTCAGAAACTCTCCAAACCCTGTCCTTTTGGGTTCTTAGGGTGTTTTCATTCCATAGGCATGATCAACTGGTGACCAACTTCATCTTCAGCCCTCTCTGCTCCCTAGAGATTGGGGGAGGGGCTAGAAGTCCCCACCTTTAATCCTGACTTCTTTTTTCCTCTGACCAGTCCAGATCCAGACACTCCATAGGGCTGTCAGCCATCAGTCAACTCATTAGCATAAAAAAGATACTACCACCTCAGAGATTCCAAGAATTTTAAGAGTTGTATGTCAGGAAACCGGACAAAAAGCAAATGTAGATTTCACAGTAACCCTGTGGGAATGTGAATGGTTCTGTAAAGGATGAAATGTCAGTTGAGAAGTGTGCCGTAGCACGATGTTAGCTCTAAATAGACTTTGATAGATTTAGGATACATATTGTGATTCTAGAGTGATTACCAAAATAAAATATTGCTATAAAGCCAATAAAATAAATGATTAAATATTTTAAAATATTTGATTAATCCAAAAAGAAGGCAGAAAAGGAACGATAGAGAACAATCAAAGCAAAGCCAAAACAAGCAAACAGAAGGGATTATGGGAAACAGTTTAAGTTGGTTGACTTAAATCTAGTCATCAATAATTATATTAAACATGAAATAAAGAAGTCTGACCTCAATAATAATGAGAAAAACAACTCAATTAAAGTGGGCAAAAGACTTGAATCAACCTATTACAAAAGAAAATATATTAAGGGCCAAGGAGCACGTGAAAAGCTGCTCATCATTATTAGTCATAAAGGAAATCCAAATTAAAACCACAAGGAGAAAATATGTAACACCCACTGCTCAGCAGTTCTTTGGATGTCTGTGGTCTGACGCAGTTCTCTCCCTTTCTTGCTTGAAGTTCCAAGAAAAACTGCAGAATGTGCTGAGAACCCGGCATCCTGAGACAGGGAGTGGCTGAGGAACAGCCTGGCTTCTGTCCTCCCAGCAGAATGTCCTTCAATATTTTAGCTCAGTGTTTTATGTCACCTCTGAGGTGTAGAACCCAGGGCAGCTGCCTTTAGAGGTCCTTCATCTGTGGTGCAAATGGCACATGTGCAGTTTGAGACTCTATTCCCTCTAGGCAGCTTCTTGAGCCTTGGGCTCACAAGAGATTTTAGGCTTCCATTGTTCTTTGCAACTGGTGTGTAAGTAACAAATCCACTTCGTGTAACAGGATGCATATGAGTGTGTCCTGTCTTGGTGGACCCAGACAAGATGGCAGCCAGTGCACAGTGAACCTTCTTCACACTTCCTGTTACGGAATCAAGGCTCAGAAGCTCACCCCATGGAAAAAACAGTCTGAGAGATGAGTTGGGGAGAAAGAAAGGCTTTGTTCATGGCCAAAGAATGGAGAAGTGGGAGTCCATGCTGGCAAATCTGTTTCTCAACTGCAGGGGGTTGAGAGATTACAGATATGGTATAGGAATTATGAGGGAAAGAGATAGGCTAATAAAGGGGAGGAATATTCAAATATTTTTGGGGAATACTTCTAGGAACTTGATTGCCACCTCTTTTTATGGTCTGGTGTTTCTGGTCCCCTCTCTCCTTCCCTCCCTCCCTCCCTCCCTTCCTTCCTTCCTTCCTTCCTTCCTTCCTTCCTTCCTTCCTTCCTTCCTTCCTTCCTTCCTTTCCTTCCACAGTACGAGGATTGAAACCAGGGGTGCTCTACTACTGAGCCATGACCCTCAGCCCTTTTTGCTTTTTATTTTTTATTTTATTTTGAGACAGGGTCTTGCTAGGTTGCTGAGGCCGGCCTTGAACTTTACATCCTCCTGCCTCAGCCTCCCAAGTCGCTGGGATTACAGGTATGTGCTACTGTACCCACCTCATATTCCTGACTTTTAGGCTCAAGAAATGAGTCAGTGTTTTTAGCAAAAATGGCCATTAAGTCCCTGTAGAGCAACCTAGTGAACTATAATCATCATAACACATACATCAGAGTTGTTTTCTACAGCAAAACAGTGTGAGACTAATAATGCATTGCCCAGCTGTGAATTTTTAAGTCAATTAGGTGTTTTGAAGCTGGAGGGTTTGTTTAGATTGCCCCCCAGTAATAAAAAGCTAAAATTTGAAAGATTGACAATGCCAAGTGTGAATCAGCTGGAATGTTATGGAGTATAGAATGCTAGTGTTACCTTGGAGAGCTGTATGCCAATCTCATTTTATTTTGTAGTGCTGGGAATTGAATCCAGGGCAGCACACATTCTAGGAAAGTGCTTTATCACTGAGGTACATTCAGCCCCTGTATGACAGTTTCTTTTAAAGTTAAATGAGCATTTATCAAATGGCACAGTGATTGGGACATTTATCCAAGAGAACTGAAAAACAGATCTATACAGACACTTGTACATGAATTTCATAGGGATTTTATTCATAATCGCTCCAAACTAGAAACAACCCAAATGTTTATCAACAGATGAATAGATAAACAATCTGGGACACAGTCAGACAATGGAATATCACTTGGCAATAAAAAAGATGAACTACTAGTACATTCATGAAACAATGTGGGTGAATCTACAAAACATTTTGCTAAATGGAAAAAAGAAATAAAAATATAGACTGTATGCTTCCATTCATTTGAAGTTCTAGAACTAGAAAAAAATTGTCTTCAGTGATAAAAATTAGATCAATGTTGGTTTGGAATGGGGTGAGAGACCGATGGCAAAAGGCATCAGGGAACTTTCTAAGGTGATGGAAATGTCAAAATTTGTTGAATTGTTCTTTTAAAATGTATGCAAATTATATCTCAATAAAATTGATAAAATGATTTAAAATCCATAAGATACTTAGAAATAAATATAATGAATATGGAAGAGGCCTATACCCTGAGAAATATAAACATTGTAAAAGTGTTATAGAAAATTAAGGATAAAAAAAAAGATCTAACTAAATGAAAGATGTACCATGTTCATAGATAGAAAGCATTGCTATGACAAGATATTGACTCTGGTTCAGCTTATCTACAGGGTGGATATGACTATAATCAAGTTCCAAACAACATAAATCTTGATGAGTTGGTTCTAAAATTTATGGGGAAGAACAAAGGGAAAGAATAGCCAAGGTACCAATAAAAAGGAATGAGTGGACTACTCTTCTTTTAGGAATCTTAACTTATTTATTATAAAGCAACAATAATTGGACAGTGGGGTACTCATACAAGGATGGACAAATTAACCAATGGAACAAAATAGATAGCTCCTACATTTATATACATATATAAACAAGTTTGTGCATAAGCTTTGATAAACAAGAGCATAAACTTAATACAACCTTAATGTAACAATGTTTTTTTTTTTTGTGTGTGTGTGTGTGTGTATTTGACATATAACAGAGTGCAGGAGGACCCATACATAGTTACATATATCCACAGGAAAAAACTGGATCTCTGTTCTTTATTATACACAAAATCAATTTTAAACAAGTTAAAATCATAAATGTTAAAAGCAAAACTTTAAAACTTTAGAAGTAAAACACTGGACCTTGGTATAGGGAAGATTTTAAAACAAGAAACGTACTATGCTCAAAATAAAAGATTGATAAATTAAGGATACATTACATTTAGAACTTTTATTTATCAAAATAGGCCATGAAGAAACCGAAAGACAATTTATAAACTTGAAGATGATATTTGTAGTACATAGAAGTGACAAAGAAGTAATATCCAGAAATACAAAGAACACTTGTAATTTAAAGAGATATTAAAACTTCAATAGTAATCATGAAAATGCTTTCTCTATATAAAAAAGGTTAGGAAAAAAACTAAAAAATACATTTTTAGTTATGCATGTATTTGATAAAACAAAACAAAACAAAATCAAAGGGATATAGCACCATTCAGGAAAGTGACGAGCTCTGGTAAGCACAGGAGAGGCAGGGGCAGGAGCCTGTAGGTGGCTTGCTAGCAACTCCGTAATACATTTGGTCTGGCAAAATATTCATGGATCTTTCCTTTTCGTTATATTACTAAATAAAAAAGACAAGTAAAATGCCGTTTATAAGAAATGAAACTAAAACACAAGAACATAAATAGAAAATAAAAATGTGTTAATGAGATTAGTCAGAATATCAAAGTACATTATATACAGTAGGGATGAGCAGTTTTTTAACAAATAATTTTATATTATAAATAATATAATTTCAGTTTATGTATTGTGTATGTGTGTGGGTAGTGATTCAGGCATATACACACATACACACATACCCATACACATACACACACACACACATATATTATTCCAAATTATAATAAAATAACATTTAACCCCAGAGGCTGAGGAAGGAGGATCGTGAGTTTAAGGCCAGCCTAAGTAACTTAGTGAGGTCTTAAGCAACTTAGCTAGACCCTGCCTCAAGATAAAAAATAAAAATGGGCTAGGGATGGGCTCAGTGGTTAAGCACCCCTGGGTTCAATCCCTGGTATAAAAAAATAAAAAACTGTTTGATTGCCAGTAGCCCTAAGAACCTCTTGTTGAAGTGTGCCAACAGATAAGTACAAATATCTGTAACAACGTGGTTTGTTACAAGAAACCAAAAAGCACATATGCACTACTAATAGGTAAATGAATAAGCACATTTGGAATGCTACACAACACTGAAAAATAAACAAAGCTTCATCAAAAGAGATAAATCTCAAATTACAACTCGAGAGAGGAAAAAGCAAGTTGTTTTTAAAAGCACACAGTGTATCCCCAAACTATTACCTGGTTTCACCTACAAAGCTTAAAGGTAGGTGAAATCAGGTAATAGTTTAGGGATACTTGCATATGATAAAACAAAGAAAGGCAAGGAGAAGATTAACATAAAATCCTAGAGGAAGGGGCAGGGCCACGGATGGGTCCCAAGGAGGTACTGGTAAGCGCACAGGTTTGTTATGTTATTGTTGCTATTTACATCATTGAACATATGTTACAGATGCTCTTTTGCAGTATGAGAAATTTATATAAAAAAAGAAAATATCAGTGGCAGCTTGTGCTCTCTGGTCCTGGCTCCCTCCACTGGTTTAGTCAGAGCCTCACTCCAGATTTCCTGCCAACTCTGGGAACTGCCATCCCCAGTCCAGTTTCTTACCCTCCTGTATCTTCCACATTGTTATCAGACTGGCTTTCGTAAATGACATTCCACATCAGGCCACTTTCCTGCTCAAGCACCTTCTGTAGCTCCCCATTGTACATGCCACAAGCCCAGACTCCCTAACTTCACACATTTTCCCCCATCTGAAGTAGCCTTCTCTCTCTTCCAATTTCCTTCACTTTCCCACTTCAATCCAGGGACTTCCATTTTCCCATCTCAGCCACAGGATGGCCTCTTTCCATCCCATCTCTGAGACCTCCAGGTCAGAATTTTGCGATTGAAACAAGGTGACGTCACAAAGCCCCCAGGAAGGAGAGGCCTCAGTGGTGAGGATTCTGGAGCTCCTTGGGCGCTGGAGCTGGGCTTTGGTGTTCAAGAGAAACTGGAGGAAACGACAGCTCCTTTCACATGGTGAGACTTGTCCAGGTGACTCATGGGTCACACAGGGATCAAGGGGGCTTAGATTCCGCTCTGATCTGTGGGACCCAGTCAGGCACAAGCTTTTCTGCTGTGTCTACAATTTTTGGGAAAAGGAGCAGGAACGGGTGGGCAGTGGGGACATAGCAGAAATTTGTGGGCGAGGTTCCCACTGTCTGGGTTGTGAGTGACTTTACTGTCCCTCAGGGTATAAAATGCATTCTGGGGCTGGGGTTGAGGCTCAGTGGTAGAGCACTTGCCTAGCACAGGTGAGGCACTAGATTTGATCCTCAGCACCACATAAAAGTAAATAAACAAAATAAAGGTATTGTGTCCAACTACAACTAAAAAGATTTTTAAGACATGCATTCTGGCTCAACACCTCTTAGCCCCTACTTCTGTGCCCACAGTAGATGGAATGAGTACCCACCTGCTTGCTCAGGGAAAGGTGACAGACAGTTGCCTCTACCAGGCCTACTTCACAGATAGACATGAGGCACCAATGAGATGGTAGCAGTAAAAGATTAGGAAAAGTGTCAGGCACTGTGCCCAAGCTGTTTACGTATTGCACATGGATGCAAAAGTGCCACCAACTTCATCTCCTGTAGGCCGCGCTCCCCATAGTAGTCTTGGTTGGAGAAAGGAGCTGGTGCTTGGGGTCCCCGTCACTGGGTTCTGATTTATCGCATTCATCAAGTTAAGTGGATTTCCTCATATTCCTAGATTTGAAAAAAGTACTTTTAAAATTAGGAATCATTTTAAAATTTTATCAAGTGCTTTTAATATTCATTTTGGTGGTCACATGAGATAAACTGTAATAATTGGTGTGGAGTGCAGACTGGCGTTGGCATCTCCTGGCTGGGCTGCCTCGTGCCTTGTGCTCTCCCAACGACCCTGGAGACAAGAAAGATTGCCAGCCCCTTTTTAGGTGGACATACAGATGACCATAGAAGTGAGCTGGCCGTCTGTGACGACCATGGAGGGTGGGCACCGGAGCCATGGGTCCTGGTCTCCTCGTTCTCCTCCCTGACCTCTGCTCTCCTCTCCTGCCCACCCCCAGTGTGAGGAGATGGAGATGGCCACACAGAAGCACACGCAGGGCCCGAGGCACAGCAAGGAGGATCTGAACAGGCTTAACCAGGCCATTCAGCAGCTGGCTGTGGAGGTGGATGGTGCTAAGGGTCAGGTGTGTGGGCGTAGGGGTGGCAGGCTGGTGACGTTGGGAGGGTGCCCATTGTTTATGACAACTATTCCAGACCCTCCCATCCCTTAGATAGAAACCCTCCAAGAGTTTTCTCTTTGTAAATGTGTGAGCAAACAGAAGCAGGCTGCATGCCTACCTTTGCCTGGAACTCTAGGTACGTCATGTGGGTAACTAGCGTATAAAAAATATGTATGAATATGATTATTTGTATAGTTATGTTCATATGGGTATGTATATTTCCGTGCCTTTTGGGGGTCTTTGCCCACTTTCAGAAATTGCAAGATTTTTACCTAGAATTCCTGTTTTCTTTAAAACATGAAGATCTGGCCATATTAAGCCGGTAACATTAGGCTGGAGAAGAGACATCTCTTTCTTCTCCATCTTCTTCTCGTAGGGTACAAGTTCTGGGGTGCTGCAGTGCCTACCACTCCCAACTGCATCTTTGGGTACCTAGGCCGAAGACCCTTTGCCATTTCACACCCTGGCTTCACTGTGTGATTCTTGTGGAAGAGAAAAGGCGTAGAACCAAAAGATAGAAAGCTCAAGAGGGTTCCTGGTGTCATCAGGGAAATGGAAGAGAGTGTGTTTCTCTGTGGAACTGGATATACTGATGTCTGTTTAACACTGGGCCTTCACCTCTAGTGCTTCTAGCCAGGCAGGCCCCTGCAGACATTTGTGTTTGTGACTTGAGCTTTGGGCCTTAGGAAGAAGAGGATCCTGATGGATGCTTCCTTTCCCCCAATCTCTCTCCCTCCCAGCCCTCTTTTCTTCCCCACTATCCCTCTTTGTTACGCACCCCCTGGAAGGGCTCCTCCTCCTGCTCCCAATCTTGTCTAACTTTCTGCAAATGCAAGTGTCTCAGGCCTGAGGGACATTCCCGGTGAAGCTTTGCTCTTGTCCAGGCACTGATGACTTTAAGGGGGCAGGGCTGGCAGGGTGGGTGGGGTGGGCCTGTCATGGTTCACCTCCCTGGTGAGGCAGCCCGTTCCCCAAGCAGCAGGCTTGCCTCAGGCTTCAGTATTTGTTACTATTATTATTTTTCTCAGAGACCCCATACTTCAGTGTCTGTGGGGGAGGGTATTCTTTCTGTTGGTTTTCCTCCTGAAACACCAACACCAGTAGCATCTGATGCTTCCTGGATCCTAGCTCCCATGAGGGGTGTCACCAAGCTAGATTGCAAAGCGTTCTCTCTCAGTCATCCCAGATGGCTGGCCCCAAATCTCCACCCCGATTGCAGGGGTGGGTGGATTGTTTTGTATCCTGCAGTCTAGACACAGGCCTAGCACAGGCCTGTTACCTCTCCTCACAATCATGGACAATCTCCAATCCCTCACTGGCCCTTTCACCCCTGAGAAAGATCTGAATCCTTGAGGGCAGAAGAGTGGAGGCCAAGGATGTCTTCTGTCCCTGGTTTTCCTTCACCCTCAGCCCTGTGAACTAGAGAAAGCCAAGGACCTAGCAGCCCTGCAGGAGGAGGGCGCCTCGGGAGGTGCTAAGGGCAAGCTGGCCTGGCTGGAGGGCGCCCTGCAACGGGCCAAGCAGGACATTGCACGGCAGTTGCGCGAGTACCAGGAGCTCATGATTGTCAAGTTGGGCCTGGACTTCGAGATCGCCACCTACTGCAGACTTCTGGAGAGTGAGGAGAGCCGGTGAGGGGAGAAGGTGCTTCTGATAGCTGTGGGTGAGCAGGGCATGGCGGAGCGGCCACAACCCTTGTTAGTGGGGAGGGGTCACCTGGAGGGGAACTGGTTCTTCTGGAGCCAGTCTCCCCACCTTCTTACAGCCTGGGAACAAAAGGGCTCTGCTAATGAGGACCCTTGGCACTGGGGAGGGGGGTGATCCCACAAGTATCTTGCCCCTCCCCCACCCCCATGTCAGACAGCAGGGGCCAGTTTATCCATCAAGACAGCTGCAGAGACCAAGGGTGGGGGGATGAGGTTTCTGGTGTGAGGTGCCTTCATCTCTGCCTCTCTCCCTCAGGCCTGGGAATGCTTTTTTAAAAGGAACAGGTAGGGCTGGCTTGTCACTGTAGGTAGCAATAGGAAACCAAGCATTTCCAGTGTGAACTGGGTAGGCCAGGCTGAGGGGCAGACAGGCGTGAACTCCCAGCAGGCGGGATCCACATAGGCATGCTGCAATGATCATCTCCTTTAACCCCTGCAAAAGCCCAGGGGGGAGGAATTACTACCCGTACACAAGGGACAAGTGTCAGGGCAGGTAAATGACAACCTCAAAGACACACAGGTAAAAAGTGATGGTGTGAGGCTTCACAACATTCTTTAGATCACTGAGCTGTCTCCTCTGTGGTCTCCCTTATAAGTTTAAAATGCCCCCTTCTAGTTTCCAAGATCAGTTGAGGCTAAAGAAAGGGGGCGATCTTTTGCTTTCTTCTCCTCCAAGAAGTCATCCACTGAAGTAAGTCATATGGATGAAAGCAGGAGGAACTGAGTTTAAAGGTCTGGAAGGAATTTTGACGAAAAGGCTGTGGGGATCAGACAGACCCATGGAGCTTGCAGGATGGAAGTCTCTTGGCTGTCTGCGGAGGGTCAGAGCGTCCGTCTTGGAGAATGGAGAGTATCAAACTTAGTATATAGATTCACTTACCTTCTTGCTTCTCCCCACAGGCTTGGTCTGGGATTTGGGGCAGGGAGTGTGGGTAAGTAAACAAAGTACCTTACGCCGAAGCCAATTCTTGTATCCCCCCACCCCCATTTTGGATGCTTCCAACCTGAAGGGTATTTCTGTCCTTACATTTGTGCCTGCCGTCTCTGTGCAGCTTGCCTTGGTTGGGGACTCTTCTTCTCTTGGGGGCGGTTTTTTTGGGTGTGTTGGGGGAAGGCTCTGTGAATCTGTTTCTTTGGGGGCAGTTTGCACAAGTGTGGTGGGGAGGGTCTGGGTATCTGTGCCCTGTACGTCGGTCTTCTGGTCGGGGCGGGCACCGGAGGGCTTCCTTCCTTCTCACACTGCTCTCTGCCCAGCCCTGGGCAGCGCTGCGGCCAGCAGGACATTGGCCTCGAGCCCCTCCCGCCTGCTGGCGCCTCGAGCTGGCTCCGGCGCCCTGGACGCGAGCGCCCCCAGCGGCGGTTGTGCGCGCTGCGGCCGCCCAGCTTGCGACGGGGGCTTCAGCTGCAGCGGCTCCCGCGGATGCTGAACCCTTCTCGCCAGCTCCGGAGAAGACGAGGAACCCCAACTTCTGCCCCCAGAGGAACCTCAAGTCTGGCCCTTTTGTCTCAGATGCCCTCTCCCATGGAGCTGGCCCTCTCTCCACCTCTTCCTCTCAGTCAGTAGTCCTCGCTGCGGAGCGTAAGGTCTTGGAACGAAGCTTACAGAACTGTGACAGATCTGTCCCCAGTGCAGGAGGTCCGGTCGCTGGTGCCATGGAGTAGGCGTGGCCTGTGGCTTCCCTGCACCCAGCACCCTGCAGCTCTGAGCTGCCCCACCCCTCTTTTCCAGGGACTCCTCCTTTACAATAAAAAGTTCTGTAGTGACTGAGCTGCTAGGATTTATTCCCCAGGCCACCCCCGCAACAAAAACCAAGTTTGGCCCCATTGGCATAAGGGGGGGGGCAATACTAGGAAGCAACTCTCCCCTTATGGTGTGTGGGCCACATGACTGATGTTAGATAACTTGCTATTGGTCTTTAGGATGGGGAGGGCAAATCAGAGGGCCCTTGGGGAAAACCAAGAGAAGGGGAAATTCCTCCAGGAGGGTCTAGCCTGGGTTCCGCAGTCAGCTCTCTTGGGTAGAGTTGCTGAGAACAGTATTTATTCACCCACTCCTTCACTCTATCAATATTTCTTGAATGGCCTCCCAGGGTCTTGCATAGTGTTTGGCACTGGGGGGTGTGACCATGAGCAAGACATTCTAGACCTGGATCTCTGGAGATGATTTCCTATCCCAGGAGGAGACAATCATAAACAAGGAAACAGACCAGAAAGATAGGAGAGTGGGGTGAAGTGAGTGAGGGCTGCCTGTTTTCTGCTGCCCTGACAAGGTACTTGAGGACAGGCTCTGAAAAGAGGGCCTCCACAGGCGGCACTGGGGGAGATGAACACAATTGGGCAGCCCAGGCCTGAGTTCTGGTTTAGCAAGTGACCTGAGAGTGGCAGAGGGCAGCATGGGTACCTATATACTTCCAGGTCTAAGAATTAGTGTGATTTGAGGTTTTGCCAGGCAACTGGACTTTGGGGGAAGAACACGGGATAGTTTGGGGTGGAGTAGCCAGAGCAAGGCCGAGTTTCTGGGCTCTTTCCTTACCATGCAAACTGGGGAGAGCAGCTTCTGCTTAGTAAACTCACATTCTTTTCTGTTGCACAAAGGATTACATCACCAGTGTGTCTTGGGAACAATAGTTCCTGCTTTCTATGTCTCTGGGTGGGGCTAAGGTGCGTCATTCGCTAGAGGCCCTTGGCTTTACCTTTTAAGGTACTCTAGTGCCAGACTGTCTGCTGTGTTTTCCTGTTTCTCTGTCCTGAGAATAGGTATTCAAAAGGGCCCCCTTCCTGGGTAAATAGAACAGTCTCATGCAAAAGGAATGAGAGAGAAACTTGGCTGGTAGGTGGCCCCCACCTGAGAGGCAGGGCACGTGGCCCTGCTGGGCTCATGTTAACCACACTGGATCAAAGCTGACCTACACCAATAGTATAAATATTCCTCCTATGATTCCCAATGCAAAATGGCTGCCGGAAAGCAGACTGCCCTGTTGCCAGATACTGGATCCAGCTCCATATTCTTGCATTTTGCTAGGAGGTAATGAGATTCTGTGATTTTCAAGGCCAGTTTTTCCAGCTCCTGCTGCCATGAGCATGTCGATGAAAGAACTTTGTGGGAAGTGCAGACAGAAATGTCCCTGAGGACTGTGGCAGGGTTTCAGGTGTGTGTTTGCAGCCTGCATTTCTAAGGACTGAGCCTGCATCCCGCTTCCAGAACCCTGAGCCTGAACTTGCCTCTGATGTCCAAGAGATCCCCAAGGTCATTTGGGTCAGGTTAAAGACTCTAGGCCAGGGCCTTGTGGGTCACCAGCAATGTTTGTGGTTTGGGGACCCATGAGAGACTACCATGGCCATGGGCCACATTCCAGTCTGGGGTGGGAGAAAACTGCCTGGTGATTTTATGGAGAGTCATTCACCAGTCCAATTGCATGCTCCTTGAGTCAGGTGATTTTTGAAGGGAGGACCATCATCAGTCAATCACTGCTTCTTGGCATCAGGGGACAATAAGGAATCAGCCTTCTGTTGGTGTCACATACCTGCCTCACATTTCATAGCACTCAAACAAGCGGGATGCTATCTTAGCTGTGTCCACAGGCTCTATTTGAGTCTCCTGAGGGCGGTGACTGTCTCATTCATTTATACCCAGTGCCCGCCACAGAGTGGATGTGAATGGGGAACGAAGGCTTTATGATTCTGGTTAATCTATCCCGTCACAATCTACCGTGCTGTCCAGAACCCCACCCCACGTCCTTTCTGTCTTGGCTAAACATCCCCAGCTGTCTCAACTCTACTGAAGTTTAGCTCAGTCTCTAATGGGTCCTATTTTCCTACCATTAGCATGTCTCACCCCACATAACTCTTCAGAAGTCTTCTGTGGAACCCAAATGCAGTCCTTCCTGTGGTAACCCCAAGATATCAACCAAACCTGCTTGGAGTAAGGAAGGAAAGACCTGGAGTCTGCTCCAGTCTTGATGTTACCTGGACCAAACTCTTCCCCTATTTCTGAGTCTCAGTCCCACCCCACATCAGACTTCAGATCTAATTGGTAAAGTCATTTTTTTCCTTCCTACTTATTCTCTATGAGTCAAAGTTTATCTGTAAAATAGAATAGTACCTTCGCAGGGTGTTTGAGAACAAAAGATATTCCTGTATGTAAAGAGCTTATAAAGTACTTAAAATGATAAGAGTTAAATGCATTAATGTTTTTAGTTATTGGAGTTCTATGGAAGTTTTTTGAGGGATGCTGGCAATTGAACTCAGGGCCTTACACATACTAAGCACACACTCTACCATTGAGTTCTACCCCCAGCCCTTTAGAAACACTTTGAATACCTTTAAAGAAGGCTGTCAAAACCCTAAGGCCTTCTGATCTCTCTGTTCCAGCTGGAGCTAAAGAGATAGATGGGCAGGAGGGGTAGGCAGGCAATCCCAAGGGTTAGAACAATGACTTCCTAGCCAGAGGGTGTCTCCCCAGAACAGCAACCAGCAGCACCCGCCCATAACTACTCCCACCTGGGCCTGTCTCCATCCGTGATCCCTGCCCTACTACCACACCCACGTGCACCCACAACCCCTCTCTTCAGCACATGTACACATCTGTGTGCCTGGTCACAAACACAGAAACCTTCACAGTCACACGCATACATAAGCTTCCACACAGCTGTTAGAGTTGAGAGAACACCCGGATATAATCACACTGCTTCACTCACGGCCACCTGTAGATCCAGAGCCATGCAGTATGAGCAGATGTGTAGATAGCACGCACCCACGTAGCACGGTTGCAACCAGCCTACACTCCCCATTTCTCTTCAGTCTCAAGGCCTCTCCTACCTCTCCTAAAAAAAAAAAAAAAAAAAAGTTTAAAAAAATTGGTTATTTTTAGTTATACATGACATCAAAATCCATTTTGACAAAATTACACAAACATGGAATACATTTTATTCTAGTTAGGATCTCATTTAACAGAGCTTTAAATTGATAAGGGATCTTAGCAGTCATCCAGTCTAGATTAGATTATATAATTCATAAATTATATATAAATTATTATATATAATAATTATATAAATTATTATCTATATAAATAAAATATATAATTTACATAAATATTATAATTTATATATAAAATATGTGAATAGAATATATAAATGTAATATATAATATAGATTATATCACATAATCTATATTAATCTATAATATAGAGTATATTATAATCTATATAAAATTATATAAAAATTATTTTACATAATTATATACAGTATTCATTATATATAAGTTAAATATACATATAAATTAAATATATATATAATTTGTATTATATAGCATATAATGCATAATCTATATTATATTATAATACATATAATCTAGTCCAGACTAGATTAATGAATACATTGAAGCCCATGGAGGGGAGGGGACCTGCTAATGGTCACACAGTGAAGAGGTCCATTTTTGTGACTGTTCCACACATGGACATGATGTGTTCACCTTTGCTTCTCTGTCTGAGCCTCTCCAGCAGCAGGATCCTGGAGGGAGGAGAGGGTTGTGGAGCTGGACTGGGAAGGAGAGAGTCAAGACTTGGAGTAGGTGAGGGAATGAAAGTATGGCAGAGCTTCAAGGACCAATTGGGCTGATATGACCAGTGGCACAGGAGGGGAGGAGGGATACGGTGGCAGAGATGGGGAGTCCATCAGGACTGGAGATGTAGGTGACTTCTGGACTGGGGAGGGACAGAAGTGAGGAGCTGGTGTTTGGGCTTCAGGATGCTATCTTAACTAGGCCTGCTTCTCAGCAGTGTGGTGCCACAGTATAGAGAGCTGGTTACAACACCAGCCCACTATGGAACTCTGTGAGGCTCTGTCCTGCTCAGAATTTCATGAGAAACGTCCAGGAGACCTTGGCTTGATTCCTTATAAGAGCCTTTGTTAAGGCCGCTCACTTCTCCTTTCTCAGTATTCTATTTTCTCAAATTTGTCTTGTCCCGAGGCAGAGGAATTCCATTTCTACTAATTTTTTTGGCCCTGGGACTTGACGTTTAGAGATTCACCCTGCTCTAAAGATGCTTGTTCAGGAACTCACCAGGGCCCATGGTGCCGCTGAGCTGCCAACCCCACCCCCTAACACATAACACTCACAAGACTCTTGTCAGTGTTGTGAATACTTCCCTGACCAAGGGAGCTCACTGGTCCAGAAGACGTGGAGATTTCTCCCTGTACTTGTAATTTCTGATCATGAATGAGTGTAATAAGAGGCTGGCCATGGCCTTGACCCCTGGAGACACTTCTACTTTGCATTCTGCAAAAGAGTAACACTAATGACAAATGCATATAGTGATTATTTTGTGGCAGGCATTAAGTGTTTTATGTTTAAAATACTAAATTGACCTTGAGGTAAGTGTTCTTTTATTGTTATTTTAGAAATATGCCAATAGGTACAGAGAGAGCCAGCACATTGCCTGAGTTCCTTAGTCACTTTGGACCCAGGCAGCCTGGATCCAGAGTCTCTGCTCTCACCTCTGGGCCACATCATGTTTCTGTGTGTAGTTTTCTGTCTTTGAGGCAATGCATCAGTGATGGCAGGTCTCCAAACCTCAAAGAGACTCCATTAAAAAAAAAAGGCTTTTTGAAACTTTAAATCATATTCATGTATCCTAAAGAATTCCAATAAATTACCCAGGCATGAGTCTTCACCAACAAAGCAGTGAGTGATGTTTCCTTAAGTTTTGAGTCATGAGAGAATCTAACACTCATTATCCACCAGTTTACAGACGTGCGCAGGATGTCTTTGAGGTAGCTACGGTCTAGTGGAATGAGCCCTAGAGACCCACACAGGGTTCAAATCATAGTTCAACCACTCAACCAAGTGGAAAGCTGGTTACCACAGGTCTCCACTTTTGATCTCTTCATCTGTGAGATGTATTGTTGAGGTTGTGTGGGTAAAATCATTAAAGTTGTGTGGACCAAATTCCATCATGTAGAGCCTAGCACAAACCCTGGCTAAGTCAGACTGTTGTGAGCCCAGGTGTAAGGGAAAGTCCTGGAGGCAGCCCTGGGTCTTTATCTGATCCATGTGACTTTGAGGCCCTTCTCAACCCCAGCACCTGAGGAGCTTAACAGACATGCACACAAGGTCCACTGTTGGCTACATTGATTTATTGGAAACACAGTAAGACAGAGATGAACAGGGCAGAAAAGGAAGGGGGAGGCTGCGGGGGGGCTCCAGCCTGGGCCCCATGGTATCCCAGGGTATGGCCCTGGTCCTGGTCCTCCCCTTTCTAGGCTCCAAGGGGACTTCTTCTCGGTTAGCTCTTTGCACTGCCGGTCAGCAGAGCCCAGGAGCAGGGGATCACACAGGGAAACCAAAGGGGCTGGGAGCGGAAGGGACCCATCAAAGTGCAGAAGCAGTGGAGCCCTTGCCTCAGGCCCTTAGGCTGAGAGGGGCTGAACTGGCTCCTCAGGAGAAAGGCCAGGGCCTGGGCTGCAGCCTATGCGACTAACATTTCCGGCAGCTGCTGGAGCAAGAGCCCACTCCGAAGGAGCTAATGCCACAGGAGCCCACTCCGCAAGTGCCCAGGCCACAGGACGCCACAGAATTGCAGGGCGCGCACATTCCAGTGTTCACCACCAGGTTACCGCTGCAGGGGGCGTTGCAGGCGCTGCCAGTGACCGGCCTGGAGCCAGACACACAGAGGTCCCCGCACGTGACTCCGCCTCGGGAGCTGCTGACACCTGAAGTCCCAGAAGACTGAGTCAAAACTGGGAGGCGGGGCAAGGCATCCCATTTCCCCAAGGGCATCTTCTCATGGTTTTTCTGGTTGTCCCTCCTGAAGTGACACCAGCCCCCCATTTATGTCCTGCTCTTACTGCTATCCCTCTTTCCATACACCCCCCCACAGAGAAGGGGGAGATCTGTTCGCTATGGGCCCCAATACTCACAGACATTCACAGCCCCAACGCCTTCACACAACCTGAGGATGGACAAGAAAAGGAAATTAGTGACCGGCCCCAGTTGCAAACAGAGCTCTCCAAAGTCTTAGGGTGGGATCCACAAGGAAGTCTCAACAAATTAGGAGCCAAGGCCCAGAGGGAGCAGGTTGACCATACACACCCTACCTTCCCAAGGTGATAAATCTTAGGTTTTACCCCCAGAATCTTGACCTTTGATGAACCAAGGAAAAGATGGGGTCTAGGCAAGGTATCAGTACTGGGGACACAAACATCCAGGGGCTGAGACCCACCTCTGCTCCTCGCCCTCCAGCAGGCGCCTGTAGGTGGCGATCTCGATGTCCAGGCCCAGCTTGGAGTTCATCACCTCCTGGTACTCCTTGAGCAGGCAGGCCATGTCCTGCTTGGCCTTCTGCAGGGCGCCCTCCAGCTCAGCCAGCTTGCAGCGGGCGTCGCTCAGGGCCGCCTCGCCCTGCTGCTCAGACTGGGTCACTGCGGTCTCCAGCTTGTTGTTCTAGAGACCCAGAGGAGAACAGGGGAGGTTATGGTCCCTGAGTGTGTGTATATGTCATTGCCTGGATGTACCCAGGGTCTCCTCACAGCTGGGAACAGCCCAGAAACAGGCCCTCTTGCCTTGTTCACCTGGATCACCCAGATTGACCACGCTGGGGACCTGGTCAGGCAGATGGGCTGCAGAATGAGTGGTGAGGCCCACATAGGGCACAGCCTGGCTGTGTGGCACTGGGCAGGGCCCAGCCCCCCTGCTGTTGGGCACAGAGAGCCATACCTGGCACTTGGCATTCTCAATCTCAGCCGTGAGCCTCTGGATGATGCGGTTCAGCTCGTTGATCTCCTCCCTGGTGCGGCGCAGGGTCTCCCCGTGCCTGATCACCGTGGCCTTTATCTCCTCGCACTGGGGGAGGCAGACATGCTCTGAGGCTCAGCATGGGCCACCCTGAGCCAGTGCAACCAGCCAGCCAGCCCTGCCCTGGCCCCAACCTCAGAGCTGTCTGTCCTCCCCTCACCACCTCAGGGCATCAGAGTCCCCAGGTAAAAGAGGCCTTGTTCCCTTCCCACTGCCCCATGCACAAGGCAGGGGTCCTGAGCCCCTCACCTTGCTGCGGTACCAGGACTCGGCCTCAGCACGGCTGCGGTTGGCAATGTCATCATACTGAGCCTTGATCTCAGCCACGATGCAGTCCATGTTCAGGTCTCGGCTGTTGTCCATCTTGACGATGACTGAGGTGTCAGAGATGTGGGACTGGAGAATGCGGATCTCCTGCAGGAGGAGCATGGGGACATGTCAGAGGCTCCTTGAGACCAGAGCCCAACCCAGCACACCAGTGCCCAACTTCTCAGACTCCCTTGGCCCCCAGACTCTGCCTGATCACACAATCCAGCCTGGAGCCCCAGACACAAATCCCTGTCCACCCTTCCACCTCCGTCTAGCCCTCTGCCCAGCCTAGCGACCCTCACCTCCTCATACAGTCGCCTCAGGAAGTCGATCTCCTGGGTCAGCGCCTCTGCGTTGGCCTCCAGGTCTGACTTGCGCAGGTAGGCGCAGTCCACATCCTGGGAAGATGGGGGGTTGAGCTCAGAGGGTCCCTGAAGACTGTGCCTCCAAATTACTCTCTCCTCTTACCCCTTCCATTCATACCAGGGGAGAAGGATCCCTACTGTCTCTACCACCAAGCCATCTCCTGCCTTCTGACTCTCCCCAGATGCACCCAGCAACTTCCTCAACTGTGACAACAAACCTTTGGTGCCTTGGACATGGCCCACCTGCCTGGCAGGACCCCTCCTACCTCTCCTTTTTACCTCTCCTGTAGGAAGCTTGCCCAGGGGACCCCTCAGTTCTGCCACCTGGTCCTTCCCTAGCCCCCAGTAGTCTCCCAAGTAGCCCCCTGACCACTCCCGGTCCTACTGCATCATCCCTAGACTCTGGGGTCAGATCTTTGCTTTTGTCGTCAGACTTTCAGCATGCCAACAGACCACACCACCCCCAACAGGCAGACTAAACTCCTGGACTCCAGGGGACCCCAGCCACAGACCTCCTAGGCACCCAGAGGTCAACACAGCCACCCCCTCGCCCCAGGGCAGGTGCGAGGGGTCATTTCCCTTGTCACAGCCCTAGGTGTGCCATTTGATGGTCTGCCTCTCTAGCAACTGCCCATCCTGATGTGGAGAGGTCACTGCACCCACCCTGAGGTTGAGCCCCCATGGTGACCCCAAAAGAATCTGCCCCGAAATCCCCCATGGCTCTGCTTCCCTCAGCCATGCGACTCACCTTCTTCAGAGCCACAAACTCATTCTCAGCTGTGGCCCTCAGAGAAACTTCCTCCTCATACCTGAGATGGGAGAGAGGGGAAGTGAGGGCAGGGCAGTGTCCACAGACCCCACCCCACAGGCCAGCCAGGGGCTGGGGAGGGAAGCCCACACCGCTGGCCCCAGCCGCCCTGCCAAGTCCTTGCTGGTTGGAGTTGGGGTGTCTGGGATCCTCTCTCCACTCTGAGTTGGGGATGGAGAGGGCTCCTGTGGGACCTTCCAGTCCCAGTGCCAAGGCTGCACTGAGGTCCCCTCAGGAGGCAGAGAAGGGAGTGGACACTGTGGCCTCTGGGGTACTGCAGCCAGCGCCCTCTGCCATGGTGTCAATCCTAGCTCTGCTGTGAGGTGTCATAGACCCAGAGGAACTCAGAACTGAGCACCAAGGCAGGGGGCCACCTAGTGTGGCCTCAGAGGATGGAAGGCTGAGGTGGGTGCAGAGCACTCCAGGCCTCAGGGCTGCTCTCAGGCAGGTGTGGACGGTCACAGCTCCATGAACAGGTCCTGCACTCCCTCAGTCTGCGCTGGGCCACACACCCTCCCTGGGCATTCTCATCATCTGTGCCAAGGGCTCTCCCAAAGCCAGTCTGTGCGGGAAGGGACACCAGAGCGGCCCCACTCACTTCTTCTTGTAGCCCTCCAGCACCTCCCGCACGTGGTTGAGCTCTGAGGCCAGTCTCCCGCTGTCGGCCTCTGCACACTCGGCCTCCCGCCTCAGGGTCTCGATGTAGCCCTCGAACAGGGGCTCCAGGTTGCTCTCGCAGCACTTGCGGTTCTGGTAGAACTGCCACTTGGTCTCCAGCAGCTTGTTCTGCTGCTCCAGGAAGCGCACCTGCCATTCGGGGTGGTGGAGAGGGTGGATCAGGGGTCAGCCAGCTCTTGGCATGGGGGTGATTGTTTGAAGGGGCCTCTGACCCTGGAGCTCACCAGAGATCAGGCAGAGGTGAGCCCTGAGAACAGGACAACTTCTCCCTTTCCTGTTCCTGATCTGTGGTGGGAACCAGGGGCTGATGTGGATATGTGCCTGTTCTCATGTGAGCCCAGTTCCCCATCCAGATGGATCCAAGGGACAAATGTCAGGGGCCAGGTTCAGGGCTCAGCACCCCTACTCTGAAGGCAGTGAGGCTGGAGCTCTCAGCCAGCGCCCCACATTCAGACCCCATCATGGGGTTCTGGTGGTGGGCATCATAGAGCTGATGCCAGGCCATCTAGGACAGAGCTGGGCTATCCTGCCCTCCCCGACTTCTTCTGGCAGATATCCCTTCCTGCCCCAACCTGGCCCACCTTCAGTCTGGACCAGTCTCAGCAGCCACTGATGCATCCCTCTTATACTTCCTGCAGTCCAACTTGTGCCTAGATAAGACTGTTCACTCCATTTTCCCACATAATCTGCTTCTCTGACTGACAGTTGAGTCTTTCTGGGTTTGTGTCTGTGTCCCATCAGACTGTGGTCTCAATGATGTAAGGTCATTCTGCTTCTTCCTCCTCTCTCAGTGTTCAGGCCTGGCTGTGCACCTGTGTTGGGGATCAGGAAGGGTGCGATCCAGGACACCCACCTTGTCGATGAAGGCAGCGAACCTGCTGTTGAGACCCTTGATCTGCTCTTTCTCCTCGTGCTTCACGCACTGCGCGTTGGGGTCGATCTCCAGGTTCAGGGGCGCCAGCAGGCTCTCATTGACGGACACGGAGGTGATGCAGGGTGGGCTGGGTCCGCACACGCCGCCAGAGCGGTAGCCAAAGCTGCGGCCGCAGGAGCCAGAGCGGAAGGCTCCGCAGACACTTTGGCTGCTGAAGCCTCCGGTGAGGCCGCGGTAGCAGGAGATGCCTCGGTAGGGGGCGGCGGTGATGCAGCAGCGGCCTGGCCGGGGCCCGCAGGCTGAGGCGCAGCTGAAAACTCGGCCTCCGAATCCTGATCTGCAAGTCATGGTGCTTCTGAAGGTGTTTGCTGCAGAGGTGAAGATGGGAGGGCTGGAGTCGTGGTGGAAATGCCAATGTGCTGGTCTGGGCACCCCAGTCCTATTTAAGCCCAGCTTCTGAACGGGCTTGGCTATGAAGATGGATTGGGGCAATTTGAGCTTTATGGGCTTGGGCGGTTAGCCTTGTCCAACCCCTCTCCAGAATGTTCTTTAATGGTGGAGTGGCCCGCACCCTCTTCTTTGTAAAGCATGACAGCTTTTGGGCCCTTGGGGACTCAGCATGTTTCCACTTCAAAGTGCCTTGCTGGCAGGCATGCACCCAACACGCACTTGAGGCACAGAGAAGGGCTATGCAGAGAGTCAGCAGAGGGGAGAATGGGGCTTGGGGAAGGGGACTTGTGACTAGAGTGTGATGTATGGAGGAAGGGACCTGGGACAGACTGAGGCATTTACAAATAACAACTGGCTATCTCCATTCCACAGTTAGTGAAGTTCGTTCGTCCATTTATTCTTTCTTTCTTTTATTTATTTATTTTTCTAATTAGTTATATATGACAGTAGACTGCATTTGCTTCATTGTACACAAAGGGAACACAACTTTTCATTTCTCTGGTTGTGCACTACGCAGAGCCACACCATTTGTACACTCATACATGTACTTAGCTTAATGATGTCCATCTCATTCCACCATCTTACCTACCCCTGTGCCCCTCCCTTCCCCACCTCCCTTTTGCCCAATCCAAAGTTCCTCCAGTCTTTGAAATATTTATTTATTTATTTACTGTGGTGCTGAGACTTGAACCCAGTGCTTCACATGTGCTAGGCAAGCCCTCTGCCACTGAGCCACAACCCCAGCCCCAGTGACTAAAGTACTTCTAAAACAAACCTGCATCTCTCCAACTCTAGATTCTGCAACTGAAAATCATCAGATTTTCCTAATATGATAGCTGTCCGCAGATTATTAAATATTTTTTACATCTTTTTCAACTTTTATTATGAAAATTTTCATAGAAAAGTTGAAACACTATAACAAACAGAGACAGATGTTCCACTTAGATATCTAAAGAAAACCCCTGATAACATTATGTTACATTTGCCCCATTATTTGATGCTTTCAGAAATCATTGCTGGTAAACCTTAAATACTTTAACAGGCATTTATGGTGTGTGTGTGTGTGTGTGTGTGTGTGTGTGAGAGAGAGAGAGAGAGAGAGAGAGAGAGAGAGAGAGAGAGAGAGATATGTTGGGGGTTGAACCCAGGGCCTGGTGCTCACTAATCAAACTACACCCTAGACCCATCAGCACAAATTTCTTAAGATTAAGGAAGGTACTTTTTCCACATGTAAGAAAATTAACAATAATTTAAAACACCACTTATTATCCACCCCATATTCAATTTTTCCTAATTGTTCCTAGGTGTGTGTGTGTGTGTGTGTGTGTGTGTGTGTGTGTTACATGGAATTGAACCCAGGAGTGCTCTGAGCTAACCCTCAGCCCCTTTTATTTGATTTGTTTATTTTTTTGTGATGCCCAGAGCATCATTCATGTCATGCAAGCACTCAACCACTGAGCTACCTCCCCAGTCCTAATTTTCTATTTTGAGACAGGGTCTTGCTTAGTTGCTGAGGCTGACCCTGAACTTGCAATCCTCCTTTAGCCTTCTGAGTCACTGGTGACTCAGAGTGTGCCACCATCTCAGGCTGCCCTAGATTTTTTAAAAATAGATTTTATGTGATTTATCTGTGGCTTTCTCCCTTGTGTTTTTTATAAATTGGAAGTTGGATCTACAACTGGTTTGCTAATATGGTAGGTAATAGATACAAGTGGCTATTTAAATTTGCATCAGTTAAAATTAAGTAGATAGAAAATCAAGTTCTTCTGTTGCACTCTGTGTATTTAAGTCCTCAATTACACCACTAGTGCCTACTTCATTGGTAGCACAGGTGGAGAACATTTTCACCATCCCATAATTTTGTTTTGGACAATATTGGGCTGGGTTCTTGATTAGTTTTAAATTAAACATTTTATAAAATATGCTATATCAGGGGCTGGGGTTGTGGCTCAGTGGCAGAGTGCTTGCCTAGCACACGTGAGGCACTGGGTTCGATCCCCAGCACCACATTAAAAAAAAGTAAACAAAATAAAGGTATAAAAATATTTTTAAAAAGATGCTATATCATATTATATCAGCCCAGGAAGCATAAAATGTCAGATTGGTGATGCTAATTGGATCACTTGAATACGTTTTTTTGTCTTTACAGTTGGAAAGGACTCTGTAGGGAAACATACATCCTATTATGATAAAAGGGTATTTTATTGTTTATGTACTATATGATCATCATTATATGACCTAAGTGATCTCTAATTCACACATCAACAAAATGAAGGGTGTACCATTACCTCCATTTTGCAGATGAGGAAACCGAGGTGCAAAGGGGTTAAATGACTTGACCATAGCCTCATGGCTGGCTAGAGCCAGGAGATATGGGTGCTTTCTCACCTGCAAGCAATGACATCCCTTGTTTTTCCTACTCCCTATAAATAAAGTTGTTTAGGAGGGGATATCTCTGGATTTATGGTGGGGAGAATCAGGAAGATGGACAGAATCAGAGGGGATTGAACAAGGAGGGCATGAAGGGAGGGGGACAGGGAAAGAAAAGGAAAGACAGTGGATGAATCTGACATAACTTTCCTGGTAAATCTATGAATATAGCACAGTGAATCCCACCAGTGTGAATATCTGCAAGACTGGAGTTCTAATAAGAATAAGGTATTCCTTGCTTGTATAACTATATCAAAATGGGTTCTATGTCATGTATATCCAAAAGGAACCAATAAAGTTAAAAAAAAAAGAACTAGGAGTGGATGAGGGGTGTGAGTGGCAGGGGGCACCCTGGTGCTGTTTGAAGGCTGGACAGGAAGGAGTTGGGTTGGCTGTGCAGGGCAGGCAGGGGATGGACACCATCACTTTTAGCTACTGGGATACCTCTGGGATTTCTAGACCTGTGATTCTTTTGGTAGATTGCACTATGTCCTATTTACCCATGAACCACCCATACTGAACAGGTCTAGAAAAACTACTGCATAAAATACAGAGGCATGCATTAAACTGAAGAGAACAGGGTTGTGAAATGACTTGACTCATGGTCCTGGGGGGCCAAGGCAGGCAGAGGTGCCATAGGGAAGGGGCAAGGGGGTGGCTGGTGGGAAAGAGCAGGAAGGGGAAAATCAGGGCAGGGTTCAGTGTGTCTGTGCACAATATTCAGAGGGGGCCTGTGACATGACAGATATGGGGTCACAGACTCTGTGGGTCACCTGATCATCTAGAGGAGGATGTGGCAGTTGCTGTTACCTTATGTGTTCAGTTGCAGCTGGGCCAATACTTCTGAAGCTCTTTGTACCCTCATCTGCAATTCTGGGCAATGCCCACCATCAGACAGCAGTGTCTCCCCAAACCAGCTGGCTGGGTGTCCTGAGGATGCTGAGTCAAGGTGCATCTCACACACTCGACTTTTTCTGCCATGTAACTCGTTATAAAAATGCCATGCATAAGCACAAGCTAATTACTAATGACTGGCCGTGGCTAAGCAATTTTTCAAGACGCAAGAAACAATTTCAAACGAGATATGAAGAAACTCAGATGTGACACCACTTCATAAAACTTCACAAATTATTGATTGCTGCTCATTTTTGAAGACATAAAATTTCCATTAAACCTGTTTTCTTCAAGTGGAAAAACTCGTGGTGGTGGTGGTGGGAGGGTTAGAGACTCACCATTCTTATCTCTGGCAGTGTATAGGTATTTTATGAAAGTTAAAATTATTCTTATAAAATTTAATTTTATGAAATCATTTTTGTGACATATGTCAACACACAGGAGACTGTAGAGGTGTGTACCTGCCCCTATAGGAAGAAACCACATACAGGAATCTTAGCAGCCTCCTATGTAGTATACCCCATTCTTTTTGTATTTTCCCCCTTCCTGGCTAGGGTGACCCCTCACCTGGACTTTGTGTTTAATTATCCCTTGTTTTCCTTTATAGTTTTAGAATCAATGTAAGCATCCCTCAATGATGTATTATTTTGTTTCCCAGTTTTTGAACTTCACATCAATGGAGTCATGCTGCAGTCTTCTTTCAATTCTGGTTTCTTTTGTTCAGGGTTGCTTCCTGCGGCTGCAGGGCTCGGCTTTCTCCATGGAGTACTTATTGTACGAATAGAACAGAGTTATTCACCTTTCTACCCCATATGCTCATGGGTGTTTCCCGAGTTCTGTATGGTGAGCAGAGTTGGCACCAACAATCTTTTCTGTGTCTTCTGGTGCATCTGTGCGAGAGGTTTTCTGGAGTGCATTTTTTTTAAAATTGTGGAAGTAGTATATCTTCAGAGTAGAATGCTATTTTATGAATGTTCTTCCAAACTTAAAAAATAACAACCTAAACCAGGCACAGTGGTGCACACTTGTAATCCCAGTAGCTCAGGCTGAGGCAGGAGAATTCCAAGCCAGCCTCAGCAATTTAGTGAGGCCCTAAGCAACTCAGTGAGACCCTGTCTCTAAATAAAATATTAAAAAGGGCTGGGGAATGTGGCTCAGTAGTACCTCTGGGTTCAATCCTCAGTACCAAAATCATCATCATCATCCTAGATGTTTATCATTCTCCATACTAGATATGTTTCTGAGAACCCAATGTGTTTTGACTTACATGATTTTTACTGATGACCCCCTGAGACCTGTGTTCTTAGACACTGAGGCCTGGGGAGGTTGAAAAATTGCTCAGGTTGTGAGTTTGAGACAGAACTGACACAGCCTGGTGCTGTGGACCCCTGTAGAAGGGATGAGTTTGTCCTATTGTGCCTCTATCTGACCGCCACCTGCCATCAATAATTGTAGCACCCATTTGGTGGTGTTTGTGTGTAACACACAAGCACATACTCAGTCATCTCTTCTCCTGTGCCGTCTCCAAGGCCCTGCAGGGTGCCACTGGGACTCAGGACTAGAGGGTGGAGGAGAACTCACCCTTGTCCTTGATGAGCTTTCAGTTAGGAAAAAAAAAAAAAAAAGCTGGATGTGGGCCCAGACCCTGGACAGAAGTGCAAAGACTGCATCACATCAATGTGTACAAAAGTTTTGTTTATGTTCCAAGGGCTTGGCACATAGTAGGTATTCAGTAAATATTTGTTGAATGATTAAAATGTACTAGCTACATATTAAGTGCTGAGTAATGGAGCCATCAAAGTTTGGTGGCCAATTTTGTCAAGCTTTGTGGTCAGATGGGGTGGGGACCAAATGAAGCAGAGCAGAGGGTGCCCATTCCTGGGAGTGGGGATGGGGAGGGGTGATGTTCCTTGCTGGGACTTGAGTGAAGGGAGTGGGGATGTGTCCTTGGACAAAGTGAGCCAGCTGACGGAGGCAAGGATCCTGAAGGCCTTGGGCAGAGTGGAGATGGGGTATATGCTGGGGGAGGGAAAGAGAGGCATGGAGGGGAGAGAGGCTTTCTAGGGAAAATGGAGGGGAGATGCTTAGACTGTTACTCTAAAGGGTCACTTGGAAAAAAACAAAGGATGCCTGTGGTGGGGAGTGGTTGGGGAGAATGGGAGGGAGAGAGATGATTGGGGGGCCGTGGAGGAAAAATGGGAGAAGATCCAGGGGATAATGGAAGAAAGGGGGACACTCCAGGGATGGAAAAGCAAGGGAGGAGGAGGAGGGAAGGGGCCCAGCACGGAGGGCAAGATCCAGACCTACTGGAGTGGTGGGCAACCTGAGCTCCAGATTTATAGCAGTGAGCTCTGCAGGGCCGGGGCAAGGGCTGGGGTAGGCGCTGGGCCTAGTTGGTGGGAGGGCTCTCGGAGGCAGAGCTCAGTGTCCAGCCCCACCCAGGCTTCCTACAAGGGCCTTTGCTCCTTATCCAATGGGACTCTCCTCTGGTGAGTTCTGATGGATAACTGGCCAGTGTGGTGGGCTCTCCTGGCTGAGGAGGCAGGGTTCTACCTTGAATGTCTCCCCAGTTCACTAACCCACTGCCTGCATAGTGGCTAGACTTGAGGTGAACCCCCCAGCGACAGCTTGGTAGCTCTGCTGTTCTGTAAACAGCCACTCTGCTACCCCCTCAATGTCCCTCACTGGAACTTGGCCTGCCCACAGACAGCCAAGACTGCAAGGTTAGAGAGGACACAGCCCCCTGGACACCAGCAAGCCTGGCAGGCAAATGTTTTGGTATCCTCCAGATGTAGGGCCCACAGGCTGCCTCACAGCAGGCAGTCTCAGAACAGTCTCAGGGATGACACTGGCCCTGCTTCACAGCTCTCTGCCTCCTCTGTCACAGTACCTCTCGGCCCCCTCCACTCCCGCAACCGGCCTGCAGGCTCCCCTTCCATCCACCCCTGGCCGGGTCTCGCCTGCTCCCAGTCTCTGAAGTATGCCGGTGCACGCCCTTTTGCCAACACTGTCTTGACTGCCTCCTTACCAAGGCCTGTCCTCACTCTTCCCCAGGAGCCCTCCCTGCTGTTCCAGTCAGACCAGCTGCATTTTACACTGTCCCTGAATGGACACAGGCAGAGTCGTTGAGTTCCTTAACATCTGGTGGAACATCTGAAAGCAGCCCTCTCCAGACATTTGGCCTTTGTTGTGAATGTGGGTCTGTCTTCCCTGTCAGACCCAGAGCATCTCCCTCCTTCCCTTACTGCCTCCTTCCCCCCCCAAATTAAGATAGGATCCAGCCTATCATATCATATGATAGCCCCCATATCATATCAGACACCGAGTCCCTGAATGCCCCAGCTGGAAGGTGACATCCGGTCTTAGCAATCCTCCATTTTGGGGAATCCACCTCACAACAGGCTGCACTAGAAAGGCTGGACTTACGGGAGCTCTGAACAAGGACTTCCTAATGATAAAAATTCTCCACTTTACTCATTTTTTTTTTCCAGGCACAAAGTCCACTTGGGCTGAAGGAAGGGACTGATGTCCAGATAGCAAGGTTTTTTTGTTTGACATATCTTCTTCAACAAGATGGCCAGCCCGGCAGGGATGTTTTCTTTGATAGAAAGTTTCCCTAAGTACAAACTCTTTTTGGAGCTTCTCGGAAGTTCTTCCTCAACTCCAACTTCCATTTGTCCAGCTGCAGTGGGAGTTGACCTTCTCCTGCTCTCCTTGGCGTTTCATTATACTTGGATGGATTATCAAGGGCACCTTCCACTCTCAGCCCCCTGGTATCCCCTGGCTACCCACAGATCAGGAGGTTTGGGGGTCAAGATGAGTGAGCATGACATTTTTGATTCATGACTGAGGTTTGCTGATAGTCAGTTAAGGTCACATAATAAATACAATCTATGAATTATTCACCAATTACTGGATTTTCAGATTAACCAAACTTCTTTTCGACTAGTGTGGTTGTCCAGGGATGAATGACATTTTTTTCTTGGTTAGGGTGATAAATTCTCAAAGGGCCTCACTGAGGCATTCAGTCTGGACTGGGGATTGGAGGAGGGGCATTTGGGCTCTTTCCCAGGATATGGGAAATGAATACAGTAAAAGGTTTCAGTTTTTTCTGCCCCTTGGACAGGCCCAAGTGGTAGAATGACAGTAGACAATATTCACTGAATACTTTCTTTGTGCCAGGTGTCGTGTTAAGCATCGCCCATACATTACTGCATTCAGTCCTCTTACTAGTACTTAAAAACAGGCATCATTGATGTTAACTGACCATAGATGGCTTAGGAATGTGGGTGGGTGAATCCATCAAATATGCCAACATGGCCGCAGCAGCAGCAGCAGCAGCAGCAGCAACAAAAACAAAAATGATTGCACACTTGGAGTACGTTTGGCTCAGTTCTAAGAGCTCTGCACAGACAGATTCCTTTCATCCCCACAACAACTTTATGAGGTGGGCACTATTATTATCCTCATTTACACAGTGACTGAGTGTACACACACACACACATACACACACACACAATTGAAACCCAGAGACTATGGAACAAGAGTTACACAGGAAGCAATATAAAGCACTTTGATATTGTTCTATTCTATTTTATTTGATGTTGTTTCATCTAGTTCATTAAAATAAAAAATTTAGTTCATTAAAATAAAATTCTGGTTGCTCTCATTGGTGGGTCACAACATGAACTCTACATAAATAAATAAATAAGACAAACAAAACACTGCCCCAGAGCCAATTGCATCTTTTTCATACCTTTATTTAATTTATTTATTTTTATGTGGTGCTGAGGATCGAACCCAGTGTCTCACATGTGTTAGGCAAGTGCTCTATCACTGAGCTACACCCCAGCCCCACAAATTGCCTCTTAAACAAAAAAACCCATATGCATAGTGCTCTGAAGAAAAAGAAAATTGTACAGTATGTACACATCTCTGTAAATGTCCAGTGCATGGCAAAGCCTTAACCCACTTCCCAGAAGAGTGAAGTGACTTACTCCTTGTCCTGCCCCCAGGGCTAGTCAGGAAAGTGCCTTGGCCCCTACTCAGTCATTGGAAGTTCAGGTCCACACTGGATGGGCAGCAATTTGGATCTCTTCTGACACCTGTCAAGGTTAATGACAAACTGCTGTGCATGGAGGGGCATTCAGGAGGGCAGAACATGGAGAGTAGCAGGATTCAGGGAGTGAGGTGGGGGCTGGACCAGATAGCTCTATGGGGTTTAGTATTCTGAGCCAATGGTATGCAATGGTATGTAGAAGTAGGGCTCACTCAGACCTTGGAGGAAACACAGAGGCCTGCAGTGAAATGTAGATATTTGGTCATTGCTCGAAGCCTTGGTGGAAATAACTGGGTACTCCTGGGATCAGTGAGCCACTGTGTTCCCCCGAGACCTTGTGGAAGACCCCAAGGGAAGGCATGCCTCCTTATGGCATAGACTGGCCAGATGGCCTAAGAGCCTGTACACACGTATGTTCCTGTGAGGATGAGCGAAGGTGCAGATGAGTACCTGAGGACAGGTGGAGGGATGGCAGCCAGTGAGTGGAGAGACAGTGAGAGGGAGGGAAGTGAGAGGTGAGGGAAGGATGGAAGGAAGGGAGAGATGAGAGAGAGGGGGGAGAGAGAGGTTTTGACAGGTATAGGGAAGGATTTGGGAGCAGGTGTGAAGGCGTTGGGTTCCTGTGTGAGAGACTAAGTTAGATACTGTTGTAAATGTGGGGATTTTGGGGTGCAGAAAGGGACCATCTGGGTCAGGGAGACCATCAAGCACACCCCAGGTTCTACATCATCTGATGTGCTGGCCCAATCTTTCTGAGCCGGTCAGATCAGCACCATGGACAGCGGCACCGACCTCACTACCCCCCCCCCCCCAAAAAAAAAAGCAGCTAATCTGAGCCCCAGCTCCACCCTGGCCCCTCTTTCCAGCCTGAATCAGTGCTCCCCACGTCTCTCAACCTCTCAATTTCTGTGTATTAGAAGGCTGGGGTGTGCGTGTGGGGGTGAGCTGGCCCTTTGAAGAAGAAAATTGTGCAGTTTAGGGCAAAGGACCATAAACATGGGCACCAATTAAGCACATTTAGGGGAGAGCCACAGTAGCTTAACAACCCAAGCCTATAAAGGCATCTAATAGTCCCCAACCACGTGGTCAGCCAGGCTCCGCGGATATATAAAAGGCCAACAGAGGTGGAAAAGGCAAACAATTGAATCCACGTCCACTGCACCCTCCATTTGGACGTCTCCAACGTCAGAGCCTCCCGTCTCCCGCCAAAGCACCATGACTTGTGGATCCTACTGTGGCCGTGCCTTCAGCTGCGCCTCGGCCTGCGGGCCCCGGCCAGGCCGCTGCTGCATCACCGCCGCCCCCTACCGCGGCATCTCCTGCTACCGCGGCCTCACCGGAGGCTTCGGCAGCCAAAGTGTCTGCGGAGCCTTCCGCTCTGGCTCCTGCGGCCGCAGCTTTGGCTACCGCTCTGGCGGCGTGTGCGGACCCAGCCCACCCTGCATCACCTCCGTGTCCGTCAACGAGAGCCTGCTCACGCCCCTCAACCTGGAGATCGACCCCAACGCGCAGTGCGTGAAGCACGAGGAGAAAGAGCAGATCAAGGGTCTCAACAGCAGGTTCGCTGCCTTCATTGACAAGGTGGGTGTCCTGGATCGCACCCTTCCTGATGCCTAACACAGGTGCACAGCCAGGCCTGGGCATTGAGGGGAGAGGCAGAGGCAGAAAGAGTTCGGTTTCACCGAGATCACAGTCTGATGGGAGAGGCATACACAGACAGGCACTCCAGACCTATGCAGGCACTCCAGAGCCAGAAAGACTCAATTGTAAAAAAAAAAAAGAGAGAGAGAGAGAGGACGGGCTGCTCAGGTACAAGCTACTCAGCTTGTGGAGGAATGCAGCAGCTGCTGTTGGTCTAGGGCACTGGGCAGCCCCAGCTGAGGGCTGGATGCTGGGGCAGGGAGGTATGTCTGCCAGAGGAAGTGGGGGAGGGCAGGATAGCCCAGCTCTGTCCTAGATGGCCTGGCATCAGCTCTATGATGCCCACCACCAGAACCCCATGATGGGGTCTGAATGTGGGGCGCTGGCTGAGAGCTCCAGCCTCACTGCCTTCAGAGTAGGGGTGCTGAGCCCTGAACCTGGCCCCTGACATTTGTCCCTTGGATCCATCTGGATGGGGAACTGGGCTCACATGAGAACAGGCACATATCCACATCAGCCCCTGGTTCCCACCACAGATCAGGAACAGGAAAGGGAGAAGTTGTCCTGTTCTCAGGGCCCACCTCTGCCTGACCTCTGGTGAGCTCCAGGGTCAGAGGCCCCTTCAAACAATCACCCCCATGCCAAGAGCTGGCTGACCCCTGATCCATCCTCTCCACCACCCCGAATGGCAGGTGCGCTTCCTGGAGCAGCAGAACAAGCTGCTGGAGACCAAGCTGCAGTTCTACCAGAACCGCAAGTGCTGCGAGAGCAACCTGGAGCCCCTGTTCGAGGGCTACATCGAGACCCTGAGGCGGGAGGCCGAGTGTGCAGAGGCCGACAGCGGGAGACTGGCCTCAGAGCTCAACCACGTGCGGGAGGTGCTGGAGGGCTACAAGAAGAAGTGAGTGGGGCTGCTCTGGTGTCCCTTCCCGCACAGACTGGCTTTGGGAGAGCCCTTGGCACAGATGATGAGAATGCCCAGGGAGGGTGTGTGGCCCAGCGCAGACTGAGGGAGTGCAGGACCTGTTCATGGAGCTGTGACCGTCCACACCTGCCTGAGAGCAGCCCTGAGGCCTGGAGTGCTCTGCACCCACCTCAGCCTTTCATCCTCTGAGGCCACACTAGGTGGCCCCCTGCCTTGGTGCTCAGTTCTGAGTTCCTCTGGGTCTATGACACCTCACAGCAGAGCTAGGATTGACACCATGGCAGAGGGTGCTGGCTGCAGTACCCCAGAGGCCACAGTGTCCACTCCCTTCTCTGCCTCCTGAGGGGACCTCAGTGCAGCCTTGGCACTGGGACTGGAAGGTCCCACAGGAGCCCTCTCCATCCCCAACTCAGAGTGGAGAGAGGATCCCAGAAACCCCAACTCCAACCAGCAAGGACTTGGCAGGGCGGCTGGGGCCAGCGGTGTGGGCTTCCCTCCCCAGCCCCTGGCTGGCCTGTGGGGTGGGGTCTGTGGACACTGCCCTGCCCTCACCTCCCCTCTCTCCCATCTCAGGTATGAGGAGGAAGTTTCTCTGAGGGCCACAGCTGAGAATGAGTTTGTGGCTCTGAAGAAGGTGAGTCGCATGGCTGAGGGAAGCAGAGCCATGGGGGATTTCGGGGCAGACTCTTTTGGGGTCACCATGGGGGCTCAACCTCAGGGTGGGTGCAGTGACCTCTCCACATCAGGATGGGCAGTTGCTAGAGAGGCAGACCATCAAATGGCACACCTAGGGCTGTGACAAGGGAAATGACCCCTCGCACCTGCCCTGGGGCGAGGGGGTGGCTGTGTTGACCTCTGGGTGCCTAGGAGGTCTGTGGCTGGGGTCCCCTGGAGTCCAGGAGTTTAGTCTGCCTGTTGGGGGTGGTGTGGTCTGTTGGCATGCTGAAAGTCTGATGACAAAAGCAAAGATCTGACCCCAGAGTCTAGGGATGATGCAGTAGGACCGGGAGTGGTCAGGGGGCTACTTGGGAGACTACTGGGGGCTAGGGAAGGACCAGGTGGCAGAACTGAGGGGTCCCCTGGGCAAGCTTCCTACAGGAGAGGTGGGAGGGGTCCTGCCAGGCAGGTGGGCCATGTCCAAGGCACCAAAGGTTTGTTGTCACAGTCGAGGAAGTTGCTGGGTGCATCTGGGGAGAGTCAGAAGGCAGGAGATGGCTTGGTGGTAGAGACAGTAGGGATCCTTCTCCCCTGGTGTGAATGGAAGGGGTAAGAGGAGAGAGTAATTTGGAGGCACAGTCTTCAGGGACCCTCTGAGCTCAACCCCCCATCTTCCCAGGATGTGGACTGCGCCTACCTGCGCAAGTCAGACCTGGAGGCCAACGCAGAGGCGCTGACCCAGGAGATCGACTTCCTGAGGCGACTGTATGAGGAGGTGAGGGTCGCTAGGCTGGGCAGAGGGCTAGAGGGAGGTGGAAGGGTGGACAGGGATTTGTGTCTGGGGCTCCAGGCTGGATTGTGTGATCAGGCAGAGTCTGGGGGCCAAGGGAGTCTGAGAAGTTGGGCACTGGTGTGCTGGGTTGGGCTCTGGTCTCAAGGAGCCTCTGACATGTCCCCATGCTCCTCCTGCAGGAGATCCGCATTCTCCAGTCCCACATCTCTGACACCTCAGTCATCGTCAAGATGGACAACAGCCGAGACCTGAACATGGACTGCATCGTGGCTGAGATCAAGGCTCAGTATGATGACATTGCCAACCGCAGCCGCGCTGAGGCCGAGTCCTGGTACCGCAGCAAGGTGAGGGGCTCAGGACCCCTGCCTTGTGCATGGGGCAGTGGGAGGGAAAGCGTACTCTATGAACAAGGCCTCTTTTGCCTGGGGACTCTGATGCCCTGAGGTGGTGAGGGGAGGACAGACAGCTCTGAGGTTGGGGCCAGGGCAGGGCTGGCTGGCTGGTTGCACAGGCTCAGGGTGGCCCATGCTGAGCCTCAGAGCATGTCTGCCTCCCCCAGTGCGAGGAGATGAAGGCCACAGTGATCAGGCACGGGGAGACCCTGCGCCGCACCAGGGAGGAGATCAACGAGCTGAACCGCATCATCCAGAGGCTCACGGCTGAGATTGAGAATGCCAAGTGCCAGGTATGGCTCTCTGTGCCCAACAGCAGGGGGGCTGGGCCCTGCCCAGTGCCACACAGCCAGGCTGTGCCCTATGTGGGCCTCACCACTCATTCTGCAGCCCATCTGCCTGACCAGGTCCCCAGCGTGGTCAATCTGGGTGATCCAGGTGAACAAGGCAAGAGGGCCTGTTTCTGGGCTGTTCCCAGCTGTGAGGAGACCCTGGGTACATCCAGGCAATGACATATACACACACTCAGGGACCATAACCTCCCCTGTTCTCCTCTGGGTCTCTAGAACAACAAGCTGGAGACGGCAGTGACCCAGTCTGAGCAGCAGGGTGAGGCGGCCCTGAGCGACGCCCGCTGCAAGCTGGCTGAGCTGGAGGGCGCCCTGCAGAAGGCCAAGCAGGACATGGCCTGCCTGCTCAAGGAGTACCAGGAGGTGATGAACTCCAAGCTGGGCCTGGACATCGAGATCGCCACCTACAGGCGCCTGCTGGAGGGCGAGGAGCAGAGGTGGGTCCCATAACTCTTTACTCCCCCAATCATGCTTGGGCTCTCAGCATGCCATGTCCCTCACACTCCCAGCACCTCTCCACCTCCGTTACCACACCTCACCAACCTGCAGCTGGACAGGAAACCTGTGTAAGTCCTTTGAGTGTGATCTAGCCCCATCTGAATGTCATGCTTACCTAGGCTGTGATATGGGATTGACGACTTTTATATATCTGAATTCAGAGTTGTGTATATGTAGGGTGATGTCTGTTCCTGAGAGTCTAACTTATCCTCGGGTCATCTTCCTTGAATGGCACTCCCTCTTTCGCAGTCCTGGTTTTTGTGTCATTCAGGATTACGGCTCTTACCTAGCCTGGTCCTGCCTAATTCTTGCCCTAGCCCTGGGAATTCTGATTTATTTCCTAAAGCCTGCTTCAGCAGGAAATCCCTTCAAACTTTGCTTACCTACTGTAATCATAATAAAATACTCCAAAATGGTCTTCCATTATAGCCTGGGGCTGAGGTAGACCAAGAGCAGGATCTGTCCCTTGTGGCAGGTTTGACTTACTCTCAGGAGTTTTGTTTTTGGCCTGCCCTGGAGGTGGGGATGGAGGTAGGGGAAAAGATCCTTTGGTCATTCAGACTGCCCATGGCTAGAGGACAGCTCTACAGCTCCAGCCTCTTAAGGAGAGACTCTCAGAACTAGAGCTTAATCTTTTCCTTTGAGTTTTGTCCCATAATTGTTTATTTGGGTGGGAGGTTGTCTGTCCCCCCCTCAAATACATTTACAAAAATCAGAACCTAGAAACTGCTGCAGGGAAGAGTTCTTAAGTGCTCACTGCGTGCTGGGTACTAAGCTTTGCATGTATGGGAGTCGATTTTCCTGATGAGGAAACCTAGGCCCAGAAAGGTTAAAACTCACAATGCATAGTTAATAAGCAGCAGGCAGTGGACTGCAGGTTCTTGCAGGCCGACTCCAGCACCCACGTGGTGACGGGGATCTGGGGCTCCCCTTGCTGGTTTCTTACTCCTTTCCCCTGGCAAGTCCCCAAAGGGAGGCCCACGAATCACACCTTGCACCTGGTTGCTGATCGCGGAGCCTTTCCTGCGGTACTGACCTGTCAACTTTTCATCTCCCAACAGGCTGTGTGAGGGCGTTGGCGCCGTGAACGTATGTAAGTAGTCCGAGCCCTCCCCTTTCTCCAGCTAGGGAGGCCCGAACCTTTGGGGAGGGGGCATCGCGCTCGCTGCAAAGCCACCTGGCTGGAGCTGTGCCTGACGCGTGACTCCCTGTTCTCCCCCATGCAGGCGTCAGCAGCTCCCGCGGTGGCGTCGCCTGTGGCGATCTTTGTGTCTCCGGTACTTCCCCTGCTGTCAACACCAGAGTTTGCAGCGCCCCCTGCAGCGGCAACGTGGTGGTGGGCACCCCCAACGCCTGCGCCCCCTGCGCCGGGGCCGGCGCCTGCAGCGGCGGCTGTAGGAAGTGCTAGGAGGCCACCTACAATGGAAGCTACAATCGAAGGCCACCGTCACCCTCTGCCCAGCCAGGACCTCGCGCAACCGGAACGCACCACCCACTGCCGGCCTCCCCGAGCCGGTTGGTTGTCTGATGTGTACACCGTACACTTAGTCCCCGCCTGCTCCCCTCTGGGCGCCCTGAGCCCCGGGAGGCAGGGGCGGCGCCTTGGTCTCTTTCTGTAACCTTTCCCAGTAGTTTGTTGTCCCAAGGATTCATCCTTTTCTTCCGCCGTTTGTTTTTTGCTGGATTCATTGGTCCTGCCTGACCCCCTTCTCCAGAGCTTGGAGGAACAGGGCCGGTCCCAGAATCTCCCTTTCTGCCCTTTCCAGGAGGTTGCTCAGGTGCTTTCACCTGGAAATGCAAATGGGAATGAACATTGTTGCTGGTTTTCCTGTAACTCTGTGAGGGACCTGGCCAAGGGAGGGAGGGAGAGTACCTCCTTCCTGGGCTGCCTGCAGAAACTTCTACAAAGCCAGTGACTCAGCTGCCTTCCTGCACGTTTGTCTGTCTCATTCTGTGCCTCCAATAAACTAATTGTAGCGAATCAAACCTGCTGTCTTGGAAGTGACTGGGCCCTGCTACAATAGCTGGGACTTGCTGTGATTGATAGGTGTGGCTTGCTGTGCCTAATAGGTAGGCCCTGCTGTGATGGATAGGTGGAACTTGCTGGGATTAATAGGTGGGCCCTGCTATGATAGGTGGGCCTTGCTGTGATTGATAGGTGGACCCTGCCACAGATTTCCTCAGAACTTCACCATCCACGTAGGTATTTTCAGTAGGTGAACATGATTGCAGAAGGTGCTGTCCAGCTAGTCTTGAGCAAGCAAACTGGGCACTTGGGGAAAAACAAAGACTCAAGGGGACTGTGGGTTTCTCTAATCCAGGGTTGCTTGCAGCAGCACTACTGACATTGCAAGCTGCGTAATTCTGTTGGGGGTGGGGTCGTGGTGCCCTGTTCACTTTGTGGTCCTGCTGGCTTCTAGAACTAGACGCTGGCAGTGTTCCCCTGTTCCCTATTCTGACAACCAAATATGTCTCAAGATATGGCCAAATATGTCCTAGAGGTTCTCAACTATGGCAATACTGTCCCCTCACCCAAGGGCATTCCTTGGGGGATGTGTGTGAGTGAAGGAGAGAGTGGAAGGGAAGTCGTGAGAGCCATGGGCGGTGGTGGGGGTTGGGGGATAGCCAGAGCTCTGGGATGGAAGTCAGGAGAACTGAGATGCTAATTCAGAATTCTGATGGCCATCTGTGACAAGGGTCACTTGGGCAAATGGCTTCCACTCTGATCTTCCTTCTGTTTCCTGACTGGAGAGTGACAGAGGGTGGACAGTATTCCTGAGTTCCCTCTCAGCTCTTTGAGTGAGACAAGGTGTTTGAAAGGGCTTGGTTCATACAGACCTGGTTTGAACACCGGTCCAGCCACCTGCTAGTTCTGTGATTGTGGTCATGTCTGTCATCCTCGCTGGGCTTAAGCTTCTTTGTGGATATGATGCCTAGGGGGCTGGAGGGAAGAGTTTCAGACATCTAACCACACAACAAATCATGCAGATGGAGAGGCGTGGCATGATACTTTATCATTTCTCATGGCTCTGTCTGTGTGCTGTGTGCTTCTCCTTCGTGTGATGTTGTTTGGGGTGCTAGGATGGCTGGAAGGACAAAAATGGCCTCACCCATAGGACTAGATTTGGTTCTGGTCACCAGCTTGGAGCTCAAGTGATGCTTTTGGGCCAAGATGTAGCTGTCAGGATCTAATCAAAGGATAATAATTGAATAGAGAAAGTTAATATAAAGAGTTATATTAGAGGACTGGAGGCATTGGCTGATACATAGCAAACACTAAAGAATATAAGAACTGGGGACAGGATTGGCTCAGTGGCAAAGTGCTAGCCTACTTTGCATGAAGCCCTGAGTTTGATCCCCTGAGTTTGATCCACTGGAAAAAAACAGAACAGAGCTGGGGTTGTTGCTCAGTGGTAGAGCGCTCGCCTAGCATGCACGAGACACTGGGTTAGATCCTCAGCACCACATAAATGTAAAATAAAGATATTGTGTCCACCTAAAGCTAAAAAATAAATATTAAAAAAACCCCGGAGAACCAAACATATAGGAACTATAAACATAAGGAACAGCTTCTATCCCTAGGCCTTTTTTCAAGGATTAATTGGTAATTTCCCCACACTCTAGCTAGACTTGTCTTCCTGAGGACACTCAGGCTCAGCCTGATGCCAACTCCCAGAGCCAATGCCACAGGCTTTAGGTTTTGTTATAGCAGAACCCCACGACCAGGTACCAACTTTTCTTCCACTTAGCTATTGCAACATAACAAAATAGCCCCAAGCTTGGTGGCTTAAGACAACAATATTTTTCATGATTGTGTAGGTTGATGGGTGATTTGTTGGCTTTCTACGATTGGCTAGGGCTCTGGGATGGTTTGAAGGTCCAAAATAGCTTCACTCTTATGGTTGGCATTTGGTGGTGTCCACTGGCCGAGAGTTCAGCTGGGGTGATAGCCAGGGGCCTCTGGGTTCCTCCAGGTACTACCACCTGTCATCAGTACTATAAAGAGGGTGGTTGCAAAAACATTCCTATGTGTGGTGTTGGAAAAGTTCACCATCACCAACATGTTTTCTATGAACTCAAGCTTGTGCCACTTTAGGACAGTTCTGGTTACCTCCATTTCAGCATTACTCTAAAAACCTTCTTACAATACTGTCTATTGGCACCCTCTGAGCACTCTATAGAGGGGGATGAAAACAAGAACCTCAATGCGCTATTTTAACATTCTTTCCATGATTGCAAGCTGGTACCACACTGGTCAAAACCCTTTCTTTCTTTTTCTTTTTTTTGGTACCAGAGATTAAATCCAGGGGTGCTTAACCACTGAGACATATCCCTAGTTCTCTTTTGTATTTTATTTAGAGACAGGGTCTTGCTGAGTTACTTAGGGCCTCACTAAGTTGCTGAGGCTGGCTTTGAACTCATGATCCTCCTCCCTTAAAGCCTCCCAAGCCACTGGGATTATAGGAGTGTGTACCTGTGCCCCAGTGGTTAAAACCCTTTCAAATGCCAAAGAACAGAGAAACAAATTAAAAGATAAACAAACAAACAAACAAATCAACAAAAAATGGCTCCTACAAGCTCTCTTACAATAGCACCTGTTGGAATCTTGTGAGCATTATAGAGAGAGTGGCAGAAAACCAGAATCTGAGCATGCAGTTGAAAGGTTCTCCATTACCAGTGCATTTTCTGTAAATGTAAATTGTGCTTCTAGGGGTGATCTGGTCACCCCATTTCATCCACTCTCTCTCTAATGCTCTGTAGAGCACAGAATCTCCCTTCCACCACATTCTGTTCCATTGGTCAAAGAATTCTCAGGGCCAGCCAGGATTCAAGAGGAGGAGAAATGAGTTTTATCTTTGCTATGAAGAGCAGCAGGGGCAGAGAGGGAAACTATTGTTGGGAGACCATTCCTAAAGACAGCCACCACAGGAGGATTAAATGAGACAAAATGGATACAAGTTTGGAGTATAGTGTGCCACTGAAGAATACTGGAAACTTGGCATTCATCGTTGTTGTTATTATTATTACTGAAATAGCATAACAGCGTCCTGAGCCTCTGAAGAAAGGGGGCAGAGAGAGGCAGTAGGAAAAGAGGGAAGACTGGAAGTCAAGAGGCTTGGATTCTCATCTTGGCTTTGCCACCAAGAGTAGTTGGTCAAGGCTGTTAGCACAAGAAGACTGGGCTGGATTCAAACTTCACTGATCAGCAAAAGCCTTTATTCGGGAATGGAGTCATGCCTCTGATGGACCCACTTTCCTGGTGGAAAATAAGCCACCGGCAAAATGGGGAGTTTACACTTACATAGGTTACACTGAGAGGTGACTTAATTAATGAGCATGTCAGTTTAGGCACTTAGGCATTTGGAATCTGTTTTGCTGGGTGAGATGGAGGGGGCCTGGGGCCAGTGGTCAGTATCTGAGATTTGTCTTTACTGGGCCAGATGGAGGGTCTGGGGAAGGATTTGTTTAGGGAAGGATCAATGCTCTGGCTTCTTTCCAGAGACTGTCATTCCAGACTTGATGGATATCTCCTCCCTGGGGCCTGTCTTGTCCCTGGGAAAGAATGTATTGGGAAAGGATCAATGTATTGCCTTCTCCCTCATTCCTTCTTCCCCGGCCACACTATTTTGGGGTTTGTCATTTTCCAAATACAATAAAGGCCCTTCACTTTTGGGGGCCTCAGCTAGTTCATCCATGTGGAGTGGGGGTTAGACCACCAGCCAGCCCCTTGGATGTGCAGGAGCCTCAGCTGGTGCGTGAGCAGGACAGGTGTGGAGGGACTGTTGCTCAGGAGTTGTCCCTACCACAGGCTTGCCAGCACAGAGGGCACTGATGGTCACAGTCATCAGGGAACTTTCAGAGAAGAGACAATTGGCTCTCTGTGAAATTCAGAAGGCCTTGCTAATTGGCCGACACCTACCAAGTGCATGGGAAATACCATGGCTGATACCACGCAAGGTGACAGGCCAAGAAAGTGCCAGCAAGGAAGAGTCCTTGAGAAACGCCCTGGGAGGAAGGAGAGAACTTTTATGGGGTGAGCTGGAGCATTTTAAGCTTCTAGGGGGCTCTGGAGAGCAGCCCCTCAGCCTCCTCTGGCCTTGCTGAGCTCATCAGACTGCCTGGAGGGTTCCCGGCTCTTTGTCTAACTGACCTCTTCACATGCTGTTCCCGGTCTGCGGAGCTCGCCTCTCTCTTCTGGCTCATTCCTTACCCACATTAACCTTTTGCTGTAACACGGAAGCCTCAGGGATAGGGACAGCATCGCTGATCATTTTCCTCACTTCCGGGAACCCAAACCCGGGTAACCGCAGGTCTTGGTGTGTAGCGGGTCTCAGGCACTATTTGTTGATTCAGTGTGGACTCCTGATCTTCCTGTGGGCCTCAGAGTCAACACTGCTTCCTCTAGAAACCCACCCACTTTCCCAGGCTAATAATCCTCCAATGGTGCTCCTCTTTTTGTCCCCCAAACAAACTGGGGCTTGTGGCAGTGCCCTTCCTCTTGGTGGAGAGGAGGCGGGGCCCAGGACTCAGATCAGAGGCTCTAACAGATGGAGAGTTTGCAGCCATGGTCTTGCCTGGGCCCTCAGGCCTGCGGGTGGAAGGAAGGTGCATCACCTCCCACAGGAATGGGCCCCTCGGGCCCCTCAGTGTGCTGTGATTACCCTGAGACTAGGACTCCTTAGGTCTCTGGGAAGGGAGTGGTAAAGCCCAGAGTGGAATCAGAGCCATTTCTCAAGGTCACGCTCCAGAGGCCCTTGGAGAGAGAGCTTCTGGTCCCATCTGTCATTTGACCTGTGTCCAGGGTCTCTGAGTGAAGTGGCACCCGTTTCTCCACAGAAAAGCCCTCTTCACCATGGCTGATTTTAGGACTGTCAGCAAAAGAGTCTCTGCAAAAGAGTAAAATGTAGATAAACTTCCTATTTTCGTGTCGCCCTGTTTACTTGGCCACTGGCTGGGAAGATACCAGCACTCCAGGTGCTGGACACCCCTTACTAGTTTTTTACAAACATATCCAGTATAGTACTTTGTAGAACTCTGCAAACAAGGTCTCTGGCCTTGAGCTGGGCTTCACAGAGATGTCTACATTTTTAAGATAAGTTACAAATGGGCTCCATGGTAACAGCAGGCAGAGGGAGGAAAGAAAGGGGAGAAGAAGCTCTCCCCTTCTCAGGTGTTGTCCTTGAAGGGTTAACCTGCCCAGAACAGTGAAAGAAAAAGCTGCTTTTATGTGAACTTCTGCAGACTGTGAACTTTTGAGCCCCTCCCCTTACACGCTGGGTATAAAACTCTGAAACTCCCTGAACTCGGGGTTCAGGGGGTTAATTAGTTACAGCAAAAACTGTGCCGTCTGAACCTGGCTGCAGCCAAATAAAACTGTTTCCTCCTATCTTTGGTGCCTTGCCCCCTCTGTCCCTACAACATGAGGCAGAGCAGGGGAGAGAGGTGGGAGCAGGGGTACTGGGGAGCCGTGAGATTCTGAGTGGTCAGTCAGAACCAGATAGGTAGGGCTGGCATGCTATGCTTGACAGTCTGGGTCACCCTGATGGCATTGGGGGTCCATGGAAAGGTCATGCTCACGCTCCCTGAAGGTCTCTCTGGCTGCTGCGGAGCAGGGGCTGGAAGGGAAGAAGAGAGGGCCTCCAGGCAAGATGGAGGTGGCCTGGGCCAGGATGGGGCAGCAGGAAGAGAAGGGAGAGCGGGTAAGAGAGGTGTATGGGAGGCAGGAAGGGAAGGCCCTTGGGAGCTAACTAGTTTTGAGGAAAAGGCATGAATAGATCTGGGTTCTGGTTCTGGCTGAGCTGTGGGGCCTACTGTGCTGATGGTCTGGGCAGGGGAGACGAGCAGGGGCTCTGTTGAGGGCAAGGGAAGAGGTGAGCTTGGAGGTCATGGGCTCCAAGTGTGTCTAGGAGTGCCAAGGGAGCTGTCCCGTGGGAACTGGGGCATGGCAGTCTGCAGGGAGGCAGTGGAGGATCCTCAGGCCTCTGAGCTCAGCTGGAGGCATGACCAGGCAGGAGCTCAAGGCTGCCTAGGGACAGTGTGGGGGAGGTGAGAGGGCCCTGCAGTACCCGAGTGTTTAGGGGAGGTGGCATGGGACGGAGGAGAGCCAGTGAGCAGGGCTGGCTGGGAGGAGCTGAGGGTCTGGCCTGTCAAACAGAAAGTCCCAAGCTTAGGGGACGGGGAGGGGTTCAGGGAGCACAGGGAGCTTGGTGTGGAGCCTGGAGGGCCTTAGGGGGGGATAGTGAGTGAGAGAAGAACAGCAGGGGAGATGGGTGGGGAGGGGTCAGGTGGAAGAAGGAGAAGGGGAAGAGGGCGGGGGAGGATGGGATGGGGTGATGAGGAGGAGGGCAGTGTTCTCACCAGGGCTCTCCCAGACCTGTTCCTGGAGGGTGGGGTTAGGGGCCTCTCAGCTCTTGTTCCACAGAGTTCCAGAGCACAGGAGAGGTCAGGCAGAGGGGGGCAGGGGATCCTCTTAGTGCTGAGGTTGAAATTCCTAGGTATGTGGGGACAGGGACGGTGCCTCTTACCAGCTTGAGGGCTTTTGGGAGCTGAGGAGGGTGTGTGTGTGGAGGGCAGGATGGGGAATGTCAGGGTCAAGGATCTCATCTCCTCTTGTTTGATGAGCAGCATGGTGGGGAGGACAGTGCCAATGGTGTGTGGCTTCGGGATAGATACAGGGTGGCTGTTGGCCCATCTGGTGGCTACTGCTGTGGGTGGGTATGGTGTTGTGGGGCAGAATGCAGGTGTGAGGGGAAGAAGTGGGGTGTGTGCCCAGGAGGGATGAGAACCAAACACACGTTTGCCACACACAAAGGTTTCCAGCAGACCAGTGGCCTCCTCTGCTTCCCTCAGGACAGCTGGAACCAAACCAGGCTGGCAGGTGTACTGTAGGTAGATGTACCAAGAACACCGCCTGGCCTGGGAGGGCAGGCCCCACAGGTGCCCGAGCTGAGGGTGCCCGAGCTGAGGGCAGGCCACAATGACCGTGGTCCCCAGGCCTTATGGCTGGGCCAGGTGCTCACCAGATGGTGGGTATGGATTCCCTCTGAGAAAGTAAGCAAAACACAGAGGCAGGCCTCACAGTTTATTGGAAATAGGCGACCAGAGGGCAGAGAGGCGTGGGAAGCACTCGCACCCTGCTCCTTCCAGGGAGGGAAAGCTCTTCTCCCAGCAGGGGCTGGACCAGATAGGGGAGGGGTGATCCACTCCTGGCAGCAGGACAGGAGGGGCAGAGGAGTGGCGGTGGGCAGGAGCCGGGGTGCGTTCTCAGAACGCAAGGGGGGAGGCCACAGATGTGCTGCTGTTCTCAGTTGCAGGAGGAGCGGTGGCAGGTCCGGCAGGCTGGAGGGGCTTCCCTGGCTCTTCCGGACCACCTAACACCTGCCGGGGCCGCAGGGTGCGCACATCCCGGTGCTCACTGCCAGGTTCCCGCTACAGGGGGTGTTGCAGGCACTGCCTATCACCGGCCGGGAGCCGGACACGCAGAGGTCCCCGCACACGACCCCGCCCCTGGAGCTGCTGACACCTGTGGGAAGGACAGTAGGATCAGGAGACCTGGCTGGTGGCCGCCCCAGCCAGCCATCTTTCTTTGGTCTAATAGGTCTAGCCCTCCTGGGAAAGCCACATGAAGCCTTTAGTTCTCATTCTGAAGTTGTGGAGGAAACCCTAGCCTGGGAGCCAAGAGGTCTGGTTTCTGGTCCAGATCTGCTTTGAGCCTTGAGCAACTCCCTCCTTCTCTCTGGGCTCAGCTTTCTCACTTATACAAGGCAAGGATTACACTGAGTGACATCAGTTGGCCCTTCCTTCAGTGACATCTTCTTTCCCTCTTCAACCTCAGTTATGTTGTGAGTTTCTTCCTGCAAGCTAACTTCAGTCTCTCCTGCTGTGTGACCAGTCTTGTCCCCTTTACTGGGGGGATTATTGCAAATGCTTTCCCCAGGGTCTCTGTATACCCCTAGTCAGGAGATCCTTGTTGTGGCTCAACCTAAAATTGTCCTTTTCGGGCCCAAGATACTTACAGACATTCACAGCTCCAATGCCTTCACACAGCCTGAATGGGGACAAGGTGGGGAGGGGAAGAGAAAAGAAACCAGAATAAAATTGAGATTCCCTTAGGTGCTGGAGTGGTGCAGCTTGGGGCTGTTTCTGATTTACATTTCTGTCTTCATGCAGTTTAGGAAAAGGTGTCTTTTGGGCACTTGCAGAAGTGCAGAGGCAGACTACTCAGCAAGCAGAGCGACGGCTGGATTTCAACTCTCATTTGCCCTCATCTGGCTGTCTTTGCACGGTGTATAGCCTGAACTACCATACCCAGTAGACTTGGATAGGCCAAGTTTTAGGAGTGGAAGGTCCTCTTGGGCACACAAGGTCATCACTAGAGTCTGGTTAGCAACTCTGCTGTGGGGCAAGAGATCTCCTAGAAACTAGGCAGGGTGTGGATCTTGGAAGATTGAGGATGGAAGTCTTGAGGATGTTCTGAACCGATATTCAGGAGCTTGAGGTTCTAATCCTAGCAGGGCCCTGGGTTACATGGGGGCTCTGGATATCACAGTGGCCCTGGCCTTGTCTGATGAGAAGGAACATGCCCAAGTTTCAGACCTGTGATATCTGGAATCTAATCAGTCAAGAGCACAGCTTGGGGCCAGTCCTCGGGATTATGACTGAGACACTAGGAATTAGAGGTGACAGGTCTACGCAAGTAGTTCTTGGGGCGGGTGGGGTGGACCCACCTCTGCTCCTCGCCCTCCAGCAGGCGCCTGTAAGTGGCGATCTCGATGTCCAGGCCCAGCTTGGAGTTCATCACCTCTTGGTACTCCTTGAGCAGGCAGGCCATGTCCTGCTTGGCCTTCTGCAGGGCGCCCTCCAGCTCAGCCAGCTTGCAGCGGGCGTCGCTCAGGGCCGCCTCGCCCTGCTGCTCAGACTGGGTCACTGCGGTCTCCAGCTTGTTGTTCTAGAGACCCAGAGGAGAACAGGGGAGGTTATGGTCCCTGAGTGTGTGTATATGTCATTGCCTGGATGTGCCCAGGGTCTCCTCACAGCTGGGAACAGCCCAGAAACAGGCCCTCTTGCCTTGTTCACCTGGATCACCCAGATTGACCACGCTGGGGACCTGGTCAGGCAGATGGGCTGCAGAATGAGTGGTGAGGCCCACATAGGGCACAGCCTGGCTGTGTGGCACTGGGCAGGGCCCAGCCCCCCTGCTGTTGGGCACAGAGAGCCATACCTGGCACTTGGCATTCTCAATCTCAGCCGTGAGCCTCTGGATGATGCGGTTCAGCTCGTTGATCTCCTCCCTGGTGCGGCGCAGGGTCTCCCCGTGCCTGATCACCGTGGCCTTTATCTCCTCGCACTGGGGGAGGCAGACATGCTCTGAGGCTCAGCATGGGTCACCCTGAGCCTGTGCAACCAGCCAGCCAGCCCTGCCCTGGCCCCAACCTCAGAGCTGTCTGTCCTCCCCTCACCACCTCAGGGCATCAGAGTCCCCAGGCAAAAGAGGCCTTGTTCATAGAGTACGCTTTCCCTCCCACTGCCCCATGCACAAGGCAGGGGTCCTGAGCCCCTCACCTTGCTGCGGTACCAGGACTCGGCCTCAGCGCGGCTGCGGTTGGCAATGTCATCATACTGAGCCTTGATCTCAGCCACGATGCAGTCCATGTTCAGGTCTCGGCTGTTGTCCATCTTGACGATGACTGAGGTGTCAGAGATGTGGGACTGGAGAATGCGGATCTCCTGTAGGAGGAGAGGGAGTAAAAGAACAACTGAGTTATCTGGGCTTTTTCCCACCTGCTAATGCCCATAATCTCTTTGGCTCATCCAGAGCCATGTTTGGAGCAGAAACCCCCCTAATGAAGTTCCATAACTTTTGCACAGAGTAAGTCCCCATTAAGGATAACAACAACGGCTTCTTGGGTGCTTGCTTCTGGAATTATTCAGGTTCATGTGCTCCCACCCACTGACAGGCCCTAGATCTTCCTAGGGGACGGACCCTGTTTGGGGCCCGTTTACATTCTCCTTGACCAACCACATGGAGGTGGACTCTTGCCTATCAGAGAAAACCCTCAGCCAGGGAAACGGCTGAGTCTATCTGCTGCCCTTGTGGCCTGTGCTGCACCTGCTGCCTCAGGGAGGACACAGGATGCTTCCCAGACAGTGTCCTGGGTGCTCCTCCTCTTGCCTCTGCCTACTTGGTCTGCTTTGGGTTCTGTTCCTCTCCCCCAAATTCCACCCTGGAGCCTGGTCTCAGTTGTCAGGCCTGTTTCAAGACTGAAGGGGTCTGGACAAGGGTCAAGGACTCCATGGAGCCACATGAGTGCCCACTTTGGCTGAGAGCCCCTCACCTCCTCATACAGTCGCCTCAGGAAGTCGATCTCCTGGGTCAGTGCCTCCGCATTGGCCTCCAGGTCTGACTTGCGCAGGTAGGCGCAGTCCACGTCCTGTGTGGGGTGACAAGGGGTGGTGAGGCCAGCTCTTCTGGGGCACTCTTGGCATGTGGCTTCAGTGAGTCAGACCAGAGGGGATAGGTGGTGTGGCCTCCAGGTGGGTTGGCTTCAGATACTCACCTTCTTCAGAGCAACGAACTCATTCTCGGCCGTGGCCCGAAGTGTGACTTCTTCTTCATACCTGGTGGGCGAGAGAACAGGGCCTGGCTGCCGGCTCTGGGCCTTGGCTCTGGACATGCCTACAGATGGCCTGATTGCCAGCCCTCCCCCTGCTCATCCTGCTTCCAAAAGAAATGGGCAGGGCCCAGGAGAGGTCAGGCTATAGGTCCAGGCCTACTGGTTCCCTTGGGGCACGGAAGCACCCACTCCTGTGTTGACTCTTTTCTGTGGAGGCAGGAGGGCAGGACTGGAAACTGTGCTGATGGGGGTGTGCGTGGGCATGTGCGCGCACACACGTGTGGTTGGGGAGAGGAAGGTGGCCGTTTGTCTCCCCTTGTCTCCGTTTTCCTTTCCTCTGAGCCCTTCCCTGGCTATGACTGTGCAGCAGGTAGAGGGAGTCCTCCCTGTCACTCCCCCTTGGAGGAGACAAGGGAAGTAGAGCCTGCCCTTGTCCTACTGTGTGGGCATGCAGCTCCAGGACAGGGTGGGGGTGTAGGAGTGTGGTGGGCCAGGGGACACCATGGCTGAGAAGGTTCTTGAAAGTGGCTGCACCCTCAGAAGGAGTGCCTTTTTTTTTTTTTTGTAGAACTGGGGATGAACCCAAGGGTGCTCTCCCACCAAGATACATCCCCAGCCCTTTTACTCTATTTTTAAAATTTTGAGCCATGGTCTCACTAAGTTATTCAAGTTGGCTCTGAACTTGCAGTCCTCCTGCTACATGCTCCTGAGCTGCTGGGATCACAGGTGTGCGCCACCATGCCCAGTTACACAGATGCCTTTTGAGGGTCCAGGACTCACTCATCCTTCACGTCATGTCACACTTTGTCACTGAATGTCTAGACCTGTGACTGTCGTGTCTGCTTCCCAAGGTCAGGGGCCATGCCTACACTTGTCCTGGGATCTCCAGTGCCCAGCCCAGGGACTGACTGGCACAGGTAGGCTTAGTGGATGGAGCGAAGGAAGTCAACTTAAGAGTCAACTTAAGAAGGGTGTCCAGGACTTTGAGAGCTGCATGCAGGGGGACAAAGGGACCCATATGCTTCTGAAAGGTCTGGTAGATGAAGAAGGGGAGGGAGTAAAGTTGCCCTGAGCAGCTGTTAGGAAGGCAACGTGAGCCTTGAGGGCCAGGACCCCAGGGAGACCTGTGCCTGGAGGAAGGGCAGGTGCACAGGTTTTTCCCATTCCCAGCAGCGATCTGGCCGCAGACCTGATGCTCCCCTGGGCTGCGAGCTCCCACCAGAGCCAGGCTCTTCCCTGTGGCACTCACTTCTTCTTGTAGCCCTCCAGCACCTCCTGCACGTGGTTGAGCTCTGAGGCCAGCCTCCCGCTGTCAGCCTCCACACACTCGGCCTCCCGCCTCAGGGTCTCGATGTAGCCCTCGAACAGGGGCTCCAGGTTGCTCTCGCAGCACTTGCGGTTCTGGTAGAACTGCAGCTTGGTCTCCAGCAGCTTGTTCTGCTGCTCCAGGAAGCGCACCTGCCACCCAGAGGAACAGCCTGAGATTCTCTTCTTGCAGAGTCAGAGGCCAAGAGGGGATCCCAGGACCTGGATCTGAAAGGCTTCAACTTTGAGGCCCTGATAACTGCTTGTTGGGGGGTATCATCCTTCTCAAAAATCACATTAGAACTTAAATCAGTTCACCGCCTAGAAGTCCTTCTTGAAAGCTAACCTCAATCTCTTCTAAGGCAATTTACCCCATGTCATGAAAAGTGTTTAAAAGAAGCTGATTGTAGACTTTGATCTACTTGTTGACAACGTGACCCTGGACAAAGCACTTAGCCCCTCTACAGAGTGGGGCAATTAAAGTACACCCCACTGTGGAGATTAAAAGAGACCCAGCACAGAAGGTCATGTCCACACTGAATAGCTGCCTCAACAAGTCAGGTGACAGGAGCCCTGTGCAATTGCACAGATGCACCTTTTTTAGAAAGGCAGGCTATAAAAGTTGAAAAATAAAGCACGTACCAATTATTCAAACCCTACAACAACAATGCAATTAGAATAATAGTCAGCTGGGATATTTGAGTAGGAATGCCTGTGCCCCGCCCTTCATCTGACAGAGCAGACAGGAGTGGGAGCTCACTGACTGCTGAGCCCTTACCTTTGCTCTGCAGGGGGTCTTATCTCACGGTAATAATTACAGACTGTTGGGTCCCAAGCAAAGTTTAACAACCATCTATCTCCCTGCCACCAGGTTGGTCCATTGCCCCACTTAGATTCTTTTGTCTGATAAACTGGCACATCCCTGCAAAATTCTTTCTCATGCATCTTTGGTGTCTCATGTTGTTAGCCTCTTGCCTTTAGATATTTTGGACCTTCCTGGCCGAGTCTCTACTGGAACTTGAGGGTGGCTCCTGAGAGTCCCTCCTGGCTCCTCATGGGAGACTTTCTTCCTGATGAGTGGTGCCTGGACTCTGTGACATGGGCTGCAGACTTAGCTGGATGCTGATTCTGCAGATGGTGAAGGCCCTTGAGGGTAGGGATGGTCTATTGCTCCCGCTGGATCCTGAACCCTACACAGTAGCTTGAACAAACTACTCTGGCCCTGCTCAGTAGCCAAGTCACCCACTATGTGGGGTAGAAGCAGCTCAATGGCCCATGGGATCACCTCCAGAAAGTCTGTCTTGCCATGTCCTGGTCACTGGCCCTGACATAGGAAGCACCTCCTTGCCATGTCAAGAGTCACTTGGCTTCAAATGCACCAAACACCCACACTGTGGCCTTTAGCTCACAAGGCGGTATCTAAAGTCTAAAGGCTCTGCCCCTAGTTCTCCTTTCCAGCTTTTGGTTTGTCTCCCCCATGAGATTGTCAGCTCCTGATCCTAATCTTGTCTTTCTGTCTGTATCTTAGAAGTTTGATCACTCTTCCCTTTGGTCTGGGAGCTTACCTGGGCATGTACTCACTTTTGACTATCCCCATCAGTGCCCAGGCCTGGCTGTGCACCTGTGTTGGGCATCAGGAAGGGTGTGATCCAGGACACCCACCTTGTCGATGAAGGCAGCGAACCTGCTGTTGAGGCACTTGATCTGCTCCTTCTCCTCGTGCTTCACGCACTGCGCGTTGGGGTCGATCTCCAGGTTGAGGGGCGCCAGCAGGCTCTCGTTGACGGACACGGAGGTGATGCAGGGTGGGCTGGGTCCGCACACGCCGCCAGAGCGGTAGCCAAAGCTGCGGCCGCAGGAGCCAGAGCGGAAGGCTCCGCAGACGCTGCGGCTGCCGAAGCCTCCGGTGAGGCCGCGGTAGCAGGAGATGCCTCGGTAGGGGGCGGCGGTGATGCAGCAGCGGCCTGGCCGGGGCCCGCAGGCCGAGGCGCAGCTGAAGTTTCCAGCGCGGAATCCGCAGCCAGCAGAGTTGAAGCCACAGGTCATGGTGGAGGCAGGAGGTGTCTGAACAGTGAAGTTGACGACAGATGCAGCCAAGGGCTTGTGCTCCCTGGGCCGTGGCAGGCCTTTTTATGTGCCAGGAGCCGCTGGCATTAAAAGGGGCAGCAAAGAGACAATAGCTGTGTTTTATTGGCTTGGCATCACCCGACCTCTTAAGCTCCAACCCGCTTGCCTCTTCAGTGTGGCTGTGTCAACAGTCCCGGCGACAGGCCCTGTTTCATCTTCAAAGCCCTTTACAAGCTTCCTCCTTGCCTCTGCCCCTCCCCTGGGCACTGGAGTGGCAAAGGCATGGGGGCTCCTGGAAGCATTGCTCAGACCCTGTGCTGGGGGATGCACTGACCTGCAGAGCCAGCTCTCCAAATCCTGTTCTGAACTGAGCCTTGTGTCCCAAACAATCTCTTTATTCTAGGCCTCCTTGCCTTCCCCTTACCTCTCAGCAAGATCCTTTCCTTATGGTCAAGAGGAGCCTCTGCTAGCCCACTTCTGCCCAGAGCCTGGCCAGGGATGGAGTGAGGGTGGAGATGGCAGGGAGATGGTGTTTGCATTTTGGGTATTCCTAGTGCAGAGACCCCAGAGGGGACATGGGAGGAGCTGAGTCAGAGAGTTCAGGACAGAACCAGGGCTGTTCTTCTGAGTTCTGGGCACCATTGCTGGTGGGATTTGGAGCAGGGATGGGGACATGGTATCCCCTGGAGCTCCAGGGCCTGATCAAGAAGGGCATCATCCGGGAGAGTGAGGAACTGGGTTTGAGGAGGATTGGGGCAGAGTGGTGTGGGTCTGAGAGGAGATAAGAAAGGAGTCCTACTCTGGTATGGAGACTAGACCATGTTCCTTCCTTCATTCTTCTGGAAGTGCTTACCGAGTGCCACCAACTTGGACCGTCTATAGCGCTCTGTTCTGGGAATCCAGCACAGTCCTGGGTGTTTGGAGATAAGAGAGGGTGGCATGTACTCCAGTGTTTGGCTAGTGGGGGTGGTGAGAAGTCACAGGTGGAGGGGATGTTCCCACAATGTCCTGCCTGAGGAGTTGGGCTCTGATGGGAGTCCTTTAGGTCCTCAGCAGGGAAACTCAGCAATGGAGTCCTGGTGTGGTGCACCCACTAGGAAGGACGAAAGATGCTGTGGGTGTGGGGGTCACCAGGTTCCTGAAATGGAATCACTTCCTCTCCTCAGAGGACCCACTGGGTGAGAGAGGGTCCTCATGTGGGTATTCCAAAGCCAACCTCTCTTAATTTGGCCCCTCATTCCTTAGAGCTGGGTAGGTGATGGCTTTGGTGGATGGACAGGAGGACTGAGCCAGGAGGTTTCCCCTAAGCAGAGGACTTGAACCTATAAATCCTCCTAAGCACACGTCTCTGGACATCCTTTGAGGATGGCTCCTTTGATGGAGCTGAGTCCTGACCCTGCTTCACAGGCCTGATCTGGGCTAAAAATAACCCTCCACGTGTCATGTTGGGCCCTTGCCTTTTACCTTCCCTACTGCCACTCAGGGTTCCTGGAGATTTGGGGATGACAGGGAAGGGGCTCTCCCTTTGTGGGACCTGAGGACAGGTGGGAGATGGTGCTGTGGAAATTGGCCAGGGAGCTGGACAGCACCCGCCTCTATGCTGAAGGAAGGCCTCTCCTGTCCCTCCTCTTGGGCCTATGCATATGCTTCTGGTCTTGTCTCTGGGGTGTGGGTTGTGGAATAGGGCATGAGGGACACACCAAGGGGCCTCAGGCCCTTGGGCTTGGGTAGCGGATTCCAGTTCCAGTGGCTGCTGGGACTTTGGAGCCCCTTTCAGGGAGCTGGGACAGGCCGTGCTTTCTTGCCAAGCCTCTGCCGGGTCACATCTGCCAGTCATCCAAGGAAGAACCCAGGCTTTCTCACCTCTCATCTTGACCCACACTGCAAGTGGTGAGCTGAAAGGGTCTTGGTACCTATTTAATAAATCAGTGCTACTTTTTCCTTGGCAAAATACTGAGGGATACAAGAGCCCGTGAACATTTCCTCCGTCTCTGCCCCAGTGACTCCATGGCCCTTCTTTGACCCAGCAGGTTTGGTGTCAAGTTGGACCCCTTCACTGGGGGCTCTGTGTAGACACGTACTTCCTAGGGTCGGGGGAGCCATGACAGTGCCCACCCCTGTATGGAGTGGAGCCGATGGAGCACAGATTCCAGAGATTAAGAAAAAACAGAAGACACAGTTTGAATCCCAGCTCTGCCGTATACTAGCTCTGTGACAAGGCACTGGCTGTCCCCTCATTTCCATACTTGTCAAGTGTGAATGGCAACACACACCTTGCTGGGCCCTGGGAGGAGTCAAGGTGCCAGGTGGGAAAAGGGCCACTCCACCCCCACTCCATGCAAGCTGGTGACTTGGTTGCATGTAGCCTGCGGGGACTTGCAAAGGGACAGCGTCATGAGCCAATGACATGCCAACTGCCAGGCTTGGGTCAGCAGAAAACAGCTGATGGCTTTACAAGGCCACATCACCACCTCAAAAAGCCTAAATTAGAGCACTATTTGTAAATGGCTCAGAACAAAGAGGACTCGGCCCAGGAGCCCCTTGGAAACAGACAGGAAGCTGACACAGGACAGCGGCAGCCCGAGGCTGGGCTCCTTCCACCTGCTCAAGGGCCTAAATAAAGCCTCTCATCCAGCCCCGTGTTGCTTTAGTCTCCAAGGCCATTGCTCTGTGCCTGTCTATCTGGCAGTTGGCCTCAGTCTGCCCAGGGGTCAGTGGGAAACTGGCTGCTTCTGGATGCCGGGAATGACTACCTGCCTGTTGGTCTGTCCTCTGGTTCCTGCCCAGCTCTCTGGGCCAGGAGCCTCATTCTTGACTGTATTTTTCTGGTGGTTGACTGCCTCTCTGGGTTTGGATCCACAGATGCTTTGACTTTGTCATTTATTCTTGTCTTAATATCTTAATGGAATTCTGATAAACAAGCCTGTGATGAACATTAGTAAATACATCTTTGTGTGCTTCACTGATTTCCTTAAAATGAATTCGTAGAGGTGGACTTGTTGGGACCGAGGGACCATCCTGGTTCCAGGTATGCCTACTTGGTGCTTGCTGGCTGTGGAAGTAGTGTTTCCATGGAGAGGCTGCTGCTGGGGAGTATACAAATCCCATTTCTGACATGGTGTGACCTATAAGTCAATCTCTGTAAGCCTTGTTTTCTCAGGTGTAAAATTGGGATTGTAAGACTGGCCTCCTGGGCCTCCGTGAAGATGAACCAGCTGGAGTGTGGAAGTACAAGGAAGGAATTGGATCAGAGGGGGCTGCATAGGCAACTGGCTCCCTGCCCTGGACAGGAGGAGTCCCTGGGCCTCCACTCACCTTCCTTCTCCCAACCTCATGCTCCAGCTTTGCCTGTTGGCCTTGAACTCCTAGCACACCAAGGCCTATGGGCTCTAGCTGATGAAAGGTGGCACTGTCACATATTCAACAAGTACTTACTGAATGAGTACTGTGTACTGAGAGGACAGAGAGGGACTTAATACATGCTCTTTGTTTTCAAGGATCTAACTGTTGAGGGGTATGTTCGTAAACACATACTTGTTAAGTATGTACTAGATAAAACAGTTCTTGGAGGCAGTTCATGACCTGTCATCCACAAGCACATCTTGTCTCAGGAGCTCAGAGAAGCTTGCCGTGGCTGCTGCAGATGGAGATGTTCTGTAGGAAAAGTCAGGTCTGAGCTGGGCTTTGAAGGGCGGGGAGAGTTTGGACAGGTCGGAGGAGTGGAGTCAATGCCAGGCAGCAAATGGCAGAAAAGTGCTGGCTCAGGCCTAGAGAAGTCGTGCTGGAGGAGGAAGCCCAGCCTGTCCCAATGAAGACTGGGAGCAGGACAAGGATGAGCACTCTCAAGGCCCTGCTCTCCCATGCTGGAATTCCTGGCCAAGGAAAGAAGTATGGGTTATTATTGGAAGTGAAAACACAAAACTAGCATTATTTTCAAAGAAATGGGATCAGTTCCACGGAAAACCCAACATAATTAACCAGCAAACTATAGAAACTATAGGACAGGTGAAGCAGAACAACTGCCAATTATAGGATCAACTTACAAAAATCGAAAGCATATTCTATTATCAGTGACAACCAATTGGCAAATGATAGAAAATAAAATACTATTCCTAAGAACGATAACAACAATGAGGCATTTACGACATAACTTTATAATTATTCACAATATCTTTAAGGACATTGATGTAAAACTGTCATGAAAAAATGCGAAAGAAAACCTGATACCATCTTTAGGAATACATTCTCTCAAAATCAAGTTGCAAGTTCAATGCAAACCCAATAAAAATTCCATCTGGAATTTCTTTTGAGGAACATGATAAAATCAATATAAAAACTTATATAAAAGAATAAAATTCATTTGTAGTAAAATCAGTTATGAACAAAGAGAACTCAGGCAAGATATCTGAGGACTAGAGAGCCATAATAATGAAAAAAGGACAGTACTTGGGCAGTGACAGGCAAGTGGCCTGATGGATCAGAATAGATCAAAATAGGCCCCTTACTAGAAGGTAACTTTGGTATTTGATGAGGGCACCAATGAGCAAAGGGCCATTTATTGGGTTGGTGAGATTTGTTTAAAAATAGACTCACCACTTGGGAGCCTGAGACTGAGGGATTTCAAGTTCAAGGCCAGCCTTAGCAATTTGGTGAGGCCCTCAGCTACTTAATGGGATCCTGTCTAAAAATTTATAAAAGCTGAAGTGGGGGCACTGGGGAGCTGGCGCAATGGTAAAGCAACCCTGGGTTCAATTCTAAGTAGGAAGAAGAAGTTTCACCATGTAGAATGTATAGAGCTGGAGTCCAGTTTATACCACATAATATGGGAGACCTCAGATGAATTAAAGACTAGGACACGAAAGATAAAACTAAAAAGCCAGGTGAAGAATATGTAAGCAAATATCCTTATAACTTAAGGGTGGGGGAAGACAAGACTTTATAAGCAAACTGGAAAAAGTCAAACCCAAAAGGTAAAAAAAAAAAAAAATGATTGACATGTACTACATTAAAATGAAGAATTCCAGCTCAGTGAAATACTACCTAGAAAGACAAAATTGACAACTGATAGCTTAGGAGAGTGATATTTAAAATATTGAATGATTCCTAGGCATCAACAAAGGTGGATCCAGGGAGCTCACAGAAGGGAAAATCCAAACAGCTAGAAAGGGTAAGAAGAAAGGTTGACTGTCCCTGGTCCCTGGGAAGAGACAGATTAGAACCATGAGATATTATTTTGCCATCATAATGGCAAGGATCAGAAAAAGGTGGATATTACCAACGATGGGTGCAGTGGTAAAGGATGGGAACCCTCATGCCCAGGGGGCCTGTCCAGATGTTCTGGGAAGTGCCATAGCATGGCTCAGTGAATTTGGGCATGAGAAACCCCTGTGACCTGGTGCTAGGGTGTGCATATGGTTTAAGTGTGTCCCCCAGAGCTTCATGTGTTGGAAACTTGGTACTCAACTGGGGGGATGTTAAAAGGTAGTAGGACCTTTAAGAGGAGGAGCATAGTGAAAGGTTATTTAGGCAATAGTAAGATATGAGCTGCCAAACTAAGTGTTAACTTGTAGGGGATGGTGATGCTACACTCTCAGGTTGATTTTAATTTCCTATATAACAAGGAACAATTATCTCAGGCTGTAGATATCAATAAGTGACTTCAAAAGGGGAATCTAGGCTGTTAGACTAGAAGCAAATGATCCTTGCAGTGTGGAAGATAGGTTGCTTCAAAGGTTCCAGATTATTTCTCTGTATGTCAGGGAATAAGATGGATAAATGCAATAAAACACTCCCCTCCAACCAGTGAAGATATGGCCGACTCTGACTGGTCTGAGTGACTGAGAGTTGTCTTTGCTTTATTATAATAGCATTTACATCTCCTTGTACTTGTAGATTTGTTCCGTCTCCTGTGGGCTTTGCTTGGATGCCTATGGGTAATGAGCATGTGCACTACCAAAACGATTATATTTGGGTAATCATAAATCACAGGAATAAGGGAGAATAAATTACCCAGTAGGCAGAGTATAGTTATTGTCCATGCTTAAAACTAAATTAATTGTAGAGAACAAAGAAACATGAAGTCCATTCCTCCTTCAGTGGTCTATCCACTCTCCCACTTTCTCTTTCTCTTGCTTCCACGAAAGTGTATTTTCAATTCTTTTCCCACGTTCATTTTGCCTAATAAAATCTTCTTATGCCAAACCTTCAAGCGTTGCCTAAATTTTTTCTCTCATGAAAGATTCAAGGATGGAGGGAATTTCCGTTCATGATTCTGGTATCAGGTGGTTTGGGGGTGCTGATCTCTGAAGGAATTAAGGTAGTTCATGTTGTGCTCTGAATTAGGTTTTTATAAGACTGAGCCTGGCCCTTCTCGGCTTCTGGCTTTTGCATGTGCCCCTACCATGATGTCATCTGCCATGTGGTGATGCAGCCAGAGAAGCCCTTCCCAGAGCTAGTGCTATGCTTTTGGACTTTTAATCTACAGAACTTTGAATTAAATAAGCCTCTTTTCTTTATAAGTTCTTAGCCTCAGGTATTTTATTGTAGCAACGCAAAATGGACTGATTCACCCAGGAATTCCACTCTTGGAGAGAAACCCTACTCCCACTGTTGTAGTTCTATTGCAAGGACAATCCTATTCATCATGGCATTATTTGTCTAACAAGAAAGTTGGAGGCAGCCTGGGTGGCCATAGATTGGACAGAGACAAATGAAAGATAATGAATCCATTCCATGGAGCAGAATGCAGAAGGTAGAAGCGGCCGAGTTGATAGACTTACATGGTGTTGAGTTAAAAGGGAATACCAGAGCAGGTGTTTGGGTACCTTAACATTTATGCAGATACAAGACACACACTTCAGAAGCATTGTGACTTTCTTTACAGTAATGGATATGTATCTGGGGACATGTACAATACCCTAGGTTCCTTTGGGAATGCAGAGAGAGAGAGAAGAGGAAAAAGAAACAAAGGGAAGTACACGAGGACCCCGTGCAAAGAAGGGATGATGTAGTGAACAGCTCTGTCTGGGATGTCCAAAAGAAAGCCTGCACATCAGGTGGGACGACCCTAAAAAGTTAGAGATGGGATGGCCTGATGTATGAGGCCACAGAATCTTCCCAGGCCTTCCTTCCCCTGAGCCTTTGGTGCCTGGGGAGATGCTTCTTGGAATGGATTTTATTTTTTTGGAGGGCAACTAAGGCTATCAAAGTATAATATAGGCTGGAGAAGGGAAGCCTGGGTTCCAAGAACTGTTTTGGGAAGTTAATGTACGCAGTGGCAGCTGTGGGCTGCCCAGGGAGGGGAGCACGGCAGGGTGCTGAGCACTTGCAGGGAGGCCATTGGGAGAGTGAAAACTCCAAGCAGGGAAGAGCCAGGGAAGCCGCACTCCACATTGATGGACCCGGGAGAGCTGTGTGGAGGACAAGAGCTTTCCCAGGTGGTAGCACCGGGCACCTTCTGATGCCAGGCGAGGGTGCCCTCTAGTGGATCTGCTGCTGCAGTCCTGACTGGCTCAGAGCGTCTTTTCTGGCTTTCCCCAGCACTGTGACTCAGAGCTCAGGATTTTGATGTGTGCACATCGCTAAGTTGTGCTGCGGCTTGAAGGGGAGCTCCTGGGAGAAGACAGGAAAGGCCTTATCATAAGCATTTCTGGGCCCGTTTTTTTTCTTCTGGTATGTCTCCTGAAACAGCTACTGCGCTGGCAAACCTTCTCAGCTGTCAGAGTGGGGAACTTCAAGGCATCGTGTCCTGCCCCACCCTCCAGGCTACATAGCTCCTGCAGGATCCCTCCAGGAATAGGGAGGCTCTGGCCTGGAAGGGGGGCCTTATGTGGAATCCAGAGCTGAATCCCTATTTTAGACATCGGTCATCATCTGCCTCCTTGGATATATCCCACAATAACCTTTTCATCCCCCAGAGGTCTCTACTCTGCACCCTACCCCAACCCAGACACATACACAGCCTGCTTCTTCAGCACTCATCACAAAGCAAAGTCACAGGTTCCTGGGTACATGTGACACAACTCTGGCACTATGTCCTCGGGGAGCAGCGAGGGGCTCAGGCTGGTCACTCTTTCTCTCATGTGGTCTGGGCAGCAGCATTGGACACAGTGCCTCTGTGGGTGGTGCCTGAGAATGTAGGAGTTGCTTAGGACAGAAACCATGAGCTATCTCCACCAAGCCCCACCTGAATTTAGAGTCCCCAGTAAAACACTGGTTTTCAAAGTTGCTAACTTTTGGGGCTCAGTAGCTTCCACAGTTAACTGGAACAGATTTTTAGCTGGATTCCTTCATTTGCAACCACTCCTGATTATTAGCACCATCTTCTTCCAAAACTTAAGATGTTCTAAATTCATTGTTGAATTTTAGTTTTAAGTGCCACTAGGCCCTCTTCTTTCTCCCCAGTGCTAATTTCCCCCACCCCTATGTCTGTTTGTGGGTCTCTTGGCTTGGTGGGATGGGGTCTTTCATCACTCACATTTGCCTTCTGTTCCTGTGGAGCTTTTCAACATGGACAGAGTCAGGGCAGGGATTGTTAAGCAGGCCTTTGTGAAACAACAGCTATAAGAGACCCAGCTTCAGTGGCCGCCTATATAACTGGCTGGTGGCTTCATAAGCTCATCATTTCAGGCCTGATTCTCATAAGGCCCCTTGCACTAGTGCTGGTGGCAACATTTGGCCACATCTCGTTCTCTGTGCTGCCAGGAGCTGGGAAGATGTACCCTTCTGTCTCAGAGATCCTCCTAGACCATCTTCTGGGCCTGGGACTCTGAAGGGAGATGGCTGGGTACAGTGTACAGCTTTCTTAGAACAGGGGAACCTAATTACCTCATGAACTCAACTTTGGATCTTAGTTGCAAACAAAGGACCACAGGAAAACCCTCCTTGCTCTCCCATTCCTCACCCAGACCCACAGAGAATATCCTGGCTTATTGTACATATGTTTCAGTAGCTTTTTAGACCATTTCACCCTAGAAATCACAAAAGCCTGAGCCTCCCCTTCCCCATCAGACACCAAGTTGCTCACCCTGTCTCCTTCCTCAGTCCAGCAATGTCCACTCTCTTCTGAGAACTCCAATCCAGCCCTGCTCCTGCCTCCTGCCTGCCTGCAGCAGGCTGCCCTCCCCTTCTCCTTCTGGTTCAAAATTCTCATTCTGCCCTGAGTTCTCTGACCTCTGCTGCATCTCACTCATTCTCAGTTGGAAGCATTTTAGAAGCAGGGATGAATTTTATGGGCATGGAAATATTTCTAAAATATTTAGTTACTAGCTTTCCTATTACATTAAGTGCATTGAAGTGCAATTATTTAGTGGCTTACAAATTGGGATTATAAAAACCACCTGGCTCTCAGAGACCACCCTGGGCAACTCCCACCACTTCAGATTCAGAGAGAGTAGAAAGCTGTCCTCATGCTCCACCTCCAGCTCAAAGCTGAGATACAGCCAGTTCCTGGTTCTCCTTGAGGTGTCTCTGCCTCAACTTTGTGTTAACCAGCAAAATAGAGGCTCTGCAGCAGTGCTTTGTTGATTCACATGTTTTACATCTAACCTGCACAATGACCTGAGCTTGTGCCGCACGAGAGAGAGATAGATAGATAGAGAGACAGAGAGAGAGAGAGAGAGAGAGAGAGAGAGAGACTAATTTGTACCCATGCTCAAGGGCCCCATGATTTGTGCTATTTTCAAGTACACATTGGTTTGAGATGCCTGTGGGACCTTGAGGTGGAAATAACCATAAAATCTACCATTTATTGGGGCTGTGGCTGTGGCTCAGTGGTAGAGTGCTTGCTTAGCATGCATGAGGCACTGGTTTCGATCCTCAGCATCACAAAAAAATAAAATAACAAAATAAAGATATTGTGCCCATCTATAACTAAAAAGTAAGTATTTACAAAAAAAAAATCTACCATATATTGAGCATGCAGCCACTGTCACTCCCTTTGCTAAATGCATGTACAATTATCTCATTTAACCCTCTTAGTCTCTTCAGGCAGGAGGACTGTGATCCATGCTTTTCTTTTCTTTCTTTCTTTTTTCTTTTCTTTTCTTTTTTGATACAGAGGATTGAACCCAGGGCGCTTAACCACTGAATCACATCCTCAGTCCTTTTTAAAATATTTTATGTAGGGACAGGGTCTTTCTAAGTTGCTTAGGGCCTTGCTAAGTTTCTGAGGCTGGCTTTGAACTTGCAGTCCTCCTGCTTCTGCCTCAGGAGCCACTGAGATTATAGGTGTGAGCCACCATGCCCAGCTGATAAGTGTATTTTGATGTTTGTAGTTGACTTCTCCTGTATATAGGAAGGGCTTAATGTTGGTTGTACTGTCAGGGAACGGCAGTTGCCTTGGGTGGCAAGATGGCCTCCAGGGAAGCAGAGTTCATGAAATGCCAGGTGCTGAGCTGGAAAACTCTTTGAAGAGATGTCCCAAGTGCCAATAATCATCCTGTGCACATGGGGGATGTGTTGAGTCATTAAGTGGGTATCAGTAGCAACCTAGGGCTCCCCATCTTTGGCTGGGTCCCTTGCTCTCTCCTTCCCCTTGACAGAGTGGTGTGGGGCTTAGAAGACTGGTTTTAGGTGTCAGGTGGACCTGACTCTTCTACTTACTCTTCACAGCTGTGTGACCTGTCCACTTAACTGAGTGCCAAGGACCTCTGGAGTGAGAATAGTACATCTTCCAGAGGCTGTCATTAGCCTGCCCCTCGCTAGTTCTAGGACTTTCCCATAAGGCACATGCAGGACTGCCCTTCTTTGCTCTTTGATGTGACTGGTTCCACATAGTGAGGTGTGAGGGACAGTGATGCACTTACTTCAAGTAGTCCTGAAGTTCATTGTCAGTGTGATACTCCCCAGACTCTGTCCCCTGCCAGAGCAACTGGAAAAATTCCAGGGAATGGTTCTGCCATTGTGGCTGGCCCAGGGGCATCAGAGTCCTCAGGCCACAGTGGTGGACGTATAGTATGAGTTGGAAGTGAAATGCTGTTGTTTTAAGCTACTGGGACTTTTAGTCTGTTACCACCAAAAAGTGTAGCCCATTCTGGCTGATCCCCTCCCCTCCACACATGGGATTATAGGGTAAATCAAAGGAGCCCATTCCTGCCAAGCACTGAGTGTATTCTGCCTGTTGAGAACATTTGATAATAAGGGCAATGTTTGTCATTTTTCTTCATCGTCTTCATATTCATATCCCACGGGCATCTCAATCTCAGCATATCTAAAACTGAGCACAGGTGCATACCTACCTGAACTTCCCCCTGCTCCCTATGTGGTGAGATTGCACCACCTGCAAGGCTGTTGCGCCAGCAGCCGACCTGTGACCCAACATCTGGACCACTCACTTCTCTCTCCCAACATCCAACACATCAACAGGCTCTTCCAGATGCCTCCTGGTTCTTTCCATCTCCCTTCTCTACTTCCTCCAACACTATCTTAGCTGTCTTCTTAGCTCAGGCCTATTTCATGTGATAGCTTGTTAAGTGAATTTCTGCTTTAAGTTCTGATAGTATGTTTTTTACCCCACTACTTAGTTGGTCTGGTCATACAGCCAATCTCTTTCCTCCCATCCATCCATCAATTCACCTGTCACCATCCAGCCTAATCCCACCACTATTGTATGGCATTATGATGAAAATTCTTCCCTGTCAAGGAGAAAGTCCCAACTCTTAGGTGTGATGCACAGATTCCATGTCTTGGCCCTGCCCATGTTTCCAACTTCACTTCTCATCACTCTGCAGAGAAGGCCTTGGGCTCTAGCCATGCTCACTAGCTGTGCCCAATGGGCATTCTTGCTTGTGCCTCATATTTCTGCACACACTGCCTGGGCATGGGAATTCAAGACCTGGTTCTGGAACCATTTTCTTTTAACAGAGCCTGGTATCTTTGAGTGTCTCTAATAAAATGTTACGGTACTAATCACACTGTACTGTAGATGTTTGATTTTCCATCTTGTCTAGTAGACTGTGAACTATTTGAAGGGAGGGACTGGGTTTTTTGACCATGTTGACATTGCTAATGTTTAGTACAGTGTGGGACAAATAGGATCTCAAGTAGTTGTTGAAAGAGTGGACGCGTGGATGATATTAAGGCAAAGATTCACGGTCAGGAAGGAAGATGAACATTCAGTGGCCACTATGCTGTCCGTGTGCCATAGAGCATCAGCTGGCATGGCTATTGTACCCTTGCCAGACATATTCAGGAGTTAAGTAAAGGCTGGCCGCCAAAGATGAATGTCAGGGGGAGGAGTTTTGGGTGGTAATAAATAGGGTTTGTTCTGTAGCTTTGCTCTCTGCCAACAGGGCCCCCCACTCCAGTCCTGGTGGTTTCCTACCTGGGGAATTGTTCTTCAGTAGCTGAGCATATCAAAAGATCCAAGCTGAGATCTTCCCTTCTATATTTTTTGGGACACCTCATAATATTGCTATTGTTCATAAGGAATCCAACATTCTTCAAGCTGGAGGCAAATCAGAAAAATCATGCAGGGTATTCCTGTACTCACCAAGTCCATAGAAGAGCCCCAGCTTTCCTTTGGCAATTTATCTAGCATTCTGCAGCTCAAAGACTGTTTCTATTTTGCAACATTTATCAGAATCTGGGTTCCTGAATAGCTCTGTGTAGGACCGCATCCCTGCTGACCAGTGTATACCCTCAGCAGTGTTAAGTAGGAAAGGAATAAGAATTATTGAACTTGAATCATTCAGTGATTAGTGGGGCACAGCAGGGTGAGGGTAGGGAGTGGTGGGAGTGGTCTACATTGTGTATAGGCCATAAGGGTAAGATTGTTTTTTTGTAGAGAATTTTAAAACAACAATAAAATGGACTAAAAACCAGTCTGTTTTCATTATCACCAATCACTATAAATTTAAAGAATGTCAATGATAAGATTCTTTCCCACCAGAGTAGATTGCTTCCATCCCCCTCCTCACCTTGATGATACATCACTGGAACCATTGTCCATACTTTTAAAAGCAGCAGCTATCCTTCCTTATAATACAGGAATACAGCAATGTATTTAGTTATCTAGGAAGTTCTGTCTTCTCCAAATTTAGGTTTTTCTGGGGAAAGTGGTCCCAGATGCTTGGCTCATAAAATTAGCATACTTTGTGTTAGGTGGCCCTGGGCACAAGATAAGCAGGATTAGGTCTGACATTTGAACTTGAACTATAGGTAATCGTGACCAGCCTGAGTGTCAGAGAGCAAGCCAATCTTGATGAGGAACTCGCCCAATAGGGATGCTCCACATGGAGTGTTGGGGAAGTAGTCTAATCTGTTTTTATCTTTGGGAGTATACATGTGGTGCCCTTCTCTATCTTTGGGAATATACATGTTTCTCAGAGAAAACAGCAGGAATGTCTTCACTCTTGTGAAGATAGCATGGCATTTGGGTTACTAGAGATGCTGTTTATATTGAATAGCAATGAGCCTTCTATGAGTTTTGTACACCTTGAAGCAACTTGATGCTACTGGTGAAATGGATGTCCTGGATTCCTCATGTCCTTAGTCTCACAGTAATCTCTCAACATGTAAACTGCTGAGACATGAGTCTTCCTGGAATCCCGAAAAGCATGATGAATATAAGGAATTAATAAGTAGACATGGAATGTTAACAAAAAGACATAATTATAAATTCTCAAATTATTGGGATGGACCTCATGTCATAAGGACAGTTCACTTTATATAGATGAAAGATCTTTAATATAAGGGTGAGGAGAATCATACTCTGAAGAAGGCATTTGAAATTCCCTGGACTCAAGGAAGGAAGTATTTAAATAAGGATAAAAAGATTGAGAAAAAGAAGCAAAATTATGTGGGAACCAACCATCTCATAAGAGGCTGGAGAGGATGTTTTAAAAATAAAGAGTAGAAACCTTTAATATTATTGAATGAAGAATTTCAGACATCAGAACACCTGAACATAGATGCTAAAACAGAACACCTGAAATTCTTAAGATTCTTCCCCAGTAGTTTTATCTATCAGAGGGAGGAGGAAACCATGAAGATAAGTGCTTCTTCATCCAGGAAGCTCTGGTTAGTGATGTGGCAATAAATGAACCCAGAAGAAAGCGACCTTGTCTCTAGCAATGGAAGAACATTTTGGACAAATGAGTATTTTTATTAAGACTCAAGAAAAGTACCTATTAAATTTAAGTTTCAAGAAATTATTAGTATGAACACAGTTGAGACCATAATAAGGAATATAAAATGAATTCTGTTGGTACTATCATGCATAATTTTAATGAAAAAGGAAAGAGATAGGTATTTAAAGAAATCAATGTTGCTAAAGAGAGAGATAACGGAACCAAGATTTTAGAAGGCTACTATCATATTACTTCAAAGGCAGGATGTTTTATATTGATTCCCAAAACAATAACATAAATTTGTTTTATTTTCCAAGCAAAATTATTGGAAGCAAAAGAAGCTTGGTGGGCACAGATGAGGTGGGCACAGGTGAGATGAGGGACAGGGAAAAAATGCAAACAAAGACATTAAGAGAAACAAAGACTAACATTCAGGGTCTGATTGCTTCTTTCTTCCCCATCAGAGTGAAAATCTTCACACTTGAAAAGCAGGAAAGTCCTAAGGACACTCTTGAAGCAGGTGAGCCATAAGAAGAATTGAAGTTCAAATGCATGAGAGTGAGGCTGCATGCATTTTGATGCTTTAAAGGCCTGGGGTTCAGTAATCTCACATTCAGAGAGACTGAATGAACTTACAGAAATGATGACAATAATTACCAGAAATCTTGGGGGAATGATGTCAGCAAGATGATGGAATAGAGGTTTCAGTTCTCAGTCTCTCAGAGAAGAACAAATTTACAACCGTCTATGGACAAAAATGATAGAGAAGCTCCAGGCTTAGGAACTCTTCTATGGGAGAAAAGGACAGTTAACGAGTTTCCAACTTTGCCATGAACTTTAATACTGAGCTTTAATATTAACTCCAGGGCAAGCTCATTTAATACTAAGCTTTATCTTGCAGGTGAAAGATTCAGCAAGCTCAAAGGCATTTCATTTGAAATTCACCAGTCAAAGGAACAAAAAGATAAAAAGAAAAAAAGTGAAGAAGCTTATGGGGCTTAAGGATACCCCAAGCAAACCATTATACTCATTATGGGAGTTTCAAAAGGAGAAGAGAAAGACAAAAGCACAAAATGTTTATTCAAAGAAATAATGGATAAAAACTTCCCAAATGTGGGAAGGAAAATGGAGATTCAGATTCATGAGTTCCAAAGGATACCAAATAAGTTGAGCCTAGAGAGGTCTATATTGAGACTCATTATAACTAAACTGCTAAAAGCCACAGACTAAAAGAATTTTGAAGGCAAGAGAAAAGTGGCTTGTCACATTCAAGGAACCTACCCTCCTTCTTACCCACCAGTATCAGTGAATTTCCTAGCAGAACCCTTGCAAGCCAGGAAAGTGTGGGATGATATATTCAAACTATGGAAAGAAAAACCCCACCAATCAAGAATACTAACACCTGGTAAAACTGTCCTTTAAAATGAAGAAAATTCCAGTCCCATCAGATTTTCCACATCCTGGTAGTGGCCGCAGCCTTTGTCCACTTCTATGGGGTCTCCATCTTCAGGAATTCCGTTATGGCCTGGAAGGTGGCTGTACTGATGACTCCCTTTTCTGAGCCTTCCCACCTTGAGGTGGAGGAGGAACTTCTCAAGTGCTTTTAAAAATAACTTCTTTGCTGAAGTGAAAGGAAGAGTCTGAGTTGTCTGTTTCTAGAAGAGACCTCTTAAGAGAATTCAGCACCCATTAAGCTTCAGCTCACTTTCACAGCCACTGGGCAGGGACCTTTCCGTTTAACCCATTCACCTAGCTGGGGAGAGTGGGGGTGGTCAACGTAGTCATCCGCCTCCTCAGCAAGACAACTACTGGTCCCTCACAAAGACAGTACTCTGGAGTTCATTGTGAGATTTTATCCCCTCCTTCAACCATTTTGGAAAAAAATTATGGACTGGGAGTCTTCAGAAATTCTGTTTTTTTTTCCTGAAAGAAAATGTCCCTCCTTTACCCACATTCTTTCTTTGTAACCTGGTTCATAACAGGCCATCCATTTTTGTAGCACACTTTTCAAAAACAGTTATAACCTGGGCCCATCTTTCTAGAGCCTAGATCTGCTTACATAGCAGGAAGAATAAAGACACTGACTTTTATGTAGCCCAGCTAATCATGGAAGTGTGAAATTCTGTTTTTTTCCTGAAAGCCTTCAGATAACTTGAGTTTAAAAACTTTTTTTTTTCTTGGCAGAGTAATGTGAAATTAAACTGGGGAATGATATTTAATACTAAGCTTTAAAAAGAAACTCGCTATCATTGCTATGCATCTTGATGCAAAGACTATGATGATAATAAAAGAAAGTACAGAAGACAAAAGAAAGAAAATATTAAGACTTTCCTGGGCAAACAAAAGCAGAGGCAGTTTGTCCCCACTAGCTTAGCCTTACAAGAAACGTTAATGGGAGTTCTTCATGTTGGAACAAAGGACAATGGCGCTGGGTAGCAACATAAAAACATATGAAAGCATTAATTTCACTGGTGTTACTGTTTGGATGTGAGGTGGCCCCCAAAAGCTCACATGTGAGACAATGCAAGAAGGTTCAGAGGAGAAGACTGGGTTGTGAGAGTCTTAACCAATCAGTGAATTAGGGATTAACTGAGCGATAATTGAAGTGGTAGGGTGTGACTGGAGGTGGGCATTGGGGGCGTGGCTTGGGGGTATATATTTGCATCTGGCAAGTGGAGACCTTTCTCTGCTTGCTGATCAACATGTGAGCTGCTTCCCTCTGCCATACTGTTCTGCCATAAACCCTGAGGAATGGAGTCTGCTGTCTATGGACTAGGACCTCTGAAACCATGAGCCCTTAAATAAACTTTTCCTCCTCTATAGTTGTTCTGGTTTGGTCCTTTAGTCACAGCGGCAAAAAAGCTGGCTAAAACAACTGATAAAGATAAATATACAGACAAATACAGAATCATGTAATATTGTAATACAAGTATAAAAGTTAAAAGATGAAAGCAGGAGGGCTAACTATAACCACAAATGTTGGGGATAGATACAATAAAAGAGGTACATATTGATATTAAGAACATAAAGTGATAAAGTAAAAGTAGAGTTTTTACATGCAATTAGAGCTGTCAGCTTAAATTAGACTGTTACAGCATACAATTTGGTTGATACAAGATGAACAAGTACTAGAGAACTACTGTATAACAACATCATGCCTCCAGTTAACAATAAAATATTGTACACTAAAAAATTTGCTAAGAGGATAGATCTTATGTTAAGTTTTTTTTTTTTTTTTGGTTTAGGAATTTAACCTTTATTTTTATTTATTTGTTTTTATGTGGTACTGAGGATCAAACCCTGGGCCTCACCCAAGCTAGGCAAGCACTTTACCACTGAGCTACAACTCCAGCCCCTGTTAAGTGTTTTTATCAAATAATAATAATAATGGTGACGATGATAATAATATAATGATAGAGTGTGGTAGGAAAATTTTACTGGTGATGGGCAGGTTCATGACATAGATGGTGATGGTGGTTTCATGATCTTTGAACTCATTATGTTGTATACATCAAATATACATAGCTTTCGGAAAGACAGTTATACCTCAATAAAGTAATTAAAAAACCCCAAACATAAAAAACAAGTCTGTAAACAAAACGAAACAAATAAGATCTTGATTCTGGGAACAAGATGGGGGCTATTGAGGTTGGAGAGGTGGTGATCTCCTGATTTCCAAACCTGGGAAGAGGAAAGTTTTGGAAATATTAAAATAGCCAACTTGATGTATGAAGGACAATTCTGGAACAGGTTGTTTTAACCAAGGTAATAAGTATACACGAGGAAAAGTACAGTCGCCTCTTGTCCATCCCACCTCTGCACTCTGGACTGAGTTTGTGTAGACAGAGATGATGCAACAAAGCTGGTAATTAATTGGGTTGATGATGAGGGTAAGAAATTGATATCAAATAATTTATCTGCAGATCAAAGTTGATCCTAATATTTTCTTATCACTTCCAGCTCTCCCTATCCACTCCCTTGGCACCCCATTCCCACCAAATTAATTTACTGGGACGATGTCAATCCTATAGGATGTCCTTTACCATGGAGATCTGCACAGTCTGGGGGTGGGGGAAGGTTGCAAGAAAACAAAACTTAACTGATTTTAGCCAATCTCACATTCCTGTCAGGCTTTGCCACATCCGACTCGGCTGGTAGAAGACTCCCGAAAAAGAGAAGATGAAAAGAAGTTTACAGAGTCATGTATGGTGCTGAGGATCAATGAAGTGATTATCTATCTATCTATCTATCTTTCTGTCTGATCATGTTATCTCTCAGTCTATCCAGTGGACTTCTAGCATGCACACAGTGGAGTGACGGTCTCTAAAGGTTTTCACTACAAGGCAGAATGCCTGTCTTCCCTGGGAAATGTTAAGAGTCATCTGCTCTGACCTTGGTTTGTATGGTGGAGAACACTGGGGACCAGTGAGGATAGGGGACTCGTACGAGGCTGCACAAGTCAGCAAAGCCAGGAAAGCACTGGTGACACTTAGCTTTTGCACTTGTCTCACTGTATTACTGCCTTTTTTGGTTGTGAGGACAAGTGTAACCCACAAGTGAGCCTGGGGCCTCCTTGGTCCCTCCTTCTCTCAATGTCAAATTCAATCTGTGAAGAATTCTCTTTGGCCCTTGCTTCAACTTCTGCTCACGGCCGATCACTTCTCACAGGGCTTCCTCCTGGCAGGAGCCTCCCCCATCTCCTCAGACCCAGATCTTCACAGCCCTCTCCCTCCTCTCTCTGCTGCCTCACCCACCGTCTGCTTCATGGCGGCCATCATAGTGGTCTTGTTAGCATGTCAGGTCATGTCACTTCTCTGTACAAAACTCTCTGAAGTTCTACCCGGCTCTCTGTGGGAGCAGATGTCCCCACAATGGCATGCTGGCCCTTCACGATCCGGGTGGAGCTACCCCACTTGGTATCTCTCTGGTCTCTCCCTCATTCTTGCTGTACAAGCCACACCAGCCTCCTTTCCTTGGTCCATGTGGCTTATCCCTTTCACCTCCCCAAAACCTTTCCCAAATAGCACCTTCTCAGTAAGGCCACCTCTGACCACCCTGTTGAAAGTATGCTCTCTCTCCCTTTTAGCCTTTCTGGTTACTCTTGTTTCTTTCTGGTTTCCATAGAATTTATCGCCTGAAAAAGGAAACTAACAGAAACTAACTAACTGAGACCAACCCTGCAGAGCGTGGATAGTGAATGCTGGTTTCCACGTTGCTGTCCTTGGTTAGCATGTCCGCTGTGAGGGAGCTGCTCATATTTGGACACACCTCTTCCCCACTGGTTGAGGTTATTGTGGAAGCTGTACTTCTGTGGAAGGTGAGGGGCAAGGCAGTGGCCAGGGAATGAATGGGTGTTTCCTTCAGAGTTGGGTTTATAGGGCATCTCCCAGCCCTTCTCTGGTGACTTGGGTCCCCCAAGGGGCCCTCTCCTGTAGACTCACAAACAAGGCCTTCATCTCAGACTGGTGCTCCCTATGGCTCTCTCTGGATCCATCCTACATTCTGTGATTCTGTCTTCTTTGTCCTCTTCCTGGGAGGGGTGTGTATGTATGTTTGTGTGGAGAGAGAGAGAGGGAGAGAGAGAGAGAGAGAGAGAGAGAGAGAGAGAGAGAGAGAGAGATACAGACAGACAGAACCCCATTCTCTCCTGTTGTATTCGGTTCTTTTCTTGTGCACCGCTGCCTCCTCCCTGAGGGGGAGTCCAGAAGATTACTCTTCACTCCTGTTTCCTGCACAGAGAGCTTTCCCCATCAACCTGGGGGCTGCAGGTTTGGCCTGACTGTGGACAGGGCTGTACTGTGCCCTATGGAAAGGCAGGTGCTTTCCCCTGTTGCACCCCATTTCCATGCTGTCCTAGGTGCACTAAAGAAGGTGTCCTGTAAGATGGGGTGGGAGTCATGGATAGTAACCCCTGTCTTTGTGAGGGATCTCACGCACTCAATCGTTCCCTCCAGGGATCAGGTTTGCAATGTGGCTCTGCATCCCAGCCTGTTCTCCTGCCAAAGCTTATCATCACTGAGGACTTGGCTGTGGTCTTGCCTCCTCTGTGACCCTCCAGCCAGCCTCAAGTGGCCCTCCTCAGAAAGCAAGGGCACGCCCTCTGTGCTCTGTCTCTGGTTCACCATCCCCCCGCCCCCGTTTCCCATGGATCTTTCCCACCTCTGCCGGGTCTCCCCAGTTCCTCAGGGGCCACCTCTGTCCTTGTGCTTTGCATTCCTCAGCACACAGGCTGGGATCTTGTTCTGGTTGACCTCAGCATTTGTCTGCTCCCAAGGCAGCTGCTAATCTGGCCTATGGTGGAGCGTCCATTAGCAGTTGCAGATGAGCTAGAGCCATTGGCCACTCCTTCCTGTGTCAAGGCTGTTTGGTCAACCAGTGCTTCCTGAGGACCTGACTGTGCTCGTTGTTAGGAGGATAGGAAGGTAAATAGATATGCTTCTGGCCTTCGAGTGGCAAACTTGAAGTGGTATTCAGTGGCCACCCTGTGGGTGAGGGATGGCAAGGGAAGATATGAGGAGTTCCCACTTGTGCTGGCCTGGAAGGTCTCACTAAGGCCATGTGGGACCTTAATGGGTTATAGGACCCTTTAGTTCCAGGAAAGTGCTGGCTCCAGCCTCCACCTGCCTATGTGGGATGGGGACTCCTGGTCTAGTCACAGCATTGGAGGGAAACGAGGGGCTGGATGGATCTGTGTGGGCCCGTGGGGGTGAGAGGCAGGGGAAGGGCTTGTTGTCACTCAGGGTCTCCTCCGTGTGCCTATTAAAAGAGATGAGTTTCAGCAACCTCATGTTGCCTAGCGGGAGATTCCCACGCTCGTAAATGGCATTAATAACTTTCTCCTGCCTTTTATGTGGTCAGGAAGTCTGTCCTCTGCCCAATAAAAGGCAAGAGCAGTGACAGGGCTCTCTGTGAGGCCTTGTCATCCTTCACTCCTCTCCCTGTCTGTCCAGCACAGCAAAGGCATGGCAAGCCGCTCCTACCGCATCAGCTCGGGCCGCGGGGTGAGGAACTTCAGCTCCTCCTCTGCTGTGGTGCCCAAGCTGGGGGCTTACAGCTGTGTCAGTGCCATGGCCCACCGTGGGGGTGGTCCTGGGGGGCCGGGCTACAGACTCCTTGGGGCCTTTGGCAGCAGGAGCCTGTGTGTGGTGGGCTCCCCCAGGGTGGCAGTGAGTCGCCGATGGCCCAGTTTTGGCTACCGGGCAGGGGGTCTTTGTGGGCCCAGTCCCCCCAGTATTACCTCTGTGTCAGTCAACGAGAGCCTGCTCACGCCCCTCAACCTGGAGATCGACCCCAACGCGCAGTGCGTGAAGCACCAGGAGAAAGAGCAGATCAAGCACCTCAACAACAAGTTCGCTGCCTTCATCGACAAGGTGGGTGTCCTGGATCACAGGGTTCCTGAACAAGGGGTGTCTGTGAGCTCCTCCCTGGGGCTGCGGCTTAGGAAGGAGCTAAGTTTCAAGTAACTGATGAGGGGTTAGGTTCAAATTCTGCTACCAACTGGCTTTTGGCCTGGAAAACACAGCTAAATTGGGGTCTTGGTTTTTAAATGTTGTCATGAGAGTCAGGTCTAAGAATGGATGTGAAACCACTGGACTGAACGGAAGGTTTATTGCTGCTGCTCATGCTGCACAGCAAGCTGAGTGTGCATGGTGACCCTGTCTCCCCCTCAGCTTTTACCCAGTAGGTGGTGTGGGTGGGGCATGCAAGTGTCTTAGAGAAGATGCTGGCCTCCCTGGCATGGAGAGGGGACCTAGGACCAAGAGGGTTTTGTCTTGCTTCTTGTTGGGGTGCTCTGGTAGGAGGCTGCATTTGCCTGGAGGGCACATCTTTCCCTAATTGGCTCAAGGTACTGTGAGGGCCTGGCCATGCAGACTCAACAGGATGTTTGCGCGTGGTTTTCAGGACATAGCTCCTCAATGCTTTCCTCTGTTGAGAGGAGTCAGTTCCTGGTCTGGGGAGATACTCACCACTGTCCCAGGCCAGTTTTCCCCTCATCTGGAGCTGCCGATAGATAGCCACTCCCCCCCTCCAGGGTCCTTCCTTTGGGCTCCAGATGGCTTTGGGCTCCAGACTACAAACAGCATAGATTTGATGGGTTTAATCCTGCAAAGCAGCAAGCCAGAGGGCTATCCATGGCCTTGACCTGCATGTTCAATCTCAAGGAAGATGCCCTTTGGATAATCAGGGTTTGGGGTCCTTTTCCACAAGCATAGACAATTGAGCATTCTTTGTACCAGGCTTATATTCCCAGATTGAGCTCCAGAGAAAATCACTTGGTTTGGGGCTGGCAATCACAAATTTAGGTGGGGGTGTGGCAGGTGGTGTGAATGAAGCCACACGGAGAGGTGTGCCTATCTGGGAAGGGGGTGGGGGAAGGTGGCGCATAGCTGCTACAAGACATCAGTCATAGGCCTAGCATTGCCAGAGCCTCTGTTTGCAATAAGAATTGGAGAGAAGGAGGCCAAGTGGCCTGGTTGGTGGCCTAATTAGGCAGCTGGGTCCCCTAATTCCTGGGGCCCTCCCCCCTTCTGGGTTCCAGTGCCCCAGGATCAGATTGAGTGAGAGTTGTGGAGGGTGCATTTTTTTTTAAGAGAGAGAGAGAGAGAGAGAGAGAGAGAGAGAGAGAGAGAGAGAGAGAGAGAATTTTTTAAATATTTATTTTTAGTTTTTGGTGGACATACATCTTTATTTTATTTGTATGTGGTGCTGAGGATCGAACCCAGCGCCCCGCGCATGCCAGGTGAGCGCGCTACCGCTTGAGCCACATCCCCAGCCCAAGGGTGCATTTTTTAATTGCTGCCATATGAATGCCCACAAACTTAGTAGCTGAAAACATCACAAATTGACTTTCTCATGATGCTGACACCTGTGTGTCGCAGGGCTGCATTTCTTTCTGGAGGTCCTGGAGATTGTCCATTCCCAGGGCCATTTAGGCTTTTGGCAGAGTTGAGGTCCATGTGGTTGTAGGATTGGGATTGTGGTCCCTCGCTGGCTGGCTGCAGGGGTTCTTCTAGAGACTGTCTATAGCCCTTGGCTAGTGGACTCTTCTGCTCATAATAGTGGGTTGATGTCATCCTATGTTTCAAAGGGTTCTTTGCCTCCTCTGAGCATCTCTCTTGCTCTTCGGCCTTCCTCTTCTACTTTGAAGTGTCCCTATGACTACCTTTTGCCCAGCTGGAAAATCTAGGAAAATCTCCCAATCTTCAGGTCCATAACCTTAATTCCATAGGCAAAGTCCCCTTTGCCGTGTAACATAACACATTCACAGGTCTTGGGGACTAGGGAACAGACATCTTTGAAGGACCATTATTTGGTCTTGTGGTACAGAGTCTGCAGGATCAGATGCCATTTTGTTCTGTGCAGAATGAACAAATGATGGTCCATCATGTGCTCCTTCTGGGATGGGTGGAGGACGTTACTTGGGGAATGATTATGACCTGAACGTCCAGACTTTGCCAATGAGCTGGTCTCCTTGGGAAGCTCATGGGCTTCTGCAGGGCAGGTGCTATCCCCAAGGGCTGAGAGAGTTCTGGCGGACATGGCGCCCTCCCTAGGTTCCCACCCTGAGTTTTTCCTCCACTCTGGGTGGCAGGTACGTTTCTTGGAGCAGCAGAACAAGTTGCTGGAGACCAAGTGGCAATTCTACCAGAATCGCAAGTGCTGCCAGAGCAGTCTGGAGCTGCTGTTCGAGGGCTACATCGAGACCCTGAGGCGGGAGGCCGAGTATGTAGAGGCTGACAGTGGGAGGCTGGCCTCGGAGCTCAACCACGTGCAGGAGGCGCTGGAGGGCTACAAGAAGAAGTGAGCACGGGAGGGTTGGCACAGGTCCAGGGAGTGGAAGTAGGGTTTGGCTGAGGCCATGCAACTCTCCTGGAGACAGAGACTGCTGAAAGTCAGGTTCTGCTTTATCATACTGCTCTGTCTTGTCTCCACTCCCAGTGTTCACAGTCCCGTCCTGGAAACCAGGGAAAGATTTGGAGCAAAAAGAGCTTCTAGTGTAGGAGGGGTGGAATATACCACTCAGGACTCAGATTGGCATAGAGATGGAGGGAGAAGAACAAATGAAGGTGGAGGACCAAGGGCTCCCAGTAGGGCTGGAGAGCAGGACCTGGGAGAAGCCAGTCTAGCCTGGGTGGCAGGGAAAGGCCCTGGAAGAGGAAATCTTGAAAATGGTCTGGCTGTTGCTGCCCAAGTATCCGAGGGTCTTGGATGGGTCCTTTCTTTCTTTTATCAGATGTTGATGGACCTTTATTTTATTCATTTACTTATATGTGATGCCAAGAATCAAACCCAGTACCTCACACATGCTAGGCAAGTGCTCTGCCACTGAGCCACGACCCCAGCCCTCGTCCTTTCTTTACTCTGCAGATAAATCATCAAGCTCTCCTTACATCAGGCTCCACGATTCAAATGCCAGTGTCCATCTTTTGTTTGAGCCTGAATTATTGAGTTTGGCCATTATCTGTGCTAAGCTCACTGGGTCACTGTTAATCCACTCCACCCACCACCGCCCCACCACAGATCCAGACAGAGTGAATAGAGATTGTGACATGAATCCATCCTGGGAATTCTAATGCTAACCTTCCTTGGAATCATACCTTTTACCATCTAGAGGGACACAGCAGAGGGTCTTTACCTCCCTTGGGGTGAAGCAAATACACATATAATTTTCAGTGGTCAGGTATCAAGGTCTGTCTCCCATTTGGGGCATGTGAGGACTGGTAATTACAGAGCTGAGAGTTTATTGCAGCCCAAATTTCCCTGTAATTAAAGAGTCGTGGAAAGCAAGCTCTGGGAACTCTGCTTTCCTTGTTAGCTAGGGCCAGTCTCCTCCAGGGATGGGGCCTCACTGGCAAGGGGAAGGGGACCAGGCTGGTGGAGGAGGCTTGGAGAAATGCCCTAGACTGTGCATTGCCTCCAGGAATTCAAGTCTTGGGATACTGGGGTGGGTGGAGGAGGGGAAGACAGAACCTCATAGGGTGTAGCGTCAGAGAGTTTCATTGATGTTTTGAACAATTTCAGAGTTGAAAGACTTGAGGGAACGAACATCTGTGTGCCTTTCACTTATCACACAGATATTTACTGTGTGCCTTGCCGCAGAGCAGATGACTTAAGCCAAGATGCAGAGAGTCAGTGGTTTGCAGTGACTGTATTCCAAGCTGGGACCACAGTCCAGTGTCCTTTTGCAAATTCTTTTGTGTTTGGAAAATAGAGATTCAGAGAGACCAAGCCTCTTCTTCAAAGGTACACAGAAAGAGGGGGAAGACCAGGGCGTTTTGGAACCCTGGGCTCTGGCGGGCTGTCTTACAACCTGTGCCCTCTCCTCAGGTATGAAGAGGAACTGGCCCTCAGGGCCACAGCTGAGAATGAGTTTGTCCTGCTGAAGAAGGTGAGTAACTCTGACTTGTGGGGAAGAGCTCAATCTTGGATGCTTGAGATTTGGATACTGGGTTGTGTTCTCATCAATCCAAACCCCTGGCAAATGATGGTGGACTGGTTTGGCTGCAGAAGCCATTTTGGGCCCCCAGCAATACAGACAGTGCTGATGAGGCTTGAGAAAAAAAAAAAATCTCATGATGTTGGTCTGTTTATAAGCAGCTTGATTATCTGAAATGTTCACTTGTGAAGCCAAGGATGCAGCTCAGTGGTAGAGCACTTGCCTAATATGTGAGGTCATGGATTCAATCACCACATACACACACACACACACACAATCAAAATGTTCACTTTTACAGCTGTTTAAAGCACATGTGAGCATGGCCTCCTCCCATCATCCCAGATGCCAGGTTCTTAGCTTGCTAGTGATTTTGAAAGTATGACTGTCATTCAATGCCACCAGAGAGGATTAAAACAAAACAAAACAAAACACCCTAAACTCAACCCAACCCAAACCACAACAAAAAAACAACCCAGGAAAAAACTGCTCATGATTTCCTTTTTGTTTCAAATTGGTGAGTGAAATAATGTGCTTGCTGGGCATGTTGGCACACACCTGTAATCCCAACAACTCAGGAGGCTGGGACAGGTGCATTGCAAGTTTGAGGCCAGCCTCAGCAACTTAGTGAGGCCCTAAGCAATTTAGCGAGATCCTATCTCAAAACAGAAAGGAAAGGGGGCTGGGGATGTGGCTCAGTTGTTGAGTTCCCTAGGTTCATTCCCTGGTACCAAAAAAAAAAAAAAAAAAAAAGAAAGAAAAGAAAAAAAGAGAAATAATGTGCTTTTCAGTCACTTGATTTGTAAGTGATGGTGGAGTGGAGTGGAGGGCTGGTGACAAATCTGCCAGCTACAGTGTGACCTGGGTCTCAGGCAGGAGTGTCGGTTGTTGGGTGTGGGGTGTTGCCTGGCCTGGGCCCCTTTGCCTGCCTATGCTTGTGCTCTGAGGGCAGCTGGGTGGGGAGGCAGTGAGGCCAGGCCTTGCTTTCAACAGGGTCCTCAGCCCAGGAGCGGGTCAGACTTCACTTCCTTCCTCCAAGTGGTTCCATGTTCATGCCATGGGAGGGAATGCAGTAGCTGATAAAAGAGAGAGGCCCTGAAGGGGAAGATGAAGAGTCCAGGTTGGAGGGAACACGCAGGCTGGAGCAGGGACAGGCCAGGCAGAGAGTGGGCTGGGAGATGGCCTCAGGCCCCAGAGAGTGCAGAGGCTTAGGGAACAGCGTGGTGGGTGTGCCCTCCCAGTCCTCTCTTGTCTGTCTCCACAGGACATAGACAGTGCCTATCTGTGCAAGGCAGACCTAGAGGCCAATGTGGAGCCGCTGAGGGAGGAGGCCATCTTCCTGAGGACCCTCTACGAGGAGGTAACATAAGGGCATTTGGGGTGTGTCCCCTCCTGGTTCCTGGGTCCTAGGAACATTCTTTACCTTCCTAGGGCCAGAACACCTTCCTTTCTGTGACCCCCAAGGGACTTTCCTCTTGTTTAGGCCTCCTCTCAGAATGGGTGATTCTCTTCCTTTAAAATGATTTGAGAGACTGTGATTCATTCCCTGTCCACTTGGCATGACTGGGAATGGAGATGTGACAATTAATTCCCTCCTCTGGGTAGTGTAAAAACCCAGTTAGATAATTCAGGATGTTAACTCTGGCTGTTACCTGATAGATTCCATTTGGACGGGTAGCTACAGCTGGTGTGAGGAGGTCAGGGCCAGCGGTGGAGAGATCAGTGGGTCTGCACACACAGAAATCTGTCTTTGGGGGTGCTAGTGGAAATCTGTCCAGGTGCTAGTGGAATTCTCCCTTGCTCACTGCCTGGGCTCATGGGCCTCTTCTTCTCAAAGCTACATTTCTAAAACGTCCTTTCTTGCTGGTAGTTTTCTAATTTCTTTCTTAAGGTCTGGAGATGGGGCTGATTGCCCACACAGATGGGATGGGAGGGGGTTTTGGAGTCAAGGGCACTGGTTGTCTCCCATAGGAAATCCTCATCCTTCAGTCACAAATCTCTGAAACCTCAGTGGTGGTGAAGATGGACAACAGCCGGGAGCTCAATATGGACACTGTCTTGGCTGAGATCAAGGCTCAGTATGATGATATTGCCGGCCGCAGCCGGGCTGAGGCCAAGTCCTGGTACCAAACCAAGGTAAACGGGAGGGCGAGGCTGCCCCTCTGAACCAGGAGGATGGCTGTGAACCTGGAGCTGCCTGGGACATGCACCCCTGCGCCCCAGAGGGGCTGCAGCTGAGGTCCCAGGCAGAGCAGGGCCAGGGGGTGGGACTGCTACAGAACCATGGGCTGGCTAGTAAGACTCTCGTGGTGACATCCCGCTGCGCCCTCCAGCCACTGTGTCTGTACATCTGCCTCCCAACCTGCAGTGCGAGGAGATGAAGGCCACAGTAACCCAGAAGAGTGAGAACCTCTGCAAAAGCAAGGATGAGTTCAACCAGCTGAACCGCAGCATCCAGAGGCTGACAGCAGAGGTGGAGAACGCCAAGCAGCAGGTCAGGGATGCGAGGGCCCTTGGGGCCTCAGCCACTCCTCTGGTTCTGTTTTCCTGCTCTCTTGGGGAATGCCACGGTCTTTGAAGAGGCTTGTATTCTAACTGTGCCAGAGAACCCATCCCCTCTCCTGTTGCCAGCACTTGCCATTGACTTCCCAGTGCTTATGGATTTGATAGATGTAAACAGCATCAATCTTTTATTTCTCTGGTTTTATGAGTGATAAGGAAATGTCCTCATGCACTTGCTGGTCATTTGTCTTTCCCCTCCTCAGGATTGCCTGGGTGTGCCAGTTGCCCGGTTTCCTACTGGGATTCCTGTCTTTCTCTTGGTGATTTGTAGCATTGCTGGTCCATTCTATCTAGATTGTAGCCCTTTGTCAGCTGAGTGTGTGTTGTGATCCATTGATCCTCTCTCAGTGCTCATCTGTTTGCTTTGCTTAGGGTCCTTTCCTGAACAGAAACCTTCATCCTGGATGTGGCCAAATCTATCAGTTCTTCCCTTAGGGGCTTCTACTTAGAAAGTTTTGAGATAAACCATAGTGGCCTCTAATATTTTTGTCTTCTATTAAATTATAGTATTACCTCTCACATTAAATTCTTCAGTCCATTTGAAATTTATTTTTTGTCTATATAGTGAAGAGGGTTTCAAATTTAATCTTTCTACGTATAGTAAGAAAATAAATAATGCATTCTCTGTCCCCAATTGTGATACCACTTCTAATGGAATGCTGAGCTCACACGTAAACCTGGCTCAATTTCCATCCTTTCCCTCTTGTGTGGCTCTTCTCAACTACAGTTCAAGATGTATCACAAGTGACTTGTCACTAGTACTAGTTGAGCTAATGGCATGTGGGAACAGATTACTATGTAGAAACGAAACTGGAGAAGGTTTAAAGTCGTCCCCATCCTGATGTTGGTCTTGCTCATTTGCATCCCGATGGTCCCTCTCCGTGGGACAGAAGGTGAGGCTGGAGTCCAGCCTAAGGGCAGTAGCTGTTCTTTGGACTCACTGGGCCAAACAGTGAGATCCTGTATAGTGGCTTCTGAAAACCTGAGCTTGTCATTGCTTAATTGGGTAGCCTAGGACAAATCACAGCCTCTCTGACTCTCAATTTCTTCATCTGCCTAATGGGAATAATCATGCCTGTTCTGACAAGCCCACAGAATCACTTTGAAGGTCAAATAAGATAATACCTGTGAAAATGCCTTGTAAACTAACATTGGTGTTCAAATCTATGGTAATATCACTAATGATTATCTGCGCTATTCCGTTGTTAACATTTCCTCCCTCTAATGGTTGGCTTGTAAAACTCAACTGGGTTATACAATAAAGTGGTACAAAAATGAAGGGAAATAAACTCCAAATGAGCTATTCTTTTTCTGCCCAGTGAATTTTCCATTCTTCCATTCCTTTTAGAAAGCATCAAGTTCCGAAGTTGACCATTTTAAATGGAGGCAAATAGGATGACCAAGGCCACTGGAGAATTACCAAGGACTCCACGGTCTGCGTGCCCTTTGCAAACTCTTTATCTCCTCTTTTTCCCCACAGTGTTGCAAACTCGAGGCTGCCATAGCCGAGGCAGAGCAGCAGGGCGAGGCAGCCCTGAGCGATGCCCGCTGCAAGCTGGCTGAGCTGGAGGGCGCCCTGCAGAAGGCCAAGCAGGACATGGCCTGCCTGCTCAAGGAGTACCAGGAGGTGATGAACTCCAAGCTGGGCCTGGACATCGAGATCGCCACCTACAGGCGCCTGCTGGAGGGCGAGGAAAACCGGTGAGGGCTGCGGGAGGGTCTGAGGTCCCTTCACATCCTCACTCAGGGCTGGAATGGTGCCTCCCAGGACTGGAATTCTCCAGGCAGAGAATGTTCAAACTGGGATCAGCTCAAACTGATCATTGAGTTTATCCATTTTCCCATTTTGTAGACAGGAAAACTGAGATCCAGAGTAGGGAAGGGGCTTGCTCAAGATCACAGCCAGGTGGTGGCTAAGCTAAAATAATACCAGTATAGTGCAAAAGCAAAGGAACTTGGCTCTAATAGCTCCCTCTTTCTTTTACCTGCAGGTTGTGTGAAGGCGTGGGATCAGTCAACATCTGTAAGTTAGTTGTGGGGTGGGTGTGTGGTTGTGGGGGATGGCTTTCTTAGGTGTCAGTCTTCATATCAGGGTACATCTAACTGGGGATTGAACCTCTGTTTGGATGAGGGAGACCAGAGCTGAAGTCCCTGAGATATAGTCAAAATATTTGTCCCCAACATGGACCCATCTGGAATATCCATGAATATGATAAGTTCTGATCCCTCTAATTGGTTCTACAAAATAGCCTAAGCCCTTCTGTTATACATGGGTGACTCCTCATGTGGTCTCATGTGAAAAAAATGCTAGATTTATATTTTGATCATTTGGGGCCTCTGTAGGTAGCTTGATTTTTTTTCTGCTGTATATACCCTACCAGGCCAGGTACCTATTTCTGACCCATTTGTTTTGTCCACCTTTCCAGCAACCATATTTCTAGATGATTCATTTAGTGTGATCCATCAGGTTTTGCATGAATACATCTTAACTCCAGTCTGGTCCAAATAGAGTGAGGAGTCCAATTTGCATATCACATTCCTGTAAGAAGCAGATTGTAGTGGCTTTAGGTTTGCCTAAGACTTATGTTGCTGGTCCCTCAGAGCATGAAGAGAATTAATCACAGGTTATAAAAGATTCTGGGTCATACCATGTCTGGGATAGAAGAGACTTCTGACCTGGTGTTTCTGTCCACAGGTGTAAGCCGTTCCCACGGTGGCGTGGTCTGCGGGGACCTCAGTTCCACTGTCTCTCGTGGCCTAGGGGGCATGGCCATCGGTGGAGGTGCCTTGTGCTCCCCTTCTGTAGTGGGGGCCTGTTCAAGTGCAAGATCTATGCGGTTTGCATAGACGGGTGTGGGTCTCTGGATGGATTGGGTCTCTGGGGGGCACTGGGTTTCGAGGGGCAAGTCTTTTTTCTTATGGCCCAAATGTCAGTTTAATAACTTTCCATTTCAGGAGTATAGAAGTAATTCTCCAGTTTCCTTCTTATTAGAGTTGTGATTATTCATCAATTGTAAACCTTGGGTTTGGCAGGGAGGTAGGTAGAAGCATGCTTAGCATATGGGAGAGTCCTCATGCTCTGCCCTCAGATAAGAGGGGCTGCAGATGCTGCCTCACATGGTAGGGGTATTGGGGGATGTGGGACTAGGGTTACAGGGAAGCCTCTCACTTGATCTGAGAGATTGGATGTTCCCTGAGCCCCTTACTGGGCCTCTTATGTATTCATATATCAGAAATAAATGATTGGCTGAGGCTCATCAGCTGAGTGTGTACTGTTGATTCTTTGACATCCTGTTGTGTTTGCACATGAGTTTTCCACAGGACTCCTTATTTCTTCTTGTGTGCTTGATTAAATGTCAGTGGCAAAAGGCTATCTCCTGGGGCTGGGGATATAGCTCAGTTGGTAGAGTGCTTGTCTTGAATGCACAAGGCCCTGGGTTCAATCCCCAGCACCACACACACACACACACAAAAAGCTGTCTCCTAGCAACCGAGTGCCAGCCTCCTTCATCGTTTCCTCACCCATCCAGAGTCCTGATTGTTTTGGTGCTTGTCAGGATATGTTCCAGGGATGACCATTCACATCAGTATCCCTGTGGGTTCTGGGCTCCATCTAGACTATGACTCAACAACTCTAGGGATGAGCCCAGAAATCTGGATTTTTACATGCTCCTGGAATATTGCTGTGCCAATTAAAGTTTGAGGATCACTGGTTCATATGGGCAGAGGGAAGAAGAGGGTCAGATAATTCTGGTTATGGTGAGTTTTCCTCCGATTCTGCAGGCGAAATGAGTTACTCCCTCTGTGTTCTTCCTTTGACTTTGCTGAAAGGTCAGAGCCACAGCCTGGGCCACACACACCAGAATGGGGTGTGGGTAAGGGGAACCTCTGTTCATAAAGCATCTACTAAGCATCCGGCACATTATGTACATATTTCATTCATTCCTCACAGCAACAGTATTATTATTCTATTTTCTAGATAAGGAAATTAAGGCACAAAGAAGTGACTTTATTAAGGTCATACTTTTGGTCCAGGATCCAAACCCCATTTAGGGAATGCGAAGTTCAGATACCTTTCCACTGAATTCTCTAATTGTTCCTGCAGGGTCAACATTCTGGCTCATCAGGTACTCCTGGGCAAGGGATTCTACCTGACTAGTTGTTGATACTTCAGGGATAAGAAATGAAAGGGGACATGGAGGGCATCTTGGAAGCTTTGTACAAACATCTCCCCATGGACTCTGTTCTCTAAGAATTCTGGATGGATCTTACAATAGTGCATTTAAGGCAGGCCTTTTGGGTAGGGATAATTCCTTTTTAGTAGGTAGTTCCCCGATGGCTTGGACTGAGGTCCAGGGTGAACTCTGCTTCTGGCCCATTCCTGAGCTGAGAGTCCCCAGGAAGTGTCACCTGGGGAAGACTGCACAGAGCCTCCTCTTGTCCAGGGTGACCAACACTGGATATGACGTGTTGATGAGAGGGATCTCAGATGGGAAACTTTGTTTCTCTTCTTGTATTGGAAGAACTCTGCTTTTCTCTCCTTATTTAATTTGGAACCTATTTTTTTTTATTAGTTGCTCAAAGCATTACAATGATCTTGACATATCATACATTCGATTCGACTAGTATGGTTGTATGTATAAACGTGGCTGTATAACCAATGTGATCCTGCAATCTGTACATGTAGAAAAATAAGAACCTATTTTTTTTTAAAGATTTATATAAACCTGGCTGGGTAGAAGATATTTTGCCACAAGAATACATATTCGATCTCAAGACAGAAAAACCTTTGAAAGTACTCCTGGGCAATGCAATCCCGCTGACATCTTTGGATCATGTCTCCAGGGTCCTCATTGATCAGGTTATTGTAAGAAAGTTCACAATTTCCCTCTGAAGGTTCTGACTGAGTCTGCTTAGATGAACTGACAATGGACAGGTTAATAAGAGAAAATTCATATGATTTATTAATGTGAAAATGTGTATGGGAGACACAGACAAAATCGAGACTCAAATAAAGGACCAGATGGTTGAAGCTTCAGCAGCATTTTGAGCTACAGAAAGAAATAGGGGCTTGAGGTTCCTGGGAGGTGGCAACAAGTTACGGGAAGGTGAAGGGAAAAAATGTACTTCAAACAGATGTTGTCGTATTACGTAGATAAAATGTCCTCAGTGCTCTCTCAGAGTTACTTTTAGAAGAATAGATGAAAAGTCTGTGCATTGGTGACTTTGAGTTTTTACTCTTTTCTGGGGGTTAATTTTTCCTGGTTATTTGATGAGAATTCTACTGAGGGGGCTTAAGAAAGCTGCATTTCTTTTGAAAGAAGTTTCCTCTGCCAGATAGGGGAGAAGAAGATGATCAAGGGACTGTGGGGGTGGGGGAGAAGGACACAGAGACTTTGATTCCAAGTCTGTTTCTCAAGTTCAGCATGTCAGGGGGCGCTCTTTGGAGTGTTGTTTTCTGAGCCCTTCTCAGTGCTTTGACCCAAGAGGACTAGGGTCTTTCTCAGCAGGTTAGTGCTCCAATTTTCTTTTGCCTCCGGCACCAAGAGGGTCTCACAGGGGGCTATATCATGTTCTGAATCCCACCAGGTTTGGGGTAGGGGCAAAATCAGGTTGAAAGGGCCACTCGAGTAGCTCTGAGTCCCATAGAACACTTGCTGTCCTGGAGTGAAGGATCATGAACGGGAAAGGGTCTGTGTTTCCTTTTTGATGATGGTGGTGGTGATGGTAGTGGTGATGGTGATGGTGGTAGAGGTGATGGTGATGGTGATTGTGATGGTGGTGGTAGGGGTGATGGTAATAGTGGTGGTGATGGTGATGGTAGTGGCAATGGCAGTAATCGTCATGGACGGTGTGTATTTACCAATTTGTGCTTTGGGTGTTTCCTTCATTTTTAATGTATAAGCTTATTCTTTGTGTGCTGCCCTCTCACCCACGTCCCATGCAGGCGACGGAACTGGGGCTCCTCTTGGTGAAGTGGGCTGGCTGTAGAATAAAAGCTAAGAAAGAGAAGGCGGTGACAAAGCCACAGGGCACAGAAAGTAATTTTTGAAAAGCGAGGGCAGGATGGCGGGAAGATCTTGGGGAGCAAGCTTCCACACTAGAAAGAGAGAGGGAGTCCACGCTTGCTTTATTTATATGGGGAAACATCAAGGTTTTCCATGGAATGTTGTTTGACAAAGGAAGGAGGTGGGCAGACAGTTCCCAATGGGTTACACCCAACTCCGGAGCTACGAGAGCTGTCTCTAGTAGAGTGAAGACAGAGACCTCATGCCTTGGGTGATCTGATGCACATGGGAGAGCTGGGATAGTTCCCAAGGGAAAAACCTAAGTCTCCATGGCTTGGTATGGAGTGAAGACCCCTCAAGTAGCTCACAGGTGGCTCCCCACATGGCCCCTACTCTATTCCATTTCTATTCCATTTCCTGACTGATCACTTTTCACCATCACTGCCCAGAAGCAGTGAATTACGGTGGACACATTGGAGATCTCGCTCTCTTTTGCTTTTTTTTTTTTTTTTTGGTATTGGGGATTGAACCCAGGGATGCTCTACCACTGAGCCACATCCATAGACTTTTTTGTCTTGCTAAGTTGCTTAAAGTCTCAGCAGATAACTGAGGCTGGCCTCAAACTTGCAATCCTCCTGCCTCAGCCTTCTGAATTGCTGGGATTATAGATATGCACTACCACTCCTGAATGGATCTCTTGGTATTTGAACAAAGCAAAAATGCTCAGGCATTTCCAGGGGCACAAAAGTGTCTAGTGAGATTTGAGGAGGAGAAAAGTAGCACAAGGCAGTGTGAACTAAGCCTTCTTCCATTGCTGGTTCTTCCAGATAGATACCCATATCCAAGAACAGCAGAGCTTAGTGTTAATGTCCTAGTTGCTATAATCTTCAATAAACAAAACACCCTCTAATGTCTTTGTTTCCAGAAAGCAGTAGTGATGTGAAGAGTCCAGATAAGGGGTAATTCCTAGATGGTCATTTCCATGTCCATGTGGAACACACTTTGTAATTTCCTCAATAATGTGCTTAATTTGTGTTTCTCATGATGCTTGGGTTAGGTGAGTACTAAAAAGTCACATTTCCTGAGATCTCAAAAATTGAAGCAAGCACCAATCCAAGACCCTGGGGCCAGGAGAAGGAGCCATCTTGGGAGTGTTGGTGAGGACAGCCGAGGCAGAGGGGAACTGAGACTTGGTGGGGGAGTGTTAGTGCTTTAGGAGGGAGATGACCAAGCTCAAATTTGTCTGTAGATTTGGAAGGGTTATAATCCATACTTTTCAAATATTTGGAAACTTTGTGTTTGGGGAAAACATTGAATATTTAAATAAGAATTGATTTCAGACAAAGATGAGATTTCCTCTGATGAAGATGTTAGCTTGGTTTGTGATGTTTCAAAGGAAAAGAGAGCCTAGGAAAGAGATCTAGACTCACTCCCACAGACAGTCCTTTACTGGGGCTGCTTCTCTTCTGACTTTTCCTTAATCTCTCAATGTCAGATCACGTGACTGCAAACATTTCATTTCTAATTAAACTTCAATCCTTAGTTACTTGGATCATTCCTGTCGCCTCCCTCAGGGAACAAAGCTTTTACAGGGAGAGAGATGCAGGAACCCCAGAGCCTGAACCTAGAAGAGTGCGCTCTGACTGAATCAGTTGCCTCATCTGTATACCAAGCATGTAAATGTATTAAAAAGCTTATTAACATCTTCCAGATCCATCAATTTAACTTTGTGTGGTTCTTTGTGTGTGTGTGTGTGTGTTGCTAAGGATTGAACCCAGGGCCTTATGCATGTGAGGCAAGCACTCTACCAACTGACCTATATCCCCAGCCCTCTATTTGACTTTTTAGTGCATGGTTTCATATATTTTGGTTATCAAATCTAGCATTTTAGTTTTTCTTGATCCACGGTGACATAGTTGTTTTCCCTAAGCATGTGCTCACTCCAGCATTCCAGATCCGAAGGAGGTGGCTGGGCTGGAAAGACCTTAACCCTCTCCTCTCACAGTCCCCCAGAATGATGCCCAAATTGTGAGAGAATCTCTGAAACCTGGCAGTACTGGCAGAATTGGGGCTCAAATCTCTATCTCCTGACACTTTAGCCTTTGAAAGTTAACCTTTCCTGTGGACAATGATATACCCTAAATTGTAAGCATGCCCTCAGGGACAAGAGAGCCAGGAGAAAGAAGAAGGACAGGCAAAAGTCGGAGGAGGCCTGCCTGGGTGACCCATGAACGTCAAATGCAGTGGCAGCCTGAGTGCCTAGAAGCTATGAACCCAGAAGAGCTGGGAGACAGAATAAGAGATCTCATCTTGGGGCTGGGAGGGGATGTGTGTGGTGAGGGGAGGGCTGGCAGGCAGGGAGCAGAGGAGAGTCCTGAGAAAAGACCAGCTAGAGGAGGGGCATGGGCTGGCCCACGTGGAGGTGAAGAGAGCGGTCCCAGGAGCCTCAGAGGGTGGACTTGCCTCACTGCGGGCAGGTCCAGGTCTGGAAGGATCTGCCCTGGGCAGAGGGCTTGGACGTGGCTGAGGAGTAAGTGGGGAAAAAGGAAAGGGAGGGAGTCGCCACTGGTTTAAGAGGTACACCTGTGTTGGGAAGTCATCTAAAACTGGCAAAGGGGATAGGGTTGTGGCTTCTGAGAGGGGTTATAGGTATAGGGGTGCTGGGGCTGTGGTCCAGGCCTACAGGGACTGAGGAGGACCAAGTGGAGTCGGGCAGTGGAAGTGGACAGGAAGAGGCATAGTCATGGGAATGGTGGCAACAGGAGGAATCCTGAGTGGGGCTGGACTGGGATTGGTTGGCTGGTCCTGGGGCAAGAAGGGAGCAGAGATTCTGTAGCTTACAAGATCACATACCCTTCTTGCATTGCAGCAGCATTTATTGAAACATAGATTGAGACAACCCAGAAGGCATGGCACCCACAGACAGTCATAACCAGAGGGGACCCAGGAAGTGACCTAACCTTCTCCATCTGACCAACTCTGCATTGGACAATCCCCTTTTTCTCTGGGCAGGGGGAGATCTGGAGCAAACATGGAGCCTTTGAAATGTATAAAGGTGCACTGAATAGCAAGACCTGTCCAAAGTCCCCTAACCAGGGGTTACAGGCAAAAGGATTTCCACCATAATGGGCCTCTCCACTGGGAGGTCACAGGAGGAGTCTGGCTGGAGCAGGTTAACCCAGAAGAACAGTCAGCCAGAGAGACAAGCAAAACACAATAAAGAATAAACAGGCAGGGTCTTGCCCAGAGGCCATTCTTGCTGGCAGTATAGGGAGTGCTGGGAGTGGGGCCTCCTCTGGTTGCGGGAGGCCTGGCTGGGTGGTTAGGATCATGCCTTGACCCAGGGGAAGGCTCAGCTTCCATGCTGTCCAGCCCTACAGGGTCTGAGGAGGACCAAGTGGAATTGGGCACCCAAGTGCAGTCAGGTGACTGGTAGTGTCCCAGAGAGCTTGGTGAATAATTCAAATTGGCCACAGGTATTTGGAGCTAGCTGGAGTTAGGTGAGGGCTAGGAATGGCCCTCTAAAACTGAAGCCAAGAGGAGAACTAGGAAACAGCTCCCTAAAACAAGAAGGTGGAGGAAAGCGGCCCAGGGGTTTTTCCCTCTCTAGGAACATCTGGGAGATTCTGGAAGCAAGCACACATTTTCCATTCACACATCATTCAGTGCTGGGGTGGACACCGGTGGGGCAGGCGGCTTGGCAGGAGGCCCCCACACTACGCAAAGCGGACTGAGCGGCTGCTCGCGCAGCTGAAGCTGGAGGAGCGGGGCTGGCAGGGGCTGCAGGAGTCGGGGGCCATTACTGTGATGCTGCCCCCGGTGGCTGAGGGCCCAGAGGTGATCTGGCGCCCAGGGGTGGTGCTATATGAGAGGCCCCCACAGGTGACTCCACCACGGGAACTGCTGACACCTGTGGGACAAGGAGACACGGAGGGGTGAGGGGCTTGCTGTGATCATCTAGTCCACCCCAAGATGGGTCCAGAGCACTCCTCAAGGGGGCTAGTGGTCAATGGCGGGGCCCAGTTCCTCTCAGCTCATCGGGAAGGAAGCGAGGACTCCTGGACCCTTTTCCAAGCCTGCAGCTCACTAAGGCCACCCATAAAGGGACTCAGCTCTGGTTCTGTTCTTCCCTTACTGGTCTTTGGTGAGAAGCCAGGGGAGAGAAGAGGTCCTCTCTCAGTGGGGGACAATTGAGGTTCACTGGCTTAGGCCAACGGGTTCACCTTTGCCCATCACAAAGCCACTTTTCTGGGGAGTTTCAAGCAATACTTACAGACATTCACGGAGCCCACACCCTCGCACAGCCTGGGGGGAAAGAAAACTCCATGAGTTCTAGGCACTGAGTAGAATTCTTGAGACCCACGGTTGCCTGGGGACAGAAAGTCATCCTGTGTCCTGTGTACAGAGTCTGTTCCTGAGGGGGTCCCCCAAATCTCACTCTCTTTAATGGCTCTCCCTCCATAGAGACCAGCTCCTCTTTTAGCCTGAGTGCGGGTGGTGGTGGTTAAGAGAAGACCTTCTCTTGCTGCCTCCAATCAGATGCCCGTGCCCCCCCGCCCCCCCCCCCCAGCACCGGGTTTTCTAAGGGAGCTCTTGGCAGAGCAGAATCCAGTGCTCTAGTGTGTTGAAGAGCTTTTGGGGTGGTGCAGAGCTATGTGGGGGTGCATCATTGTGTGATCAAGCCCCGAGCAGCCATCTGAGGAAGCTTTGCCACAATAATGGGTTTTAGAGGCACGTGACTTAGGTGCAGGTCCCAGCTGGGCTGAGCTGCTGTATGGCCATGGGAAAGGCGCTGAACTCCGAGCCTACTTCTTTGTCTTTGGATGGAAAAAATGAGACCCACCTCATTGGATGGTGACGGTTATAAAGTGAGTGCTTGACACCGAGCAAGCATACTATTAAAGATACTATTAGATACTATTAAAGCCCAGTACTACCCTGGTCAGTTATGGGTCACACTTGGACCCAGGACAGTTCGCTCTGGGAGACCAGGGCCTCCACCTTGTCCCATTCAAGTGCTCCTCAGGCCTGACTCTGCTTGCCCCAGGCCTGGGCACACTCAGGGCAGTATAGCTGTAGACAGGCCTTCCCCTTCTAAGCCCATAAGGTCTTTCTGGGACTCACCTGTGCTCCTCGCCCTCCAGCAGGCGCCTGTAGGTGGCGATCTCGATGTCCAGGCCCAGCTTGGAGTTCATCACCTCCTGGTACTCCTTGAGCAGGCAGGCCATGTCCTGCTTGGCCTTCTGCAGGGCGCCCTCCAGCTCAGCCAGCTTGCAGCGGGCGTCGCTCAGGGCCGCCTCGCCCTGCTGCTCTGCCTCGGCCACAGCGGCTTCCAGCTTGGCACGCTATGGGGTGGAGATGTGAGGCAAGGCTGAGAGAGAAGGCTCAGCTTGCCTCGCCTGAGCTCATGAGGCTAGGGCAGGGAGAGGGAAGACCTGCAGAAAAGGTCGGGGCCACGACCAGGTAGTTCATAGGCTGGAACATGATGGAGGAGTGGGGTGTGCTTTCACCTTCCCACGGATGCAGGGTGCCTCTTTTGGAAGTCAGTGGCCTGCTCATCCCAGCCAGAGTGCTGTGCAGTATGGGGGAGCCCCTTCCCTCTCTCTGGGTCCTTGCTTCCTCCTGGAGGCAAAGGACCTGGCATTGTAGCCTGCTTGTGCTGAGTGCTTGAGTATTCCCTGTAACCTACCTGGCACTTGGCATTCTCAATCTCAGCCGTCAGCCTCTGGATGATGCGGTTCAGCTCATTGATCTCCTCCTTAGTGCGGCGCAGGGTCTCCCCGTGCCGGATCACCGTGGCCTTCATCTCCTCGCACTGGGGAAAGCAAAAATGCTCATGAGGCTCAGCATGGGAATCCCCCCCTCTCGGGATACCAAGGATGCCTGACAGGTGGTACAGTGCTCAGCCTTGGCAGCTTGGCCCTGCACCCAACCTGACAGCTGTCAACCCTTACCATCTCTTACCATCCTTCAAGTAAAAGAAGCCTTTTCTAATAGGCAGTTCACTTTCCTCCCACTGCCTTGTCAAGGAGGCAGGTGTCCTAAGTCACTCACCTTGGTGCGGTACCAGGACTCAGCCTCAGCCCGACTGCGACTGGCAACATCATCATACTGAGCCTTGATCTCAGCCACAACGCAGTCCATGTTCAGGTCACGGCTGTTGTCCATCTTGACAATGACTGAGGTATCTGAGATGTGGGCTTGGAGAACGCGGATCTCCTGTGGGGCCAACAGGCAGTGCATTTGGGTCTGGTGCCTGACCCTGGCTGTGTGCTCCCCCAGGGAACCAGGCTCGCTCTTGGGCGGGGGGGCTGATCAGGAATGCCGTTTACCTTCTCCTTCTGCTACCACCCCCATCCACACATATAAAACAACAAGGCTGGAAAGGGCCCTAGACATCATGTCAGAACAGCCTCTGACCTCACCATGGGAAAACCAGGGCCCAGAGTGTAAAATAGGCCTGTTACCCAGTAGGGGAGCAGGTTGTGGTGCCCAGGGGAGTGATTAGTCCACTAGTTAAGGCCCCTTCCTATGTGGGAACCCCCACCCCACATATACCTCTATATTTAATCATAGACCAACACTCCACCGACCAGTGTAGACATGACACTCCAACCCACAGGGGTGCTCATAGACCCCGGAAGCTATGCACACACATACACTCCATTGTTCTCATACATATGAACACAGATGTGGCCCAGGCACATACACCCCACATACCACACCCTACCCTGGTCCCCTCTCACATGGGTGCCCTTGTTCTTTTCACTTGGAAACACCACATGCATACGCACCCTACCCCAGCTCCCCCAGTCTTGCAACCTCCCTTCCAACAGCCCTGGCTGGTTGGCAGGTGCCCTCACCTCTTCGTAGAGGCGCTTCAGGAAGCTAGATTCCTCCACCAGGGCCTCCACGTTGGCCTCCAGGTCTGATTTCCGCAGGTAGGCGCAGTCCACATCCTGGCATTTGAACAAAGAGGAGGTGGGGGAAGGAGGCCAAAGGAAGGACCTTGAGTCAGTGTGGTTCTGTGCCCAGTGCTGGAGGTTGCACAGATGGGTCCCCTTCCATCCCTCCCTCCCCTGCAACCAGCCCCCTTACCTTCTTTAGAACCACAAACTCGTTCTCAGCTGTGGCTCTCAGAGCCACTTCCTCTTCATACCTGGAGTGAGAGAGAAAGGCTGGGGCTGAGAGGTCTATTCAGCTCCTGACCAAGCTCTTCCAGGGGTTGAAAAGGAATGAACCCTCTTCAGGTATTATCTTGTCTTCTCTGTCATCTATTAGTACATGGTTCATGGCTAGCTCTGTCCCAGCCTGGCTTCATTTCACCCAAGTCCTCTGCTTCTGGAATGAGATCAGGAATGCACATTCCACCCCCAAGCCTAATGTTTGTGCATCCTGGATCCAAAGAGAGCGAGTGTTACTGTCAGGAGAGCACGAAGCCTGCATCAGAAAGGGAAGCGATGACGGCTGTAGGACTCTCTGGGCTTCCTTTATTTACTTCCCTGGAGATTAATTCCAAGACTCACAGGGCCTCCTAGGGGTTGAGGGGGAGCCCAGGAATTTGGGGAAATCTAAGTCTCACCGCTCAGCCCCGCTGGGTCCCAGGAAGTCTTGTTAAGGGAATCTTTAAGAAACTGTTACACAGGGCTCGTGGACAGAACCTTCTAGATTTCCCTTTGAGTTGCCCTGGGCATAGGCACTCACTTCTTCTTGTAGCCCTCCAGCACCTCCTGCACGTGGTTGAGCTCCGAGGCCAGCCTCCCACTGTCAGCCTCCACACACTCAGCCTCCCGCCTCAGGGTCTCAATGTAGCCAGCAAACAGGGGCTCCAGGTTGCTCTCACAGCAGCGCTGGTTCTGGTAGAACTGCCACTTGGTCTCCAGCAGTTTGTTCTGCTGCTCCAGGAAGCGCACCTGCCATTTGGGAGAAAGAAAGAGACTCAGGGCGGGGAACTGGGGAGGTGTCTGGTACCTAGAGCTCTCTGCTCTTGGATGCTGGAAGCTGAATAGGGTTGAGCCATGCAGTTGAGTATCTGAGGCTCAAGGGACCCTGTTCCCAGCACTTAAGGGAGTCACTTGATTGACCTAGGCTTGGCTCAAAGCCAAAGTTCTGGTTAAACTTTCTGCCACTTTAAGTGGGCAAGTTTTAAAACTTTTTGGTATTAGGTTTTCTCATTTCTAACACAGAGCTAATAGCTGATGGAGCTGTGAAGATTGAACCAGTTAATACATGTAAAGTTCTTAGAACAGCCCCTGACATGTATTAAGTGCTCAGCCAATTTAACTATTATAATTACCAGTTTTCCTTTTATTCATTTATGCAACAGACACTTAATTTATGCAACAAACACTTAATTGCAACAAATACTCACTATGTGGTTCCAGGGCCTGCACTGGGACACACACATCTTTGTATCTATGTCATCTGTCATTTGATACCCTGTGGATTATCACAGTCCTGCAGGGGTAGACCTTGTCTTGCCCATATCACAAATGGGGAAACTGAGACTCCCAAGGTGTGAAATGACCAGCTCATGGCAAGTGATGGAATGAGGACTCAATGTCCCTTGCATCCCTGTCCACTGTCTTCACCTGCCTACCCCAGTATGTCTATCTAGCAGCTTATCTAAACTCTCTCAGCTCCTATTTGTTATTATAATACTCCAGTGGGTTATTTTCAGGATTAACTAAGATCTCTAAAGAAAAACAGGAAGGTCACCCCTTTGCCCCAGAACCCCAAACCTGATCCTTCTGCTGGGCGGGAAGGTGGCTTCCCGTCTCCCTCCAGTCTCCATTGCAGCACTCCATCCGTGAAGAGGCTGCCAAGCTTGGGTTAGTTAACTGTCACTCACCCACTACTGTCTTTGGAAACTAATAATAACAGCGAGCAGTTATTGAGCCTGGACTATTTGCCAGCATTTTCTATGCAGGAGCTCATCAGTCCTCCTAACGAGCTGAGGAGGATGGACCTGTTATCCAGACATATAACCTGTCTGGGGCCTCACACTGCTGACTGGCACAGCAAGTTCTTGGGGGAGGCAGTGTGCCCTGAGTGGTGCCCATCACTTCACATGCCATTGGGCCATGCACCATGATGCCTTTTATTCTCCTCTTTATCTCCTGCTCTTCCCACACTCAGGGCCCAAGTCCAGTTTTTTAAGGACAGCTCTGTGACTGCCATTCTCTTGGCTGCAGAAGCCCACACAGCCTGACCACCACAGACACAGTTTCTAGACCACACCTGGACCTCATAAACTTGGCTGGAACAAAGTGATGGAGATGGATCCTTCTACCTGAATTGGTCTGCGTTTCTTTCCCTCTGCGGTTTCCAACCTGGCAGCCAGCCTGTCTCCCCAGCAGACTTTTCGAGGGAGGGCAGGGCTGAGGTCTTCTCTGCACCATCATAGGCCTCAAAACTGACCTTGTCGATGAAGGCAGCGAACTTGCTGTTGAGGCACTTGATCTGCTCTTTCTCCTCATGCTTCACGCATTGCGCGTTGGGGTCGATCTCCAGGTTGAGGGGCGTGAGCAGGCTCTCGTTGACCGACACGGTGGTGATGCAGGGAGCGCTGGGTCCGCACACGCCGCCGGAGCGGTAGCCGAAGCTGCGGCCGCAGGACCCAGAGCGGAAGCCCCCAATGGCCATGCGGGGTCCGCAGGAGCCCAGGTTACCAAGGCTGCGGCTGCTGAAGCCCGTGAGCCCCCGGTAGCAGGACACTCCCCGGTAGGGGGTGGCACTGATGCAGCAGCGGTTGCCAGTTTTGGGGGCCACAGCTGAGCAGGAGCTGAAGTTCCTGGTGACCCCACATCCTGAGCTGATCCTGTAGGAGCGGCAGGACATCGTGGGAGTCTGAGCAGAGTGTGAGCGGCTGTGAAAGTCAGTGCAGGCTGTGGAGCTGAGGCTGAGGATCCTTCTGGTCTCTCTGATCCTCCCTGGTCCTTTTATTGGTGGGGAGAGCTGGGGTTGGCTGCATAAAAGGAGTGAAAAGCCATTTTATGTTGTTTATTGGCTTGGGGAATTTTCCAGCAACTCCCAAGGACTCATCTTAAAGGTGAGCTCAGCAGTGATTCCGGCACCGTAAAAGTATTGAAGATGTTATTAGGGACACTGTACGTTTGCACTTTTCATCTTCAAAGCTCGTTTACACACATTAAGTAATTAATTTTCTCGCAGTCTCTCTGTGAGATGGCCCCAACCCACACTTGGAGACGGAGTTGAACTCCACAACAGTCTGGGGGTGGATGGGTTTGGGTTATAGGCAGGGCCATCATCTCAAGGGAGAGTTTTTGGGGTCTCTGGTTCGGTGAGCCCTGGGGAGCCATTGCTTCCACCCAATTGTGGTAAGGCACATTCTCTGGTAAATCACTATCTCAGGAACTGATAGGTCAGGAGTGTCTACATGCACCCCCGCAGCATTGACTGGAAGGTAGTTCAGGACCAGAGGGGTGTTTTTGACCATGTTCCCTCCAGTACAGAGGCTGCAGGGGACCATCCTTTGGAATCTTCTGGATTTCAGCCCAGAGGGCTCTGTTTCAGGGTCTTTATTTCTCTCTAAGCAAAAATGCAAACCACTCAACTCTCAGTGGCCACAATAATGACCACTTGTGGATAATGGGGAGACTCCCCTTCAGCCACTTTCTTCTCTGTGGCCCAATGGAGTGGAGAACCCAATCCTGAGATTATCTGGTGGCTACAAATTGCTCTGGGCACCTTCTCTTTGCTCTGGAAGAAGAAACAAATCCTGTGAGTCTCCCCTCCTTCTGACCACCAGCCAGAGGAGGGGAGCTCATTCAGTTCACCAGCCCTGGTTGTCCCTCTTAGAGGAATGCTTAGAGACTGCTCTACACTTGTCTCAGGACCCTATAATTTTTGGCTCTAGGGGGGCTCTGAGAGTCTTGGCTGTTTATGTCCCTGCGTGTCCTTGGGCCAAATATTAGGATATTGATTGCTATCCTTTTAACAGCACGAACCTTGAAGATGTGGTCTCTGCCCCTGGGGAGGCTAGTCAGTGACCTGAGGTGTTAGGAACTTAGGAAAGAAGATCTGATGAACTTCCTCAGAGGGTGACTCCTCCTTTAGGGGCCTTTCAGAACCAAACTCTGCCACTGCCATCCCCCGACATCCTCTGTAGGGTACCCTGCATTCTATCCTGATGTTCATGGCCAGCCACCTTAGGTGTCCATCTAAAATCATACTGACACTCCTACCCCATGTCTTACCCCTGTTCTTCAGGGAAGGTAGAGAGGTCTTTGGAAGTGGGTTGAGGAGAAACATCTGGGGTTAGTAACTTGGGCAATGGAGTCAAAGTTGAAAGACCTGGTTCAAGTCCTAGCTATGTGGCTTTGGGGAAGCACTTAACCTCTTTGAGCCTCTGTTTCTTTTACTGTAAAGTGGGATTTATTCTTACCCTCCAAGGTTGTTGGGAGAGTTAAGTGGCTAATATGTGAAAATGTTCTCTAGGTGTCATAAAACTCTGTATAAGGAAAGGGATCATTGCTTCCGGTCAGAATCAGCCCCCTCCCTCCCCAGCATAGTGGCCCCACCCAGGGTCTTTACCTCCCCTGTACATTTATGACTTCTTTACCCTTTCAAGATTGTGTTTAATGTTTTCTTTAGCCTGATTTCACTCGTATAAAAATTTGGGGTGGAGTCTGGGGGCAGAGGGAGAAGACTGTCTTGGGGGGAGCTCAGGAGATGACTCCCAGCCTCACCCCTGGGCGGGGTCCCTGGGTTGTTATTCTCAGTGTCCTGAACAGGAGTTCACTGCCCAGGTGTCTTGGAGACCTGGGGTCATGTGCTATGGACAAGAGGGATTGGGGAGGAGGACCTGGTAAGCAGGAGGTAGGGGCGCCTTGAAATCTCATCACCCCAACTTGTAGAAGCCTCTGCTCGCCTCCGTTTGCTCAGATGGTGGAGTCAGACCCAACCCTGCTCTCCTCAGAGGCAGCAGGAAGGGGAAGCTCTGTCTGAATGGAGGTTTTATGTCAGTTGCTTTGTCTTCCCCAAACTTGCTGTGGAAAAGATGGAGGACTGTGCTGGGGAGAGGGGAGGGTGGCTGACTCCTCCTGGCTGGTCCCATGTAGGCCAGAGCAAGTGAGAGCTCACAGGCCAAGTCAGCCTGGAACAACTGCCCTGGAGGGGCCTGGCCTTGGCTGTACGGTTCTACCCTCTGGAGGGGCAGGGCGTCCTGAGCCCATGCCCAGCTCTTCCTATCAGCCACACACTCTGGGGGACCAGGCCCTATCCTGAGAGTCAGGATCTTTTGTGGGTGGGGTGGGAGGCCTCCCTCCTTTTACTGGTCTCATCATCTCTGCCCCCCTATATCCTGCTGATTCCTGCACTGCACCCCTCTCTCTATCTCTTAGACTTCTCTCCAGGCACACCTTTGTCTGGAATGTTCCAGAGCAGCCACCTCTTCCAGGAAGTCTTAATGAACTAATTAGAGGGCGGCTGGGATTTCTTCTCCTGGTGTCTCCTAAAATGCCCTCTCTGGGCTTCTCAGGTAACTCCCAATTATCCTCCTCTGCACACTCTTGAGCTCGATGCAGTCACGCATCACCCTCTTTGGTCCTGCCCCGTGCTGGCCCCTAACTTTGGAGGCCCCCACCCAGTGCCAGAATGTCTACTGGAGTCCATGACCCTTCCATGATTTAAAATGCTCCTCAGAGGACTCTTCTTCCAGGAAGCCTTCAAGAGCTAATTGGGAGAGAGCAGTTCTTTGCCCCACCCAGGAGCCCCTGGTAATTTCTAAGATCCTTTAGGAACCTGCCCCGGTCCACTAAGCATACTCCCAGGGGCTTCCTTAGAGGCCTTGCAACTCATGCCTCAGCCCCACCCATGCTGGTCCATCCTCCTCCTTTGTTTGACTGAAGCTGGGATGCCTTAGTCACCAGGGACTCATTACCTCCCTTCCCCTCTGCTCTTTCTACTATGTCTGACATTCCCCATCACCACCTCCAGGAAGACTTCCTGGATTTGTCAAAAGGCAGGAGAGCACAAATACCTTCTGCCTATCCTTAGAGCCACCGCAAACCCTCCCAGTTTTGTATTTGTATCTGCTTGGGTTATTCTATCCTTCCTGGCTGGCTGGTTCTCCCGAGTGGATGCTGATGAGCTCCCCATAGACAAGCCCTGTCCCAAGCAGGGGCTTGATGGCTTCCTGTACATCTGGTTCACAGTGGGCCCTCATGCTGTGGACCACACTTTCATTATGCATGCAAATCAATGCCACCTGCCTCCAGTGGGACATGGCTCTTGAAGGGGCATCATAGCACCATGACCCTTTCTTTGGCATTTGGAGGCTTGGGTATGATTCAGAGACTCGGTGTGGGAGGGATGAGGGTCAGAGCTGTAAGAACTTGGCTGAATGGACAGCTGCTTCTCTGTGTCATAGGGTGGTTCCTCTTCCGGCTGGCCAAGGGCTCCGTGGCCTGCCCCCCTTTCTTTCTTCTCAGGGCTTCCCCACCAGGAACCCCAGGAAACTCACTTTCCTCCCAGACTCTGTGCATCTTCCTCCCTGTGGTCACTGTCCCTGGTGGCTTGTCTTTTTCTCAGAGCTTCTAATTTCAGAATTCAACTGTATTAATTAATGGTTTTGAGATATTTCTTCTTTTAATTTTAGCAATAGAACCATTTTCCTAAATCTTAGTAGGAAACTAAATATATAAAGCTATAAAATCACCCCTGGGTATCCATGGAGAAATGGTTCTGGGAACCCCAAGGATACCCAAATTAAAGATGCTCAAGTCCCTTACATAAAGATGGTGTAGTGTCTGCTTATAACCTGTCATATCCTCCTGTATGCTTTAAGTCACCTCTAGATTACTTACAAAATCTGGTACAATGTAAGTGCTATGTAAATAGTCTGTCATACTGTGTTGTTCAGGGAATAGCAAGAAAAAAAGGTAGTTGTTGTTCAGTTTAGACACAATTTTCCTCCACTCCATGGATGTGAAGCCATGAATAGTGAAGGTGACTTGCATATTTTCTTAGAACAAATAAGCGTGTCATGTTAGTCTCCCTGCTGGCTGCTCGCCCCGCCCTCTGGACTCCATCCCCAGCACAGGAGGGTACCCCATAATACATTAAGTCAGATTGCTCCAAACCGCTGTGACTCGACACCCCACCCCTGTCCTAACGATGGCTCAGGAGGTCTTGCTCTGCCTGTCGCTTGCCCATTCTCACTTCGTCTTCTTCCCCTGATTCCCCACTCTCAGCAACCACAGTGCTCCTTGAACATGCTGGGAGCCCTCCCATCAGGACTGTGGCACTGATTCTTTCTTCTGCCCGGTGCTGACTTGTCATCCACATGACAGGCTCCATCGCCTCCTGCGAGTCTTTGCTCAAAAATCACCTCTTGCAGCCCTCTTTTAAAAATAGTAACCTGCTTTCCTATCCTAGGGCATTCTGCGCCTGGCTTATCTTTTTCCGATCTACTTTATTCTATTTATTTTAGTAGTTGCTTATTTATTTATTGCTGCTTATTTGCTGACCAATTGAAGTATACATGTGTAAATGAATGAACATCTCAGATTTTTTAGATGTTTGAGGTTTGGCAGAAATTGCACTTGTGGAAAGCCTTGGTCTTTGAGCCCTAAGGTGCACGCCCGGTTTGAAAACCACAGGACTCTTGCACTTCAAGGCTGTAGATTTTGAAAGCACCCTTGGGAACAAAGTGAGAAACACAGGTGATGGAAACAGGGTTGTGTAGTGCTGGTAAGAAAGGGAATAGATTTAAGAAAATATATTCATTGTTGTTATGTCTGTGTCCTTCGTGCAATTTTGGTTGGGGAAAAAAAAAAGTTGAAAGACTAAGCTCACCTTTCACAATGTTAGCCTTTGAAAATTCCCTGTGCCCTGTCACTGTGGAAGGTGGCGGCCAGCAGAGGGCAGCAAAGCCCCATGACTAGCCTAGCAGAGTCCGTGTGGTGGCAGGAGCAGGAAAGGCCAAGGAGGTATCTGCTTCCCTGACAGCTCAGACTTTAGGCTCTTCAGAAGCTGGATGCAGTCCACTGACTCTTGCCTAGACTATTGCAGTAGTTCCTAACTTGGGCCTCAGTGGTCGCTGTAGGAGTGATGAGAGGCAGTTGGATTCTGGCTATTATTTAAAAGCTTAGCTGATGATATTGGTGGATAGATTAAACATGGGAACATGAGAGGAAAGAGGGGTTAAAGATAACTCCAAGGATTTTTGACTTAAGCAGCTGAGTGGAGTTGCCAATAATGTGGAAGGAGCTGGAGAGGGAAGCAGGAAGAGGAGCTTGTTTGGGGACATGATTAGTTTGAGTACCGTTAGACACACAGGGGGAGATGTTGGTGGGTGAGTTGCATATACCAGCTTGTAGCTAATGGGAGGTCTGGGCTGGAGACACAAATTCAGGAGTCACTGGCTTATCCATAGCATTTAAAGCTGAGACGGATGATGATGTCACCCATGGGGTAGGGCAGAAAGATGAGAAGGAATCTGATGACTAGAGCCTGGGAGTCCCAACATTGCCTTGTCATCTAGCTCGAGAGTTGGAATCAATGCCATTCCAATGGCATGCATCCGTCAGCCAGGGCCCAATCAGGAGACAGCACCCCGCAGTAACTTGAATGGGGAGTGTTTAATACCAATAATATGGGATGTCAGCGTTATGAGGCATTGGCCAGTGAGAAGTAAAGAGAACTCCAAAAAATAGAGAAGCAACAATGTGAGAAACGGTTCCTACCCCTCGGGCCATGGTGGAGGGCCCAAGGGAACAGGCTGGGATCTAGACCTCCCTGGAAAGAGCAGAGTGTCACTCACTGGATGCCAGAGAAGTCACTGGGGGGGGCCACTCCAGTGGAACTTTCTGGAAATCTTCAGAGCTGGAAATCCACCTTCTTTGGTGTGGGGAAGGCTTTTCACAAAGAGGGAACTTGCTGGAGGCGCTTGGCTTTGAAACTGCCCAAGAGGGTATCAAGGGCAGCTATTGGCATCTGGTGCAACTGGCTGCTGCTGTGTGTTGCAGGAGCATGGCACTGTAGAAGCCTCTGTGGGGAGGGAACTTGGCTCTGGAGAACCCAAACAGGGACCTGCAAGGAGGCACGTGGAAGGGAATCTCTTATTTGAAACACCAGCCGACAAAGCTTGGAGTTATCTTTAACCCCTCTCTTCCAAAGGGACCAGATCATTTTCACAGTGTAGGCAGGCAAGGGTGACCTTAGAACTGAGGCCATAAATTGAGCCCTGGCACAGGGTGGATGTAGGTCTGGCTGAGAGGCACCAAGGCCACATGAGGAAGCCTTGGTATTGCTGTCTTGGAGGTGTGTGCAACTTTGCATAGGGGAGAGGAGCTGGAAGTCAGGAGCCTCTGGAAATGGGGGCGGGGTGGCTGGTGAGGCCAGGGTCAGGCAGGCCTGAGGCTGTGAGCAGGGCACTCTGTATGTCCTTGGGTTGTTGACCAGGGTCTGGGTAAAGCTGAATATATAAAGATAAAACATGTGCTTCCTGATCTCTAAGAAGAGCTATCTGGGGGGAGGCTGACCAGCAATCAATTCCTACTATGACAGATGTGCCCTAATGGAGCGCATCCAGGTTCCTGGTCATGACCCACATTGGCTGATTCCTATTTCTGCTTGAAATAGGAATGCTGTGTCTTGGCCTCTATGATGTAGCCAGACTCAACTCCGGGCAAGTCTCAAGTTTGTCATGCTCTCTATCACCTCTTGGTTTTTGCACACACTGTGGCCTCTGCTTGGAGCACTTCTTTCTTCTTTGTGTGGCTAAGGCATCATCCTTTGCTTCTCTGATAGGACATCACATTCTTTAGGAAGTTTTTCATGATGCCCCAAGTCTGCATTAGGCCTCTACCCTGTGCCAACTCTACTCTTAACAAAGAATCTATCAAATCGAGACTTAATTACTTGTGCATCTGTTCTACCAGATGGATTGGAAACTCTTCGGGGATAAGAATCGAATCTCATTCCCAACTCTTATGTAGTGGGCATTTATCAAATTGTTGAATGTGAGTAAAAGATGACAGGCCGGAAGTGAGGTGCATGGAGGAGATGGCAGTAGGAAGTGTGTGGGCAGATCACGAAGTCCTTGAAAACCATGTGAAGAAGCCTGGGCTACTTCAGGAGAGCAATGGGGAGCCATTGAGGTCTATAAGCAGGGGAGAACCACGACTGGTCTTCCATGTGAGAAAGATCTCTCCAGCAGCTTGGAGATGAATGAGTTAGGTGGAAACAAGAGCAGAGATGGAAAGACCCCAAGGTCCCTGCAGTGATCCCAGAGGACCTGGCACTGGGTAGGACCTGGGAACCAGGTGGAAGGGTTCACTTTGGTGAGGAGGAGGGCCCCTCTGAAGGGTAAGGTGAGCTTGGGGAGAAGTGGGCTGTTTGTCACTTGTTCTGAGAGTCTTTGCTCCATGTCTTCTTTGTCTTGAAGAGCTGAGCCCCTCCCTGGCAGGTTCTGAGCTTTCTTTTCCCAGTGCTTCCCCTGGGCTCAGGACACCAGTCCTTGGCAAGTCCTTAGGAGGATGGACTGGGGGCCTCTAGGAGACAGTCTCCCCATCCCCAGTGTAGTCCAGAAGGAGAGGCCAGAGTCCTGTTAGAGTGAGCTTGGCAAGTTTATTGAAAACCCAGAAACATAAAGAGCAGAACAAACAGGTGGCACCCCCACCCCCACGTCTCTCTGGAGCTCGTAGACATAACCCTGCTGTGGCCAGGGCTGGGCCTCACACCACCAAAGGACAGGGGCAATGGAGTGCTACAGAGACCACCTCTCCAGCCGCAGCCACCACCTCACCAATACCCCAGGAAGAGGAACACTAGGACATAAGCCACTGGAAGAACCACTGTGGGTGCCGTAGGGGTCCCTGAGCCACCAAAAACTGTGGGTATTTCTGGGCCAGGAAGAGAAGGAGAGAAGTGTCCCCGGGCAGGGAAGGCAAGAAGCAGGAAGCAAGAGTTGGGGACACCTGCACTGTGCAGTCCACACTGTGCTCCAGCTCTACCAAAGCCGCAGGTGGCCCTGGAGCCCAAACACCTGCTTTTGGCTTGAACAGTCCTTTTCTCCCCAGGTACACTGCGTCTGGAATTGGGCTCTACCTGCATTTCCCTGGGAAATGGACCGTGAGGAGTGATCCCAAGGAAGGAAATTGGGAATCAGAGAGAAGCCAGTGGGGCTGAGGCTGTGGGCAGGATATCTATACTGTGGCAAGATCCTTTAGGGGATGTCTGACAAGGCACAGCTGCTGTTGGTGACTGGGCAGGAGGGGTGGCTGGAGACTTCTCAGGGGCACAAGCAGGGGACGTTGAGTTGGTTCTCCTCTGGACAGAAGCTGGGGCCTGGGGGTTGGCTTAGTACTTGGTCCTGCCAGAGGTGGTGGTGGACGAGAAGCGGACTCTGGAGCTGCGGGTACTGCGGCCACCACTGCAGCTGCTGAAGCTACCCTCAGTGGGCAGCGGGCACGGGACGCTGGGGGCGCAGGCCTCACCCACAAGCACTGAGCCCCCCTTGGTGCCCGCGCTCAGCAGGTCCCCGTGGCTGCCCCATGCCCCACCCAGGCTGGAGCTGCAGGAAGTCAGGACCCCTCCTGTGGTGCGGATGCTGCTGCCGCCAGAGAAGGTGACTCCGCTGCGGGACAGGGTGGAGCCAGCGACCAGGTGCTCAGGCCCACACACCACGCCACCCCGGGTGCTGCTCACAGCTGCGGAGAAGAAACCATCAGAGGGGCTGACTCCAGGAGTCAGGGTCCTCTTTTCCTTCTCTTGTCTTGGATGCCCAAAGACTGTGACTGCACTAAAACCCAACAGCCAGGTCAAGGTGGGAGAATTCTGGAAATTCCTCTGGATGTTTGCATCTGTCCATCTGCTGACTATCATATGAGGCCCAAGTTGGTGGGAGTGAGGGTGGGGGCGGAGTGGGCGGGGTGGGCTGGATGACCCAGGCACTGGAGCCTCTAGGAAGCTGTGACCTTCTCTCTGCCGTTATACTGGGTCCCTGGTGCATCCCCACGTTTTCCACTTACTCTCCCATAAGAAACCCTGTCAACATGGGTCCCTTGTCAGCTCTGGACACATTTCCATGTCCCAGGACTTGAACCCTAACCTCTGCATAGACCAGCCCCAGCCTGTCACTACACACTCTTTCTGCCCCCTTCTCTCACCAGGGTCTTTGCTCCATGTGATCTCCCCTGGAGCTTAACCTCCTGCTGAAGGGCCATTGCCTGCTGCTCCTTCCCCTGCCTCCAGGGGCACTCTCCTCCTGGAAGGGGTAGCTCTGACCATCTGACCCATCCAGATTAGCACTCAGTCCTACCACGCATCTGTGTACATTTGTGTTTTCGAGTCAGAAATCTGGACCTGGATTCTGCCTAGTTTTGTGACTTCCAGCAAATCACATCTAGTATGCCAAGGCCTGCTCCTCCTCCCAGGGGTCCTTCCAGGACTAGGGTGGCAGTAACTAGGACTCACCTTTGCAAGAAGATTGAAATTCTAGAGAGCAGGGGCTGGCCTGGAGCTACCCCATAGTGCTCTGCTCAGTGTCCTGCGTACTTTGGGCACAACTAGTACTATTTGACAGGAGGGGGAACTTCCACTCAGTTTGTCCCATCCTTGCCATCAGGGAATGACAGACCTCCCTGGCACAGGCCTTTCCATTCCTTCTTTCTCTGAGATGGTTCCCTTGAAGGACAAGGTCATTCAAAGCAAAAGGACTGAGTCTCTTCTGGAACTTTCTCCTACTTTGATGACTCTGCACACCCTTGTCAATGCTTTGCTCTGGGGAAGGCAGACTCCAAGAGATCTTGGACCTCAGCTGAGGACATGTCCCAGTCCAAGGGGCAGGTGGCCCCTGCTTCCCTAACTGTCTTGGTCATAACCAAGGAGCTTCTTGGGAGGGCCCTGTACCCTGCATGAGCCTGAGTTTAAAAGAAATTTGAAGGAGAGAGAAATGTGAAGAGGAAAAGGCATAAACTACTTACATATGTTAACTGGGCCAACGCCTTCACAGATGCTGGAGAGAAAGGAACAATTTAGTTCACAGGCAGGGGACACTTGGCTCTCAGTCTCAGCTGTACATGCGACTGGGGAGCTTTGAAAAAACCATATGTTCCTAGAGCCTACCCCCAAATTATTTTTTTTTGTCACCGAGGATTGAACCCAGGGGTGCTTAACCACTGAGCCACATCCCCAGCCTTTTAAATATTTTATTTAGAGACAAGGTCTTGCTGAGTTTCTTAGGTCCTCGCTATGTTGCTAAGATCTTCTTGCCTCATCCTCCTACCTCAGCCTCTTGAGCCACTGGGATTACAGGCATGTGTCACCATTCCTGGCTTACCCCCAAACTACTGAATTAAAATATTTAAGGAAATGTATTGTTATTATTTTTAACAAACCAGCCAAGCAAGCAAAACTCATGAGACACTGTGCAGGTTTACAGACTTCACATTCGAGAGCACAGATCTAGAGCTACCTTCTAATCTCTGGACAAGGACAACCAACTAATGTTTGTGGGAAATGTATTGCCATCTCTGGGAGCAGCTTAGTTTAGCAATTTTTCCCCTGGCTCCTCCCCTTACTTGCTTAACCTTCCCAGATGCCTGTGTCTGACCTCCTCCCTCCCAGAGCGCTCACCGGACTTCCTCGCCCTCTAGCAGCCTCCTGTAGGTGGCGATCTCGATGTCCAGGCCCAGCTTGGCATTCATGAGCTCCTGGTACTCCCGCAGCTGCCGTGCCATGTCCTGCTTGGCCTGCTGCAGGGCGCCCTCCAGGTCCGCCAGCTTGCATTTGGCGTCATTGAGGGCCGCCTCGCCCTGCTGCTCTGCCTCTGCCACTGCTTCCTCCAGCTTGACTCGCTGCAGGGAGGGCAGTTTGCAGTTGGGCTTTGGCAGGGGCCCAGGGGGGTTAGAAACACTGCCCATGGCTGATAGGGATGTAGCTGGGGCCAAGCCAGGGATGGAGCCTCTGGTGGCTGTTTTCCTAGGGATGGTGATCCTGTAGTTTGCTGTCACCAGAGGGTAGAGCTTGACTTTCCCTCCCTTTCCATCCACATTGACTTCACCCTTCCTGATTTTTGCTGCCCATGGGGTCCAGAGAATCCACCTGTTCTTTTGACCTCCCCTCCCTCTCTGGGTCCGCCTCGGGTCATTCCTCCTACGTGGGAGATTCTCCCTTCTTCCCTATTTCCTCCTCCAGGAAGTCTTTCCTGCCCAAAGCCTCTATTCCTCTGTTTCTGGGTCTTGGCATGACCCTGACTTCATCGGACTTGGGGCTCCCTAAAGCTAGGGGCCCTACCTCTCCCGCTCTGTGGCTTTCTCTCGTTTTTTTTTGCCCACCTGAGCCTTGGCATGCTCGATCTCTGCCTTCAACCTGTGGATCAGCCGGGTCAGTTCATTGATCTCATCCCGTGTGTGGCGTAGGTTGTCACAGTGTTGGCCAGCTGTCACTCGCATCTCCTCATACTGGGATCAGAAGGCAGTGTTTTGAAGTTTCAAAGGTCAGGTAAAGACCACAGCCCCCACTAATTTGGGAACTTCAGAACTTCCCTGGCTCTACTCCATTGAAAGGAGCACTCTCCCCCCAGGGCTAGCCACACCTCTTTTTGCCCACCTTGGTCTGGTACCAGGCCTCAGCATCAGCACGGCTGCGCCTGGCCACCTCCTCATACTGAGCCTTGACTTCGGCGATGATCCCGTCAAGGTTCAGGTCCCTGCTGTTGTCCATCTTCACGATGACTGATGTCTCTGAGATGTGCGACTGCAGCAACTGGATTTCCTGTGTTGGAGGAACAGCAAGGCAGAAGGGCTCAGAGTCTCATCTGTGGCTCAGACCCTGCCATAGAGTCCCTAGGATGTGACTGGGATCAGGGGCAGAAAAACATTGCTATTTGGTTTAGGACACATCAAGATCCTCTACACTGAGGGTAAGGGAAAAGACGTGTCCGAGAACCATTTCAGTGTCACACTAGAACCTTTGCTATCTGCTGGGAGATAGCCCTTCAACCCTCTCCCTTGCTTAGTAAATAGTAAAACTGCAGTGTCTGTGGACTTGGTGGGGAGAGTGGGAGCCATGCTAGGGATTCAACTTTTCTTTGGCTCATCCAGAAAGTGGCTTTGCTGGTCACATTCCATTGAGAGCTGCCAATATTTTAAACCATGGCCTCCCAAGTCTCAGAACTAGGAGGCTGGAGCTGGCTGGCAAGGCGAGGGCTCCTGGGAGTGTTCACTCAGGGTATCTTTGCTCAGAGCTGAAAACTCAGCTCTGCCTGGGTCTGCTCCAGACAAAACGGAACACATATGAAGCAAAAGATAACGAGTTAGTTTGGCTACTGGATCAGAAACACGTTTTCTTACATCTCCTGGCAAATCAGTTTTCCAGAGTCATCTGGCCAGTAGAAAGGAAGTGACATTCCTAGACCCCTGTCCTTAGCTTGGCTTATGGAGATTTGGATCACACATGCAAGGTGGCCATTCATAGGCCTGAGCCAGGCTGCTGAGAAGCCTGCTCCCCTGACCTGCTCCACTTGCAGATCCATGACACAGCACATAGACTTGGGTGGTAGGATGTAGGATGCCAACGTTTGAAAATATGCCAGCCTAGGCTAAGCCACCGGGAAGTCCAGGTCAAGCACTGATCCCCTTGGATGCCTTAGAGACGAGCCTCACCTCCATGTACAGGGTTTTAAGGAAGTCAATTTCCTGAGTTAGGGCATCCACGTTGGCTTCTAGATCAGATTTATTCAAGAAAGCTGTGTCCACATCCTGCATAGAAGAGAGAAGGATAAGATACTTATTACCTGTATGCTGCTTACCCTTCCCAACTTGGCAGGATCTGCGAATGGGTGGAAGATCTGGTCAGTTTCCACAGGACCAATTCCTACAGGCTTTTGGGATGGGTGGAATGTCACTGAGTGGAAGTGACTATGGCTCTTCTGAGAACTCCTCCAGAGGCTGCTGGAAATTCTCCAGTGCTCATTTGAAAGCAAGGATTATCTAGCTAATTCACAATACTTAAAAGGTCATCTTTTCATACCTCTGATTCAAGTGACCCAATGAAGTAATCTGATGCCAAATCAGAATTTCCAAGGGAACCTGATGTGATCTTTGGGATTCTGCTGTCTTTGTGTACTCACAAAGCACTGATCTCCTCAGATGCCTGAGAGATGAGCCTCACCTCCATGTACAGGGTTTTAAGGAAGTCAGTTTCCTGAGTCAGGGTTTCCATGTTGGCTGAGTTAGGGTATCCATGTCTATATCTGAAGATAGATGCCAGCCATTCCTGGCAAGGCATAACTTGCAGAGGAAAGTAGGTGGGTGTGGTACTACGAGGTGTATTCTGGGATTGTAAGTCATACCCACCACCTCAGATATCCCATCCACTGAGATGTGTAGAGCTGGAGAAGAACTCACAGCCCCCAACCCCATGTTAGACATGGAGACACTGGAGCTCACATTCCCTTCCATTTTCAAACATAGTCCCTGATTCCATGGGACTCCCTGGGATGTTTCTGGGGGTTCTTGAGAATATTTGCCCTTCTGGAGGAGAAATTTGGGTTTGTTGCTCTTCTTTACCTTCTTCAGAGTCACAAACTCATTCTCAGCATTGGCTCGGAATCCCACCTCCTCCTCATACCTGGGTAATAAAGATGAAGGGGTTAGTTCTCACTGCAAACTGAGAACCAGTTACTCCTAAGCCCTCAGCAAGCCTCCTGAGGAACTCTCTGCTCCATTGGGTAACTTGGCTCCCTGTTCCATCTTTAAGACCTATGAGTTGGTGGTCTTAGTTCTTCCAAATCCATTTTACCTTTTCAACTTGGATTTGGGGGTCTGGAGATCTGGACCATTGCTATACTCCTCTATTAGAAATGACTTAGGGTCATTGCACTTGACCATTGACAGAGTAGGATCTAACTCAATGCTGAATGTGGGCATTGTTTTCAGAATCAAGGGAATCCTTTTCCTGGGAATCTCACTTATTCCCACTGGCAGTATTAGGGACAAACCATGCCCAATTCCAAGACTTCTTTATCCTCAGGACTCGTGGAGGCACTCTTCCTCCCCTTCACATATTACTATCCTAAATCCTGTCCCCAAGCTGTATATTGTAGCCAACCAATTCCCACCCTCCCAGTTGCTGTCATATGAGCTGGGCTGCTGCTTTGGGAGCAGCCTGTGCCTGTCATCAGTGTGTGCAATCCAGGTTCCACTCACTTCTTCTTGAAGCCCTCGAGGACATCCTGCAAGTGGTTCCTCTCAGCCTGCAGCTGGGCCTGGTCATTGACCAGTGTCTCCAGCTGCCTCCGCAAGTTGGTGATGTAGTTCTCAAAGAGAGGTTCTAGGTTGCTCCTGGCACATTTCTGCTCTTGGAGGAAGCTCCACTTGGTTTCTAAGAGCTTGTTCTGTTGCTCTAGGAACCGTACCTAGATCCACAGGGACAAAGAAATGAAGTGTTTGATAGAGTCCCCACACGTTGGCCAGTTCTCTAGATGGCTGGCAATGAATCTCCATCACATATGGACAGTGTTGTCTCTTTTGTTGACTTTCATTTCTCTTCCAATGCAGGTCACACTGGAAGGGCATATCCGTGACCCTCTACTCACGTTCAGTCAGTCTTGACTACAAATAGACATGTTTCAGTACAATACCCTCTTTCTCCCCCTAAGAAAGATGTAAGACAGTTCATGGGGAAGGTGGAAAGACTGATTCTGCTTAAGCTGGGGTTTTTCTATAGCTGAAAACAGATGCCAGCCATTCCTGGCAGACCATACCTTGCAGAGGAAAGTACATTTGGGGTGGGCGTGGTACCAGGAGGTATATTCTGGGATCATAAGCCATACCCACCACCTCAGATATCCCATCCACTGAGATGTGTAGAGCTGGAGAAGAACTCACAGCCCCCACCCCCATGTTAGACATGGAGAAACTGGAGCTCACAGAGTTTCCATTTTCAAACATAGCCCTAGCTTCCTTCTCCATGGACATGGCCTTGGGAGGTCAAGTCTTTTGGAAGTTCATGTCACTGTTCCTCTGCATCAGTGACTACCAGTGTTGGGACCTAGATTTCCCTCAATCTAGGCAACTTGGCTAAACATTCACAGGAGGATGTATTTTTTTTTCTTTTTACATGAAAATTACTCAATTCACTGTCCAATTTCCTAATCCTGCACAGATGGGGCCACCCAGCTTCAGAAACTGAATATCTTATTAAGGAAACCACAATTTCAAAGGATTAAATCTTTTGAACTTACAACACTCTACATCTGACTGAAGTCCTGGTACTTCCAGCCTGTTGAGGAGACATTTCTAAGTGACCAGATAGTAGGTCTCATTTTTTCCCAGATGCCCTCAGCTTTGGTTAGCCGCCCCTCCTTCCTCCAGAAGACATGACCAGGCCTTGGCCTGTGTTACCATGTAGCAGTTTCTCTGGCTTGTCCTCGTTCCTTGATAGAACCTCCCAGAGGTCATACCTCAATGCTTTGGTAGACACCCAAAGGATCTGGGTCAAAGGTGCTGCCCCAGAGCTGGACTAGTTCTTTTTAAGAGACAGAACTCCCAAGACTTTAGCCTCCCTATCCCAGACCCAGAGATTCAGCCATTATAACTACCTTGTCAATGAAGGAGGCGAACTTGTTGTTGAGGGTCTTGATTTGCTCCTTCTCATCCTTCTTCACCCTCTGGGCATTGGGGTCAATCTCCAGGTTGAGGGGTGTCAGCAGGCTTTGGTTAACAGTCACCGCTGTGATAGATGGGGCTGCTGGTCCTCCAATTCCTCCAACTCTGTAGCCAAAGCCAGGGCTGCTGAAACCATGGCCAAAGCCACTGCCGCCTCCAAAGCCCAGACCAACACCACTGCAGGCCCTAAATCCCAGACTGACACCACTCCTGTCACCAAAGCCGAAGGCCATCCTACTGCCAGGACCAAAGCCAACTCCACAACGGGTGGGATGAGGGCCTACAGCTGCCATCCGGGGTGCATGGGATCCAAAGTTGATGACACTCCGACTACCAAAGGCACCAAGGCCCCGGAGACCAGGCCCACTCTTGCAGGAGACAGAGCTGGCCTGAAAGTGGCTCAGGGTCTGGGGGGTCACGGCTGAGCAAGAGCTGAAGTTGCCCATCCTGCATCCAGAGCTGACTCTGTAGGAGCGACAAGACATGGTGGCTTCCTGGGTGAGAGCCAAGGATGATTGCAGAGTGGGGAGAGCTGGAGTGGGGAGTCCCTTTGAGGCTAGTGGATCCCTCTCACCCCTTTTATGTATGTGGGGATCTGAGGATGGGCCCCATAAAAACAAAAAAGGCATTTATGAGCTTGGGTAGTTAGCAGAAACTCTTCATGCCTATAACCTCCTTAACAATGAGCTAACTCGGACACACCTATTCTCATCAGGATGAGGACTGAAACATCAGACCCATAAACATTAAAAACACATAAACACATAAACATTATGGTCCTATTTTTCCTCATAAGTCCACCACAATTGCCATTATGGGGACATTAATTTGCTTTGGTCATAAATTCAGAGGTTTTTCCACTGCCAGTGTGGCTAACCACCAGAAGGTTAGGATGCTAACAGTCACGGCCAGAGGCTCATGAGGGGTGCATCTGTGCAGACATGTCACCCTAAAAAGGCGAGTGGGTGTACAGAGGAGAGAGACAGGGTCTGTGCAGCTCCACATAAGAAGCGATTGCAAGAGAATATGTTTTTTTTTACATCCCTGCGGATAGATGGAATAATCAAAAGACCTTTTGCAGTGTTTTATCTCTTCTCCATGGTCAGGTTTGGGTGTTTACGTAAGAGTTAAATCCATAGTAAAGTTTGTTTGGGCCAGTGTAGACATAGTTCTGATTTGAGACGCTCAGAGGAGATTCATTCATTTAAGAATTGATTGTCCACCCTGTGCCAGGCTATGTGGGTCTGTGTGTAAAGTTAACCACAAGGTTTGGAGTTCTTCCAATAACAGACCATAGATCTGATTTATAATCCTGCCTATGCAGGTTCCTTATTATTAGTGAATCTTTGGTTAGGGTACAGATACACACAGCAATAAGCATCTGGATAGAAAATGAAAAGTTCAAAGCAGCTGGATATTGTTCTTGTCCACAACGTTGGACATTGAAGCTGATTTACCTTTTCTGTTCTCTTATGTGACATGGTTCCTCCTTGTGGTCCTGTGCCTGGGAGAACTTGTGTTTGGAAGCTTGAGCTTCTTTGAGAAGCTTGGGATTCTAACTAAGAAGGGAATACGTGCTCTGGACAGGAAGTATACAGCTCAGGTGTGCACTATTTTCTGTAGATTCAGGTATCAGCTGTGTGTCTAAGAGGAAGGAAAAGCTGGAAAATAAATAACAAGTCGAGCTCCCAGTGGCCTCTGTGTTGCTGGGTTCAGTGCTGTTTTGGGTCTTCTTTTCCCTCAACTCAGCCATATTTAACATACTTGGTTCATCCTTGATGCACGTTCTTGTGTCCATTTCCAAGCATCACATTCTCCCAACTTCTTTTTAGTCTTCTTAGCCAGTTCTCCCTAACTTCTACACATCACAGCATCCCTGGGCTCAGTCCTGTGCCTTTTCTCATCTTTGCATACACCTTGGTGACATCAGTCAGACTCATGACTTTAAAGACTGTGCATCAGCTACTCCCCAGGCAGGGCTCTCCCCCAGACCTCCCCACACATGTGTTTTAATTGATAGCTCCATTTGGATATTAGACAGGAAACTCAAACCTAGTGTCCCAAGATGTTCCCCTAATCATTCCTATTAAATACTTTCTACTTGCCATCCTCAGTATCCCTGAAGCAGCTCAGACCAAAAATCTTGGAGTGGTCCTTGTTCCCTCTGTTTTTGCCATATCCCTCGTTCCATCCATTGGCATGTATATCTGGACTCTGACTATTTCTTGCCACTCCACTGCTGCCATGTGGGTCTAAGACCATCACTCCTCACTGGCTCCATCCATTCACCCTCCAGCTAGACTCCCTGCTTCCTGGACTGCACCTTCAGACTTCTCGCAACATTATGGTCAGTGGGATCCTTCGAAAGCCTGTTCGGCTACATCATTTCTGTGCTCAGAGCCAATGCCAAGGAAGATTCTCCAGCATGCCTCCCATTCCTGCTCACCCTGCTCCCACCACCGTGGCCTCTGGCTTGTCCATCAAACAAGCAGAAACACTCCTGCCTTAGACATTTACCGACTTGCTGGTTTCACTGCAAGGACATTTCCTCTTAAAAGCTCCTCAGCCATGTCCCTCAACTCTTCCAGGTCTTTGATCATGTTCCCTTCTGACCTCCATCCAGGCTCCCTGCTCCCTTTTCCTTAGCACTTCTCACCATCTGAGGTCATCTCTTGCACAGAATTGCAGTCTATCATCTGTCCACCCTGGCTGGAGCATAAGCTTTAAGTAGTGACAACGTTGTGGATTTTGTTCTCCTGGGTGACCCCAGTGCTTGGTAGAGTGAGGGCACATGGCAGGTATACTACCTAGTTCTGTTGAATGAATAAATACACCACAAAAGTTAAAAGCAGGAAGAGAAAGGAACGAGGGGAGCAGGGAGGATAAAGAAGAGGAATTGGGACATTAGGTTTTTGCAGATATTTTAGAAAGAGAAGTCTCCAGGCTTCACAGTGAGCAGGAATGACCCTGGAGATGCTGGTAGTGCAGAAACTCAAGAGCTCACAGGAGAACTAGTCCAGTTTCTCCAGATCCTGCTTCTAGGGCTTGAATCTGTCTGGTTGAAGGAAAAGACACCTCACTCCTCTAAGGATAGGCAAAAGTTTCCAGGATATTGAGAAGGGAACCAGAGGAACCCCACTGGAGGAGAAAGAGGGAGGGGAGCAGGAGGATGTCATCGAGGGCACCAGTGAGGACAGAGAACTTGATATAGACTTTGGAATCAGATGGACCCGGGTTCACTCCAGTTTTGCCACCTGTCAGCAGTGTGATCTGGGAGAGGGATGCACTGAGGGGAGGATGGTGACAGCATCCTGCTTCAGGTGGGTACAGGCCGTAAAGGGTGCTTGATTGTAGACAACTTGAAAACAGTAATGCAACCAGCTAAAATCTGTCTGTTTTTCATTATCAACATGCCCTGGCTGTTCTAAATAATGCTGGTAGACAAAGATCACCCTGACTCCATGGCATATCAGTGACCTTGGCCAGGCGGGTGGGGTGTTTAACCTCTCTGAGCCTCAGTTTCCTCATGCGTATATGGAGTTAGACCTTCTTCACATCGTTCCAAGGATTCAACGTGGACACATCTGGGATGTGCGTTGTCAAGGCCTGGGGACCCTTCCCGAACTCCATTGCTTTCCCTCCTCCTTTTCCTCCTTCCTGTCCTCTCTACCCTTTTCTCTCTCTTTAGCCCAAACCTCCCTCCATTTCTGGGCAGTCCTCCCTATTCCTGTCCTGCAACCCACACCCCTCCTGTGGCTCATTATCCCATTAGGCATTCCTGGGCTGTCCCAAGTTTCAGCTTCCTTGATCCCTGAGCAGAACGGGTGGGGTGGGGGTGACTGGGACCAGCCAAGCCTAACCCTGTCACCATCAGCACTTTATAGTTCTGAGGTATCATTTCACCAGATGATGCATAACACAACACTCAGACATTTTCAAGGGGGTGGCAGGTAGAGAGTGGGGAGGAGTTGTCCTGGCAACTCTGGGCTCGAGGTTTTGCTGCCATGACAGTTTCTTTTTGCTGTCGTCAGTCCACCTGAATGTAATCCTGGAGATCTGGCTGCGCCCAGCCGCGGCTCCTCAGCTGTGTCACTGGCCGACTGCTGGGTCATCATGATGCTATCTGTGGAGTAGGGAGGCGGGCCGAGTGGCAGGGGAGGGGACCCCCTCCTGGTTGGCTGAGCAGGGTCTGGGAACCCTGGGCATGTGGTGTGGCAGGGTGTGTGTGGGTTGGGTGGGGGGGGGGATGAAAGGGGGCAGTCCAGGCGCTGAGTAGCCTTTGCTAAGTGCCGCCTTCTGAGTGCTTCTGTTTTGCCTGGGGAAGAGTTTGTGCTGGAGCGAGACACTGGCCAAGGAGGAGGTCCTTTCTCACGCTGAGACCTGCCCCTGCTGGGAAAGCACGTTGGGAGTCCCCACAGAAGGAGCCGGAATGGGAGGGGAGGCTGAGTCCACTCTTGCCCATACCTCCACTTCTGCCCACTCAGACTAATGACCACTTGCTTGAAACCCAAACATCTCCCCAGGGGAGATAAAATGCATCCTCTTATTGGGCACCCTCTTCCTGCAGGAAGGATGAGGTTTCAGGTTTAAGCCAAATTCCTCCCATTACTCACGCAGTGCCATCTGGCCAGAGTGAAAATGTTCCTGCTAGGTGCGGTTTGCTTCAATAACCCTTCACTGAGTGCTCATGTGTGCCCAACACTGTAACTAGGTGCTGGGATGGCCAAGGGAACCCTTTTTCTGCTATCAGATCCACTAACTGAATCACTGTGCCATTTAGGAAGTCATTGTCCCCTGCCAAGATTCTTTCTGGGTGCTCAAGTAACCCTAGTAGAGAGAAGCAGCAGTTAGAGGGCTTGGGGCCACAGTGAGGAAGGGACCATTTGAGGCAGAGGCAGTGGGCACCTGGGGATGGGCCATCGGAGCAGGTCAGGGTGTGGGGGGACAGGAGAGGCTCTATGTGAGTACTTGAGAGCCAGGGGAGGATGAGGGACAAGGAAATGGAGACATTCTGGGAAGACAGGAGCTCCATCTTGTCCTTCCACCATCCCCGACTTGCTTGTTCCCACGCTGTCCTCCCTGGCACTCTGCGTGGGATTGAAAGCTGGATTCTCCAGGCAGAGTCAAACGTCGTGAAGTTCTGGCTTGCTGTAGACTGTTCTTAGCCTGCCTCCACCCCAGGCTGGTTCCTTTTGTATCCCAGCATCCAGGGAGCTGGCCCAGAGGGGAAGGAAGCTCAGGAGGTGTTTGCTGAGTCGAATGGAATGAGAACACTGTGCTCCCACCAGGAGGCGCTTTTGTCTCACCTGTTTTGAGTCATCACCACCCCATGGGAGGAAGGGAGAATGGGTTACTGCCAGACAGTGAGGAGTGGGGGAGTCCTTGGAATGTTCTAGAGGGGACAAACCCAGGTCCATGAGCTTGTCTCCAGACCTGAGCAGGGGGCGCCCCACTGCTGGGATGAGTAGTGCTTAGTACGTGGTTCCAGGCAGCCTCCCCTTTCTAGCAGATCTGTTAAGGGCCCAGGTACTCGGGAACCAAAGTCTCAAAGGGGTGGCAGGCAGGCCAGAGAGGCCCCTTGTGAGGGTGAGGGATCATTTTAATTTTTACTGAGCTCAAACACCTAAAGGGGGCGTCCCCGGGGCCTCAGATAGTCTTCTGTGAGATAGAGGTGGCCAGTCTCTTTGGAATCCCAGGTTTTGGTGTACTCCTGGCCAGAGTGTTTCTGTTGGTTCCAGAGCTGGGCTGGGAGTTCCGCTGGTTTCGGGGCCAGGTCCAGAGCAACAGGGATGCAAGTGGCACTGAGGCTCCTGAGGCCCACCATCCCCTCCCTCTTTCCCTTGCACCTGGCACACACCTCTGGAATCACAGGCTCTGCTGGGCCCTGGGCACATGTCTTTCCACTAGAAGCTCCCACTGGCTTCCTTCCCCTTACAGTCCTGCGGCTGTTAGGATTCAGGCTGGCCTGCTTCCTGCTGCTTCTCCTGGGGAGCTTCCAGAGTCCTGTGACTCAAGAGGGACCCTCGGTTATGTTTCCCATGCCCCTCTGCTCTGCCACCTTCACAATAGTCCTGGTAGCTGGAGTTTCCTGTTCCAGGCCCAAATTACTGCTAAGCTGTACATTCCATGGTCTTGGGCCAGGCTCCTTTTAAAAGGAGCCTCATGGACCTGCTATACTCATTTATAATGTATGATTCAATGAATTTAATCTATTCCCAGATATGTGGAACCATCATTGCAGTCAATTTTAGAACATTTTCATCACTAAAAAAAAAAAAAGAGAGAGAGAGAGAAATTTTAGTTATCTCCCAACTCCTGTCACCTACTTCCTCCAGCCCTAAGCAGTTACCACTCAGCTCCCTCCCTCTCTAGATTTCCCTGTTCTGGACTTCCAATGCATTTATTATGTGAATGAAATAAAATAATAAAGAACTTTCCTGTGTGGCTTCCATCACTTTGTAAAACGTTTTCATAGTTCACCTATGTTGTGGCAGGTATAATTATTCCATTCTTTTTTTATGCCCAAGATAGGATTCCATTGTATGGATATGGATCCTATGTTGTTGATCTATTCCATTCACCTGTTGATGGGCATTTGGTTGTTTCCGCCTCCGGCTACTTTGAAACATGTCGCAAGTTTGTTTGGCCATGTATTTTCATTTCTCTTGGTATATACCTAGGAAAGGAATTGCTGGGTCATATGGTAACTCCATGTTCAAGAGTTTGAGGAACTGCTAGAATGTTCTACACATCATTGTACCATTTTACGGTCCCTATCCTGGGTCCTCAGTGCTGGGCCTGCTGTATGTACAGGGCTGTCTTGTTCACCATGGTGCTACCAGGTCCTGGATGGTCTGACCCAAGCCGATGCTTGATAAATATATATTGTGTGACTGAAAAAGTGAATGAATGAGTTCTATTGAACGTGTTGCCACAAATATGCACCTCCAGGCTTCCTGTCAGATTCTGTCCTTGCAATCTTCCCTTTGAGCTTCTCTCTGACCCTCTTTCCAGCACAATCATTTGTTGCTTCTTGTTGTTCTCATACTTTTTAGCATCATTATTTATGACTCCTTGATGAGGCTGAGAGTCCCTCCAGGGATAAGAGGGTGTATTTGTCATCTCTGTATCACTGGCTTCCAAAGCAGTGCTTGGCATGAAAGACCCTCCGACTCCCTGTCCAAGGAAAAGCACACGAGACACTGGCTGCAAAAGCAAGAGGCGATTTATTGATACACAGGCACCTGCGGGTGCTCAGCGAAACCTCAGCCGGAGCTTCGGTGAACTGGCACACCGGGCTCTAGGGCACAGATCTTTTATAGGGAGCAGGGGGTTAGTTTTTAGCTTAGCACGGTAACAGTTATTCTATTGGTTTCTCTGAATCCAGTTGTTAGGTCACCTGGGGGGTAAACTTGTTTTTCCACTTTATGTTCTCGAAAAACCATAAAATTGCATCCTGTCCTTTTAGTTCCTGTTTTTACCCTGTTTGCTCAAGTTTGGCCCCTCCGGGGTTATCTATATGGAACATCTTGTGGTAACATTGTGCGAGACTTGAAGTGCTACGTGCAGCTGGTGGGGTTTTGACATGGGGGTTGGGTAAGGGAACATCTTGCAGCTTCAGGGCACAGGGGTTAGTTTTCCTAATGTTGGGCCTGGGGCCTTGAGGTCCTTCAGGCACAGGATGGGTGCTCTGTGGCAGTGAAGGGAGGGCTTCATCCCAGCTCTCAGGAGGGGGAGAGAGCCCTAGGGGAGGGGCTGTTTCAGGGGTCATTGAGGCAACAGGGAAGAACACTGGAACCTTGCAGAGGGTAGAACCACTGCCACTGAATCTTGTCTCCAGGTCTCAGGGTTTCCAAATGGGAAGAGGAGGTTGAAATGTCCTGGGCTTCCTTCCTTGCTGGGCTGCTGCCCATCTTCACTGCTTTGCCCAGGCCACGACTATGTAGGCCCTGGGAATGGTCCAGAATAGGGAATGGAGCCCAAACAGGGTTTGGGAGCTGCTACATCTAAACATGATAGTGGGCTCCAGGGTTTTCTATAGATTGTATGCAAGGCCCCATGCAGTGAGGAGGTCTCACTGGGTGCAAAATCTGCACTGGGATCGTATAATACGGTTGCTTTTTTAACATGGCAAGTGATATGCAAACTAGTGGGGTGTGACATGCAGGTTTTGAGTATGAATTATACGGAGCCATATTTATTCCACAGGCCACTTGCAAATTGTGAATGTGTTGTTTTCCCATTGGTAGAATGACTTTCCTTCCCATTCCCAAGCTTCCAGTCCCCAAAGATGGCTCATGATTCCCTTCAGCCTTATCTTACCCCCCGCCCCCTGACACAGAGCAGGATGAGCAATCCTGATTCTCAAAGTGTGAATAAAGTTAGTTTATTGGGAACACAGAGCCCAGAAGCTCCGGGCAGATAACTTGTATCCCAGGTGGGCAGGGCTCCTGGGAGGTGGGTGAGCCCAGCACCTTCTCCTCCCTCTCCCAGATTCCAAACTAGAGCCTCCAAGTGGCTGGGGCAGCTCCACAGAACTGTTGTGGAGAAATGTGTTCATGTAGACCCAAAGCCCCAAATCTAGAGGGCTAAAGGGAAGAAGCAGGAGCTGTTGGCTATGTACAGAATATGGGGTGGGGGGTGGGGCTTAATCCCATTGAGTAAATAATGTCAGCTCTTGATCATCCATCTTCCCAGTAACTATTTCAAGTCTTCTTACCCTTTGTTTCAGGAATATTCCACCATCCGCTGCCAATGTGGGCTCAGGCAACAGACTCATTTGTGTAGTTTGAGATCAAACAAATTTGTGTAAGTAAAGCTACTACCCAAAGACTGCTTTTTGAGTTTTTGTGCTGGCAGGAGATTGGCAGATCCCAAATGATCTGAAATCTTGGCACTTGGTTTTGGAATTCAGAATGGGATTCTGGGGTGTCTCCTTTTGATGTTTACAATAGTGCATATTTCAGGAGGGTGCTAAAAGAAGTTTAATTTTTTTTTAGGTGCATGAGAGCCAGTGGAAAGGGAGGTGGGAGGCTTGGGTGGAGTGGGGAGGAGGAGGCTGGCTTTGAAGGGAAACTTGCATGGGGTTTTCTGCAAAGCAGAACTGTGATGTGCCCATTTGGTTTATCTGGAATTGAAGTGGTTGGGGTTATTGCCATTCCTGGGCCATATCAGGGCTGACTGTCACTAGTTTGGGAGGGACAAGAGAAATGCACCCTCTCTCTCTGCATCCTACCTCACCCCAGGTCCCAATGCAGATTTTGTACCCAGCTACTTGAAAATAAAGATGAACTTGAAGGTCAGCTCAACCCCAAGCAGAAATCCCAGGGGTCTCTGGAGTCAATACAGGAAGGGTAGGATTTTGGAACAGCCTTTGGCCCTAGTGGGGTACAACATCCAGGGCCCTGTCCCTGGGTCTCCAGTGTTGGGGGCAGTGCTAACACTAGTGCGCGCAGGAGCTGCCCCCAGTTGCCAGTTTCATGTTGGAGCTCCGCCCACTCCCACAGCCCAGGAGCCCCTGGGCCTCGCAGGGGATGTAGAGTTCCCCAGTGCCCACCACACTGCAGCCCCCGCTGCTCCTGAGGACACCTGTGCTTCCAGGGCAGTACTCGGTCCGCAGCATGGGTGTACCCACCACACAGGGCTCGTACAGGATGGCGCCTTTGGAACTGCTCACAGCTGTGGGAACATGAAGGGATGCTCAGGATCCCACCCCATGTGGCTCTGAGGGAGCTGCCCTGAAACTTCTCAGCCAGGCCCACACCTCCCACCTGCTGCCACTCATCTCCAGCTACCAACTTCCATGTCTCCCCACCCTAGCAACATCCAGTGCTTGGAGATCCCCATGGGCTTCTCTCTTTTCCTCAGAGCCTTGGAGAGGTCAGGCCCGATGTCACCTCCTCTCAGCTTCTCCTTGTCTTCTCTCTCCCTTTTGTGTCTACCTCAAACCCTTGCCCTCTAGCAAAGCATCCTCTGGTCTATGTGTCTTCTTGGGGACTCTGAGACCATGCTGGGCATCTACTCCTAGTTGTGATACCCCAAATATGGATAGTCCTGCCAGAGACCTTCTCCATCAACCCAGGGCTTTTTGTGAGGTGGGAGATGCCCCAGAGGTCTGGATGGAGTGGTGCCAACTTGTAGGTTGTGTTATCAACTCCCGCCACCTGGCACTTTGGGGCCAAGGTTCATCTACTTACAGATATTCACAGGCCCGATGCCTTCACACAGCCTGGAGAGAGGAGGAGGAGAAGACAGGGTGACTGCATCAGAAAAAAATGAAGTGGGAAGGTGCTTGCCTAGCATGTGTGACGCCCCTGGGTTGCCATCCCCAGTACCACAAAGAGAAAACAAAGAAATAAACAGAGTGAGGCACTCCAGGTGGAAGCTCCCCTTCTCTTGCCCTCACCATGTCGAGCAGGAGGGCTCAAGGACTGTGTGCTGTTCTGGATTTTCCACCACCCGTGGGTGGGTCACGGCAACACTTCCCCGAGGGCTGGGTAACACCCTGATCCCTGCCCTCCTTTGCAGAGCTCACCTGTGCTCCTCGCCCTCCAGCAGGCGCCTGTAGGTGGCGATCTCGATGTCCAGGCCCAGCTTGGAGTTCATCACCTCCTGGTACTCCTTGAGCAGGCAGGCCATGTCCTGCTTGGCCTTCTGCAGGGCCTCCTCCAGCCCCGACAGCTTGCACTTGGCATCGCTCAGGGCCGCCTCGCCCTGCTGCTCTGCCTCGGCTATGGCGCCCTCGAGTTTGCAGCGCTGGGGGAGAGGGCATAGCATGGCATCACTGGGGGCCCCTGAATCTCTGAGTGGGATGCTCAGAAGGATAAGCAGACATGTGGTGGCACCTGCCAGGTTTGAATTTGCTGTGGGCTTTATCCTAGGATTGTGACATCTGGTTCTCCTGGGTATAGGGAATTGTTTTTTCTGGAATACACTCAGGAGAGTTGAGATTTCCTCCTAGATAGGCTTAGCACTGGGGGTGGAGTGAGGTTAAGCTCTTATAGAAAGGATCTACTTCTTCACCAGTGGAGGCGGTCAGGTTTATTCCCTCCTCCGCGGTGCTCCCCGGGAGCGTTGGACCTGCCCCACAGCCTGCGGGAGAGTCACCTGTGCTGGGCTCCCACAGCAGAGGCCTCCCCTGCCTCACCTGAGCTTTGACAGTCTCAATATCTTGCTGAAGCCTCTGGATCAGCTTGTTCATTTCCAGGATCTCGTTCTTGCGGTTGCGGAGGTTGTCACAGTGGTTCCCAGCTGTCTGCCTCAGTTCCTCGTACTGCCGGGACACAGGTGTCACACCTCCAGGCTCTGCTCTGTGGCATCTCCTAGCTTCTTCCTCACTGTCCCCAGTCTTTTCTCCAGTGACTTCCTAGCTTGGTGCTCTCTGGCTTCTGATACTTGTCCTGCTTTCAATTCCCTTTTTATTTCTGACCAATGTTTATGTCCTTCCATGGGCCGCTCCTTATTTCTGTCTCACCCCTCAGTTCTGAGACTTCAGGCTTGTTAACTTCCCCTCCAAGCTCCAAGATCTTCACCTTGCCTATCAGATCCCCTTCTCTCTGCCCCAGAGCCCTAGCCGTCTGAGGACTCTCTCCCTTTTAGATGTCCCTCTGGATCTTGGGAGGGGTTTCTGGGCTCAGCCTAGAATGCTAACAGATCAATAACTCAAAACAATCAAAACCAAAATGCAAAGTTATGTCTTACCTCAGCTAAACACTTTTTGAAAACCTTGTCCCTTTGCATTCAATTTCTGAAGAGTAACTGTATACAGATTACATTTGTATATTATTTAAAAAGTTAGCCGGCTTTAGATTTTCTGATAGTGGATGGGAATATCTTTCATAAGAAAATACAAAGCAAGGGGATTATAGCTCAGTGGTAGAGGGCTTGTTTGACATGTATGAAGTCCTGGGTTTGATCTCAGCACCACAAAAACAAACAGGTCCGGAAAACATGGCAGCTGAGTCATTTCCCACTTAATTCATATTAAGCACAATCAAGTTGGCTCTTCTGTTATTGGGTTACTGTGGGGAAATCTGCAGCTGCCTAATAAATATCCACTCCTTTTCCCTTAAAACAGAACCCTTTGAACCCAGATAGGATAATATTTCCCAGCTTCTGATCAATGAGGTCTATGGTCATTGCTGGGTAGGGATTCTAGGAAAGCTTTTTAAGTGGGGAATGACTCAGCTGCCATGTTTTCCACCTTCTACTTTTCTCCTTCTTGCTGAACATTAGTGATGTTTGTAGCTATCTTGGGACATGAGGCAATCATGAGCCTGAAAATGATTGTTAAAGAAGGTAGAATAGGGTCTGGGGCTGTGGCTCAGCAGTAGTGCACTTGCCTAGCATATATGAGGCACTGGGTTCAATTCTCAACACCACATATAAATAAATAAAATAAAGGTACATCAACAATTAAAAAAGTATTAAGAAAAAAAATGATGGTAGAATTGACTGGGCAAGTGGCACATGCCTGTAATCCCAGTGGTTTGGGAGGCTGAGATAGGAGGATTTCAAATTCAAATCTAGCCTCAGCAACTTAGTGAGGTCCTGAGCAACTTAGCAAGACCCTGTCTCTAGACCAAATATATATATAGGACTGGGGATGTGGCTCAGTGTTTAAGTGCCTCTGGGCTCAATCCCCAGTCCAAAAAAAAAAAAAAAAAAGGCGTAGAATGGAATGTTGGAATGAGATGGACATCATCACCCTAAGTACATGTATGAAGACACAAATGGTGTGAATATACTTTGTATACAACCAGAGATATGAAAAATTGTGCTCTATATGTGTAATATGAATTGTAATGCATTCTGCTGTCATGTATAACAAATTAGAAAAAAAAAGGATCCTGAGTCCCTGGTGGTATGATCCTGGGCAGTCTATTTTTGTACTCTGTCACATGAAAAAAAAAAAAACTGAATTTAATATTTTTTAAAAAATTTTCTGATTCTTATAGCTAACTAAATACAATCTTTAACCAATAGAATCATCTTTATGGTTCTGACGGGATGATGGGAAACTGAGCTTGTGTCCCCTGAGCCCACTTGACTGATGGATGGTCCAGGAGCAACCAGAGAAGGGGCCAGCAGGGTGAAGCTGGCCATGGTTGGGCCACAGACGGAGTCACCAGGGCTGGCTCCAGGCCAGGGTTTGTTATTTCTGATTACCACAGATCTTCAGAAAATAGGCAGAGCAGTACTTGAGGCCCTGGCTGGGTGGGGTACCTATTACCTTCAGAAAGAGCCCCAAAATATTTGGCACAGCCCTGCAGACATTTGGCAACCCAGCCCCCAAAAGTCTGTCTGGACCCAGCTTCCTCACAGCACACCGGGATCTCACTTTCTTGCCTCTGCGTCTCCTGCTCCTCAGCCTGCTTCCCCAGTCCTCTGCTTATTGACATCTCTACTTACTGACAATTCTTCTGCCTGTTCAGGTACAACGTGTTGCTTCTGTCTCCAGGCCCCTGAATCTGCTGCTTGACCTTGGCAATCACCACACACTCTTTGTCTCTCATGGTGATTAGTTATACACTCCCCCTGTCCCCCAGAAATATAATTCCTCCAGAACAGGTCTGGTCTCACTCTTGGTATCCTGGATGTCGCCCTGCTCCATAGGGCCATCTTTCGCTGGCCCCCATCTAAGCCACCCTCCACACACTCCCTACCCTCTACCTGACCTGTTTCCTCCCTAATATACACCACTATCTAACATACATCCTCTGGACTTTCTTGTTTCCTTCATTGTCTGCCCCCTGCCTCTGCCTCTAAGAAGGAAGTGACATGTGGGCCAGGTTGCTGTCTATTCTGTTCGCTGCTGCATCTCCAGCTCCTAGCACTCGATGGATCCTCAATGAACAGTTGCCTGAATGCACGAACCAGTGAGCGGACGCATGCGCGGTGCCTTTCACAGACAGGGCAGTGACACTGAGATGATAGTGTTTGTTAACTCAGATTGCCCTCAGGGGCTCCCCTGCCCTCCCAGCAATCCCCTAATTACTAAGTCTGGGCCCACCTTAATCACTGTTTCTGCTGTACCATTAGTAACCACCCCATGCCACCAGCCTCCCACGTCTCCAAGCCCAGAGCCCTCTTTGCCATCATCACCAATTAGGTTTATTGAAGGCTGTTTAGAGGAGCGCTTCTGGTGAGTCTGAAGGTAAATAAAGCCAGGCACCCTGGTGACAGGCCTGGCCTATCTGTGGGGGTCCCTCCTACATGCTCTGTAGGGAACTGGCGTGAAGCTTGGCAGAAACAATAGAGCTGGGATTTATGGGATTCCCTGGCGCTGTGGCATGGCCCAGTCCTTACTCACTTCCTGGGGCCCAGAGCATCTGGGGGTCCTCCCCTGGCCCTGCCTATTTCCTCTCTCTTCTCCCCTCTCCCTTGCTCCCTGTCCCTCCCTACCCCCAGCCCAGCCTCTGCACCCCAGCTTACCCGGCACTGGTACCAGGCCTCTGCCTCAGCTTTGCTGCGGCTGGCAATGTCGTCATACTGGGCCTTGATCTCGGCAACGATGCCGTCCACGTCCAGATCCCGGCTGTTGTCCATCTTCACAATGACTGAGGTCTCGGAGATCTGAGACTGCAGCAGGAGGATCTCCTGGGGAGGGCCAAGGTGAAGGAGTGAGCTCTGAGAATCAGCAGCCGGATGGGGACAGCCTGCTCTGATCTCTTGTGGGAGATTTGCACAGGTCTCTGCTGTAGCTGTTCCAGGACTTCCGCCATCAATATCCTCCTGGTCCCTGTCCTTTAGTGTCCCAGAACTTTCCCTGAGGAGCCTGAGAGCCTGGGATCTGGATACTCCAATTTCTGAGAGTCTCACTCCCTGAGCTCCAGCTGTCCCCGGGGGATCTATCTGTTCCAGGCACCTGCTGGGTAGATGCCTTCTTAACCCCCTGGCCCCTGACCAGCCATCTAGAAGGCAGCATGGCTGCAGGTACCTCCTCAAACAGGCCTTTCATGAAGCTGATCTCCTGTTCTAGAGCGTCCACGTTGGTCTCCAGGTCAGCTTTCACCAGGAAGGCTGTGTCCACATCCTGCAGCAGAACAGTGACAGAATCATGACCTGGAGCTGGGGGTGTGTGGGGACCATGTCCTCCACCAGCCAGGTACCAGCTGATGGCAGGTGGCAGGTGTGGGGCCCACTTTTCCTCAAGGAGTCCATGTGGAAGTGAAGGATGGAGCCAAGGTGGAAGGGCGGGTCGCCGGCCCTGGGACCCCTATGCCTGGACCCGACACCCTGATAGGGAAGGATCTGAGGATTGTCGGGGTTTAGAGGAGCTACCATGTTGGCCTACCATGTTCTCAGCTCTGATTGTAGAGCTCAGCCTAGAAATCCCCAACTGTCTGTCTAAGGAATCCTGGCAATCAGTTCATCTTTGGGCGTTTGAGTCAGAGTTTTGTTTTGTTTTTGATTTGGCATAGCCACATCTTCAACTGCTTGGGCAGGTGCAGACATGACCCTACCTGGCTTTGGCCTACTGAGTTGGGAGTGGGGGACAAACCAACCCTTGCCCCTAGCAAGAGGGATGGGAGTGGACTCTGACCTTCATCTTTTTCAGGGTCAAGGGGGTTGGCAAGGGAGGGTGGGAGGGACTCTTTGGATGGGATGGCTGTAGACATGTTTGGACACAGTCCAGGGGCTGGGTATCTGAGGCTGGCCGGTCCGGCTCAGTGGCCTCTGCCTCCCTGTGTAGCCCCCTCACCTTCTTCAGGGCAACAAACTCGTTCTCGGCACAGGGGCGCAGGGAGAGCTCCTCTTCATACCTGATGGAGTGGGCGGGAGAGAGTCTTTAGTTGGCATGTGGAGTTTGGAAGGGGTCTTGGCATCAGGTATTTGGGGGCCACTGTCTGTCAGTGACTGACCACCCTAGGGAGCCTGTCTCTGGACACCTCAAGATAATTATTACCAGAGCTTCTCACAGCCACTTTCCAAGAATATCCCCTCCCACTTCCCTGTAGCCTGTTTCTGTGGTGAGTCAATCTCTGGGAAGTCCTCTTTGAAGCTATCTTCATTTTTTTCTTGCTGCTGAGGAAGCTCCTTCATCTAGTTGATTTCTCTGGGAATCCTCTGCTGACCTGGCTGCTTTTCTTGACCTGAGACTGGCTGCTGTTTCTGAAATACCCAGCTGACCTGGGGCCTCCTCCTTGCTGGGAGGGTGCTGAACCTGATTTCGACTTGCAGTCTGGTGACAGAGGTAGCAATTACCCACTTCACCAGACCCACGGAGGCAGCCCGACTATTTCCTGCAAGCTGCCTGGGAGCTCCGCAGCCCACACAGGGCTCCTCTGAGGGGATCAGTCAGGTTCAGCCTGGCCATGGTGACTCAATTGGATGAGCATCGTGGATCTATTAGAAGCGGCTCTGTGCTTCCTGACGCCCATTTCCCCCTTCCCAGGAGAGCCCCGGCACAGGACTCGGGGACCTATCACCTGGGTTTGAATCCTGGTTCTGTCACATGCTAGTCATGGCCAAGACGGGTAAGTGACTTGGCCTTTCAGCTCCTCTCCTGTGGAAGGAGGGTAACTCTGGTCCTGCCACACAGGGCTGTTGAGGGTCAGTTGATGTCTACCACACACTAGGACAGTGCCCAGCCTGAGCCTGGGCTAAGTGTGCTGTCAATGATGAAATACCAGTGGCATCTCATCCTCTCCTTTTGGCCATTTTGAAAATCCCAAGTTCTCCTCTTGAACTGCAAATCATGTCTCCCAATGTAACCTTGCTACTGTCTTCTCAAGAAGGGCATTGCTCCTTCTGAGGGGCCAGTCTCCACTTTCCCACAGCCTGCCACAGTCTGTTAGAGACGTTCCCCTTTCTTGGCACATTCTGGACCTTCCTTGTCTCCTGCTTCTATTTCTACCTGTTTCTGAGGTCTATTCTGGGCTGTCCTTTTGGAAGAAGCCATCAGAAGAGACGTTATCCCTCAAGGCCCCAAGCAAATGGTGCCTCCTCCAGGAAGCCTTCCTGGCTCCCCCTGCTCACTCCCTCTCTTGGGATCTGTTCCCTTTCTGTTCTGTTCTGCATTGCAGCTGCTTGGGTATAGGTGCAGGTGGTCATTGTGTACTAAACTGGGCCACCTAGAGGGAAGAAGCCACCTTTTCCCTTTCTAGAGCATCTCTATTTCCCAGCACAATGCCTGCCGCTGAGAGGGCCCATGTTGGCACCTATAGCATGAGTGTCCCCGACATGGCTCCCCTTCACTGGCTCCTATCTCTTAGGAACTGCTGCTCTTGGTGTGTGTTTCTCCTCAGTGAAAATGTATCTCTCTTGACTCTCTTTCACCAGCATGTGTTCCCATGAGGCCCTGCGCCCGGGGCAGACCCACTCAGGACTCATCAGGAGGCAATTTATCTGGCTTCCGACTCTTGCAAGCACTGAGCTGCTTTCCTGCTGGTTCCCCATGAACATGTGCTCACCAGTCACCTCCTCCAGGCTGTGAATCAGACCCGAGGCGGGTACTTGGGGCAGGAGAGAATACACGAGCCCAAAAGCACCGAGAAAGAGGGAGTTCAAGCTCCTAATAGTGTGTGTGTGGTGCATGTGTGCACGATTTTTCCAGATCATTTCCAGCTGTGCTGGGGAGGGATGAGGAAGCCGGAAGTCAAGGGTGAGGGGAATGTGGGCTGGCTGGATGGCTGGGGGGCAATGCTGAGAGGGCTTATCAGGTGGAGGGAACAGCAGGTGCATAATCTTGGAGGGAGGAGCCTGCGGATCTTTTAGGGGACTAGGAAGAAGTCCTGACCTACAAAGGGACTCATGAAGCAGAGCAGGTAGGTAGCTCAGAGTAGAGATGGGGACTCCTTCATGGTGGGTGAAGCATGCTTAGGGAGAAAGAGCGTGAAGGCCTTCCTTATTTAAGCAGGGTGGTGGGAAGGGAGATGAAGACAAATGCACACATTCAGGGCTTCCACCACGCACTACATACATGATCCTGTAGGATGCTCTGCCTATATTATCCCACTTAATTATTGTTCCACCTAATGAGTGTTTTCCCATTTTATGGGTGGGAAAATCGAGGCCCAGGTCGTTTCTGTAACTCATCCTAGATCCCCTCATGGGATGAAAGCTGAGCCAACTCACTTTTTCTTGTAGCCCTCCAGCGCTTCCTGGAGGCTGCAGAGCTCCGACTCCAGCCTCGTGTGGTCCCCTGACACGCAGTCCAGCTGCCTCCGCAGGGCGCAGATGTAGCCCTCAAAGAGGGGCTCCAGGTTGCTCTGGCAGCACCTCTGCTGCTGCATGAAGTTCCACTTGGTCTCCAGCAGCTTGTTCTTCTGCTCCAGGAACCGGACCTGCAGCCAAGAATGGGGTGCGGTAGGGGGGACCCTGGGAACCAGGTCTTGGAGAGGGTAGTAAGTGGCTTTTGACCTTTCCCAACACACCAGTGCCAATGCTCTGGGATTCGCAAAAGTTAAGGTCTCTGCATTGACTGGCACCTGAGGTGTCTTTGTGTCTCCTCGACTTTGGGGACAGTAGAGGATGCCTACCTTCCCTTCAGGAGTTGTGTGTTTTAGCTGAAAGAATATCACCCAAGAGGCCTGGGCAGGTCTGTAGTACAGCCTTCTCCGCCTGCCTCTCACTACCCTGTAGCCTAGACCAAAACCTTTACCTCTTCAAGCTCCACTTTGCTTCCCAAAGCTCCTACTGGGACTGTGAATGGGAGAGCATCCTGCAAGCCTGCGTCCTAAGGTCCCGCTGTGACACTTGGGAGGCCAGGCTTCTGGGCACTTGGGGAAGACGATCAGCTCAAGGGTGAGAGTTTTAGGACTCCAGCTCTTCCCACCCATCCTGTCCCATCCCACATGGCTGTAAAAGGAAAGAAGTCCCGGTCATAGGAATAGGGACAGTTTCTGGCCCACATCCCCCATTTTTGTGGACTGGAGCTGAGGTTAGAAGCAGCTGAGTGGGTAGACCCTGGTCACCCACTGGTCATGGGCACAGGGAGCATGGTCTCTGGGCCTTGCCCTGGGACTTATTCCCTTATGGTGCTTTGCCTCTCAAGAACATTGTAGAAAGGAAGTAGCCCCAATTCTGGCCAATGACCACATCAGCAGGAGGCTCCCGGCCTCACAGAAGGTTGATGACCAGGGCCCATGTTGTTGGATGAGTTTATAACCAGAACTTAAAAAAAAAAAACTAAGTGTGACTGAACGAGTTTATTTCTGAAGCATCCCTGTGGTGTGGAGTGCTTCCTTTCATCCTCCCCCTCTCTTCCTCCTTCCCCCACGAGGCACCGGCATCCCTGAGGCTGAGCAGCAAGTGCCTTGCTCAGGGATCTGGGCAACAGGAGTGGAGTCAACTAGGGGCCAGGACTCCTGGCTTCTGTCCCACAAGCCTAGCCACCAGAAACACCAGCTCAGCCTGTGGCATGGTCCAGATCCCAAGAGCCTCCCTGGACTGGGGACAGGCCCAGGGGCAACTGAGGGATGACGCCTGGTTCAGCAGCATTTAGAGGCAGTGTGTCCCCCTCCCTGCAGCCTTTCCAAGCTGGCTCTGGGGTGGACAGATGTAAGACTTGGGTGATGGCCACCTTGTGCTCCCAGCTCTGACTGCTCTTCTATTCCCTCACCCCAGGCCTAAACCAATGACAAATTTTGGGGGTCACAGTACCCATCCTCAACTTCAGAGCCTTCAAGAGCCTCAACACAGCTCAGGCACACAGAAGGCAGTTGGATTGTTAAAGCCTCATCAGGAAGGGCATTTCTTTGGTTATAACCTGCTTTGAAAGTTTCTCTTATAGTCTGACCTCAGGCAACCTTAGTGATTTTTTTCTCAGATAACGTCCAGAGAGACATAACTAAAAAAATGGACTGGAAGCAGAAACATTCAGTGCTGAGCCTGATCCGATCACTTTCAACAATGAAGGCTGGAGAGGCCGATGGGCAAAGGACAGCTTGTGTATTGCCGGCCTTTTCCTTGTCCCTTGACTGGCCACCAGGTACACTCTGCAGTGGGTCTTGTCCCCACCCCAGCATCTTAGGCCCACAGCTTACCTTGTTGATGAAGGATGCAAAGCGGTTGTTGAGACACTTGATCTGCTCCTTCTCATCCCTCTTCACCCTCTGCACCGTTGGGTCGATCTCCAGCTCCAGCGGGACCAGTAGGCTCTCATTGATGGTGACAGGAGTGATGCAGGCAGAAGACCCACAGGTGGCCCCTGCTCGATACCCAAAGCCAGGCAGGCTGCACCTGGAGGCCACCCGGGGCCTCCCGAAGCCCACATTGCACAGGCTCCGGGAGCCGAGGCAGCCTAGGGCGCGGAGGCCCCCACCAGCCCCAGGCCGGTATGGGCCCTTGCTCACCTCATAGTGGGTGACCATTCGGGGCATGATGGCCGAGCATGAGCTGAAATTCTGAGTACCATACCTGGAGCCTGCCTGGAAAGAGCGGCACGACATGACAGGAGAGAAAGGCAGAGAGACGGAGCCCTGGAGTGGAGAAGAGAGGGCAGGAGTGGCCAAGTCGTGGTTTGACTTCCCCTTTTTATCTCGTAGAGGGATGGAGGGCTGAGCTGGGTCAAACCCCAAATCACCATTAAATCTGGTTTACAGGCTTGGGATATCGGCAGCTTCTGGCGAGCAAGGTGGATAATTAGGGTAGCAGAAAGCCAAGAGAAGGAGCCAATGGCCCATGCTGGTGGGGCCTATAAAAATCCAAGACTTCCTTGTTTATGGGGGCGATGAAAGGGTCCATACAGACAGAGATGCCTGCCATAACCCGTGGCTCAGCCTCGAGGAGGGGTAGAGTGGGACTTTACATCATTTCACAGGAGGGAAGGGGAGGGACATGAAATACACACCCCAACTTCCCTGGGATTCAAGGGCAGATCAGACACATGGAGGATGCTCTCTTTGCCCAGGGCTGTCTCTGTCTTCCTATAGATCTTCCAACCCAAGTGCCCTTCATGGGCTCTAGGTGATCCCAGGAGTTCCTAGGGAGGTAGCCTTTTGGGCTGGAGGGAGCCTTGCTGGATCTTCCCCTTCTCAGGAGGCAAGGCTCTGGCTATGGTTCAGCGATCCAGACCCCCCCTGGGGTCTTGAGGGCGGAGGGCTCCAGGCATATACACTTCTCTCCAGGGACCCATTTGTACACACACACACACACACACACACACACACAAATGCTGTATAGGAGTCTCAAGAGGAGTTTTGGGAGAGGAAGGGATGCTTTCCCCCACACATGGGGGTCCCCCAGGACATGATGTTCATGGAGCTGGTCGGGGGATTCAGCCTTGGTCTGGGGTTCTGTTTTGTGCTCTGGAGCCTCCCTGAGGCACATTCAGCTTGAGGACCTCTCTTCAGACAGTGCCTGCTCTAAAGAATGTGCCAGGTGGATGTGGGTCAGGCTGTCTTCCCAGAACTAGGTCACAGACACAGTCTCTTGGAGAGGCCTGCGGCCCCTGCCAATTTTCTTTCCTCTTCTCTCGTCCATCTCCACAGTGCAAACTCTGCTTGGTCTTGCACTTCCATGCTGAGACTTTTTTCCAGGTCAAAATCAAGCCAATGATAATAATAGTGACATTGACTGAGGTTTAACATTTGCTGGGTCCCTCTGAACTCTTCCTATCCATTATCTCATTATCCTCCACAGCAACACTTTGCTGTAGCAACCATCTTACAGACAAAGAAAGTGAGGAGCAGAGTGAAGGGCTGTGTCCCCATCACTCAGCTTGTCAGTGATAAGGTTGGGATTGAGTCCTGTTCCTCCTAACCCCACCTTGCTCTGCTGCTCTGAAGGCCTGGGTTGGGGACGGGGAATCTGCACCAACATGCTTCACATTCTTTGCCTGTAGATTAGGAGCCTAGAACTTAAACATTTCAGCACCTTGAAAATTCTCAGTCTGACTGTGCCATTTCACACTGTTCCCTCTTCAGTAGTCTTGACTTGGGGCCTTGAAGTGAGGGGTGTCATGGGAGGCCTGGGGAATGGTGGGAGGTGGAGGGTGGTGTGGGCTGGGACACTGTTGCGCAGTGTCAGGGAAGGAGACTCTCACTCTACCCTGGTGGGCCCAGGAGATGATGTTCATGGAGCTGGTGCTGCTGAGAGACCTGGCCAAATTTCAGACTCTTTAGTGGATGGGGACAGGGCTCACTGGGACCACATGGTACAGTGGAGCTCCCTCAGCATATCCAGACACAATGGTAGTCTCAGTGACAGTGCTGGGCTCCCAGAAGCCCAGGACCAGAGCTCAGGGGCAGAGGGTAGGATGGTTCATGGCATTCATGGTGGGCAGAAGGCATGCACTCCCAGACCTCCTGATTCTGAAGCTGCCCTCCAGGTATAAGACAGGACACGACTCAGTCAAGACCTAGAGTGCTCAGTGACATTTTATTGAAGCAATTTCAGCAACTTGGCAAGCGAGAAAGGAACAGGGAGTTAGAAGTTTTAACTTGTTTTCTGGAGCTGTGAATTGGGTCTGCATGGCAGCCGAGTGGCAGGGAACCTCCTTCTCTTTTGATCGGGTTTGGTTTTGAATTCATGGCGGGTGTTTGAGGGTTTACAACTCTTCAAACGAAACAAGGAAATCACCCATGAAGGCCAACTCCAAAAAAAAAAAAAAAAAAACTCAGTGCAGCCCCTCACCCTGTTCACCTGCCTCTTCCCTCTGTTCCCTTGGTGAGACTGGGCTATTATGTCCCTTCAGAGGGAGGGGACACTCCAAAGCCAGGACTGTCTCTCCTCCAAGCTCACCACCTCAGTTCTTCCCCACGGGGCAGAGAGTTTGAGGTGCTGCCTTAGAGAGCTTTGTTCTCACTGGGACAGGAGAATCCTCATAGCTCGGAGACATTTCAGAGGCTGGGATGTGGGAAAAGAAAGGCTGGAAGAGCAAAAACAGAAAATATGTTGCAAAATGGGAAGAGTGGGAAGGATGAAAGGAGAGAAATAGAGAAGAGAGGCGAGGAGAGGAGAGGAGAGGAAGGGTGGGCAACGAGGGAGAACACACAACGAGGGGCCCTGAGGATGAGTAGGAAAAGCAGTGAGGGTGAATAAGGTAAAAAGGAAAGAGAAGCTTCCAGAAGAAATAGGTGGTTAGCATAAGGGAAAGGGAGAGAGGGCCGAGGCTGGAGCATTGTTTTGCAGGAGGATTCTCACAGGGCAGTTCTCTATATAGGCTAATTGGATTCCTTTTTTTGGTGTATCTTGTGCGGGCATTTTGGGCTGAGTGGCTGCCTCCTACCCCCTCATCACTGGGATCTTTCTGTTCAGAGTCAGCCATCTAATATTAGTTTCAATGAGGCAGATATGGAAAGGAATGTGGCTAGAAGCTCATGCAATGCAGCTGCAGGCCACAGAGAACTCGGGCTCTTGATAAATTTTTTCCCAATCTAGTATGAATAATCACAGTTGGTACTGTTTTGAGGGCTATTGATTCCTTGTTCAAATATTTTACTGGGGGGAGTTGCTGGTGGACTTGGCTGAGGGCCTGGACAGAGACAAAATAAAAGGAGGAGAGAAGGCAATATGTGTGACAGGGTTAGCAAAGATATTTCCTGGTCTGAGGGCCCAGCAGGAAAAGTGTCATCTTTAGGGAGAAACAACCTATGTAGAAAATTAGACCTAGACGGCCCTGGACTTCTTTAGGGTCCCTGGGTCAATTTTAAGGTTCCCATGAAGGACTGAGCAAGAGGAATCATCTTGGGATTGTAGTGGATCTGGGTCAGACAGAAGGAAGAGATCCTATTACATCTCCCAATTCTGGGAATTTCTTAAGGGCAAAATCCTAGCCCAGGTCTAAGCCCAGAGCAGTTGAGTCAATGTGGGCTGGAATGAACCCGGGAGGGCTCTGAGACCAGGATGGATGAGCTATCTCTGTGGGGCCTGTGACAAGAGATGGACAAGGTGACCTTTAAATTCATAGCCACTTGCCACTCCCCTGCCTGCTGCGGTGGATGTGAGCATGGGATGTGGGCAAAGCATCAGGCCTGAGGCTGGAAGCTTGGACCTTGGGGGTGGCTGCCCAGGACAGGTGGGCGCCTTAGCTCCTGTAACTCTTCTTGGTGGAGGACGACGTCTTGGAGATGATGCGCATGCTGGAACTGCTGCTGCTGCCACCGCGGCTGCTGGTGGAGCTGAATCCGCTGCCCCCGCCGCTGCCACCGTAGCTGAGGCTGCTGCTGTAGCCGCCCCCACCCATGCACAGGCCGCTGCCCCCGCTGTAGCCTGAGCCTCCAGAGGAAGAGACCACAGCTGTGGAGGGAAGACAGACACGTTAGCAGGTTCCTCTCTTTTCCCAAGATGCCCCTCTGGGGTGGGGTCTCATACCCAGGCCTGTCCTCCCACAGCGTCTTGCTCCAGGCAACACTCTCCCCCCAGGGAGCCTTGGGAACAGTGGTCAGGCTGAGGCAGGGTGGGCATGGGCCCATCATCCTACAGTTTTTAAAGCCCTTTCACAGCTATGACCACACTGATCTCACTGAGGCCTGAGAGGGCATCATTACAGTGTCCCCTTTTAAAAAGAAAAGATGAGATGCAAAGAGATCAAATGCCTTGGCCAAGGTCATGCCTGCCAGAATGAAGACTTCGGGCTCCTGTGCTGTGTTGGTTCCTCTTCTCTATCAAGAGGCTGTCATGTGGGGTGCAACATGAGGCCTCGGATTCAGGGAGAGGACCGCAGACTGCCATGTTGCAGAACAGGTCACCTGATGAACCCCTCCGGAATTGGAGTCCCCTTGACTACGTCACTGAGAGGCAACACTTTTGTGTCTATGCTATGTTTTCAAGGATGAGGAGCTCCCTCCTGACAGGGACAGCCTCCTGACTTTATCCAACACGAGAAGGCTTTGCTTCAACCCTCACTTTCAGAGTTGGCTTCTCCCCATGAAGATCCTATGACACCCCCATTCTGGAAATTCCTTAAGGGAAAAATCCTAGCCCAGGTCTTGGCCCAGAGCAGTTGAGTCAGTGTGGGCTGGAATGGGCCCTGGAGGGCTCTGAGACCCGGATGGATGGGCTATCTGTGGGTTCTGTCTGGAGGAGAGGGATGGCCAAGGTGACTGACTCCAATTGGTGGCAGGCTCTCTTCCAGGCTCCCAGGTGTTCTGATTCAGGGACGCCCAAGGAGCTTTGATTTCCATGACCAGGACTCAGGGCTCCTGTGGCATCACACAGGATGCCCATCTTTTCCTGGGTGGGGGGATGTGGCTCTGTGACATGATTCCTCCTGGTCTCCCTCCTGGGAGTCCAGGCCAAGCCAGGCCAGTGACTGTTCTACTTGTTCAGTTAAAGTGCTTAAATCTAAATAAAAGTCTTTTCCTTGAACCTGGTTCACAGCTTCTTATTATGTTAGTTTCTGAATCTCAGAGAAATCAGGCCATTGAACTGGGGACCCATCGCTGCTTGAGCAGTCCTGTCCCATAATTGGATCCTCAGGGGCCAGGCTGGTGTCACACTCCTGAGGACATGTGACCCCCACTGCAGCCAGCTTAGGGGGCGAGGGGTCACCTGGGGAGATTATCCCAGAGTGAGGAGAAAGTCTCTGAGCTCTACTCCAATTCCTTCCTTAGGGACATGGAATGTCCCAGTGCTGAGTTCTCTTGAACCCACTGGGAGGAGAGGGGTCTCCACAGAGCCCCAAAGAGGGTCTTAATGCCACAGGGTGTTCATTTTCTAGCCACAAAATCCTAATTAGTGATGCTGTTAGCACCCATTTTGCACCCCCAATTTCTTTCATCCCAAGACAGTTACTCACAGATGTTCACAGATCCAACGCCTTCTCCAGTGAGTCTGTGGCAGGTGGGGAGAGAAAGGGACATTTCATTGCTGAGAAGTTAGAGAGTCCTGGGTTCCACTTACCTCTTTAGCGTTTGGAAACTAAAGAAAATATGTGAGGGGACATTTAGAGGGGGGAGGGATTCATGCCAAAGGTGGACCAGGATGGTGACATTATAGGGCATCTCTGGGAAGACATGGGGCCTCTGAGGCTGGTCGTGAGTGTGGCTAAGTTTGCTATAGGCCGTGCATAGAGATGGCCTGCTTAGGGGTTCCACATGGTCATGATCACTCCTCTTTCTGATACTTTTGGCCCTGACTGCTGCCCTGGGTCCAGCAGGAATGGTAACAGTGGCTGCAGCTACAGGATGTCTCTAAAGGAGCATTGGCATGGAATTTCTCTGTGGGGGGCTGACACTGTGGGGCTCATGCAGCCTCTGTAGCATTATGATATGCTCTGGTGGCATCTGCTTTGGCCATGGTGGGAGCAGAAGTTGACCCACCTGCACTCCTCGCCCTCCAGCAGCTTGCGGTAGGTGGCAATCTCAATGTCTAACGCCAGCTTGACGTTCATCAGCTCTTGGTATTCTCGGAGCTGCCGCGCCATGTCCTGCTTGGCCTTCTGCAGAGCATCCTCCAGCTCTGCCAGCTTGTTCTTGGCATCCTTGAGGGCCATCTCCCCACGCTGCTCTGCATCAGCAATGGCGGCCTGAAGTGTGGCACACTGCCAGCGGAAGATGGGAGATTGTGACACCATTCACAGAGAATGTAATAAGAAGTGGACTTTATGATAAAAACATGGAAGGATTCCCTGAAATGGATTTAAGGTAAAGGAGGCTGGAGCTGGAGTGCTCTCTGTCCTCCTCGGATAATTAGAACTGCATCAGGATGGAGAAAATGGTTTTCTGAGGCCCTTTTCAATGCCACACTTCCCTGGCAAAGGGTAAGTAATGCAAGCCAAGGTGTGGCCATTTGAGACTCCACAGGAAAGGACAGGTCCTAGTGGATACATTTCTATATATCTGGAGACCATAGGTCCAGGAAGCTTTTCTCTGCATGGGTTGAGTTAGGCCCAGGTCCAGCTCTTCCCAAAGGTAAGGGCATGGATGGGATGACCTTTGGGAGCTAAGACTGACCTGTTTCTTCAGGTTATCAATCTCCGAGCGCAGTCTCTGCATGGCCCGGTTTAGCTCGGAGATCTCCATCTTGGTGGTGCGGAGGTCATCCCCATGCCGGCCGGCGGACCGCTGCAGCTCCTCATACTAGAAGAAAAGAGAAACAGACCTTGAGTAATGGATGTGTGCAGCTGGCAGGAAGAGCAATCGAGAGGAGAGCAGATGGTGGCTCCAGGCTCCACAGGCTTCCTTTGTCCTGCTTGGAGACTCCTGGCTTTGCCGGCATCCTGCCCCATCATAGCCCCTCACTCTCCGTGTCCACAGGCTTCACCCCACAGCTGACCCATGGCCAGGCTCTTCCTTCTCCCTCCACTCCAAGCACTGCACCCTCCCCCATACAGCATCACACTGGGTGCCCAGCCCTTTCTGTTTCCGTAGCTCCTCCATAGTTGTTTGTCCTGACACCACATCTCATCTTTCAAGATCCCCCAGCAGAGTGTCTACTCCATCCTGAAGAATCTCATTCTGTGACCTCTCAGTTTTGCCACCCCAGCCAGTTCCACCTCTCTTCTCTGGATGCTCTATCTTCTACCAGGAGGTTTTAGAGCTTCATCATGACCATGTCCCCTCCTCATCCTCCTGTTGGCATTATGGCTGGAACTGTCCAGTTGTACCTGTTCTCTGATACAGGGCATTGAAAGTGTGTGTCCATCTGTCCTAGCAGTGGAACTGATCATTTTCTGCCTGCATCTGGCTATTCCCCAGCTCCTGATGGTGCTAGATTAGAGGGCGAGTCTCGAGCTGAACTCAGATGCCTTTGACCCAGGCTGGAACATCTGAGAAGACAAGGCTCTCATCTTATTTGTGTTTGAAACCTTGGCTCTCTGTGCTTGTTTAATGGATTTTCTCTTGATAGCTCACCTTGGTCTGGTACCAGGACTCCGCTTCTGCCCGACTGCGGTTGGCAATGTCCTCATACTGCGCCTTGACCTCGGCGATGATGCTGTCCAGGTCCAGGCTGCGGTTGTTGTCCATGGACAAGACCACGGAGGTCTCAGAGATCTGAGCCTGAAGCTGGGCCAGCTCCTGTGATTGGGCCCAAAGGGGAGAGCTGAGGCGGGGCATTCATGTGCCTGATTGTGTTGGAAGACAGACCCTGGCATAGAGGGTCTTGTATTTTGGGGTCATGCTCCCTGATTATCTCTAGAAGCCTTCAAAACTCGGGAGGGACATTAGGAAGTTTACAGCTGCTTTTTATCATCATCGGCTCATCTGGCCTGGGGAGCAGCAGCACAGGTAACTCTAGCCAGAATTCTCCAGAAACCACTCCCATTGCGGGATGGCGGGGGGTGGGGGGAGCACACCTTGTTATGACTGTTAATGTTCTGAGAAAGCACAGCCCTTCATACCACATAAAGAAATCAACTTGGGAAAGAAAACTGAGTCAGAAGGAGCCAGACAACTCGGCTATGTCCTCATTCTGTTTCCCAATTTTGCTCCTCAGGACTGGGAAATGGAAATGAGCTTGGATTAGCAGAAAGCACATGGGGCTGAGAAATCCAAGTCTGGCTCTGCAGAGCAAGTTTGGAGAGCATCTCTGGGTCTCAGAGAGGCTCATCGCAATACTGCCTTGCAAGACTTCCGTGAGGGCTCAGTAGTAACCCATAAAAGATGTTTTTTGAACAGTAAGCCCACAATTAATTTGATTTGATCTATTTTCAGAATTGACCAAAGCAGTGGATTTTCTCACTTCAGATGGACAGTATCAGCCCCACCCACCTGGGAGCAGGATGGGAATGCCACATTCAGCTCCCCAGACATCCTCAGTCCAAGCTGGTATGTTAACAAGACTCCAGAAGGTTCGGATGCTTTGGAATCTGAGAATTGCTGCTCCAAAGCATAAATCAAAGCAAAAATACCCCTCTATCCTCTTTAGTACCAGCTGCTTCTTACATTTTCTGTTTCAGCAAAGGGCTATTTTGTTCTTAAGCTGCAGTTTGGTTTTTTCCGTACAGTTTTTCCTGCTCCCTGACCTCACTGTGGGTGGGGTGGGGGTGAGGTTCAGCCCATGGGCCTGCTGGACAAGGGGCCCCCTCAGATTTAGGAGCCAGCACCACGCTGGTTGCCATAATGAAGAGAATAAGCAGAGCAAAGGACAGCTTTTTGTCTCATGCAAGCTCTGAAATGGTCACTGGAGGCACCTGGTCTTAGAGCTGACAGTTCTGGTCTTGGAACATCATGGCAGGCTGCTGGTGGGCACCAAACATAGCTGACCCTATAGATGTCAACTGTCCTACCTGGAGACCTACCAATCCCCCTCCTCTCCCCACCTTGACACTGCTGTCCCACCTCCTCACTCTGCTCTAGCCATGCTGTTCTTCCAGATCCCTGTGGCTGAGACACAATCCACCTCCCCTTGTCTTTCTGGCTCATATCTTCTCTTCCTTCAGACTTATTAAATGTCACTTGCTCCTTGCCTTCCATGGCTGCCTCTTGCCATTTTTCTTCTTTGCCCCCATTATGTCTGAAATGGTAGTTATTTGATTACCTTGCCATTGCCTGACTCCCTAACTATAAGACCTAAGAATCTAGGGGTTCCATTGGGTTTTCTCAGTACCATCCTAGTGGTAAGTGTCTGAGAAGAGTATCCTTGAATAGAGGTGCTCAACAAAATCATGTCTTTAGGAGAAGCAGGCAATTGTGTTGCGGGCTTTCAGAAGCATCTGCAGGCTTGCTAATTGCTGCTTGATTTGCGTAATTGTGTCATTCTGCAATAATAGCTCTAGGAAGAGCAGCAGATAGGGCTGGGCTGGGCTGGGCTGGGGGAGCCAGGTTGCTCAGGTGCTTCTGTGGGAACTACAGGCATTTCAATCACAGGAAGTCCATTCTTTTGTTTGCCCAATGGAACATGGTTGGTTCAAGTGGTCGAGGCTAAATTTTCCACCTCTCCCTACCTTCTAGCTGTTCTAAGGAAACTTGTTTTCTCCCTTGTATGGGAACCTGCATCTGCCTCATGAATTACACCCACAGATGGAGAGAGGGACTGTAGCAGAAGGCCAGGGAAGGAATCAGCAGCCACTGTCCCAGCCACCAGCCCTTCCAGAGGTTGGGGGAACACTGGGTCCTCTTACCGCCTCATAGAACGCCCTCAGGAAGTTGATCTCATCCATCAGGGCATCCACCTTGGCTTCCAGCTCCACCTTGTTCATGTAGGCAGCGTCCACATCCTGGGCACAGAACATGCTATCACCTTGGGCCCACTTTTGGGCCCAGCTTGCTGCCTCTGGCCATGAGCTAGAGGGGTAGCTTCAGCTCCTGAGGGGGAACCTGTCTCTTCCCAGCTGTGGAGTGGAGGTTGGAGGAGGGGGAAGATCCATACCATAGGAGGAACAGAGTCCTCAGGGATTCTTCCTGGTTGTTAGCAGGTACCATGTGAAAGGTCTTCTATGGCACCTCACATGGTGAAGAGACCCCATCCTGGGACCCTGGGCTCCCACTGCCTCTAGGTTCTCCAAGCCTCCCCCCAAAGCCCACCTGGCTTCCAACCTTTATAGCTGCAGCTCTGTCCCCTTCCAACTCAGCCCCTGGAAGTTTCTCTTCTCCCTTTGATAGTCCCATCAAGCAGAAAGTTCCAGACCTCTGTGATCTGACCCCTATACTGCCCCCGTCTCCCAGCCTGGCTCTCTGTCCCCTCACCTTCTTGAGCACCACAAACTCATTCTCCGCTGCTGTTCGCCTGTTGATTTCCTCTTCATACCTGTGGGAAGAGTAGAGAAGGAGTGGGAGTGGAGGAGGGCTCTGGAGATAGGTCATTGGAAAATATCCTACTCTACCATAGCTCTCCAGGACACATATACCCCTAAGTCGCCAATCAAACACTGCCCCAGTGCAAACTGAGAATAGAATAAAACCACCCCTCATTCCACAGCTCATCTCCTTAGAATACTTGGGTCCCCGGATGAAGCAGACATGCTTCCTTATTTTATTTTATTTTCTAATGGGCTCACCCCAACACAAACAGAGGTAGTGAGAGGAAGAATGGAGAGAGCAGTAAGAGGCTCCTGGGATCTGACCTGGCTCCTGTATCCCACTATACTGTCCTGTCCCCTCTGGTGTCTTCAGCCTGCATACCCCTCAGGTGTCCTCAGCCACCTGAACCACACCTAAGGAGCAGAGTCCATTCCCCTTGTTGTCTTATTCTTGGGTTTTCCCCTAGGCAGCAACACACCCCCTCCTGCTCAATGGGGCTATGGAGATACTTTCCTGCTCACCCTTCTCTGAGAAGGGAGCCTCACTTCTTCCCCAGGTGACCCACTCCCCACCTGAGTCTCCGAAGCATCAGTTGCATTAGATAGCCGGGGTTCAGCTCTTGGCCGGGAAGTCCCGCCTGCCACTGAGTCACCCTGGGCAACTTCACTGGCTAGCTAGATCCTAACCTCTCTGAATTCTTTCCCGTCTATGGAATGGCAAGTCTTTAATCTTTGACAACTACCAAGTCTGAACACATACAGGTGTGTTACTAGAATTTCACTGCCCCGTGGGACCTGAGCACCACACACTTTCCTGCCATTGAGACTTCAGTGCTGTGCCTTCTTCCATGTTCTCTGGGAAAACCAATTTGGTGCTCCTTATTGTTGCCTTCAGTTGCCTTTTTATGAAATCTGAACATTTTTTCTTCACCTGACTCCATGCCACTGTCCTTGTCTTTGATGTCTCCCAGCTCATAGTCCCTCTGCTGCACAGGCCACCTGGATCCCACAGGAACACTGCCTAGCTGTTAACCAGGAACATGCTCTTCAACAGATCCCACGTCCCTCCCCCTGTGCTTTCAGCTTTAGTCTCCTCTTCCTCCAGAAAGCCTTCTCGGATTAAAACCCTGTTACCCCATGTTTGTACTTGCATTATAAATTACCCATCTGCTCCTTCTTCTCTCACCTTGGTCTGTATTACCACACACAGATGCCTAGTCATAAGGACAATCAAAATAGATAACATTTAAGGACTTACTATGTCAAGCACTGGGTGCCCTACCAAGCACTTTCCATGCAAGTTTTGATTTAATATTCTCAACTCCCTTATAAGTGGAGCACTATTGTCATCCCTATAACAGATGAACTGAGGTTTGGAGAAGTTAAACAGTTTTCTTGAGATCATTCAGCTAGAGAGTGCCATTGACTAGGTTCTATAGCACTGTCAGATAGAACTTTTGCAATGATAGAATGCTATGTATCTTTGTTCATTACAGAAACCATTAACATGTGTGATTGAGCACTTAAAATGCAGCTAGTGTGACTGAGGAATGGGATTTCAAATTTTATTTAATAGATTTAAATGTGACAAGGGAAGTTTCAGAAAGACTCTTATCCAGACAATAAGAAGATTAACAGCATTGATTAAAAGAACAAAATAAGAGCAGGAGAAGGGAGAAACCAAGACTTTGAATTTACGAAGTTCAAGTTTCTAACCCTATAATAGCTGTTTTGTGTTTTTGTTTATAAAAATAATGTAGAGCCAGATAATTAAAAAAATTTTAAGTTACTTTTCTTTTTAGTCCGGCACATGAACTTGATCTTTTGACAAATGAACTATATCATATTAAATTCAGTCAGTATGTGCCCACCACTGATCAGTTTTCTCGAGGTGTAATTGATCAATAAAATTGCATAAACTTAAAAAAAATAGTTACATGTGGATAGTGGCTACCATGTTGGTTAGGTTTTAGCAGGATTCTGTTTTAGAGTCCTGAACTCTCACTTCTACAAACAGTAACCAAAACTCATCATCAAGTTACTAATTTTGGTTGGGCCAAGATAATTGGAAATCAATTAGAACAAGAAAAATAAAAAGGAAAAAAAATCATGTTTATGGGCATGAGCATACCATGACCCTTAAAGGTGTGTGTGTGTGTGTGTGCGCGCACGAGTGTGCACACATGCGTGCTTGCGCATGCATGTGTGCAGATAGTCCTGAGGGAAGTCTGCAAATAGGCTTTCTTCTCTGTTCCTCCAGCTTCTTGGCCAGGGCCATAATGCATAAAGACTGTCAAGGAGCCCTGGGATTTGGTTGAATAAATGTGCCAGTGAGATTCTCTGGGTTTAACTCTTACCTCATGAGTTGCCACCTCAGAGCCTGACTTTCCTCATCTGCGGAGTTGTGTTTACCTAGCCCTTCGTACCCATGTCACTCATTGTCATCTGTAATTCTAGTTCCTCCCTAGGACCTCGACATTCTTGACTACCGGGTCCCAGTTCTCATTCTACTTTTGTGTCTATTTCTATTCCACCCCATGCCCCAGCTGTGCATCTCATTTCCCATTGGACTGGGCATTTCTGAAGAGCAGAGCCTATTTCTCTGCTGTCCCTGGTCTCTGCCAGAGCCCTAGGGCAGGACTCTGGCCCAGGAGCTGGCTGAGCCTCCACTCACTTGTTCTTGAAGTCCTCCACCACGTCCTGCATGTTCTTCAGCTCCATCTCCAGCCTCCCCCGCTCTCCTCCCAGGCAGTCCAGCTGCCGCCTCAGGTTGTTGATGTAGGCTTCAAACATGGGTTCGATATTAGCTCTGGTGGTTTTGTGGTCTTGCAGGAGGCTCCATTTCGTTTCCAGGACTTTGTTCTGCTGCTCCAGGAACCGCACCTGCCCAAGCCAGAGGTAAGAGACCATGAGGGCTTCTGTGCAGTAGATTCCCAGAGTGCTCTGGGATATGGGACCCCCAACAGTTCAGGAAGTCTCTGCAAGATTCAGAATCCAGGTGGCATTCTCCTCTTCTTCCCCATTGCCTGCAAGGATCCTGAGGTTTACAGATTTTGTTGCAGAGGGCTTGGGGCACAGGTGGTAGTTTGATTTGAAGGGGGACAAAGTAGGGAAGTAGGTGCAGGAAGCCATCTGAACACACCAAACCATACTGATGTGTGCTAACGTAAGAAAAGAACCCTCTGTCACCATGTCACTGGCGAGATTTTTATTTCTATTACATGAGTAGGAGGTTTATGGCAGAAAATTCCATCTGTCCATTTTCTGGGAAAGGATTTCTCAGGATCTAGGATGTAAGCTACCAAGCCTGCACACTCCAGAAATTCTGAGTAGGGGGTCACTCATGAGTTGTGTTCGGGGGACCTGGGCACAATTCCAGTTGTGTCCCTCACTAGCCATGTGGCCTTAGAAAAGCCCCTTTGTCTCTTTGCTTTCTTGAGTTCTTTGAGGTTTTGTGCTGTTAATTTGAGTTTCTTAAATTAGCCTGGGAGGCATTACCCTTCCCCTTGACCAAAGCCTTTCCACTCAGAGGAACCAAAATGAATAAAGGAACAGTTTCTCCAAGCCTTTGGAGATGGCAGTATCCTTATAGAGAGTTATTAACAAATGCATCCTTTCTAGCTTCTCCTGTTGTTGGACGAAGGAGAACATCCTATCTCTAAGCCCCTCCCTAGTCCTAGGCTCTCATCTCCCTCATCCCCTCCAGATGAACCTGGGAAAAGCAAGGCCCAGGATCTTCTCTTCATAGCCAGGCTCCTGAAAATCTCCCCTCTGTTAGTACAACCTAGGCTAGGTGGGATGACATGGGTGACAAAGCTAAAGGACCAGTGCCTTGGCAGTGCTCTTGGTGAGGTCTGTGTGCTCAGTGGTCTTGTCCATACCAGGAGGCACTCATAGTTTATCAGACCTACAAAGGGACCTTAGAATCCATCTGTCCAACCCAACTCAAACCTGAGAAATTGGTGACTCTTGCAGCAGTAGAACCAAATTGGAACCTGGCAGGTTGCCTCTTAGCTCAGCATTCTTTCATTCAGATTCCAGATATGGAGTCTGATAGATCAAGATCCTTGAACTGGTTCTTCCCAGGCAAAACCAACCAATTCCGGTGCAATGGGGATGCAGGGGTTCTTTCCCAGAGTTGGGAAGTCCCTAGAATCCCAGAGTGGGATTCAGGCTGAAGTCACAAGTTTCCTTTTTACCAAAGAACGTATGCTAAATGCTCTGAGTGTCCCCTCTCTGCCCACTTAGCTTCCTAGACATCAATGTCACCAGGCAGATGCCTACTGCCATGGGAACACATGAGTGCTGACTCAGCTGAGTAAGAAAAAAGGACCCAGTTCACTTCCATGAACTTGTAAACTTGACCCCCTTCCCTCAAAATGCATTCCCCTTGTGCTCATTTTAAGCCAAATACATGAGAAGAGCAATGTCCTCATAGTGGGTCAGAGAGCTCTTGGGTCTGAAGAGGGAAATTTTTTTGGTCTCAGCTCAGCAAAGTGGGAGACCACTCTCCCTCTCCCCACCAGCAGGCTGCTTAGTCCCTAGGACTGAAGGTCCTGGGAAGTCATAACAGACTTCAGAAAAACACCAGAAGGCTAAGATCCCCCGGCTTCGGTGCTTTCCAGGTGGGGACCCATGTGTTTCTCACCTTGTCGATGAAGGAGGCGAACTTGTTGTTGAGGGTCTTGATCTGCTCACGCTCCTCTTTGCGCACCCGCTGGAGAGAGGGATCGATCTCCAGGTTCAGGGGTGTCAGGAGACTCTGGTTGACTGTGACCTCCTGGATGCCCCCAGCTCCAGCCATCATCCCACCTCCCATTCCGTACCCACTGAAGCCTCCCCCCATTCTGTACCCTAGGCCACCGACACCCAGCCCACAGCTAGCACCCCCAAAGCTGCTGCGGCTGGAGCGGTAGCCCCCGCTGATGGAGATTCTCTTGCTTCCTCCCAAGCTGTGGAGGCTCCTTGTCCCGAAGCCACCCCCAAAGCCGCCCCCAAAGCTCTTTCCACTCTGGGACATGGAGACAGAGCTGAAGCTGGGCCGGCAGCTCGCCGGGAGGAGGCTGGCTGAGGAGGCACTGAAGTTCCGCGTGCCCCCCGATTTGATGGTGATGGAAGATCGTTGGGTCATGGTGGGAGCTAATGCCAGAGGGCGAGGGAGCAAAAATGAACGAGGAGCGTCCAAAGTCTGGCTCTCTAAGACTCTCTTTGACTTATATCCCTTTCAAGAACTGGGCTTGGCCAGAGGAGATCAAAGACCACTCTGTTGAGTTCACCCCAATGGCATGTCTGGCCACAGCCCATTTAACTACCCCGCTAATCACCATGGGGAACACCCTACCCAGGGCAGGACCAGGCCTGGGGATTCCGGCCTGTGGCAGGCCTGGGTTCCGAGCCCCCCAGCCAACCCCATTCCAGCCACAGGCCATAGACACTCCCCTTGCTTCTCATCTGCAGCTCCAGCCTCCGTTTCCAGATCTCAGGCTCTGAATCCAAGAACCTGACTATGCCCATCCCATCCTGGTCACTTAATAATAAAAAAAAATTCTGTTTACTGAGGATGCAGTCTGTGCCGGACCAAGAGGCAGATCTGCCAGGAGCGTCATTTCCTTTGATTCTCCTAACTCCGTGAGGGTAGATGGTGAAGATGATGGCCCACGCTTTTCGAGCAGCTTCTCCGGGTGGCTGCCTTACACCTGTGCTCTTGTTTAGCCCTGGACATCACTATGGAGTAGCTATTTTTATTCTTGAAGCAATAGAAGCTGAGTAATGAGGCAGCCTGGCAGAGGCTTGTGAACCTTCGGGCCAATATTAGAACTTGGTGGTCTGACCAGGTTACGTGCCTGGAATCATTGGGACTTGCCCAGCAGGGGAGTCAGGCCCAGGGAAAAGAGGAGGCTTCACTTTAAATTTCTATCCCTCTACGGGTCCCTTCCCTGGTCTTAACATGCCCTTCCCTGGGGACTGGAGGACCAGGGGATTGAACAGTTTCTCCCTTCCTTTCATCTTCATCCTCCCGAAATTTTTCATACTCGTCTCTCTTTTGATGCATGACTGCTCCCTCCCCTGTTCTTTAATGTCCTGCTCTTTCGCCCGCACAAGTGTTTCCACATCCCTGGTTTGTTCCTCTCATCATTTCCACTCTTGGTCCTGAGCATTGAGCCCAACCCCTCCAAATCCACCTTAGCCTCACTCTGGGTGAGCCCACCAGGCCACCCCAGGCTCAGGCCTGATGGGAGGGGACCAGGGAACTCATAAAATCAGGAATGTGGAACCTTCCTGGATGTCTCACTGCTGCCTGCAATTATGGTCTAAATGGCTCCTCTGCTTGGCCCCAGGGCTGACTTTTAACTCCTCTCTGTGGCCTGTTATTTCTCTGCTCAGGTCTGCAAGTTTGAAGCTGTCAGGGAACAATCGACTCCTTTGCTGGCAGAAGGCTGGGCCGCCCACCCTACGTCAGTGTCCCAGGAACAGTCCAGTTTGGGGAGGGGACGGCATCGCCCTGTATGACATACTGAAAGGGAAGCTGGGCAGGGCCTCTGCCCAGGGGCTTGGGCTTTCCAAACAAGGTATCCCAAAGAGAGGTAAGAGGAAGTGGGAGAAGCTAGGGGAGGAAGACTGGTGGTCTCCTGACCTCCCCATACCTCTCTCTTGGCTTCGAAGGAATGGGGCAAGGGCTGATGTGCTGGGAGCCTGCTTGTGAGTAGTTCTGCGCTGGGACAGCCTGGGAAGGAGGAGGATTGTTCTTGGTCCATAAGCTTTGCAAACAGAGGGCCTGATGCGAACACATTACACATGCATTTAATAGACATATTCCAGGGAGGGAACAGAGGAGCACTCAGACCAGCAGGCAGTTTATAAGCACCCTGAGACAGACTGGGACAGCCTGGCATTGAAACAGCCTCGGAGACACAGGCTCCCCATCACTGCAACTGGAGGGAGGGAGGGAGGAAGGGGGAGCCCAAGGGGTGTTTGCAGACTGCCGAGGCCTTGCAAGATAGGCTTCTTGTGAACTTTGGAAGAAAGAGGTCTTTGGTTTTTGCATGGCTAGCACAAAACAGGTGCCAGGAGGAGCCTGGAGACTGCCTTTGGCCAGGGAGTGGGGTTCAGCCAGGTCTCCAGGCTTCCCAGCATCATAGGTGGGCCTCGTGGAAGGGAGACAAGAGCAAGGACCTGGATGTCCAGGTTTAGGTGTGAGTGAAAACAGGCTTCAGGGTGGGGCAAGGGTGCTGAGGGGCTATGCTCAGTGCTTGTAGCTCTTCCTGCTGGAGGATGTGGTAGAGACAAACTTGACGCTAGAGCCACTGCCCCCCAGGCCCCGGTTGCTACTGGCAGTGAATCCTGAACCCCCCAGGCCGTGCCCGCCGCTGGTGGTGAAGGAGTAGCTGCTGCCTGCACCGAGACCCAGACTTCCACCTCCAAGGCTGCTACCACCGCCATGGCCACTGGAAACGGTGGAGGTGACTACAGCTGCCGGGAGAGAGGACACATGATGAGAATCAAGCACAGGAGGGAAGACACCAGGGCTGCCAGGGTCTGTGTCCTGAGGAGGTCCTGGGGGTGGGTCTAGGGTGTTCTCGCAGGCAACAATTTTTCCTTGCAGTCTCCCCACCAGCTTAGTGAGATTCTGTCCTCTGCTCCAGCCTGCCTTTCCCAGCTGTAGTGTTGGGTGTTCTCCTAGGTTAGAATGGCTTGCTGCCTGTCTTCTGTTACTTGGTACCTCCCTTCTCCTTCTAGAACCTATTGGAGACTACCCCTCTCCAGGAAGCTGTTTCCCTGTGACTCCACCACTGTCTCCCTGCTGCTCCATCTGATACTGGCTCCCTCTCTGGACCTGGCTCTGGAGTCTCCCTTCCTTCTGGCAAGTTCTAGGGGGCAATCCTGCTGCTTCTCATTTGCTGTCCCCAGCCTAGGCCCTCTGAATCCAAGAGAGGGGCTAGAATATTCTTGAAACACCAAAGATGAACCTGTTGTTTAGTTAACTCTGCCTCTTTTCTCCTACCAACCTGGTATTCTCCTAACTCATTGCCTTAGACATACTAATACCCTGGTTTGGGTCTTACAGAAGAAAAACTGAAATGAAAAATGAACTCTTAGCAGATGAACCATCCTTCCCCAAACTCTGTTAAAGCCCTAATTCCAACCACCTGAGAATATGGCCCATTTGGAAATAGGATCTTTGTGGATGTAGTCAAGACAAGTCTTTAAGGGTGGGCCCTGATCCAGTGTGACTGGTCCTGATTAAAAGATGGAAGACAGCTGTGTGAAGACAGGTGCACGGGGACAAAGCCACATGATCACAGAGGCAGAGACTAGAGTTAGGCAGCTGTAAGCCAAGGACAACTGAGGATTGATGGCTGCCACAAAAAGAGGCAGGGATGGATTCTCCCCTACAAGTTTCACAGGGAGCACAGCCTAGCTGACACCCCAAGGTGGACTTCTCGTCTATAGGACCGTGAAAGTACGCTTCTGTTGTCGTAGGCCAGCCCGTTTGTTGCAGCAGCCCTAGGAAACTAAGGCAGACTCACAGGTGTATTTCAAGAGAAAGGAACCTCAATGTTATGCCATTTGTTCCCCAAATTAGCTTCGAGGGTGTCTGGAACCACTAGACGAGGCATTAGGGAGGGCGGACGCTAGGGTAGTTCAGAGGACTCTGGCTTCTAGAATCACTGGTTTGTTCAGTCAGTTGCTCTTATGAATCCTTCATCAAGAAAACCAAACTCACTTGTAGAGTGTGAGCTGCCAAAGTTATTTCTGTTGGCCTCCCGATACCAGCACTGAGCTCTGTGAGAGACAACTTCTGCTCTTACTGGCACGCTGGGAACACCTCTCTTGCATTGCGACCACTGTACCCAACTGCCGTGTCCCATGCTGCCCTGGCTGCCTGGAAACCCCTGGCAACTTCCTGTGCTTGTGCTCTGCAAGGTGGAGCCACACACTGAATTCTTCCCAAACTGTTTGGAGGCAGGGTCCCCTGATGGGCCAGGCCCTGGTGCCTAGCATGAAGGCTGCCTCCAGAGATCCAAGGTAAACCAGTGATTTTCCTAAGTTCTGTCTACATCAGACACTCATCTTGGAGGTCTGAGTTAGACTTGTAGCCCCCAGTCTCAGGTGTGGAATTCTGGGAGATGAGAGAGATGGCAGAGGTTTTCTAAACCCATGCAGAACAATTACAGCAACCCGCCTCCCCAGTCTTCTTTCTGTGGCTCTGTCATTCATAAAGAGGTAAGAAATGTCATATTAAAGCCTCTCTCCTAATATGGCTTTCTTTTAAACAGACTTAAAACTTTAAACTCATTGGATTAGAGAAAAGGGAATGAAGGAAAGGGAGGGGGGATGGGAATAGGAAAGACGGTAGAATGAATCAGACACACATTTCCTATCAGTGTAACTCCACATCACGTACAACCACAAGAATGAGAAGTTGTACTCAATGTATGTATGATATGTCAAAACACTGCACTCTCATGTATATCCAAAAACAACGACAACAACAGCAAAACCCTTAAAACTTCTCAGAACGTAACCTTTCAGTGGGATTCCCCCTAATACCTTTTCCCTTCTGCAAGCCCACCACCTCCCTTCCCTTAAGCACACACTCCAAGTAATACAAAAAGGATGTCATACTCACAGATATTAACTGGAGAAACTCCTTCTCCACTCAGCCTGATTGGGAGGAGGGGAGAAGGAAGGTTACTATGGTGTCCAGCAGCTTGTGGCCATTGGCAGTGACATTTTTGCAATTACTTTAAATGCATTAAAAACCCCTTTATTATTTTTATTGCAGAAGTTATGCAAGTTGAAATTTTGTAAATACTTATAGTATCAAAAATAATCTAATGAGTGACGAAGTGTGGAGATTGAGGTTCATGGGAATGAAACCTATAATCTCAGGAACACATTTTTTTGTTAAATTTGTCACACATTCTAAGAAAATAAAGGCTAATCACAGACTAGTGTCAGTTGGAAAGGCAGAGCTTGTCTTATAACAAGACTTCTCTCTCAACAAGGGACTATTGTCATATACTAGGCCAGCACTGAGGTTGTTATAGGGAGTCTGAGTCATAAAAATAATAATACCAACAATCAGTCTATTATTGTCTTAGCAACTGGTATGCACTCATAAATGAGTACTTAGAACTTTAATAAGAGCTAACATTTATTGAGTACTTGGGACTTACATTATGCCACTTAATTCTTTCAACAACCCCATTAGGTAAGTATTAATGTCTTAATTTTACAGAGGGAAAATTAAAGCTTTAGAGGTTAATTATCTAGCCAGTGGTCAGAAGGCTGGGTTTGAAGCCAGGTCCATCTAACTCCACAGCCCTTAACCAAATGCTAGCCATCATTTATTGAACACCAGTTGCATACCAGGCATTGTTCAAAGAGTTTCATGTACAGTCTCTTATTTTAAACCTCTTAATACCACATGAGATCAAAACTATTATGATCTCCTTCTATAGGCACAAACACAGATGTGGAGAGCTTGAGAAATTTGCCTGTAGTTATATAGTTAGTAACTGGCACAGCACCAAGGAACACCAAGCTCCATCTGAGCTTTGGGGAACATATCACATAGCTCCTTTGTTTTGTCATTGAAGAAACTGAGGGCCAGGGAGGGGAAACTGACTTTCTGAAGGTTACATAGCTAGGTAGTGGGAGACCTAGAAGCCCAAACTACTGGGATAGTATATGCTGGGTCCAGAGCCTTTTAAACCACATTTTGAGATTTGCCTTGTAACCAGATTTCTCCTTTGATAGAATGTGATTCCTTGGATCTGCTGAGGTGTTAGATTTTTATGGGGTACTAAATGTAGTTGCACCTCAAATTATTTACCAGCCTGGAAGAAAATTACACCTAAGTTCTTAGAGCCCAATTCTACCTGTGTTGTGGTCCCATTTTCAGCCTGCAGCACCCTGAGCCCCTCAGAATGGCCAGGCAGCTGAGGGAGCTCCTTTTGCTTGGAGGATGGAGTTGGACATCTGCCCCTCACCTGCACTCCTCGCCCTCCAGCAGCTTGCGGTAGGTGGCGATCTCCACGTCCAGGGCCAGCTTGGTGTTCATCAGCTCCTGGTAGTCACGCAGCAACCGGGCCATGTCCTGCTTGGCCTTCTGCAGGGCCTCCTCAAGGTCCACCAGCTTGGCCCGTGCATCCTTGAGGGCCAGCTCTCCGCGCTGCTCTGCGTCAGCGATGGCCGTTTGCAGGCTGGCGCACTGGAAGGAAAGGAGGGAGCATGAGTCCTGCTGCCAGCCCCGGGAGTCATGGTGCCCCCAGGTACAGTCCTGTGAGACGGCAGGAAGACCCAGAGGAAATGAACATTCGAGGAGCTCTTGGCCTTGTCCAAATTTTACCTGTTTCTTGACACTGTCGATCTCGGCTCTCAGCCGCTGGATCATCCGGTTCATCTCGGAGATCTCTTGCTTGGTGTTGCGGAGGTCATCTCCATGCCTTCCCGCTGTGACCTGCAGCTCCTCATACTGACAAGACCAGAGCAGACTTGGTCACACAGCCAAACGCCTGGCCTAGGCACTCCCTGAGGGCCACCAACAGGCCCACTCATTCCCCAGTCCCTTGCTCCTGCCTCTCTCTATTCAGCCAGTGCTCCTTGAGCGCCCTGCTTGTCCGGGAGGCAGCAGGTAGCAGGTTCCTAGAGGTACTGCTCTGGGAACACCATGAGCAGTACAGTCAGGCCCCTGCTCCCCCAAGGCTCACAGCTCACTGAGGGAGACAGCCACTAATCCCATCAGCATGTTTCCAAAATTACACTTTCAAATGGTGAAAAGTGTCCTTTAGGAAATAGGGTCCTTGAGAGTGTCATAAAGGAGCCTGACGTAGACTTGGAAGTGGGGAGGGAGTGATAAGATAAGTCTCTCTAGGGATGGAGATGCTTGAGCTGTAATCTGAAGGAGGGAAGAAAGGGTTGAAGTGGTCAGTTTGTGGGGAGAACATTCCAGACAGATGAAACTGCGTGTGAGGATTCTGGGGGCAGGAGAGAAGATGGCAAGTTCTAGGAGTGAGAAGTGGGCTTGGTCACTGTCCCTGGGGAATTTCTGGCCTCAGGCATGTATCCAGACCAAATGTGTGCTAGGGAGATGAGGTTGATGCTGCAGAGACTGCAACTTTTTTTAGCTGTAGATGGACACAATGCCTTTATTTATTTATTTTTATGTGATACTGAGGATCGAACCCAGTGCCTCACAAGTGCTAGACGAGCGCTCTACCACTGAGCCACAACCCCAGCCCGAGGTTGCAATTTTGACCTTTGTAAAAGAGTCTCCAATCTCAGTGGTTCTGGGTCTAATAGTGCCTATCTGGGACACATTCACTTAGAAGAAATCATTCTACCCTATGTCCTCTGGCATACCAGAGTCACACCCACACCTTTCTTGACAGAAGGAGCACCCTTGCCAGAGCCAAGATCTCTTCAGTTTCGGAAGTTTGCTGCCTCAAGTATAGCCAGCTTCCTCTGTTTCTAGATATTCATGACTAGAAGGAACAACATAAGGAGTTGCTCACTGTAAACTTCCATCACTTCACCTTGGGGTGAAGGGCACCCTGCCTCTTCTCACTGCCAAGGATCTGCCTTGTAGACACCTGGCACCTGATACCCTCCTTCCTTTCTACCGTGCTGCCAACCAGAAGGGACTAAGTGCAAGGGACAGGAGCCAGTGTGTGGGTGATTGGCTGCCCTCTGAAAGGGGCCTGGGTTTGGCAGGGAGCTGGTCTAATGGTAAATGCTGCCTTTGGACAGCAGCTCTCTGTGGTCACCCCACTTCCCCTTTCACTCTCTTATCCACAAGGTGCACGCTCCCGCCTTCCAGCTACTGGTTCAGCCCTCAATATTTTCCTGCTTCTTTGCAACCGTTTTCCCTTCTTTGTTTCCCTACTGGGCTAAAGACCCACTTCTTTTAATAATGGCAGCTTTTTATTACTGCCATCTTTTCCCCTTCCATAACTCCCAGATCTTGGGTTCTCTGTGGTTTATTCATTTACAACCCTGTAACCCTGCTTGGCGGATGGTAGGAGCTCAGTATATATGAATGAGATGAATGTCCCCTTTAGAAAGTGCCCTGTGACTATTTCTTGGTTATTTTAGAGTCTCCACTGCTCACCGGGTGAGCACCGTGGAGCCCTGCTCTGGGTTTTGAGCACCCAGCATTGCCCTGGCAATATATGATGTTTCCACATGCATTTCGGGCTAGTTGCTCACAGCATCAAAGATGTTCCTGCCAAGTGGAAAGAAATGGAAATGCTTCCTGAGTGAAGTGATGATGTGGAATCTCAGGGAACACTGACCCTAGAACCTATCGGCAAGGTGCCCACACTCACCTTGGTCTGGTACCAGGACTCTGCTTCAGCTCGGCTACGGTTGGCAATATCCTCATACTGGGCCTTCACCTCAGCGATGATGCTGTCCAGGTCCAGGCTACGGTTGTTGTCCATGGAGAGGACCACGGACGTGTCACTGACCTGGGTCTGCATCTGGGACAGCTCCTGCAGGGCATACACTCAGTCACGCAGGTACAGAAAGAAGGGATCTTGGATCCCCACCGTGACTAATTGTCTAGAGTAGGAATTCCTTCTTTGGTGTCCCTAGCAGAGATTCTTTCAGCTGTCCAAGGGGTACTTCCAGCTACTGAAGGGATTCCATCCTGTCCTGGGAAGTTTCTGGGCCATTGACCTGTGTGGTGGGAGTCTTTTTCCCACTGTCACCTCTCAAGTTTCCCATCAGTGTGCCTTCCCTGGGTATGAGGATGGGTAGAGTCTTCTGAATCCATACTGCATAGACTTGAATATGACATATCTTTATTAAAAAAACCAGCACGAGTGGTTTCTTCAGGATCAGGTGATGTTTAGGACCTGGCTACCCCCAGGTCCTTCCTTCCTTCCCCTCTCTCCCTTTGCAGATGCACCCAGATCTTAGCCTTCAATGGGGCAAGGTCCTGAATGAGGCATCTTCAGGGGGCAAGAGACCCCCTGGACAATGAGCTGAAGGGCGGCTAGCCTCTTTGAACTTTTCTGGGAGGGGGAAGGGAGCAGGTAGGCCTGGAGTCCTTGGGAATATTACCAAGTGACCTAAAATTTGGAAATCAGCATATCCTCCTTGGTAGGATTGCCATGCCGTGGAGTCAGGGAAGAAGTCTCAGAGCTGGGCTAGCTTAGTGTGACAAAGTTCCAAACAATTCTCCCTGGTTCCCACTATCCCCAAGACCCTTAGCTTGAGGCATCTGTCAAGGTTCTGGGTAGAGACACTACGGGAATGACATTCTGCCACACCCGTTTCTTTCTAGGCTTCAGACCTGGGAGGAACAAAAATACTTGCAGACTTACTGCCTCAAAGATCATCCTGAGGAAGTTGATCTGGTCTGTCAGAGAGTCGACCTTGGCCTCTAGCTCCACTTTGTTCATGTAGGCACCATCCACATCCTGGAGCAACAACATGGGGGGCTCCTCTGAGGTCCCTGCCCCAAGCAGTCAGCCCCAAAGCAGCAGAAGAGAGACCTTCCCAGCCCTTCTAGCTTGAACCCGAGAGAACTCAGTGTCTGGGGCTTTGGGGTTGGGAGTGAGCCATTACTGAGGCTAGGAGCTTGATTTCCCTGGTTTAACAGTAAACCTGAGCAGGTTTACTGGGGACTTAAACACTGAGGGAACATTCGGGCAGGTTAGAGCTCTCTAGATAGCCTCAAGACTGAGTGACATTTCTTGGGTGTCACAAGGGTCAGGCTCCCTCACACTCCTAGATTCAGTGCTAAATCTCCTCTGAGAGACATCGCCCCTCACCTTTTTCAGGGCCACAAACTCATTCTCAGCAGCCGTGCGCTTGTTAATTTCATCTTCGTACCTGTAAGGACAGGGGCGAGGGGGTGGGCTATTGAGCAAGACTTCCCTTTAACTCTTCCCAGGCTGGTGGAGCAAGAATTAAGAGACCTCAAATCCTTCCCACCTCTGCGGCTGACCTGCATGTGACTATGGGTGATTCACTTAACCTCTATTTCTTCCTCTATAAAAGGGGGATAATTTCTTCTGCTAGGTATTAAAAAAAAACTTTTATAAGGCTAGAAGATGAGCATAAAACTAATAGGAGTAGAAATGCGTGCTTGGGCAATGTCATCCCTTTATAGAAGCACAATTCGAATTTTCACAAAAGTTTGCTGCCTCAATTATTGGCTAAAACTATAGAGTAAGCTTTGCTTGTTCAGGACACTGTTCCAGGTAGAATTTGACATATTTCCCTGAACTTCAGGGTGGCCATTGAGCAGTGAGATTTTTGTAACTAGGTGTAGCCCAAACTCGGAAGCCCAGGGTATGCCAGGTAAGTTAGCTAGAGCTGTCCCCTTCCATTGGCTACCTCCCATACCATGCAGACAAAATTTGCCTCCATGAGGAAGGTCAGAGTGGCCTATGGAAGCTCCCACTTCTTCCTTGCTACCTCGCCTCACTCCTGAGCTAATGCCATCTTAGTAATGCAAGTTCCTCTGTCACTGAGTCCACATCTGATGGAATGAAATAACTTGCTGAAGGTAAAATAGTAGTATGCTTCTAGCATCAGGAGCAGTGTTTTTAGTTAGATGATGCTGGCAACCCTTTGCAGTCATAGCAATAGATAAGAATGGGCTCCTTGTTAATAGTTACCCGTGAGATGAAGGTCTCTTTGTGACCCCCTCAATGCTGCTTTATCTATGGGATCATGATGACAAGTTCTGAAGCTCTCTGCTGGCACTGGCATTTGCTCCTTTGGACCTCTCTGGTCCTCAGTAAAAGGAGCCCTGGAATGGCCATGTGTGGCCAGGAGCCTGTCTCTGATTTACCTGACTTTGAAATCTTCCACTACCTCCTGCATGTTCCTCAGCTCAGCATCCAGCCTGCCCCTCTCTGTGGTGATCCCCTCTAGCTGCCGACGGAGGTCATTGATGTAGGTATCAAAGAGGGGCTCCAGGCTCTGCCTCACGGTCTTGGTGCTCTGCTCCTGCAGGAGGGTCCACTTGGTCTCCAGGACCTTGTTCTGCTGCTCCAGAAAGCGCACCTGGAGGGGAGCAGAGAGAACCAATCTTGAGCATCTTGGGGAGGTAGCAGTAGATGCTCCTATTCAGAAGGGAGGGAAAGATGTTTTTTCACCCAATGACCAACTGGCAACTATGTAATTGACAGCTCCAACCCCAAATGAGAAAGCCCATGAAGCTACCCCAAAGTTCCCCAGGGTTTCTATGGAGTGGGTACAGGCGCCCAGAGCTTCTATGGATAAGCCTCCATGCTTGGGTTGTTTTGCACACCTCCAGCTCTGGTGAGGGTTTTCACTGAAAGCTCTCCTGTTCTCCACATTGAACCAGCACCGAAGACCCCCAGAGAGGACAGTGGAGCATTTCCACAAGGCGGGTCAGCTAGCCTGACTTGAAAATGCCAGGGCTGCATGACTGGTACCTGTTGGATTTGAAACACTTCCCAGGGGACCCTTGTGTTAGTGTCTCCCTCTGGGTCGGGCCCTCCCCCGGAGTCTGTTTACCCAAAGGCAATGAGACAGAGGAAGTCTGTCCCACCTTGTCGATGAAGGAGGCGAACTTGTTGTTGAGGGTCTTGATCTGCTCCCGCTCCTCCTTCCGCACCCTCTGGATGGTGGGGTCGATTTGCAGGTTGAGGGGAGTCAGGAGACTCTGGTTGACGGTGACCTCTTGGATGCCTCCGGAGGGACAGGCGGGGAAGCCAGGGCCACCAAAGCCCCCTCCAATGCTACCCCCATAACCAAATCCACTGCTGACCCCATATCCACCACTAGCCCTGTTGCCAAAGCCACTTCGGAAGTTGCCGCCGCACCCACCGATGGAGACCCGCTTGGTCCCCCCTAGGTTGTAGAGGCTGCGGCTTCCAAAGCCGGCCCCAGCACCACTGATCCTGCCCAGTCCTCCATTGCCCCCAGTGGAGCGGGCCACGGAGACGGAACTGAAGCGGGAGCGACCCAAGGCTGGGGTGGTGGCCGAAGCTGTGCTGAAGCCCCTGCGGTTGCCCGTCTGGAAGGTGATGGTGGACTGCCGAGACATGGTGGGTGAAGACGGTGGCCAGGAGTTCCCGAGGTAGGCGCGAGAAGAGGATGGAGAAGACAGCAGCTGGGGAGCCGTGGGTCCGTGGGCTTTTATGGGCACCCAGGAGGGGCGGGGCTCCTCTAATGAAGGGGGCCTTGCTGATGGCATCCCCTAGGCATTCGCCAGGCGTGAGCTCACACTCAGCACCCCCTGGGAAATGGCAGAAAAGCCACTGGTTGGTTCCCTGCCTCCCTCCCCCACGTGGAAACTCCTTTCCAGTTGCAACTTGATCAGCAGACCAGTGAGAAGCAAGTTAATTACTTTCAGTCATGTCCTAATCATGCATCTTTTAATGGACTCAAAAAACACTGCCTCATTTCTTAACCGCTTTCTTAGGCCTGGGACCAACTCCCTCCTGTCCAAACAGCTTGTGTCAATACAAGCCACTGCGATTCACTGTTTCCTGTTCCTTGGCGTGCTTCCTGTGCTTGAGGATTTTCTCAGAAGCTACTGCCGGTTCCTCCCATCCCATCAGGCTGGCCCTCCAGATCTTGAAAATTCTGCTGCACACTTCCACAGACATCCACCTGGTGTTGCTTGTCCTGTTCTTTTGCTCTTAAGCTTTCATTTCTCTTTCATAAGTCACATGTGATTTTCTGGTGCATGAGTGTGTATATGCATGTGTATACACACGTGTGCACCCTGCCTAAGTGACTTTAAAGGCCAGCCCTCCATCTTCTGTGGACAGAAGTTGTGGGAGAAGAAAGAATTGGGTTTGAATGCTAGTCCAGCCAATGACAGCTGAGGGATGTTAGGCATGTCATGCAACTTTTCTGAGCTTCAGTTTGTGTGTAAGATAGTTGTGTAATGAGTGTCATTGTGAACACTATTTTTGCTTTGACTATGTAAGTGCTCAATAAATCTATTTTTCTTTTTTCTTTCTTTCTTTCTTTCTTTCTTTCTTTCTTTCTTTCTTTCTGTACTGGGGATTGAACCCAGGGACACTTAATCACTGAGCCACATCCCCGGCCCTTTCACTGAATTGCTTAGGGCCTCTCTAAGTTGCTGATGCTAACTTTAAACTCATGATCCTCTTGCCTCAGTCTCCCAAGTTGCTGGGGTTACAGGTGTGCAGCACTGCGGCCAGCTAGTAAATGTTTCTTGAGTCCATTCCTTCCTGATATTCAAACAAGTATTAATGAGGGGCCAGCTCCATTCTATCCTGTGACAAATCCTGTGGGGATTCAAAAGAAACACAACATATGAACATTGTTTCTTTAGTAATAAACTCATGGTCCTGTGAGATGCTAAAGAACTTTCTTTTTTTTTTTTTTTGGTACTGGGGATTGAACTCAGGGGCACATGACCACTGAGCCACATCCCCAGCCCTATTTTGTATTTTACTTAGAGACAGGGTCTCCTGATTTGCTTAGTGCCTTGCTTTTGCTGAGGCTGGCTTTGAACTTGTGATCCTCCTGTTTCAGCCTTCCAAGCTGCTGGAATTACAGGCATGCACTACCGCACCCAGTACTAAAGAAATTTTGAACAAGATGGTATTGATGGTATCCAGTGAAGCGCTACTTCTAAGCTATCTTTGAGGCTTTCTTCTTCCAGATGGGTCACAGACATCCCCTCCTCCCAAGGATGGGGATACCCAGCTCTTCACTCCTTCATCAAAAGAGCTCCAAATCTGCATCTAGTGGAAGATTTTTTCTCCCCCACCCCTGCACTAGTGACAGGCTGACAAGGAGTCTATAATGCTCCTTGTCCCCCTTCTTCCTGTTTCTCCTCCCCTTATCTCTACTATGGGGACATTCACCCAGAGAAATGGCTAGATTATCTTGATTTTGTTGACCTTGTTTCTTGCTGTGGGTTTGAAGGATGGGCGAGTGAGAGAGGAAATGATAGATATTCAGTCTCCATTGTGTGGATAAGGAAGTGAGGCAAGTGATTAATGCAGAAGGCAGGCTATCATGACCTCTTTGGTGAGCAGAGCCAGGTGCCATGGTCCTTCCACACAGCTGTCCTTTGAGAAGCACATGGGTAGCCAGTGGCTGGCAGATGCGCTCACCTGCTTGGAATGGCAACTTGGCACTTGGAGTGGTGGATCTCTGTCTTCAGCAACCTCCTCCCTGAGGCTCTGGTCAGGGGCTGGGCCTCTGCTCCAGTTAGACGTTGTCTGCGAGTCTCAGGTTCCACAGGGAACCTCTGAATCACAACTTTTGTTGACATAGGCCAGGAAGAGCTCAGGAATTCTCTCAACGGCTTGCCAATGTACCCAGGGCCTAGCCTGGGTGGTGCAGGTCTGTCTTCTCCAGTGGGAAGAATAAATATCTTTGTTTTCTATACTCCTCATTACATGACAATCTGTCTCCCAGAAGGAACGCTTGTTTGTTTTCTGAGATGAGCTGAGTAAACTCCTTGGAGCTTTCCACAGAATAAAGGTTGGTAAGGGTCTGGGCTCCGGAGCGGAACTGGCTCTGAGATGCCCAAGGGAAGGAATGGAAGTCCCACTGTCTGCCTGAGTGCCACCAGGGGGAAGCTGACTCCAGGCTGCCTACTTTCCTGCCTATTCCATCCTTTCCCACTCTCCCTCCTGGGAATCCCACTTTCAGGCATGGCCATCTCATTTCCACTCCTGTTTCTCTCAGCCATGACCTCTGGTCTGCTTATTCTTATTCTTCCTCCTCCTCATCTCTCTAATGTTCCCACCAGGATGGTGGTTTTCTAACGACATCGTCTTACTAGTGGCAGTTGGTAAGCTACATTGACAGAGGTGAGTCTTTCTTCCCTCTTCCCCCTTCTGACCTTTCCCCTGCACTGTGACCTTTACCCTAGTGGACAATGAATGCCTAGGACACCAGGCCCACTTGACAGCCTGTGTCATCACACTCTTGAAAGCTCGAAACTTAACTGTTATTGTCCTTTGCTCTCTGTCAGGAAGGGTTTGGTGTTGTTTTAAACTCCCTCTGTAATTCTGCTCAAAACTTCCCATCCCAAGAAACCTTCTCAGATAAACTGTACCGAAGTTTGTCCTTCAGGACACTTGTGTGTGGCCTGTTCTTCAGCGTGATGGTTTTCTGCTGGCCTGGGGGTTAATCTACCACTGAGGCTTGGGTAGCTTCTTTTCTCCTCAAATTGCCTCCTAAGCTCCCTAAATTGAAATGTGGCAGAAGTTCATGTGATCGAGGGTATCTGGCTTATATTCCCTTCTGTTCTCCAAGCATTCTTGAGTCTCTCCAACTCTATATTATTGAGTATGTTTGGGTGAAGTTTTCTTGAGGTTTGGAGGAGTGGTGGTTCAAGGGCAGGCTATGCACTCTGGCATCCAAAGCTGGGACAGCCAAGCCCTCTATTTTCCTGAGGTGTGCCCCTCCTGCTCAGTGTGTTCCCATCTGCCTCAGAGGGACACAAAGGCCTTTAGCAGGTGACTGATTCCAAGGAGGCTGTACCAGTGGCAATCAGGTTGTGGAGGTAGAGGGAAGATGTAGAGATACACCTCCTCAGGGTTAGAAGTTGGGTATGCACCATGGAGCATTGGCTTTTAATCAAGGCCAAAGGAGGAGCCTAGACAAAATGCCTCTCTCCATAGCAGACTGGTCTGATGACCCAGGCCACAGTCACTGCCCCGCCATTGCCCAATATGCAAGATTGCTTCTGCACCCCTCCTCCTCTCTGAGGGAGTCCTGGCTTTAGTGAGTAAGTATATATTAGCACCTGTCATGTGCCAGTACTCACTGTACTAGACATAGGATAAGGAAGTGAGGCAAGTGATTAATGCAGAAGGCAGGCTATCATGACCTCTTTGGTGAGCAGAGCCAGGTGCCATGGTCCTTCCACAAACAAAGCAGACAAAAGCCCCTTCTCTCCTGGAGCGCATGCTGGAAGAGGAGGGGGAGCAGAGGTGTTTTGCAGGTGCAGTTGTAACCTGGGTCTCCCCTTGGCATGCTCCTTGGGCCGAGTGTGGAGAAGGTAACTTTTGCAGTGGACCCTGAGGTAGCCCAGCCAGAAACATTTATCTACCTTGACTATTCATGCAGGGACAGCCATACTTCCTCAATATTTGCAATGTCTAGTAGGTGCCACCCAGCCTGCCTCTAAGGGGCTCAGACCTTCTTCCTCACGACCCTCTTGCTCCTGCATTAACTGATCATTATCAGTCTCCAAAGGGCACTGACAGACCAGTTGATCTCAATCATCTCTTGAGATTAAGGACTTGGGACTTTACCAACATGTAGCCAGTGTCACTCATCTGCTCCTTCCACTGGTCAAACAGATCAGGCCTTTCTCGTGGACCCCGATGGATGGGCTGCTGCAGATCCTTCTGCAGGCTACAGACAGCCCTTGAGACCACTTTGGTGTACTCTTATCATTCAAACTTGTGTTTAAGAAAAGCAAGATGGAGCTGTCCCTTTGCTTCATGATCAAGTGCTTGACACAGCCAACAGATGTACCTGTACAAAGCTCAACACAGGCACTAAAAACTTTCACAAAACAGCAATCTAACATGCATGTGCTGCTGACTGAGTGCATCCGGAAAGAAAAGTGAAGCAAAGGAGCAGAATTTGTCTTTTAAAACCTGAAGAAGCCATGCAGATGAGGAAACCAGGGTCAGTGTGGGAACAAAAACTATAATTCTGTAATTCTGCTCAAAACTCCCCCATGTAAAGAAAGCTTCTCAGATAAACTGGACCCAAGTCATGTGCTTGCTGATTCCTAAATCTCTCTGCTCCCCACATTTGCTCTGAGCTTTCCTGACCTTATAAAACCCAAAGAGAAAAACTCCCTGCTGCTGGTGACACACAGTTGGGGACTTCGTAGGGGGAGGAGTGGCTAAGATGTCAGCATCTCTGCAGAAATCACTGGAAGGTTTTAGACAAGACAGGCTTCCAAGTGTTCCTTGGCCATTCCTCCCAACCACTTTCATGTCCTTGTTTGTTCCCAGAATGGGGATGCTTCATCCACCAAGTCTCTCTAGTTTTTGCAGAGATGGAGCTGCCCAACGAGGAAACTGGTGAGAGGAAAGTGGGGGTGGGGGTGGGGGATGAGATGCTGCTCCAGTTTTTCCTCAGAGGAGGGCACCCAGCAGCCACTCTGAATTGAGGAGTGCAAGACCTAGAAAACCGGCATGCTGAGCACTGGCACAGAGCCACAGCCCGTGGGCACAGACTGGTGGGCTGGATGATACTGGCACACTGAGGGACGCTGTTGACACCACCTCATTGGCTTGTGACTGGTCTGGTGGTTGCTGCTGAGGGTTGGGGGATGTGTCACCTGGTAGGAAGTAAGAGCCAGAAGCAGGCACCTCACCCCTATGCCAGGCCTGGTGCTGCCTCTGTTTTCATGAACTTAAACATCCTGAAAACTCATGACTCCATCTTGCATCCTGGCTTCCTTCTCTCAGCCTAGTTAGGTCTAAGAAACACTTCTGACTTGAGCCTTCAAATAGATTGCACTTGTGCATTCATTCATTCGTTCTTTTAAGAAACACATGTTGGGGACCTGTGATATGCTTGGCACAGGGACATAACAATAGATGGAGAAAAGTATCCCACATTGTAACAAGAAAGTGGGTCATACTGGTGAGCTGTCACCTTAGAGGTAGCCCAGATGTGCACTGGGAGCCTTGAGACACCCGGAAGGGTGCCGTTCTTGGTGACCAGGCAGTGACCAGCTGTGAGTGCATGGGCAGTGCCCAGGCCTTTTTTATCTACTTCAGGTCCAACAAAGTTCATGAAGTGCACAATACAGAGGTCCCATATTTTATGGGTGAGGAGAGTGAGGCCCAGAGTCCTACAGGAAATTGAGAATAAAACTGGGACTAGGATCATCATCTCCTATCCCCTAGCACAGTGCTCTATTCCCATGCCACATGGATCTCCAGGCTGGAAAATTATCATTCTTTATAATTCCCACGTCTTAGGGGCTTGCTGAGCTGTGGAAGATAAACCCAACATGTCTAAGCAATAGTCATATAATGATGGAATTAGAAAATGTGAAATTCAAGGAGTAGTGAGATTCATCTCTGGATGGGACTTGAGGATTTCAGATGAGCCTTGCTTACACTTTTGGCTTCAAATATCACATTTTGGGCACTCACAGAAGACTGCAGGAATCAGCCCTGGAGCATAGAAGGGGAGGTTCAGCAGGCTGGCTTGGCTTAAACATTTCTCAGGGATAAATCACAGAGTGAATCCACCCACACTTGGGATGGGATTGCATTCATCTGCAGAACATATACCTACCTCATCTGTATCAAGCTGCACTCCTACATGAGACATCTAGGTGATGCACTGTTTACCTGGGTGTTTCCAAGGACAGGGCCATCTGAATGTGGGTTGTGTTTCCCATGATCCCTAGGAAGGCTAGTTCCAAGGGGCACCCATACTTGTCTAGGAGTTCCTGCCTCATTCTGAGCTGTACAATGCCCAACTGAACTGCAGTACCAAATCAGTCACTGGTAACAAGGTGGCAACAATGACATTGATGATGATTTTGGGAAACAGAGCCATTGAACTGGGACTGGTTGACTGGATATAACTGTAGAACAAGAACCTTTTCTTGCTCTTCTTTAAGAAGGGTAAATATTCCAAAGCCTGGATATAGAGGAAAGGAACATTAGGGCCCATGACTCATTAGTACAAGGGAATTAGTCTCTTTGAAGAAGGGCACGGCACAGGGCTGTCTCATTAGTCAGCTCTTTTGGTATGCAATCCAAGTGCAATTGATCAACATGCAGCTTGCAGAGGGTAAAATCAGAGAGATGTCCTACTGGAATCTATGGAAGAAATGGTGTCCATGAAGCAGACCAGCTCTGTGTCCATGATGAGCAGCCAGGATACTACTCTCTCCTCCCTTCCAGGGAAAGGGATAAATGGCAATGACCTCATGGGCAGATGCCCCAGTGCCCTCTGTGTGATTCCTACCCTGTGCATATTCTGGATGTGCTTCATCAGGCCAATGAGAGAGACAAATTCCTTTTGAAGGAAATACTTGCAAGTGCCTTTCATTCACCCCTGAGCACTAGTTTATTAAGCAAGAGTTGGCCAGCCCTTGAGGGAGCCCAAAAACTCATGCAAATGATGAATGAATTGGGAAATAGGAGGTATGAGGAAAGGAGAAAGGAATTGTGATCAGAGACCAATCTGTTTCTTTGTCGTTGTTATTATTGATACCACTAGGGAGTAAACTTAAATTTCACCAAGTGGGATTCAATTACTTCTACCTTCTAATACCAAACAGGAATGTATTCCCTGGAGGGAAGTTTTAGGGATGAATATAGATTCTTTCTGGAATAATTTATGAGATATTATTGGGTAATAAATGGAAGTGAGGCTTCTAGTTTGTTTTGAGTGCTGAATGTTTCTGTAAGATCCGCATGTATATACTCTGCTATGATAATGTTATTTGGGCATCATGGTATTTTATAGGTTTAGTATTGAAGCAGGGTTTCCCTACATTTTAAAAATTTTGTCCTTGAAGGAATGGGTGCTACTGAGCACCCCTGAAGCTGGCCTGCCATTTCTCATGGGCCTTCACACTTGGCATTCATTGCCTTGCCTCTGGGGCTCTCTCTCTCTCTCTCTCTCTCTCTGTGTGTGTGTGTATGTGTGTGTGTGTGTGTGTGTGTGTGTGTGTGTTATGGGTAGAGTTCTAGCTTGGGCAGGTGAGAAGTTTTGCTCACAGGAGACCCATAAGTCAGCCGCACTTAACAATGTACCTACATTCCTTTAAATTATTCTTTAGGGTCCAGAACCTTGCCATGCCATAGGCTGCCTTTGACTACATTGCCAAGTGACTGCTGGACTGATAAATGACAGAGGGCACATAGGAGTGAATTGTGAAGATATTTTCAGAGGCAAATGTAACGAGCTAATTATGGTCACACTCTACTCCTTCCTTCCTCATGGCCCAGGAGTAGACAAGAAGTCAAAGTGGGAAAAGTGGAAAGGAGGCTTTAGAGAGGCTCTTGGAAAGAGGAAGGACAAAACTGGCCAGAGTTCACAGCTAAAGGAGGAGATAGTGGCAACAGACCCAGCCTGGGAAAAAGCAATCATCTTCCTCCTAGTGTGGGCTGGACTCCCCAGGCTAGAGGGGAGGTGTTGCTTGGTGTTTTTGCTGGTGTGTATGTCATCAGCTGAGGTCATGGGCCAGCATTGCTTCACTGAGGTGAAGAGAGAGCTCCTGCCACTGCTTTTGGCAGCCCAGGGCAGGGGTGCCTCCACCAGAGGGCAAGAAATGCAAGAGGCTGGAGCCAAGAGAAGGCACGGGTCAGTCCCTCCCTATGGCCAAAGGCCAAAGGCCAAAGGGGAGCAGAAGAAGCCTGAGTCCACGTGAGACCACACATCCCAGAGAAGGGGAGAAGCACAGATTACGAATCGAGGCCCATCAACCCTTGGATCCTGCTCTGCCTCTTCGTCGTCATGTTACTTAACTTTTTTGAGGCTTGGTTTTCTCATCTTTAAAATGGGGATGAAGTTTAACAAGGTGATTGGGTACAAGAACAAGGTACAGAAGTCAACAATATTCACATGCTAGCTTTAGATAAGAGAAAACGATGCAGCAAACAAGAAGAGTAACCAGAAAATACTGAAAACAAACCATGAGTAGGACTTGCTGAATCAGGAAACAATGTATATAAAAAGCTGTCATATAAAGCTCTACAATGGTGTAATCAGGCACAGAGATCAATGTGACTGAAGAGAAAACGTGTGAATTCGTGTAATAAAAGTGGTATTGCAGTGGGGCAGGGCAGCAGGACACTTATTCTTATGTAGCAGAAAAGCACAAAAAGAAAAATAGTAATTATCCAAGTTCTCACTCCTCACAATCAAAAACTTAGTATTTTAACATCTTTGTGTCCCTCCTTTTTTCTGGGTTAATATCTTTTAATAAATAACAAGCATAATAAATACATTGTCTTTTAAAACAACCTATGGGCCACCAGCTGGAGGATCAGTCTTGAGAAATTGTAGGACTATATCGAAGGAGTGACAAAGAGGACCACAAAGACTAAAAGCCCTTAGGAGAGCCCAGGCTGCTGGAGTGGGGCAGGTGCATGAAGCAGAGACCTGAGATGACGGTGAGGGGAAGGTGCAGAGGAAAGGGATTTATATTTGGTCCTTGCCTATTGTCTGTCCTTCAGCAGAAATCCAAAGCAACAGTCCAGCCACCCTTGCCCTCATCACATTCAGTATGAGGACAGATCTATCATCTAGGCAGGGTTACCAGATTTAGCATAAAAATACAGATGTGCAGTACAGGTAAACAACAAATAATATTTTAGTATAAGTGCATTCCATGCAATATTTGCAACATACTAAAATATTTTTATTGTTTTTCTGAAGTTCAAATTTAACTGGGTGTACTCTGTTTTGTCTGGATGACCCTATTCATACGAGACAGGGGTAGTAATAATGCCTGCTCTAACCAGCAATCAGCTGGCATCCAGTTGGCCTCTTCACAATTGGGTCCTTGCATGGCCTTCACAGAAGGGGTACCTGTAGGTGGCCTACTGTCCTGGAGTTCTCCACAGGGAGAGGAGAACTGAGTCTGTCTTGCCACTTTGGGATGTTTCTCTATCAGCTTCTGGGCTTTGTCCAGTGTGGCAGTTTCAAGGTCTGCTTCTATCTTGCCTTGACCTCAGACTGCAGTGGTAGACACAGAGGGAAATCACTAATCCCAAAGTCTCCCCAACTCCCAAGCTTCTGCCTAGTGATCTGTCCAGGAGTAAGACCCTTGCCTACCTGTAACAGCCATGTAAACAGATTAGACCTAATCTGATCAGAGAAGGTATCCATTGTGGCTTGAAATTAGCAAATTACCATTACAGTTGAGATGGGTATTGTTGTTCTAGTGGAAGTTTCCCGTGCTATGTATTCTTTTTCTTATAGATAAGACATGCTGTGGAATGTCTGATTAGCCAGACTCCAGAATAAGCTTGTGTAAACATGGCCTAAAATCTAGAGAGTTTGTCTCTGCCTAAAGGTCAAAGACATTGATATCTAGACAGATTTAAATGAACCTCCCACATCTAGTTTTGCTTGTCAAAATTTGCATAGATGTGTAAAATTTAAAAAATTTTTAAACATCCTAATGCCAAGTGACAAAGATCTTAAGAACCACGTCCTCACTAATCTGAGTCATTGACCAACATGGAACATGGTTTAATCTCATCTGTGCCAACAGTACTTTAAAACAAAATCATTAACCAACACTGCTTTGAGATTTTAGTGATTGATTTTATTGACTTTTACAGCTTCGCTTTTTTTTCAGGGTTATTAAGGTGTGAGGTATAGACAAATAAATTCACCATTTTTAGGTGTATAGTTCTATGTGTTTAACCAGCCTCTTGCAAGAGGCATCTTTCTTGAACTCAAGTACGTCTGGGTTGTGTCAAATTCATCCAACACATTTAGCAGCATGTGGCTACAAATCCACACCCTGAGGTCCTGGATGCTCCTCTCTGTACTATGTGGTTTGATTGATACATCTCAGGGTTTGTATCAAAGCAATCTCTGCAACAGTTATATTAATAATCAGAGAGAGAGAGAGAGAGATGAGTATTGTGCCTTCTTGCCAACAGTTTCTATTTTGTAGGATCTGTGTAGTGTCTCCCAGGGGTGGGGGAATGGGAGGTGGAGTTTCTGAAGGAGTCTCAGAGATAACAGAGGGACCAAGCCACAAAATGATGGTAACAAAAGAAAAAAATAAGTGAACTTCAGTTATAAGATTGTGCTGATCCATCTTCCAGGACCCAATTCCCTCCTAGTCTTAATGCTTTTTAAAAGACTCTACTTGGGGGGAAAATCCTGAAGTGTGGAAGGCTGAAGAGTATTGGTGATCTCCATCTAGAAAATTCCTACATCACGTTAGGTATGGAGCACGGTGCACTGTCAGTGGGAGAGGGATGGTCCCCCAAAGATGATGAACAGTTTGTAGAAAGAGAGATTCAGAGTCAATATGGAGCATGAAAATTATCAACAACAACAAAAAACCCTTAAAATATATTTAAAATGTACTTTATTTAAGAGAACAAATAAAGCCAAAGAGACCAGAGAAAAATAGTGTGGGGATACAGACTCAAAACACCAGAGGGGTTATGTCACATAGCGTTCATTGCCAAGGGAACAGCAAGACCATGCATGGGGCAGATGAGGAATCCCGGAAGGCAGCTACAACAACAGGGAAGTTAGAAATCAGAGGGAGGATTCCTTGTCTGCAGTGGACTCATGTTCAGTTCTTAAATGGAGCATATGGAATAGGCATCACAGAATAATGGCAATTCTTATACAAAGGAACATCACAACGATGTTCCCATGTCTGAGTGACAATGGTTATTGACATTCTACAGATGAGCTGTGGAAACTCAGAGGAGAAGGTAGACAGAGGAGCCAGGAGGGCAGGGGCCTTCCGCAGCCCCAGCTAGAGAGCAGAGGTGGAGGCAGAGGAGGAAAAGATCCTGAGCAGAGGGCTCTACACCAGAGGGCTGAGCAGGGTGGGACAAGGGCCAGTGCAGGACTTCAGTGCTTGTAGCTCCTGCTGGAGGTGGTGGAGGAGTATTTGATGGTGGAGCTGCTGCCACCAGAGGAGCTGAGGCCACCCCCGATGCCTCTGCCACTGCCAGAACTGAAGCCACCTCCAAGGCTGTGACCACTGCTGTAGGAGTAGCTGTTGCCTCCGCCCAGTCCGAAGCCACTGCCGGCACCCCCAGCGCTGCCATAGCCGCTGGACACAGTGGACTGCACCACAGCTGTAGGGAGGACAACAGGACACAGACACCGTGAGCTCACTCTGTCACCTGAGCCAGCTCACAAGGTCAACAACTGGGAGGCAGACAAGCCAAGTACTTACAGATGTTGACGGGTCCAACGCCCTCGCCACTCAGCCTAGGAGGAGAGGAACACAGAGGATGAGCCCTCCACAGCCCATACTTGATCCCAGGAGAAGCCTCCACCCGAGGCTCATGGAGACCGCCCACCCCTGATCCAGAGAGTCTCCTGACAGCACCCATCATTACTGGCCACAATCCCCTGCTCAGGGCCAGACCCCTCCCACAGGTGCTCAGAGGGGTGTGTCACCCACCTGCACTCCTCGCCTTCCAGCAGCTTCCTGTAGGTGGCGATCTCCACGTCCAGGGCCAGCTTGACATTCATGAGCTCCTGGTACTCCTTCAGCAGCCTGGCCATGTCCTGCTTGGCCTTCTGCAGGGCGTCCTCCAGCCCTTCCAGCTTGCTCTTGGCATCCTTGAGGGCCATCTCCCCACGCTGCTCCGCATCAGCAATGGCGGCCTGCAGGCTGGCGCACTGCAAGGGGAAGCAAGGAAATGGGCTTGGAGCCTGGGCCTTCCAGGAGGCTCATCCCTGCTCTTCCTGCCCAGTGAAGAAGAGCCCGGGAGGCTGGACTGCATGGACAAGCAGCCCCGACCCTGTCTCTGCCCTGTACCTGCTTCTTGACGTGGTCGATCTCCGATCTGAGCCTCTGGATCATGCGGTTGATCTCAGCAATCTCCTGCTTGGTGTTGCGCAGGTCATCCCCATGTCTGCCTGCTGTGACCTGCAGCTCCTCATACTGTCGTGAAGGGGGGAGAGGGAGACAGAGAATGCGTGGGGTTTTACATGTGCACAATGCTGTCTCGCTTCGGAGTCAGACAGTGAGTTATCTCCACCTATTGGATTCTCCTCAATGAATTTTAGAAAAGTTGATGTTAAGTGGCTGGACACAGTGGAACCAAGCCACAGAACATCTCAGTTAGGGAACCAGAGACTTCTTAGTTCTTTCAGGGACTGACAATGTTGTGCTCTGTGTCTCTGAGAGCCATCAGTGAGAATGAAGTTTAAGCAAAGATGACTTGGTCCTTATCTATGGGAGCTTGCTCCTGCCTGGGAGTGGTTCTTCTGCTTCCTAGACACGGACATCATATCTGAGAGAGTTTATTCTAAGCATGTGGGGTACAGCTTCTGTGAGAGGACTTTAGCCTCCTTTCAGTAATTCCCCCATGAAGTCAGGAGGCTTCTCGAGCTCAGGGTGGGGCTGGGGCCTCCTTAGCGGCTGCCAAGTCACTGCTCACCTTGGTCTGGTACCAGGACTCAGCCTCAGCCCGGCTCCTCTGAGCGATCTCCTCATATTGGGCCTTGACTTCGGCGATGATGCTGTCCAGGTCCAGGTTGCGGTTGTTGTCCATGGACAGCACCACAGAAGTGTCTGAGATGTGGGTTTGCATCTGAGACAGTTCCTGCAGAGCACAAGGTCCTAAGGTCATCTTGGCCTGGGCTGCTTACCAAGGTGCCCAATGGGGACATAGGACTCTCCACCCTGCAGAACCCATCTGAGTAAAGGAAATAGGGGTGGAGATGCTCACTGCCTCATAGATGGCTCTGAGGAAGTTGATCTCATCCATGAGACTGTCCACCTTGGCTTGCAGTTCCACCTTATTCATGTAGGCAGCATCCACATCCTGGGGAAAGAGCAGACAGTTTGGAGTCAGCTGAGCCCTCCTGCCCAGCCCCCATTTTATCACCATGGCAATGGTCTTGTGAGATGGGAGGGGGATGCAGAGTCATGTCTCTCCTTGAGCAAGAAACTAGAACCCTGATTAATCAGCTCACCTTCTTCAGGGTCACAAACTCATTCTCTGCTGCTGTGCGTTTGTTGATTTCATCTTCATATCTAGGAGAAGAGGGTTGACACACATCTGAGCTAGTGTGTGGTTGAAGCTGAAAAGCAGTCTGGGATCTAACACTTTCCATAGATAGAGAATATCCAACTCTGTGCCACAGAGATCCTGAAGGTGCCTTCATTTTTCAGATCTTTGGCCTCCTGTGTTTATTGATACCCTACTTTTGTTTTATTTTATTTGCTTCTAGCCTTGAATTTTGATATTCACCTCAATGAACATATAGTGCTCAGTGGTCATGCCCACATCTAGCCCTGGCCACTCATTCGTGTCTAGGTGTGAGCCTTGGGATCCTGAGCCCATTCCTCTTTAACCTACTTTTTCTTATTGTCCTCGACCAGGTCCTGCATGCTCCTCAGTTCTGAGTCCAGGCGGCCTCTCTCCCCAAGGATCCCATCCAGCTGCCTCCTGAGGTTGTTGATGTACTGCTCGAACAAAGGCTCCAGGCTCTGCCTCACAGTCTTGGTGCCCTGCTCCTGGAGCAGGGTCCACTTGGTGTCCAGGACCTTGTTCTGCTGCTCCAGGAAGCGCACCTGGAGGGGAGCAGAGTGTGAAAAAAAAAAAAAAAAAAGAAAAAAAAAAAGAAAAGCTTGCATTTCTTGTTTCCATGTTCTCCTCACTCTTGTATGTCACCGGCTGTCCCCTAAACTTTTCCATGTGCCCTGCCCTCCTGGGTCTCAGAGGGGAGGTTCAGAGTGAAGTACCCAAACTCATTCCTCTAGGGAAGATCGGCACATCCTGCAGGGCCCAGGCAAAATCTGGAAGAGCTGGCTGGAGCTGTGGGTGGCCTGGTTCCGAGGGCCATGAAGGCACTCGGGCTGCCACCAGGTGAACACATCTGCCTTCCTGTGCCTCAGCCGTGCTACAGTGGGACACAGAGCTTGTCTCTCTCTCCAATAGTAATCATGGAGCCCTTCGTGGATCACCTTTGAATGAGAATCAGGCTCTGGCTGCCAGTCCAACTAAGAAAGGGGCCCCCAAATGTAGGACTTAGGAGCAAATGGGAACCCCTGTAAAACAGTATTTGCACAAAGCCTGAAAATTCTTCCCTCTCCTCTCCTTCTTTGGTATTTATTACCAGACTCAGAGTGGATTTTTAGGTAGAAATCTTATCTCACCTTGTCGATGAAGGAGGCGAACTTGTTGTTGAGGGTCTTGATCTGCTCACGCTCCTCAGTCCTCACCCGCTGGATAGTGGGGTCGATTTGCAGGTTCAGAGGAGTCAGGAGATTCTGGTTGATGGTGACCTCTTGGATGCCTCCAGGGGGGCACACGGGAAAGCCTGAGCCCCCATAGCCACCACCAAAGCCAGCTGCACCACCGAGCCCAAAGCCACTACCAGCTCCACCTCCAAAACCAAGTCCAGTGGTGAAGCTGAAGCCGCCTCCAACTCCGCTGCCATATCCGCCGCCATATCCGCTGCCCATGACGCAGCTGCCCCCTCCAATGGAGATCCTCTTGGAGGCCCCTGTGCCATAGAGGCTCCTGCTGCCAAAGCCTGCGCCTCTGCATGCTGCCCCCATGCCACCACTGCCCCTGGAGCGGGACACAGATATGCTGCTGAAGCCAGAGCGGCAGAGCCCTGGGGCTCTGGCTGAGCTGGCACTGAAGCCTCTGCGGCTGCTGCTGCTGCTCTGGATCCTCGTGGTGGACTTGCTGGTCATGGTGCCTGGAGATGAGAAGGCTGGGCAAGGCGAGAGAGACTGAAGGGCAGAGCAGAGAGGAGCAGATGAAGGAGATGGACTGAGGCAGAGCTTATATATGGTGTGAGTGGGCTGGGCTCAGGGCTGGAAGGTGAGCTTGCAGATTGGGAAGGGCTGGGCTTTACAAACAGTGAGATCACACCTGGATTATTAGAAAAGTTATGAAATAACCAGATTGCATTTTTGGCTTCCTTTAGTCAGGGAAAACGCTTCTGCCTACAGCTGTGACTTGATCTCAGTACAATAAGACTATTCTCAATTCACTGTAGCTGGGAGTTAGTCATTATCCTAACAAAGGTTCTCCCATGTCTCAGAGCATCCTGAGTGTCCTCTCCCCAATCTTTCTTTTCTCCTAACAGAGAAATTAGGGATCCAAAGAAATCTACTGCATAAGACTTGATAGAAAGATTACCTTTTTTCCCCAATGATTACAAATGGTAATTATAAATTGTTTTTTCTTTATATGAAGTGTGAACCAGGTAGAGATTAGAAGAAACATAAAGGTTGCCTCTATATCGGTCACATAGCTTTAACTATTTCTATGTCATGGACACCCTTATTTCTTCCATAATCTGCCATATTCCAACTCCAGACTATTTGAAAACAAATCATTGACTGTATTATTTTTCAGTGAATAATTCAATGTCAGCATCAAAATGATATACCCTTTGAACATAGTCATAAACCATTTTTAGATTTTAAAAATGTATGCATTCCTTAAAGTCAACAAATGTCTGTTGGATCTCCCAATATCCCTCTTGATATTACTAATTTTATATTTTGTTTTTTTTTCCAAATCTGGATTCCCAATAAGTACCATGTATGTATTATTTGAGTGACATATATTTTAAATGTCTTTCAAATAATTAAAAATTTAAAATATCCCTTCATTTTCCCTTGATTTATTTGTTAAGATAATTAGGTGAATTGTCATATATAGTCTTTCAGTCTGTGGGTATTTCTGATTGCGTGTTCCTGGGGTTCATCTGACATGCTACTTTGTCCTTTCTATTTTCTACCAACTGATAGTAAACATTAGAAATGTATTAAGACTTCTCTCTATATATAAACATTCCTTGTGTACATATAGTAGATTGCCTATTTAAGTATTAGACATTGTTTTCTACGCATTCATTCATATATTTACAAATTAAATTCATAATTCTTTTTAAAAATTTTTGTTAATTGTTTTATAGTACATGTTGAAGGAATAAAATATATGTTCAAGGCCATCCTCACCCAGTTCCTATATATGGAGGCAATTAATGTTATCAGTTCCTTTTGTATCTTTCTCACAATTTTAGTTGGACGTTTCTGTGCTGTTACAAGGACATGTATGAGAAAGAGCCTACTAGAGAGGTGGGGGTTTATATGTGTACAGAGATAGCGGCAACGTAGAAAGGTATTTAAATAAATAAATAAATGTTTACCTTATTTTTCTATTGCTTTCATCTTTAGAGTGTGGATCCTGTCATGGTTCTTTTTTGGCACGTTCTCATCTTTGGATGAGATGAATGCCTTCTGGAACTGCCATTTGCAAAAAAGTATTCTGATATGAGGGGCCAAGGCCATTTCTGTGGTAACAAGAATTCTCATTGTAACACAGGTCTGTGTGAATAATTCCTTTATTCTTTAACTCAACCAACCTTACAAAGATCACTGCACACAGAGGCTCATGGTTTGCCATTTCTCTGCTTTCTTTGCTTTACCACCTAAATGCTACCCCGAGGTCTTTTCTCTGATGCCTTATTTAGCTCTGCCTTCCCAGTTTTAAGAAGCTTCTTGATGAATGGGGTCCTAACTGTGGCTCGCACACCCAGTTCTGTTGGCTTCAAACAGGGATTCTTGGATTTCCACCCGAGGACATGCCCTCTACGTTGATGTAGGTGAGTTTCATGAGTCAACAGCGACTGTCGTGTAGCAAGACCTCAGTGTTAGGCTTTGTTTGGTTTTCCATTGTGGTTGCCATGTTGTCTGATTTTGATTTGTTTGTTTTGAGAGTGTCCTTCACTGGATTTTTTGTTTTTTGAAAGCCGCAGCTGTGGGCATCTTTTCTCTGAGCTTTCTGAACAATTTCATTTTGATTTTGGTTTCTGTGAGAACATTCTTTTATTTTTTGGTTTAGGGATTTTTAAATCTTTTATTTTGTTTTTTGAGGGTGGAATCTGCCTTTATATTTCTTGTCCTCTATGTTGTTTTTAGGTAATTTCTAAGAAGGGGGAAATGCCTCTCTTTCCCCTACTAGGTGAAATTCAGAAACCACCCATTCATCTATTTGTATTTAAGTTACCACATTTAAAATATTAACCTAAATTAATTAAAATTTTTTCCACTATAACTTCATGAAAACAATTTTATTTAATTAATTGTCATTGCTCTCAGGGCCTTGATCTTCCTTAGAGTCATTTTTGAATCACCTGAAGGTTTCCTAATAGGACATCATTTTTTTTTCCTGTCACTAGAAATTGTAAAACGTATTTGTGTTTTTCTTAATGTAACAAGCTATTTTATTGCTTACACAAACTTTGCATTATTGAAATCTGCAAGCGGATTCAATGAAAGTGATGAATATAGAAACCTCCGTGTACCAGTATTTTCTCATCATTGTTTCATGTATCTACTACTTTTTGGTTGAAATATCTTACAGAAAATCTAGAAATTAAGTGGCCTGTAAATGTCTGTTTGTATGTCTAATAATAAATTTATAATTTAATTGCATAAAATTATTGTGTTTTTCATTATTGTGTTTTTCATCCCTTAATGAAATCTAATGCCACCTCATATTGTGACCTTCGATTATCTCAAAGATGCATTATTATGGCTGCTTTTCTTGAAACAATGTCCTAACTAGGTTCACCTACCACATTGGGCTGCATCTCTTAAGATCCTTGATCCGATAGCAGAACTTGTCCTTTTCTTTGATATGCTGTTGATCTGTGGAGAAAATTTTTAGTTTCTTTCTATAAAGTGTCCTTATGCTGGATTTGGCTCATTATTTCTTCCTGGTGTCACCCAATTCTTCTAGCCTCAGTTTTTCCTAGGTACGACTAAGAATCATAGTAGAAACTTGATTAGATTAGATCCATTGTCATAGGCAAGATTGTGTGGTAGCTGCTGAGGTGTCCTCCCTCTGTTGTGTCACATTGCAAAGAACCTAATGTTGATTGTCCAATTTTTAGTCATGTTAAGACTGATGAGGGGATTTCAGTGGTTTTAGCTTGCTCCTTCCATTACAAAATACACGAAATTTTCAACTAAGATTTTATTTATTATTTATTGTGGGGAAAAAAAGCATAATTAGAATTATTAGTTGAACTCAGATTAGATGATTCCAAACTCTTCAGCAAGGCCCAAAGCATCATTATCAGGAGCCAGTAGAACACATGCTTTCTTCTCTTCATCAGCCTGAGCAGGGCACTGACCTTGGCCACATCAGTGTTGTGGAGTTTCTTCACAACCTGTTGGATCTGATGCTTGTTGACCATGACATCTACAATGAGCATGAGAGTGTTGTCTTCCCTCTTCATGCTGACTCAGTGGTAGGGGACCTTAGTGATGGTGCAGAGGTCAAGCTTGTTTCTCTGGGCTCGCTCTTCCAAGGTGTTTTTTCTCCCTCTGGAGTGATGGAGGTGGGTGATGTGGACACCCTTTCTGTGCTCCTCTTGGCCTTCAAAATCTATGGTTTGGATTTGGCTTTGGGAGGGGCAGGAGCTTCCTTCCTAGAATTCAGTGCCATCTTGGATAAAGGCTCATGTAAGATTTTAATGTTTACTGATCAATTCTCAGATTTACTACTTCAATTCTCTGATTTCATGACTTCACTATTTCATTATAAATTTGTCTTTTTTTCTGATTTTTATCATGCCTTCATTAACTAGATGGGATTCATCTTCAAAGAAGGACTCTTCATTTACTTTTTAGGTAACCTAATATTCAATTCTTACTGGAAGGTCAAAATAAATGCCCGATTCTTTCCCTTTATTTGCCACTCTTGAGAGTAAGGAATCTAGCAATCTCTAAATGTAATCAAAAAGGTTTTCTGTTAGGCCATTTCCTTTTTTAGATATACATGACAGTAGAGTGTATTTTGACATATTGCATGTACATGGAGTGTAATTTATTCTAATTAGGATCCCATTCTTGTGGTTGGACATGACGTGGAGTTTCACTGGTGGTGGATTCATATATGAACATAGGAAATTTATGTCGATTTCATTCTAGTTTCTTTCCTATTCTGATCCCTTCTCCCTTCCCTCCATTCCCCTTTGTTTAATCCACTGAACTTCCTTCCCCTTATTGTGGTTAGCATCTGCTTGTCAGAGAGAACATTCAGGCCATTTTTGTTTGTTTGTTTGGGGCATAATTATGGATTCACATTAAAAAAATATATTTGGTGCGTTTCAGTCTATTACCGTCATTAATCCTCTCCGTGCTTAAATTGTCCTGCATGACGCCAATGGAAGTTTTCCAGATTGGCTTCCATATCCCTTTTAAAAGTATTTTTACTTGTTGTCAATGAAATTTTTATTTTATTTATTTATTTTTATGTGGTGCTGAGAAATGAACCCAGGGCCTCATGCATTCTAGGCAAGCCCTCTACCACTGAGCCCAACCCCAGTATCCTTTGATATTCTTTTGACAGGATCCCATTCTGCTTTGATAGTTTCCTTGTTTTCTGGCATCAGATGGCTGGGGCTTACCTTGTACTCACCTTGCAGCAGAGGTGAGAATCAGTCATTTCTCCAACTAGATCTGATTCTTTTTATAGGGAGATAATATACATAAATTTAGTGGCTGGGGTGCTCATTATCACCATGTTGTCATTGCTGCAAATCCCTTTTCAATGGACAGAGCTAAGAAAAATGTAAAAATGTATAAATAGCAACAAATCAGAGCATTATACTGATATCTTCAACTCAAATAAGAGATTATAGGATGATTTTTATACCTGTATGTAGATTTTCTCACATTGGAAAGCTTGGCTCTGATTGACATTAACACATCATTTATGTGTTTTATCTTATAACATACCTACAGTATTCTCAAAATAACAATACCAATGTTAATATTATAAATAAGTCTTCTAAACGTAGTTTATGATTCCTTTGTGGAACTCTTTGTTCTAGAATATATCATAGTGTAGATACAGATCTAAATTTTATATTTTGAACTCACTAAACGTAAACTTTTCCCCTGTGTGTTTCATTTGTTTTTCATTTTTGAAGGTGTCTTTCTTGCTCCTTTTAATATTTAAAAACAATGTGTAAAGCATTTACATAATCCAATTAAAATACAAATAAGTTATATTCACAGAAGTCTTACTGCCATTCTTTTCTCCTTTCTCTACCCTGCTCCCTTCCTTCCCCACCATGGGTAATCCTTCTTCTTCTCCTTCTCCTTCTCCTTCTCCTTCTTAACCAGGATTGAACCACCCAGGGATGCTTAAACATTAGGCCACATCCCAAGCCCAGGGCCTTGCTAAATTGCTGAGCTGGCTTTGAACTTGAGATATTCCTGCCTCAGCTGTATGAGCTTCTGGGATTACAGGCATGTGCCACTGCACCTGGCTCTTCTTCAATTTTGGTCTTTCCTTGTGTTCCTTGTATTTTAATAACAGTTCTATATGTCTATATTCTTCCTTTTGACTTAAAATTAAAGCATCCTATAAATGCTGTTCTGGAACTTGCTTAGGCCTGTATGTATCTGGAAGACCCTACTTTTCTGAGTTCCACTGGGGGAAGTAGATGATCAACTGACTTAGAAAGACAGAGTGAAGGAAAACGTTCATGAGCATCCAGATGTACTCTAGGATAGTTAGCAGTTTTCAAAACAGAAGCAAAAATAACATTCTTTCTGAAGTGACAGGGCCAGGGGGCTGATATCAGATGACAGTGGCCTTAAAGAAAGAGCTTTTGAGGAGGGAAGGAGGCTGAAGACCATGAGACACTGGGGATGATGTTGTGTCTATGGGAGCACACCTCAAAGAATCACAAGAGGGTGATTTTTCCTTCTTATCTCTGCTTTCTAACACTGCAAGAAGGAGCCTCATGGGTAGATAGAGCCCAGTTCCTTGGTCATAGACTCTCAACCTCTTTCGGTGAAAGATGAGCTTGCACCTCCATCAGACTTCAGGGTGTGTTTGGTTTGGAGCAGTGGAGTATGGGAAAAGCGGAGCTCCTGCTTCCTGGTCACCAGGTGGGATCCCTCCTATGGCACTTAGGGTCCTAGAAGCACGCAGAATGCTTTCTGATTAAGACTAATGCTTGCTATAAAAGTATTGGAAGGTCAAAGGAACAAATGAAGGCTGAGAGGTGTCCAAGGACTTGAGCAGAAAACTATTTCCAAAGAGAGTTTCAGAGATGAAGAGATGAGGATGCTGGGGATCTGGCAAGTGACGGCACCGTGGAGAAGGTGAAGGGACTGCTGAGCAGGAGCCGGGGAGAAAGGGATACAGTTACTGCCAGAGACAACACCACAACCCCTTTTTCCTCCCATCCTTTGATCTACTGCCAGCTTTTCTTAAGGCCAACGACAACTAACAGTCAGCCAACAAGGAAGTCTGCAGGGCCGGCTCCTGCGGCATGGAGCAGCCTGTCTTAGCAATCTTTGGAGCATTCTCCCCTCGGAATGGGCTGCACCCTCCCTCACCTGAGACTGATTCCATGCCTGGGTGGCTGGAGTTCACACTGGACCATTCACAGGTAATCAGCTGCATCACAGAAAATTCAGGTAGATGGACTTTAGACATGCCTTCTAACAAACAGAAGTTCTTAGATTTGAGGGCCTTATTTGTTATTAAAAAGATGTATTTGCTATCTTTTTCAGACACATGGACTGAAAAATCAAATCAAATATCTGACCAGTCTGTATTAAGGCATTCTTCCTTTCCTCAAAAGCCATCTATGTTGTCGTAAAAAGAATTAATTTCTTCTTATTCAGTCCCCAGGGCTGGAGGAATGCAGGTTAAATGTTTCTTTCCCATGGACCTTAAATTTACGTTAAAAAAAATTTTTTTTTTGACATGGGCTCTCACTATGTTGCCCAGACTGGCCTCAAACTCATGATCCTCCTGCCTCAGCCTCTGAGTAACTGGATTACAAGTATGTGCTACCACATCCAGCTTGATGGGCCTTAAATCCAGAGACTGAAGCTCAGAACACTTTCTCTTTAGTACTAAAATGAATAACCATGTTTCATCTCAGACATTCCTAAAATTAAATCATTGTCAGGGAAATTATTTTCTCTCTCTCTTTTACAATTCTTTCTAGTGATGTTTCTAATAACTTTCAAATACATGCTTAATATTAAACTTGGTGACCTGAGATAAGTGCTATAATTATTTTATCATATATTCCTTATATTCTATGATTTCTTTTCTTCTCTCTCTTTCCTTCTCTTCTTCCTTCCTCCACTAGTAATTTTGTACAAATTAATGTTAGTTAAAAACACAGAAGGCATTTTAAGCCCACACCTTAGGAATTTTTTAAATGAACTTTTTTATTGGGGATAGATTTAGATAGAAATATTGTGATGATGGTTCAGAGAGGTCCTCTGTACACCACCAGCTTGCCCTATTATTGCTTCACATTTGTAAGGTATATTAGTCACAATGAAAGCACCAATGTAACATATTATTAACTAGTCCATATTTCATTCATATTTTTTCTTAGTTTTTTTACCCAATGACCTTTTTCTGTTCCAGAATCAAGCTGTCACATATAATACATGTCATATGCCTCCTTTACCTCTCTTGACTGAGAGTTTGTCAGGTTTTCCTTGTTTTGATGACCTTGAAAGTTTTGGAGAATACTGACCAAGTATTTTGTAGACTCTTGATTGGACTTTGTCTGGTGTTATTCTTGTTAATAGTCTAGGGTTCTGGGGTTCCAGGGGAAGGACCACAGAGGTAGAGTTCCATTCTCATCACCCTACAACAAGGGTTCATGACTTGTCGCTACTGATGTGAACCTCGATCACCTGGTTAAGGTAGTTTGTCAGACTTCTTTGCTGTAAAGTTAACCTTATACCTCCTCTCCACACTGTACTCTTGGGAAGTCATTCATCACAGCCCACACTTGGGAAGTGGGGAGGAAGAGTTCTATTCCACCTCAGGGAAGGAGGAGTGCTTACATAAACTATTTGCAATTCTTCTGTATGAGAGCTGTCTATCTTCTCTCATTGACCTATTCCATCATTTACTTATATCCACATAGGCTCACGAGCATTTGTTTATTTTGTACTTTGGATCACATTCCTATTGATTTATTTGATGACTTAAATTGTTCCAATTTAGCCATTGGGAACTCTGTCAGTTGTGTTTTTGTTTCTTTTCTTTTTTATTTCCTTTCTTTCTGGCATGGCAAGCTCTCAGATTGTCTTGTTTATTTCCTGTCCTAGTCTTAAAATCAGTAATTTCTCCAAGGGATCCTTGCTCTGAGTAGTATTCCTTAGAGCCCTTCAGAGAAACAGGACATAAACGTATAGAGATTTACTTTAAGGAATTGGCTCACATGACCTTAGAGGTGGGAAAAATCCAAAATGCAGAGCGGATGTGCCCATTTGCACCTGAAGACCAGGCACTGCTACAGAGCCCAAAAGACCTAATGTCCCATTTCAAAGACCCATGAGCAGAAGCCTTCTCTCTTACTCAGAGGATAGTCAGCCTTTTGTTCTATTCAGGCTTTCTACTGATCTAATGAGGCCCACTTCCACTAGGGAGGGCAATCTGCTTTACTTGGTCTACTGATTCAAATGTTAATCTCATACAAATATATCCTCACAAAAACATACAGATAAATATTTGACCCAATATCTGGGCACTCTGTTGCCCAGTTAAGTTGACATAAAATTAACCATCACACTAACATTGGGTAATAGTATTAGAAGCCAGGATCTAGATACTAGATTTGTTTATTGGGTATTGGGGCATCATTGCTTCTAGGCCCTGTTAGGTGACAGAACAAGAAATATATGTATATGTGTGCACACACTATATACTGACTGTATACAGACTACATACAGAGTGGTTCCCAGAATCTGCCATCCATTTACCCAATTGTTCTATTTCACAATGTGTGTTGTGATGGTTGATTTTATGCGTCAACTTGAAAGGGCCACAGGTTGCCTGGATATTTGGTGAAACATTATTCTGGGTGTGTCTGTGAATATGTTTCTGTGTGAGATTAACATTTGAAATGGTAAAGCAACTTGCCCTCCCTCACTAGTGTGAGCAGGACTCGTCAAATTAGTTGAAGGTCTGAATAGAATAAAAAGGCTGAGTCAGAGGGCATTCCCCTTGCTGACTACCTCTGAGCTGGGGCATTGTTTTGTCCAGCCTTTGAACTCAACCTGAAACATTGACCATCCAACTTGCTGACTGTAGATCTTGGGACCATTGACCTCCAAAAGCACATCACTCAATTTTTTTTTTAATAGTAAATCTATCTCTGTCTCTCTCTTAGTTACATATGTAAATAGATAGACAGATTTAATTTGTTTCTCTGGAAAACACTGACTAGGCCACTTGTACTGTATGTTCAGAATTCTCAGACTGTATCTCCATGGGATCAGTGTTACCAATTAGAGTACAATGCTTATGTGGAGTTCCTTTGCCCATAGGCTTACAGACGTCACTCATTTCCAGAGTTCCTCAGGTCAGCCTTTTTTCGCCCATCCCTCTTCGGTGAGGTTATTTTGTGCATTCATAACGAAGTTAAACTCTTTTTGTCACATTGGGCATTCTCTTGTGAAATGTCTTAACATTATAAACTTTTAAAAATTCTACACATTTAGGTTGATTCTATGCTCTGAAATTCTATGGGTTTTGAGAGAAACATGGTATCATGATTTTACCACTACAGTATCCTGAGTTAGCCTTCATCACTCTGAAACGCCCTGCCGCCTGTTCACCTCACAAAGCTCTTTTGCCTGTCCATATGAACTTTAGTTTGTTAGGACTTACAAAACAGCTTACTGAGATTTAAATTGAGATTGTGTTCAATCTACATAGCAAGTCAGAAAGAAACTGACAGCTTAATAATATCAAGTCTTCCAAACTGTAAGTATGGAATATCTCTTCATTTATTTATATATTTGATTTCTTTCATTGGCATTTCATCAGTATTTCAGCTGCAGATTCTCCACATAAGTTTGTCAGATTATGTCTAAGTACTTAACCTTTTGGTGATGTGAATAATATTTATTTTTCACTTCTTCATTATTGGCATATGAGCAAGTTATTTTATATAATAATTGCGTATCTTGACACTTTGCTATTTTTACTTACTAGCTCTAGGAAATTTTTGATGTATTCTTTGGATTTTCTACATAGATTATAATAAAAATATGAGAATAAAATAATTTTATTTATTTCTAATATATATAAATTTTGTTGCTTTTTCTCATAGCATTGTTTTAGATGGCTTTTCAGTATAATTCAAATAACTAAAGGGAGAGAAAATACTGTCTTATAAATTTTAGGGAATAAAGGTTCAGTTTCTCACCCTTAAGAATCCTATTAATTCAAGAACTTTTTCAGACATTTTTTACCAAGTTAAGTTACCCTCTACTTCTTGTTTGCTGACAGATTTATTTATTTATTTATTTTAATCTGAATGTGTGCTGGATTATGTCACATATACTTTTTCTGCTTTAACTGATATAATTATATGACTTCTCTTTTAGTACTTCCCAGTAGCAAATTGTTCTGATTTCTTTTCGACGTTAAACTAGCCTTGAATATTTAGACTAAATCCTGCTTCATCCTGGTACATAATTCTTTATGTACTTGATGGTTTTAATTTGGTTTCATTTTGCTGAGAATTTTATTTTATGTTCATAACATGTATTGATATGTACTGTTCTTTTCTTAAAATGTCTTTATATGGTTTTGGTGTCAGAATGATGCTTTCCTGTGTAGAATGAGTCAAAATTTTTTTCTCTCTGCTTCTAATTTCTGGGAGAATTTGTAAAGAATTGATGTCATTCGATGTTCATAGCAGCACAATTCACAATAGCAAGACTGTGGAACCAACCTAGATGCCCTTCAATAGACGAATGGATAAAAAAAATGTGGCATTTATACACAATGGAGTATTACTCTGCATTAAAAAATGACAAAATCATAGAATTTGCAGGGAAATGGATGGCATTAGAGCAGATTATGCTAAGTGAAGCTAGCCAATCCCTAAAAAACAAATGCCAAATGTCTTCTTTGATATAAGGAGAGTAACTAAGAACAGAGTAGGGATGAAGAGCATGAGAAGAAAATTAACATTAAACAGGGATGAGAGGTGGGAGGGAAAGGGAGAGAGAAGGGAAATTGCATGGAAATGGAAGGAGACCCTCAGGGTTATACAAAATTACATACAAGAGGAAGTGAGGGGAAAGGGAAAAATAATACAAGGGGGAGAAATGAATGACAGTAGAGGGGGGTAGAGAGAGAAGAGGGGAGGGGAGGGGAGGGGGGATAGTAGAGGATAGGAAAGGCAGCAGAATACAACAGACACTAGTATGGCAATATGTAAATCAATGGATGTGTAACTGATGTGATTCTGCAATCTGTATACGGGGTAAAAATGGGAGTTCATAACCCACTTGAATCAAAGTGTGAAATATGATATATCAAGAACTATGTAATGTTTTGAACAACCAACAATAAAAATTAAAAAAAAAAGAATTGATGTCATTTCAATTTTAAATGTTAATCAGTGAAAATATTGGACTTGGTGTTTTCATTTTAGAAGCTCACATTATTGATTTAATTTACTTAATAGGTATATGGATATCCTGATTATTTCTCCCTATATAAATCTTTGCAGTAATTTTTAACTTTCAAGGATTTAGTGTATTAAACCAAAGTTATCACATTTACTGATATAGAGTCATTTATAATTTTCCTTTATGATATTTTAAATGTCCATGTACCTTAAGATTTTAACTTGGCTTAAAATATGCACACACACATATACATATACACTCTCTTTTATTGTATCTTTTTTTGTACATAGTCATATCTTAGATAATTCTCCTTGTCATTTATTTTCCTTTCCACTATGCCTCATGGATACATAGTAGTATGTGTAGTCTGAGCATAAAGTGAAGATGTGTCAATGTGAGAAGCTGCCCATGTTGCTGGGGGGACGATTAGAAAGGAACACAGAAGGATACTGATAGAGCAGGATCCAGAAATACATTCTATAAATTAATCAACCCAAGAAAATGTCTTGAGAGCTCCAAGATCCAGAATGTTAGGGAGACAATTACCACTTTGTGGTGGAAACAGGGACTGACGCAGCCCTAGGAAAACACAAGCTGACTGATCAACCCATTATATACTGAGTATTCCGTTACTTGGTCAGGTATGTCAAACCAAGCTAGTTCACTCCTGAGAAAGGAATGAGACCCTCTCTTCTAAGCACCAAGGACATGGTTTCTTTAAGTCTCTGAAAAGCTTAGGGTGTGATAAGAAAGAAATTTCCATTTCCATTTTTGTTTCACCTTTGCATTTCAAGAAAGAAACATCAGAGTTTGTGTCTATTCTTCAAACTGTTAATTTGACCGGTTGTAATGTCTCCAGTTTTCTCCATTTGTGAAGATAGTTGTGCTGCATATTTATGTACATTCACGTTTCTACATTTGCACTATTTCCTCAGGATACATAATTGTATCTCAGTACAATTTCATCTCAGAAGTATGTTCACTTTAATTACTCATGATAATTAAAGTGTTGTCAGACAAGTTTTTTGGTCATAAGACATTTCTAAGTACAAATATCTATTCAAGAAATATCTATTTTTCTTCTCAAATGACTTTAGCTATAATTGGCCAGAAGTGTTTCTCCAATTGAGCATTCAGACTAGACACCAGAATAGAAGGAGGAATGATCTCAGAGGCCAAGGCACTTCCTGATTTGGATAGTTACAACAGAGCACCCCTGAGCATGGTGGTGTATACCTGTAATCTAGCTACTCCAGAGGATGAGCTGAAGGATTGCAAATTCAGCACCAGCCTGGGCAATTTAGTGAGACACTGTTCCAAAATAACATAAAAATTTCCAGGTGCAGTGGTGCACACCTGTAATCCCAGTGGCTTGGGAGGCTGAGGCAGGAGGATCTTAAGTTCAAAGCCATCCTCACATTTTGGTGAGGCCTTAAGCAAATTAGTGAGACACAGTCTCAATATGAAAAATAAAAAGGGCTGGGATGTGGCTCAGTGATAGAGCACTCCTGGGTTTTATTTAATACACAGTACCATTTTACATATATATATATATATATATATATATATATATATATATGTTGGAGATGTAGCTCAGTGGTAGGGCACTCTTGTGTTGCAAAACCACAAACAAAAGCAAAAAACAGAGCAGCTGAGTATACTATATCTGTTCTACATCTCAGGATTTCATATCTGTGGATTAAATCAACAATGCATGGAAAACATTTGTAAAAAATTGCATTTCTACTGAATATATAGAGATATTTTCTTGTCATGGTTTTCTTAAACACACTGCTGTCATCTTAAGTACTATAATATAGATATAATTCAAAGTATACAGGAGAGAGCGGGAAGAATATACACAAATACTATGCTGTTCATCGTAAAGCACTTGAGCATCTGCAGATTTTGGCCTCTGTGAAGTTCCTGTAGGAACTAATGCCCTATGAATACTGAGAGACTACTGGCAGAGCAGACACCTCCCACTCTACTGCCAAAAAACTTGGTTTGTGCAGAAACCCTGAACCTCAGGGTGCCATGGTGCAGGATGTTTGTTGACCTCCTCTAAAGAGGGGAAGTGAAGGACAGTGGGACTGGGATTTTTCCCTTAAAGATGAAGACACATTGTCAGTTGAAAGGCTAAACAAACATTAGTGACATGCATTATTTTAAAAATCTGCTTTATTTAGCATTTAAAAGAGAGAAAACATCACAGTGATACAGATACTGCACATCTGAGGACTCATCACAAGGCTTCCAGGTATGTGAAGTGGGTGCTCAACATTTGTAAGATGTTCTTGGGTCAAGGGAAATTAAAGGAAATTTGCTTAATTTTTGCAAAGGACCTTGGCACGAATTTCTGGAATGAGAGGGGCAGAGATAATTTTCTTGTAATGCTCAGCTTCAGAGATAAACTAAGAAGGTAAGAGCTAGATAACTAGGTAACAAAGTGAGACACCAGATGTGACTGAACCATGATGTGAGATCAGAGGATAACATTCTGAGGAGAGCCACTGGATCTCTGAGGAGCAGGTAAACAGAGGAGCCAGGAGGGCAGGGGCCTTCCGCAGCCCCAGCTAGAGAGCAGAGGTGGAGGCAGAGGAGGAAAAGATCCTGAGCAGAGGGCTCTACACCAGAGGGCTGAGCAGGGTGGGACAAGGGCCAGTGCAGGACTTCAGTGCTTGTAGCTCCTGCTGGAGGTGGTGGAGGAGTATTTGATGGTGGAGCTGCTGCCACCAGAGGAGCTGAGGCCACCCCCGATGCCTCTGCCACTGCCAGAACTGAAGCCACCTCCAAGGCTGTGACCACTGCTGTAGGAGTAGCTGTTGCCTCCGCCCAGTCCGAAGCCACTGCCGGCACCCCCAGCGCTGCCATAGCCGCTGGACACAGTGGACTGCACCACAGCTGTAGGGAGGACAACAGGACACAGACACCGTGAGCTCACTCTGTCACCTGAGCCAGCTCACAAGGTCAACAACTGGGAGGCAGACAAGCCAAGTACTTACAGATGTTGACGGGTCCAACGCCCTCGCCACTCAGCCTAGGAGGAGAGGAACACAGAGGATGAGTCCTCCGCAGCCCATACCTGATCCCAGGAGAAGCCTCCACCCAAGGCTCATGGAGACCGCCCACCCCTGATCCAGAGAGTCTCCTGACAGCACCCATCATTACTGGCCACAATCCCCTGCTCAGGGCCAGACCCCTCCCACAGGTGCTCAGAGGGGTGTGTCACCCACCTGCACTCCTCGCCTTCCAGCAGCTTCCTGTAGGTGGCGATCTCCACGTCCAGGGCCAGCTTGACATTCATGAGCTCCTGGTACTCCTTCAGCAGCCTGGCCATGTCCTGCTTGGCCTTCTGCAGGGCGTCCTCCAGCCCTTCCAGCTTGCTCTTGGCATCCTTGAGGGCCATCTCCCCACGCTGCTCCGCATCAGCAATGGCGGCCTGCAGGCTGGCGCACTGCAAGGGGAAGCAAGGAAATGGGCTTGGAGCCTGGGCCTTCCAGGAGGCTCATCCCTGCTCTTCCTGCCCAGTGAAGAAGAGCCCGGGAGGCTGGACTGCATGGACAAGCAGCCCCGACCCTGTCTCTGCCCTGTACCTGCTTCTTGACGTGGTCGATCTCCGATCTGAGCCTCTGGATCATGCGGTTGATCTCAGCAATCTCCTGCTTGGTGTTGCGCAGGTCATCCCCATGTCTGCCTGCTGTGACCTGCAGCTCCTCATACTGTCGTGAAGGGGGGAGAGGGAGACAGAGAATGCGTGGGGTTTTACATGTGCACAATGCTGTCTCGCTTCGGAGTCAGACAGTGAGTTATCTCCACCTATTGGATTCTCCTCAATGAATTTTAGAAAAGTTGATGTTAAGTGGCTGGACACAGTGGAACCAAGCCACAGAACATCTCAGTTAGGGAACCAGAGACTTCTTAGTTCTTTCAGGGACTGACAATGTTGTGCTCCGTGTCTCTGAGAGCCATCAGTGAGAATGAAGTTTAAGCAAAGATGACTTGGTCCTTATCTATGGGAGCTTGCTCCTGCCTGGGAGTGGTTCTTCTGCTTCCTAGACAGGGACATCATATCTGAGAGAGTTTATTCTAAGCATGTGGGGTACAGCTTCTGTGAGAGGACTTTAGCCTCCTTTCAGTAATTCCCCCATGAAGTCAGGAGGCTTCTCGAGCTCAGGGTGGGGCTGGGGCCTCCTTAGCGGCTGCCAAGTCACTGCTCACCTTGGTCTGGTACCAGGACTCAGCCTCAGCCCGGCTCCTCTGAGCGATCTCCTCATATTGGGCCTTGACTTCGGCGATGATGCTGTCCAGGTCCAGGTTGCGGTTGTTGTCCATGGACAGCACCACAGAAGTGTCTGAGATGTGGGTTTGCATCTGAGACAGTTCCTGCAGAGCACAAGGTCCTAAGGTCATCTTGGCCTGGGCTGCTTACCAATGTGCCCAATGGGGACATAGGACTCTCCACCCTGCAGAACCCATCTGAGTGAAGGAAAAGGGGTAGAGATGCTCACTGCCTCATAGATGGCTCTGAGGAAGTTGATCTCATCCATGAGACTGTCTGCCTTGGCTTGCAGTTCCACCTTGTTCATGTAGGCAGCATCCACATCCTGGGGAAAGAGCAGACAGTTTGGAATCAGCTGAGCCCTCCTGCCCAGCCCCCATTTTATCACCATGGCAATAGTCTTGTGAGATTGGATGGGGATGCAGAGTCATGTCTCTCCTTGAGCAGAGAAACTAGAACCCTGATTAATTAGCTTACCTTCTTCAGGGTCACAAACTCATTCTCTGCTGCTGTGCGTTTGTTGATTTCATCTTCATATCTAGGAGAAGAGGGTTGACACACATGTAAGCTGGTGGGTGGTTGAAGCTGAAAAGCAGCCTGGTATATCTAAATCTATCTTTCTTGCCACAGAGAGTCTGAGAGATGATTTTTGTAGTAACAACTAAAATTTCACTTCTTTAATATCCTTCAACCTCCTATATCCCTATTTATCTTACATATTTACTTTTTAGCAATAATGATTTTTATTTCTATGACTATGGTTGCTGCATAATGGTGTCCACCTCTAGAACTTGTCACCCAATTATTTGGAGAAAACCAGCCCATCTTCTTGTTTGACTTACTTGTTCTTGTAATCTTCTACCAGATCCTGCATGCTCCTGAGTTCTGAGTCCAAGCGACCTCTCTCCCCAAGGATGGAGTCCAGCTGCCTCCTGAGGTTGCTGATGTACTGCTCAAACAAAGGCTCCAGGTTCTGTCGCACTGTCTTAGTGCCCTGTTCTTGGAGCAGGGTCCATTTGGTGTCCAGGACCTTGTTCTGTTGTTCCAGGAACCGCACCTGGAGAGGGACAAGATGATCATTTGTGAGGCAAAGGCAGGAAGAAAGAAGTGTCTCTGTTAGCAGTTCTCCCTGTGGGTCTTGGTTCTCCATTTTGTAGAGCTGCTTCTTAGCATGGACAGAGGCTCAGTTTTGTACCCACACCAAAACGTTTTTCTTTTGCAGCACAGAAATCCACCAGGGAAATTCCCCCTTGGACCATTGAGGGGTTCTCATCTTCTAAGTTATGAAGCCAATCAGTGACTTTCCACATTTCTTTTCCTCTTTCCAAGAACAATCACAAATGCAGTTTAAAAATAATATTTTCTGATATTTCCTGCTAGGTTTTAACAATGTATTGGATCTCAGTTATAAATGATATAAATGTTCACTAATGATTAGATTCCTGTCTAAGTTCCAATTTAGTGTATGTCTCCTCAAATTTATCCATTTTATGGTTGTTCTTTGTTGAATAAATTAGCATTTCTACATATTGTTTAAGTGGTTCTATTGTTTTCCTAATCTAGCCAGAAAAATTCTTTTCTTGTTTTCTTTTCTCTCTCTCTCTCTCTCTCTCTCTCTCTCTCTCTCTCTCTCTCTCTCTCTCTCTCTTTCTCTCTCTCTTGATTAATATTTTCCCTCTTACACAGACCCCAGAGTGGAATCCCCAGCCCAAACACCACTGGCATCATCTTGTCAAGAGGGGGACTGGATTCTTCCCAAATCCCATTGCCTCATCTGTGCTTCTGGGTATCAACAGTTCAGGGGTCCCCCTGTCAGGAATGAGGGCTATGGAAGAGACCCAGCAGTTCTTCTATGCTCTTGACTCTATGGGGCCAATCCCCATCCCTGTGGAGAGGTAGCCTGAGGTCCTTTTCCCTCTTTCCTAGTTTTTTCCACCCTGTAGGAAGTCTATCCTGTTCATAACTGGGGATTCTGAGGTGCCTTGCGGATGGCACTGTTTCCTGGCTCACCTTGTCGATGAAGGAGGCAAACTTGTTGTTGAGGGTCTTGATCTGCTCACGCTCCTCGGTCCTCACCCGCTGGATGGTGGGGTCGATTTCCAGGTTCAGAGGAGTCAGGAGATTCTGGTTGATGGTGACCTCCTGGATGCCTCCAGGGGGGCACACAGGGAAGCCAGCGCCCCCGTAGCCACCACCAAGGCCAGCAGCACCACCGAGCCCAAAGCCACTACCAGCTCCACCTCCAAAACCAAATCCACTGCTGAAGCCGAAGCCACCTCCAACTCCGCTGCCATATCCGCCGCCTATGGCGCAGCTGCCCCCTCCAATGGAGATCCTCTTGGAGACCCCTGTGCCATAGAGGCTCCTGCTGCCAAAGCCTGCGCTTCTGCATGCCGCCCCCATGCCACCACTGCCCCTGGAGCGGGACACAGACATGCTGCTGAAGCCAGAGCGGCAGAGCCCTGGGGCTCTGGCTGAGCTGGCACTGAAGCCTCTGCGGCTGCTGCTGCTGCTCTGGATCCTTGTGGTGGACTTGCTGGTCATGGTGCCTGGAGACGAGAAGGCTGGGCAAGGCGAGAGAGACTGAAGGGCAGAGCAGAGAGGAGCAGATGAAGGAGATGGGCTCAGGCAGAGCTTATATATGGTGTGAGTGGGCTGGGCTCAGGGCTGGAAGGTGAGCTTGCAGATTGGGAAGGGCTGGGCTTTACAAACAGTGAGATCACCCCCAAGTTCTAGAAAGGTATGAAACATGAAGGTTGCCTTTTGGCTTCCTGTAGTCATGGAGAAATTCTCTTGCCTTCCAGACTTGACTTGCTCCTAACACAATGAGCCTGGATGCAAATTCACTGAAGTCATGACTTAGTCATGTTCAGGAACAAAGCAAACAAGAAGCTGATCTGTGATAATTGTCCCTTCCTTCTGCTTATTCAGACACTCCCTGTGTGCCCCCTTACACACAGGTTTCCATCTCCACCCGCACCTCCCTTCTCCTCTGGGTGGGACTCTCCCTGAGGGTTTCCAGCCATTTTCCCATGGGCCTGAGCAAGAAATGGCCTGCCATGTTTACCCACCATGTTCGATTCAGTTCTTCGGTAGCTCCTGGCTATATGATCTGGTGATCTGAGCATGGGAATGGGGTACATAACCTTCCTCTAAGGCCAGAGGGATGGAGGAGTTGAAGTTTTCACTATTTAGAACCATGTTTGCTCTGTGCCCCCTGTGTGATAAGCTGCCCACTTGGCACTTTCCTGAGAGGACAGGTGCAGATCTCTCCTAACCTCTGCTAGGAACTTCTATCCATGCCTGTGCCTCCTGCCCCAGGATCTTCCATCCATGCTTGTGCCTCCTGCCCTATGGGTTTGCTTGCCCATTGAGCTGTCTTTCCAGCTGAAATTCATAGACATTTTCTCTCTGCAGTTTTTTGGAATGTTTAGTTAGAGCTTAAGTTTAAAAAAAAATCCAAAATGATTTGGACAAGAATCATGAAAGAATTCACGGAGGTTTTATTTCCACTAATTTTGACATTTCAGAAGAATCCAGAATTGAACATCTTAGCAGGGTGTGTACAGAAAGTTGAGGGGCATATAGAAGCAATGAATCATTAAAATGTGTCCTTACAAGTATGATGATTTCATAAGTAAATTCCAGATTTATATTTCTAATCTCAGTGCTTGAATTCTCAAATCTCTAAACCCTTTCTCAGAGAGCAGACAAGCCTTCAAATGAGAGTAGCACTTGGTTCACAGGAACTGAGTTTCATGTTTTCTAGTCCATGCATTAAGCACCATGAATGAGAATTGAGAACAACCCTAGGTGTATGGTGCTCTGAGAACATTTGTCTAACTGAGCAACTGTGGGAGGAAAGACCAACTCCCACACTGAGATGAGTTCCCTGAAAGTTCCAGTTACTATTTTAAATGCAGTCCCTTCTCTCCCACAAGTTGAGGGGCACAGCATCCAGGATGGCAGGGAGTTCCTGTCTAAAGCAGGTGCTAAGTCAGCGTCTGGCAGGAAAGAGATACCTTCTCAAGACAACGGAAGCAGCTGCCCTCCTCCACCCTGATTGCACAATGGCTCTTGAAGAATGTGCTTCCACCCAGTTCTGGGAAAGAGATGCTGTTCCTCATGGTCCAGGACACTGATGCACTCTACTGTTCCTGGTTAGGGGCTTTAGGCACGGCATGGGCTATGCCAGGCTTGGTAGGAAATGTGGTCAGGTTGGGTGGGAACACCCTACTTTTGTCCACCATCCCGTGTCTATGTCCATGCCTGATGCCTATGGCCACTTTACACCACAGTGGCAGAGATACGCAGCTTACAACAAAACTTGTGACTTGCAAAACCTAGAGTATTTGTCCCTTTAAAGAAAACCTTTGCTAGCCCCTGGTTAAGAACATGGGTCCTAGGATCAGACTAGGCTCCTTATGCAAATCACTGAGCCCTTTTTCTGCTGATTTTTACACCTGTAAATGAGTGTGTGTGTGAAAAGAGTACCTGCCTCATGGTGTTGTGAGGCTAAAATGAGGTAATTTGTGTGAAGGTTTAATACAATGTCTGGCATGTGAGTTCTCCACGGAGATGAGCTAACATCATTATCATGAAAGTAGGAAGAAGTTCAGTGTGTAGGAATCCAAGAGAAGCTTCAAGAATCAGAGCACAGCAGGGTGCAGTGGCACACACCTGTAATCCCAGCTACTTCAGAGGCTGAGGAAGGAGGATTGCAAGTTGGAGGCCAAACTGGGCAACTTAGAGAGACTTCATCTCAAATAAAAAAATAAAAAGAACTGGGGATGTCATTTGGTGATAATGCATGTCTGGGTTTAATCCCCAGTATGGGGTCGGGGGGGACAGAATTCAGAATATATGTGTGTGAATGGGAACAGTGGTTTGAGGACAGTAATGGAGCCAACAGTGCAAGATAGTAAGGACCTAGGAAGCCATGTGGAGGGGTTTGCCATTGTTCCTCAAAGCCGCGTAGAACTATAGCAGGCAGGAGAATGACAGGATCAGAAGAATGATTTGCAGCTTGCAGGTGCTCACAGCAGCAGAACCGAGTGGGAGCAGAGCCCACCCCGACCCTGACTCCCACCCTCCAGCAGATGTGGCAGGTAGTCGAAGTACCTGGAAGGAAACAACAAAGTCAGGGAGATTCTGAGTTTGGGGCAGGAGCCCAGCAGGCTGATATCCCTCCTCTGAAGCCACACTGCCCCGCTCATCCTCTACTGGGTCTCAGGCTGTTCTCTGGGTTGTGCATACAGGGACAGGCTGCTGTCAACCAGCACAGATAACCCCAACAGTCCCTCTTTCAGTCCTGATTTCATATCTTTGAGAGGATTGGGGAGCATTCATCCCTAAACAAAGTAGATTATTTCGATGCAGCTGAGACCTCCCATGTACTCCTTTAGCCTGTCAGAAGATGGGTTAACTTTAACATCTAACCCAAGCCCAGGCTTGCCCGGTGCACTAGACAGCACCAACAATGTAAAATGTCATGTTCGGTTTCCTAACACAGGTGTCTCTCTTACTGGTAGATTTATGAGACGTTTTCTAAAATAAAATCCTTGTCCCCACTTGCCAGGGAATGCTCTGGAAACCAGTTCCAGTGACCTCAGGAGACAGTAAGGTCAGCTTGGAGGGCCCAGGAGAGATGAATAGGGCTGGTAAGATGGTAGAGGAGAAGAGGGACCCTCAGCCCAGCAGATCTATTTCTGATTCCATTTCCTCCTAGCCCCACTACACTTAAAGTCTAAATATGTCCTTGGCTCATTTGTTCTTGATTTTTTTATTTTTCTTTGTCTGGGTATGGGAGGTGACCAGTGTTCCTTACCCACTTTTAGCCTGCTGTTCTGGGCTGGGCTGGGTTTCTTTCTCCTTTAGAGTCCAGCCCTCCCCCTTCTGCCTTCTGCTTTAGCACCAGGGGAGGGCTATGGTCCTAGGCAGTTAGGACCCTTGGATGTTTAGAGAATTGCCTTCTTGGATGACCTCTCCCTGGGAGATCTGTTTTCCCAGAGCAGCCACGTGGGAAAGGCCCAATCTTCATAATAAGATTAGAACAAAGGGTGATAGTTCAGGCAACTCTGTGAGAGACACTGAAGCAAGCAGCTGAGTACCTGAGAGGACAGTTGGCCTCCTCCCCAGAAGGCTGCCAAAGCTACCTGCTCTCTTCCAGGAGAGCCTTCCTGCCTTCTGTTTCCTCTGATTGCCATGGAATGTAGAAGGCCTTGTTCTTGGCCCAGGGGTTCACCTGCATGGCTCACATTGTTCCCAGCATGGAGGAGGGGAAGGAGGGAGGCCCTGAAGCTTGAGCCCATGGAAAGTCGCCTCAAGAGGATTTGCCTTGTCTTTCTGCCTCCCTGGGTGGAGCTGCCTGATGGGAATGAGGGAGAGGCCATTGTCATCATCCTTTAAGACTAAGCACCTAATCCTCAAGCCACAGCGCTGGATGATGCCTTTCAGAGGGAATCCCACAGACCCAGTCCAGTCCCTGGGTCACATGGGGCCACATGCACACAGGTGTGATAACAGACAGCTGCTCCCGGGGTGGAATAGAAAGTACAGCCTCCTCATAGAGTGGTTCAGAAAGTGCTGAAACTTACAACACTGTATTACTTAGTAAGTAGGTTGTTTATGGACAGGTAACCTATGCTATATTGTGCAGCTTCCCTTATAGCTCTCAAGTTTCACACACACAGTCCACCCATTTTTTTCCCCAGGGAACACTGGGACGGGTGACATATCTGGACATGATGCTGGCTGGCTGGCTCTACAGCTGCAGGAAGTGTCCGACATCTTTGTTTTCCAGTGGGACAGGGTGCTGCCTTAGGTCCATTGTGAAGTCCACAGGCCAATGAGAGGACGTTTCACACAGTGCTTCATAAGAAGCATTTATGATCTCCTGCCTCTGGACTTGTAGTCCCAAATTCCAAGATGTCACTTGGTGTGACTTTTTCTGGGATATTCCAAGAGCCCCTTTCCCCACAGACTTGAAGGGACCAAGAGGAGCATTAGGACTGCCGTTTTAACCACCAAAAGCAGCATGTGACAACGGATCTGGGAGGAATTGGAGAGGATCATTAGCCTACAGGATGGATGCCTGTTCTATGCCTTAGATATTGGATAGGCAGGTGCAGTTGGATGTTTAAGATGTTGGTAAAAGCAGAATTAGGCTAAGGGCTGAGGACATATTTGGAAGGAGAGGACAGCCCTTGGCTTACCTGATTGATGCAGGAACACTACTCATTGGAAGAAGAGCAACATATCTCATGAAGGAGGCATCTTGATGATCTGGGGTAGGAGATAATGCTGGAGTGACAAGAGTGCTTTAGAGAGGATGGGAAGGTAGCAAGGGATGAGCTCAATGACAGAACCAGGTCAGCGTGTACCTGGGAGGACTAGGGTACACTAATGTTGCCAGAAAGGCCTCAGGGGCATCTGATAATACCCTTCTCCTTTCCCCTGCCCTTCCCTCAGCCACTTTACGGAACTAGCTTGGATTTTTCCAGATAGGCATAGAACATACATGGCTGGGAAAGTCTGGACCCTGGGCAGAAATAGTTGATTTTTCTCTCTGATGCTTTCCTCAGAGTCATACCGCCTTTCTTATTCCTGTCCACTTTGAGCTTCTGGTTTCCACTTCCTTAGCACTATAGGGCCCACCTCACTGTATTGTGTGACTTATTTTTTAAATGTAGTAAGGGAAAAATATACCAATGATTCCCCAGTGAGATACATAAGACACCTGGCTTAGACAATCAAAGCGACGGGTGAGATGCAGTCTTTGGGAACCATGTCTTACCATATCTAGGTTTGGGTTAAACTCCCTTTATTTCAGTAAAGGAGAAATGTCTGGTTAATAAGGATGATTTGGAGTAATTCCTACCCCCAAAAATCAAGTCAAAATCACTTGACTCTTATAGTACAAAAATCCTAGACAGCAAACAAGCCTCTAACTATCTGTTTTGAGATTTCTTGGCATTTAATGGCTGCATCCATCTTTAATCCCTTATGATCTCACCTGAAGCCTCGGGTTGGGATTAATAACAGATCTTTGATAACTCTGGCAAGTTTGTGGAACTAATGTTGCCAGCAAGGCCTCAGGGGCATCTGATAATACCCTTCCCCTTTCCCCTGCCCTTCTCTCAGCCACTTTAGGGAAATAGTCTAGATTTTTCCAGATATACATAGAACATACATGGCTGAGAAAGTCTGGACCCTGGGCAGAAATGGTTGATTTGCTAAGCACTGCTTTCTTTCTGTCTCCACAACAGAAACGAAAGTAAAGTAATCTATCACATATTTAAAATGGAATTTTGGGTTTTGAGGTACAATTTGAATATAGAGAAATGCACAGATATTAAGTATAAAGTTCAGTCTATTTTGACAAATCCATGCACCTCTCTAACTCACATATTATCAAAATACAGAATATTCCCATTACTCCAGAAAATTTCTTTGTACCCCTCCCCATGAATTCTGCTTGGCCCAGCAAATAGTGTTTTGATTTTTGCACCTAAGGATCATACAGTATATATCTTATTTATATTATAGTGAGATATATATATTCTGAAATTTTCATTCAACAAAATGTTCTTGACATCTGTTAGGATTTGGGGGTATTAGCAGCTCATTCTCCTTTATATCTGAGTGGTGTTTCATTATATGAATATGCCATAATTCATAATCTGTTTGTCTATTCCTCCTGATAAGTTCCTAAAATTTTTCCAATTTTCTGTTACCTTGAATAAAAGAGATCAATATACTTATGAGCATTTACGTGGGCGTATATTTTCATTTAATTAAGTATTTATTGTAAATGCTTAAAATGGAATTGATGCGTAAAAGGCAAATGTATATTAGTTTTTGAAAGTAGTTGTACCATTTTAAAAAAGACACTTTCTTTTTTTAAAGCAAGTTTAGGTTCATAGCAAAATTCTACAGAAAGTACAGCAATTTCTCATATATCCTCTGCCCCACATGCATAGCCTCTCCACTCTCAACATCCCCTAGCAGAGAGGTGCCTAGTTACAACTGATGAATCTATTACACTGTCATGTCATTGTTACCCAAAGTCCGTAATTGACATTAGGTCTCACTCCTGTTGTTGTATATTCAATAGGTCTTGAAAAATATATAATGATATGTATCTACCATTTGTATCATACAGAATAGTTTCACTGACCTATATCTCCTCTATGCTGTACCTATTCATCTCTTCCTTCCCCTAACAGTTGGCAACCACTGATCTTTTTACTGTCTCTAATGGTTTTGCCTTTTTCAGCATACAATATGGTTAGAATCATACAGTGTGCAGCCTTTCAGATTGGCTTCTTTCACTCAATAATATGTATCTGTGGTTCCTCCAGGTCTTTTCTTGGCTGATGCTCATTTTTTCTTAATGCTAACTAACGTCCATTGTCTGAATGTACCACAATGTGTTCATCCATTCACCACTGAAGGGCATCTTGGTTGCTCTCAAGTTTGGGCAATTAGGAATAAAGCTGCTATAAACAGTCATATGCAAGTTTTTCTGCTGGCATATGTTTTCAGCCCATTTGGATAAATGCTAGAAGTATGATTGCTGGATTGTATGGCAAGAGTATGTCTGGTTTTGTAGGAAACCACCAAACTCTTCCACAGTGGCTGTATGATTTTATATCCCTACAGCAATGCATGAGAGCCCGCTGTTCCATAACTCGCCAATGTTCTGGATTTGGGCCATTCTGCCAGTTGTATGGTGACACCTCATTGTTGTTTTAATTTGCAGTTCTCTGATGATGTGTGATATTGAGAATTTTTTATATGTGTATTTGTCATATAGAAACCTTCCTCAATGAGGTATCTTTTAAGGACTTTGGCCCACTTTGTAATTGGGTTAATTTCTTTCTTATTGTTGGATTTTAAGAGTTCTTTGTACATTTTCAGTAACAGTCTATATCTTTTATCACGTCTTTTACTAATATTTTCTTTCACTCTGTGGCTTGACTCTGATTCTCTTAACGTTTTCTTTCACAGAGTAAAAGTTTCAATTTTAATGATGTCCCATCTACCAATTATTTCTTTCATGGTTCATACTTTGATATTGTAATTTAAAAAGTCATTTCCATACCCCAAATCATGTAGATTTTCTCTTACATTTCGGGGTTAGTCAGTTTTGCATTGCTGTGATAAGTATCTGGGTAAAACAACTCTAAAGAGGAAATGTTTATTTTGGCTCACAGTTTCAGAGGTTCAAGTCCATGGCTGGCTGTCTCCATTGCTCTGGACCTGAGGTGGGGAAGAACATCACAGTGGAAAGATGTGGCGGATAAAGTTACTCAGCTCATGGAAGATGGAAAGTGGGGTGTGGGGAGGAAAAAAGGCCCAAAGAGAATATAATGAGCATGTCTCTAGTGACCCATTTCCAGCTAGGTCCTACCTCTCAGTAGTCCATTTAGCCATCAATGGATTAATTCGCTGTTTTAGTCAGCCTTTTCACTGCTGTGATCAAAAGACCTGAAAAGAACAATTTTAAGGAGGAAAAATTTATTCCGGGGCTCACAGTTTCAGAGGTCTCAGTCCATAGATGGCTGGCTGCATTCCTTTGGGCCTGAGGTGAGGCAGGACACCATGGCTGTGTGTCACAGGAAAGCAGCTGGGAACATGGCACCAGGAAGCGGAGAGAAAGCTCTGCTCAACAAGGTCAAAATAAACCTCAAAGGCACACCCAAAGGGACCCACCTCCTCCAGCCACACCCTACCTGCCTATAGTCACCATCCAGTTAATCCCTATCAGGCGGTTAATTCACTGATTAGGTTAAAGCTCTCATAACCCAATCATCTCACTTCTAAATCTTCTTGCATTGACTCACATATGAGGTTTTGGAAACACCTCACATCTAAACCATAACATCCACTAATGAGACCAGGACCCTCACAATCCAATCACTTCCTAAATGTCCCACCTCTAGACACCTGAGACATTGGGAGACATCCCAGATCCAAACCATAAACTCTTCTTTCTAGGGCTACCATAATTTTACATTTTACATTAAGTGCTATGATCAATTTTGAGTTAATTTTTTTGGAAGGAATAATGTCTGTGTCTAGATTAATTTCTTGGCAAGTGGATATCTGTTGTTCCAGCACCATCTGGTGCAAATTCTCTTTGCTCTATTGTATTGCCTTTGCCTCTTTGTGAAGAACCAGATCACTATTTTTCTGTGGGGCTAGTTTTGGGTTCTATATTATGTTTCATTGACCCGTTGGTCAATTCTCTCACCATGCCATACTCTCTTGACTACTTTAGCTTCATAGTAGATCTTGAAGCTGAGTTATGTAAGAGCTCTTACTTTTTTCTTCTTTAATATTGTGCTGGACTATTCTAGGTCTTTGCTTCTTCTTATAAACTTGAGAATCTCTGTGTCAATATATGCAAAATAATTTTCTGGGAATTTGGGATTGAGTTAATTATAGATTAAGTTAGGAGGAACTGACATCTTGGTAATATTATGTTTTCTCTCCATGAACATGGAATTTCTCTCTACTTTTTTAGTTATTCTTTGACTTCTTTCATCACAGTTTTCCCTCATAAAGATCTGTGCACATTAGGTTAGATTTATACAAACTATTTCAATTTTTTGCAGTGCTGTAATGTAAATAGATGCTATAAATTTTATTTCAATTAATCATTGCTAACATACAGGAAAATGATTAACTTTTATATGCTATCCTGTAATCTTGTTATAATCACTTATTGGCTTCAGGAAATTTGTTTTTTAATATTTAGAGTTTTCTACACAGACAATCATGCTACTCAAACAAGTTTTTGTTTATTTTTTTCCTGAGTTTTATAACTTTTATTTTTTTTCCTTATCTTATTATACTTACCAGGAGGACTTCTAGCTGATGTTGAAAAGGAGTTGTGAAGCTGGGCACAGTGGTGTACGCCTATAATCCCAGCAATTTGGGAATCTAAGGAAGGAAGATCACAAGTTGAAGGCCAGCTTTAGCAACCTAGTGAGACCTGTCTCAAAACAAAAAATAAAAAAGGGCTGGGGATGTGGCTCAGTGGTAGAGTACTCCTGGGTTAAACCCCAGCTTGATGAAAGAAAGAAAGAAAGAAAGAAAGAAAGAAAGAAAGAAAGGAAGGAAGGAAGGAAGGAAGGAAGAAAGAGAGAGAGAGAAAGAAGTGTTGTGACAAGGGACATTCTTGCCTTATTCTCAATCTTAGGGTGAAAGCTAGTTTATCACCATTAAATATGATGTCAAATGTAGGTTTTCTGTAGATGTTCTTTTTATCAAATTGAGGAAGTTCTCCAATATTCCTAGCTTTTTGAGAATTTTTATTATGAATATTGTTGAATTTTGCTAAATGTTTTTGCACACCTATTTATAATCTTCTTTGACCTGTTACTGCGAAGAATTACATTAATTGATTTTCAAATGCCAAACCAGGCTTACATTCTTGGAATAAATTTCAGTTGGTCGTGATGAATATAATTTTTTTAGGCATTGTTGGTTTTACATCTATGTTGATGAGAGATAATGGTCCATAGTTTCCTATTATTACAATGTCTTTGGTTTGGGGGTTAGAATGATGCTGCTTTGTAGAATGAGATAGGAAATGCAGATTATAGAGAATTGGTGTAATTTCTTCCTTAAATGTTTGGTACAATTCATCAGTAAACCTATCTGGGCATGGCACTTTCTGTTTTGGAACGTTTATCATTACTGATTGCATTTCTTTAATAGATTATTGAAATTGTCTGCTTCTTCATGTGTGCCTTTTAACAGATTGTGTCTTTAAAGAAATTGGTCTCTTTCGGGGGTGCTGGGGTTGTGGCTCAGTGGTAGAACACTCACTTAGCATGTGTGAGGCACTGGGTCTGAGCCTAAGCACCATATAAAGATAAATAAATAAAGATATTGTCTATCTACAACTAAAATTTTTTTTAAAAAAAGTAATTGGTCTCTTTCTTCTTGGTTATCAAATTTATGGGCAAAGCTAATCATAGTGTTTCTTTAATAACATTTTAATAGGATCTATAGTGTCTTTTCTCTTTTTTTTTTAGACTTGAAAGACTTTATAAATTGTATTAATATTTCTGAAAAAAAAGAGCTTGTTGGGGTTGTGGCTCAGTGGTACAGTGCTTGCCTAGCATGCATGAGGCACTGGGTTCAATCCTCAGCACCACATAAAAATAAATAAAGACATTGTGTCCACCTAAAACTAAAAAATCAATACTAAAAATTTTTTAAAAAGCTTTTCAATACTTTGTTTTCCCTCTATCAATTTCCTGTTTTAATTTAATTGTTTTCAGCTTTAATTTTTATTATGTCTTTTTTTATGCTTACTCTGAATTTGTTTTGTTGTTCTTTTTCTAGTTTTCTAAGGGTGAAACATAGGTTATTGATTTTAGATCTTTCTTCTTGTCAATTTATGTGTCCAGTGCATAAATTTCCCTCCATTACATCTGGTCTGTTTTGATAAGTTGTTTTTTATTTTCATTTATTCCAAAAAAATTTTTTTTAAATTTATCTTGAGATTTCTTTTTGGACTCCCCTGTTATGTAGAGGTGTGTTGCTTGATTTTTTAAAAGTCAGTGTATTTTTTGCTATCTTTCTGTTACAAATTTATAGCGTAATTCCGTTGCGGTCTAAGAGCAGACTTTGTGTGATTAAGGTGTGTTTTATGGTCCTGAATGTGGCTTATCTTGGCAAATATTCTATATGAACTTGTGAAGGATGTGTATCTTGCTCTCGATGGATGCAATACTCTAAAGATTTAATCATACACAGTTGATTGACTGCTTTTCTAATAGAAAATCAATATTATGCATCTATAGCCAACTGTTAGTTTGACAAAGGCAGTGAAACGTGTAAGAAAGGACAGACTCTTCATAAATGGTACTGAGAAACCTGGTACCTATTGTGTTGTTCAGCTTTTTGTTGCTGTGACAAATACCTGAGAGAAACAACTCTAAAGAGGAAAGATTTATTTTGTCTCACTGTTTTAGTCTGTGGTCAGCAGGCTCCATTGTTTAGGCAGAATATCATGATGAAAAGGCATGGAAGGGGAAGGCTGCTCCACTCCTGACACCCAGGAGACAGACAGAGAAAGCAGCAGGGGCGGCAGGGGGAGGCAGGGACTAAACATACCCTTCCAGGGCACACCCCTAATAATTTAACAAGGTGACTATAGATTATAATGACCTATTACATATTTTATGAAGAACTAGGAGAGAGAAACTTGAAGGCTCCAAACATAAAGAAACGATAAGGAGATGAAAATGCAGGTTAACCTGATTTGATCAGTATACATTATAAATCTATATCAAAATATCATAATATTTACCTCATATATATGTAAATTATTATGTTGTTTAAAATGAAAAGGAAGAAAATCAATATGAATATTTTCTAATAGAAAAAATGGAAAATAGAGGATATTGAAGTCTCCAGCTGTAATGGAAATTTCATCTTTTCTCTTTGCCATTCTGTTGGCTTTTGCTTTATATATTTTTTTGCTCTGTTGTTAGGTACATACACATTTAGGATTGTTATGTCTTAGAATTGACCTTTTATTTTAGGTAATGTCCCTCTTTATCCCTGATAACCTTTCTGGCTTGAAGTCTGTTCTATCTGAAATTAACAATGTAGCTACTCCAGATTTCTTTTGAGCAGTGTTAGAATGCTCTCTCTTAATCCACTGATTTACTTTTAATTATACATATCTTTATATTTAAAGTGGGCTGCTTATAAACAACATATAGCCGGAATTTTTTAAAAATTATTTTGAGTATTTCTGTCTTCAAATTGGTTCATTTAGATCATTGACATTTAAAGTGATCATTGAGAGCTGGATGACTATACCCTGTATTTGTTGCTATTTTCTGGTCATTGCCCTCATTCTTTTTCCCTGCTTTTGTCTACCTGTCTTTTTCTGCCTTTCAAAGTTTTAATTGAGCATTTTATATAATTCTGTTTCTCTCCTTTATTAGTATATCAATCATACTTTTGAAAAACACTTCTTTCGGTGGTTCACCTAGAGTTTGAGCACACATATACAACTAATCCAAGGGTATTTACACATGATACTCTACCACTGCAAAGACCTGTAATAATGAAATAATCCCAATTCCTCCCTCTTATCCCTTCAGTCATTGCTGCCATTCATTCCACTTCCACATAGATGTAAACATTGAAGACATTGCTGCTATTATAATTTTGAACAAACTTTTAGATCAAGTAAAAAGAAACTTTAACTTTGTTTTACTTATTTCTTCTGCAATGTGCTTCCTTTCTATATGTAGATCCTAGTTTATAACTTACATCATTTCCTACTCTGTGAAGAACATTTTTTAATACTTCTCACACAGCAGGACCACTGGCAACAAATACCCTTGATGTTTGCTTTTCTTTAAAAAAGCTTTATTTCTCCTTCACTTTTTGAAGAATAAATTAGAAGACATGGAGTTCTAGATTGGTGGTTTATCTCTCAACCCTAAATATTTTACTCCACTCTCTTCTTGTTTGCATGATTTCTATGAAGAAGATGGATGTAATTCTTACATTTACTTCTCTATAGAGAATCTGTTTTCTCCGGCTGGTTTCTTTCAGGATTTTTTTTCTTTATTTTTTATTTTCTGAAGTTTGAAAATATGTGTGGGCATCATTCTTTCATGAACCTGTGTGTGTTTACATTTCTCCTGCTTAATGTTCTCTAAGTTTCCTTGATCTGTTATGTAAAGTCTGATATTAATTTTAGGAAATTCTCAGTCATTACTCCCTCCAGTACATCTCATGTCTCTTTCCCTAAGTCTTTTTCTTTTAGTATTTTCATTACACACATATTGAACCCTTTGTTGTTGTATATTCTTGCAGCCACAGTTTCTGCATATTTATTCTGTTCTATGTTTTTCAGTCTTTTTTTTTCTTTTCTGTTTTGTGAGTTTCTGTTGTCATATCCTCAAACTCAAATTCTTCTCTCAACTATGTCCAGTCTTGTAATGAGCCCATTAAACAGATTCGATATTTCTGATAACAGTGATCCCTAGTGTTTGTTTTGTATTCTTTCTCGTTTTCCTTACCCCAGGTAAATTGGGCTCTGATAGACCTTGGCAGGTTAGGCTGTGGCTAAATAGTTCATACACAGGGCAGACTGTGGAAAACAGAATGCTCTAGTTCAAAATGATTCATTTTCCACTCCCCCTGCTGGAAGCATAAGGGGATTTTTCTCTGATCTTCACTGTGAGGACACAGTAGACACCCTGGAAGTCAAACAAAAGTAGGAGTGCTCCCCTAAGACTGGGATACCCTGGAATTTTAACTATAAAACTTAGCCACACTGAGTCACCAACAATTTGACACATACAGTGTAGGTTTTCCTGCCAGGTCTGAGTTCCTATGGCGAGTTCTGCTCTGGTAAGCTGGGATTCTCTAAAATTGCCTGTCTTTCTCTCCAATCTGGTAGGGTAGTGGTTTGCCCAAAAACCTCAGTTCTTTGACAGATGAAGACGAGTTGTTGCTTGTCATTGGTCCAGTTTTGAACACGTTTTCATGAGTGTTTGCCGCTGAGCAAAGGTCTTGCTGCTTAGCAGGTCACTAGGCAGAAGCTTTAGGGCTAGGGTGACTTTAGAGAATTGGCAACCGCCCCTCCAACTATCATTCCCAAACTTTACCAGCACTGAGGTCTTTCTTTTCTTGCCCTGGCTGACATCTGGCTGTGTGTCTACCAATGGGCCTGCACTTGGAACTGCTGTGTGGCAGGTGGCCTCTTGGGGCTGTGTTGCTGCCTGCTGTGAGCTTGCGCTCTGAGTGTGTTGCTTCTGTTGCATTTACCAAGTTCTACTAAGCCTCTGTTAGATTGTGACGGACCCAAGTTAGAATTCTCAGTAAATAGCATTTAGGGACAGGAGTATGGCATTGGAATTCTTCTGAGAGTGGCCTCAAGTCCCGTGTCTCAGCCCAGACCTGTCTGTGTGTCTCCTATTGAATTGTGTTTCTCAATCCCAGTTAAATTAGGATTGATGCTAAACTCAGGAGAATGACTCTTAACCTATGACCATTTGTTGTGTGTCTCAAGCAGGTGCTGGCCCTCATTTTATGGAATGTGCAGGGAAAAGATTGGCAACCTGTGCAATATTTGGATATGGCTCCATCAAGTGTTGTCCATGCAGAGGAAGAGCAGTTACTGTGCAGCATGCTGGGGCCACACTCCTAGAACTGGGTGACTTGCTGGGGGGTCCTATAAAACACCTCGGCTGCTGCTACTGTTTCCTAAACCTCTGTTACAAGAAAAGAGCCTCATCCTCTGGGCTACAGGGGAAAACACACATGGTATCTTTGTGGCACAACCAAGGAGTTAGCTATTTCCATGGGGGAGACTCCTTGCCCTGATGATACTGATTAGAAGGTCTCTGGAGAAAGACATTTATAAATATGAGCAGGAGAATTTCTCTCTCACCAAAATGTAGGAGGGAAGGAAGGAAGGAAGGAAAGAAAAGAGAAAGAGGAAGGAAGAAGGAAAATGGGAATAAGGAGGAAAAATTGAAACAGAAATCCATAATTTGATGCAATTGGGAAATCAATCCAAATTATTCTTTTTAAAAAAAATTTTTTTTAGTTGTCAATGGATCTTTTATTTTATTTATTTAATTGTATGCAGTGCTGAGGTTGAACACAGGGCCTCACACATGCTAGGCAAGTGCTCTACCACTGAGCCACAATCCCAGCCCCCAAATTATTCTTTAATTAAAATTTTTAATAGTTTGTACATCAAAATATTAAAAGTTGTACAGATTAGCCTAGGGCCCTTTCTATGTAGGTTCTGAATTTACATTTCCAAATATACAATAGAGAACAGATGTACCTTAACTTAGTTATCAGAATTATTGACTTGTCTAAATTCCCCATGACCGTACCATCCCCTAACAAACCCCATATTGAAAATGGACAGTCTGAGCCCATGAATAATAAATTAAAGTTTAACTAAGTCCTTGGCACCTACAAACTGGCTTAACAAAATTGAACTTGGTAGATCTTCCCCCAGTTAAAATAGTTAATATGCCCAATGTAAATTAAAATGGGGCCTTCAAGGAGTGCATCCCATTGTACAGGATTTACTGAGAGAAATGGTGATTACACCCACTGATTCTCCATTCAATAATATAATGTGGCCTATTTTTAAACTTGAAAATAATGAATTGTGCCTCACTGTGGATTACCACAACCTTAATGCCATGGTCATATCTAAGATTCCATATATAATATTATTGAAATAATTGTATATAATCAGCACCTGCTTGTGAATTTGGCTGGTATTATTCTACTCAGTGTCCATTTTAACAGCTATCACCTCTGAAGGGGCACACTGTGACTTTTTCGAACACCTGAAGCACCTCAACAGCCTGGTCTTTGCATATAGTCTTTGCAGGCAAGATGTTGCATGCACCTGATTTTGTCTAGGTGCATGGATATGATTGACATGGAGGAAGCCTCCTCTGAAGGGGTCCATTTTATACAAATACTAAGGACATATAAACACTCCTAAAGAAGCTTCCCCAATGATGGTGTGCCATTTTCCCACACAGTATAAGATCCTGCCACCTGGGTGAAAATCCTGAAATTATTTAGTAAACTGAGGACTACTCCAGCCCTGACACTGACATATAACAGCTATTGACTGTCTCAACACCTAAAATATTAAAAGAGGCGCAAGATCTTTTAGGGCTTTTTGAGTTCTGAAGACAACAATTTTTTTTTTCATTTACCAATGTTACTTAAGTGCCCTTATTTGCGAATTGGCAAAAAGCTCTAAAATCTGTCAAAGATGCAATGAATCTTAGACATTCTCATTGGTGCAGTGCACTGATTCCTCCACTGCAGAGGCTTTACCAACCTCCCCTAGTGCCTCATAGAGTCTCTGGACCATCTGTGATGGTTACTATCCCTCCAAGATATACTGTCTTCCCTGTGAACCATTAAATGACCATCACATCTACACAGATTGACCCTCAGGGCTCTCTAGGCTGGTGGAAGACCTGGAAAAAAACAATTCTGCACCATAGCTTATATTAGAAAAGCATTTTATTGAACATACTCTGGAGGTATTCAGAACCAGGTTAAAATTGGGGTGGGCACTGGGGTGGGGATTCTGTTTTGCTGGCTTAGATGGTGGAAAACTTTGGATTCTCATGTCCCAAGGACCATACTACAGGGAACTAAACACTGATTTGAAGAAAAATATAGAATTGTGACACGAGAGACCAGAGACTGGGAATTGGGTCCTCCCAGAAAACAAAGAATGTGGTTCTGCAGTAGACTGGGCCTAGACTACTCTCCAGAAAAAGAGAAAACTTGGCTTGGGCAACTGCCTAGCAGAGGCGGCTCCATCGCTGGGGCTGCCCTTGGGAGGCGGTGACCTGCAGTGGGCTCTTCTTAGCTCTTGAAGCTCCTCCGGGAGGAGGAGGTGGTGGAGACAAATTTGACGCTGGAGCCGCTGCTCCCGCCACTGCCAAAGCCCATTCCCATCCCTCGGCCGCTGCTTGCACTGAAGCCAGAGCCCCCCACACTGAGCCCACCGCCCAGACCAACACCCCCACTGCTGCTGGAGTAGTAGCTGCCACCGCCACCTCCACCAAGACCACCGCCGAGGCCTCCACCAAGGCCTCCTCCAAAGCCACTGCCTCCTCCAAAGCCGCTGCCACCGCCGTAGCCAGAAGAGACACTGTTTGTGACGACAGCTGCAGGGAAAGGAGAAATGGGTGAGACTACTGATCTTCAGATCGATTCTACAGGGCCAGCCTGTTTGATCCTGCCAGTTATGGAGCACTACCTCTGGTCGCTCTTACAGAAGCACACAAGAGGCCCAGAAGAACTGTCATTTAGCTAACATCCCCAACAGAAAGCAGGTGGGCATAAAATGAAAGCATGGCGCTAGGTACTCCAGAGGTAGGTACAGGGTCCAAAATGTATATGCCACATGACCTCCCCTTTAAGAGAAAAGACACAAGCTACATTGCTTCATGTCCTAATCTATGTTCTGTCCCCTGCATCACTTGCTTTTCACTAGGTGTGTTAAATAACCAGATATTGGGGAAGGAAATGTCTGGTGTCTAGAAACAGCAGGATTCTGAGTTAGCACCAGGTATCCTATATTATCATCATTGTGAATGTCTGCTCAAAGTTACTTACAGATATTGACTGGTCCAACGCCTTCTCCACTCAGTCTAAAAGAAAATAAATTGGAATGAATTAAAAATTCCCCAAAGATAGCATTAGTCTATGTGGCTACATCCCATAGTTATGATTAGAGGTCATTCCAGAGCTAGGGTCTGCACCCCCAAAAGACCATGAAGTTAGAGGAAGAGGGAGCCCTCTGAAGGGACTTTCCAATGAACAGGGTTTAACCAGACAACAGATTGTCAAAAGAAGATTATAATTCATATTGTCCTCCGCCCATTTTACCAAAAGCATGAGTAAGAGGTTGTGGGAAATAAGGGTACGCACACAGCAGTTTTTGCCTTGGAGGAGCTTACGTTCTGTGATAGAACTCGGCCTGGACAGAAAGTAGGCAATGGACAGTGTCCGAGATTCAAGAAACTAGAGTAGTTTGAGAATCCAAAGGCAGGCAAGCTTAGCTCAGCTGGAATAATTAGAAAAGGCTTCCTGAAGGAGGAAGTACTTAAAGAATCAGGAAGACTAGAATGAAGGTGGGTGTGGCACGGGCACTGAGGTCTCCAAAGCCATGAAAGAAAGCAGGCAGAGGACAATACTCAGGTCACTTTTCTGAAATTACTTAATTGGAGGGAGGCAGCACTCAAGGATATTGGTAGTGGGGAATAAGCCAGAAAAGTGAGTTGAGACCTACAATATGCTCATGTGTCAGTTGAGATGGGTGGGTGGTGTATAATTATCATACACATGACAGTGGTCACTTGTGTGTGTGTTTTACACCCTGTAGTGGAGAAGCTCCACTTCATCAAATGGGAGGCCATCCTGGGCCCACAGTCAGCCCACCTGCACTCCTCGCCCTCCAGCAGCTTGCGGTAGGTGGCGATCTCCACGTCCAGGGCCAGCTTGGTGTTCATCAGCTCCTGGTACTCCCTCAGCAGCCTGGCCATGTCCTGCTTGGCCTTCTGCAGGGCCTCCTCCAGCTCTGCCAGCTTGTTCCTGGCATCCTTGAGGGCCAGCTCTCCACGCTGCTCTGCATCAGCAATGGCGTTCTGCAGGTTGGCGCACTGCAAGGGGAAAGGAAGAGTGGGGACACTTGTGTAACTGAGCTGGGCCCTGGCGTGTCTCTTTTTGACATTCTAGGTCAAGCAAATCAATCTGGAGCTCCAGAGAGAACTGGTGCATCTATCCTGGTCATGAGGGGTGATAGAACATTGCTGTGCGTGTGTGTGTGTGTGTGTGTGTGTTTAGCAAGAGGAACACAAAATATGTCTCCCATTCAAAGCCCCTTCCTTACCCTCTTTCACCTCATCCTACCTGCTTCTTGACATTGTCGATCTCAGATCTCAGCCTCTGGATCATCCGGTTCATCTCAGAGATCTCATGCTTGGTGTTGCGCAGGTCGTCCCCATGCCGGCCAGCTGTCTGCTGCAGCTCTTCATACTGGGGCCACCAGGAAAAAAAGAAAGATCCTGTTACATGAGAGTGGAAAGCACTTTCTCCAAGTTCACAGACAGGAACTACCAAGAGGTGGCATGGGTCAGGCTGATTCAGGTGAAATTGGTCTCAGATAATTTCTTCTCTAGTGTCTTTGGTCTCCTAGAAACACTGGTATGACATTCTCTTTCAGGTTCTTGAGTTTGTATGGAAAATGTAACCATAACTGTTCCCATAACTCAACCAATTGGCCTCAGCAAGCCTCAGGAGCCACCTCCTTAGCATTGTCGTGGCCTAGAGTCTGAGACACAGCTCCATCCCCTCACTCTGGAGACATTTGCCAGAGCACCCACCTTGGTCTGGTACCAGGACTCAGCTTCAGTTCGGCTGCGGTTGGCAATGTCCTCATACTGGGCCTTGACCTCAGCGATGATGCTGTCCAGGTCCAGGCTACGGTTGTTGTCCATGGAGAGGACCACGGATGTGTCAGAGATGTGTGTCTGCATCTGGGACAGCTCCTGCAGGGAGACTTGAAGTCAGTCATCTGATTTTGTGTTTTTTAATGTCAGTTCCATTCAAATCTTCCATTTATTGGGGGACAAAAACTTGAGGAAAAAAAATAATAACCACGCATATAAAAAAAATTTAGGTAAGTTTCTCACCGCATCAAAGAACATTTTCATGAAATTGATCTCATCCATCAGGGCATCAACCTTGGCCTCTAGCTCCACCTTGTTCATGTAGGCAGCATCCACATCCTGGGGAAATGGGAGTGTTTGGCATCACAAAACGTCCACTTGACTTAAATGACTCCACCCCAGGAGAGTGACTGCCCCAAACTACAGGTTCCCTTCACCACACACACCTTCTTCAGCATCACAAACTCATTCTCAGCGGTGGTACGCTTGTTGATTTCATCTTCATACCTGGTGGTGAAAGGGACAGGAAGAATTTATCAGATAATGAGGGACACTGGAGGGGTCTTTATTGTACAATGTGAGCCTACTTTCATATTGGAAAGGACTTCTTGTATCTCATAGGCAGAAAGGGAGTGGATGGGGTAGTGTGAGCCCTGGGCAAGGTCCTTACCTATTAGGATCTGCCATTTCTGTAACTGTCTACCAGGTACTCAGTCTGTTATCACTATAATTCAGTTGCTTCTAGACTATTCCTGTGGAAAAGCCATGCTGTTTCCCTTCAACATCATATCTAGTCAGCTTTTCTAGTGATTTTGTCAGCATTCAGAGCCGTTAAAAACATAAACAAAACCCTGAAGTAGCTGGTTCACATGACTAAGGAAATTGTTTGAGCCTCCAAATTGGGTTACATGATCAGTTCTTGCTTTGAAGGGAAGCCACCAAAAGTCCATGCTGTATATTTCGGGAGGACTATGGAGGAAAGCCCAGGGACCAAGGATGATAGGCTGGCACATTTCACCAGGTGGTATCAAGGCTGCTGTGCCCGTGGCTCTGACTGTTGGCTAAGTGCCTAACTTAGCCTGGGGTTGGAACTTTCTAAACATGGACTGGGATTCTAGGATTTTCTTTTTAAGTACTGTAGCTATCTATAGAAGGTATATGCATCTAGTGAAGGCATAAGCAGAAGTTTGGTTACAAAACTGATCTGGTGCAGATCAAGAAGATAAAGAAGATATCAATGCCCTTGTCTCCACCCACCCCTGACTCACTTGTTCTTGAAATCCTCCACCAGGTCCTGCATGTTCCTCAGTTCTGAGTCCAGGCGGCCTCTCTCCCCCAGGATCCCATCCAGCTGCCTCCTGAGGTTGTTGATGTACTGCTCGAACAAAGGCTCCAGGCTCTGCCTCACAGTCTTGGTGCCCTGCTCCTGGAGCAGGGTCCACTTGGTGTCCAGGACCTTGTTCTGCTGCTCCAGGAAGCGCACCTGGAGGGGAGCAGAGTGTGAAGAAAGAAAAGCTTGCATTTCTTGTTTCCATGTTCTCTTCACTTTTGTATGTCACCGGCTGTCCCCTTAACTTTTCCATGTGCCTTGCCCTCCTGGGTCTCAGAAGGGAGGTCCAGAGTGAAGTACCCAACCTCATTCTTCTAGGGAAGATGGGTCCATCCTGCAGGGCCTAGGCAAAACCTGGAAGAGCTGGCTGGAGCTGTGGGTGGCCTGGTGCTGAGGGCCATGAAGGTACTCAGGCTGCCACCAGGTGAACACATCTGCCTTCCTGTGCCTCAGCCGTGCTACAGTGGGGCACAGAGCTTGTCTCTCTCTGCAATAGTAATCATGGAGCCCTTCGTGGATCACCTTTGAATGAGAATCAGGCTCTGGCTGCCAGTCCAACTAAGAAAGGGGCCCCCAAATGCAGGACTCAGGAGCAAATGGGAACCCCTACAAAACATCAAGGTATTTGCACAAAGCCTGAAAATTCTTCCCTCTCTCCTCCTTCTTTGGCATTTATTCAAGATTCTCAGCAGGTTTTTGGAAAGGATCATGTCTTACCTTGTCGATGAAGGAGGCGAACTTGTTGTTGAGGGTCTTGATCTGCTCACGCTCCTCGGTCCTCACCCGCTGGATGGTGGGGTCGATTTGCAGGTTCAGAGGAGTCAGGAGATTCTGGTTGATGGTGACCTCTTGAATGCCTCCAGGGGGGCACACAGGGAAGCCAGCGCCCCCGTAGCCACCACCACCAAAGCCAGCTGCGCCACCGAGCCCAAAGCCACCACCACCAGCTCCACCGCCAAAACCAAATCCACTGCCAGCTCCACCTCTGAAGCCAAAGCCGCCTCCAGCACCACCAAATTGGTTCCTGAAGCTTCCACCGCTAGCGCTGAAGGAAATCCTCTTGGAGCCCCCCAGATTGTAGAGGCTCCGGCTGCCAAAGCCACCTGCTCCATAAACACCCCCAAGGCTGACCCTGCCACCACCGCCACCCCCGGACCGGGACATGGAGGTAAAACTGGTGCGAGAGACAGACGGGGTGATAGCAGAAGCAGCACTGAAGGAGCGGCTGCCCCCACTCCGGAAGGACACACTCGACTGGCGAGACATGATGGCTTGTTCCTGGTGGAGCAAGAGTACCGGGCACTAGTGGGGCAGGAGGTGCTGGAGAGAACAGAGCACAGCAGGACGCAGTGGGTGGCTCTGTTCCCCAGGAACTGCAATGCCCCTTTTTATCCCCTCAGAACTGGGCTGGGCGGGAGAGCTGTCGGGCTGTGAATGATTAAGTGGGCTGGGCGTGCCCGGGGGGCAGCTGTGAGCTCACCCCTCACACCTGCACTATGGTGCGGAGTGCAAATGCTTTCTTCCTGGCAGGCTCTGCTCAGTTAGAAATAACCTTGCCTTGCAGCACTGATCTCTTGGCAGCAAGTCGGCCATGCTGCCAGATAGTCTCTCTTCACCATGGGGCCTGGGGGCTGTGGACAGCCCAAGAAGGATTGCAGAAAGTAAGGGGGCATTTGGCCATGGCCACTGTCCTAGGGCAGACTGAGGACACTGTTCACCATCTCAGCATAGTGCATGCTGACCTTCCAGCTTCAGGGACACTGTCCATCAGTGGAGGAGGTGGGGGACAAAGCAAGTCCCCCACCTGGCAGTGATATACTCTTCTAACACTTTGCTAGGTGGGAAGTTGCTACAGGGACTTTAGCTCTTGGAAAGGCAATTCTTTTGAGGCCTTATAGCTTGTGTATGTGCCAGAGGGAGAAAGAGAGTCCAGTCCTTTTCTGCATAAGTTCTTTCTTGTGGGAGGTCCAGTTATCGCAGAGCCCCATTGGACAGATTCATCTGCAAGATTCAAGCCAGAAAAGTGCTCCCAAGTCCCAGACTCCAGAAACAGAGAATGTGGAAATCCTCAACCTGGCTATAGACCACCTTGCCCTCTTTGTGGCCAGGTCTCTCCCTCCACAGCTGCTCCTAACTCAGCGTTTTGTGTCTGCCCTTTCCCTTGCTCTTTGGCCCCGTTAAGACCCTGAAGGGACATTGCAAACCCAGAGATTCTACCCAGTCCTTAAAAAAGCCTTGAAATTCTGCTGGAAATCATGCCTCTTCAGGGGGAACTGCTCTGTCGGTTCCCCAGCAGCACCCCCAGCCCCCCAGGTGTGTTCCAGCAAGCTCTCAGTTATTCCAGCAGGGAAGAAATGAGTCATTGAATCTGTTGATACAGGCTGAAGGCTGCCACAAACACATACCTGCAGGAGCTTCTAATCTCATCAGAAACATGTCGAGGATCTGCCGACCTGTTATAACGGCGAACCGCTCTGTTCCAAGCAGCGGGAATTGCTGTGCTTTTTTTGTAAGCTCTAGCCCAAAGTTTTCTTCGGGGCCAAAAGAATAGAAAATGGAATTCTAAGTCATGGATTGTCCTACCAGAGAGCCTAATCAGAGCAGGTGTGGGGACCAGGCAGCTGGCATAATAACCTGACAGTTGCTTTAGGGAGAGCTCCCTAAGATCACCTCTGCACAGTTTACTTGATCAGTTTGGGTGCCAGGTGGAAGAAGGGGATTCTGGTCAGATTCTAGCAAGTGTCTGTCCTAAGCCACACCCTCTCTTTTTGGCTACAAACTTGAGTGGGCGTCACATTTCTACCTCCCCTCAAGTAGGACCCTCTGTCAGGACAGTGCTTAAATTGTGAAGAGTTTGGGCCCCCTTGGCTGCAGCCAGAAGTAGGGGTACTGGGGCAACAGGTTCAAAGCCAGAGGGGACATGTTCCCAAGAGCAAAGGCATCAGGACCCGCCCAGGCTCAGAAATATCTGGACAGGGACTGTGGTTGAATACAAGGAAGCCAAGGCTGTGGGAAAGCAATTCTACCGTGCTAGATGGTGATTGCTCACCAGAGAGAAAGCAGCTGACAGATGAGTCTCTGCAGACAGACAGACACTGGCCAGAGGTGGTCTCTCAGGACTTGGACAATGAGGTTTGCATGCCTCTCTCCCTGGAACATTTCCGAGACCCTCAGAGATGAATGTTACTGAATTCACCAATTTCATACATTGTGGCCTTGCAGAGAGCAGGCGTGAGTGTCCTGAGACTAATCTGGGGCCTCAGCCCTGATATAACAGGTCCCAGCTTGAAGCAAGTGTCTGGGGGATCCTAGCGGGAGTCCCGCCCCTTCATTGGAAGATCACTATCAGGGCATGTCTGCTACATACACATACACACACACATACAGACAGGTCCTGGGTACAGTCCCCACTGCCCTTGGGGAAGCCCCACCCTTCCTGAGACAGTGGGACATTCTCTTCTCCCCATTCATCCTCCTCCCAGCTGGGTTGTAAAGAAAGAGGACTTGGTAGGTAGGACAGGAATGCATTCTGGCCAGTTTGAGAATGGCTACAATGTGCCAAGCTCAGATCCAGATGACAGGGACCATTGGTGTGTGGGTGGCAAGTAACTGTAGCAGGGAGTGTTGGGGAGAAGCAGCACTCTGTCCCTTTGACTTTGTGGGAACCTCCAGGCAGGGCAGCCCTCCCACTCTGCCAGACCTGGGCAGATGTAGGTAATGGAGAAGCCCCCATGGGGAGCTAGGCACCCAGCCCTTGCAGAGGGGAGCCCCACCCAGCCTCCAACCTCTGTGACAGGAAAGGAGGGATTATATTGAGCTCTCCAAGCTCCTTAGCTGGGCACCCCAGAGGGAGTTACCAAGACTTGGTCAGGCATGCTACTGAGCTTCTCCCGGAATTGTTCCCACTGTCAGCAAAATGAGTGCAGGACTGACAGATCTCTCTAATAGCTGCCTGGCTGGTGTCCCCAGAGAAAGAGGCAATAAGATGGCTGCCTTGACATCCCTCATGGAGAAGCGTGGGAAACATAGACTCTGGGCAACACTTCCCAGGCAGCAGGAAATATAGGCCACAGGCAAGGAGGAAAAGTAAAATCTTCAACACCAGCTCAGGACTCTCCTTGGAGTACACACCCCAGCCTGTATATCTTTGGTGGAAGATAGAAGATAGAAAACAATAAATAGAACCTACTCAAAAGATCATGGTTTTGCAGATGTCCTCCAGGCCTGCCCAAACAGTACAGTCCTCAAGGTTAGGGACTTGGCATCATACACACACACTCAGCCCAGTCTTGATCCATAAAACTTTTCTGAATTGCATGGACAGACATCTCTATCCACTCCTCCCTTCAAGATCCCCAGTGCTTAGCTGAGTCCCAGAGTCCTGCTCACCTGCTTCTGTCTGGGTCCAGTCTACAGGGCCAGTCTTTTGTCCCCTTCAGACTGAGCACCTTCTGATGACAGAGGCCATGACTCCGTTCTTTGAATTTCCCTCCATCCTTCTCCCATCCCCGACCTGACAGCATCCCTCATCTAAGCCCACTGGGGGCTCTCGTGTCTAGTCCCTGCCTCAATGTCCCTCCCAGGAAGAAAGAAAGCAGTAATGTCCTTATCTCTGCAGTTCTTCTACCCTATGTATGTTCCACACAAAAAGTGAGGAACAATAGTTGAGTTGTGAGTCACCTATTCATTGGGCTATGGTTGGCAACCCCATCTGGGAGCCTGGAGCCAGATTTGCAGGATGGGGAAGGGCAGATAAAGCGGTGTGCCAGCCCCAGACAACTCTCCACAAAGCCCTACCCTCCGGGAGGAATTGAGGGAAGAATTTTCCTATCTCCACCCAAAGCTACAGGAGTCCTGCCCCTACCCCAACTCGGGCCCAGCTTCAATTTCAGCTGAGTTCTCAGGACTGTGGGGAACTGGGGGGACAGGCCCCTCTGTGGATCTGGGAATTTAGATGTACCACCCCTCCCTCATTCAGCCAAGGTAGCCAGAGGGTGCTGGGAACCACACCCAGCCTCTCTAGGACTCTCAGGCTCCAAGTCTGAAAACAGGCCTGGGTAGAAACACAGATTCCAGAAGTAAAGCAACCACTCCGTCTCGGCTCAGGTGGGCTTTGGAGGCAGCTCCCAGCTGCCATTATTGGAGTTAGAGTAGAAAGCAGGGATTGAGTTTTCTCACACAGGTGTGTCACGTAAATGTGGGTCACAGCACAGATACAAAAGCTTGTGATCCCGCTCTGGGCCCTGTCTTAGTCCTAAGCCAATCCTCGAAATGTTCTGGAATGCCAGGGCACCCTAGTCACACTGCCTGGGCTCTCACTACACAGTTTCCCTGTGATCCACAGATAGAAGGAAAGGCTGCGTGGGCTGGGATTTTACCCTGGAGCTGGCTGGGGCTGAGCTGGGACAGTGGGGTGAACACACATAGGGCTGTGGGGCACTGCCTTGGCCCCATCCCTCAGAGCTAGCAGGAGCCGGTGCTTGTGGAGCCAGAGCTGCAGAGCAGAGCTCCCAGCTTCCCTTCAACAGGCCCCTGCAGGTCTGCGGAATGTTCTTCTCTCATTTGAAGGGTGTTTTGCCAATGACATACCAAGTTCTTGAAAATCCCCCTTGGTTGATTGAAACTATGGGCTGGAAATCAACAAATACTTTAATTAGTCAGAGAGACTAAAAAAAGGATATACCTGTACAGCAAAAACCTCTGGGCTTTGCTTTTCATACAGGGTGGTTTTCGTTTTTAGACAAACACATAGGAATTACAATGTGTCAGGCACTGCCCTGACGTCATTGATACATCTGTAATTGTGAACTTGCAAAGAAGAGCTTTACCATTTTCTTAGGATTTGCTCTGGTCCTCACAGGTAGGTCCAACTGCACCTGGGAGTCTGGGATTGCAGCCTTCCTCCTCAGTGGGGAGGCAAGGCCACACTTCTTTTGGACCAGGCTGTGTCCCCATGGGGTCAGAAGCATGGAAGGAGGCCTGTCCCCATTCTTAACCTGCCCCATGTTCCTTCCTTTCCCAGAAGCTGCAGCTCAGGATGGGAAGACAGAGGTAGAAGTGGAGCTGCCTTCTCTTGGGGCTTCTGCTTGGCTCACCGCTTCCTCGTCCTGAGATGTAGGCAGAGAGGACAGACTCTCGATTCCGTGTGGCTTTCCCTTCCATTTTGGATGAGCTCCAGTGACATGTGGTTGAGTAAGTACAGACAGTGATAATCGCAGAGTGAAGAAAGGTCAGCAGACGACAGCATTGAGGGTGAAAATGGTAGCTTTCCCCGGGGGGGGGGGGTCCCAGGAAACACCCGAGAGTGCGGGCAGCTCTCAGGTCAGATGGACACCTTGCCAGCCGTGGTCCTGCCCTCCGCACTCACTCAGCTCTCGTTTGCACATTTCACAAGTTTGACCACTGACTGAACTTGCTCACTGTCCACCTGGGACCATTGTCATTGTCGAGGGTTAATGAAAACAGGTTAAGGCTTTTCCCAAGAGAGACACAATGTCCAAGATGCTGAGGAAAGAGAGCATGCACAAAGCCTTGTGACAATCATTGGATGGTGTATGCTTTGAGCAATGTGGGGTGTGCAGTGGGCACTTCTGGACTTTGGTTGTTTGTCTCTGTTCTCCCCCATTTTCTCCCTACAAGCCAGATGAGGACAGGGCCAAGTCTCTTCCCTGGATCTCCTTGCCAGGCCCAGGATAGTAACCCACACTGTCCTATGATGGCTAATCCTCATTGTCAAATCAATTAGGACACTTCTGGGTGTGCCTGTGAGAAGATTGGCATGTGCGTAAGCCAACTGAGTGGAGAAGACCCACCCTGACCATGAATAGCACTGTCCAATAGACTGGGGGCTGGGGTAGAATGAAAAAGCTGAAGCGGGTAGCTGGGACTCTGCACATGCTTGACCATTCTTGAATGGAGGCTCTTTTTGCTGCTGGCGCTGCCCATAGATATCAGACTCCAGATTTGTCAACCTCTAAAGGCAGACGGACTGCATCTTCAGTCCCTCTTGTTCTGACACTTCCAGCTTCTTGGACTGAGCCGCTACTGGCTGGTCCAAGCTTGCAGCCTTGCTTTCCAGCATGAAGGCTGCCAGTGTGAACTGTACTGGGGGACAGGCAGGGGTGGTGGTGGGGAGAACCAGGGATTGAACCCAGGGCACTCAATCACTGAACCACATCACCAGCCCTTTTTATTATTTTAATTTTGAGACAAGGTCTCAGTCAGTTGCTTAGGGCCTCACTAAGTTGCTGAGGCTGGCTTTGAACTTGCAGTCCTCCTGCCTCACTCACTCTCTGCCTCCCAGTTGCTGGGATAGTAGGCGTGTGCCACCATGTCTAGCTCCAGTGCAGAACTCCTTAGTGTCTGATCATGGAAGCCAAGCCAGTATGTATTCGAATGATTCTGCTCCTCCGGAGAACCCTAACACACACAGCTCGCAACATGGCTGGCTGTGCAAAGGCTAGGTCAGAGCATCCTGCCTGACTTGGTTTCATTAAAAATCTCAGTCCCCCAGTGATCCATCTGTGGAGGAGGAAGCTGAGTCCAGGGAGGTAAAGACGTGGCCCCAAAGCTCTCAGCAAGTTGGGATTAGACAGGTCTAGTCCCTGGCCTTCCCCACTCACTGTTTACTGTCCTATGGTGCCATGCCTGGCCTCAGCAAAGGCCCATTTCTCTTCTACTCTGACGCTGCAGTCTCTTGTCCCCTTCAGAGAACAATTTCCTGAGTGCTGTAAGGACGGAGGGGGCAGACTGACAGTGATTTTACTACTCTCTGCCCCTTCCCTGTCCAGAGCTCTGAGTAGTTCTGGCACCTGGGTTTCCAGGGAAGAGAGGGCTCTGAGCCAAAGCAGCATGAAAGTACTTGCCACACCAGGACCCCAGGTGCCACCCACCTGTGGGCAGTGCTGACCACAGAGGAAGGGAAGATGGAATCCTTTCTGTCCTGCCTCCCTCCGCAGCCCTTGCTCCACTGTGTGATATAAGGATACAAACAACACGACTCCATCTGCCCCGTTCAGAACCCACCATGCCCTGCGCCAGCTCCCCTCTGAATCCCTGTCCTCTGAGACTGCCTTCCAGGGCTCCCATCTTTGCTCAGTCCATTCACAAGCCCCTGAGTTCCCAGAGCCAGCTCAACCCTTCCCTCCAGCCAGAAGGACCCATTCACATGCCCAGGGCCCACCCATCCCACATCTACTGAGGGATGGTCATGCTGAGTGCTGGTGGAGCCCTCCCTCTCCCTCTCCCCCTCAGAGCTTCCCCAACCCCAGAACATGAGGCAAACACCTGGATGCCTCCCAGGGAGTCTCTTCTAAATGGGTTAAATGTGTGTGATGACTGCTAGACAGGGTGCTTGCTCTGAAGCTCTGGACTTTCCATAATCCCCAAACTGCTCACATCATGGGAAGGCCAAGGCCCCAGTCATGCTTTGTGTCATGGTGGAAGCTAAGAACCAGAGCCACATTTAGATAGCACTGACTCTGGGCCAGCTGTGGTTCTGATGTATTAACTCATTTAAATCTGTCAGCCTCACCAGGTAGGTCTATTATTATCCCCATTTTACAGGTGAGAAAGCTAATGTCCAGAGAATGATGGAGGACAGATAAGGCTGGACATCTGAGGAATTTTCAAGAGGCCAGTTTACTTAAACTATAGCGGTTCAGAGAGGCTAATGCCTAAAAATCTCGGATGATTGCATGATAGTGGGAGGAAACATACTCTTTGTCCCATAGTCTTAGGCCAGACAGGGGTTTTACAAGTTTTTACCAAGAAAATAGAGGTAAAATCTTTTTGCACAACAATCTTGATGGCAGACTCTATCCCATCTTTTGTCTGCAAACCTGGCATTTATAAGAAAGAGGAAGCTTAAACCACAGTGCTCTCTGCAGAAGTCCCCCTGATATTCTGTTGACATTTTTTGTAAAAAAAAAAAAAATCTTTCTGACAAAAAGAGAAGCTTAATTATGGCAAGAGTCTTTTGGAAAGGGGCACCTTTTTAAAGAGAGTAAGTAGCTGCTTAGTGACAGAGCTTTGGTGTGAACCCAGCAAGCATGGCTCCAAAAGCCCTTGTCCTCACCATGGAGGACACACAGGTTGTTGGTGCATGACTGTGAAGAGGACTGTTTCAGTGGAGGTCTGGGTTCTGGCCAGCCTGTGAGTGCAGCAAACTCAGAGGGCCATAGCTGCCACTCAGCAGCCAGTGTGAGCCAGCTTCTTCCAGCAGCCCTGAGGAGAGGGACTGCTGTCTGAGAGTAGAGATAAGGGGAGACTTTTGGGAATCCCCCTCCCCTCTGCAACTGCCGGAACCCAGGGGGAGGCAGCAAGGCAGGCATAGGCCTCCAGGGGGTTGGAGTCCTCCCATCAAACACCCCTGGGCATGAAGCTGGGGGTCACCTACTGCTCTGGCTCCAGACCTGGGGCCCAGGTCCAGATGCCTCCTAGAACATTCTCTTCCAGATAGCCAAGAAGTGACCCCAAGACCTAAGAAATGGTCCAATCTTTAGCCATCCCTTCCATTTCTCGACTCTCCAAACCCTACAACCACTTACGGCCAAGACACCCTCATAGGTCCTCCATAACTTCCCTCAGAATGAGCAAAGGTATGAGATGGGATAACCCAGCACCTGGGTGTGACTTGGCATTTTTGGTCTTTGGAATTGAACACACCTCCCGGGGCCTCACAGAGACTCGCCAGCTCCTTGCATGAGGCTGCCCCACTTAGAAAACAAGCTAACCCCGTTTCATTCACATTTGCACACAAGACCTGAGTTCCTTCAGCCCTTTGAAGTGAATGGAGTACTTACCTGTGCCTGGCTCAGATTTGACACACTTTGCCTTACTTACTACTCCACATTACCCTTAGGAGACAAGTACCACTGCATTATTATCTCTTGTGAAGCTCAGAAGGGAATAGGCCTTATCTAAGACCACACACATAGTAAATGTCATGACTGGAATTGGAACCAAGGTATAGCTTCTTCCAGCACCTGGTGGGGGTGTCAAGGGGACCTGGAGGAGCCAAATAATCCTATAATCTCCATCTGCAGCCCCTATACCAAAGCTGCCCCAAATGGCACCCCCCCCCTAAACAAAAATAGCACATCCTATGCAAACCAGCTTTGAGACACACTTGTGGGCCCACTGCCTCCTTCTAACCAGATCACCTCCTCGAAGCCCAAGCCCTACCATAAGGACCCCCAAACCACTGCATCCCCTGCAAGATGAAAGACTCCCTAGACCTATGAGGCCCAAATACGCTCTACTTGCCTGTCTGCCTTCCCAGGCAGGGGCCCTGCCAAAGAGTGAACAAAAGCTCCTTTCACAATGACCCTCCCACCCCTACCTGCCCTGCTTCCCTGCTTAGCTGCCCGCCTCAGAGTTCCAACTGGTTTCAAAGTCTGCCTGAGGTCTTGTTCCACCCATCAGCCTCCTCATCCTCCAGGCCCTCCCGGAAGGGATAGCCTCAGTGTCCAGAGCTGGGCAGGCACTCAGCAGCCAGACGACATGACTTGTCCAGTCCTCTTGGGCAATCTCCAGCCGCCAGCTGACCTGGGCATCCCCGAGGGCTGGGCCCCCTCATTCTGGCATCAACCATGGCCTGCTACAGGTTGGCACACTGCCCTCAGCAGAGAACAATAACACTTTATGGTCTGAAAGGCCTCAGACATAACATGGCTCCATTGTTTGGAGTCTGAAAAATGATCTCACGCTAACCCTGAGAACCAAGGTTATCCCCAGTCCCTTGGCAAAGTGGAGGCCTCAAGAACGTACAGTAGCTCCCACTGAGCCCAACTCCTCGTTCCTCTGGGCACCCTTCCTTCCTATCCTTCCTTCCACCAATGATAGGCAGAATCGTGGCCCTCAAAGGTGTCTGCATCCTTGTTCCTGCAACCTGTGGATATGTTAGGTCATATGGAAAAGGGGAATTAAAGCTGCAGGTGGAATTAAGGTTGTTGATTAGCTGAACTTTAAATAGGGAGATGATCCTGGAGTATCTGGGTGGGCCCAGTATAATCCCAAGGGGCCTTAAATGTGCAAGAGGGAAGCAAGAAAGGAGGCTGGAGTGTTGCCCTGTGGGAGGAACTTGACCTGCTGACTTTGAGGAAGGGAGGAAAGGCGCATGGACCAAGGTCTCTGGGCAGCCTCTGGAAACTGGAAAAGGCCAGGAGGCAGATTCTCCCCTGGAGCCTCCAGGACCTCAGCCCTGCCAATGCCTGACTTTAACCCAGAGAAACCTGTCCCAGACTCTGACCTCCAGATCTGTGACATAATAAAATTGTGTGGTTTTATCACTGACCCTGGGGTCATTTGTTCCAGAAGCAATGGGGAACCATCTCTAGATCCTTATGTCTCAACAGATTCTGCTTCAGCAGAGACAGCGAGCGAGCCTGGTCTTTATCCTCCACACTCAAGTCACTTTCTTCAAGCTTCAAGGTCACTTCTCCTGCCCACCCCTGAATTCTTCTCCTCATGGCTCACTCCCGCCCCTGAATGCTACCCTCCTGCCAAGTTCTACTGCTGATCTTCCCAGGTGTCACAGGCCCCACTTTGTTCCACCAGGCCCTGGCCTAGGTCTAAGGAACAACAAGGAGGAGGCTACCCTTGCCATCCACAAGGCTTCTCAGCTGGATGTGTGTCTGCTGCCCTGGGGTCTCTATGCATTTGGTGCTTCCTCTGCTGGTCTCAGACTGAGAACCCCAAGTCTCCGGTCTGGTACTGACCTTCTCTCCACACCCCTCCAATTCCCTTACCTCAGGGGTCAGCAGCAGTTGTGCCCGAGCTGATGTACAGGCTCAGTTCTCCTTCTGTGTGAGGGTGAGGAACAGAGGCTGGAGGAGGACCCACCCTCTGCGCCCTCTGATGGGAGTGAACCATCCACCTGGGGTCTTGCCACTAGTGGTGGGTCCTGCCTCCTTGGTGAAAAGTGTCCCACTTTGCCAGCCTTTTCCTTGAGGAAACTGGTCTCTTAGCTACTCAATAGCCTTGTTTTGTGACCAAGTGACTGTCCATGACAGCCTTTGTCCCCTCTATGTTCTCCTTCCATCATCTGCCACCACAGTTTCTCACCCTGGTGAGGCCAGGAAGGCAGGAGGTCTATTTGCAGGGACAAGTCTCTCCTGGAATATGACACCTGGCTGGCATCTCCCTGAGGATGTTGTCCTGGTGGAGAGGCATAGGTGTTCCCAAGTGGAACTGCCCCTTGTGGGGAGACAGTGGAAACCAACTCTGCCCCTCCTTACCCAAAGAGCCCCAGAGGGAATGGGCTCTATCCACCTTCCCAAGAACCATTACCTTCTTGTTGACAGAGCATAGCCCCCCCCACCCCACCCCCCCTCCCCACCGTGTTAGAATGTGCACAGACTCCTCCTTGAGGAGAAAAGGGCCTTGCCTGATAAATTGGTGACTGTCAGCTGAGAGCACAAGATCCAGACAAGATCATGAGCTGGAAATAGCTCATGAATCCCACCCTCCACTTGACTCTACACCCTCGGGAGGGTTCCCACACCTGCATCCTCCCCATAGGCCCAGGGGGATGAACATGGCGGATCTTGACTCTGCCACTGCAGAGGATAGTCCCTGAGTGGAGTGATAACTTGAGTTTGCTCCCTGAGGACATCATCCAGCATGGATGTTCTAATACCCAAATAGCAGGCTCAGATCAAATTGGGGCCAGCTCATGAATCAGCTGGGCAAGGCCTCTGAAGGCCTGCAGCACCATGAAGTCTCTGCCTCAGTCAGACACCAGGGCTTGTGCCCAGCCTTGGGTTGGGTTGCAGGCTGGTCACATAACTGGTCTTCTCAGGTCCAGCCTGCAGTTGTTTTCTATGCATAGGAATCCTGAGCTGTCCTAGGCTCCATCTGCATCTAAAACTAACTCTCCTGAGGGCTGAGAGAAGGTCGCCTCCTATAAGGTTTCCTGGAGTCTGCAGTCCGTGCTCTCATTCATCCTGGTCCCAGACGCAGAACTTGCCTTTGATTGGCTTCCTAAGCGTCTCCCATCAGGGGCAAAGCTGCCCTTCAGAGACAATAGCCAGCCAGCTACCTGGTCCCAGACCTCAGCATGGGGGTGAGAACAGCGGTTCTATCTCCTTCCCCTCCTCTTGCCATACTACCTGGGAGCAAGGGGGTTGGGAACCTGGCCCTCGTCTCTCTAGACACCAGCTGAGTGCTTTGTTATGAGCCAAAATCAGCCTCCTCCAACATCCACTTCTACATCATGGTTCTGCTCTGTGGGGCTAGGCAAAAAGCAATCAGTCCGTCTTCCCCTTTGACACATATTCCGATGTTTGGGGACATTTCTTAGCCATCACCCTCAATTCCAAGGACAGTGATTCTGAGGGATAATAACACGGTCAGACTCCCAGCTACCTGAACTGCAGCGTCTGCCCTCCACTGCTCTCTCACAGCCCTCTGGAGCAGTGTGCCACCCTCCTAGCCAACACCCCTGGCCTGGGCCTGTTGGCCTCTCCAGAGGGTGCCCCTTTGGCCTCCTCTAATATTTATATCATTCTTTAAATATTTCCAAAGCTACGTCATTTGAGTACCACAATTAGTATTTGGCCCATATTTACAGACCACTTGTACTATTACTATCTTTGTCGTTTCTCTTTAAATTAGCTATGTGTCTATCTAGTATAATTGTTTTGGAAGTAAACTTTGTTAACTACTGGATTACACCTTTCTTAAGGTAGATCAAAATAACTCCATGTGAAATAGGCTGTGACTCAGCCTGAGAAGATGTCATGTGCCCGCAGTGCTGTGTGTCCCCCTCCCAGAAACACTACTTTACCATGTCTCCACTCACATCTTCCCCTCCCCAAGCCTTTGCCCCTGTCTCCTGCCCAGCAGGCTCCGGTTTCCTCTTTGGGGAGTCCCGAGGAAGAGGATCCTCTGTTTCCTGGGTCCTGTGTTCACTGTCCAGCCTTATGCTAAGATCTCAGCCTTCTCCCATCAAGCAAGGGTCCCCCTCTGCAGCACTCAGAAGAAGGGTGGCCTATGGGGGCAGGGTCAGTGTCTAGGCTGCTTTATAGCCAGGAATATCCAGCTGCAAACTGGGATGGATGGTAGGTACCTCTGGCCCACGGTCAGGGAGGTGGCGTGTGTGCTTCTGTAATTATACGACCGAGTGTGTGAAAACCACAAATGAGCACCTAGAAAGTCGAATTACAGTCCTTAGAAGGTGAGAGAGTGAATGCAGCTAAGGCAGCCTCTGAGCAGGCAGTCAAAACAACCAGGCGGTAGAGGTGGGGGGTGGCCCAGGGGTGTGTCGGGAAGAGGATGGTGGCTGAGGAGCCACCTGCTGTAGGAAGCACCTACTAGGGCTCTAGAAAGCACGCTCACTGACCGTCGGCAAGACCCAGGAGAAACTCCTGGAAAGCACCTCACCTCAGGGCACTCACCTCTCCTAGTTACTGAGCCCCACTTGGCCCCAGTGGGGCCCCAGTCCCTGCCCAGTACACAGTGCTGAGTCTAGATCACCCACCCTGCCCATCCCAGGCCCTTGTCATTGATCCCACACAGAGCCCCCAACTCCTCTGGGTGTCTTAAGGGCTCTCACTGCTCCCAGACTTGATTCTGTGACATTAGGTACCAGACGTGAGACCTAAGAGAAAGAGAGGAAACTGTACTCTCTGCCCTCTTTACCACCAGGGTGGCAAAATGTAGGCTCCTGGCCGGAGACGCTAAGCATGTCTCATCGTCCCTCTGGCCCTTTATTTATGTAAGATGGGGATGCTAATAGGGTTCTTGAAGAGGATTTAATCAGGAAATATCTTTAATGGGCCTCGTCATGGTCTGACACAGAAGAAGCCACCGATAAGCGATAATTATTCTCATTTGCCCTACTTTCAGTTTCTCCCATTCCCATCTCCCTGATGGGCTGTGACCCTCTCCTTTCCTATGTCATCCTCCTGGTCTTTGACACTTATAGCTTGGCCTAGGTGCCAAGTTCTTCTCTGGATGTTCTCTGTGAGTGTGGGTGCTATATCCACAGGGCCCTACCCCAGATCCTCCCAGATACCCTCTCCCCATGGAGTGAGCCGTCTTCAGGGTCACAGCTTACCTGGAGCTACACCCACTTCTAGAGCCCCTCAGGGAAATACAACCCCAGAATTCCCTCCCAGAGACCCCAGCCCAAGTCTAGGTCTGCATAGGCCTTGTTGGGTGTGTGGGAGACCTTGCATTTTGGTTTTATATCTCCCAGGGGGTTTCTCCTGGCTGAAGTTAAGTTTCCGTCTCTCTCGAGAAGAGCGTCATGGAATCCTTTACCCCTCCCACTCCTCTCCAAAGGGCACCAAGCCAAAGGGCGCCAAAGTCAAAAGTTTTCTCTACCAATCTCTGCAGGACACAGTGTCCACTCGCCTATTCCTGAGTCCCCCCGCCAACCAACACCCGCCACGTTGCTAAAGCAACCCTTCTGAAGCCGAAGCTTGCAGGCTCAAGCTGCTGCTCTCTTCCTCTCCTTTTCTGTTCTTTCTCTCCTTTCCTTTGGGCAGCCCCCCCAATAAAATCTCTTGGTTGAATTTCCCTCGCAGGTGAGTCACTTGCCTTTCAGGCCTCATCCAGGTCTAATTCCATCTTAAGACCGGGAGCCGTCTCGCATCACAAAGTCATGAAAAGTTAATTTCTGTTTTACTATAAATTACTGCGATTTCTAAACTTGTTTGGAATTCCTTGAACTCACCCATGCCTGGCTTTCCCTGACCAGATGACAACCCTTTCTGAAACCTTAGTGGCGCCTCATAAATTCTGATGTTGGGATCTGAATTTACTCCCTACCTTGAAATATCATGCCAGGTAGATCATTACCCTGCTATCTGCCTTTGTATTATGCTTGTCAAAATCCTGTTAGCTGTAAGTTCTCCAGACATCCCCCTTTGCAAGTTTTTGTGCTATAAATCCTTGTTCCTGGAAAGCTGGGGGTGGGGGCTGGTTTCTAGCCTGTGTTAGGAGTGTTAGGAGAGACAGCCTCTGATCAGCTCTCTTTGTGTACACAAATACAAGCCTACTTTAATTTGATTTAAAGTTGGAGTCGGTGGGTGGTCTTTTCTTTAGTCAGGGTTCAATACCTCCACAGAGCAGATGGCCTCCCTGGTGAGCACAGCTCTAGGCTATGTGCAGGCTATGCTTAGAGCTTAGATGTCTAACCTGAGGACAAAGCCAGGGGCCGAGAGCTGGGATCTCCATCTGTCCTGCTATGATCAGCCCTGGGAATGTGAGGAGCCCAAGAATAAGTACTCCATTAATGCCTGGACTGCCAGGTGAGCTGTGGAGACCCAGAGCCTGGACCCAGGAGGGACAGAAGCACCCCTGCCTGGAGACCTTTGGGAAGTGGAGCTTTGTCTCAGGGTACTGACGGGTGGGAGCAGCCTGGGACTGTCTGGGGCTCTCTTTGCTGGGTTCTGCTTAGTGCTTCGGGCCCCTTGGCCTGAGGACTGAGATGCAGAGAAGAAGTCACTGGGCTGTCTCCCAAGGACAAGTGAGGCAAAGCTGGGCCCAACTAGACCCTTTCTCAGAGGTAAATGGAAGCTAATTGTTCCTCAGTTTTTGTTGGTTTTGTTCTTAGGATTTTCATGATATCCACCTCATATTCCCTGAGTTTTCTCCGGATGCCCTTTTAGAGTCCTGGGCCCAAACATCTTCATATAAGGTAAAAGACGTTAGGCTGTTTTCACCAATGATTAGCCTAGATCCAAATATTAGAAATAGTTGCTGTCTGGTATAACCACATGAATATGGGAATTTGGACATAAGGCACAAATAACACATATCCTTATCCATGTAGAGTCACATAGAACCACCCAGCTATCTCTGTGGCCTTGGGAAGGCTATTTTAACCTTTCTGAGCCAAGATTTCCCACCTGAAGTCCTGGCTTAGTAAATCTCTAAATCTTTCCCACCCTTAAAACTGGTACATGTCCTCTTTACTCTTCCTATTTCTGAAGTCACACCAGAATATCTTCTTCCCCCAACTCTTCATGTTGTGGGTCCTTTGATTTTCACCTTCACCTTTCCTGATACTTGGAATTACCTTCTCCCACTGCTTTATCCCTTTAGAAGGCTATTCTTTAAAGTCCAGTTCAAATGTCACTTCATCTAAGAAGCCACCACCTTCACTCGCCATACTGGAAGGTCCACCTTGGCTGTAAGGGAGGCTGAAGTTTCACCAAACCCAACCCTCTTCTATAACAGACAAGGAAAATAGGCAGTGTTTTAGGGACAGAGCCAGATCTAGAACCCAAAGACCTTTTGATGTTGCCACCTTTGGGGTCTGCAGTCCTCAGGTCACCATTAACTTGCCCATATTATTGCTGCTGTGGGCATCTACACCTCCTTTAGACCAAATTGAGGGCCAGAATCACACTGTGTTCATTTTCTCTCTCTCTTTTCTGCATCAACGCAGTCCCTGTGTCAGATGGGACTGCAATAAATGTCTGTTAAGTTTACCCAAAGATACATTCCATTTGATCTCTGCCCCAAACCCAGATGTCCCATTTGAAGACCTGCCCATGTCTTTATCTCTGACCAGCGTTGTGATGGAACAAGGTCAACGGGCTTGTAAGAGCCCATTGTTAAATTACCAAGAATATTATGAGCTTGTTATTAGCCATAATTAAAATTAATTATATAACTACATGAAAAACAAAGAGAAGATATGCTTAAAACTCATCACTTTCTAATCTGACTACACTTTATTATCATCCACATTCCTGAGATAATTTACATCCATTAAATCTATTCAGTACAAATATTGTACAATAGAAATAATGTACAGTAGAAATGCTGCTCATCTCTTCCTATCTCTGTGATCAGTGACATCATGTTGGTAGCTTGAAATCATCATTGTGAAAATATTTACACCAAGGGAATTGGCAAATACTATGAATCAGAGCTTCATATTTATGTTTGTTGATTATCGAGAGCTGCACTTGCCCATGTAGCAAGCAGAGCACTTGAAATGTGACTCATCCAAACTTAGATATGTAATAAATGTATATTATATGCTGAATTTTGAAAACTTAGTATGGCAAAAAGAATGTAAACTATATCATTACATATTCTGAAATGATATTCTGTATGTATGTCAAGTATTATCTATTGTTAGAATTAACTTCACCTGTTTCCTTAGTGTGGCTATTAGAAGAAAATAATATCTACGGCTTTCATTGCATTTCTATTGGACAGCTCTGTCTAGATTTATTTCAGTCATGGTGGAATGTTAATAATGTAGATTAAATTTAAGTGTGTTTTGTCTGCTGCCATTACATTGCGAATAGTCAAAAAGAGTTTTTGACAAAGTCGTCTTCCAATACTCACAAATGATTATCCCACTCAGCAAAGAAATTACTCACATCGTAAGGGAACAAGTGAAGTCCAACATTCATCTTCATTGTTGTACTTTCATCTTAATTGTTAAAATGAAAACATGAGCCAACACCCATGTGGGAGCTGTACTCGTTTGTCAGCTGCAACCACAGACTGGCTGGGGATATAGGTTTGGCAGAAAAACAATTGAAAGCATTTTGTGATATCACTTGACTTTATAGAGTTTGCAGTAGGATGTATTAAATATTTTGTTTTCTGTAAATTTTTGTACATAAATATGATTTTGTATATATGTACATGTATATACACATACAGGTGCTCCTCTATTTATAATGGGGTTACATCCCATAAACTCACTATAAGTTTAAAATATTTTAAATAAAAACTGCATTTAATACACCTACCCTACCAAACGTCATAACTTGGCAGTGAAGTGCACCAAAGAGTATCAGCTCCTGGTCATGTGGCTGATTGGGAGCTGCAGCTCACTGTCACTACCCTGCATCACAAGAGGATCTATGTCAGTCACCTTTCTATTGCTGTGACAAAATATCTGAGAGAATCAACTTATAAGGAAGAAAGGTTTATTATGGCTCACAGTTTGGGAGATTTCAGGCCATAGTTGGTTGGTTCTTTGGGGGGCCTGTGACAAGGTGGGAATGTGTGATAGAGGAAGACTGTTCACCTCATGGCAGCAGGAAAGCAAGAGAAAGAGAGGAAAGGGCAGGAGTTTCAGTATCCCCTTCAAGGATGTCTCCCCAAGGTAATTATTCCTCCCAGTAACCTAACTTCCTCCAAGTGGTTCCCACCTCCTAAAGGTTCCACCCCCGCCCCCCCAGTAGCACCACAGGCTGGTGACCATGCCTATAACACATGCCCCTCTGGGGAATAGACAAGACCTGAACTACAGCAGTATTGCTATATTCACAGCCTGTCACTAGGCTGTGAAAGGAATAAAATTTAAAATTCAAATTATAGTTTCTACTGAATGCACATTTCTTTCACACCACAATACAGCCAAGTCAAGGACTACCTGTATACAGCTGACAGTTTTCCTGGGAGCTGATTGTCGAGCTCACCAGCACACTTGAGTTACCAGCACCCCACTGTCCCCAGCCCTCCTACTTCCTCTCAGCTCACTCCCCAGGTGCTGCTCTTTGAGACACTGGCAGACCAGCCCTCTGCATGCTTCACTCTCCCAGTCTGCAGGACCTGGAGATGTGGAGCCAAGGCCCCGCCCCCTCCCCTCCCCTCCCCCTCCTGCCTTTGTTCCACTCGGCACACCTTTTACTAGTCTCCCTCACCTGCTCTGGCTCCTGTCCAGCTTCTAGTCACCCACCCTGGAAAATCAGTTATGGTGCCACAGAGATTTTTTTCCTTGGGCTTGGCTCTTAGCCTGCCTGCTCTTGCCCCTGGGTCGTGACAGCTGCCTCACCTGCCCCAAGATGTCAGTTGGTGACTTCGTCCCCCGCCTGTCTGCCAGCCATTCTTAGCTCCATCAAAGATAGGCTTGAAGCAAGACAGAGGGGCATCCAAGCCACAGAGAGGGAACAAGGAGCCTGGGGGTGGGGTTCAGAGCACTGGGGACCTGGCTTTGGGGGTTTCTTGTTCTCACTGTCACTGCAAGCCCCTCATTCATCCTATAGCAGTTCTGTCTGGACTTGGCACAGGAAAACACTTCCCCACCGGGTTGTGCCCACCAGGGACCTTGCGGATGAAATACACACGCTGACCAAGACTACAACTAGCAATCTTGTTAAAGCAAATCACAAACTAGCAGCTGTCCACATCAGGAGCATGGCAAGGTTTTAGGGAGTGATCCAGGGGGTGGGTTCAGAGAGATGCAGAGGGGGAGTTGCGCTGTGATGGGGAGAGATGGAGAGGGAGACAATGGGCTCTGGAGCTCTAGATCTGGGGAGGCAGTTTCTGAAACATGGGCCAAAATATATTAGTTTGGGGCACAAAATGAAGAGGAGATGAGCAAGCATCCTAGTTGCTGGGAAATGTACTTAGGACCAGGGTCCCCAGCGAACCCTAAAAATTACCCATAGTTCCCTGGATAGCTGTCATTGTATATAATAATAATATTATTATATTGTAACAATACATTATTCTAATATTATAATCATAATACAATTATAGCTATTAATATTTATATATTAATTAATTATATAATTGTGCATTAATTATCATTATTATAATTATAGCTAGCATTTATCAAGCTCTGACTCTGTGACTGACATTCTTTGTCGTGACCACAGCAATGCCAGGAAGTGGTAATTATTCTTCTCATTGTTGTTACCATCCTCACTTTTACAGAGGAGGAAGAAAACACAGAAAGGTAGATGAATTGCTGAGAGTGGCAGCCCTGCCGGGTCAGGGGCCAGAGACCAAGCCCTCGATACTCCCAACGCTGCCTCTGCAGGATCAACCCGTCCACAGCCCCCACTGGTCTTTTCACTGCTGGCATTGGTCAGCTTGTGTCTTTCTGCATTTTTTCCCCTCCACTGTTCCTCTTGGTGATTTTCTGAATTTCATGAGTTGACAGTGTGGTCTTATTCCACTGCTTAGGCAGGGACACTGGGATGTAAAGATTCGACACAATAAAAGCTGAGACAGGGCCAGTCATGAATGTGTTGCCACTCATCTGGAGCAGTTGAGGGGACACAGGGTAATTCAGGTGGTTTTCAAGAGGGTAACTTGACCCTCCAAAGGACTGAACTCACTCAGAGAGCGTGTATGTTTTTCCTACTGTCAAATTGTCCCTTCCTTTTATGAAATGATGAAGGTAGTCAGTGGAAATTACTGCATTTTTAGTGTACTATTTTGGAGAAAAAAAGACTGGCTTCCTCACCATCAGGTTTGAAACCTACTTGATGGTGGGCTCAGGGTCTGTCCCTAGTGGCCCAGTGCCCCCCTGGGGCTTGCTCAGCACGCTATGCTATCTGCATACCTGGATGGGCTGGGGCAGGTACTTAGGTGCATCCATGCTGCCTGAAGACTATGCAAGATGCTCGAAGGAAGTGGGCCAGCTGCCTCCCACTGAGTTGGGAAGATGCCCTCCTACCTATGACTATGGATTAAGGGGCTCAGACCCAAGGAGATGTGGGGCTAGGCTGGACATTCCAGGGGAATGCAAAGGGGACATCCTATTCAGAACATGTGAAGTGCACAATTATATAATTAATTAATATATAAATATTAATAACTATAATTGTATTATAATATTAGAATAATGTATTGTTACAATATAATAATATTATTATTATATACAATGACAGCTATCCAGGGAACTATGGGTAATTTTTAGGGTTCGCTGGGGACCCTGGTCCTAAGTACATTTCCCAGCAACTAGGATGCTTGCTCATCTCCTCTTCATTTTGTGCCCCAAACTAATATATTTTGGCCCATGTTTCAGAAACTGCCTCCCCAGATCTAGAGCTCCAGAGCCCATTGTCTCCCTCTCCATCTCTCCCCATCACAGCGCAACTCCCCCTCTGCATCTCTCTGAACCCACCCCCTGGATCACTCCCTAAAACCTTGCCATGCTCCTGATGTGGACAGCTGCTAGTTTGTGATTTGCTTTAACAAGATTGCTAGTTGTAGTCTTGGTCAGCGTGTGTATTTCATCCGCAAGGTCCCTGGTGGGCACAACCTGGTGGGGAAGTGTTTTCCTGTGCCTGTAACCACAGAGGCTTGGGAGGCTGAGGCAATTTAGCGAGGCCATAAAGCAACTCAGTGAAACCCTGTCTCTAAATAAAATATTAAAAAGGGACGGGGATGTGGCTCAGTGGTTAAGCGCCCCTGGGTTCATTCTGCAGTACCAAAAAAGAAAAAAGAAAAGATATGGTGTCCCCACCAATCTCTTTTCCAAACCTGCCTGAGCCCCCATGGGCCCCTTTCCCTAGTTCCCCTTGCTTGCTTGGGGGGGAAATGGAACAAGAATCTTCCCACCACCCACCCTTGTCTCATCCACCCTGGGGCTGTGGATGCTATGATTCATCCACCTTCTATTTGTTTGGGGACTTTTCCATGACAACACAGAGGTCCCTCTCTCCTGATCTGGCCAGTTTCCAAGACCATCAAAGGTCTATTCAAAGTCAGGATGGAGGGAGAGCAACTTGTTCCCAGAGGAAGCTGTCTCCCAGTTCTCATGAATGCAAAGAGCCCTTGGGTCATCTCTGCTCCTGAAATGTCTGTTCTGTGGCCCCCTCCTTCAGTCCTGGGTCCTCCCCTCTTCCACTATTACTGACAATGAACCATAATCATATTCAAGTCTAGAATGGAGAGAACCAAAAAATAGCTCGGAAAGAAAACTGGACTTGGAGAAGTCATGTGTCCTTGAGCTACTGTTGTGAGGTCACACTGAATGAGGGGCCCTAGGGAACTTGGCTGCTGCAGTCAGGCTACAGGACCTGAGACTCTAGGCTTCTGGGAAGGCTCAGGAATGAAGGGTATGAGGCAGCCTTTGGCTGAGCAGTATGGTGAATGAATGATAGGGTGCAAGGTCCTGTATAGCTGGAGGGTGGAGGTCAGACACAAGGCAGAACTTTCCTAAGGCCCAGATGTAAGTTGTCTTCAAGGAGATGCCTTCTGTCAAGGCATTGCAAAGCGGCCACACTTCAGCCTCCTCACTTAGTTATAAAAAAAGAACAGCACCCAGAAGAGGTCATATGCTGGAGTCGCCTCCTTCCTGCTCCTCTGGCTCCTTCTCGCTGGTCTTGGGTCTCATTTTGGCACTTCTCCTCTCAGAGCTCAGTTAAAATGCTCTGGCCAGCTTCAGCCCTTCTCTTTCCAAGAGCTCCCCACCAGCCCCACTTCGCAGCCCACCACCATCCCCTCCTCCCAGCCTCCTTTGCGTCTCCCCTCCTGTTGGCTCCTGCTCAGGCCAGCGCTGCCTCCTCAGCCCTGACCAGTTGGACCAGGGCTTCAAGGGGAGCAAAAGTGTAGCTGGGAGCCGGGAACTGCCCTGACATCCCCCATCACTGACAGGATGTGCCTCTATGCCCAGTGGTGGCAACTGGCCACAGCCTCTGCAGGCAGCCTGCAGTAGGAGACCTGGGGAAAAGTGTGCCCAGCCCAGTGCCCAGGACCTGGAGACAGAATATACTAGAAGTTCTAACAGAAAATGGTCAGGGAGCCCACAGGGTGTCAGGGGAGGGTGGAAATGGGAGCAGCTGGGTGGGCAGGAGCTGTCCTTTCCCATAGTGGTGACGTGGAGAGGGTGTGGGTTTTGGAGAGACAGACCTCCCTGATCCTGGCTCCGCTTGTCTTGGGAATAGAACACCCACCTCAGAAAGATGACGCAGGTGCAGTGGGCCAGCCCCGGGAGGGCTCCACAACATCAACTCCAGCCCACTGGCTGGCACTCAGGGCCTGGGGTGCAGGGGGCGGCTGTGGGGACACGGCCTTACAGGTGCAGAAAGGAGGCGAGCAGGGTCCTTGAGAGAGACCTTCAGCTGCCTCCTTTGTGGGACCTCTTTTGTTCTCTTCACCCTCCCCAGGTGACCTGAGGGTACCCACCTACATGTCTATGAGCACATGACGCAGTCGCCCCAGTCGCCCCAGCATGGCTGCTATGTCTTTCTGGGCCAGCTGTGGGCTGCCTGCCAGTGAGCTGTCCCTAGGGTTGGCTCTTATCAGTATCCACAATGACAGCCTGGAGTCAGAGCCCTGGAGGGAGGGGAGGGAGGCCACCAGGCTGTGCTGGGTGCCATGGTGTGCCAGGCAGGAAACACAAAGGAGACAGCTCAGTCTCTGGCCACGGGTACTAGGAGAGCTGACTAAGTGGACCAGACAAGTGAGATGGACAGAAAGAACTCTCTGGAAGCAGAGGGCGCATGTCAAGCATCACAGCCCTTCACTATCTACTTGAGGAAGGGACTGTGCAGTGAACAAGCCAGAACCACTTTCCTCTTCTCTTCTCCTGTAGTCATGGCAACCACAGTCCCCTCTCGGATGCTTCTAGCCCTGCCTTTGCCCGTCAGCCCCATTCCAGGCTTCCTTTTGCACAACCCATTCCTGCCCAATGGAGCCATCTGGCTGCTTTGAGCTCTGTCTTGGACCAGTCTCTGCCTTCAGCCCAAGAAACACCCCAGCATCTCCATCACACCTGGTGGTTGACCTACTGACATTTCAGGTCCTCTCTGTTGCCAGAGATTTGGTGGAAGGTTCCAGGCTCATCCCAGGTATAGGAGCCTGTTTAAGTGACCCAGAGCCTGGCTCTGGCTCTTTGGGGTGGGACACAGCTCTATGCCTGCAGCACCCTGAGGCTCCCATTCTGGATTCAGCTTCTGTGAGTGCCTCACAAACTCCTTCCATTTGCACCCGTTTTTCCTCTATCTGTACCCTCCCAGAGTGGCTCCTCTTTCCTGTAGAACCAGAAACTTCCTGAAGGCAAGGACTATAATTCAACTTTCTCTTTCTCCTGTGCTCACTGGACAGAGCACAGCTTAGCAGGAAGGTGAGGAAGGCAGCACAGTGGGACGGACGTGGAGGCAGGACCTGAAGCCTGCCTGACCATGACCTCTTACACCGCTGGGATCAGCTCCCTTCCCTGCCCCTCACTCTTCACCCTTCCATTCCTCACCACCACACGCTGAGCACATGGCCATGCCTTTGACTCAGAAGTCGAGAGTTTTCTCAGTGCCCCACCCCATGTCCCTGTCAGAGCTCATCCTACCCTCAAAAATCCCTTGATCCCATCACTATTCTCTTGCTACATTTGATAGAGTTCAACCTCCCTCTCTCCACCAATTCTGTTCAGTAGCCATGTTCTACATCCCATCACCCTTTACCTCCTACCCCTTCTTTCTCCTTCCCTTCATCTTCAGCCAACCTCACGCCATCCCATCCTCTGCCTTCCTGCTCAACTCCTACTTCAACCAACTCTCTCATGAGCTTTGGACAAAGGTTTTCTACCCATACCCATTGCTAAATCCAAAGCACTCTTTGCACCTTGCTTGAGTTTTCTGTAACGTGTCCCTTGTGAACATTTTCCTCTTGAACCTTTTTTCCTTTGTGGGTTCCCCAGTCCCCCTGCTGGTTCTCTAGCCATTGCTCTGACCTCTCTGACTCAGTCTCCTTTGCTGGATGCTCTTTCTTCACCTGCCTGGGTCCCCGGGCTCTGCTTAGGCAACTGAATCACTTCACCTTGCGCATGCTTTATCCACAAATGTTGATGCCTCCCAAATCCAAACCCAGAACTCATTTATTTTTTAAAACAATGAAAGTAGTTAATTAAATCCCTAGAAGTCAAAATCATACCATGACGGCCTTGATATGAGTCAACCAGGGAGTGGAGTCAAGCCGTGTAGAGAGTAGGGATGGGCGACATGACAGAGATCAGAGCCAGGCTGGGCTGGTCACAGGACCCAGCCTTAGGGGTCATTGTGATAGGACCACCACACAGCTCCTGGCAACTCAAGCCAGCACCTGGCAAGCTCTGCAGCAGAGCACTTGGTGTCACCGAAGGCCTCACACACTCTCCAGGAAGCAGATGATTTTCTTTTAACTCAACCACATACTGAACACTTTTGTTTGACTTGGACTCAGGATATCCCAAAAAATCATGGCCCTTCCACAGAAGCTGAACCTCCTCTTTGATTCCCCTTTACCATGAATGGTGTTGGTGTCCACCAGCCACCTAAGCTGGATGCTTCAGTGTCTTTCTCGATTCCTACTCCTTCACCACCCACTGGCACGGACATTTGTGCCCTTGTGTAGCTTCCATACCCCAGGTAAGGCTGACTTGCATAACCAGTGGGATATTGTAGAAATGACAATGTGACTTCCAAAGGCCAGGTCATGAGTGTCATTGTGGCTCCCCCTTTGTTCTCTCTTGGGTCATTCACTCTGGACACTCTAAGAACCCTATGGAGAGGCCCAGGTGAGGAGCCATCTTGAAAGAGGCCCCTCCAGCCCCTCAGTCCTTGGCATGAGGGCCCTGAGACAGAACCACCCAGAAGGGCTGCTTCTGGATTCTTGGCCCAGAGACACTCTGTGGTGTGGTTAACGTAGACTGTTAATAATAACCAGCAGCCTCTTCTACCCCTGTGGCTTCCCCCATAGCTCTTCCGACCTCCTTTCCCCTGGTCCTGTCCCTCACAGTGGCAGTGTAGAACATGCCTCCTGGTGGTCTCAATCACTCTGCGGCTCCAGCCAGGCTTCTCGCCTCTGATCTCAGTCCCTCCAACTCACCCTCGAGGAAGCGTGAGATTTCTGAAAGACAGCTCTACTCCTGTTGAAAGGGATTCCCTCCCATCTCCATTTTATAAATCAAGTTCAAACTTCTCACTGTGGAGCAGGCGTCTGTGAACCTGCCCCATCTCTCTTCCCAGGTTCATTTCGACTGAAGGTCACTGTCAGTCATTCTGAGTCACTGCCAACTGCAGCTTCAGGCCACCTAGCCTTTGTTCCTGCTCTTTCCTCTGCCTGCTCACCTCTCCCTGAGCTGAGTCCCAGACTCATGAAAAATATTCAACTGCCCCAATGAGGTGGTCCAATGAAGCTTAAAGGAAAAGGAGACCCAAATCTGAAAAGCCCGCTTCAGATGCAAATGGCCTTCGTTTCCTCTACCCAGGGTTTGTCTCTCTTGGTGAAATCCCCTGCTGGGTCTTTGTAACTAAGTTGGGGCAGAAATAGTTAAGTTATTGGAGTATTCCATGTTCTCAAGTTGGAAGGGAGCTTGGACATTATCATTGTGTCCTTTGCTACTCAAAGTGAGGTCCCTGGACCAGCAGCATCAACACCTTGGGAGCCTGTAAGAAATATAGACTTAGGCCCCACCAGACCTGCTGAGCCAGAAAAGGCTTTGTCACAAAGAAGATTCATATGCAAGGTGACATTTAGGAAGCATTGATCTTGATCCAATTGATCCAAACCCCCACCCACCTCTTGAGCCCCTAAATACCTGTCGAGAGAAATTGATTCTGTTCTGAAACACTCCAGCATGGGCAGTGGCCTGTCTCCCAAAGCAGCCCATGCCACCTTGAGCATTGTCTATCAGGTCCCCCATTGCAAAGTTCCCCCATGTTACCCGTATCTCCAGCTTTTCCACTTCTCATCTCTGACTACTTCCCTATCGTGCCTCTCAACACCTACAACCAATACCCTCGCAATCCACCCATAGAAAGCCATTCAGAAGGACAAGTGAGATCCCATTACTGTGAGTTTCCCTCAATGATTTTTCTTAATCTCTGTTTGGTCTCTTTTAGGTCTGGATTTTAGCACTCATAGCATTTTCTTTTTCTTTTTCCTTTTTTTTTTTTTTTTTTTGGCACCAGGGATTGAAATGGGGGGGGGGGCATTTAACCACCAAGCCACATCCCCAGCCCTTTTCTTTCTTTCTTTTTTAAAATTTGTCTTAATTACTTACACGTGACAGTAGAATGCATTTTGATACATTGTACACCAATGGAGCACAATTTCTCATTCCCAGCCCTGTTTTATATTTTATTAGAGACGGGGTCTTACTAAGTTGCTTAGGGCCTTGCTAAGTTGCTGAGGCTGGGTTTGAAATCATGATCCTCCTGCCTCAGCCTCCCAAGTCGTGGGATTATAGGCGTGCACCACCATGCCTGGCACTTAGCGCTTTTTGACCTAGAGCTGTTGTAAGATAAAGGGAGTCCAACCAGAGAGTGCTACAGAGTGACCTTGGTCTTGTAGGTCTTGTAGGCCTTGGCCTCCTTCCCCTGGGCCATGTTCTCCCACTGGCATGTGGCTTTCGATGAAGCAACCAGCTCAGAGAGCTAGTTGTTGTTCATGGACAGGAAGCTGGACATGTCTGAGGCCCAGGCCTGCAGTGTAGCACCTCCTGCAAGACAATGGGACACTCAGTCCTAACTGAGACTCTCCTGACTCCCTGCCTTAGAATGGCACTTTATACTCCAAGGCCTTTGCCTTGTTGGTCCTCATACTAGCTGGGTTGGCTGGGCTGGTAGGGATTGTTGTGACAGAGGCCTAAACACAAGGCACGATGGCTTTAAGGTCAGAGACTGGGCCAGGTTCCTTCACGTGCTCTTTCTGAGGCTCAGTTGTAGCACCTCTGAGTGGCAACAGAGCATAAGTTTGCCCAGCCCCTGCACACGGTCCTGGAGGTAGAGGAGATGGATGCAGCAAGCATCAGAAGAAAACCAGGCGATGCCTGACTCAGAGAGCACCCTAAGTTCCGTGTCCTCCAGGGAGAGACCAGGACGGGCTCCACTGCAAGTCCAAGTCCCAAGGCCAACCTTGGTGGGCTTCTGGGAAGATGGTCCTATGTCTCCTCTAGGGCTGCTACTCCTCCCACCTCCCTGGGTTGCCCCCCTCACCTGCACTCCCCTCTCCACCCCACTGAACACCCTGTGTGTTGTATAGCACCCAGCTCCCGAGAGGTTACCAGCCTCTACTCCTGAAGCTTCCAAGATCCCTGTGCCTCCCATCCAACCTGGGGACCTGATCCCCTCTCCCCTGAAGGAGCCCGGTGTGGTCCTAACAAGGGTGTGTTGGAAAAAGCACAGGGTGACTTTAGACAAAGGCCTTGAGTGTCTCTATGTCACAGTTGCTATCCCGGTGAAATAAACAGAGCAGTTCCTGCTGTGCATGACAGAGGCCACCACACCTTGGAACCTCAGGGTAGTGCCAAGTCCTCTTCCTCATTTACCCTGCGGTTGGTCTTCTGGAAGCTGCCAGGTGGGAGGGGCAGGCAGGTGGGAGCACTGCCTAGGACAAGCTCCTGTTCAGACTTGTGAGGGGAGCCGAGCCTGCTGCTGTCTTTCCTCCTCCCTGTCAAAGGCAGGCAATAGGCAGGGTACCTCAGGGGTCCCTCCAGCTGGGGTATTTGTTGATAGTCAGGGACTCTGACCCTCAATCTTTATGTGTAAAATGGCAGTAGCAAGTCCGTCTGTCCCAGTGCCATTCTCAAATAATGATGTGACAGTGCTTTGTAAGCTGCAAAGTGACAGATAGGCACCCACCAGAGGACAAATTCACATTGTGTCTTCCTCTACCAGAGACCATGCCAGGCAGTCCTCATCTGGCACTCTGTTCTTTCCCTCTGGATCCAGACACAACCAAAGGATCCTTAAGGTCACAACCACAGCTCTTGGCAGCCACACTCCAGTGGCCATGGAGATTTGCTTGATGTAACACAGTGGCCTCCCTGCCTTTGAGTCCCTGTCACTGTTCCTTCGCTGCAGTGCCCTGATTTATTCCCCAGATTGTCCACCAAATCCTGCCTGGTCTGTTAGCCAGCTGAGTCCTCTCATCGGTGAACCTGCCACAGGCTCCATGGGGGCTCCTCACTGCCCCTTGCAGGAAGCTCCACTCAGTCTCTCTGGCTCTAGAAAACAGACTCAGAACCCAGGATCACCCTCCCCACTCAGAGAACCCATGGGAGCCCTGGGTCGTAAAGGATGGTGGGAGAATTCTTCACTCCCTGCCCAACTCTGGATGATAAACCAGATGCATTCAGAGAAGCCTCTGTCCCTAAATTGAGAATCTAGCCATTTCTTAAAGCCTTTTGATTGGAAAGTTCTTCTTGCTATCCCATTGCATTCCTTTCTACTGTAAAGGGAACAGGGGAGCAGAGGCAGTGAGGCATATATGAGGTCTCCACTGGGAAATGGCGAGGTCTGTGCCCACTGCTGGAAACACACATGCACACACACACATGTGCAAACACACGTGCACACACTCCTCATGCACCTTGCCAACTGAGGAAGCAAACTTGTCACTGAGTCAGATCTGCTCACCCTCCTCCACCTCTACTTACTGGCACTGGCTTCCAGCTTGAGGCCAGCAGAAGGCTTTGGTTGATGGCCAAAGGGTGATGACCACTGGGTGGTGGGGATTTCGAGCCAGGCTCTGTGAACTTGCTCCAAGCCACAGTCACTATTTTGGATGTCCTAGCCACTAGCCCAGCCCATTTGGCCCTTCACCTCCATGGGCAATTCGGCTTCCTCTTGCTGGTCTCTGTAACTGAAACCCTAACATTTGCCCCAAACAGCCCATTAGCATGGCTGCCCCGCAAAGGGCTTCATGCCCACTGGCTGTAGAGACTCTGGCTTCCCATCACCCACAGACTCCCTCCCCTCCTCTCCCTCCACCTCTCTCTAACCAGAGACCTGAGGAATCTGTCTGTCCATCCTTCTTGCACTCCTCCTCACAGGCAGGACTGGCCATCTTGTCAGTGGGCCAACAGGAGTGTGTTGGGGAGGTGCCAACTGCACAGTCACTAAAACTTGCAGCCTATCCTGACCCTTTCAACAGAAAGCCACCAACCAGGCTGCATGCACAGCCTTTCTGTACCTCGTCCTCCTTCTCTCCCAGCCCTCCTCTCAAACTGTGCTCCATACTCCATTGCCTGCTGCCCCAACCAGGCTCCCTCCCCTCTGTCACATACATGCTCAGTTTGTTCTGCTGCTCTGCAGAGAAAATCAAATACAAATACAGGCTGTGTAGGCAACACGGCGGCGCACTTATGTGCCTGTGCTGCATGTATATGTGCGTGTGTGCATGTGTGTGCATGCTCACGTGAGCATCTGAATTGTGGCATGTGTGTGTACTTTGAACACTCAGAGACCAAGCCTTCAGATTGTGCTGTTTATTGAGATGCAACAGGAAGGGTCTTAAAGAACACAGAAGGGAACCGTGTCTCCTCTTCTCTGTTTGTGAGTACAGTGAAGAAGGAGACCCGGAGTTGTGCTTGGTCCCATTCAGAATGAAGCATGGGACTGAGCGGGGAGGTGGGGACCTGGGCCACTCTTGGTCAGTTGTTCTCAGTCCTCTTCCTCTTGAACACAGAGCCACCTCCTAGCGGAGGCAGGAGCTGAGACAAAAGTCCAGCATGTGAGGGTGTTTCCATCTGAGGCCCAGGGTGGTGTTGAGACAGAGGCTGGCAGAGGAGGAGAGGCTGGAGTAGCTGGGGGATGGTGAGTCCGGGGGTGTGCTGGAAGGAATTGCACTGGGCTTGGCCGTCCAGACCTGCCAGGCTCAGCAGGCTCAGGCAGAAGAAGTGAAGCAATTAGCCAAGGCCAGAAGCAGGGGTCAGGAGCAGGACCAGCAGGGTGGAGGAGGGGTTGATGGGAGTGGCACACAGCGTGGAAGCCAGAGCTGGGGTCCTGGGTGATGGAGGGCACGGGTTGCCCTCTTTACCGACTGCCTTTCTTGGAGGGGGAGCTCAGGTTAGAGCCCTTCCCCAGGGTATCCTTGTAATCGTTGGCACTGCTCCGGCTCCTGCTCTCCCCACCGCGGACACTGCACACTCCGGAGATGCAGCTGGTGCTGTTGGCCACATAGCCGCCGCTGACTGTGCTGGGACGGAAGCCGTAGCCTCCACTGCCACTGGTGCTGCTGATGATGGCTGCAGAGGCAGAGCCAGGCTCAGCACCCACTCAGGCAGGGCTGGGGTCTCCTCTCCCCAGGACACACAGGGTTCTTAGGGGCCCAGCTCACAGTTGGAAGAATATTCCAAAGGCACCTGACCCCACTTCCTGTCCTTAGCTTTCTCAGCTTATAACCAATCTAGCTGAGTTTTGCCCTATTAATGCACAGAGGCCTGTCTCCTTGGTCCAGGCACCTGTGTGCCCACCTGTCCTGGACACCTACTCACTGCCCCTCCTATTAACCTCTTTGCTAATCTTCCACCCTCCAACCTCTCTCCCCTGCTAGGGAGAGACAGAAGATCTTCTATGTTCTGGTGTGACTCTAAGCCCTGCTGAGAAAACCAGAGATCCAATACTGTCAGCTTGATCTCCAAGATCCCCATTCTCTAATATCCCAGCCCAGGTCTACTTATAATTTACAAACTCAGCTTCCCAAGCCTCACACAGACCCATGCATCATAGAACAGTCCCCCCAACCCCGCCTTTGGCAATAGCTATCTCTTGCTGCCATCCCCTGGGAACAGAGAGTCAACATGATAAAGATGAAAGACACCTGGGTAGGCAGTCAGGACACCTGATCTCTGGCCATGGGTCTACCCTCTGGCTTTGGGAACTCAGCAAGCCTTTCCCTCTCTGGTTCTTAAATGGCTTATCTGCACACATGAGGGGTGACTAAGGTCCTTCCCTGCCTGCACAGTCACAATTTAAGGTCAAAGCACACAAGTACTTACAGATGCTGACAGGGGAAGGATATTCTCCCGACATCCTGTTAGGGAGAGAAGTGAAATAAGAGCATGTCATCCATTCCAGTCTTCAGAGCTGCTATCCCCCGCCCCCCCCCCCCCCCCCGGACTGATGTAGGTTTCTGAGCCCATTGGATACCTGCAGAAACTCCAGTGCTTCTTTGACACAAGCAGAACCTGAGAAGCTTTGGGGGTCATCCCTGAATCTTTAGAGTAGCCAGGCAATGACCTCAGTCAAATAATAGTTTGCAAGAGGTGCCAGTGTCCAGCCCATACACAGAGCTTCCCATCTCCCTAACTCACTGGGGAAGCTGGAGTGGCAGGCCAAGCACACCTCCAACAAGCTCAAGGTGCACCTGGACAGGTGAGGAGGATGGAACAAGAAGAGCTAATAGAGGAATGGGCTTAAGGGGCAGCAGGATGTTCCCAGATAGACCCAGGGAAGTTGCAAGGATTGAATGAGCTAATCCACGTAGCACTGCCAGGGATGAAATAAGTATGGTATGAGTGGATACAATATGGATGGTATTATTAATTACTATTGTTATTTCTATCACCCACACTCCATCACTTCCTGAGAACTCAACTTTTCTGGATAAAGATCTTTTCGGGTTTTCTCCTTTGGTTCTTCCCAAACCCTCAGGGGCCTCCTGCCAGAGCACGTCCACCCACCTGCACTCCTCACTCTCCAGCAGCTTGCGGTAGGTGGCGATTTCCATGTCCAGGGCCAACTTCAGGCTCATGAGCTCCTGGTATTCACGCATCATCCGGGCCAGCTCCTCCTTGGCCTGGTGCAGGGCTCCCTCCAGCTCGTCCAGCTTGGCCCGGGCATCCTTAAGGGCATTGTCCCCTCGCTGCTCAGCATCCGCAATGGCTGTTTCCAGGCTAGAAGCCTAAACAAAGAATTAGAGAAGTTAGGAAACTAGAAGGAGTCATCATCTCCATTCAAATCCTTCCCATTGTTTAAGATCTCAGGACAGAGATGCCCACCTCCACACCCCTGCTCTAGTTGGAGAAGGGTCGGAAGTCCTTCCTGAGATCTAGCTCCATGCCCTGAACTCAGATGTTTGTGGTGATGGAAAATCATGCATCTTGCTCACCTTGGGATGGCAACCATCTGAGCACCACTCAGTTCCCAAGACATTTAGAGCCATACTATTTCCAGGACACAGAAGGAATAAGAAGATTGACTTTCAGCTTTTGAGTTCTTCAAGGTCCCAGAGGAGAGTGGAAAGAGCATGGAACAGGAGGTCCAGTCTCCTGGTCAGGAGACCCTCGTTCAAAGCACAGCCCTACCACTCACCAGCTGTGCAACCCCCTCAACCTCTCTGGGCTTCAGTTTCCCCATCTGTAACATCAGGGATGGTAACTAATGCCCCTCAGAGTCTTCATGAGAATTAAGTGTGAAAAAATGATAGATGCTGCTACTATTTTATTACATGTGTGCATCTTTGTCTTTATCTGCTAATGCTGAGGCTCCTCCCATATTCCTGGGAGCCACCTGGGTAAATCCTCAGTGGGTGTTCCCTGAGACTATTTCTCCTTCTGGGTCATTAAAACAACAAATGTTTATTAAGTTGCTATTATGTGCAGGCCTGCTGCTGGAATCTGGGGAGGGACAAAGCAGCCAGCTCCCTGCCCACTTTCAGTGTAGTGGGGGTGGGAGGATAGGTGTCAGAAAACTCCAGAAGGAATGAACCCGGGCAGTGAAGCACAGACATCTGGAGAGCATGTGGCTGTTGGAGGAGGTCCCAGCCCAGCCTGGGGGAAAGGAGGCTTCCGGGGTGACAGAGCTTCAAAGCACAGGTGCTTGGAGTAAGAGAAGAAATGCCCCAGAGACCCTCCAAGTGTTGGAGGCAGCAACCTCCTTGGCCTCCTCTTTTTGTGTGGCAGAGATTGGGAGGCCACGGTTCTCAGTCAACTCACTTCTTACCCAGTCAGCTCCCCTGCCCTTGACCACGGGCCAGCGTCCCTTACCTGCTTCTTTGCATTATCAATCTCTGAGCGGAGTCTCTGGATGAACCGATTCAGCTCTGTGATTTCATTCTTGGTGTTTTTAAGGTCATCTCCATGTCGGCCAGCTGCCAGCTGCAGCTCCTGGAACTAGGGCCCCAAAGCACAGAGTTGCAGATGAATATGGGGAGCTTTTCCAGGTTGTGGATGTCATGGGACCAGGGCACAATGGACTCTCACCTGGACACTGCCTCTGTTCTGGGCACCATTAAGCCCCACCCCCATGCCTACTGGTGTTGCCCACCCAGCCCAGCCTCAGCCCCGCTCACCTTGGTCTGGTACAGGGCCTCGGCCTCAGCCTTGCTCTTCAGGGCGATCTCCTCATACTGGGCGCGGACCTCGTCGATGATGCTGTCCAGGTCCAGGTTGCGGTTGTTGTCCATGGAGAGGATGACGGACATGTCACTGATGTGGGACTGGATCTGAGCCATCTCCTGCAGGGGAAAGAGCGGTCTCTCAGCAACAAGCTTGCCCAGGCAAGGTGAGCGAGTTGCCAGTGGTGCCAACTTGGAACCTGGAACCCATGTCTCTGGGCAAAGTCAGTTCCCTAGGGGTCCAAACAGATTCCCACCACCATGGAGGGAGGCTGGACTCCTCCCTCCCCAGGCAGAGGATGGAGGCTGAGGAGCTTCCCAGAGTTGACGTGGGAGATGGATGACTATCTGGAGGTCTCCTGAGAGCTGGGCCTCTGTCACCCCAGCCCCCAGAGCAAAGTTGTACCCACTGGCTGCCCTCAGAAAGAAGTAAAGTGGAGAGACAGACTTACAGCCTCAAAGAGACACTTGGAGAACTTGATGTCCTGCTCCATGGAGTCCACCTTGGCCTGGAGCTCTACCTTGTTGGCATAAGCTGCATCCACATCCTACAAAATGCCCATCCATCTCCAGTCACCATGGAGCAGCTGGGAAGGAAATGGCCACCCCAACCCAGGGGCCTCCCTTAGGGACATAGACGCCCTCCCTTCCTGGTGGCTCAGGGAGAAGGGGATAGAGGAGCCACGCCTCAGCACCCTACCCCAGGAGAACCCGCTCCACTGCAGGAATACAGGAAGGAAGCCCTAGCCAGGCCACTGTCTGAGGCACCCCTGTGGCCTCTGGGCCAGGTGCCATGCAGCAGGGGAACTCCTTGGTGTCAGGTCGTGTCATGGCGGCCCTCCCTGGCCCACACTGCTCTTCCTGGACAGTTTTTCATCACAGTCCCCTGCCTTCCCCTCACTGTCTCTGCATCAGTTCATTTTGGGGCAGGTGGCAGAGCATGCTGCCAGCTCAGCATCCCTGGGCCAGGTCAGCCCCCAGATGCCGGCCACCTTCCCCTACCTTCTTGAGCAGCACAAATTCATTTTCCGCAGCTGTCCGCCTGTTGATCTCCTCCTCATACCTGCAAGAGGCCACAGCTCATTGGCTCATGCATTTCACAGAGAGCCCCTTGTTGTGCCCAGAGAAGACCCCGAGTGAGGAGCAGAGTGCCCGTTGGAGGGCGCAGGACTGGGAGGCCACAGAGGACTGGGCAGTGGGGACAGCTGGGCACAGAAGGCTTCCTGGAGGAGGTGCATGCAATCGAGTTTGGAAGAAGAGGATCTTTGAAGATCCAGCTTAGGAAATAAGGAAGAAGCTTGTGGAGCAAAAGCCCTGTGGGAAATCTGAGAGGAAGCACCAACCAAGCTGCTCCCCAAAATAAGGGCAAAGCATTACAAATGATAAAGGGCTCCCGGGAAGGGCTCTAGGGTTGCTCCTCAGAGCAGGCTGGGACCCCGCTCCTACTGGTGAGGACCTAGGAGCTTGGAGAGAATGTTAGCGGTTGACCCAAGGTTTCCCTGACCACTGCCCAGCTAACTGGACATTTGCCCTAAGTGCCAGGTCAGAGGCTGGGTGGCAGAGAGCATGTTTTTGGAGGGGGATTCTATTTGGTATGATCACAAGCTCTACCCCACTTTCAAAAACTTTAAGTTGGGGTGACCACCAAGGTCCCTTAGAGGGACAGGGTCTGGTGTCCAGGGAGTGACAAAGGGTCCTTCCTCACTCACCTCTTCTTGTAGTCCTCCACCACATCTCGCACATTCCTCAGCTCCGAGTCCAGCCTCACCCTGTCCCCGGACAGGGTCTCCAGCTGCTTCCGCATGTTGCTGATGTGGCCCTCGAGGATGGGCTCCAAGTTGTTCTTGCAGTTGTTCAGGTCCAGCTGCTGCAGCAGCTCCCACTTGGTCTCCAACACCTGGTTCTGCTGCTCCAGGAACCGTACCTGGAACCCAAAGCCAGCTACTGTGGAGGCCCCACAGAAAGAGTCACACCTGTCACTCAAGGGCTTGGTGCAAAGCACACTGCCTGCATATTCTCCTTCACCTCACTACAGCCACATGAGGTGGGCAAATCAGCTCTGCTCAACAGAGAGGAAACTGAGGCACGGAGAAGTCTCACCTCTTTCCATAGCTGCACAGCTTAATTTCTGGTAGAGTCCAGAATTGAACCCAGACACTATACTCTATCCATCCAATCTCCCAGAGCCCACCATGACCAAACCAGTGCAGGGCATGGGTGTGCCTGGCAACAGTAGGACAGAGCAGGACAGGTGCATCTTTCTGAAAGGCTGAGCTTTCTGTAGAAGGGAGTCTCCTTTTCGTTTCATCACGTCAAGGCTCAATGATGCTTCAGCCAAAGATATTTAAAGTTCCTCAGTCAGGCCCAAACACCATCTTTCCTTCTAGCCTCTCTCTTCCTCCTTTGTCCACCTTCCCTAGAGCAAGCATGGCAAGTGGGACAAGATGGACAGATGGAGCTGGGCCCCCACGGGGAGTTTGATCTATATACACTCCTCTTGTATGATTTGGGGGACCCCACTTTCAAAAGGATATTTATCTTGATCTGTTTACTGTCTAAATAAGGTTGTGTTCCCCAAATCACAACACAGGACATGGGAACACTGCCTGGGATTCAGCATTGAGATAGGACTGTCCACCAGTTTGTTCCTAGAAGGTCTTCTAGCATTTGCTTTGGTTCAACGAATCCTGAATTCTTTGTGTATTTCCCCAAGACTGAACCACAGAGCAAACCCACGTATGTAGGACCCCAGAGTTTACATGCACACCATGTACCCATCTGGATTGCTGAGAGGATTTGCCCATCTTCTCTGGCAGTCTGAGGTGAAGGGATTGATCTCCTCCTGGGACTAAAATTACTCTGGAACTGTCCAGGTTTTGTGCCTCCTTCCCCATGGGAACAGACCAGCTTTGTGAACAAGACTATCTTCCTGTCCACCTTTCTTTCAATATCTCCAGAAATTCCCCCTCCATAGGATTCAACTAGCCCAGCCAAGTGTCAGGCCATCAGACCTCAATCATCAGAACACCTTGATCTTCTAAATAAAGCTTGGAGGACTGAGAAGCTGCAGAGCCAGCCCTGGCACCTGAGGCTGAGAAGAGGGCAGGAGGGACCCTGCCAGGCTGGAAGGCAGGAGCGAGGTCAGCTCTAATGGCCACATGGCCCAGACTTGGACTTGGGCTGCCCTGTCCTTGGTGCTTGAATGTCATGGAGCCACCAGCCCTCTAGTCTCCTCCCCTGGATCTGGAGGTGGGAGGCTGAGGGTCTGGTCTTGCCTTTCCCATCCTCCAAATGGCCCTAGGCATGGCGTAATCTCCCAGCCTTTGTTGACTCATAAAAAGGCAGGAGTCTTTCTGCACTGGAGGATCCCTTGAGGTCCTTCCAGATCTAGGATTCCTCTCCTGCTCCCCAGCACCCCTCCCTTAGCTTCTAGACATTAAAAAGATAGCAGTGATAACCACCGTTTGGGGAGTATTTCGTTTGTATCAGGCCTCGTGCCAAGATCCTCACGTGTATTTTCTTTTCTAAACCCTACACAACCCCAAGAGGGAGGCCATCATCTCCACTTTAGAGATGAGGAGATGGAAGCTCAGACAGGACATGCAACTTTCCAAAGCCACACAGCTGGTCACCAACGGGGCTGGGGAGAGGCCAGGCCTGACTCCAGAGACGATGGAAACCTCTTCCCCATGGTCCTGTTCTGCCTCTCAAGAGGGTCCTCAACTGAAATAAATGCCCATGACAGAGACATCCGTGAATGCAGAGGACCTGGAATGACCACACACTAATGCCTCTGATCCACTGATCATGTGACAAGGTCAGCATGGTACAGGAGGAAGACAGGCAGGTGCCCTACAATTGGCCTTTCCTGACCACAGCCTGAATGACCCTAGGCTTAGCACTGGCAGCAAGCTGGCCCTCAAGAGTAAGAACCAGGTCTTTTACCTTCGGATCTCCTGCCAGTGCCTCCATCAGCCTCTGTCAGTAGAAATTGCCTCGGCCTCTGCTTTTTCTCTTAGAGGACAACACCAAGAATCTTAACGTACTCTAACACAGGGACTCCAAAGTCACCCTGATGCTGGAATATACCTGCCTTGTGCTCAATAAGTGCCTCTTTTTATCTAACCTCAATGCTTCTGCTATAACCAAATTTCATGTTCAAGAAGGGAAGAGCAGAACCATTCACAGATTCCCCAGGTCCTAGCAGACTCACCTTGTCAATGAAGGAGGCGAACTTGTTGTTCAGTGCCTTGATCTGCTCCCGCTCCTGGGCACGCACTTTCTGGATCTCGGGGTCCAGCTCCACGTTGAGGGGAGCCAGGAGGCTCTCATTGACGGTGACCTGGTGGATGCCTCCGGGTGGGCACACAGTTGGGCACATAGGCCCCAGGGCCACACTGCCAAAGATGCTGCCAGCAAAGCCACTGGCCCGACCTCTGCCAAATCCAAAGCCTCCATTCTTCCCACTGCCACTGGCCACGTTGAGGGAAATGCTCCGGGTGCCTCCCAGGCTGTAGAGGCTCCGACTGCCAAAGCCCCCGCTGAGCCCTTTGCCCCCTGCCCTGTAGGAGGACGAGCTGCCTCCAGAAAGCACTGCCGAGCAGCCACTGAAACCCCCCTTGGAGGCAGCTCCAGACTTGCAGGTGAACTGGCGGCTCATGTTGCTGGTAGAGATGGAGCGAGGATGCAGGAGGGAAGAAGGCAGAATCCCGCTAAGGCGTTGCTGGCTGTGCTGAGGACCGGCAGGTGCCTTTATATATGCTTGGCACTGGGCTTGTGGATGGGCAGTCAGGGCTTAATTCGTGGGTTTGGCCTGCCTGGGAGCAAGAAGTCATTTTCTCTATGCTGAGCTAGAGATCAGGCCCTCCCCACCTCTGAAACAACACGAAACCTTCAAATTGCTGGGCTTGCAAGCCTTGCTCATGTAATTTGGGTCTTATCTAATTAACCTGCTGTTATAGGGTAATTTGCCCCAGGCCTCAGCCTCTCCAGGGGGGCGTCACCTGTACTTCACCATCTCTGTTCTGATTAATCTTCCCTGGATGGTTGGCTTCCTCCTGGGGGCTCAGGGAACAGAGAAGGGATGCACTTCCTTGAACAGGGCTGGCCACCTTGTGTCTGGGGGCTCCAACCACAGCTGTGTCCAGAAAGGGAAGATCACTCAGGTGTTCTCCCTCCCCAGCATCCCGGAGACATAACCCACAGAGAACAGCAACTGTCTCAGCTGGGGGTGGGGTGGAGAGACCCTGTCCTTGACACGGGACATAAGCAGCCCATGTCAGAGCCAGCCGTGGGCACATGGCAGCCAGGAGCTTCTAGACCAGATGTTCACACTTCTCCAACACCCATAATATGGCAGGTTGGGGGTTAGGGCAGGGGCAAGCCCTTCATGCACTGAACAATGAGGAAGAGGAGGGGAGGATGGAGCTGGGCAGAGACTCTGCTAGAAGGCAGACAGAGAAGTCAGCAGCCAGCCCGTGGCCTGGGGATTTCAAGGAAAGATTCCGGAATGGTCCATTCCACTGTTTCTGTCTCTCTTACAAAGTGTATTGGCTAATGAGGCTTGGAGCTACCTGTCCAGGTATCACCTGTCCTCAGCTGCTGTCAACATGAGCTCAAACACATGCTGCATGAGCTGAGAAGGAAGCCTCATGGGGCCCTCCCCACGAGTCCAAGCTTCAGTGAAGGCCTCAGTGGGGGTGACCCAGTGAGCGTGATGCCAACCTGCCAGGCAGTCCTATGGTGCCTGCCTCAAGGCTCTGCCTGCTGCCCGCTCCATCCTGGGTTACTGGCTCCTGTGATGGGCCCTAGTCCCCTCATGATCACCACAGTGGGCTCTGCCCCTGGAGATTGCCCTGGCTCAAAGATCCCTGCTGGGACCCCATGGTGGTCTGCCACTCTTGGCTGGCTGGGACACAGTAGGGAGGAGGACCCAGAGACAGATTGGGTTGGGTCTCTCTCTTACTTGTTTTGGGGTAGGCCTGGAATCCATTTCCTTCCCCTCCTCTGCCTCTCTTCCTCATTCCCCCCGCCCGCCCGCCATCTTGCCTTCATCATTCCTACTGAAGTCTCTCTCCCTCCCTTCTCTCTTTCCACCATCTCTCTCCATCCCTCTTTATTTGCTCCTTTCCGACTTCCATATCCATCCTTCCCTCTCACCCCACTTCCTGCTCTCCTCCCAGGTCTTCTGGGACTAGCTCTGCTCACCTCCTCAGCCCTTAGCCTGTGCTTGGATGTGTGGAAGGACGGTGACTCTGTGCTCAGCTCCTGTGATGTACCTCTAAGGCCACACCACATGCCATCTTAGTTTTCCTCTGTTAAGGATGGAGGAAGCTTCTCCAGACCAGAGCCCACCAAGTACACTCCTCCCCCTCCCCCTCCCTCCCTTTCTCCCTTTGGCACACCTTCCCTTAGGGTCCATGGTGTGCCCAGAATTGTACCCCATTCTGGCAGCACAGAAGTTTGTGGAATAATGCCCTAGGCCTCTTGGGCCACGATCCTGGCATGGTGGTCCTCTGTGCATGGTTTTGCTGGCCGTATGTTTCTGTGCCATGCATGGCAGCATCCCAGGCAGCCACCAATGCCCTGCAGCTGCTGCCCCTGCCCCTGCCCCATCGCGCAGCCCCCTTCCTTGCTGCCCCCTGCCTGGCTAAGGACTCCTCACCCACTGGGCTTGCTTCACTTTGCCAAGCTGCTCCTATCCAGCCCAGACTCCTTCTCTCACCATCTCTTCTGACCCAAATTCCTCGGCTCCTCTGAAATCCTGCTTAAAACCCTGAACTCTGCCCCATCCCCTCTCCCCTGCCCCGACTCCTCTGTCCATTGATACCTGCCTGTCAGAAACTGTGTTTGCTGGGGTCTGGGTGAGATCCCACGTACCCAGTGGTGACTCCCTCTCTGCTTCCCCTCAGAGTCCAGTTCCAGCCTCTGAGCATCCCACTGTGAAACTCTTTGTTGGGGAAGCAGCCAAACAGAGATGGTTCACCTACATGGGAGCCCGGGCTCCAGGCACCTGAATTCCATGCCATCACTCAGCAGAGGGGCTTGGCATGGCCTCTCTGAGCCTCAGCTTCCCCAACTATCAATGGAGCAATGAATTCCCATATGGTGGTTATAACGATGACCCATGTTAATCCACATCAAGTGCTCCCTGTGTATCTGGTGCATACTTAATGTCCAATAACTTTTATCAATGACCAAAAATAGGAAATAAGGCAGCACTGGCCTGGCCTCTCCTCCCTCCTTCCTCTCCCAGGGGGCATCTGGATCAGCACATTCCCACACAGTGGCATCAGATGTTGAGGACAGGGAAGGGGTGGTGTCCCCACAGGCCCCAGGCTCTCCACTCAGACCATTCCTGACACTGGATAATGCACCATAAGAAACAATAACAAGAGCCACTGTCTAGTAAGTGCTTGCCAGGCACAAAGCTCAATAGGAAGTTCCCCATAGACACACCTCACATCCATAGTATTGATCCATTTATTAAATTCTTACTGAGCACCTATCAAGTACAAAAGAGGGCAATCCAAAATCTCCTGCCCCAAAAGAACTTAGTCTCTGTGACCCTTCCAATGCAGATGTCCCTGGAAGAAGCAGCTCATCTGACTATTAACGAGTCATTAACACTCTAGTATGAATTAGTTATCAGCACTGGCCATTAGGAAAGAACCACCCCGTGTTGTTGATGAGGACAATGATAGAGGACGGAGCAGGAGAGTGCGGGCCACCCACAGGAAGGGTGGACCTGGCCTAGGGCTCCTGGGATGCTTGTGTTTTGCTGGAGGGAAAAGGGAGGGAGGCAAGAAAACCAGGATAGGCCCCATTTCACCAAGGTTACAAAGGTCCTGCCTCAGCCCCTGTTTTAACTTAGAGCTAGAAATATTGGGGACAGGAGGTGACAGAGTCCCTGCTTTGGGAGGCCTCCTGACCTGGTGGAGACAACACGTGAGCTACCATGTCGCAGCTTCCTGTCCCTCCTGCCCTTCACAGATGGCTATGTGAGAATGGAATTCTGAGCAATTTCTGACCCAGCATGGACACGCTTGAGCCCCAGTTTTACTCTGTAAATAGGTCACAGGCGGAGTGTCAATTAGAGAATCAAAGCCAAGATCTGTAATTTTGTGTCTCTGTACCTGTGATGACGGCCACTTGGACACATTTGTTTATGATCCTTTGGTTCTGATTGGCATGTCTGCTCTACCTGCTCGGTGTTCCCGGATCCCAGGAGCCTCCAGGAGAGGCCCTTAGAGAAAGAAGGGCAAAAGGGCAAGAGAATCCAGTACCACACAAGAGGGCAACTGCTCGGGAAAGATGAAAGCACAGAGAAGAGGCAAGACTTGGGGACAATAAACCCACCAGGGCTGCCTGGAGGAGGGGATTCGGATTCCAGCCTTTTAAGAGATGAGGCTTGGATGGACGGGAAGTGAGAAATAGGAAAGAAGCCCGGGCCGTCAGGAGGCAGGTCATTTATGAAGAAAAATCCCCCCAGACTGGAGCAATCACGAGTGAAGGGTGACCTTGAGTGACCCCAAATCCCAACTGTTCATGTGACAGGGTGAGTGACGGGGAGCCACTGAGGGCTATAGAGCCGGTGGAAACCTAAGCAGTCCATGTTTGAGGAAGCAGAATCTCACTGGCATGTGGGTAGGACTGGTGGATGGTGGATGGGCAGAGGCTGGAGGCACTGAGAGAGAAGCAGCTGGTTCTCTGAGCAAAATAATCGTCTCCAAAATTAGAGAGAATGAGCTGAGCTATTTGAATGACACAGCCCAGGTCCCGCCAGCCCTCCTCAGCACGTGGACCCAGGACACGGCATGTTGTCTACAATTCCTCCCGAAGTCCACCTCCTTGCACCTCCACATCCTCCTGAAGCTTCAGGTAGGAAGTGCCCATAACCCAAGCCAGCTGGGGGGACTGCAGTTCCTGGGGGACTTGGCCACCATCAGAGCCACTCATCTGGGGCAGGACAGCTGCTTGGCAGCAGGTTTGCTCCTGACAAGGCCAAAGGTGAGCTCATCCACAGAAGCTGGGGTGTAAGGACAGGGGAGTGTCCCGCCAGGCACTCAGCTCCATGCCCATTCTGCTGCATCTGGCTGCCTTGGGGGCAGCCCGTGCTTCTGCCTTGTTTAGCTCGGTGGCCAGTCATTTGGACTTGGCCAGTCATCTCCTTCCTCCCCACCCCGACCTCTGTTGAAGGGTATAGACTTGGGACCCGAGAACCAGGTTTTGGTCCCGCCTCAGTCACTCAGGAACCGTGTGACCATGGCAGGTCTGCTACCTTCCCAAGCCTCTGTTTCCATATCTCTAAGAAGGGGGCACCAACCCCTGCTCCACCTACTTCCCGAGGAGGATGGGAGGTGCTTTATAAATAACCATAATGACACTGCGGCTGCTGGTAGCAGCTACCACTGGGCAATGTTCACTCTGCCCTTCACGTAGACTAATTCATTTAATCCTCACAACAGCCCTAGGAGGTGGGTACCATTATTATCCCCACTTTACAGATGAAGATACCGAGGCCCAAGGAAGTGAAGCAATGTATTCAAGGTTGCACAGCTAGTGCTTGACCCAGGGTTCAGACCCAGGCAGTCTGGCTGCGGGCTGTTTCTTGGCCACCAACTGTCCTAGCTGTCCTGACTTCCTGGTGCATAAACATAGAGAGCCAGTGCCTGCCACAGTCCAGGTGCACACGTCCACCTGTCCTTCCACAGCCTCTGAATTCCGTTCTCCAATGTCCCTCTGGCACCTGAACCATAGTGGAAAACACTGAGCTCATCACTCTCTATCCCAAATGGGCTCCCTCCCCCTAGTGCCCGTGCCCCCGACTCCTGGTTGTCCCAGGAGTGGACAACACTTGCCGTGGAATGCAGGGACTCCAGCTAAGGGCCGAGTGAGGGAGTTATTCATTCATTCACTGTCCCTGACGCCATGAAAGCAGGAGAGCTTGTGACTAGTTGGGTTGAGAGCACATCCCTTCTCTAAGGCAGGAGGATGGACAAGGGGACTTTTCAAGATCACAAAAGATGATTTTCTTTTTCTTTTTTTTAATATTTGTGCTTTTTAGATATACATGACAGTAGAATGTATTTTGACATATGATACCTACATGGAGTATAACTTATTCTAATTAGGATCCCAGTGTTGTGGTTGGGCATGATGTGGAGTTACACTGGTCGTGTATTCATATTTGAACACAGGAAAGCTACGTCCGATTCATTCTACTGTCTCCTGTTCCTATTCACCCTCCCTTCCCTTCATTCCCCTTTGTCTAATCTGATGAACTTCTATTCTTCCCTCTCCCCATTTATTGTGTGTTAGCATAGGCATATCAGAGAGAACATTCGGACTTTCTTTGTTGTTGTTGTTTGTTTGTTTTTTGTTTTGGGCGGTTTTGGGGGTTTTTTTGTTGTTGTTATTGTTTTTTGGCTTATTTCACTTAGCATGATAGTCTCCAGTTTCACTCATTTATCAGCAAATACTATAATTTTATTATTCTTTATGGCTGAGTAATATTCCATTGTGTGTGTGTATACACATTTTCTTTAACAAAAGATACTTTTCAATGAGACTTTCTCCACCAACAAATTCAGATACTCAGTTAAAGCCTCCTGCTACCCTAAGTTTGAAACATGGAGAATATTTGTAAGATCAGAAAACAGGAAGACCATGGCCGAGGGGGAGGCACTGGGAGAAGCTGCAAGAAGGATAGATGAGGTTCCAGGGGACCATGCACAGTGCTGTGACTAGGCATCTTCTGTGTTCATTCAACATTTGCTGAGCTGCATTCTGTGCCAGTACCTGCCGCAAACAGGGACAGGGGAAGGCACAGGCTGGCTTCAAGGATTTCTCCATGATTAGAGGTCTGCCATTGCTGAGACTTGTAGCTTTTGTTCAATCCCAGGTGGAGAGAAGGTTCTAGCAACATTTGGGTTTTGTGCCCACTTTAGCTGGAAAGCAAGATAGAGTGGGGTTGGGATCTTCAGCAAGATAGATATTCAAAATCCTGGTCCAAGTAATGCAGAGGCCAGGACCTTAGGAGTTGAAGGAAAGGGATGTTGCCATTCCTTGGGCTTCAATTGCTTCAACTCAACAACCAACATCCATCAACAGCGATGATGTTAGACACACAGGGCTGTGAATGGTTCTCCATGACCAAAGCCTGAGACACAGCAGTTAGTTAAACAAGCCCTTCATTTGCTGGCGGAGTTTTGGCTGCACTTATCTGGGCCACACAGAGATGTCCAGAGGATGGGCAGCTCTTGGCCATTAGAAGTCCAGCTCCTCAGAGGCCCCCAAGACTTCCAGGCTTGTCCTGGGCCAGTCAAATAAAGGGTAGGTTGTCTCTGTCCCTTTTTGGCTCTGGATGGCTCTACCTATCCTTATACCAGGTTTTCAGGTGCCATATAGGAAAGGCTGGGGACACAGTCCAGGGACATGGCTTCTCTGGCCTCTTCTCTGCTATCCTTCCAAATTTTATTTTTATTTTTTATTTAGATGAAATTTACATAAAACGAACCATTTTAAATTGAATATTTCAGTGACATTTGGTATATTCACAACATTGTCCCAGTACCTCTGTCTAGTTCCAGAACATTTCCATTACCCCCAAAGGAAATTCTACACCCATTGGTAACCCACCCCCACCCACCCCTTTGCCTACCTCTGCAACCGCCAACCTACAACCTGTCTGACTTTGTCTCAGCTGGACATTTCATATGAATGGATCATACAAAATGTGATTTTTTTGCCTGACTTCTTTCAATTAGCATAATAGTTTTGAGTTTTATCAATGTAGAATGTATCAATATGGCATTCTTTTTATGGCTAAGTAATATTCCATTGTATATATATACTGTATCACGATTTTCCTGCCATTCACTCATTGACGGACATTTGGGCTGTTTCCATCTTTGGCAATGAGGAGTAGTGTTTCTCTGAACATGTGTGTGTTTATTGTTTGAACATCCGATTTTAATTCTTTTGGATATATCTCTAGGAGTGGCACTGCTGGGTCATGTAGCAATTCTGAGGACCTGCTAAACTACTTCCCACAGAGGCTGATCATTTGATATTCCAACCAGCAACATAAAGGGGTTCCAACTTTTCCACATCCTCACCAATATTTATTTATTTTTTATTTTTTTGACTATCATTATAGTTAGCCGAGTGGGTGTAAATTGATACCTTGATGTGTTTCAGTTCTACTTCCTTATTGACTAATCACCTTGAACATCTTTTCCTGTGCTCATGGCTATTTGTACATCTTCTTTGTATAAGAGTCTATTGAAGTTCTTCCCCTATTCTTTAACTGGATTGTTTCCTCTTGTTGAATTCTAAGATTTCCTTATATTTTCTGGAGACACCTTTATTAGATAAATAATTTGCAATTTTTTTCCATTCTATAGGTTGTCTTTTCACTTTCTGGACAATGTCCTTTCATGGATACGAAGTCCAATGTATCCATTTTATCTTTTGTGACTAAACTTTTGTATCACATCTAATAATTCATTGTCAAATCCAAAGTCATGAAGATTTACTCCTCTATTTTCTTCTAAGAGCTTTATAATTTTAGCTCTTATATTTAAATTATTAATCCATTGTGACTCATTTTTGTATGTGATGTGAAGTAAGGGTACAACATGTTTTTTTTGGCACATGGATACCCAATTGTCCCAGGACCATTTATTAAAGAATATTTGTCCCTTTGAATAGTCTTTGCATCCTTGTCAAAATAGCCATCTGTGTTTTTTTTAATTTTTTTTAAATTTTTTTATTGTTGGTTGTTCAAAACATTACATAGTTCTTGATATATCATATTTCACACTTTGATTCAAGTGGGTTATGAATTGAAGTCAACATTCACCTCTGGTCCTGCCTCATGCTTTCTCCTCCTGACATTCAGAGAAATATCCAAGTTGAGTCCTTAAGCAGGAATACAGTCACTCTATACTCAGGACCTTAACTAAGCCCAGATGGTGAAGAGTGTCCATTTCGCAGGTAGTTTAGGTGGGCTCAGGAGGCAGCCCCTCCATCCTCCTCAACACCAAGGGAGCACACAGGGCATCACATCTACTTAGCCCTGGCCCTTCCCCTGTGCACCGGATGTAGCCCTCCTGCCTCACAGCCACACCAGGGCAGGTACAGCCAGTAGTCTGAGGCATACCTGCCTTGAGACCTTAGAAGAGATGATCTGATCAAGGAAGTGACTTTACCAATGGCTTGTGTATTCCTCTAAAAGCTATTTCAGGTTGTGAGTCCCATTTACAACCCCTGCTACTACAGCCCCTCTTACTGGGTCACAGACTGGTCTTTTGGAAAGTCCGAGTGTCAGTCCTGTAAAGACCCTAGGGGTATCTGGTCCTGAGACCCTTACCCTGGGGTGCAGGACTCAAGGAGGCCAGGATGGGCCGTGGGAGTCTATGAACCTCTGAACATGCAGACACGATTCACTACACTCTGAGCTTTCATTAGATCCCAAAGGGGCCCCTGACCCACAAGGTTAAGAACCCCTGAGGTGACCAGCTAGTGGCAGAGCTGGATGGAACTCCCATAGTCCCTAGGGCACTAGTCTAGTACCCACAGTGATAACAGCAGTGACATCAAAGAGAGGCATTTGGGCAGAAAGCCCACCAGATTCCTGTGCTCTGTGCCCTCAGGGATTCCTAAATATGCCAAGGCCCAAGGAGGTAATGGAGGCCTCTTCTTGGGCCCAGAAAACCCCTGCCTCTCACGCCCGCACCATCATCCAGAGGCCTGTAGGAGCAAAGGCCTCTGAGCATTCTTGTAACACAGACTGATTAGAAAGGTGACTAGGAAGCTAAATTCTGCCAGCCAAAGCTGAGAGACTTGGAAACACACCCAGCCCCACCACTGATTTCAGAAAATCTGAGACTTCCCAGCCCTCACCCACATCCAGGCCTGCAGTGATGGCATGCTTGAAGAGCTCCTCCAGGAGTCTAGGGCCATTTTCCGATGAACTGATGAATCTCTCCTCTTCTAGGAAACTTCCTTGCTTAGCCTCCCCATTTGGACACCTCTTAACACTGTGGCACTAAGCCACCTTCCTCTGGTTTGTACAGTGCACCTGTTTCTCCCAGCAGCCTGAGGTCACCTACTGAGCAGCTCGGAACCTGGGCAGGTGGAACCATCATCAGAGAGGGTAGGACATTTGGAGAGACTGACGAGCTGACAAGAGTGCACCTTTGACATCACTCAAGGGCAGTTTATTGAATATACAGCAGAAATTCAGAGTCCTTAATTCAAACACAGTGGGACTAGGTGATGCCATTCTTAGCAATATTTATGTCACACACCACGACTTCTGGGTGGGTGGTACCACCTAGAGACAAGATCAAGTCCACTCACTAGACTCATGGCAATAGGAACTGAGAGTCAGAAGCCACCATAGGACCCAGCCCCAGAGGAAGAACCAAAGATCGATCACACCCCAGTCCTGACAAAAGGCAGCGTGGTTTTGCAGCCCTGATCAGAACCATGAACTTGACTCTCCCTCTGTTAAAGAGGCAGTGACATCCTATGGAAAGAGCATGGACCCCTGAGTCAGCCAGGCCTGAGCCGGCAAGTAGGTGGGTAACTGGGACAAATTCTATAGCCCTCAGAGGATCAGGCCCCTGTCTGTCCCAAGGATGTTGACTGTGCCTTCCCCAAGGATGGGCTGACTAGAGGCAGCGCATGGAGGGTGCCTGGTGCACAGTAGGTGCTGACTATGGACGTAACCATGGATTAAAAGGGCAGTGAGTGGCCCAGGGACACAGGGGTGGAAAATCCCCAGGTCTCCTTCACTTGGCTTTGTGAATAGGGGTGCACCTTGAGGTCTGAGAATGTATACATTTTCTACTAAATAATAGTCATGCCATAAAGATCTTTCCAGAAGGGCAGGGACTGGAAGGCTGCCTTACTTCTCACCTTCTGGTCGCACAGCTCGGGGTTCACCCCACCATGCTGGCAGGAGTAGCAAAACCTCTTGGACAATGGAGAACTTGACCTAAGCGCAGAAGAAAATCTATCTTCCTCCCTCCCCCCACCCCTCTCTGCATGACCATTCCTTCCTACTGCAGGCCAATGGCTTGTGTATTCCTCTAAAAGCTATTTCAGGTTGTGAGCCCCATTCCCCATCAGCCTCAGAGCTGATCATGGCTTGGGCTTCCAAAGCCTCCTGCCAGCTGAAGGCAGTGGGGAAAATGAGAAGTCCCCAGGTCTGCACAGGACCTACTGACACACGAGGGTGACCACTGATAAGCACTTGAAAGTAAGATGAGGTGTGATGTGGGTAGCTGAGTGAACTATAGACAGTCCTAGAACTCGGAGACAGAGGATTCAGGTGTGACAGGCATCTTTGGCTCTGGCCAAGGCATCCTTTCTTCCAGGTGCTGAGGTGAGCAGGGCAGTGGGCTTATCGGGTGGTCTTCCTGGCTGGGGTGCTGGCTGGGGCACTCTTGCCCTGGGACTCCTTGAGGTCTCCCGCTCGTGCCCCTTGGGTCTTGGTCTGGCTGCTTCTGGTGCTGCTGGCACTACCGGCCCCAAGGTCAGCACTCACCGAGCTGGGTTGGTAACCACAGTAACCGTAATTGCTGCTACTGATGACAGCTGAGGAGGAAGGGCCAAGAGCAGGGGAGGGGTGAGCAGGTGTCAGTTAACCAAGGATGACCCCCTACAGTAACTGCTGTCTCCTCTGAGGACTCCCTGTTTAATCCCACGACAGTGGTCTTCAGTCAAGACACACAACAATGTCTGAGAGCCTGTCACCTGCTAGATGTAAAGGGAGGACACATAGGATAGACAAAGACCCTGCTCTCCTAGACATCCCTATTCCCACCCTTTCCTCTAGATGATAGTGCCACAGGGAGGAGCCAGCAGGGAGGGGTAGACATGATTTCAGTCACTGCTGTCAGGGGACAAAAGGGAATAGGCCTGCTCTGAAGCTAGAGAAACTTCACAAGGCAGTAACAAAAACTTCCAGATGAAATGAGACAATAAGCAAAGGTGCCATCACCTCTGGGTCTCAGGGTCCCTGGCTTTCCCAGCCCAACCCCTTTTCCCAAGGATACTCACAGATGCTAACAGAGGATGGATTCTCCCCAGACATCCTGCAAGACAGAAAAATAAAGGATAAAACCTCAGGGTCTAGATTCAGCTATGCCTTAATGGGCTCTTGCTCTTATGTGTAATCATTTTAATCCATCCTTATAACAACTCAGGTGGAGATTACAACCTCTATCTTACAGATGAGAAAATGGAGACAGGGAAGGACTTACCAGGATCAGACAGCTGGCATGTGGCACAGCCAGTCACTGCACCCAGGCCTGCCTGACCCCAGGGGCTCTGTTCAGACACCACAGCCACCTGCACACTTGACCCACATCTGACACCCCGGCAGGACCCTGTAGCTGAGTCCACCTGCAACCCCCCCCCCTCCACAATTGCCATGTCACCAGCACTATCGTTCTCATCTTCTAGCTCCCAGCAGCCCGTCAGCCAGATGGAGAGTCCACAGCCCCTCCCCCCTCAGGATCAGAGTGCTGTCCTGTGCCCCTTACCTGCACTCTTCGCCCTCCAGCAGCTTGCGGTAGGTGGCGATCTCAATGTCCAGGGATAGCTTCAGGCTCATGAGCTCCTGGTATTCACGCATCATCCGGGCCAGCTCCTCCTTGGCCTGGTGCAGGGCTCCCTCCAGCTCGTCCAGCTTGGCCCGGGCATCCTTAAGGGCATTGTCCCCTCGCTGCTCAGCATCCGCAATGGATGTCTCCAGGTTAGAGCACTGAGGGGCAGAGGGAGAGGAGATCAGCATAAAAGAACGTTGAGATCACAGGGTTAAGGAGCCCGACTCCCTCATTTTACAGATGAGGCCCAAGGTGACAGCTAGGAAGAGCCAGAGCCAACACCAGAACATGGGGCTCCTCTTTTGTGTGTGTGTTGGGGGTGGGGGGGGAGTACTGAGGATTGAGCCCAGGGCACTTTACCACTGAGCCACATCCCCAGCCCTTTTTATTTTTTATTTTGAGACAGGGTCCCACTAAGTTGTCCAGGCTCGCCTTGAACTTGCCAAGTCTGCCTTGGAGCTTGCAATCTTCTTGCCTCAGCTCCTGAGTCACTGGGATTATAGGTGTGTGCCACTGCTCCCAGTTTCCTCTACTTTTTATTGTGGGTGAATGTTTAAAGGAGTTGTCCTGGGAAGCCACAGGAGCAGGTGCATTTCAGAGGACAGAAAGAAAACTCAGTGCTTGAAAAAGCTGTCTAATGCCTGAGTTGAAGGCTACCAATGGCTATAGGTTCAAGGACAACAGATGAGGAGAATCATGCCTAAGTCTCCAAGCAGTTCACCCCTAATGATCAGGCAGCATGCCCAGGGCCCTCACTGTGGCTGGACCCCTCCTTCCTGTTAGCAGCAAGAGTGTGTCTGGATTCCTCCGGCACTCTGCAGGGAGGGTCTGCCTAACTGCTCCTGCATGTGACCTGAATGGGGGAGGTCACTTTCCCTTAGAACAGCAGACCCTAACTTACAGCCAAAACCTCAAAAGCTGGTCTCTGCCAAGCACCCGGGGCACTGTAATGCCAGGTACTAGCAGGGGAGGAGGAGCAGTCCTCACAGAGTCTGTGAACCAGCCAGCTGTGGGCCTTAAAGCTGTCCCTGAGCCCCCTACATTGCATGCATGTTGTGGGGCACAGGGAGGATAATGGTCTCTAGCCTGTTGGCTAACTGTCACTTGTCAGCTGACCTGGCCTCTTCTGGAGGCCCCAAGAAGCATCTTTCTGCCTCTAAAGTCATCAGCCTATGAAACAGCATTTAGGATTTGCTACTCTCACATAAGACAGGATCCCCCAGGGTAAAATGGAAATGGTCCCATGGACAGGGAAGAGGATCCAGGAGGGATTCATTTGTTGCCATGACCCTCCTTCACCAGGACCATGCCCTGCCCTGAGGGCAGGAACTTGACATGGCCACAGAGAGCCCTGACACATGTCCCATACTCCCCACCCATGTTCCATGCCCAGTGGAAGCAGGAGGCACATGGGAAACCCCTAGAGGGGCATACTTGAGTACTCGTGGGCAGGTGTGTTAGACACAAGAGAAATTCTGAATAAGCGGACACGTGGACTTGAATCCTGACCCCAATACTGAGTAGCTGGGGCCCATGGCAAGTCAATTCCTCCAGTCCCTCTTGACTCATCTGTAAACTGGGGGGAGTGGAAGAATAGGCTCAAATCCTCCCAATCCTGATGACAGCAACACAAGGCAGGGTGGGGGAGAAGAACCGTAATGTCCCAGGGGCTCCTAAGCCCAGGAGAGGGAACTAGCTTCTTCTTAAAGGTTGACTCCAGTATCTCCATCACAGAAAGGAAACTAAGTCTCAGTGGTCTTTGCAGGGTAGTAGCTGCCCACCTGCTTCTTCACGTTGGTAATGTCACAGCGGATCCTCTGGATGAGTCGGTTTAGCTCTGACATCTCGTTCCTGGTGTGTTTGAGGTCATCTCCATGCCTGCCAGCTGCCAGCTGCAGCTCTTGGATCTAGTGTTCCAGGGATGGGAGGGGAGTGATGAGACAGGCAGGGAGGGGTCCTGGGCAAACACCCCCCCCACCAGGCTGAGCCAGGGCGACTCTAGAGCAGGTGCTAAAGAAGCTAGCACCTGGGCATCCTTACAGCTCTGAGCAAGAAGTTCACCCCGTTCTCTAAGCAGAACCTATCTGCAATCCCTTGCAACTCACATTTATTAAGCACTTCCCAGCGTGAGAAGAGCCCTGTCCCTCGCTTTCTCTCATTTATCACATAGGCCTACAGGCATTTTCTTAAAGACCAGCTTCTGTCGCAGGTACCCAGCAGTGAGTGGGACAGGTAAGGTCCCCATCCTCCTAAGTCTTTCATTCTCCTGTGGCATTTTCTTGGTCATGGGGGCAGAGAGGAGGGAAGCCCAGGGTTCCGTGTACCCTTGAGGGGGTCACAGTGCAGGATGGGTGGAATTAGTGGCTTCACTCTTCCCTGTGCCCAGTCCTCTGGGAAACAGGGAATGGCATGGCCATGGACAGGACAAGAGACAGGATAAGACATGCAGATGGCCGACACCCCCATCCTTGCTGTGAATTGTGCTATAGTTTAGATCTGGAATGTCCCCAAAGGCCCAAGAGGCTTTGTCCTCAGCTTGGTGCTACTGAGGTGTGGAAGAGTTAGAAGGTGGGGCCTAGTGGAAGGAAGTTAGGTCTTTGGGGGTGTGCCTTTTGGCAGGATATGGAGACCCCTGTCCCTCCTCTCTGTGCTTGCTTCCATGAGCAGCCTCCTTGCCTTATCTACCCCCACCCCACCCCCACCCAGTGTACTGTGTCACCACAGGCCCAAAGCAATAGGGCCGAGTAACCATAAACTAAAACTTCTGAAATCATGAGCCAAAATAAACTTTTCCCCTTTTTGTAAGTTGATTTTCTCAGGCATTTTGTCACAGAGAAGGAAAGCTGACTAGCAGAGGTGGGATCTAATGGTTGTGTGAAAAGGAGCATGAGAGCAGGGGCCCTGGAGGAGATTCCAGTAAGGATTTTCCCATAAGACAGCCCCAAAGAGTCTTACCCAGCACATAATTTCATTATTTGGAACACTCCTAGAATTTCACTTGCTCTTGAACATCTTCCCACACCCATCAGAAAAGAGCTCAGGGCCTCCCCTGCTCTCACTCCCCACCCAACCTCAGCTTGCCTATAGCTACTCTGTGTTTGTGACTCTCCTTCTGCTCTATGGCAGATGCCCCCAACCCTGAAAATGCATTTGTTTTACAATAAGAACACATCATTCTCTCCTCTTTTGAGGATTGCTTGTCCCTCTCTAGTGAGTACGTCCATGCATACCAGTTTCCTGATTTATCTTTGATAATACTGTCTGCTGAGACTTTTCAGCATTGAACCCACTGGTTATAACCCTTCTTCATTGAATCTACAGTGTCCTGGGAAGGCCACCTCTCACATTCACAGGTGGAGATCACCCTTCCCAGGAAGGAGGGAGACCCACCCAGTGCCCACCTTGGTCTGGTACAGAGCCTCGGCTTCAGCCTTGCTCTTCAGGGCGATGTCTTCATAGTGGGCGCGGACCTCGGCAATGATGCTGTCCAGGTCCAGGTCCCGGTTGTTGTCCATGGACAGGATGACAGAGGTCTCACTAGCATGAGTCTGGATCTGGGCGATTTCCTAGAATGAGAGATGAGGACAGAGTCAAGGCCCCAGCTTCCTTCCTGTGTCCCATGAGTCTTCTAGGCCTGTGTTCCCTGGAGAATGGGTCACTGGGTTCCACAGGGACAAAGTGGGGTAGTGTCTGCTGAAGATGTCTGAAGAGCCAAAGGAAAACAGCTCGCAGCAGCAGGCAGCAGGAGGAAGAATGAATTCCCTACAGTTCCACCCAACCTAAGAAGCTGTGCATTAGTAGGACCTCACAGGGTCATTTCTCCTGCCTGCGGGCAAGACCACTACCATGGCCCAGATCAACGGCCTCCTATGTGCACAGCCTCCTATCAGCACTCCAGGGACAGGACGCTGTACTTTCATGGTCAACTAGTGCAGGAATTTGCACCTTGCCACCAAAACATCCCTCCCTATTGTGACCTCCTTCCTCTCCTGGAAGAGTCAGGGGAAGCCCTCAGCTGCAAGGAGACAGAGCAGAGCTGGGGAGGGGCATCCTCACCGCGTCATACAGACACTTCAGGAACTTGATGTCTTTGTCCAGAGAGTCCACTTTGGCCTGAAGCTCCACTTTGACCGTGTAGGCTGCGTCTGCATCCTGCAGAGGGACAGCCACAGCCACGGATCAATACAACCCTAACCCTAACCTAAGCTGCTCTTCCTCTGACCCTGTCCCCAAAGCCACCTGACTTTACTATTATTATTATTTTATTATTATTATTATTATTATTATTATTATTTGCCCACAGGGAAGCACGTTGATGAACAGAATCACTCAGCATCAGTTTCTTCTCAGACTCACTGCATCTTTGGGAACTGGCAAAGCGGGTGGGGACTGCACTTCCTCTGCTGCGTATGGAGAACACTAAGTCCAGAGAGGTGCTGAGTGCCCTCAGGTCACACAGAAGGGCACGCTGAACCAGGGCTTCCTGTTCCCATCCCAGAATTCTCTCCCTTCTGTCCCTATCTTGTCTCCTGTGTGTGTCCTTCCTCTCTAACTTGCTGGAGGCCAGAACTAGGACCCTAACCATGTTAAGACACCAGCCCCCTCTCCAGGTGGCCTGGGCTGAAGCCCTGAGCAGAGTTGCTTAAGATAGGGGCAGAAGAGACCACAGGCTCCTCTCTCCTCACCTTCTTGAGCACCACAAACTCATTCTCCGCTGCAGTGCGCCGGTTAATCTCCACCTCATACCTGCGGGCAGGGAGAGAAGATGGCAGAAGCTCAGCCCTCTCAGCCAAGTAGTCTCTTCTTCTGCTGGCCAGGTAAATGCCCAGGCTGCAGAGTCCCTGGGATGAGCACTGAGGCTAGTGGTAGGTGTAAGAATCCCCTGGATTATCTGACTTCTGTGCTTCTGCTGCACCCTAGGAAAATACCCAGGTGCCTATGGGGCTTTCCAAATTATTGGGTCAATAAGCATAGGCCCCTCTATCCACCAGCTAGGGCCTTCTCACCAAACAGGGTGGGGCTTTCCCCCATAACCAGAGAAGGGACATGAGCTCCTGATCCTGGAATTGACTCCCTCACCTCTGAAAAAGTGGTTCAGAGATTAGGTACATGACCCCTGACCTTTGGCAGGTCCTGCTCACCTCTTCTTGTAGTCCTCCACCACGTCCCGCATGTTCCGCAGCTCCGAGTCCAGCCTCACCCTGTCCCCAGACAGGGTCTCCAGCTGTTTCCGCAGGCTGCTGATGTGGCCCTCATAAATGGGCTCCAGGTTCTTCCTACAGTTGTTCAGGTCCAGCTGCTGCAGCAGCTCCCACTTGGTCTCCAGCACCTGGTTCTGCTGTTCCAGGAACCGCACCTGGAACCCAAACCAATGGCCACCTGGAACCACAGGGATGCTCTCAGGCTCCCTGAGAACCATTGACTCTCCAGATTAAGGGGATTTTTGTAAAGTCCTTTGTCTCCAGTTCTGACTCACTGACCTTGGCATCTGCTGCAAAAATGACCCTTTACAGGTTCTCGCTCCCTCACCTCTGGACTACCAGTCCCTGAAAACTCAAAGGCACCACAGCTTTCTTCTGTTGCCTACTCTGGTCCCAAGAGATACTTTTTCATATCTCAGCTAAGTGTTTCTTCCTGTGCTCTGAGTTCTTCCTTCGGAACAGCGTTTGATTCTCTTAGCCCTTCATGTTCTTCGGAGAGCTGGGGACCTACCCAGCTGTCCCCAGGAGCCCACCACTGCTTTCTCAAGGTAGGGCTACCCTCTGCCCAATTTCCCACCCTTCTCTGTATAATCCCCAAAGAAGACAACTCATTCATTCATTCCGTTGTTCTACCTGCCTTGCAAATCTGTCAAATCTGTTCTCTGTCCCTTATGATGAGGGAGCCCCTCCTGAGGCCCAGCTACACCCTTCCATCCGTGTTGCCCAGCCCTTTCCCAGGCATTAAGGAAATTTCTCCTACCTCATTGAACCACCTTCTCCTCCTCCTGTTAGACCCACCTTGTCAATGAAGGAAGCAAACTTGTCATTCAGAGCCTTGATCTGTTCCCGCTCCTGGGCGCGCACTTTCTGAATTTCAGGGTCCAGCTCCACGTTGAGGGGGGCCAGGAGGTTCTTGTTGACAGTGACCTGGTGGATGCCCCCAGGCAGGCACACAGAGGCACACGAGGGCCCCAAGGCCACACTGCCAAACATACTTCCAGCAAAGCCGCTGGCCCGGCCCCCTCCATACCCAGAGCCATGCCCAAAGCTGTACCCTCCAGCCCGAACGCCACTGCCAGCCACGTTGAAAGAAATATGCCGATTCCCTCCAAGACTGTAGAGGCTCCGGCTGCCAAAGCCAGCCCCAGCCCCTTGGCCAACAGTGCGGTAAGAGGCCAAGTTGCCCACTGTCTTCCTTGGCACCACTGCAGAATGCACGCTGAAGCTGCCCTTGTCACCACCGGACTTGAAGTTCAGTTGCCGACTCATGGTGGGGAAGAGGAAGCCGACCGAGTGGGAGAAACTCAGTTGCCAGGGGCTAGACAGCACGAGGCTGGGGCAGCCAGAGCGCTGCCTCCTTTTATCCCTGCCGAGCCCAGGCCCCCGGAACAGGGCGGCTCTGTGCCATCTCCCCTGCCCCTGCCGAAGGGCCGGGGGGCCATGGGCAATTTGCAGAACAAAGAACTCCAAGCCCTTTGCAGCAACAAAGCCCTTCTGATAGCAAGTGGAACATGCTGCCCTTGCACACTGGAGTGGTCTAATTTGGAGTTTATCTGTGCTCCCTAATTAGGGGCCTGGAGAGTTATCCCCTCCCGAGATCTCCCAGCTCTGTTTTGCCAGCGCTGCCTCCTTCTTGCTTATCTATCATCAAGGAGCAGGAGGAAAGCGAGGTTTTATCCAGAGAGTGCTCATCTGGACACTCCAGGTTTATTCCCAAAGGAAACCATCTTCCTGGTATCCATTCTTGCTGAGGAACTGAGGTTCTTAAGCCAGAGAAAAGAAGATTTGGAAAGGAGATTCTTCTTGGAAAGGCATCCTCAAAGATCTGGAAAGAAGCTCCACAGAGCCACTCTCAGGGTCATGCTAAGGATCACAGCTGTCTGGCAATGGAGTGGACCTGAGAAAGGAGGGTAGAAAGGAGCAGGTAGCAGCTGCCTCAGCCCCTGCAGAGATGTTGTCTGGGGATTTCTGTATTAGGCAGGGACAGTCTGGCTTGTAGTGACCTCAAATTTGCTTTTTTTAACAGTGAGAAGCTTTTCCGACAGCCAGCATGTCCTCCGGTGGAATTTTCTTTCCTGGATAAGCTTATCAGTCCTATCCTGGAAAGCCAGGCAGGGGCTGGACATCAGCTCATCTCTCCCTGTGTAGAACGCCCCCTATGGGAAGCCCTAAGTTCCACTGTTGGGATCAGGGTGGGCTGCTCTGCCAATGTCCTGATCACTGTCAGGAGCAACTCAATTTTAGAACAGGAAATATCAGCCCTTTATAGCTCAGGTAGTCCTGATGGAGTGGCATGTTTAAAAATTATTTCAAACCTAGGTATGTGGTAGCTGTCCTACTGCAGGACGCTGACCACGACCTATAACTCTATCAGGGACCTTGACTGTTGGCATCAGGCAGAAGATAGCAGACAGCTGCTCCCACTGTTGGAGTGCAGACAGGAAGGATGAGCAAGGCAGGGAGATATGGAGGCTGGAACCTGCTTCAGAGGACTTCCCCTTCAATCCTTGAAGCAGCAGTGGACCTGCCTCCCAGCTTTCCTGGCAGGGCCTGACCCTCGGGCCAGGGAGGGCACAATTGAAATGGTGGCTTGGGGTTTTCTAAGCCTGATTGAGGGTTCACAGTTGAATGTTTGCTTCCTGCTGGGCAGATGCTGGCTTTGCCTCCTTTCTGATGTGACAATGTCAACAAATCATGTAAATTCCTCAGCCAAGGGGAGGGGGGTGATTGACATATGGTCCCAGTCCCTAAGGAGCCTGCAGGCCAATGAGAGGGATCTGAACCAAGAACTTAAACCAGAGCCAGAGTCACAGAAGGGCACTCTGAACTATGGAACAGAGGTTGCAGAGGAGGAGTGGCTACTTTGGATGGGGTTTTAGGAGCCTCCTGAAAGCTGGGCTTAGTATCCCCCAAAGTGCTCATCACAGGGGCTGCCTTAAAGGAGCAGAGGTTACAGAATGACTTCCAGCGATAGTAGCAGTGGGGGCAGCAGTAAGATGATCTCAGTAATAGTGTTAACAGAGGAGCCAAGGCCTATGGTTCACTGCATTTCCATGCCAGGATTCTGCCAGGCGATACATGTATCTATAATTTAGCCCTCACATTGCTAAATTTATTTACAGTTGAGGAAACTGATGTTTAGTGCCATTAAGGAGCTTGCTCAAGGTCACTCAGCTATTCAATCAGAGCTGAGACTGGAGTTCAAGTACACCTGGTGTCAAAGCCCATGTTCCTAACCTATGTGACAGAGGCAAAGAGGCAGAGGCTTCCTGGTGTGAGCAGCAGGCATGGCAGTGTGGGATGAGTCCCTCTTGATAATGTTTTTCTTTTCTTGAATTTTGATACCTGGGATTGAACCCAGGGATGCTTAACCACTGAGCCACATGCCCAGCCCTTTTTTAAAATATTTTATTTAGAGACAGGGTCTCACTGAGTTGCTTAGGGCCTTGCTTAGTTGCCAAGGCTGGCTTTTGAATTCACAATCCTCCTGCCTCAGCCTCCTGAGCCGCTGGGGTTACAGGCTCGTGCCACCACACTCAGCTCTTAGGTTTTTGAGTCAAGTGTGATGTGAGGGGAAAGAGAGGCTGCCACAGAATCAGGGGCCTGTGACAGGTGGTAGCTTAGGATTAGATATCACTCCAGAGTCCTGAGACAAATTTAGCCAAAATAGGAGTGGGCAGAGGGAAGGAAAAAAGTCTCCTTCCTGAAGGGCTGTCATATTCTAGAAGCCCCAGTAGCTGGCCCTTCACCCCAGGATCCCAAAGGGAAATAAACCTGGTTCTGATCATGGCAGTCTCCTGGGCCCATTTTTGCATCCCATCTGCCTGGCTGAGCGTGAGCCCCAATGTGCGGGAGAGCTAAGCCTCTTACTGAGGACCCATAACAGAGCCTTTACAAAGTAGGAAAGTCTGGATCCTCAAATTGAGAAAGACTTAGGATAAACCCAAGGCAGATTTCCAGGTGCCCATGAAAATGTGGGAACATGAACTAAACCCACCCATGCTCAGAAACCATGGGCTGGAGGCAGTTACTGAGTTCCCCCCGTAGGCCAGGCCCTGTGCTGGGGAGTGTCAGCAAGGACGTAATGATGGTGATGGGGATGACACTGATGGTGGTGGTGACAGAGAAGGACTAGGCAGAGGTGGAGGGGATTTCCCCACAGCAGTGGTGTGATCATGGCCACACAGAAATGCCCTCTCTAACAGGTGCCCAGGGGGCACAATTGCAGGGAACTGCGTTTGGCCCAGGCAGGAAGATCTCCACAGTTCCAGCCCTCTCCATGTTGGCTACCCTTTCATCACTCACCACACACTACACCCTGCTCTTGGAGTTCATTGGACTAATTTTTGTCCATGGCCTGAAGAAATTGATTCATTCAATAGGTAGGAATGACTACGTGTTCAGTTCTATGCTAGACATGGAGAGAGATGTCTAAGATACTGTCTTTCTCCTCTAGGAAGTTAACCAAACTGAAGAGACAAAATATAAGCACATTAAAATTGTTCCATTGTAATTGTTATCGTTTTCATTCTGCATAGCTGTGTTGGATTATAGACAAAAACGAGTAACTCCGATGAGCTATTACTGAAATTCTGATTTTTTAAAAAATCGCCTAAAATGTGCTTTTTGATTATCCTAAGTCATCACCAGCCTAAACAAACAAACAAAACCAGAACAAGACAGATGTGTGGCTGTTTGGAGTGAGGGGTGGGAGGTAGGCCAACCTGGGCAGGTACGTGGAGCATCCCTGAAGCAGTGGGAGCCCAGGTGGGCTGTGGGTGGTTCCCTTCTCCTGCAGAGAGTGTAGAATCAGGTGAGGGTCCCCAGGGGAAGCAACGGCACAGAGCCTGTGCTTTAGGTTAAAGAATAGAGCAGTGGGGGAAACAGGTGTCCAGGGAGCCTGAGGAAGCTGTGTCCACTGTGCCATAATCCCCTTTTTTTGTTTAGAAAAGTCCCAGAGGGCAAGAATCACATTCCACAAAACACATCGTACCAGAGGTAAATAGAAAGCAGCCCCAGATGGGTCATTGTGACAATGCCAAATGGACATAAGTCAGGAAGGCTTGGTGTGAAGATGGATAAGGAAGGTCATTTTTCTCCGGCCATTTGGCCTTCTGACTGCCCCTGACACAGGACAACTGTTGAAGGGCTAGAATCTGTAGGTAAAAGGTCACTCATAAACAAGAGAAGCAGCTGGAAGGATTCTTGAGCTAACTTTGGGGCAACACAATCCAGGGATGAACCACAGGACCTTAGTGATGACCTGGAATTCTTTGCTTTCCCTTAGAAAAGGAGCTCGGTGCAGAAATTGGACCCACTGCCTGTCCAAGACCAGCCAGCAGGAGTGAGAGGAGGTTCCCTCCTCACCCAGAGTTAGCTAGCTCACACAACCCTGTCCATCTGCCTTCCTCCCTGTCCTCTCTGCGTCCCTCCCCAAACTCTCCATCTTCCTGACCTGAACCGCGCAGGAACCTGGGGGTATTCAGCCCCATGGCAGAGAGGAAATGCACCAGGGAGCGGGTACAACTGCTGCCATCTGATCTGGGGCATTGGAGAGGAAGGACAGGGAAGGGATGCGAGGAGGCACCCTATCCCCATTTAAAAATAAAAATATTTCTTTTTGGGTACTGGAAATTGCACCCAGGGGTACTTTACCACTGAACTAAATCCCCAGTTCTTTGTTGTTGTTGTTGTTGTTTGTTTGTTTGTTTAATTTTGAGACAGAGGCTTGCTAAGTCACTGAGGGGATCCATCTGCCTCGGTTTCCCAAGCCACTGGGATTATAGGACTGTGTCACCATGCCAGGCTCAGCATCAATTTAAATTTACTTCCACTCACACCCACTAGATGCCTACTCTGTTATGGATACTGTGCTGAATGACATCCCAGACAGGAAGTCACCAAGGTCAAAATTCCCACATGAGCATCTATTTATGACAAATGAAACAGATCACGGTCAGGGACCTGGAACCTGGCAGCCATCCCCTCATGACTACTGGTCTCATGGACCTTTCTACAGCACCCTTGGGGTATGCATGGGGAGCTGCCTCTCTGCAGACACCCTTCTCTGGGTCAAGGGCTTCCCCTAACCAGCATCAGCCCCTCGGTCCTCCTCTGTGGCAGCCCAGCTCAGGACAGGCACATGCCTCTCTTCTCATTCAGTGCCTTGGTGCCAATGTAAAAAAAGGTGCCCCTTCTTCTGTAAAGATGCAGTCCTTTGCGGGGTGCATGGCTGGGTCACAGCCCCCACTTGCTCTTCACCATGCCCTAGTGCTGGGCACAACCTGCAAGTTGCCTCCAGAGCAGCCTTGCTGAATCTCCAGAACAGGCTCATGTTGCACAGGTGAGTGGAGCCTCTAGTCAGAATTCTCCCTCCTGCCCAAAGAGGGTCCTCAGAGTCCCCTGGACCCCCAAACTCCCCAAGCTTCTGCAGGGAAGCCTGAGCTCTATCTTTCTCACCCCTGTCTTCTCCTCTTTGGGCCCCCAGAGGAAAGTGATGGTCCCCAGCCCATTAGGGCTCTGTCATCCAAGCCCTGCTCTGCCTGGCTTGCCTTTGGCTTAGGGGCTCTGTGAACCAGTTTTCACTTTTCCCAGTCCGAGTGTCCTTTGTCTTCAGTAAGTCCTGGCCTGAGCCCCACCAAGCTCCTCTGGGCCCGTTTCTCCCTGTTTCTCCCCACAGCACTTCTACACAGAAGGCCTTTAGCACAGGCCAGGCCTCTAGCTTCACTACGTAGACCAAGTCCTCTTGAGCCCTCTTTCTCTCTTCTGTTTTGTTTTGCTTTGTTTTGTTTAAACAAAGAAAGAAAAGAAAAAAGAAAATCTCTCTGAACTCTCTACAGCTCCACCCACTCATCAGGAGCTCCCCCCAGCAGGAACGCATGCAGGTATGTCCAGGCAAGCACCGTCTTGCTCAGGGAAAGATGAAATTTCTTCCCTCCCCTCCTTTCAAAATACCACCCGGCCCCTGTTGGAATATTATTTCGATCATCTCCATATCTCGGGCTCTTCTACCCCCTTCATTTCTAGAAACGGTTTTTGTAAGGTATTTTCTGACTCCCAAGCCCGCTCATGGTCTGATTCCTTTCTGAAAGAGAACAAAGGGGCTGGGGAAATGCCTTAATCTTTTGATCGTGACTGTGAAGTTTGATGCTTGATCTGCCTCTTCCTCTGCCCATTTACAAAGTAAACAAGCCAGACTGCATAGCGGGCTGTAATTAAGCCACCTCATCACTAATGACATGCTCTCGATCTCCTATCATCCCTGTCCAAACAGGAAGGAGAAGCCCAGCCCCACCCCATCCCTAGGGAGATGCCAGAGTAGTGGGCCAGGCCTGGGGTGGCACCTACCTAGGCTATGGGGAATGGACAGCCTTTCCCTGGGTCCACACTCTAACTGAGCCTGCCGGGCCCTCGGGAGTGCAGTTAGGAAGGGGACAAGGGAAGGGGAGGCACCCTTGGGCAAGGCAGAGGCACTAGGGTGGGAGTTGGGAGGATAAAACATAAAAGCAGGATGTCAAGAAAGAAACAGAAAAAACAAGAAGTGGGTATTAAGGGAAGGAGAAGCCTATAAAGCCTGGGTCAGTGGAGAGGATAGTCTGGGGGAAGGAGCTATAAACAGAGAGAGCGGAAGATGCACCCTGTTGCTGGAGGCAGGGGGCGAACTGAGCCCTCCAGAGTTCATGAAAGACATCTCCCCGCAGCCTGGCATGGAAGGGGTGGCTACCCACTGGCCACAGGGAATGTCTCATTGCTGTGGAGACGTTCCCTGCCCTTTGCCCCACCCTCAGGGAAGCAAACCTGCTGTGCAATTAGAGGTTAGGGCAGGTGGGTTCCAAGGGGCCCTTGACACTGGCACCTGGGCTCTGGTCAGAGTGTGAGCTCCTCCCACCCAAGCTGAGACCACAGCTAAGCCCCTCCCCTCTAGAGAAGGAGGCAGGAGACATGGATGCTGGGAGACGAGTCCCTATCTCTCCAGTGTGGTGGGTTCCCAAGGGGGCTAGCCGGGGTTTATGGCTGGGCTACAAGCTGCAACACCAGCTGTGAGGTCAGGAGGATGGTTGGGAAATGAGCCAGGAGCCTGCAGAGCAGAGAAGGGGTGACAAATACGAGGGAACAAGTGGCCTGGAAGTAAGAACCACTGATCGCAAGGACTGGGCTGCCGGGGTGGCGTGAAGCGAAGCTGGGTGACCCATGTCCTAATAGGGAGCCAAGGACGGGGCTCAGAGGACCCAGCAGCCACGGAGGAGAACCTTCCAGAGGACCAAGGAGAATGCAGTGGGACTGGAATGGAGCCGGGAGCCAGCCTGGCAGGTTCTCACTGCATGTAATGGAGCCCGGGATCTGCTGCGTGCTGGTCACCCGCTGAGCTCTGTTCACGTTTTAACTCACTTCATCCTTGAGTCGGTCCCTTGAGGAAAACACTCATATTTTTCCCATTTTCCAAATGAGGAGGCTGAGTTGCCCAAGTTCATTGTAAGTAGCAAAAGAAACAAACTAACCAAAGATTCAGCCCCCACCCCACCCCCCGCCCTGGCCTGCTGCAAAGTGTTGTGTCCTTACACAAGGAATGAGTGCTACTGCCCCTTCCAGCCCTGGACCCACCAGGCCCTGAGCTGGGAGCGCCTTTGCTCTAGAACTTGCTGTTTCATGTGGAGTTCCAGCAAAAAGCCTCTGGAATCCCTGAGAGCTGGGTCTAGTAGGAACGGGTCAGCCTTCCTGGGGGAATGGAGGGATTAGAAGCAGGAAGGAAGGTGTAGACGTGAGCCTCCTAGGAGGGATCTGCATCGACACAGGGAGGCAGTGAGGACACCTCCCCAGGGGGAGCAATAGGACAAAGTGATGAAGGTGATTTGAAGAAATGAGACCCTCAGCCCTCTGGAACACTTGCCAAATGTGAATGTTAAGGACTTAAGATTTGCAAAATGATGGTCCTTTATACAACAGTCACTCTGCAGGTGGCTGAAGTGATGGAACTCTGGAAAGAAAAGTACAGGCAGCTGGGAAAGGGCACTTCAAGCCCCAAAACAGCTGCCCAGTGAGACCTACAAAATTTTAAGAAGTTCCCTGTCTTAAATAAGACTTTTACCTCCTCCTATAGGAAGTCTTCCTAGATTGTGTTCAGTTCTGATGCCTCCCTCCTCCTTGATTGTGCCTTTCCAATGCCTCCGTATCTAGCTTATCTACCACATGAGACAGAAAGAGTTCTTGGAGAGCTCCCCATGCAGCCAGGACTGTGGCCTCCACATGCAGCCAGTGTCCATGGCCTTGGGAGAGCAGGTGTGTGTTGCTGAGTGACAGGGCTCTCACTCCTGGGACCTCTGGAGCAGCACCAAGATTCTCAGGCAGCCATTGAGAAAGTGCTACCTGAAGACCCTGAGCTCTCTAACTAAAGGTGAGAAGGTTCAGGGGGCAGCAGCCCCAGCAGCCCCTGCCCACCTCCCACCTGTGGAAGGAGAGGAGGGAAACAAGAGCCAGGGCCCGGGCAACAGGGAGGCCAGGGCCAGCCTGGGCATGCTGGGGAGCCAAACAGCATCTCTTTCAGCTGGCTGCTCTGCACTCTGCATGTGAAGGAACCTGCCCAGGATACCTTTCCCGCACCCGCCCATCCATGTCTTTCCTCCAGGGCCCACAAAGATGGGAGGTGCAGTACCTGGAGTTTCCAGCAGAGGGCAGGATGTACATAAAATAGAGGCATCCCTCAGGATTTGTCCTCACTGTGATGAACAGCAACTGGTGTCTAGATGGAAATGTGCTTCAGTGATCCTGGCCCCCACTTAGCACAGCTTCACTGGACCTCTGGGCAAGTCCTGCTGCTAATCCACACATCTCAGGCATGAGCCAGTACATAGCCAGCAAACACAAAGAGAAAGCCCTGCTAATACACATTAATAACTGGGGCTGGGGATGTGGTTCAGCGGTGGAGAGCTTGCCTAGCATGTTTAGGGCCCTGGGTTCAATTCCCAGTAACAAAAATAAGTAATAATAATAACAACAACAAATATAGCCATGCACTATGTAACATTTTTGGTGAACAGCAGATAATATATACCGCAGTGGAATCAAAAGATTCCAATGGAGCTAAAAATTTCCTACCTCCTTGTAACTGATAGTGGTCATAGCATAAGGCATTGCTCAGGTGTTCATAATGATGCTGGTGTAAAGAACCTACTGCACTGCACTATTGCAGAACACACCTATTGCATACATATGTTGGTGTCCAGTGCAGAGTGCTTGATGATGGTCATAAACACTATGTTACTAGATTCTTTATCTGCTAACTATGCCTTCCATCATTTTTTTTAGAATGTGCCACTTGCACTTATTAAAAAACACTGGAACAGCATGCCACAGTCTCCTGACAGCCTCCTCATTTAGCTCATGCTTGCTGTACCTCTTATTGTGCCAAGAGACCACATTGAGTGACAGACCAAGTGACAGAATCTGACTTTGCATGACCACAAAATCAGCTAATGACACTCTTCTCCAGAAGTGTCCCCATCATTGTGTGAGGCACAACTGTAATCAAAATAGCAGTGGATATGTGCATATTGTATTCCGGGTACTAATTTTCTTCCATTATCTCTTTTCGAGTTCGCAGATGTCCTCTCTGGTGAGTTCTCTGACAGTAAATAGGTGTCCAAGCAGGGAGCCCAGACTCCAGAATTGGGCTGGGCTTCAGCTTCCTCCTCTGCCATTTCCTCACTGCATGATCCCAGGGAACGATAGCTAACCCTCTGAGAATTAGCCAAGTTGCCAAACAAGTACTTAGGTGGTGTGAGGGGAGTTCCTGGCATATAGAAAGCTCTCAACAAAGGCCAGCAGGATCCTGTTTTACAAGACCACCATCTTGCACCAGCTAGGAGAAGAATCCGACCTTGAAGTCATGTGTACAACTCTTCAGGCAAAATGCCAGACCCAGAGTCTTGTTGTCTGACAGACTGACCTTGTCTATTGTCCAAGAATCCAACTTAGCATCTGTCCAGGACAAAAGGGCCCCAGTTTGGTTGATAAATTATACATACTGCAGACACACAAATGGATATAAAACAGCAATTTATGAACATAGATATGTGTCTCATCATTTGCATGCCAAGATATCAAGACACCAAGCATACACTGATCTCTTGCTTCCCAGTGAAGGTGATGTTATGGTCTGGATATGAGGTGTCCCCCAAAAGCTCATGTGTGAGACCATGCAAGAAGGTTTAGAGGAGAAATGAGTGGGTTATGAGAGTCTTAAGTATATATTTTGTGAGTGGAGTCTCTCTCTGATTCCTGATCATCATATGAACTGCTTCCCTCTACCACACTCTACCACCATGATATTCTTCTGCCTCACCTTGAGTCCTGAGGAATAGAGCCAGATCTCTATGGACTGAGACCTGAAACTGTGATCCCCTAAATAAACTTTTCCTCCCATAACATTGTCCTTAGCTGTTTTTAGTCACAGCAGTGAAGAAGCTGACTAAAACACGTGGGCTACACCCAGCCACGCATTCCTGCAGCAAATGGACATTGGAGGATCCTGGAACTAGGGGACATGAGGACATGGATGAGGAGACAGAAATAGGGCTGCTGCCATGATCCCAGGTAAACAAGCACCAACTGTAACACAGGTTAGGGATGGTGCTGCCATGTGCAACTATCAGTCCAGACCCGGGTGCTCCCAGGGCTGTGAACACATCATTCAGCCCTTGGGGTCCCAGTTTTCTCACCTAGAGAATTGGGGGATGGAGGGAACTGTTGGATCAGAAACTTGAGTGTTGCTTCTCATTTCATGCTAAATGGCTTGATGGATTTCACCCAGAGGGACCAGGCATCACGTGAACATGGGAGGTGACATTTCAGCCTGGTCACAAAGGATAAGCAGCCTTCTGATAAGTGGACACCCATCATGGAGGAATCATTATTTGCAGAGGCCCACAGGTGGGAAACCCATGGCTTTTTAAGGAAAGGCTAGAATGTAAAGGTAGGGAAAGAGAAGGCATCGTGGGTACCCCAAATGCCACCCTCTAGTGAGGCTCCTCCTTGAAAGATGAGCTGTCCCTTAAGAACTTTCTTCAAGTCAACAGTGCTAACTGGCTCGAAGACAGACGATCTCACAGAAACACACGTTTCTAAAAAGACACCCTTGAGTCTCTCTGCTTCTTACTCTGCTTAACTTTTCTTCATAGCAGTTCACACACTTGACATCCTGTCACATGTCCCTTGGTTAGTTGTATCTTTTTCCAATCCCCACTAGACTGTGAGTTCTATGCCAATTTTGTTGATTCTAATGTCCCGAGTGCCTGAACCATGCCTGCACCACCAAGCAGTTGTTAAATGAGCCACTGTGGGACATCTACAGCAGATGCAGATGCATCCGTAGCGTCTAGACACACAGGCCTCACACTTGAGGGTGAAAAAGAACTTGCCTAGGGAAGGAAAGCAGGGCCACTGTGGGGGAACAGGACTGGGAGTGGGTGGGGGAGAGGAAGGAAAAAGAATGAAGACTACTCTGGCAACTCCAGGCAGCGAGTGTGGAGACTGCGGGGCCTTCAAACCCGGGTGACAAGCCACATCGAAGTTTCAACTTCTTTCTTTGGATTAGAGAAAGGGGAATGAAGGGAAGGGAGGGGGCTGGCAATAGGAAGGACAGTAGAATGAATCAGACATAACCTTTCTATGTTCATATATGATACATGAGCAGTGGAACTCTACATCATTCACAACCAGAAGAATGGGAAGTTGTACTCTATGTCTGTATAATATGTCAGAATACATTCTAGTGTCATGTATAACTAAAAAAGAACGAATTTTAAAAAGAATAACATAAATGAATTTTTTTAGAAAAGTTCCAACTTCTGACACAGTCTCAAAATGTCTTTCTGTAGCAGGTGCCATCACCTGTCTCACAGGGCCATTATGTAGACTAGGTGACACAGTGCCTAGGGACCACTGAACCTACTCAGTGTATTTCAACCATATACAGGTTCAGATATCGCCCAATACCTGCCTGGCTAAAACCAGAGAGCAAAGATCCACAGGAGGCCAGGGACTCAGAGGAAAGCAAGAATCAGACCAAGAAAAACTAGGGCGATGCAGAGGCCAACATCCCAGGTTACAGAGTCCACTTGGAAAACCAGCTGGCACTAGGGCTTTGGTAGGGTGTGTCCCCACCAACACCATGTTGAAATTTGATCCCCAATATGGTAGCAGCTGTGGGAGGTGGGGTCTTTGGAATGTGACTAGATCAAGAGAGCACCACCCTCATGAATGGATCAGTTCTCTCTAGAGCAGGCTGTTGTGAAGAAGCCTGGCATCTCCCCTCAGTCTCTCTCACCCAAGTGCTCCACCTGCACATGTCACTTCCCCTTTCCACTTGGCTGCCACAGAGACGCAGCGTGAGGCCCTCACCAGAAGCCAAACAGATGCTGGGGCCATTCTCTTGGCCCTCCAGAACCATAAGTCAAAACAAATCTCTGTGTTGTTTTTTTTTTTATATAAATTACCCAGACTCAGCCATTCTGTGATAGCAATAGAAAACAGACTTTATTGCAGGAGAAGCATGGAACAGACACAATCCCAGTCAGGGGACAGAGAGCTTCTTGGCAGTGACAGCCCAAGACAGCCACTTGAAAAGGGTTTGCACTTGAACCAGCCTCCTGGGTGTGTGCACTATCTCTGCAGTTAAGCAATGAAAAGCCACCAGGACAGAGGGAACTAGCCTCCCCACATCAGAGTATGGCCCCACTGAAGACAACAGGGGAGAAGATAGGACTGGGATTATGGTGACAGGCAAAGCATTTCCTGGGTTGGAAAGGGGACTCTGGGATGGACAGGGAGGAGGTGAATGGCTTCTGCAGCCTTCCGCACACAGCCACCACCTGCCCATCATCTGGAAGCCTTTTTGGATGCACAGCTACTGCTCGAGGTTTTGGCAAGGGGATCCTTGAGCTCGCCGCCACAGCTGCCTTTAGTCTTGACCTCCATAGCCACAGGTTTGTAGCTGTAACTGGTCGAGGTGCCAAAGCCCACATTGAAGCCAGCCCCTCCTGCGCCTGCATTGGTGCTGCTGATGACAGCTGTAAGGGCAGAGAGAAGACCCCAGCCCAGTTGGCCCTGTGCCCTGGACTACTCCTTCAGCATGCTCTCTCTCTTTTTCACTCTCTTTAGTTTACTAAGAGATTTTCATGAGCTCTGATATGTGGCTTCATTTTTCATGTACTCAGCCCCATATAATCAAGCTTTTTCTAGTGGTCTGCGAAAATTTATCAATACCAGAATTTCAGCTCTTAGCAGCCAGGACTCTTCTCAGGAACTTCCCCACAGACAGAACCAAATGATGACAGGCCCTTCACTGAGGGAGACCTTCTGATCGCTGCTGATGCCGAAGGAGGCTGCTGGCAGTATCCCTGCCTCTCCGAATGCAGCACCTCCCCACCTCTCCCTGGGGTTTAAGCATAGAGTGGGTTGTTTCAGCTGCTCTTTTTCATTATTCAGCTTTCAGGTCCCCCTTAACTCCTTTTCCTGAAATCTGGGACTTCTACATTGGCCTGACCTCAATAGGAAAAGAAGGTCGTCATTAAGCATTGTTCTTATAGCCAACAGTTGGATTAGACACTGTTGGGTATCACCGAATTTTTCGGTAGATTGCGCTTCTGTTTTTCATAATATTGTTATTCTCCATCCATCATTTCCCTGTGGTTACTAAAGCCAGTTCCCTGATTTCTGTCTTATATCATGGGATTAAAAGGCCAGATTTCTAGTAAGGTGATGAAGGGTGGTACTGAGATGTGCAGGTACTTACAGATGCTCACAGAATTTGGGTATTCACCAATCATCCTGCAAAGGGAGAATAAAACAGGTAAATCTCTCATAAACAATTGCCCCATCTGTGAATTAACCTCTTCTCTCAGAACATGCTCTCCAAGCCCATCCCATCCTCTTCCCATATCCCAGGGGGACCTGTCAAGAGGACTAAAGTGAACTCTGTTGTAGGGAGTCATTCTCCACCAGAGGCATCAGGATTATCTCTTCTGTGAGACAGCTTTGCCTCCAGTCCTCTATAGTTATGCCATTAGTCTTAGACAATTAAGAAAGAGCTCACATCCTTACTGGGCCCTAGGTTTCTCCAAAGTGACCTTGAACTTGAATGACCCTTGGAGGCCATCTTGTCCCTCCTCTCCAAGCCAGGTGAAGGACCATAAGATGTTCTGTTGTTCTAACACTGCTGACATTGATACTCCCTGCTCCATGACCTCTTTGGGACTTTTACAACTCAGTCCTTCTTGCTGTCTAACTTAAGCCTTCCGTACCACGTGGCAAGCCCATGTGCTGTAGGATTTATTCAGTTGGACCTTAACAGAACTAACCCGCTTGCCTTTGGGCTGCCTACTAAAGAAGAGAGAACACTGCCCCAGGCAGAAGGTATCTGCCCCTCACCTGCTCTCCTCGCCCTCCAGCAGCTTGCGGTAGGTGGCGATCTCCACGTCCAGGGCCAGCTTCATGCTCAGGAGCTCCTGGTGATCGCGCATCATCCGGGCCAGCTCCTCCTTGGCCTGCTGCAGGGCGCCCTCCAGCTCATCCAGCTTGGCCCGGGCATCCTTAAGGGCACAGTCACCCCTCTGCTCCGCGTCAGCGATGGCCGTCTCCAGACTGGAGCACTGGTGGCAAGCAGATTTAGCACTTTACGTCAGAGCCCAGTTCTGACATCTTGCTTGGACATCGCTCCCTCCTGTGGCCCTGACTGATAGCAAATGCTTTGAGATCCTCCAGGTTGATCACTAGAGGTGAATCCATCCTTCCCCTGGCTCACCCCAGTTGATGCCTCCGCATCTGAAGATGGAAGTACTGTTTTTAATGTGACAAACTCCTGCTGTTAGGTAAAATCAGGTGACCTGCCAGAGGACACTGCAGATGGGGCTGTGTGCCTGCATGCATGTAAAAGCCTCCGGGGACTTCTTGAGTCTTTTAGTATGGACATGTTCTGGTCACTCAGCTAATGTTTGGTGGGATCTAAGGATCAGGCTTCTTTGTGGAGTGTCCCCTTTCTGTGGAGGCAAGTTTACTTCATGTCCAGAAAAACAACAACTGAACCAGAGGAAAAATGGATTTCTAGAATGCCACCTTCTTCTGTTAGGCAACCCCCAGAATGCCATCTCCCATGGCATTTTGGGTGAGTAGCTCACAGCCTGAGGAGATGCCCAGGACCTAGTTGCCTAACCACAGAAAACCATGTCTCATCCTTGGAACTGTGAAGGTCTAGTGATTTGGGGGATGATAATAAATTCTGTCATTTGAATTCAAACTGTCCTTTGCTCTTTTTTGTTGACCAAGAACCCCAGAATGAACCCAGGGCACATCAAAAGCTTAGGTCTTATGAATGCAGTGTCTAAAATCTTGACATTCTTTGATACAAATGCTACATTTGTTACTCTGAGCTTCTTTGAGCAGGGCAGGAAAGACCCTTGACTGAAGGCCCTCAAAAGGAGACTTGATGAGGACCGAGTGTCACAAAGGATATCACATGTTTACTACAGAGACATCTTCCCTGACCCCCAGAACACAGTGACATTCTGATCTTAAAAAGTCACTTTCTGGTAATAAGTGCACCCAACTGTGAGCACACAACATTTTATCAGCTAGATACCATCATCAAATGCCAAGGGAGCTTCAACATCACAATTTTTTCTTGCATTTACATATATCTTGATTAAGCAAAGAACTTAAATAAGTTCTTACTTAATTCTAAGTTCTTATTTCTTCTTCCCAGCATTATGAGCCTACTACACAGAGAAGTAATAGTGTGTGTGTATATGTGTGTGTTCACACGTGTGCTCATACATGTGCACAGGCACAGGATGAGGGGTGAGGGATAAAGTGAAGGGCAAGGAAATGGGACAACTGGTCTCCACAGAACCACAGGTGAGGTGGCACAAGTGTGGTTGCAATCGTGCTATCCCAGAGATGGGGAACTGAGTGCAGTGCCCGCCACATGTAACCACCGTGAGGAAGACCCCCACCAGGGGCTTAGGCTGAGTCTAGGGTGGGAGGCTATTTCTTCCCCATTTTGTTCCAAAATCAACTGCAGATTCTCCTTCCTCCAACAAGAAATAGCCATGTCAAACCTTAAAAAGGCTTCCTTTTACCTACGGCATCAGGCCTAAACCCACTGCCTGACTTAGAAGGTGTCCAGAATCCGCCTACCCCTATCTCGTGGTCTCCTCTACTCCAGGCCACCTTGCTGCATTACCTGCCTTCTGCCCCAGGGAAGCAGCCCTCCTCCCTGCACATGCACCATGCACGTGCCTGCCTCCGTCTGTGGCTCCTGCTGGCTCCTTCGGTGGCACACCTCTCAGTCTTCCCTTTGCCTCCCATCCCGGTGCAATCCCAGCCCCTGCAGACAGCTTCCCTCGCGTCCCCACTCATCTCCAGCCCCTCTGGATTCCCATGGCATCTACAGTGCACGCTGCACTGTGTAGAAGGCGCTGCTGTCCCCACGCGCTCGATCCTCCCCTCCCTATGAGTTGTAAATACCTACGGAGCGGACCACGTCTTACCCTTTATTCATATTCTGTCTTGTCCAGATGGGTGCCCAATCAACCCCATTCACGGACTCATTTCATAGAACCCACCTGCTTCTTCACATTTCCTATTTCCGAGTGGATCCTCTGAACCAGCCGGTTGAGCTCCGAGATCTCTGTCTTGGTGAGCTTGAGGTCGTCCCCATGCTGGCCTGCTGCAACCTGCAGTTCCTGGATCTGAGGTTGGATGGCAAGAGAGAAGGAGCACAGGTCAGATAGAAGTCACCTGCTGAGGGGTGCTCGGCACAGGGACGGTGCCCCCAAGCATTCTCATTATTGAAGCAATATGAGCACAAGAGAAGGAGTTGGGGGGTAAGTGGGCAGGAAATAATGCTTTTCTTCTGGAGAGGAAGGGCCCTACCCTAATTCAATAGGATTCTTGGGTTCTCAAACATGAGAGCCTTGTAGAGTTTGAATTTTCTGTCCTCATTTTGCTTGAGTTGGAAAGAAGAAGAAAACCTGAGATATGTAGGTTATTCATAGACACGATATCAAAGTTCTATCAGGGTTGTGGCTGTCATGGCCTCAGAGTTCAGTCAAAGGCCAGGGCAGGGGAAGGGCTAAGCCCCATGTGCATTCCTAACACATGCCAAGACTGCGGGTGATCTCCCCGGGCCATGGAGAGGCATTTCCACACACATGCACGTACACATCAAATGCACACACAAGCACATACATACACACACATGCCACGTGTGCACATAAGCATGCACAATGCAGTCCCAGCTGTAGTTACTGGGCTTTGGCGCATCTGGCACCCAGCTCACCTTGCCCTGATACAGGGCCTCGGCCTCAGCCTTGCTCTTCTGGGTGGTCTCCTCATACTGGGCACGGACCTCATCAATGATGCTGTCCAGGTCCAGCTGCCGGTTATTATCCATGGACAGGACAACAGATGTGTCACTGATATGGGACTGCATCTGAGCAATCTCCTGGAGGACAGTGAGGGGAAGGGAGCCAGTTAGGGGGTCCCTGTGAGGGGACCACTTCTCCTGACCCTCCCTGGACACATGTCTTGCTATCCTCAATGTGGAGCTCTGCCTCAGTGTCACCGGTTGTCTGGCATGAGAGTGGGTCCTTGAGCTTCAGACCCCCGTGATGGGACCGCTCTCTACCATGCCCTCAGGACTCTCCCACCCCTCTCCCCTCTTCCTCAAAATCTAGCAAGGCCCCCCTTGCCCCACAGAATCAAGCCACTCTTCATGTGGCACTTGCAGGCCTCAAGGGAATGACTGCCACCTTTCCCCTCTCCAGGTTTCTGTTTCCTCCCACACCCCTGGAGCTTTGACAGCAGGCTTCTGGATCATCACTTCTTCTGCTCCTTCAGGCAGGAACATCGGGCCCTTCCCAGCACCCACTGAACTCTTTTCTCCAGGCTCTAGGATGGCCCAGGTGGGATTCACCCTGCTTTGCCTCTGCTCTCTCAAAGCTCCTCTGCATGTTGGTTTTCGTGCCTGGCCATGAACTCCTGGGGGACAGGGATCATTCCCTCTCCCTCAAAGCCTTGGTCATTGCTTAGCACCCAGTGAGGTCTTGGCAAATGTCAGCTGCACCAAGTTAAAGACTTCTTCCTCCCACCCCTTGGCCACAAATCCTTGGTCAAGGGCAGCATCCCATAACACAGAGGTCAGCAAAGTCCTTACCCCTTCGTAGAGATCCTTGAAGAATTTGATCTCCTCTGTCAAGGAGTCCACCTTGGCCTGGAGCTCTACCTTGTTCATGTAGGCAGCATCCACATCCTGATGTACATAAGACAGTCAGGCTGCCCTAGATGGGCAGCTGCCTTCCCTGCCCTGCCCTCCCTGCCACAAAAAGCCACAGCTCCCTGGTGCTCTCAACCTCCCTGACCTCATGTTTTGGAATGACCCAATTCCTGAAAGCAAAACAACTCAAGTGCAGTACAATAGCCACACTAGAAGTACAGCAGAATGTCTGGATTTAAGCTGGCACATGCTAGGAGCAGCCACATCCCAGGAAGGGACTTCGTGCAAGGAACTAGAGTTAGAATCCCAGTCACCCTTGCCCAAAGAACTGAGTGGCCCAGAGCGTCCCTTCCCTCATCTTGCGAACACCACTGGGCCAGGCGGTCAGGACCCCTCCAGGCATCTTCCAACCGTGCCTGGGCCCTCTCACCTTCTTTAGCATCACAAACTCATTCTCGGCAGCAGTTCGTCTGTTAATCTCCACCTCGTACCTGTTGAGATAATGCAGCTGTGAAAACCCTCACCAAGCAGTCAGTGGTCCCCTCTATGCCACAAGTGGGGTGGAGACCAGGAACTCCTGGTGCACACATGACAGTTCCAAAGGGCATGGGGGCAAGGACAGGCTCAACGTCCATTTCCAGCTCCTCAGCTCATAGACAGTCTTCCCTAAAATGGTTCACCTGAGAAAGCACCAGTGGTGGAGAGTCCCCCAGATCTACCTTCCCACCTTCCTCTCAAAACTGGCCGCTTCTGTGTCACAGCAGAAAGGCACACACCTTCATATGCTGCTATGGCCCAGGGTGCCAACGTCTCCCAGGCACAGAACAAACACTGTATGTTGTATCTGTTTCTTAAACATTTTTTCCTCTTCCAGGTGAAGTGAGGTCTTAGAAACTGTTTGACTGGGACTGGGATGTTCTTCACACAGACATATTATAAATTGGGGAGGGCAGATTATGGATCATTGTATTTAAACAGACCACCTCTTCCATCCCTTGCTATTATCAAAGAATGTACTACAGGACATTTGTTAGAACAAGAACTTGAGCATTGGTAAAAAATAATAAAATAATAATACTAACAATAATAATGATAATGTAGAATGTCAGATATACATATAAGGAAGAATTCAGGCTTATAAAGAAAGTCTGCAATATGATATGATATGAATGAACTTTGAGGACATTATGCTAAGTGAAATAAGCAGTTACAAAAGGTGAATATATATCATTCCATTTATATGAGGTTCTTAAAGTAACAAATCATAGAGATGGGAAATAGTATGATGGTTGCCAGGGACTAGAAAGAGGAAATGCTTTCTGGAAATTTGGAAGATAAGTGACTTTATCAACTAGGAAAAACACCCTTTTTTGCAAGTCAGATGGTTTTCAATTTTTTAAAAAAAAAAAAGAGAGAAGGGAGGAAGAATAGGAAAGACGGTAGAATGAATTGGACATAACTTCTCTATGTTCGTATATGAATATATGACTAGTGTATGTCCACATCATTTACAATCACATTCATAATTAGAATAAGTTCTACTCCATGTATGTATGATATGTCAAAATATACTCTATCGTCATGGATATGTAAAGAGAAAAAAATAACTGTGAAGGACTACAAAAAAAAGAAAGAAAGAAAGAAAAGCCTACATTGTCAGCTGTGGATCATTTAAAATGATTTATAATGATGAGTCATTAATGTGGTTTTAACATGTGATCATTCACCTAAGAATTATATGTTTAACGTGGGGTATTTTGCAGGAAGTTGGGATCAGTGAGCAAAACAAACTCCTTCCTTTAAGAAGCAGAGTAATACAAACAATAAATAAATAAATTATATAGAATACTGGAAAATGATAAGTGCTATGAAAGAAAGAAAAAACAAAAAAAACTGGGAACAGATCCAGAAAACTGAATAACACTACTCTCACAAAACTCTTTACAATCTATTTGTATGAATAGTTTTCCAGAACTTGCAGAGGAATGAAGATAATATTAGACTAGAATCCTATAATTCTAACAAGAATCAACATCCTCCATGGATAACTAAGCCAATGAAAGAAAATCAGCCCTGTTCAACTCATTAAGAAATCTGTTTCCGCTGGGGAATGATATTGGCCAAATTATATTATATTGTGTGCACGTATGAATAAGTAACAACAAGTCCCACCACTATAATAATTATCATGCACCAATAAAAATACAGAAAAAATAAAAATAAATTTTTAAAATAAAAATTTAAAACTTTCTTTTTGAAAACTATTTTTATGTCTTATACTTATTTAACAAAATTAACAACACATTTTGTTATTTGAATAACTCAACCCAGAATAAATCTTAAGCATTTAAAAACTCATGGTAATTAAGAAATAAACTTTCTAAAATTTCAAGTTACAGGTGTATTTCATGAGCAAGGTCAATAAAAGACATAAAGGTATAAAAATATATTACATTGTAATCAAATGATATGGGGAAAGTGGCTTGAAATTTTCAGTTCCAATGGGACAAGGGTCAGGTTGAGTTTATAATTTTTAAAGCAAAACTTTTTATTAACTTTTTGATGAAAGACGGTGGGTGTTAAACTGCAGTGGCACCTAGATGCAAGTGAATATATTTAAATGATGATGTAGCCAATATTATTCTAAATGGCAATATACATAATATGCTTGAAATGACAGCCTTTACAACTACTTAAATTCATAAGAATTTTTAGGAGTCAAATTTTTAAAATAAATTGTGAGAATGTTTTTAAATGGTGAGTTTTTAAAAATTATTTTAGGGAATCTATGAGGAAAAACCTCATGGTATAGAATGATGCTAAAGACACACACTATCTTTTAGAAACTCATAGTTTAATGGGAAGGTAAATGCACTAAAGCTGTTAATTCAAGGATGTTTTATGATTAGGAGCTTCTATGCAATGTCATAACAGGTACAACATAAAAAAGACCCACAGACAGAAGAGATTAGTGATAAAATTAAATTTAAAATAATCATAATAAATGCAAGTAATATTTATTTAACTACCTTTCTTCATGCTAAACATCATGCTAAGCTTTTCAGTATTTCTTTTAATTCCCACAACAGTTCTATGAGGTCAGTTCTATCTCAAGTTTACAAATGATGCTAAAGACATTAAGAGACTTGGCCAAGGTTATACTGGTAGTTTATAGTGAAGTTAGGACTCAAATCTAGGACTTTGACATCAGGGAAACAATGTCTTACACATGTGTTGTACTTTAATTTTTTTAAGAGCTGTGAAGACATAACTATCAGGCATTATCTTCTCAACAGCTTTTTTTAGGTATTAAGGCAGGTATCAGCATTTGATTTTGGGTTGGGGGTGCTGGGGATTAAACCCAGGGTTACTCTGCCACTGAACTACATCCCAAGTCCAAGTCCCCCTCTTTTGGGTGGAGGTGAGGGGAGAGAGTCCCACTAACTTACCCAGAACTTGGGACCCTCCTAGGTAAGTGTCTGGGATTACATTTGCACACCAACCCACCAGGCTCATGTTTGATTTTTATAAATTTTATTAACTAAATTCACAGTGCATCAGGAGGCTCACCTATGCTGCTCAATGAGTTAATGGCAATTCTGCAACTCCAGACCTTTAACCTCTAAAAGGTATAGTCCCTGGAGGCCTCTGCCAGGGACTTCCAGCCTGCAGCCTCCTCTTTCTTCCATACCTTGCTCAAACACCACTTGGAGTCCAATTTACATCTTAATTCCACTTGAACTCAGTCCACACTGTATTCATTTCTGTTATCTGAAAGTATTCTGCAAGTTTGCCCCTACAATCTATGTGCTCTCTGTGGTCAGGGACTATGTCACCTCCCTTGGGGTCTCTATGCAGGCTCGGGCCAGGGTTCCTTTTCAGGATACAGTTGGACAGGCATTGAATGGGGAGCAAGAGAATGAATTCAGTTCTGATCATCTCCACTCCCTGGAAGTGCAGACGAGGTCACCTGTGCCTAGAAATGCTGACAACTGGAAGCAAACTTCCAAACTGTCAGGTCACAGTGAACCTCTCATTATTGGCTCAACTCAGAGGGAGACACAATATGGGCTTCCAAACACATTTTCACTTATTCTCCTGAAAGGTGAGGTTCAAAGGCACACATGCTTCAACATGAAGTAAGTCTTCATTTTTGCTTAGATTTGAAATTTGTTCTGGGATTGGCAGAGCATCTCACTTTCTGAGAACTACCATGGAAAGTGTCAGTCAGGAGAAACTACAAAGCCCCTTGAGTTGTCCATCTGATTGAGCCCATTCTCTTTCCCCATTCCTCTATTTCCAATGCTAGAAACTGAACACACATTTCCTGTAATTCAGAGCACCTTTCTGGATAGATCCATTGTTTTCCTAAGTCTCATTCTGTTTAAATGACTCCCCCTCCTCTGTGGGAAAGAAAACAGCAATGCTCTCAGCAAAGGAACTAAGAAGGCAAAAAGAGATTGGCTTGAGATGGAAACCTCATCTGTAGTCAGACTCTGCAGTGGGCTCTGCTCTGCCTCCCACTCACCTCTTCTTGTAGTCCTCCACCACATCACGCATGCTCCTCAGCTCCGAGTCTAGCCTCACCCTGTCTCCAGAAAGTGTCTCCAGCTGCTTCCGCAGGGTACTGATGCGGGCTTCATAAATGGACTCCAGGCTTTTCCTGCTGTTGTTCAGGTCCAGCTGCTGCAGCAGGTTCCACTTGGTCTCCAGCACCTGGTTCTGCTGCTCCAGGAACCGCACCTGGAACACAAAAGTGGTCAAGGCCCAGAGGCTGCATGTTGTTGCCTCTTGAGAGGGAAACAGGAAGGCTCATCAGAGGCGGAGCCAACCAAGCAGACATGCTCCTCTGGGTCTCTAAGACAAGAAGCAAGATCCAGTTGAAAATAAATCAGGAGGCAGACTTGAGCAACGGTGCCATCTGGCTCTGCCTCGGTGAGTTTTCATGTGACTGAGAGTTTCTCCTGCTATACATGCTGGGAAGCGGGGAGAGGGGAGAATTGAACTGAGAAGCAACTGGAATATCTCACTAGTGGTTTGGATGCTCTTCCTCCCATGGAGACTAAATTGCTCTTGTTTCTTACTGTTCAAAGTGGGTTCTCACATCTTTACAGGGGTTCCTTCAACTTTAGTCCCTCTGCTGCTCACCCACATCCTTCTTGTCACCTATGTCTAAACTTGGGGGACAGGAGAAAACATGCTCAGGAACAACACACTTAGAAAGAGGAAGCAGATGGCCCCTGTCTTCCAAAATAGTAGCTGTGTTTCTTTAACTCATGGCCTTTCCCCTCCAGCCACCTCACTCCTCCTTAGCAGAGCGAGAAAGAGGTCCACCCTCGGCTGTTTATCAACTTGGGCCCATTTCTTATGTCTTAGTTTCCTCATCTGCAAGGCAGAACAATAACAGAATTCTAGGTTGTGCATTGACAAACAAGTCCCTTGGGACAGTACCAGTTGCTGTCCATCATGCTGAGTGATGTCTCCAATGATGTGAGCTATTGTCATTATAATTAACGTTCCTATGTCACACTCATGGTCTAGACCTGCTACCCCAGTAGAGACAAGAGAAGCCCATTCCTGTCTCCTCCCATTCACTGGGGTCACTGCCACTGAACCGGCAGAGTCACCTTCCTTGTTACATTTTGGAGAACAATCCCTCCCCAAACATAGAACCTGACATGCCCTCTTTCCAAATGTCCCCTCAGCCTGATGCTAGTTTTCTCTTTTCTCTCGCCTCCTCTTCAATCCCCTCTTGCCTTTTAATTTCTCTCCATTCACCAAACCCTGTGACATCCTCTAACTCCCTTGTGCTGAGTGTGTGTCCCCATTTCCTTGAGTGAAACTGGGAGCCATCAAAGGATCCATTCTACAAGTCTCCTGCCTCTGAGCATGCCGTCTTTCCCAGAGTCTTGTCCCATACAAGGAAGGAACAGGCTCCCCTGTATTGGGAGTTTGTGCCAGTCACTGTAAACATCCCAGCTGATCATTAAACTCACTGGGGTAGGATCCTTTACTGTGACATTTTACAAAAAGGAAAGGTAGGCTCAGAAAGGGATTAGTTCACCCTGGTTCACATGCAGCTCATCCTCAGGAGAATGGGTACAGAACTGGGGGGAGGCGGGAAATAGGGGTAATGCAGGGACAGGCACATGTTCCAGTACCCACCTTGTCGATGAAAGAAGCAAACTTGTTGTTCAGCACCTTGATCTGCTCCTTCTCCTGGGCGCGCACCTTCTGGATCTCGGGGTCTAGCTCCACACTGAGGGGGGCCAGGAGGCTCTTGTTGACAATGACCTGGGGGATGCCACCAGGAGGGCACACGGACGGACACGTGGGCCCCAGCCCTGCGCTGCCAAACACTGTGCCCACGAAGCCGCCTGGGCGGCCGCCGCCCACACCCCGGTGGCCCAGGGCATAGCCGCCACCCCGCGCTGCTGCACTGAGCGCCAAGCGCCGGCCGCCCCCCACGCAGAAGAGGCTCTTGCTACCGAAGGTGGCAGCGCTCTTGACTCCGGCCCTAAAGGAGGCAGGACTGCTGCTGAACCTGCCAGAGATGACAGCCGAGCAGCCGCTGAAGCCCAGGCGCTCCCCGCTGGGGTAAAGGGTCAATTGGCGGCTCATGCTGGTGAGGACGGGTCGCTGGGCGGTGCAGGGCAGGGCGGCAGGCCAGGTGCAGACAACAGCTGCTCTCTCTACACAGCTGGCCCCTTAAATAGCCCAGTGAGGCCGGCAGCCTGGAGTCACCCTAATTTGTATGTTGGGAACACTTTTTAGGTGACTTGGGGCCCCCTGGGTTCTTCATTTAGGAAATGAGCATCCTTTCCCCAAGATTTTTGTCTCTTCCCCCTGAACTCTCCGTGAATCCCCTATAAAAATGACCAGAACCCTGTATTTTCTTTGCTTACCTCCTGCATTATAATAATTTAGCTACCTTATCTCCACTTGCTGTCCTCCAATTACTGGGGTCATCACTGCCAAGATCTTCAGTGGAAGATTCCAGTGGGTCTGGCCTGTGGGTGTGGTACATGCAACAGATGTCCAGGCTGGTTCCTCATCAGAAGGACATGTGCAGGATCAAGAATATTTCGGAGGGGCTGGAGTTGTGGCTCAGTGGTAGAGCACTTACCTAGCATGTTCAATTCTCAGCATCACACATAAATAAATGAATAAAATGAAGGTCTATCAACATCTAAAAATATATTTGAAAAACAAAAGAATATTCCAGAGAATCATCCTAAACCCATTCCTCCCTCTACCCCCATTCCTGGAGGATGAGAGCTCCTTCTGAGTACCAAGGAGAATATTAAGAGAGAGGAGACAGGCCCTTCTGCAGGGACCTCACTGTGACTGACTTCAAGCCACTGAAAACTGTTCAACTGGCTGGGGGTGATTTGGGGCAAGAGCTAGAAGATTTATCCAGAAAAGCATTTCCAAATTAAGAATAGGGGAGATACTTTCCAGGAAAGAGGAAAGATGGGGAGATGGCAGGGAATACTTTAGGCATTTAGAAAATGTTCTTTCTGGGCTGGGGTTGTAGCTGAGTGCTTGCCTAGCATGTGTGAGGGTTCTATCCCTAGCACCACATAAAACTACATAAATAAAATAAAGATACTTTGTCTATCTACAACTAAAAATTAAAGAAAGAAAGAAAGAAAGAAAGAAAGAAAGAAAGAAAGAAAGAAAGAAAGAAAGAAAGAAAGAAAGAAGAAAGATGGATGCTCTTTCCTGAGTTTTTTTGTTTGGTTTAAGAGAAAAAGAAGCTCATTCATCTGATCCCAGAAACCTCTGATCAGGGCATTTCTGATCAGGCATCTCAGAGTCCCCATCAAACTGGGACTGAATAATAGGAAGGGCTGGAAAAGACTCCTCAGATCTGAAATCCAGAACCAGATTCTAGAAGTTCATTCCATACAAACTACAGAGCATCTTTCTCTAGTCTAATCCAACTTCCTTTTCTCCAACTTGAATTGCCTTGGAGTTCTCTCTTCTCTGAGAAACAGTCTCCTGTTCTCAGAGTTGGTCCCCAGTTGGAATTGTGTTTTATTAGTCTCAGTGCTCAGTCTGTCTGAGCCCTGGGCATGAGTTTTGCTTCATCAAAGAGACAAGGCCCATAGATTGACCCTTTCATCCCCCACTGCCCCAGTGCTGAACCAGGGCCTGGGCACCAGGGACATTCAGGATGATTGTGAAACGGACTGCTTGGAACAGAGCTCATTGCTGTACCTTAGTTATGCCCTAGAGCTTCCCTTCGGCCCTCATGGGGTAGCCAGATGATACCTGGGTGTACTGACTGGCATGGCCTCCACTGAGCCAATCACAGCGCATAATAACAGCCAAGCTGTTTGCCCCTTGGAGAACAAAGTGGCAGGGCATCCTTGGAGATGGACATAGATTGACAGATAGAAGAATCTGTGGTGTCCCCAGTGGGGAAGAGGGTGGGCTCTCTGTACTCTCTGTAGTCCCTTCCCTGTGGAGAGGGGAGACCTGTGGGACCAACAGGCCCTTTAATAAAGAAACTCCAGGTTGTGCTTTTCATTATCTCATGGGCTTTTCCTTATACCCCATAACTTTAGCCAGTTTTTTTACTCATCGTCACAAGAAAGAGTTTAATTCCAGCCATTGAAACAGAAAAGCAAGAAAAGGATTTGAACTGGAGAATCCTTACATAGCATTGTCTTACGAAGGGAATCTTTGAAGTAACTTTTTTTCTGGAAAGTTTCTAAGAAGTTGAGACACCCATCCCTCTGGGACCAGGGCTCTTCTGCCCAACAATAAAGAACAGGTAAAATGAGGTTTTCTTATCTTCCCATTAGTGCTTCATTGGCTAGATGAATCAGGAGCTCCTCAACCCCTGAGATCACCTTTATTACAGATTATAAAGAGACAGAAGTGACACACTCAGGGCAGATCAAAGGTGGCTGAGCCATGGAACCTAGCTCTGATAGCAGCTTACTGTGTCACCTCAGGCCCTGGTAACCACCTCTGTCTTTAGTTCTTTTATTACAGCAACCCCAGGATTGGAGTCTAATCCCAGAACATCACCCTTTGAAACCAGCATGCCATAACAAAGATGGATGAAGCCACTCTAAGCAGAGACTTGTAAATGTGATGGTTAAACTGGGTCTCTCTTGTCCTGGAACACTCATGTGAGGGAAAGTAATAGATATTGGGGGATGGGAGTGTGAGGGCACATTCTGTGCTGGATTAAAAAAATATTAACCAGGTGTCTCATTACAGAACTTTCTAGAACCATTAATATGCTGACTACTGGAAGATTTTTAGGGCAGTAGAACTACTCTATATGATACTCTAATAGTGGATACTGTCTTTATGCATTTGTCCAAGCCCATGAGCCCCAACATAAACCATGGATTCTAAGTGAGAGAATGTAGGTTCATCAGCTGTAACAAATGAACCACTCTGGTGGAGATGCTGATAATGGGAGAGGCTCTGCTCATGTGAGAGCAGAGCTACATGGGAAATCTCTCCACCTGCCACTCAGTTTTACTATGAACCTGTAACTGCTCTAACATTTTAAATCTATATATACATATACAAATGTATGGATGGATAGTACTAAACTATGTTAACAAGAAAAATAGTACTTAGTGCTTTCTGCTGTACCAAAGGGTTATACAAAACTCAATCTTTTCCACATGTGTTGACTGAGAAGTAGGATTGTGAATAATTTCCTTTTTCAATATTTCTGATTTGTACAACCTGAGCATATAGTGTTTTGTTTTTTTTTTTACAAATGAGCTATTTAAAAACAAAACTAAAGGGTAAGGAGAAAGAAAACTGATTCTTATATATTTATTTTTTAGTTGTAGTTGAGCACATACCTTTATTTCACTTATTTATTTTTATGTGGTGCTGAGGATTGAACCCAGGGTCTCGCATGTGCAAGGCAAACACTCGGCTGCTGAGCCACAACTCCAGCCCCATAAAGTACTCTTTTTATTTAAAAAAAAAAAAAAAAAACCAAAAAACTCCTCATTGTTTTCAAAACCTATTTTTATGCCATAGAGCTCTTTTTGGCCAAATATCTTAGTGGAACTAGGTTTTTAAGGAATATACTTTAAGAAACACTGAACAAGGTAACACCATTTCACCACTAAATAGGCTTAAATTCCTTGAATCAAAACAGACTTGAACTTTAGGGGTCTTGTTAAGGAAGTCAGTTCCTGAGCCAACATGTTGGGGTGTTGGGCCTACATTTTCTTTTGTTAGGTACAGGGTCTCTGGTCTAATTGCTAGGTCTTGATCCACTTTGACTTGAGCTTTGTGCAGGGTGAGAGATAGAATTTCATTCTACTGCATATGGATTTCCAATTTTCCCAGCATCGTTTGTTGAACAGGCTATCTTTTCTCCAATGTATGTTTTTGGTGCTTTTGTCCAATATGAGTAGGTTTGTCTCTGTGTCTTCTATTGTGTTCCATTGGTCTTCATGTCTATTTTGGTGCCAATACGATGCTGTTTTTGTTCCTTTAGCTCTGTAGTATAATTTAAGATCTGGTATTGTGATTCCTCCTTCTGTCTCTAATGGGAATTTCATTGGATCTATATAGAACTTTTGACAGAATGGCCATTTTGACAATATTTATCCTGCCTACTCAAGAATATGGGAAGGAGACCACCTCCACCAACCTGTGTGGGAGCCCAGGCCCAGGGTAGACCCAGGTCCACCCCTCTGTCCTGCAGACCTATACTGGATCCAGGCCTAGGCCTAGGACTACCTCTGCCATCCATGCAGGAGCCCAGGCCCAGGGTAGGCCTGGGTCCGCAAGGTCCACGCCCTCACCCATGCCCACCTGGGAGCCCAGGCCTAACCCACCTCCATCTTGGGACACTGCAGCCATCGCCATAGCCCTCCCCATGCTGTAGCCTCCACCTTTCGACAACAGACAGGGCCTAGAGGCAGCTGCATCTCGGAACAGACATCCCAAAGCCAGTGTAAGTCTCATCATTTCAGCCCCATCTCTGAAAGAGGTTGCATCAATGTCTTGGGACATCCCCGCTGCTATCTCAAGTTACCTCTGCTAGTGCCACCACCACCTATATGTAGTTGCAGTAGCTTCCATCTCGTGATCCACAGGATCTGGAAGCCCAACACCAAAGTGAGGTACAGATAATCTGCATGGGTACTACAAAATTATAGGGCAGAAACTGTAATACCTCAGATCTGCACTGCAAGAAAGGAAGACACATAGACAACATGAAAAAAAAAAGGAAAAAAATGCCCCAAACAAACCAGGATACTACAATAATAGAATCCATGGACAGCGCAAGTGATGAAATCTCAGAGAAGGAGTTCAGAATGTACATATTAAAATGATCTGTGAATTAAAGAATGACCTAAATGAGCAAATACAGGCAACCATTAATCATACCAACAAAGAGATAAGGGAGCAAATACAGGTAGCAAAAGATTACTTCAAGAAAGGTTTAGAGATTTGGGAAAAAAAATCCAAAATCCTTGAAATGAAGGAAACAATAAACCAAACAAAAAACTCAATAGAAAGCATAACCAACCGACTAGATCATTTGGAAGACAGAACATCAGATAATGAAGACAAAGTGTACAATCTGGAAAATAAAGTTGACCACACTGTGAAGATGGGATAGCATCAAAAGACAAAATCTAAGAGTTATTGGGATAGAATAAGGCCCAGAGATTCAAACCAAAGGAATGCACAATCTCTTCAATGAGATAATATCAGAAAATTTCCCAAACATGAAGAAAGAATTGGAAAATCAAATACAATAGGCCTAAGTGACACCAAATGTACAAAATTACAACAGATCTACACCAAGTCACATTATAATGAAAATGCCTAGCATACAGAATAAGGATAGAATCTTAAAGACCTCAAGAGACAGAAATCAGATCACATAGACAGATCTCAGCAGATTTTTCAACCCAGACCCTCAAAGCCAGGAGATCCTGGAACAACATATACCAAGCTCTGAAAGAAAATGGTTGCCAAACAAGAATCTTATATCCAGCAAAATTAAGCTAAAGATTTGATGAAGAAATAAAAACCTTTCATGATAAACCAAAGCTAAAAGAATTTACAGTGAGAAAGTCTGCACTAGAGAACATCCTCAACAAAATATTCCAGGAGGAGGAAATGAAAAAACAATGGAAATCAGCAAAGAGAGGAACTACACTAAAGGAAAGGCCAATCAAAGGAGAAACCAAGCTAAGTTAAAAACAAAAAATAAATCAAAGTGTCCAGGAATACGAATCAGATTTCAATAATAACCCTGAATGTGAATGGCGTAAACTCATCAATTAAAAGACATAGACTGAAAGACTGGATTTTTAAAATGTTGCCTTCAAGAGACTCATCTCACAGGAAAAGACATCCACAGACTGAATATGAAAGGGTGGGAATAAAACGTACCACTCACATGGACCATATAAATAAGCAGGGGTTTCCATCCTTATATTAGATAAAGTGGACTTAAAACCAAAGGTAGTGAAAAGGGATAAAGAAGAATATTTCATACTGCTGAAAGGATTCATACATCAATAAAACATAATAATCATAAATATCTATGACTCAAACAATGAGGCATCTATGTATGTCAAACAAACCCTCCTCAACTACAAAAACCAAGTAGACCACAACACAATAATACTGGGTGTCTTTAATACACCTCTCTCATCACTGGATAGATCTTCCAAACAAAAACTAAACAAAGAAACTATAGAACTCAATAATATAATCAATAATTTGGACTTAACAGACATATCCATCAACAAACGAATACACTTTCTTCTCAGCAGCACATGGATCCTTCTCCAAAAAAGACCACATGTTATTCCACAAGGTAAGTTTTAGCAAATACAAAAAATAGAGATACTACCTTGTATTCTATCTGACCATAATGGAATGAAACTAGAAATCAATGGTAAAATTAAAAAGAGAAGCTACTCCAACACCTGGAGACTAAACAATACACTATTGACTGACACATGGAGGAGATTAAAAACAAAGAAGAAGAAGAAGATATCAGGGAGGAGATAAAAAAAAAATTCTTAGAGGTAAATGAGAACTCCGATACAACTTATCAAAATTTCTGGGATACTACGAAGTAAGAGTAAATTCATTGCATTAAGCTCATTCATTAAAAAAAAAAGTCAACAAATTATCTACCTGACATTACAGCTTAAAGCTCTAGAAACAAACAAACACTAAAAGTAGTAGAAAGCAGGAAATAATTTTATCTAGAGTGGAAATTGATGAAATTGAAACTAAAGAAATAATTCAAAACATTGACAAAACAAAAAGCTGGTTCTTTGAAAAAATAAATAAAATTGACAAACCCTTAGCCACTCTAATGGGAAGAAGGAGGGAGAAATTTCAAATTACTAAAATTTGTGATAAAAAAAGTAAATATCATGACAGATCCTATTGAAATACAGGACAGAATTAGAAACTGTTTTGAAAATGTATACTCCAGTAAAAGAGAAAATCTCAATGTTGAGGGCCATAGCCGAGTCGGGATGACGCATGGCATTTTTGCCAGAAGTAGTGGTTGAGAGGTGATGCCAACGAGCCATTAAGATGATGACTTTTGAGTTCTCGCGGAGTTCCCGTTGAGTTCCGGGTGAGCTCTCGAGGGGATTCCTAAAGAGTTTGCGTTGGTTGGTGAAGTTCGGGTGGTGGGAGTTCCAGTTGGTGTGTGGTGTGTCCCGGAGAAGGCCACGTGGGTGGCGTTCGGGGGAGTTCGAAAATAAAGTTTGTTCCTGCTTGAGTGGTTCTTGATTTGTGCCCAGCCAGACTGCGGCATCTCAAAGACACCAACAAATTACTAGAGGCATGTGATCTATCCAAACTGAGACAGGAGAACATAAACAATTTAAACAGGTCAATTTCAAGAAAGGAAATAGAAGATGCCATCAAAAGCCTACCAACCAAGAAAAGCCCAGGACCAGATGGATTCACATCTGAGTTCTACAAGACCTACAAAGAAGAATTAATACCAATACTCCTCAAATTATTCCATGAAATAGAAAAGGAAGGAAACCTTCCAAACTTATTCTATGAAGCTAGTATCATCCTGATACCAAAACCAGGCAGCGACATATCAAGGAAAGAAAATTTCAGACCAATATCCCTGATGAACATAGATGCAAAAATTCTCAAAAAAATTCTGGCAAATTGCATATAAAAACATATTTTAAAAAAATAGTTGGGGCTGGGGATGTAGCCCAGTGGTAGAGCACTTGCCCAGCATGTGTGACACATTGGGTTCAATTCTCAGCACCACATATAAATAAATAAATAAATGTTCATTGACAACTAGAAAAATATAATTCTAAAAACAAATAGTGCACCATGATCAAGTGGGGTTCATTCCAGGGATGCAAGCTTGGTTCAACATACAGAAATCAATAAATATAATTCATCACATCAATAGACTTAAGATAAGAACCATATGATTATATAAATCGATGCAGAGAAAGCATTTGACAAAATACAGCACCATATCATGTTCAAAACACTAGAAAAACTAGGGATAGTAGGAATATACCTCAACATTGTAAAAGCTATCTATGCTAAACTAAACCCAAGGCCAACATCATTCTAAATGGAGAAAAATGGAAACACTCCTTCTAAAAACTGGAACAAGACAGGAATACCCTCTTTCACCACTTCTATTCAATATTTTCTTTGAAAATCTAGCACACTCATACATTGCTGGTGGGTCTGCAAATTGGTGCAACCAATCTGGAAAGCAGTATGGAGATTCCTTTAAAAACTTAGAATGGAACCACCATTTGACCCAGCTATGCCACTCCTTGGTCTATATATCCAAAGGACTTAAAATCATCATACTATAGTAATGCAGCCACATCAATGTTCATAGCAACTCAATGCACAATAGCTAAACTGTGGCAGCAACACAGATGCCCTTCAGTAATGAATGGGGTAAAGAAACTGTGGTATATATACATAATGGAATATTACTCAGCAATAAAAGAGAATAAAATTATGGCATTTGCAGTTAAATGGATGGAGTTGGAAAATATTATGCTAAGCAATGTAAGCCAATTCCCAAAAAACCAAAGGCTAAATGTTCTCTGATAAGTGGATACTGATCCATAACTGGGAGGGGGGAGGTATAGGAAAAATTGAGGAACTTTGATTGGGCAAAGGGAGGGGAAAGTGGGGAGGGTGCATGGGGGCAGGAAAGATGGTAGAATGAGATGGACATCATTACCCTAGGTACATGTATGACTGCACATTTGGTGTGATGCTACATCATGTACAAACAGAGAAATGAAAAGTTGTATACAATGGATCAAAATGCATTCTGCTGTCAGATATATCTAATTTAAATAAATAAATAATAAAAAGAAAGATGTTGTGACACTTCCTATTGACTGTGAAGTCTTCTGAAGAGAACTCTACTAAAAAAAAATTCTCATTAAAAAAAATCTACAACTAAAAAAAAAGGAACATGGATGGTCTTTCCATCTTCTAAGTCTTCCTCAAATTCTTTCATTAATGTCCTATAGTTTTCATTGTAGGGTCTTTTAGCTCTTTTGTTAGATTAATTCCCAAGTTTTATTTTGTTTTTGTTTTGTTTTTGATGTTATTGTGAATGGGATGGTTTTCCTCATTTCTCTCTCAGCTGATTTGTTATTGGATAAGAACACAATTGATTTATGAGGTTGATTTTGTATCCTGCTACTTTGCTGAATTCATTTATGATTTCGACACATTTCCTGGTGGAGTTTTTGGAAAAACAAAGGAGATATAAATATAACATGCAGCCTGATCTAGCTTATGGCCCTCTGTCTAGAGTTGTATTGTCAAAACCAAAGGGAGATTATCTGCATGGACCCCAGAGAACATGTCCAGCATCCTCCCAGAACTGGCCAACGGAAAAAAATACTCATCCTAGCAATGGCACAGGGTCTCTAGGCTGAGTAGGCTTGCACCACTGACTGCCAGAGCACACCAAATGGCCTCACACTCCTCCTCATTTCCCAGCCTCCAGTGAGGTTCCATGGGGACTTGGATCCATGCGACTAGCATTAGACACTGAAGTGTAAGTGGCATGAAAGTATATCCCATCTGGGATGATGAGGTAGTTAACAGCCCATGTGCCTCTTCCATCTCCCTTTTCCCCTGTCTCAGTGACCTTGGAGGCCATGTGTCTCATGTGATGGGGCTACAACAGCTATGATGGAGGACAGCTGCCCTACCCAGCCTTGGTCTATGAGTGAGATCGACCTTTGTTGTATCAAGGTAAGCTGCTCATGTTTCATTTAAGGCAGTCAGCACTAATGATCAGAACCCAAGCATAAAGACTGCATGGCAGAAATATCTCTAAATAGCCAATGGCCATCGGCTGATTCACTTTCATCAATCTTCTGCTCTCTATGAGACCGACCCTGCTTCCCTTCTCACTCAACTTTCTTGAAGAAAATAGTTAAGACCTTATCGTGCTAAGAGCAACAACTCATGGAGCCGTTACTAAGTCCCAGGCACTGAACTAAATAATCCTCAAACATTATTTCATTAAACTTAATTCTTGTGACAACTTTATGAGGTAACTTAAACTATTAACCCCTTTTACAGATGAGGGAAATGAGCAGAAATCCTGCCATACTCAGACCACCAGTGAGTGGCAGAGGTCTCTTGACTCAGGGTCCACCTGACAGACAAGGTGTCAATTGTCCCTCAAGTTCCATAGGACAAAATCTTTATTCTTAGCAGATGAGAGAAGTCCTCTCTGGTATGGCCCTGCTAATGCCTCCTCCACCCCAGGTGCCACTGCACCCCCTCACCACCTGTTGATCTCCCTCCCACCTCCAGAACAGTAACAAAGTGCCTCTGGCCCCCAAACTCACTTCCTCCTCTTGTCCAGCTAGTAAACTCCTGAGAAACCTCTGAAGCGATCTCTGTATCCTCCTCTGTGAGCCTTCCCTGCCCTCCCTCACTCCCCCTGTACTGCCTCTGTAACTTCTTTAGTTTCTGTTCTCTATGTTCTGTTTACTTTTTGTTGTTGTTTTTGTTGTTGTTGTTGTTGTCTGTTTACTTTTTTAATGGTATGTCTCCATAAGGTCATGGACCAGGTTTCTTCATCACTGTATCCCCAGAGTAACACACACCAGGCACATAATACATAATATTTATTGAACTGACTTTCACTGGCCCCAAGAGTCCATTCCTGAAACTGGTTATTCTGGAAGTTAGTTCTTTGGGAAATAAACATTATTGCTTAGAATATGGTCTTGTTTCAAGTTTGGATTTTGTGAATTGATTTACCAGCAGTCACATGCCTCGTGCAGCAAACTCATTGTCGAGTTTTTGAACCAAAAAGATAGAGGACAAGCTTCTGTTTCCACTAACATTTGTCAAGCATAACCTTGTGCCGGGAACAGCACAAGAATCTTTGTGTTGTCTCATTTTAGCTTAATGACCATCTGGGGATCTGATTCTGCCTAGTGTGTAGATAAAGAGTTGAGGTTCAAAAGGTTTGATAGATTTGCTGTTAATCACCAGTTAGTTGCAAAGTCTGAGTCCAAATTCAAAGCTCTAGACTTGGAAGTGTAGCCTCTCTGGACCCACAGGAGTCTGGTCAGGCACAACATGTCAACCTCAATCTGAATGTGCACTGGCCTCTCACTGGCTTGTGCACCCTGACAGCATCATCTCGCCTGGGAACCTATGAGGCATCTCTGAGCATGCAAGTGTTTTCAAAACAAAGAAGTGAATGTAACAGAGATGGCCCTCTACTTCACACACACAAACACACACACAACATGTATTTATACATATAAAACCTCATCTGTGTGTGCGTGTGTGTGTGTGCATACCCAAATACTTACCAAATTTCATGTATACACATACATACATATACACCCATACTTAACTAAGGACCAAAAGTAATTAAGTCTTTACTCGAAAGAGGAAACTATCTTTGGGTTTTTTCTCAGGGAATAAAAAAGATATCAAGTGTTATGCTTTCTGCAACCTCTTAACCAATTTTAAATCTTTCCACCAGACAAATGGTTGCTCCTTCTCCTACTATGGACCTGAATATTTCTAAAGAGTGCACATTCACTGGACCACATTGAGAAAAGTACAACTTAGAAGGCTCATCTACTGGGAGGAGGGGGTACAGATGAACACTGAGTGTCAGTGCAATCCATGAAGGGTCTCTTTTACTCCAATCAAAAGATGCTTTGGGGCTCTGTGAACCAGGGGACTTCAGGTTCCCTGGGTTCCCATTCAGTGACCACTCCACCCACAGAAGAGACATGGTCTGAGATGAGGTTTCCCTCAGGAGAGAGAGACAACCTGACCCTGCAGGAGTTTTTAAAGTTTATTGGTGGGATACAGGAAGCAGGGAGATGAAACCTAAACAGGGACAATAACTCAGATTGAGAGCCCAGATCCCTTGGTTGGTAGGACCAGCCTCACAGGGGACGCTCAACTCTATAATGGGCAGTGACCATACCAGATACACCTGTGACCAGGCACCTGTCCTGAGCTGGTGCTGGTCTAAGAGGAAACCATTCTTCCTAGACTATGCATCAATGCACCTGAGGTCTTCTGTGTCCAGGGAACACCTGGCCGGATGACCGCCTAAGCCAGGGTGGAGAGCATAGCAGGAGAATTGTGCCACTCTTGAGAGAGAACCTTCCTCTATAAGGGGCCATGCAGGCAGAGAAAGGGCCAGGTCCTCATCAGGAAGGAGAGGCTGAGTTGAGGGGTCTCTGTGGAGGCAGAAGGATGGGGAAGCAACTCTAGCCCAGAATCAGGATTTTGACTAAGAATACTAGGGCAGAGAGGTCAAAGAGAAGGAGGAGATGTTGGTGACAAAGAAAAACAAGGAAAAAGTGATGACAAACAAGACAGAGGAACTTCCTAGAGAAGAGAGTCCAGAGAAAACCTGGGCAGGGCAGATGCTGGGGAACAGGCTGGGCTGTCGGCCACTTTATCTCGTGGTTTTCTTGGTGGGTGAGCTCAGAACTGAGGTCTTCCCTGGGGCATCCTTGAAGTCATTTCCACTGCCCAGCTTGGTCTTGACCTCCCCGCGGGGGCTGCAATTCCCACTGCCAGTGACACAGCCCCCAGGCAGCACACTATAGCCCCCACTGACAGAGCTGGTCCGGTAGCCATAGGTGCCAGGACCACTGAGCCCAAACCCAGCCCCTGCACCTGATGTCCCAGAATTGGAGCTGCTGATGACAGCTGTGAAGGAAGGAGAGAGAAGTGATCAGTTTGTGTCCTGGGCAGGGGTGGCCCTGAGTCCTTTCCAACCCCTAGCCCCAACTAGTTTAAATGACTCCCTCTTAAGCAAACAGTTCATAGTCACTGTGAACTTTGGTTTAGTGACACATGCTCAATTCTTGAGCAGCCAGCCAAAGCATGAGGAAAAACAGCCCAGATCCCATAGGACCCTCGAATTGGGCACCTGCTCATTCCAGGAACAAACGACAGTAGCAAGTTTTGAAGAACAGATGAAGCTCAAGTATCAGATAAGCTCTGTTCTTGCATTTCTCTTTTGCGTTAAGTTTTTTTTTTCCAAAGTAGGGAGTTTTTGCTGGAGCCTCTTTTAGAAGGAGCGTGGGCTGAACCCTATAGGGACAGCATTAAAACTGGCTCACACAGCACGTCAGTGCGCAGGTCTCTGCCCTCAGAGGGGAGCTGGGACTCTGAGGCCACGGTTCCTTCATGCAGGAAAGCTGGGGTGGGGGTGGCAGAAGCGGGGGTGGGATTGGGCATTTCATCCCAGCATGGGCGAGATTTCAAGGGAAGGGGTCAGTGTGCAATGTCACAGTGTGGGTAAAAAGCAGCTCTGAATTGGGAGAGAGGAGGCAGCAGGTTTTTGCAAGGGAGGCAAGGATGTGGCAATCGTGGCCACCAAGCAGAGCCCAGACTGTTCCACAGGGGTCTCGATTCATTGCCTTTGTGTTTGTTGATCACCTAGACATACTCCCTTAGAGATATGAAATACTCACAGATGCTCACGGAATTGGTATATTCTCCAGACATCCTGCACAGAGAGAAAACACAACTGAGTCTCCTTCACGTGGAATTCAGGTTGCCCTCTCCACTGCCTCAACCCTAGCGCAGAAGTCATCAGCCAGACCAGCTGGGCCTCCATGAGTTCCTGTACCGCTGCCTCTAAGCATCTCCCTCCCTCCTCAATCTACCCTCCTCACTTCAGAGAATGGAGGCCTGTGACCTTGGGGCCCCTATGCCACCATCCCTCCCAGGGTCCCTCCTGCAAGGTTTCTCTTGAGCCCATTTCTGTATTGCTGGGAAGCTCCTCCCCCTATAAATATACACATGGAGCTGTTAGGACCAGGAACTGCTCCTGATGAAGTCACTGTGTGACTTGAGACCAATAACTTCTCCTCTCTATGTTGCAGGAATTTTCAAATGTCAGTGTTTCGTGAACTCTCTTTCTAACTGTTGCTGTGACCATGTGCACCTTGCACTGTCATAGATTTAGTATTTTTAACTGTCTTTTATCAGAAATACATTTCTCTTTTTTTAAAAAAAAACTTTTCTATCACCATGATAAATAGAAAACCAATATTACTTTACCAAATTGAGGGGGGGGGGGGCGGGGGAGGGGGAAGTACCAGTAAAAATAAAAATAATGAAAATAAAACAATTTAGTTGAGGGGGACTAGATTCTGATGTCTGCCAAGTGACTGTACATCTGGGGTCCACTGTCTCTTTATTAACATGGGATCATGTGCAAGTTTGTGAGAGGCCTTAAAGACATAGGAGCACTAAGCTGACATTCTCCCCCAAGAGCCAAAGGACATTGCTGTCACATTATCAGAGCAGACGCTGCTCCAGGCTATGTCCATAGGTGAGCCAAAAAGCATCTCCAGCCCTCCAGCAGCCTGACGCCCACACTCTGGGAAACTGAGTGGAAAGAGAGATGGCAAAGGATCTTCCAGCCCCTGAGGCTGCCCCTCACCTGCTCTCCTCGCCCTCCAGCAGCTTGCGGTAGGTGGCGATCTCAATATCTAGGGCCAGCTTCACGCTCAGGAGCTCCTGGTGATCACGCATCATCCGGGCCAGCTCCTCCTTGGCCTGCTGCAGGGCCCCCTCCAGCTCATCCAGCTTGGCCCGGGCATCCTTAAGGGCACAGTCACCCCTCTGCTCGGCATCAGCGATGGCCGTCTCCAAGTTGGAGCACTAAGGGGCAGGAAGTAGCATTTCCCCCTAAGTTCTGAGGCACCTGGGCCTCACTGCATCCCCCTTGTGCTCACGGTGTTGGACCCTCCTCTGCTCTGCCCTGTTTCCTAGACCAGGGACCCAGATGATGGTGGAGCTCCTCAACCTAGCACCAGAAGGCTTATTATTCTGAGAGCTGAGGCTTTATGAAAAGACCATTGGATGCTTCCAGACTTCCAATGGGAGCGAGGTATTGCAGGGGGCAGGGTCTCCATGAGAAATGGGTTCTGACATGCAGAATGCAGACAGAAGTTCTTGCCTCCCTTGGGGATGAGTCCAGAGCCCAGCCCCCTCACCTGCTTCTTCACACTCTCAATCTCTGAGCGCAGTCTCTGGATGACCCGGGTCAGCTCTGAGATCTCGTTCCTGGTGTGTTTGAGGTCATCCCCATGCCGGCCAGCCGCCAGCTGCAGCTCCTGGAACTGGAGAGAGAGGGGCCAAAGCAGGGACATGACTCCGGGCCTCACTGAGCCCTGCTTGGCACAGAGACTCTGTCTTTGTTTGGCAGAGGTTGGCAGGGACTCCCAGCATCACCAGCCCATCCACAACCTCCCCTTCAACCATCATTCATTGGACTTTTTTGTTTGCCTTAAATACAGCTAATCTCACTGGGTTCGATTTGGCTGTAAGGACGATTGGAAATCCAATACTCTCCACACGGTAACTTTGTAACACCCAACTCCAATTATGATCCTTGTACCACTTCAAGGTCAAGGTCAAATTAAAACTCTTAGCTTGATTTCAAGGTGCTCATTTCTCAGTACCCCTGCCCATCACCTGACTTCCCAGCTGTATCATATAGCTCTACAGTTCCCCAAGGTATTTCACCCACTCTTATGTCTCTGAGTCTTTGCTTGAGCCCCTCCCTCCACCTGGAAACCCCTTTCCTCTGTTCTTCCTTTTTCCCTAGCTGGCTCCAACTCACAGGGCAGTGCCACTTCCTCTAGGAGGCCTTTCCTCATCCCCTGGTTAGATGCAATTCTGTTCCCATTGTCCCTGGCACATCAGTCCACAGGGAAGAGCATACCACATCATGATGGCACATTTCTGTGCCTTGCTTGTCATATTCAGAATGAATAGATGACAGGATTTTTAATTTCTGCATTACCAGTACTTAGCACAGTGCCTAGTCAGTGCTCTAGGAAATTCTGGTGAATGAATGAATGAATGAATGAAAGAGGGAGTCAATAAGCTGTCCATCTGTACTTCCTACAGATGGATTTCCTCTCTTGATACGTTAGCTGGATCCTTTTCTGTGGAATCCTTGCTGGGCTAGGAGGGAGGGCTTAGCATGAAGGAACCATTTGTATGTGTGGTAGGGGTGACGTCATCTGTACCTCAATACGTCTAGCCATGAATTTTGGGTCATGTACTGGTTCAGGATTATTCCTGCCTTTAAGGTTCATTGAGTAGTCAATAGGGAGTACCCCAGTTCTAGTCCAGAATTTGACTTAAGGGAACCACAAAATAGGTGTAACCTTCAGCACTCTAGGGACATAAACTGCCCTGTCTCTGTACCTGAGAGCTCAGCGCCAGCATAGCCTCAGATTTGAGATTCCTCCTGGGGTTGCTGAGTCCTTCCAAAGGCAGGAGAATCTCTCTATGCTCCTTATGTTTAGTATTCGGTGCTAACCCTTGTCAGAGGCTTCTCCCCATTTTTCTATAAGTGGGCAGGAGGGATGCCCCATACACTCCCGAGGCAATCAGGTGAGCACCCTCCTGCCACTCAGCTCTCAGCCCAGCCAAGCCCCTGGGGGGAGTCGGTGCTTCTTCCTCAGCCATCTCCTGACTTCCTGCCTAAGCACCAAGGAAGTTGTAATCAGTTCATTCAGCTCAGCTCCAGCCCCATCACTGACTAGCTAAATGCCCTTGGCAAGTTACTTGGACATCCTGAGCACCAATTCTTCATCCTTGAAAAGGAAAATAACTAAAATACTCTGAATGCCACAGTGATATTCTTCTCAATAAATACTGAGCCCTAAATGGAGAAGTAGAGGTATGGATAACTTCAAGCAGCAAATGGTCCAATGATCATGTCTGTGTGTCTATGCAGACCTGCCTACTCCTTCTGGAGAGGGGGGTGGGACATAACAGCCTGGGATTGAGCACTGGCTCCTGACAGCTCAGCATGGATAGGCAACACAGCCATTCCCAGCCCTGGTTTGAGACAGTAATGTGAAAGGGTCTGGGGACCAGACTCTCAAATCTGTGACAATATCAAGAAACCCTGACCTCTGTTGTCTCTGGGGCCCTGAGAACCTCCCTTCCCAACTACAGTCCAAACCTTCTATCCAAGATTGGCAGGGAATCAGGGGAGGGAGAAAGAAGTTCTTCCAAGAGTGATTTCCCTAGAGAAAGAGTCTGATAAACAGCAAGGAATAATTAAAAGGTCACCATCTTGATCTGAGAAACCAAATTATCTAGAGTCACTCCCCTCCCACAACCAAACCATTAGAGGAGTTAAGATCTAAGAGACTCAAACTCACTCTTTATCCTTGGAGTTGGACTTAAATGAAAAGGTAGGAGTTACCTGATCCCAGATCATACTGAAGGATCCCCTAATTTATATAATGAATGCTGGAGCCAAGGCTTCACCTACTCATATTTCCCCTACCCGAGACTCAGTTCAGAACTCGGCCTCCAGGGAGTCAGTCCTGGCCTAGTTCCCTAGTCTGGGTTCTGGGAGCACCGCGTTCATTTGCATTCAGCTGTGTGCATGTCCAATGGCTGCTGTCAGTCTAAGTGGATCCCAAGGACTGAGCTGTGTCTTCTCCTCCCTTAGGCTTCCTCCAGTATCAGGGAACAGTACTGTGCTCCCGGTAAGCACAGTACTCAGAATGAGAACAAATGCTTGGCTGAAGTTCAGAGGCTCCTGGAGAATCATGGACAGATGAAACAGAGACTAGATGGAGCCCCCCATACACATGACTGCACAGGTGTGCAGCCTCACCTTGGTCTGGTACAGCGCCTCAGCCTCAGCCTTGCTCTTCAGAGCAATGTCCTCATACTGAGCACGGACCTCTGTGATGATGCTGTCCAGGTCCAGGTTCCTGTTGTTGTCCATGGAGAGGATGACAGATGTGTCACTGATATGGGACTGCATCTGAGCAATCTCCTGCAGGGGAGACAAGAAAGCATTCAGTTTTTTGTTTTGTTTTTTCATGATCAGAGGAAGGTGCCAAGGGGATGGCCCCATTCCAAAAGGGTGGCCCCAGACTATTCCAAACAGATGAACTTGCTTCCCCTAATGCCTGTAAGATTAGAGCTCACCAGCCCAAGTTTCAATAGCAAAAAAATCAAATATCAAAATTTCACATCAAAACACTGCTGAATAGGTTTTAAGCAGACCAAGAAGAAAGCAGCCCTTATATCTGTCACTTGAGGCAGGACAGGAGTAGGAGAGATAGAGAGAAATAGCCTTGCCACTACACAAGGGTCACAGGAGCCTGTGGATGTTTGGTCAATAGACTAAAGCTTGAAGCCAGATGCTCATAAAAGAAGCAGAAAGGGTGTGGGGAGTGCCAGCTCCATCCCTGGGGATTCCTGCCAAGACCCTAGGAAACACCAAAGAGAAGACAAGTGGGAATGAGAATCTGCTTGAGTGAAGTTCAGTGTGAACCCCATAAGGTCCAATGGTTTCCTGAAAGATGTGAGTGGGACCTCTGGAGGACAGGCAGGAGCTAATAGATCTTCCTGCCTTTGACCTATAAAGCTTCCAGCAGCGAGTATTGGAGTTCCCCTGGGGCTTAAAGTTACCAATAAGAAGAATATATGTCTGTCCTTCTAGAAGACAGAGCTGGAGTTGGGCAGGGGAGACTTACACCTTCATAAAGGCACTTGAAGAACTTGATTTCTCCGTCCAGCGCATCCACCTTGGCCTGAAGCTCCACCTTGCTCATGTAAGCTGCATCCACATCCTAGGAAGAATCCAGAGACCCCCTGATATGGCCTTCCTGTGAGGCTATATAAGACTCACTCACTAAATGACACCCAAGCACCAATCCTGGGGATAGCCACCCCAGGGAATGGAGTCAAGACCCAGGGACAGAAACCTGACTTCCAGCCAGGACTCCTTGTGCAACCTCAGGCAAGTTCCTCAGACCTCTGTAACTCCTCCTGCCTCTTTCTTCAAAGAGGGCAAGGGAGCCTGCTTCTCCACGTGGCAGTCACTAGGAAGTCAGTGAGCCACAAACAGTCACAGCTATTTGCCAATGACAGGCAGGGTGAAAGGGTGATCTCAGCCCTTCCCAGAGCCTGTCCTGTGGCCTAGGCAGAGGGCATAAGCTAGACTGTCCAAGGCTGGACTCCTGTTCCTTTAACACACCCCCAAAATGTTCTGTTCCAGACAACCATCAAGTGTCCAGGGCTCTCAAGCAACAAGCCTTCATCTCCTCTGTGGGCTCGTCAGCCCCAGGCCTTTCCTCAGGGAGCACAGGCCTCAGTCCATCCTCTTCCCACCCCTAAGAGACCAGAGGCCAGGCATCCTCACCTTCTTAAGCACCACAAATTCATTCTCAGCAGTTGTACGCTTATTTATTTCCTCTTCATACCTGCAGAAAGAGCACCAGTGAGAAAGGTGTACCTGCGTGTGTGCGTGCACGCGGGTGTGTGTGTGTCCTCACTGAGAAATGAGAAGAGAGATTCCCACCTTACATATCTTTCAACAGGTATTATTCTATATCTATGCAATGGTCCCAACTCTAGGAACACTTGGCCAGAGTTGTGGGCTGGGTCCTTGGCCAATGACTGGATGTTTGGGGTCTGAATTTCCTCTGATGCCTGGGGAGTGAGGAGGTTCTTCCTCCTCCAACGCAGCATCCAAATCATAGGAACATGCTGCTGCCCCTTTCAGCCATGCTTTCTGTGAAACCCCTGCTACCTGACTCCTTTACTCACAACTCCCCTCCATTCTGAGGCACAAGTGCCAAGGAAGCCAGAACTGTCCCCTAGAGCAAGAAGAAGGAGCATGGCTTCAATGTCCAGGACCTAAGGGAAATGAGAGGAGAAGCCCAAACAAAAACTCCACCTCCTGCCCTGTGAGGGGACTTCTTGGAACTCAGGGCACACTTGGTGTGCTTAAGAGCCAAGAGGCTGAGCTATCCACATATGGGGCTCTCAGGTGGACAGTAGGAAAGAGCATGCCAAAGAGGGATGCCTGCCAGGACAGCCCTCACTCTGCCTGAGAGCCGACTGTCCACTCTCCAGCCCGTGTGGTTGCCCATTGAAAGCTCTTGTTTTGCCTGGGCAGACAAGTTCAGTGATCTGTGCCAGAATCATAGGTCCCAGTGCCTGCTGGAAAAGACCAACCCCAGGAGGCAGCCAGCCCAGGCAGTGTCCCTGCTCACCTCTTCTTGTAGTCCTCCACCACGTCCCGCATGTTCCGCAGCTCTGAGTCCAGCCTCACTCTGTCCCCAGACAGGGTCTCCAGCTGTTTCCGCAGGCTACTGATGTGGCCCTCATAAATGGGCTCCAGGTTCTTCCTACAGTTGTTCAGGTCCAGCTGCTGCAGCAGCTCCCACTTGGTCTCCAGCACCTGGTTCTGCTGCTCCAGGAACCGCACCTGGAACCCAAATCAACAGCCACCTTGAACCTAGTTCACAATCAATGTGGAGAGAACTATGAAGGAATGGTGCTATCTTACACTATGTTAACTTAAAAGGTGAGCCCCTTAAAAATGCTACTCAAGGGCTGGGGTTTTGGCTCAGTGATAAAGCACTTGCCTAGCACTGTGAGGCACTGGGTTTGATCCCCACATATAAATAAATGAAATAAAGGTATTGTGTTCACTTACAACTAAAAAATATTTTTTAAAATGCCTTAAATCCCTCCCCACCTAGAACTCTTAGTCTGATGGAGGCTCTTCCTCTGAACACAGTTCCTAAGATAAGGATGACCCCAACATTTTCTTTCCCCTCTCAATCTGTTAAGGTCTAGACCCGCTGGCTTCTTGCACCTACCTAAACTTGCCTGGGCTGCCTCTGTAGCCTGGTGAGTCCTTGGACACATAAGCTGGCCAGGGCTTACTGCTCCATTCTTGGGCTCTTCTGCTTGGGACATGTGGGGGGCCAGCCTGTGCTCTGTCTGTTTTCTGACCCCTTGTTCATGGCCCCTCCCAGTCTCCCATTGAGCTGGAGGTCAATGCTCCACTGCTCTTGGATCTTGAGCCTCCTCCATCGCTTTAACACTTGGATCTCTAATCTCAATCTGAGCATTTCCCCAGGGGCAGGGGGAGACAAGCATTCTCCAAACATAGTCCAAAAATATCATGTCATTCCCTTATTTAACACCCTCAAGTGGTTCCACATCACCCACAGGGTCAATGCTCTGCACAATGTGCCCAGCCCTTCCACCCCTCCTCCACATGCATCCAACACTCTCACAAACCCAAGGGCTCCATCCTTAGTCCTGCCATACTGCATGGGCTCCCTCTCCCTAGATTGCCTTGGCCACCTCCATTGGGATCACTCCTATTCATATGTCCCCTGCTACCTATGCTCAGGAAGTTTCTACTTCTCAAGACCCTACCACCACTTTTTTTCCTTAGTGGTTCTCAAATTTTTGCATACATCAGCATCACTTAGAGGGTCAGTCAAAATGGAGATTGCTGGGTGCCACCCCAAAGTTTCTGATTCAGAGGTCTGGGTAGAGCCTGGGAATATGTGTTTCTATCAAGTGTCCAGGTGATGCTCATGGGGCTGGTTCAAGGACCATGTTTAAGAACCACTGCCCTGGTGCCTGTGATCACATCAGTCTCGTCTCCTAGGTTAGGTGTATTGCAGACAGAGTCCTTCATTTGATCCAAGCCTGATCTGGTCTGGGTCCCCTAGGAGGAAGAACTGGGACCCCTGGCTTTCTAGACATCTCCAGCTGCCACTGGCCTCTCCTCTGCCTGGTTTCTAAAGATCATTTTTTGTCACTCTCCCACTTATCAGCCTGAAGGCCACTTTCTCTGCCTCCTGGACACTTTCCCAGACCAAGCTTTCTAGCTCTTCTCTCCATGCTGACCCCTGTCCCTCAGATTCAATATCCAGTTCCTCTCTGATCTGTCCTGTGCTGTCTGCCTCCTGGGGCTGTGTCCCCTACTTTCTCTGCTCTAGAAATGGAGCCCCCTCAAGGACAGTAAAGGCAGAGGAAAGAGGAAAGTTCCATGCTTACATTTCACTAGAAAGACCCACCTTGTCGATGAAGGAGGCAAACTTGTTGTTTAGAGCCTTGATCTGCTCTCGCTCCTGGGTGCGCACCTTCTGGATCTCGGGATCCACTTCCACATTGAGGGGGGCCAAAAGGTTCTTGTTGATAGTGACCTGGTGGATGCCCCCAGGCACGTATGTGGCTGGATGCGAAGGCCCCAGAGCCACACTGCCAAACATGCTGCTAGCAAAGCCTGTGGCCCGACCCCGACAAAATCCATAGCCTCCAGTCCGCCCACTGCCACTGGACACGTTGAAGGACATGCTCCGGCCGCCCCCCAAGCTGTAGAGGCTCCGACTACTGAAGCCCCCACCAAGCCCTTTGCCCGCTGCTCTGTAGGAGGATGAGCTGACCCCAGAGAGCACTGCCGAGCAGCCACTGAAGCCCCCCTTGGAGGCAGCTCCCGACTTGCAGGTGAATTGGCGGCTCATGTTAGGGAGACCAGAGAGCTCAAAGAAGAAGCTAAGTCTTAGCTGTGGGACAGTTCACCAGCTTGTGATCTTGTCTGCCTCTTTATAGGGCTCAGGAGACAGTCATTTCCCTAATTTGTGGGTTTAGTTTGCCTAGGAGCAAGAAATCATTTTCTTCCAGCAAAAATCAGAGCACTGGGTAAATAACTTGAAAACCCCCGAAGTTCTGGGCTGGCAAGCCTTGCTCATATAATTGAGTCTTACCTAATTAACGTGTGGTAATTAGCCTGGCCATATTATCCCTAGAAAGATCTTGGCTGGGAAGTTTGTCACAGCCTCAATTGTCCTTCTCCTAGGGAGTGGGGGAGGCTAAGATTGTAGGGGTGCCAGGAGAGACCTTTAATTGACAGCATCATCTGTGAGAGATCTCACAAACATGCCGGCATCAGATAGGCTGCTTCAGGGACCCTGGCTGGGCTGCTTTTATGTGATTAGGAAAAGAGTCCAGAAGCCTGGTTTCCCAGGGCTCCTCCAGACAGTTCTCATGGCTGCCCAGGGCCACGGAAGAGAACCCCACCAGGAATTCAGGCCCAGTGCGATGGCTGCTGGCCCACTTCTATGCCCCCCAACAGGTTCCCCAGTCCCCTGTGCCAGCCAGACTACTTATTTACTTTCACTTGCACATACTAACTTCTCTCCCCACTCTTGACCTTGAAATCATGATCACTGCCACGATTCACCATTCACAATGGCTGACACCAGTGCTTTGGTGTTGAAAGACCTTCTTGCACACAGAAGCTCACTCAATACACTTAGTCTGCCTGGAGAAGAGCAACGACAATCCACATCTCACAAATGGGGAGAGCGAGGCTCAGAGAGTTGAGAATGCCCTTCCTTTAGCAAACATTAAATGAACTCTGTCTTTGTTAGAATCCCCCAAAAGGGACACATCTAAAACACCCAGGCCCCAGCCTTAGGGACTCCCTTGGCTGATCTTATAACTTCACATTCAGAGCTATGAATGAAGGCTTTATTCATTCATCTATCCAACCAGCCAGCTAGCCAGCCATTTACTTGTTTGTTCACTCATTTATCCACTCGTTTAACAAGTTTCTATGGAGGGCTGATCCTGCCCCTGGTATTGTGCTAGGTTCTGGGATCCTGCACTAAGAAAACCAAAACCTAGCTAAGAATTCTAGGCAGACACAAATTTGACTAGGGTCTTGACATTACCAAAGTATGTGACCCAAGAGCTTCACAATTCCCACGTCTCAGATACATCCATAGTATATAATTTCTTCCATAAAAAATGCAGTCATTGCACTAGCTCAGTGTTTGAATGAAGTTCACCAATCTTTCCTTTTTATTTCTGTACAGAGGTTCTGTGTGCCCCTAACACCATTCTACCATGCAGTTGCCAAATTCAATCTTCTTTTTTTAAACACAAAGTATATATTTTCTAGTTAATAATAACCATTTTCTTGGATGTCCTTGATCTCAATACAGGAAATAGCACTGGGAAATCTTCTATTTTTTGTTCATGATCACAAAGGTGTATTCCTTTGCAACTTCTTTATAAGGCAGGGTGACTGAAGACCAAGCAAACTGCGTCCTAATGAGGATGCTGAGTGCTGCAGCCAGAACCATCCCCTGATTGGTTCCTTTCAGCACACCAGCTTGAGGATGGAGGTAACTCCTTGTGACCTTACCACAGAAGCCACCCTCCCCCCCACCCTGGAAACTTTCTCTGGTCACTTGTCCCAATCCAATTCTTCCTCTCTGGGCAGATTGCAGGGTGGTAATTTGGGGATGATGAACAATTCTCATGTCCACAGGGTTGGGAATATGACTCAGTGTTAGAGTGCTTGCCTGGCCTGCATAACCCTAGGTTTGATTCCCAGCATCATAGGAAAAAAAAAAAAAAAGAACCTCAGGTCCATCTGGTCATCTGGTTAGTGAGTATTTTTTTAAAGTTACCAGTAGATTGACTTTCCCATGAAGTTTACTGGAAATATATGGAGGAGTGGGGGCAAGTTGGGAATAGTTGATTCTTTTAAAAGGCAACATAGGGCACAAGATCTACTCCATAAACAGTAGAGGCTCAGGACTCTGCTCATATCCTGTAGCCTAGAAGGTCACAATGGACGCTACATCAAACTAGACTCTGCCTGCAGGATGGTCTCTGAGATGTGTTGTATTTTTCCCTTATCCCTGGAGAAGGAGACACATTAACTCTTCCCATCTCACAGGTGGATGATCCTCACTGGCTTTCTCTGGGAAGGGAGTCAGGCCAAGCTGGCACACACTCACGCTACAGGCCCCACGGACCTTTCTCTCTGCTCCTTCCTTGGACGACTACAAGGGTCTATGAATCCATGGGAGGCAAATGCGTCAAATGGGGCTTTATAAAATCAAATAAAAACAAGTTCTTCAAAAACCAGGTTGCAGTGCCAAGGCTAACATCCATTAGGAATAACTGAGAATGACTAGTAATTATGGTAGTGAGTGCATGCCCCTCTTTCAGGACTGGAGATAGGACAAGTGCCCTTGCTTCTTCCCATGGAAGGGGACAGTGAGGACTCTGAGCACCGCAGGGTGCAGGGAGAGGCAGGGTCAAAGGCAACCAAAACTCTGAAGACTCTCTAAGACTCTTGGGAGGGTTTTCTCCCAAGAAAACTTTGAGGTGTATAAAGGGAGGAGAAGAAAAGAACTGGTTTTGACCCAGGAGCCCATTTCAAGTAGACCAAGAAAATAAAAGGTGGGGTAGAGCCAGATCAGGTAGGAACGTGTGGATGGCTTAAGTCAATGGATGACATGAGAAATCAGGGCTGGAAGACTGGCTCTTGCTTCCAGGAGGGGGACCTATAGGCTTCAGGGCCCTGAGTTGGATCCCTGGTCTCTCTTGACCTGACGCCTCATTGCCCAGCCCCAAACTGATATCTCCAAAATTCCCAACTTGAGATCTGAGCCCTTGGGGGATGTCAGTGTCCGCTGAGGGCCCCACAACCTTGGACACAGACCCAGACACTGCACCAGGTCTCCTTCAAGAGATTCTGGCACTTGGGCAGAAGCCAATTGCAGCTAAACCAGAAGTGGACATTGTGCTTGACACCAGTGATGTGGGGAACAAAGGAAGAGTCAGGGAAGCTCTGAAGTCCCGGCACCCCCTCAAGTCCTTGAACATCTGTCTCCCACCCGGTACTGAGGAGCATCCTCCTAAAGTGTCCCATAAAGGAAAAATGGCCACCAACACCAGGCATCCCACACTCTCCATCCACCTGGACCATCTCTCTACCCTCAGACTGAGGGTCCTAAAGGCAGGATCTCTGCTTCCTCCACCAGGAGGACAGCATGAGAGCCTAAGTGCAAAAGGACCCTGTGGTTTCTCTAATCTCCTCCATGGGGGGCCATAAGACAAGAAGTGACTTATCCAAGGCCACACGACCAGTGCTTACAGAGAAAGGTCCAGCACCGCAGGACCCAAACCCTCACCCACCAGGAAAGACTCCTGCCTCTTCCTCTCAGGCATCAGGGAAGGGCATCCCCTGATGGATCAGCAGAGGAGACTCCCCAGCCACTTATAGTAGCTCATAGTGTCAGTGGCTCCTCCAGCTATCCTGTAGGCACAGAGACAATCAGAATATGAGCAAATCCTCTGAAAGAGCTCAATAGGGAACCATGTGCAGTGGGAAAGAGTCCCTAGGCCTGGTCCCCAATGTATAATTCAGTCTCACTCTGGGAGGATCACTGTCTGCAATTTCCAGCATGAGACTGGATTATGCAAGTGAGAGTAGCCAGGACAGCTGCTATCATCACTGTGCCCTGCTCACCCCACTCACTTGTCACAACTGTCCAAGACTTGCACAGCCACTTTTACCTCTCCCAGGCCCCTCTGCCCCATATGCCTCTGCCCACTTTCCCAGGCTGGTATCAGGTTAACCACACCTGCTTGGGCAAAGCTGAAGAAAGCAATAGCTTTCCTCTCTGTATTTCTCAATGGCAGGGAAATCCTTCATCTTCCCCTCTTGTCCAAGAGTGGGAACATTTAAAGAAATGCTTGCAGCATGTGGGGCCAGGATTAGTGCTCAGCATGTGCACTGGGGACACCTCTGCTGAATGAGTCTCAGCTGACATTTCTCAGAATGAATGAGTCAATCATCTAAGCCATAAAACAGACAGGAAGGCAGACATAGAGTCCTTCCTGTGACTGAGGACAATAAGGACCTTTGCTCATCCATGTCTTCTGGGGTCTGCCTGCTTTCCTCACTCTCCAGCAGCTTGCAGTAGGTGGCCATCTCCACGTCCAGGGGCAGCTTGTCCCACAGCAGCTCCTGGTAGTCACGCAGCGCTAGGCCAGATCCTCCTTAGCCCATTGCAGGGCAACCTCCACTTCTATCAACTTGTCCCCTCTGAGTGCCTCCTTGCCCTTCTGCTCTGCCTCCAGAGAGGCATCTTGCCAAGGTCAACAGCGGACAGTGAGTGGAGCCTGGGAGACCAGGCGCCTGCCCACACTGTGTTTGTCTCCTCCACCTCATAGCCTTCATTCATTGTGGAAAATGTGAGAATACAGAAAAATAGAAAAGAATCTCTGTAACACCCCCCAACGGTTACCACTGCCAAGTTGGTGCCCACCTGTTTCTTGAGGTTAGTGATCTCTGCTTGAAGCCTCTGCATAGTGCCCTTCAGTTTGTGGACCTCTCTTAATTCCTTTGAGGTCATCTCTTTCCCTCCTGGAAGTGACCTGAAGCTCCTGGTACTGGAATCAGGAAGAGCCCAGGGTGGCATGGGGTGAGCCAAACCCAGGGCCCCTCACCCCAGATCTCAAAGCCCTGGTTCAGCCAGAACATATGAGTCCTGCCTAATCTGGTCACTGTGGCCAAGACCAACATCCGGAAGAGACATATTCCTTTCTGCTAGCAATGTATGTTTTCAGCTGAGGGGGAAGCACAGTGCTGCCACAGTCCGGCTGCAGCAAAATAACTGGAGGGTGACGAACAATTTATGTAGATTGATACAGCAGGAGTGGGAGCCGTTTATTGTAGGACCGGAGGGGTATATATACATTCCACACAGCTTATCTTAATTAGCATAAACTAGATACATCAGTCAACCAGTAAGGAATCTCCACGCTTAATGGCTCGCTGGCGTTACTTCACAAACCACTCCCTCTGGCAAAATGCCAGGCGCCATCCAGACTTGTTTACAGACTCTAACACAGTGCCACACAGCATAGCTGTGTACCTGTCAGAGATCATCGAGCCAACTCCTAGGCCAGGACACACCTTTTTTCTGTCCTTGCCAGTCAGACATTGAGAGCAGAGACAGCGACCTAGGTGATGTACAGTGGGAGGGGAACCCACTATTTCTTAAATCATGCTCGGCTCAGATGAGTATTGGGGGAGCCAGACTTCCTGAAGATGTGCTTCATGGGCTGTAGTTGTAGAAGGCACTAGGGAACAGGTGGGGTAGAAGGAAGGAACCTACCTGGGCTGAACATTGACCACCACCAGACATGGAATGAGGAGCTGACTAGAAAGGTGTGAGAGCCACTTGGTGTCTCTCAATGTGCCTATGTCTGCAGACTTGGGACGGTTCCCCTGACAGGGCTAGCAAGTCTCAAAGAAGCCAGAACCCTGGTGACTTCTGTGACTGGCCCAGAGGTTTTCATAGGTGGTCCTCTTGCCTAATCTCCAGGACAAGACATACGACATCAAGTGACCTCACCAAGCACAGGACAAGTAAAGCAGGCCCACCCTGCCAGTCAGTTGTCTGAGTGGTCTTGGACTTACCCAGTTTCTGCTTCCTTTCTCACTTGTAGCTCTCAAGAAAAACTGCAGAATACAACTGGGAATACAACATGCTGAGCTAAGGGGGAACCCACCGGGGTTCTGTTCCTCACCCGCCCTGAAGCACGATGTCCTCCAACGCTTTAGCCCAGCAATTCCCATTGCCCTACAGGATAAAATCCAGGGGAGGCTACTTTCTGGGGTCCTTCAGTTGCAATGCATATGGAGCATGTGATTCCATCTGCCTCAGAACATCCTGAGACTTGGGAGACTGGCCTTCAGTGAATCCTAGGTGTCTGGATGCCTATCTGTAAGTAATAAAGCTGCTTCATGTAACTTGTTGTGGAAGAGGGTGAGTTCTGCCTCCCTAGATGCAGATCAGTAACTAAACCATGCACAGTGAACTTGCTTCACAAACCCTGTTGACCAAGATTTTCAACTCTTTTGTGCACAAGTCAGTGCAGGACACTTCTCTAAGCAGTCTCTCTTGGTCTTATACAAGGCCTCTGCCTCGGCCTTGTTCCTCTGGACCACCTCTTCATTGTACTGCATCTTGATCTCAGAGATGATGCTGCCCAAGTCCAGGTGCCAGTTGTTGTCAATGGCAGGCACTACACTAGTTCACCTGAACCAGCTCCTGTGCAGCAGGGCAGGGCTCAGGGGTCAATCCTCAGGAAACACTCTCAATGTTTTCCTGCTGGGATGCTCAGATGCTCCTTATGTATCTCCTGGAGTTGGCAGCTGGCCAAGGGCAAATTCAGGGTTTGGCTCCCCTGAGTTAAAAGTGACAAGAAAATGAAAAATGCCATCTAGTTGGGCCCAGTCTGTCAAATAATTATCACTTAGTTATCAGCGTTTTCTTATTATAATTTATCTACCAACTACCTGCTGACCTAGGCAATATCAAGAGTGTGTAATTATACCCCCAAAGCTCACAGACGGGGTGTTTCCTGAGTTTGTTGGTATTTCAACACTTTTGGTTCCTACCCAAATGGTATTTAAATCCAAGATATGTCTTCCTGAAGCTTTGGAACAGAGTCCCTGATGAAACAGAAACTGATGCTGAGAAAGAATGGTGATTCAGAGACCCACCCAATGGGACTTCCCTGTAATCAGTGGGAACTGCTTCTAACCCCCTACCCCCCCAAAAAAAATTAAATATATATAAATACACACACACATTTTCCCAAAACAAATGTCAAAAAAATTGAGAATAATTAACTATGTCTACCAATGGAACATTATGTGTATAATAAAAATTGCAAGATTTTTTTCTAACAAAAAAATCTACATCGATGTTAAATGAAAAAAGGAGAAATCAAAATCAAGTAAACAGCCTGACCACTAAATCCTAGGCACAGAAAACAAGGCCTAGGGCAACTTAGAACAGGATGAACATAGCTATATATTTCTGAGATTAAAACAAAACACTTTAGAAACCCATGTTCAAAAACAAAATATATCAGTATCAACAGTGGTTGTCTTGTGTTATGGTTGATTTTTATATTTTTCGTCTTTCTATTTTTGCAAGTTTAAAATAACAAGCAGACATTATTTTTACAACAGAAAAACCAAGTCCTGTGAGGCTTCAAGCTCTTCTGCAGAGAGGTGAACCAACCCTTTTAAAAAACAATCAAGCAGCCCAAAGACACTGACCCTTTCTTTCAGTCACTCCATAACTTTTTGGCTAGCTGCCTAAGAGAATATTCTGGGCTCAGGTTTCTTTCATCCACCCTTTATCCAGGCCAGGAAAATGCCATCATTTTCAATTCCAGCTCTTCTATTTTCTAGTTTTGTGATTGTGGGACTTTCAGTCTCAGTTTTGTTATCTGTCAAATGGAGTAATAATGACACTGTCCCTGCTATGTAACCATGGTATTATATAGACTGTTCTTGGGAATGTAAATAAATGTTAGCCTTTGCCATTAACATTTTACAAAGGTGAACGCTGAAGTCTACATCTTCCCCCAAGCTGTAGTGTTAGCAGCAATATATGATATTTTTTCCTGATTATTGTATTCTAAAACTGTTAAGTGCTTTATAAAATAATCTCCCTTAATCCTTACAACAGTACAGAGACATAGCTATGACTAATTTTTTGAAAGTGGAAACTAAAGTTTAAAAGATTAAGTGCTTTGCCCAGATGATGTAATTCTTTAAGCAGTAGAGACAGGATTTGAACCAAGTATGACTGATTCCAGAGCTCAGTACATATATGTTGATTTGAGTCCATAAATTTCACTACAGGGATCGGGGCCCCTGCATGGAGGGGTAGACTTTGATCAGATTTTGGAGAAGGAGAAGGAGCAATGAGGGAGGGTGTCTTAACAGAACCAGGGAAGGAACCTCACCAGCAAGGGTCGAAGAAAAGGGGTCTGAGCTGAGTCACCGAAACTCAGAAGTGTGAAAGAGGGACAAAGGATGGATATGTCAAAGCCAAAGAGATTAACTATAATTATGACAAAAGTGGCAGGAGGGAAGACTGTATGTTCCCAAGCAGAGGTGGGACCAGGTTGTGCAATCCCTTCTATTTTTTTCCCTCTTTCTTTTCAGATAAGTCTGGAATTCTGGTGAAAGATGATACTTTAAAAAAAAAATCATTCTTATCATTTATCTTGAGTACCCCATGCACATTTGATATGAGTCCAGCTCTGTGGAAGGTCATGACCTTGATAATGTCTTCTCTCTCCCTTAAGAAATATCTAGTCTAAATGGGTGATGGAAGAACTAGCTACAGTTAGCCCCCAGGTCCTCTCTCTCCTTTGCCCTTGTCCTGTGAGTCTTGGAACACCCTCCCCTGGGCTTTCGCGCCAGCCCTCCTAGCAGGCCTCTAGCTTCACCCTCCCTCAGACCCTGCATAGAAACCTGCAGTGGTTCCTCATGCCCTGCCACTGTGGATATTCAGGGGAAAATAGAACTTTTAGTCTTTTTCTTATTATTAAAAAAATACACTTTGTGTAAAAATTCAAGCAATGGGATAGAATATACACACCAAGTGATAATTAGTCCTCTTCACACTCTTTCACTCAGACCTGTCCCAAAGCCACTGCCAGCACATAGAGCAGATTAGTGAAAATTAGACAAGAACATCCCTTCCTCCAAACAGATCAGAAATCTTAAAATAGTAAATTGAATCAGTAGTATATGAAAGGGATAATCTAGCATGACCAAGTGGAGATTATTCCAGAATATAGGATTGGTTTAATGTTTGGGAATCAGTTAGCCTAATTCACCATATTAATGGAATAAAAGAGAAAAAATATATATGACCATTTGAATAGATACTTTAAAAGTATTTGACAAAATTCAATGCTTATTCAAGATTAAAAAAAAAAAAACTTACAGTGCACTATAAGGGAAATTCCTGAACTAATAAAACTATTTTTAAAAATAGACAAAAAATGCTTACACTTAATATTTAGATAATGGTAGAAGAATTTATGTTTCCAAGTAAGATTGGGAACAAAGCAAGGAGTCCACTCTTGTTGCTTCCATTTAACATTGTCTAGAGAACCTAGTCACAGCAATAAGGCAAGAAAAAGAAATAATAGCAATTTGGAAAAGAAAATTCAAAACTCTATAGACATTATGATTATGTACATATAAAATTCTAAGGAATCTACAAACTTAGATAGAAAAAGTGAAAATTAATTTTAGCAGGCTGGGATTGTAGCTTTAGTGGTGGAGCACTTGCCTAGCATGTGTGGCACTCTGAGTTCTATTCTCAGCATCACTAATAAACAAATAAATAAAATAAAGGTCCATCAACAACTAAAAGAATATATTTTTTAAAGTTTTTTAAAAATTAATTTAATATGCTCACGATACAGGGCCAGTATTTTATAAATTGTGTTTTTATTTACCATAAACAAAACAGATTAAAACTTTTAAATATCATTCACAATAACATAAAAACATGAAATAAGAATAAATTTAACAATATATATACAAGACCTGTACACTATAAAACATATGTAATGTTATGAAACATTGCTGGGAAAAATTAAAGAAGGCCTAATGTAACTGTGTTTATAGATTGGAAGACTCAAAATCAAGAAGCTTAATTTTTTTTTTTAGAGAGAGAGAGAGAGAATTTTTTAATATTTATTTTTTAGTTTTTGGCGGACACAACATCTTTGTTTGTATGTGGTGCTGAGAATCGAACCCGGGCGGCACGTATGCCAGGCGAGCACACTACCGCTTAAGCCACATCCCCAGCCCTTAAAATGTTAATTCTCCTCAAACTGACCCATAGATTCAATGATATTTCACTTAAAATCAAGCAGAATTCCTTGATAGGCATTGAAGTGCTCATACTAAAATTTATACAAAAGTTTAAACAAGCTAAAATATTCAAAATAATTTTGAAAAAGATAGAGGAAGTACACTACCTCATTTTAGTACTACTCAAGCTTCCATATGAAAATAATGTAGTCAAAACTTAAAAATAGGCACCTTAAACAATGGAACAGAATAAAGAATCCAAAAATAGATCCACACATATATGTTCATTTGCAACAAGTAAACAAGAGTCCTCCAAATAACTAATCCTTAAACAACTAGCTATCTGCTTGGGGAATAAAATGAATTTTGACTCTGTCTTATACTACACCTAAATGTTCACTCAAAATGAATCACAGTTATTCATGGATTATATGATTTTAAAACAATTTTTTATTCTAGAATGAGAACATTTGTGACTATCTGATAAGCAAGGATTTCTTAGTACTCTAAAAATACAACCTATAAAGAAAATCTGATAAATTGGCATTTATTAACATTAAAAGCTGCTGATGGTAAAATTCTACTCTGAAAATGGGGGAGAGGATCCACACACTGGAAGAAAATATTCTCAGTCCATATATCTGACAAAGGACTATTAACCAGAACGTGTAAAGAACTCCTATAACTCAAGATGTCAAATCATCCAATAGAAAACTGCACAAAGTTTGAACAGACCCTTCCCAAAAGGTAGACAAAACCAATAAACACCAAAAGAGATGCTGAACATCACAAGCCATCAGGAAAATGCCATTGAAATGTTAGTGGGGTAATGTACACACTTGCTAGAATGAAAAAGAGTGACAAATACTCAGTATTGGAACAATTGAAACTCTCATTTGTTGGTGAAAATGTAAAACCATTCGCCTACTTTGAGGAAATTCTAGAACAGAGAAAAGCAATTGACTGTGACAAGAAGTAGATCAAAAGTGCTGGGGCTTAGAGTAACTTACTGGAGTGATGGAAATGTTCTATATTGTTATTTTAGTAGTGGTTATGAAAGTATACAAATTCATATTTTTAAAAAATGAGACATCTTTAAAATGTAATGCAATGTACTTTGTATATAAGTTAATCTTCATTAAACTTGAATTTAAAATAAATAGCATGTACTTTCGAATATGATCTTCCACAGATTTTAATTCACTGGAGTTCAGCAATACATTAAACTAATATACCTTTCTGCAGATTTTGAACTAAAGCATCTCCTGCCATTTCTCTTCCAAAAAGAAGGACAGTAGAGGGGCTGGGGTTGTGGCTCAGTGGTAGAATGCTCGCCTAGCATACATGAGGCACTGGGTTCAATCCTCAGCACCATATAAAAATAAAATAAAGGTATTGTGTCCACCTATAACTAAAAAAATTTTTTTTAAAAAAGAAAGACAGTAGAATGAATCTGACATTATTACCCTATGTGCATATAAGAATTCATGACCAGTGTGTTTCTACATCATGTACAACCAGAAGAATGAGAAGTTATACTCCATTTATGTATGATGTGTCAAAATGAATTCTACTGTTATGTATAACTAATTAGAACAAATAAAATAAATAATTTGACATATTGAAGGATCGAAAAAAGTAATTGGATTTAAGACCACTTAGTTAAAAATATTGTTACAGTTTGTATCTCTATCTATATGAATCAAGATTTTTCTCAATTCAATGCCCACACAAAATATATTAACTAGTAATATTCTTTAGGATTTTTCATATAGACAATCACATAATGAATTAATAAAAGCAGTCTTATTTCCTTCTTTCAATCTATATGGTCTTTCTTTCTTTTATTTGTTCTTTTTAGTTATACATGACAGGAAAGTGTATTTTGACATATTATATATACATGGAGTATAAATTCCCATTCTTGTGGTTGTACATGATGTGTAGTTACACTGATCATGCATTCACATATGAACATAGGAAAGTTATGTCCAATTCACTCTACTGTTTTCCCCTTTCCCATCCCTTCTCCCTTCCCTTCATTTCCCTTTGTCTAATCCAGTGAACTTCTATTCTTCCCTCCCTTCTTTTTTTTAAGCACCAATTTATTTTTATTATTTTTATTTTTTTTATTAGTTGCTTATGACAATACAATGAGTCAAATGGAGTAATAATGACTGTCAAGCCTCTATAGTCATGTGAATGAGCTCCTTAAAAATTTCTTTACACACACACATAGAGGGAAAGAGAGCGAGAGAGTGAGTGATCTTGACATATCATACATTTGATTCAAATGGGGTATGAATTCTCATTTTTCCACATGTACAGGTTGCAGGATCACATTGGTTATACGGTCACGTATATACATACAGCAATACTAGTGTCTATTGTATTCTGCTGCCCTTCCTATCCCCCCTCCCCTCCCCTCCCCTCCCCTCCCATCACCTCTCTCTACCCAATCTACTGTGACACATTTCTCTCTCTTTTTTTTTTCTTCCCCCTCACATCATCATACATGTATTTTGTATAACGTTGAGGGTCTTCTTCCATCTTCCATGCAATTCCCCTTCTCCCTCCCATTCCCTCCCACCTCTCTTCCCTATTTAGTGGTAGTCTTCTTCTCATGCTCTTCCTCCCTACTCTATTTTGAGTCACACCCCCCCCCTTATATCAGAGAAGACATTCAGCATTTGTTTTTTAGGGATTGGCTAACTTCATTTAGCATAATCTGCTCTAATGCCTCCCCTCTTTTTTCTTTCTTTTTCTGTTTGTATTATTGCACTGTCCAGGAATCCCAGTATGATGCTGAACAGGAATCTGGCTTATTCCCAATCTTGTAGGAAAAGCATTAAGACTTTTATGACTAAAAATAGTTGTTAGTTGCAGGTTTTTATAAATGACCTTTATCAAGTTAAGGAAGTGTGCTCCCTCTTGCTCGCTTGAACTCACTCTCTCACTCTCTCTCCCTCTGTGTGTGTGTGTAAACAAATTTATAAGGAGCTCATTCACATGACTGTAGAGGCTTGACAGTCCAAAATCTGATGGAAATGCGGATGGCAAGCTGTGCAGTTTAAGTCCTCGGGCAGTTTGCTGTAGAAACCGGAAAATAAAATCCAAAAGCCATCTAGAAAATTCCCCAGGAACTTCACTTCAACTCTTAGTTTGTTCAGAATTTGTTCTTTATTTGTTTTCACAATAAATGGATGTTGTATCTTGTCGAATGTTTTTGCATCTATTCAGGGGCCATATGTGTTTTCCTCTATGATATGTCAATATGGCAAATATGTCTATTGACTTTTTCTTTTTTTGCTGTGCTGAGAATTGAACCAAGTAACTGATTCTTGAATGTTGAACCAGCTTTTCATTTCTGATAGAAACCTCAGGTCATGATCTATTATATTTATTATATATTTCTGTGCTTAATTTGTTCATACCTTATTGAGACTCTTTGAATCTATTCCATGAGGGATAACAATATCATTAGTTTCATTGTAATATCTTTCTGTGGTTTTAGCACTAGGGGAAAGCTGGCCACATAAAACAAGATGGAAAGTCTTTCTTCTTCTATCTTCTGGATAGGAGAGTTATCATTATTTCTTGCCAAGCACAGTGGCATACACCTGTAATCCCAGCAACTTGGGAGGTTAAGGCAGGAAGATTTCAAGTTTAAGGCCAGCCTCAGCAGCTTAGCAAGAATCTGTGTCAAAATAAAAATTAAAAGGGCTGGGGATGTAGCTCAGTGATAAAGCACCCTGGGTTCAATCCCCAATACCAAAAAAATTATTATTATTATTATTATTTATTAATTAATCCCACATATCCTTCAGGGCCTGAATGTGAAATCATATCATCCATGAACAGTTTCCCATCCCATAATTCTGTCTAGAATTAACAATAATAATAGATGCCATGGCATTGCATGCTGTGACAGCACAAGTCCTATGAATGAGCATTCATCATTTATTATTGTATCTAACTTTCTTTGCAGTCCTATGAGAAGACACAGCATTACTGTTTTACAAATGGGTAAATCAAAATGGTTAAGTAACTTTTCCAAAAGCAAATATCTTTTATCTGATTATCAATTTTTTATTGATAATTTCTTTTATTGAACAGCCTATTCAATTCCAAGGTGCCAGGAATTAAGCCCACTATTGCTCCTGCTCCCTTCCCCTCTATTTCAGTCTGGGGAGCTGGTTCAAAGTGCAAATTTCTAAGCTCTACCCCCATTTTTCTGCAGGTACAAACTCTAGGGAGCTAGAACCAAGAACGTGCATTTTTAGTAAGTGCCCAAATAATTTTAATGCACACGCTAACTTAAGATTAGCTCTTAGTTACACTCAGCCTTGTGTGAATAGCTGTCAACTCCACATCCATCCCTAACTAGACCTCAGCTCCCTGCAGCCCCACGTAGCCCAGGGGATGCCTTGTCTCAGTCAAGCTCCCTCAGACTGTTAATGAAAATTATGTGGACTGACCCACGCTCACTCTCATACAGGCTTTCTGAGCATCTTTACTGGCTCTGTGTCACAAATCCTCATCAGCTGTGACTGAAGGAAGCAGAGGCAGAAATCTTGTCAGCAGAGCTAGAAGGATCTATGGAGATAATCTTCATCCACCTTATAAACTGATAACAGAAATTGACGAGAAACGACTTACTAGTGTCACACAACAAGTCCCCCAATGCTGAAAAACAGCATCTGAGTCTCCTCATTCCCAGGATGAGGCCTTCTCCACTTCACAGCAGGTAAAGGAAGCATGAGCATTCCATTCAGGTGGGCTTCCTGGAGGAGGGGAGCTCTCCAAGGACACTTATGTGAGTTGACAAAAAAAGGGAGTCTGATAAAGAGGAGAGAGGAGGCAGACTCTGGAGAGGGCCTTGGTGGGAGGGGCATGTCCCAGATTCTGACTAGTCTATGATGCTTGGAGGAGGGAGAGATCCCCTCTCCAGAGCTAGCCCCTTGCCCATTACCTCTGAGAGCCTCAGGCCCACATCTCTCAGAGTTCATGTCCAAAGTTTATGTCCATCTGCTCTTTGAGTGCTACATAAAAGTTTTGAAGCCACATCTGCTCTTTGATTGCAACATAAAAGTAGCATATGTCTGAGTAGATCCAGGAAAAAAAACAGGCTGTCTCTGGAGGGATGGAGAAGAGGAGCCTTGAACACAGAAGGGGTCAGGGCTTCGGCCACTGATAGGTGGAAGTTAGGTGGTTGGGAATAAAAGCCTCCCCCTTCCTGCCTCACCTCTTCCTCCCCTCAGAAAGTTCTCAGAGTAGCTCACAGATCCTGAAACCTGAGACAGTGCATGAACTTGGGGGTGGAGGCAAGTTTCCTAAACTTCCTTCTTGAGTCTTACCTCCAGTTACCTTACCTAAATTCACTGACTGCCAAAGCACCCTTCCTGCCCCAAGTGTCTGTGAAACTAGTTTCTGTTTGTGTTCATGTTTACACAACCTGTATACCCTAAAACAGCCAGCCCCCGTACTTCTTCCCAGCGTGATAGCTTAGCCTTGCCCAGACTGGGGCCAGGGCAGTCCTCAGGACCCTGCTCTGAGCAGCAGACCACCTGGAATGCTCAGCCTCTGTTGTCACCTTGCCATCATGGCGCTCACAGAGCTCTTCCTGCCCAGCCTGGGGCTGTGACCTGGCTAGTCCAGGCCAGGGAAGGTGTCTGTTTCTATGAAGTCATTCTTTCACCCTCTGGGGGAAAGAAGAGGGTCACAAGCTCAATCAGGCCTCACCAAGTTCTTAGTACTGGAATGAAATCAGAGGAAAAATTATCCTCAGGATTTTTTTTTAAGTTGTTTTGAAGCCACATCTGCTGCATCTGAATACTACATATGTGAAGCTTGCTTTCACCCACCCAAGCTATCAACTCTCTTTTGGGCCACTCTGGCCAAACTGTTTGACCCTTCCCTATCTCCCTGGGAGCTCAGGGGAGCCCTTCAGGAGAAGGGGCCAAAATAATTTTCATGCCCACAGAGGAAGGCCATACTGATTGGGACATTCATGGGTGCCCATGGATTAGGGGAGATGGGTTTTTTTATATGGTCAGGGTAATGGGACTTCTCTGCTGGGAAAACAGAAGTTAGTTACTCTGGAGACATCATCACAGCCCTCCAGATGCTTCCCAGGTGTTTCCCTTAGCCTTGCCCAGAGCACTAGGGAGTGTAGCCTGCAGGGGGAGAGGACACGGTCTAGACCAGCCTGGCAGAATTCTGCCTGGGAAGCTCAGAACTGCAGAAGCCGGGGTGCGTGCTCAGGGGCTGGGCTAGTTTACCTTACAAAGAAGTCCCCTCTGAGCAAAGCTCTTGCCAGAACAGGAAAGATGCTTCTTGAGAACAGTGCTTCTTTCTAGGAAGAGAATTTTCCACAAATCCCCCCGTCCACCAGCTGGTGATGCCATAGTAAGTCTGGCAAATACTTTCTGAGGGCATCACAGTCCACCCCTTTGCTTTCAGAAGAAAACACCCTGGACCTCTCCAAGCCACACTTCCCCAGGGGGACCTGCCCCTCCTCCAGGACTCCCTCTTTTGTCATTTCCAAATCTTCTTTTTCCGTGGCTACCCACTTCCACTTCCACCGAGACTTTACATCAGACAAATGAGACTTGACATCAAACGACATGAATTGCAAATGAAGTTTATTGGGCAGACACCCCGACCACAGCACTTCAGAAAGCATTGATGAGGGGGACTATGTACACAGAAGCATGTTTCCCCAGGCACTTCCAGGAGAAAGGCGAGAGCTTTGAGATGGAATTGGTAGGCCGCACTCAGCAGAAGACCTGTCTGGAAAAGAACTAGCAAGTGGGCATTGCAGGGACATAGGGGACCAGGAATGGGGCATGGCTGGAAGAAAAATTTGGACAGTGAAGTTTTTCCCCAGAACACAATGGGTATCACTGGCTCTAACTAACTGGTTTGGAAAGATCTTTCAAAAACTGTATATGGACATCCCTTTCCCCCAAATGCCTTCAGAGATGGCATTTGACAGAATTTGACTTGCTGTCAGTTAGAGGCACAGAGACGGGCTTCTACATTCTGGAGTGGAAGAATCGGGAAAGGACACCATCTTATCTAAAAGAAAAGGTCACACCGGAACCACAACCTTCACCTGAGCCAGAACCACCCTTTTCAGAGCCAGAAACTCCCCCTCCAGAGCCAGAGCCTCCTCTGGAACCACCTCCAGAGCTGAATCCTCCTCCAGAGCTAGAACCTCCTCTGGAGCCTCCTCCAGAGCTGAATCCTCCTCCAGAGCCGGAGCCTCCTCGGGAACCTCCTCCAGAGCTGTATCCACCTCCAGAGCCAGAGCCTCCTCTGGAGCCTCCTCCAGAGCTGAATCCTCCTCCAGAGCCGGAGCCTCCTCGGGAACCTCCTCCAGAGCTGTATCCACCTCCAGAGCCAGAGCCTCCTCTAGAGCCACCGCCAGAGCTGAATCCGCCTCCAGAGCTGGAGCCTCCTCTAGAGCCACCGCCAGAGCTAAATCCGCCTCCAGAGCTGGAGCCTCCTCTAGAGCCACCGCCAGAGCTGAATCCTCCTCCAGAGCTGGAGCCTCCTCTAGAGCCACCACCAGAGCTGAATCCTCCTCCACCACCACTTCTGGAACCAGACCCTCTGCCTCCAGAGCCGTAACTGCTACTTCCAGAGCTGAATCCTCTACCTCCAGAGCCCTGGCCTCCGAAGCCAGCCCTGGATGCCACACTTGAAGATATGGTGCTGCTTGTCACGGCTGCAGGAGAGAGAATGTTACCACAGAAAGTGCCGCCCACCTCTGCCTGCTGCACCCCACACACCACCCCATAGGACAGGACCACACCCCACTACTTACACACAGTCACGTTGTTACTGCATTCTCCAGACATCCTGTCAGGGAGAGAGAGAAACGGATTTGTGGCAGAGTACTTAAACTGCATGCATCTTGCTTTATAATTTCCATCTACAAGTGTGCAGTTTAGACACTAAAATCAGCCACCAGGGACTACCCTGTCTTCATACCACTTTGCTTTCTTCTTTCAGAAAAGATCAGGGTTCTTAAGTTCTTGCCTAACATATTTTAATATGCCTGTTAATCATTCCATACTGATGAATAGGCAACTCTACACCAATGTTTTGTGTCTGTAATTTTGGCTTAGGGAGCATAGAGAACACCAGATCTCAGCTGTCAGAAGCCCTGTCCCCGCTCTGTTTTCCCTGCCTTCACTGCAGCCCTGGTAGGAGGAGAAAGAAGGTGGCCCAGGGTTCCCTTCTCCCCTCCCAGTGCCCCTCACCTGTACTCCTCGCCCTCCAGCAGCTTGCGGTAGGTGGCAATCTCCACATCCAGGGCCAGCTTGGTGTTCATCAGCTCCTGGTAGTCACGCAGCAGCCGGGCCAGGTCCTCCCGGGCCTGCTGCAGGGCCTCCTCCAGCTCTGTGAGCTTGTTCTTGGCATCTTTGAGGGCGTGTTCTCCACGCTGCTCAGCATCTGCAATGGCATCTTGCACACTCTTACACTAGGAGAGAAGGAGGGAAAGTTTCTGTTTATACAGAGGGTGGAATCTGCCCCGCAGAAGGAGACAGGGAGCAGAGCTGCCCAGTTTGGAAGGCCTGAGTCGCTGGCCCGAGTGCTGAGTGCCCCCTGAAGTGAATTCAAGTCACAGACACTGTGCTAAAACTCACTGCTGTCTCTGGGGTACCTTGCTCCCACCTTCCCTTTGACCAGACCCTTAGGCTTTCTCCAAGATGTCCCTGATCCTCAAAGCACAGGGTCAGGATCACTGTCCTATTCTCATGCAAATGAAGAGGTTCCATGCAGAGTGCTTTGCAGGACTTCTGCTTAAGGAGTCAACTCTGCCCCTCATTATCTGATCCACAGCTAATGTCCAACCCCTGGCCAGCCCCTCCAAAACTCAGGGCACCGCTCCCACCCCTGGCCTAAACCCAGTCTGCTGGTGCCTAGGCCTGTGCCACACACAAACACAAAACTATGTCTGCAATCCTCAGGGGGGAAAAAAAAGACTTTTGCCTTTTTTGCTGCTGCTTCTTTGACTCAGGTAGGCAGCCAAAAAGTGATCACAATTATTTCCCTTCACTAATCCTTATTTTGAAACGTCTCTTAGACCGCTCTAAAAATTGTTACAGCCTTGAATTAGGTTTAGGGAGAGAGGATCAGGATCAATATAAACTAGATTAGAAGCCCTCAGTGTCTCCTGTCTCTCTCCCACACATAAGCACACACACACTCTCACACACACAGTTACCACTGTCCACACCACCCTGAGCTCTACTCAACCAGTGGAGCTGGACCAGTCCTAAGGGGAGCACCTCACCTGCTTCTTCACATGTGAGATCTCTCCTTGCAACCTCTGGATCATGCGGTTCAGCTCGCTGATCTCCATCTTGATCTCTTTCAGGCTCTCTCCATGTTTCCCCGCAGTGACCTGGAGCTCCTCATACTGATATGGGAAGAAGAGGACAGTTCACAGGGGAGTCCAGCCTGGGGCAGGCTCAACTTGACCCAGTGGGTATCAATCTGGACACTCTTTCTTGGGAATGATGCCCAACTTTGCCCAACTTCCATTAAAGAAGCACACCAGTAATCTTACTGTACGTGTCCTGGCTGGGGTGAAGCCCAGCTTGTAAGGACCTGTGGCTCCTCCTAGTTCCCCAGCACTTGCCTTGCTATGGTACAGGGCCTCTGCCTCGTCCTTGCTCCTCTGAGCGATCTCCTCATACTGGGCCTTGACCTCAGCAATGATGCTGTCCAGGTCCAGGCTGCGGTTGTTGTCCATGGAGAGGATGACGTTGGTGTCAGTGATCGTCTGGTGAAGCTGAGACACTTCCTACAACACACAGGGAGATCTGGCCATGACCTTCTGCCCACAGCCACATAGACTCTCAGACTAAGCATGCCCTGGTGGGATGCTATGCCTAGGCCTCTCCTGAGGTTGCTCTCGGAACTATGGGGGGTGTCTGGGTTTCTGAGCCTCCTAGTCAACAGCTTTCACCCCTTATGCCTGTAAGTGCCTCAGAAAGAAGCTCATTCATGGCAAATACCTTCATTTTTTTTCTTTCTATTTCACCAATCATGTGCGCCTCTAGACCAGGGAGAGGGATAAGGAGACATAATGCATTTTTATCTCTGAAGTATACTGGGCAGAGAAATGGGCACAGGACAATCTCTTCCTAAGGGAAGCTGGGCTTGTAGGGTATTGAGGGAGGAAAGTTGAAGTGGTATTTCTTGAACCTCACATCCTATGACATCAGAGAAGAAAATCCTTCTCCCTCAACACCTGAGTTATAGAAGTTCCTAGTGGGGGGATGGTGGCACCTTGAATTCAGTCAAGGCATAAACCCCATTCTTTCCTCCGTTTCACCAACTGAGTAGGACTTTCCTTTGGTGGAAAGGGTAGACAGTAAGGATATAATCCAGGAGAAGGCTTCTTACCGCTTCATAGAGTGTTCTCAGGAACTCAATCTCCTGGGTGAGTAAGTCCACATTGATCTGCAGATCCACCTTGTTCGTGTATCCATTGTCCACATCCTGCAAGGAAGGTCAGGGGTCTCTGGTGAAACTTGGATGGTCCTCCATATGGTTCCGGCCACTCTCCTCTACCCAGTGCCTGTGAGCTGCTCTCCAGTATCTCAAGCACCTCCAGATAAGCCACATCCTGATAGAGCCTCATTTGGTGTGTGGTTCACCATGCTCCTCTGCAGGGTGCTCCATGCCCATGCCCTCTGCTCATACCCCCAAGACCAAAAGAGCTTGCATGGAACAAAGCTTTGCTAACCATTCTGTCCCCTGTTTGAGACATGGTGTGTTCCCACAATGGGTACAATGGCCTCTGTGGACTTCCATAGTCCTCAACCCTCCTCTCCTGTCTGTCCATCCCACCTCTCCTGAATTTCCCTGGATTCTATTCCAAGTCCCCTGCAGGAAAATTATCTCCAGAAGCTTGAACTGCAGAAACCCTATTTTTTCCATAAGAACAGGCCACAGACATGTCATCCCTATCTCTAGCTACTGTGCACTCACAGCTGTTTTCCAGCCTTCCTGTTGGGACATGATGGTGTGTGAAGCACCCTGTTCACGTCCCAGCCGTGGCATCCTCTTGCTTACCTTTTTAAGTGTCACAAAATCATTCTCGAGCGCTGTACGCTTGTTGATTTCATCCTCATACCTGTTGGGACCCAGATGCGGCAGTTAAATTGGTTCTAGTTTATGTATTCTTTTCTTTTCCTTTTTCTACTGAATTTACCTGAAATGCCCATTCTCTGAGAATATTAAACACTCTTTAAACACCTAATTGAAACTATGATATCCCAAATGAGGATAGATTTCTATAAGTTAATCTCAAACATGTGAAAATATGATCTCTAAAACCATAAGTTCTTCCTCACAAATAAGTGACAGATACAGACACCTCTCCCCTTTGTCACCACAAATGCCACTGGGAGAAGAGTGACTGGATGTTCCCTTAAGTGTCTATCTCCACACATCTACTTCACCTACTTCTTCTTAAAATCCTCCACAAGATCTTGCATGTTGTTCAGCTCTGAATTCTGCGAGGTTCTTTCGGCATTAAGCCCATCCACTTGTTTCTTGAGCATACTGATATAGGCTTGGAAGATGGGGTCTAGATGGGTGGTCCTGGAGCTCACGTCTATTTGCTGCAGCAATTCCCATTTGGTCTGCAGCACCTGGTTCTGCTGCTCCAGGAAACGGACCTGCCATGACCAAAGAAGAGCACATCAGGTCTGGTTCTCCCTCCACACCAGTAAGCCATGCTCGCCCCACACCAGCTCTGGTGCTGCTCTAGGATGTAAGGAAGTCATAAGATTTTATGCTCAACAGTCAGAGGGAGGATGGAGAGAGCTGGGCAGAGCTTCTGAGGTCCCTGCCCTCACACTTGGAAAGTTCTACAACTCCTAAAGCTATGCCTGGCCCTCTCCGTGCACACAGCTCTATTTCCTACGCCCACTGTTTTGTTTGCAACTGCTCCCAAGACTCCAGGCCATTTCCCTCCCTCCTCCTAGTAACATTCCGTGCCAAGGTCCCATAAATTGTGGGGAAAACCAAAAGCAAGCACCCACTGGCGCTGTAACCCAAGATGCTGAGCACGTGTCCCAGAGGGCAGGGCTCCTTGCCTGGTTTTGAAAGCCTTGTAAAGTCCTGACTAATTCAAGGCAGACAAAACAACAGACAGGTTCATCTGCCTTGAAATGGGAGAAAACCCAGTAACACCCCAAAGTGACACCAATAAAGACTTTATGGGTGACAAAACTGAGAACACTTCTCTTAAAGGCCAGAGTTTCATTCAGATCCAAGCATATATTTCAAGTTCTGCTTCCCAGAATTTCATAGAGTAATTAATCACTTTTCAGGGAAGGAGAAACTACCTTGGAAGAAGTTTTCTCACCAATCACTTTCCGAACCTGCTGTCACATAGCCTGACCTGTTCAGTCCACTAATTGCTATGTGGATTTTTCTGTGATTATCAGGATTTTCCATACATATTAGTTATTTGGACTGAAAAATAAAACCGAAGAGACAAATAATTCCTAACTGTAGACTGTTGCGGGAAACAGAGCCTTCAAAGCCAGCATCTTTGCCATTAAGAATTTGCAAATAACCCAGGCTGCAATGGCCACACCAAGGGGCTTCTAGAAGGAACGAATCCTTGTCCTTTCTTTTACAATTAGCACTGAAGGAGCCAGCTTCTTCCATCTCACCTTGTCGATGAAGGAAGCAAATTTGTTGTTGAGAGTTTTGATCTGCTCCCGCTCTTGAGACTTCACGTTCTGGATTTCTGGGTCAACTTTCACGTTGAGTGGCTGCAGGAGACTCTCGTTGACAGAGACTTCGTGGATGCCACCACCAGGAAATCCTCCAGGGCCAGAACCACCAGGGCCACCAGGACCCCCAAAGCCTCCAAAGCCACCAGGACCTCCAAAACGGCCTCCACCAAAACCGCCACCTCCGAAGCCGCTGCCGCCTCCGAAGCCACTGCCTCCACCGAAACCGCCGCCGCCAAAGCCGCTGCCTCCGCCAAAACCACTGCCACCTCCAAAGCCACTGCCGCCTCCAAAACCGACTCCTCTGCCACCAAATCCACCACCGGAGCCAAAACTTCCACCTCCTCCAGCCACACTTATGGAGATGCTCTTGGTCCCTCCAAGGCCAACAAGACTCCGACTGCCAAAGCCGCCTCCACCGTAGCCCCCTCCGCCACCTCCATGGCGGCTCAGGCAGGAGAAGCCCGAGGTCGATCTCCGGCTAGCCCCGGAGACCACAGCGGAGCCGCTACTGAAGCCCCGGTATCCTACGCCGCAGCCGCCGCCGCCTCCTCTTCGAGATCTGCACGAGATCTGACAACTCATGATGCCTTTGCCCAGCAAGAAAGGTGGAGGTTCAGAGAAGAGCTGAGGCTGGAGACTGCACTGTGCTGTTGGGAGACTGTCAGGGTCCCCTTATATACCTGCCGACTAGGTGTTGGTGTGCATGGGTGTGGGCCCACTTATACATGGGTTTGGTCTACCTGGAAGGTATTCCTGGTGAGTGATTATCAAACTTAATAGCCATTTAAAAAAAACTACTAATCAGCTCCATTCCAGAACTTGCTTTGATTGCGAACTTCTGTTTATCTGGACATCTGTCATGCAATTTAATTTTTGTAAATTCATCAGAAGAGTAGATTAGGATTTGGGTTTCCCAACCTGAAAAAAAAAAAAAAAGACCTTCTGCAGAATGCTGCTCCCTGTTCTGGATTGATCCAAGGGAGGCTGGCTACCACCCAGGCCTGTGTAGGCTCACCAACACAGATCTGCAATGGGAGAGAGGACAGATTTCGAGATGAAGCTAACCCCTCAGCCTTGTGGCTTTCCTGGCTTGTCCTTTCCCTTCAAAAGAAAGAGTTGAAACAAGAAGGAAGATTCTTCAGAGCATGCTCATGATATGGGGAAATAAATAGGCATCATGGTGTGGTGCAAAAGAATTGTCATTTGTCAAAATATCTTGGCTCTTTCCTTCCCATGCCACGCCAGAAATATGCAATAACCAGACATAGGGCAGAGGTGCATTCTATCCTGAAACTAGAAGTTTTTATAATCATCAACTCCATCACTTTCTATACAAAAATCCAAAAGGGCATATAAGGTTCCCTTATTCTGGGTCTGTGTGACTCCAGGCATTTGATGACAGGTTGCAATCAAGGCTTTACATAACTTCAAGATCCAAGTGTAGATTGACTTGGTGGTTCAGTAATCATGTATTGCCTGGTGGTTCTGTGAAGCAATTAGGAAAGCACGCTCTTTTCTGACATTCAGAGATGGATGAACATCAGAAGACCCATCCAGTCTAGCCAGTCATCAAAAGTACAGAGTATTCACACCCAAACTCAGCTACAGTCTCTCCTGTCTATGCAGTTAAGTATGTGGGAGAGACACTTTGGAGTAATAGAATTGAGCTGCAAGTCAAAAGTTTGAGTCCCAATTTTGCCATTTATTGGCTTGAATTAAACTCTGAGGCTGTCTTCTTATCTATAAAATGGGAAATGCACCTGAAATATTTTGAAAACTATGACGCATGATGTGAATGGTAGGTTTCATCATGGTTTTGAACAGGCAAAGATATTTCCTTTTCTTTTCAACCTTGCCATGTTATGCTCTCTTCCAGTGGATATGATCATGTACCCCATATAGGCATCGTTAATTCCAGAACCAAGATGTTCAAATCCTGACACAAAGTCAGCATAAAATCATGTTTAAAAAAATACAAAGCTTTAGCTTTAGTCCCAGTTTCATTGTATTTTAGAAAAATGATCTTGAATAATTCAGAGTCTTCTTTAAGCCTCAGTTTCCTCATCTGCAGAATGAAGAAGGGGGAGGACAAAGATAATGTACACAGGTGCAGAACACAGTTGCTAGTTAATAGCAGAAACTAAATTTTATTTATCTTCCAGCTGCCTCCCAACAGTTTACCAACCTTGTCATAACAATAAAGTAGGGGTGGAGATGGGGATAAATCACTAGTCAAGATATGTGATTTGCAGTAAAAAAAGAAAAATGCTAAAGAAAGCAAATTCATGGGTTTCCTTGATTTTTTTCCCAATCTGGCTTATATAATCATAATCATGCAAATAAACCATAAAGCTAAAAGCTTTGGAGACAGTCTTAACCCAAAGCCAAATGTGTCATTATCTATGGATATCTAAACAACGCCCTAATTGTCCATTACTCCACTATGACTATGCTGAGGCCATGCCAGCATCAGAGGGGTCTTAATCCCCCTGTGAAGGAACATTTAGTGAGCCTCCACCTGTCCTAGGCTTGTGCTGGGCTCTTGGTCTGCATGTTTTACTGCATTGTATTTTTTAATAGTTTTATTTGTTTTTAGATATACTTGACAGTAGAGTGTATTTTGACATATCATACATACGTAGAGTATAACTTAGTCTACTTAGGATTTTTGCTGCATTTTAATTCTTTTTTCCCATCCTCTTCACCAAGCATCTTCCCTTTCTAGACCCATCCAGTGATGTGTGAAAATCAAGTTGAAGGAGCATCTTTTCCTCTCTTGAAATGTAGAGGGTAGAATTCATGCAACTTAGATATTCTGTGGCATGTTATTTTCATATTTTTAAAAATATTTCTCCTTTTGCATAGTCTTAATGTGTTTTTCTAGAATAACATGCTTTGCATTCTTTGAGGGACTGAAAAAGTTAAGATTCTTGGTCTGACTGTGATTTTTGCCACTCACAGTGGTCCTCAATTTCTTCATCTATAAATGGGAGCATTTATCCTGGATCGCCACTATCTCACAAGGACAGTGACCTATTGGGATAAAGGGTTTAAAACTTTGTTGTCTCTGAAAACAGGACAGAAATCCTATAGAACAAAATCCTTCTTCTGGCTTCCCAGTTCCTTTTGCAATGAGCAGCCAGTAAGCCCAAGATCCAATATATTTTTCCCTATAGGTTTCAAAAGCACAAATGTCGGCCAGTGGGGCAGAAACTGAGCCTCTCTGTTAAGCCGTAAGGGAGCTGACTGTATAACTGATGGAAAATAAATTAAATTCTCAGCCATCGATGGATGTTGGCACCAAATTCTCTGGGAGGGAATAAATACCCCCTCCCTTCCACTTTCTTAGTAGTGTGTCCACCTCCCCTACAGTCCTCTTTGTTTTGCAATAAGCCATCTCCCGGGACTTCCACAGGTCAGTGTAGGTCAAATTTATCTTTACCAGAAACCTCCATCCCCTCGGCACAGAGTGCTCACTCAGGGAACAAACCTATCATGAAAAAGCCATCCTGCATCAGGATCGCCCTGATGTGCAGGTAGGACATTAGCAATGCTGAGTTCACAGCCTCTCATGGACCTGGTCCCTAACGATCCCACCAGGAGAGCTCTTACGTTCTGTCCCAGCCCCATCAAGGTTCTGTCCTCAGGCCCACGGGGTTCCTCTCTCAGTCCCAAAGACTCAACCATCTGCAGAAGGGAGTCAAAAAGCTCTCCCCAAATGGAAACCAAGTCTTTTAATTTAAGAAGCAAAAACCAAAGAAACAAGCCAAAAACCCTCCTCCTCCAGCCCCTGCCGCTGGTTTCGGGCTGCTCAAGGGACCAAAATCCACAGTGTCCAATCATGTTGAGAAAGAGGTTCAGACAACAGAGAACTAGAAACGAGCTGTCCGAGCTCTTGTCCCCTCAGCAGAGCCCCAGCAAGGTCACTGCTCTCTGCATCGCCTGGGACTGCCAGCATGTTTCCTCAGAGCACCAAGCTGCTGCTCCAAAATTGCTTCGCAGCTCCAGTGGCTCTGAGGGAAGGTGGGACGGGAGGCTGACAGGCTCCCAACAGGAGCCACTTGCTCAATATCTCCCTCCAGGGCATTTCTTCGTAAATGATTATTTAAAATTGCTTACTCAGTCTAAAGTCCCAGCACCTGACCCAGTTCTGCATCTCGCTTCAGATCCCCTCCTTTCTTACCCAACATGTCCTTTTTGGTGTCTTTGTTTTGTTTTCCTTTGGCCCCTTTTCTTCCAGTGAAACCTGTTGCGGTTGAGTTTTAGGGCCCCCCACCCCCGCCAGACTGGTTGTAACTGAGAAGCCAGGCTGGTGGGCGGCCGGTTCCACCTGCAGCACGGAGGGCAGAACGCATTCTGGAATGAGGAGATTCCAGGACATCCATGCCAAGCTCCTCAAGAGAGCAGGGTGTGCTCACTGCTCAGACACAGTGCAGACCCCAGAAACAGAAGCAGTCAGGGCAGGGACACTGCTGTGTCAGGCAGGTGTTCAACACATGCTGGTTGAATGAAGGAAGCCATCCAGGGAGCAGTGATAAGCACATCCATGAAGGGAGACCCTAGCACGGTGCTCAATGAATGTCAGCTCCTTTCTAGTTGCTGCGGCCATGCATGTCATAGGAAGTTCTAATTTTCTAAAAGGGCTCCAAAATATCTGACTCTGAAAATGGCAAGCTATACATTCTAGTGTTGTTCTGGGTGGGACCCATCTATGGTTGGATTAGCTCAGTTTTGTGTAATGGGCTTCCTATAATTGACCTTGGCCCCCACCATATTTGTTAAAATGCTCTCCAGTGAATGACAAATATGTGGCATCCATGCATGAGTGTTCCCATGTCTTCACTCACACAGAGAAAAGTGCAAAACTGTCCTCCATGAACAGCTTTCATTATTCCAGCCAAACTGTTTCTCTGAACCAAGTTCTCCTCTCAGACCATTGTCATTATCTTATCTTTGTCCATTACCTAGGGAGCTACGCAAACCTGGAAGGACAAGACAGTTGTCAGATATTCCACCTCCTCCTGGTCAACATTTGAGAACAACAGGGTTATCATTACCAGATTTCCCCGGATTGAACACTGCCCCTTTCTTGTCCAACCCTTCCATCTTGGGAAACCCTCTCACTAATTCCATTTTGCACTGCTGCCATTTACAGTCAAAATTCACTTTTGGTGCCTCTATACAGACATCTGCTAAGTTTTCAGCAATACCCTTTGCCAAGTGCACCCAGAGATTTCCATCAAATACTGCAGCCCTTGCCTTCACACCCACCCCATCTCCTCCCATCGCAACCCCCCCCAGCACTCGGTTCTGCCCCCAGCCCCAAGTATTCTTTTTTACTCCCTTCAGCACTTTCTGTGTTGAGTTCCACAGAGAAAACTGTAGGAGGAGCCCCACGCTTTCTACCCCACAAAATGAGACAGAATAAGCATTAAAACAACTTTATTTTTGAAAGACCAAATTCAAGTTATTCCTTATCCTCAATCTAGCAACAAAGTTCTTAGAGACACTCTCACAACTGCAGGCCTCATTTTGGAAGGAATGGCCACAGACTTGTTTCCAGATGGGGACATGCTTGCTACAAGGATTCTTATCAAGGGGAGTGGGGGGGAGGCGGGGAGACCACAGCTCAATATTCTCTAGACAGGGTTTTTATTTTCTACTGTGGTTCTTCCAAACTCTTCTTTAAAAGCCTTTTTAGTGTTAGATGAGCAAATGAAACTGCTGCTAATTAGGCAGTTAGTGTTTAATAGAGCTAATACAGTCATTTATCCAGATGTATTAAGTTTATGACATGAATTATATTTTTATGACCCATAGACACACTTCATAGCCATCAGGTATTCGGAGAAGCACAGTCGGTTCCCTAGCAGTCGTTTTATAACAGAAGATTTGTGATAAACTGGGAAGAACATGTTTAGGAATAAATGTCAAGCCCCCTGCCAGAAATGTCTCTTGACTTGTCACCTCATTTGCCAGGTGTCTCTTTCCTCCCCTGTGAACTGAAGGACTTGGAAACCATCAGGAGAGGGGGACCATCTGAAGAAGAGGCAGAGGGCCTGCATTCTGCTTTCAGCTCTGGGACCTGATGACTCCTGAGGCTAGCCCTACCCTCAGTCTTCCGGGGCCTTGGTTTTCACCTTGTGATACGGGGAGTTTGGACTACAAATCCAAGAGCTTCCCTAAGGTTCAGACGTCAATCTGTGTCTCAAGGTCATTAATAGCCAAGCCCTGAGAGCTGAGGCAGCTCTGGGAGAGCCTAGACACAAAACATGCAGACCCAGACCCTGCTTCCACCCATCTCCTCACTCAGGGACAGAGGCAGAAACAGCAGCAGGAGCATAGGCAGAAGCAAGCCAGACAGGAAGGGGAAGGCAGCCAGGGGCCACCTGCTGACCAGAGGAGTTTGCCATCAGGTGGGCAGCTAGGACCCCAGAGGCACAGATTCATTGCATCTTGATTCCCCGACTGTAAGCAGCTCAGGCTTAACCTCTGCTTCCTCAAAGATGCCTAGAAATAAAGCAGGTATATAAATAGTTATGGCTTTGAAAAATCATTTCACCGCCTCCAAATCTGACCAGAGCTACTCGGATCCAGCTCTGCCACTTCTCCTCTGACCCCTTCTCTTTTCTTGGCACCAGAGCTCGGGACTTCGTCTCCTCTTCTGGGACTCCACAACGCCACTCAGGAAAGTTCTGAGGAAAGCTCAAGGAGATTGGAGTCTCCAGGTATGTGACATCCCCAGCTCCCTCCACCCTTGCGCAGAGAACCCTCTGCTGTTTCTGGCATTTGTCTCGGCACCCTGTCCCCGCTGGGCTTGCATGCTGCAGCACTGTGTCTCTCCCGCACCGAGCAAGACCCAAGGGTACAAATATCATCAAGCCTTTCAGAGAAGATTAGTGGAGGGGCAGGTGTGCCAACCCACCTTCCCCACAGCAAAGTTGGTCTCCCTCGGGTACCTGACACCACAACACAGTGTGCTGAGGGCCTCCCAGGGCAGACTCCAGACAGGCATACCCTCTGGTCAGGGCCTGGCCTCTGGAGACCCACTGATGTATGGAGCTAGCTCACGGTCCATACGTTGGAAGGCCAGGACGGCGTCTGTACCTGTCTTGGTAGGAGGCTTAACTCCATGTCATTCGCTGGTAAGAAAGAGAGAAATGATAATGTCAGGATTCTACAATAAAGATGTTATGGCAGGCTTGTCTAGGCAAATCCATGAAGCCAAATCACTGCCAACATTTCCGACACCCTGTCCTATGCAGATGCTAACCAAGCACGGGTTCTGCCATCGGTAGAAAAGAAGGTCAGGATCTGCCAGCAGACCTCCTGGGGACCCCACACAGGCTCAGGAGGCAAAGGCTGTGTCTGAAGGTACCCCTCCACTGTTTTAGAAAGCTTTTGCTGATCAATCCATTAGGTGTCCCTTTCCCCTTAACCCACGCTCCTTGTTCTATTACCCCCATGCCTTCGTTTCCCCTTCTTTGTCTTCTACCAGGTTCCCAAGCTGTACTTGTGTGGGTCTCAGATCACAAACTCCCCAGATGAATTTTTCAACATCCACAGCTACATTCTGGGCAGTCACTACAAAGCTGGATGCTTCCCCAAGGGGGATAGTTTCACTGAGGAGAGGACATAAAGCTTTCTCAGATTCTCACAAGCTTCATGACCCAAATATGTTTGGATGCCACTGTCCTAAATTAATCTCACTTCCTTGTACTTCTCACCGCCTGCCCCAGGCTCTGGCTCCCAAGACTGGCTTTGGCACATGGCTTTGCCCAACCAGTGTGCTGACTGGCTGTCCTGTCCTAGGCCACTGCTCCCCAAGCACACACCAGGGCACTGCACGTGTGGCCAGGGCTCTGCAGTGTCAGGATGCTCTGGGTTTCTGCTCACGCCCCAGAGGGTGGAGACAGCAAGCCAGCTAGTGCAGAGTAGGGCGCAATTGCTGTGGGTGCGGGGTACAGGGAAGGCAAAGGCACAGAGAGAGGGGACTGTGACAGACTATCAGGCGAGTACGAGGAACACAGCTCTCCACCTCTTTGGTGTGTCATTGCCGGAGCCAGCAGAGAAGGGTGACTTTTAGAGAACTTCATCCTGCTGTCCTAGAGGATAGGGGAACAGTCGCAGGCCACAGCACTGGGTATAGCCTGAAGGAGTTAGTAGGAGGGCGCTGCCCTGCCCCCATGCAGGAGCCCTGCTCCTGGTGCAGTGAAGGACAGGAGTAAATCGAGGGGCTGCCACCATGCTACAGGTCCCCAGCCCCACTGGGGGAGAAGGACTGGGAGACACTGAGCCTGGTCTCCTTGGGGTTGGGGGCCATCCAGAGGAAGACACTGAGGTGAATAAATCCACTTGAGGGAAGGAGAGGGGAGCCTGGTAAAGAAGAAGGGATCATGGGGCGGGAGTTGTGGCTCAGCGGTAGAGCGCTGTGTGTGAGGCCCTGGGTTCGATCCTCAGCACCACATAAAAATAAATAAATAAAATGAAGGTATTGTGTCCAACTGCAACTAATAAATAAATATTTAACAAAAAAGAAGGAGGAGGAGGAGGAGGAGGAAGCAAGCAGCCTGCCTCCTGATAACCACTAAGGCTGTTGAAAGAAGTCCTGGGCATCTGCACAGCATTTTCCCAGCTTCCACACCCTTGGGATTTGATCTCTTACTCACCAGGCACCCTCCTCCTGGATTCTCCACCTCCCTTTCCTTCTTCCCCAGATTAGCAACCAGGAGACCAAGCCCAGCCACATCCCCAGGGTTTCTCTGTGTCTTCCTATCCCTTGCTCCCGCAGAGGATTCTGCACCCCAGCCCGCCCTTGGCCCCACAGCAGTTGGTTGGAGTCCTGGCCTCTTTGAACTTCCGAGTCAGGGAATCGGAGAGCATCATGTTCTATCAGGCTGGCTGCTGAATTTGCCTTTGTGGTAAAACAATCTCCCCACAGATTCCCCTGAGACCCGGAGGAAGGAGGCCTGCCAGGAAGTGGAGGGGGCAGGAGGCAGGTGAGACCTGGTGAGGAAGCTGGGGGCTGCCGGTTGGTTTCTTCACAGGTATTTCAGCAAGAGAAGGGGCCCTTGCCTGGCACTGGAGAGGAACAGCCTACCAGGCAGACCAGGGGCTCCTCAAAGAACTGAGAGGGTGCAGCTCCTCATCATCCTCTGAGAAGATGCTGGAAGGAAAAGGCATTGAGAGGGAAGCTTCTGAGGCAGGGCCAAGGCACATCTGCCCTGCTCTGAACTTTCCCACCCTGGGCTATTGGGGCCTCTTCCTGTCCCTTGACTTGTCTCCTTGCCCTGTGTCCCAGGGTAAAAACTGGCCATAGTATCCAGAAGGAAAAAATTCCAAGGAATTCTCTGTTAAGGGAAAAAGGACATAATGATCATTTACCCTTGCCTGGTACCTTATAATAAACAAAGGCCGCGTTGGGTACTAGTTAAGGACATGGATTTGCCCAGTCAATCTGAATTGAACGCCAGCCTCAGCACTCACAAGCTTCTTGACTTTGGAAGAGTCACCTACCCCATGGTGGCCTCCATTTCCTCACTGTGAAGTGGGAGAAGAGTACTACCAAGAGTTGCCATGAAATCAGTAATGCCTGCAGCACTCGGCACAATTTCCAGCACAAAACAAGCATTTATCTTTTCCCATGATCTAGTGAAACTGTAGGAAGTATCTGGAACTTCCAACATTGTGTGATAATAAAATAAAAAAACATAACCTTCTGGACTGCATCTCATCAGCTGACCATGCACCTTGCCTGTGTCACACAAGCCCACTTCCCAGGGCTCCCTAGTCCCCAGAGCACCTGACCCCTCCCCAGTACTGGTGCCGGCTGGCCCTCAGGTCCTCCCTGCAGAGATATTAGCCAACATCACAGTGCTGTTGGCAATGGTTTTAGCAGAAATAACTCTTTTTTCCCAAAAATTTTAATGATACATATTTATGGGGTACAGTGTGAGAATTCAATATATACAAACAATGTGTGAGGACCAAATCAGGATATTAGCATTTTCATTTTAAAAGGAGAACTTTTGAATGTTTAAAGATCCACAAGAATGAAGAATGGGACCCACATTGGTCCCCAAGGAAGCAGCCCTTCCCAGTTACCCCAGCTGTACCTCTGCTCATTGGCTTCACCCCTGCGCTCAGCACCCTCTCAAGGAGAAGCAGCAGTGGTAGGGACAGCTAGCTGCCTTCATGACTGCTGCAGGTCCCCCTCGCGTGTGTCATTTGGCTTTGACAATCTCCTTCTGAAATAATTAGGGTATATGTTATGATGCCCCTTTTACATACCAGCCAACTGAGCCTCTCCGAGAGGGAAGGCAGGCTGGAGACCACCATGAGTGGGCGGCAGACCCAGGGCTTCTGCTGCTGCCCTCAGACTCCACCTCCTTCTGGCAGCCCCACTCTGCCTTCTCCCGCAGAGGACTCCCTGCTCCTAGGGCAGAGATTGAGTGAGAGGGTTCTGCCCCTTGAAAGGCGCTCCACCCTGCTCTGGCATCTGTTCAAACAGCTCGGAAACATGTCGGAGACCACCCTGACTGATATCTTCATTTCTAAGATGATGAAACTGAGTACAGTGTCTTGTCAGGGTTGCATAATTAAAGGGTGACAGAGCAGGAGCCCAGCCCAGCAGCTCCCTCACCAGCCTTGAAAGCACAGAATTTCACAGCCAGCAAAGGCCATCTGACCATGCATCTTGCCTATGGCACACAAGCCCACTTCCCAGATAAACCAGAGGCAGGGGCTCAATAAATACTGCAGTCAACACTCAATTACCCTTAATGATGGAAAATGGGAAGCAAATGGGAACTGTGTCCTTTACAGGCCTATAAATCTTTCATTGCTTCACTTCCCTCAGGGCTGTCAGGGCAGCAAACCAACCACACCTTCCTACTCACACTTCTATGGATGGGCAGGAAAGGGGCTAATAGATTGGGTTCAAGGGCAAGATCATCCTACCCCCGCTTCCTCAGACCCTCAATAGCCACAGGTTTGTGACTGTCCTTCGATGAGATGGTCTGCACTTCTCCAGTCCTGCCAGGTGTGCACCTCCCCATAGGGGCACGTGGCAAGCCACAGGTGCCAGAGAGGTGGCGTGAAGCTCCTGTCACACCACCTTGCCTCGAAGCCTGATGTCCTCACCATGGAATCTTTATCCATTGTCAAACCAAGAAAGAGGATGAGAGAGGAGAAGACAGACAAAAGCCAGGCACGCCTCCTGGCACCCAGAAGGGTTTCCCTCTCTGCAAGTGCACCCCAACAGTCACACAGTGGGGAGGAAGACACCCGAATGGTAAACCGCACCTGCTGACAGTGGGAGATGCCAACTACAGGATTTTCTCGTTCTCTCTTCAGAGACACTAAGGCAGAAGTTATGTTCTCCACTTGCCTAGAATGTTCTTCCAGCTTCATTGGATGTCGGACAAAAAGAAATCAACTATACTCTATACTGACAATAGAAGAAACTTAAGACTGTTCCATTTCATACAGAGTAGAAATGTGGAAGGTAGGAATATGTAGGATTTGGGATCTAGAAAGCTAAGCCACTGACCTGCCCCCACACACCTCTTCTCATGTTCCATATAACTGCAGTTAAATAAGGACCTAAAGCTAGTGCAAATGGGTGAATTCCACCCACAGTTGGATAATGCCTCACAGGACCCTCTTCCCAGATGAGAATTGCCTTGCACTGAAATTGGCAATATTCCTGGGGACCTTATGTCCCCTCCACCCATCCCCCAGGACCCAACTCAGATGTTCTCCTCTCTCAATGATGACATCACTTGGATCTCATCTCTCCCTCTGGATTCCTCCAATATTTCCTGTCTCTCCAATTCACTGAACAACAAGAATTTGCTGATCACCTGCAGCAGAACACATACTCTGCTGCATTCTTGGGAAGAAAGGATAAAGAAGACAGTCTCTGCCCCTAAGAAACTCATTATCCCATAGGTAAGGTAGACTCATTAGCAGGGGAGCCAAGAAAATGCACATCCACAGGGGTAGACAGTTGTGTGCTGGTTCTGCAGTGAAGGGAAAGCCTCTATTTGTAGCATTCGCCATGTTCTGTGGTGGAAATACCCCTACCAGAGTTGACTTCAAACTGTGATATTGATGTGATGTTGCTGAACAAGGTCAGGCACATAATTGTCCTTTATGAGATGACACAAGCCTGTTCCAGCACACCACCAGACACAGGTACCAGGAGCCAGGAAACTGAAAGGGAAAGGTGACACTGGGGTCAAAGAAGGCTTCCTGGGGGAGGGCCAGTGAACTGGCTTGTCATGCGTGGATAAGTGTTTACACGCAGAAAAGGGAGAAAGGAACTCTGAGGTGAAGGAGAGACTTTTGCAAAGACCTAACAGTATAAAGATGGGTAATTTTGCTGTGTTTGGAGAACAATACCACCACCTCCTCTGGTAGGCCTGGCCCACACAAGAAACCTATGGGTACTAACAGTCTTGACACATGCCTGTGAAAGGTGTCCTGTGCACCTTCTCTGCCATGACCCAGATGACTCTGCCACCTGTCTCCAACCTACTCCCACCCAACTCACCCCAGCAGGCCTGACCTGTGCCCCACACCATCTCAGGATAACCTTCTTAGTATCTGTATCTTCTCAATATAGGGAAAGGACAGCTATCTTGATGAGAGCATTCTAAACAAGATTGTCCAAATTCAGGTCAGAAGTTCTTCCATAGTGGGCAACCTTGAAGGACAGAACTTGAAGAAAAGGGGAGGCACCAAATCTCATATCTCAAAGACTGCTTATCCCAGGGCCATTGCTGATAGCACCTATCCATGACCCAGGTTGAATTCCCATGGGCTTTTGCTCATCTCCTTAGAGAAATATAAGATACTACTCCAAGGGTCAGCAGTCCCACAGTATTCCTTGAAAGAGGCTCATAGGCTAAGCCATCCTAACTGAATTAACACAGCGTACCCTGGCAAGTTCTCCTAAAACCACCCCCATCATAACACCCACTTTTTCCCTATGTGAAATTCTCCACGGGTGAGGAATTAGCTGACTATACTTCCCCCACTCCCATGGTGACCTTGCACTTTTGTAAAGTGTTAGCCCCCTGGGGTCTTTTCCTAAAGGATTTGGCCCTAGACCCAACTTGTCCCCATCCCCTCACCTTGCTAAACACTTATCTCCCCTGGGATGGGCACTGAAGACCCTCTCTAGCTAAGATTGGGCAGTCATCACTGCTTCTCCTAGTAAGGTAAACTCAGTGACCAGGGGCCACTTTACCCCCACATCCCACTTTCCTCCCACCCCACCATACTGAAAACACTGTCCTGAAGGTGGTAAGAAGCCAAGTAAAGTCAGTGAATATGTTTTGCTAGAACAAGTTCAGCACCTGAAACAGATTAAGAATCCCAAAATTAAGGACCCGTTTGGGGATTTTTAACATATTTCATTGGAAAGAATCAGTAGTAAATAAGGTGTTCCCTCCAACCACCCACCCATTTAGGATGTCACAAAGCACTGTGACAGAAGGACATGTAAATGGCTAATTATATTATATTACTTTGAAAATGCTAGGATATAGCAAGTAAAAATGGGTCAAGAACACAAAAAAAATTAAATAAAACTTGCTTTCTGTGCTTGAAAAAAAACACAAAAGAATGCTTTCTTGCCGTGGGGGAAGGTTTCATAGAAGTTCTGGCATTTAGCTGGACCTAGAAAAAAATGTCAATAATTAGTATTTTAAAACCTGCTAATAATTGTACCTACCTTCCAGTTATAGTTGTATTAATCTATATTTACATATGAAGATGGTCTAGGATGAACATGAAATTATAATAGTTCTTATTAGAGGTGAATTTTCCATTCATTTTGATTCTCTTTCATATTGTTACTACATTGTGCCAATTTTTAAAGTAAGGATAACAATATAACCTAGTAACTTATTTGGACTCTTTTCCATCCCTCCCCTTTATCTTCATGTGATGGCTCCAGCGTTTCTAAAGCTATGAAGACCAGCATAAATGGAAGGGGGAGCCCCAGGCTGGCCTTCCCTTCTTTATAGATCCCATCTGACAGCTCTTAAGGCCCTACTGAGTGCACAATAGGAACTTGAGAAGAATTAAACCAAACATGAGCAACCCATGCTCAAGGACTGAACTCCAGCATGTTTTTTTTTGTTTGTTTTTTTTTTGTAATATTGCTTATAAAAATTAGGTATACTTTATTTATTTATTTAAAAAATATTTTTAGTTATAAATGGACACCATATCTTTATTTTGTTTATTTATTTTTATGTAGTGCTGAGAATCGAACCCAGTGCCTCACATGTGCAAGGCAAGTGCTCCGCCACTGAGCCACAACCCCAGTCCAGCATGTTTTAAGAGAACAAACAAAAATGCTTCTACAAAAAACAGTAGAATGAATTGGATATAACTTTCCTGTGTTCATGTATGAATACACAACCAGTGTAACTCCACATCATGTTCAACCACAAGAATGGGATCCTAATTAGAATAAATTATACTACATGTTTGCAAAATATCTCAAAATACTCCTTACTGTCATATATATATATATATATATATATATATATATATATATATATATAAAGAACTAATAAAAATAAGTAAATAAATAATTTTAAAATGTTTTCCCCAAACCCTTATGAGATCAGCTCAAATCAAGGCCGAACATTTACACTGTTTAAAATAACTGGTCAAAATATTCTAGAAGTTGAATCTAGGAATCTGAGAATGTTGGGAAAGAACAAGGGAGAAAGGAGAATCTGGAGGATTTGGGGAGATAATGGGGAAGTAAAGCACTCGTGGGACCTCAAGAGTAGGTGAGGTCCAAGTTCTTGGTCAGAACCTGAATCTCCATAGCGCCCCCACCTGGGGAAAGGCTCCTCTACTTGAGAAGCTCATTCTCTCCCACAACAGTCCCTACCATCCACAGACAACTGGGCCCTGGTGGAAGTCCTTTAGCCTGACCCTTGGAATTTCAAACAAGAAGCAGCCTGACCCTCTCCCATGCAACAACGGTGTGGTTCACTGTCAGTGAAAGCAACTTTCACGCCCCCGCACATCCTCCATTGCCTTCTCTGATCTTCTCTCAAGTCCTCTGTCTGAACCAGTTCTGGCCTCAGAGCATATGCGCTTTTCAGTGGATGACTTGAGCTTCCAAATTGTGTAGGACCGAGCTCAATACCCAGGGAGGGAGCCTTTCTCCCACTATCAGATTCTCTAACAGGAAGGACTCAGATGCTTCCTAAAGTCTTTACCACCACTGAACAAAATCAAGAAAAAAAAAATCTCTTTCTTTCTATTACTCCCAAGAAACTTTCCAAAATGTCCAAACTACATAATCTTCCCTCTCACTGTCCTTGGAAGCAGCTGCCTGGCGGTGGCCAGTACAGGTCCCATGGTTGTGTGTAAAGACTTCTCTATACCAGCAGAGGACACTCCACACTGCATAGACATGACAAACAGGGCCTATAGACAGATTGGAAACAGGGCGTGGACACCTGGGAGGGGTGGGAATAACTCTGCATGAACCCAGGAAGGTCACAAGTTGACTAAGACTGTGCCATTTTTCTGATGATGGATTGGCAGTACAGCTGGGTCCCCTCCAGCTGATATGGGAGGAGCGAGCACAGTGACACAGAGCGTCCCAGGGCATCTTGGTATCCAATCCTTCAACAAGCAACTAAAATTACTGGCACCACCCAATAGTCCCATGGGCTTCTTTACTCTCCCTTCTACTTAGCACAAGGCCCCAGCCAACTGCCACTCCAGGAAGCAAAGTTACAAACCAAATTTCTGGCTTCCAGTTGTCCTTGCCTATGGGTCACACCCTCTTTGTGAGGGAGGGGGCCTCTAGTGCTCACTTCATCCCTTCCACCTGCCCAAATCAAGGCTCTACTCAACTTGTAGCCCTCCACAAATCTTCAGTTCACAGATGTTCTCTCCCAGGTGGCTTCCCATGAAGTGCTTTCCTCTTGGTGTCCATGACGATGTGCTCTCTCATTCCCCCATCTCCAGTGACTGTTCCCTTTTCCTCTTGAGTGATTTCTCTTTCTTTGGTCTATAGGCAGAATGGTCCCTGAGTTGTGTTCTTGATCCTCCTCTTTCTCTTAAGAGAACAAGTTGCTTTAATGTCAAATAAAACAGAAACTAATGAAGAAAGTTACACAGTTCAGAACTCTGTAATATTTGCTGAAATCGAGAGGTGGCCTTTCTAGACCCTAACCCCCAATACACAGGAGAGGGAGAGGCGGGGGGAAAAATATAGTTGCAAGTTGTTATAGTTGTTCTTCCAAGAATGCTCCAAAAAATTGTCCCCAGCCACCAAAATGCCCTAAAGAAGCAATGCCACCATGACTGCCATAGGAATCTTTTGGCAATCTGCTGGATACATTTTTGCTCATCCCTGTGACAAACAAAAGGATTTGTTACTGCCATTTAGTGATCAAGATCCAGATTGCTCTAGGTTTCCTGCACAGCTTTTGAATGTCTACCATGTGCAATGGTTGAGCCCAGGATCCAGCTCCATGTACATGCAGATGCAAAGTGTTTTTGCACAGTTTTCAGATACATTGAGTTATTGAGGTAGGTAGACCTCCCACATCAATAAAGAAAAGATTGTAATTTCTTTCCATCAGAAAGCTTACAGGCATTTATCACCTGTTTGTAAATTTGTGTCATCAATGGCAAGATCGTTTAAGTTGCCAACAGACATCCACACAGTAGCCTGTATCTGCAGCAGTTTGACCTGTGGTGATTCAACCTCCAGGTGCAACATCTCACTGCTTCAATATGTCTTCCAGTGCATCCCTGCCTGGGGTCTTACAAAGTAAAAGATATATGATGCTATTGCCAATGTTCCCCTTTTGCATCTCCTTTATATTACAGATGGGACATTGCGTTGATTTTTTTAATTCTGTGTGATCACAAAGTATCTATGCTTTTCCTCACTGTGAAAAGTATTACTTCAATTTTTGCTATAATACAGGGAATAATACAATGGATACCTTGCTAATTGCTTATCTAAATAAATAATATTCTTTTGCAAAAGAAACATTTTTAAATATATTTAAAGTCCCACAATTGTTTTGGGTTGAATTGGACAATTATGTGAGACTTCTTCATGATCTCTCCAAGGGACCACAGAAGCTTTCCGTTCTGTGAAGTCTTTCTTAAGATAACTTTAGTCCCCAAAATTCCAAAAATACTGCAGGCTTCAATTAAAGCCCATCTTTCAGAATTCTTTCTGCTAGCATACTACATCCATGGGAGGGGGTCAGAATGGCAGACTGAGCTAACTCCAACTAGCAACAGAGGCAACAGGTCCAGGGAGAGGTGCACAGTTTGCTCTTCCCAAGGACACCAGGTGGTTTTCTTAGACCTGAGATTCTGGGAGATGAGGAAGTTAATGTGTCAGGATGGGGAAGATAAAAAGTCCATTATTCTCCAAAGTTACACTAATCCTATAGCTCTGTTAGAGAGGTGGCCATGTAAGAGCCACATCATTATGGAAAATAACCTGGGCCAGTTATGGATGGAGAGCTGGCCACTGAACCAACAGTACTAACGTTGTGGATCTTCAAGGAAGAAAAGTGGTCCAGAAGAAATCCATGGCTCAGTCAGTCAATCGGCTGAGGGGAGGGACTCTGTCCTTCCAGCCACATCACTATGAAGGAAACATATGGAAATAGACCAGAAGGAAGAAAGATATATTAAAATAAGGGCAAAAAGCAGAAATTGAATTTAGTTGTAGCCTATGGGCAGAAACCACAGCCAGATTCCAAAAGTCCCATCTTAGGAAAAGCCTGCAATTCAAATCCCAATGAGGTGGAGAAACCAAGTCTGCAGGATGGCAGGACATCTGGAAAAGGAAACCTTTCTGTTTGTGTGTGCATTAATACCTTTGGAAGAATATTCAAGAAACTAAGGTCAGTAGTTGCCACAGAGAAAAGGAACTAAGAGGTAGGTAACAGAATTTTTAACTACACAATAGAACTTGAGGATTTCCCTTCTCTGAATATTATTACCAAGCATGGAATCCACACTAGGCCCACCTAAAGTTGAAATACTGGAGTTTATTATTGTGGGAAGTCTCACTAGACCTGGGGGACTTACATGTCTTGGCAGGATAACCCCCAAAGAATTCTGACTGGTCTCATATCCTTTAAGCTTTGTCCATTTGAGCAAGCTTCCCACATCTATTTCTGGGTTTCCTCCTGGGGGAATCTCTTCAATGCTCCCTCTACCCCTTCTTCCTAAGTTATCTGGTACTTCACTCTACCTTCCCAATGCTGATGACTCAGTTTACACCTCTAGCCCCAGTCATTACATGGATGAAGCAGACACACCTGCTTACTCATCCTCTATCCCCACAAGTCCTTTTGCTATATTCTCTGTTATTACCGAAACCAGGAACATGATAGCTTTCCTTGACTCTTCCCTTTTTGTTCTTGTGGTAGAACAAAATGAAAACTTCAGCGACTTAAGAGCTGACAGGATGTGGGTTCACACGTTGGCACATGGCAGCATTCCTTACTGGCATTTAACCATAGAGGCTTGCAGTGGCTGACAGGTGCTATAACAAGATAACCACAGAAGCAGAAGCAGAAAACAAAATAACTGGGACAAAAGAACAGGAGCAGGGGGATAGGCTTAATTCAGGAAAAAGTCCCTAAATTGTATGATCATGAAAGCTCCTAGGTTGTTCACAAGCTTGTAACCATACAAGGAATGTGAGATTCACCCCCCAATAGAATTGCACCAACTCCCTTGACTTGATGTACCCCAAACTTGCTTAGGTATAAAAATAAAAGCCCTTCAGGGCTCAGATTTTGGGAATTATTCCTCTAGGCTGAGGTGCCACTAATAAAGTTTTGCTTCCAGATCTCAATGTCCTGACCCTCATTTCCCACTATAACCCCACTCCAGCCAATATCTAATCCAACACCAAATCCTGATTATCTGACTCCTAACTCTCTCTAAAATGCATAGCCTCATCTCTGGCCACTCAGCCACCTCTTGAGGATTTGTTCTCTAGTGCAAGCCCCGAAGGTCTTTCACCTTCACCTTTGCAATGGTCTCCTAACAAGTCTTCTACCTCCAGTAATGACCTGTCCAATCTGCTCTGAGTGTTCTTTCTAAACACCATTCTGACTTATCACTCCCTTATTAAATTCCTCTTCCGCTCTTCCCCGCCTATGACAGCTACTTGAGACATAAAATTTCTGGGGCAGGAGAAATTCCTGTGTGTGAACAGCTGTCCTGCCAACAGCAGATTTCTTAGGTATGCTCAAGAGCAAACCGAGCTGTAGTCCACACCCAATTCCTATTCCACCTACAGCAAGGCAAAGCTTTTCTCTCCATTGGTCTAATGACTAGTAGGTTATAATAAACCAATGAGCTCCAAAACCTCATCTGAGAACTTCAGACCCACAAACTGGTGTTCAGACTCCACAGAATGCCATGACCCTTCTTGGTTGGATCTGGATATTTCTTGTGATCACTTTCATGCTTCATTCAATTTTATTCTTGTCTTTACTCCTTATTCCCTCTTCCTGGAGTGTCTTTTTCTGACTTGAATGTCCTTGTCTGTCTTTAAAACTCCTATTCATCTTTTAAACCCCTGCCAAACATCACTTTTAATCACCTGAACTTCTGTAAGTACCATTTCTGTGCCTTATATTTGTTTCTAGCTTTGCATAGGTTGTGGGCATGGTGATGACATGCTTACAAATTCCCCACCACCACCCAAGTCTCTAAGCTCTCAGAGAGTGAGAAACATGACTTATCCATTGTAATATCCCCAATATTTGGCTTAGTCCCTGTGTATCATCACTAAAGAAAAAGGGGACGGTAAAATATCATGTCCCTGAATGCCTGCTTTCTGTTCCCCAAAACCTAGCCAAGTCACACAAACAATGAGAGCAAGCCTAGGCCAAAAAATCTGATATATATTATCTTAAAGGAAAATGGTATTCTCTTATACACACTGGTAACTAGGACAAGCTAGTGTTGTCTGTAAAAAACTTCTTCTTTCTTGTATGTGTTCTGGGCAACATTCTTAGTTCTTAGTAATCTTAGAGGAGTAGTTTTGATTTGCACTTCTCTAATTGCTAGAGGTGTTGAACATTTTTCATATATTTGTTGATTAATTATATTTCTTCTTCTGTGAAATATCTCTGGGATGCTGGGTCAGACAACTAATGAAACAAGCTGATGCTGATGGTGTCACTACTTCTGCAGCCTAACATATAAAACTCCTTTCTGAGTGGTGATGAGTGCAGAACTGAGGACACTGTGGAAAGGATATGTGTCACGTGCCCAGCTGGCCAACACTGGGCAAAACACCATAAGAGACAGGAGACACTGCTTAGCAAAGCACCATAAGGGACAGAAGTACTATCAGCCAGTCACCACTGAACTCTTCTCGGAGCAGCCACTGACCTCTTGTAAGTTTTCCCCAATAAGCATCTCTATGCTGTCTCGGAGCAGTTTCTTTGGCCTATCTGAAACCTATTCCATTGCCCTGGCATAACTAGGCTGTAGAAAAGATACCCTGTACCTAGTATTTGTGCAGGAAATGGTTGTTAAACAGTAATAAATCCAGATTTTTCCTTTATTGTCTTTCTTTTTTAATGTATGTATTTTTTAAATTTTTATTTGTCTTAATTAATTATACATGACAGTAGAATGCATTTATGCACTTTTATATATCATATATAGATGGGCTGTAATTTCTCATTTTTCTGAGTGTTGCAGAATCATATTGGTCATGTAGTCACATATATACATACAGTAATAATGTCTGTTTCATTCTAATATCTTTCCTATCCCCACCTCCCCTCCCCTCCCCTCCCCTCACATCACTTCTCTGTACCTAATCTAAGGTATTGCTATTCTTCCCTAGTGCCTCCTGCCTATTGGGAATTGAGCTGCTATAAACATCAGTGTGACTGCATCACTATAGTATGCTGATTTAAGTCCTTTGGGTATAAACCAAGGAGTGGGATAACCTGGTCAAATGGTGGTTCCATTCTCAGTTTTCTGAGGAATCTCCATACTGATTTCCATGGTTGTTGCACCAATTTGCAGTCCCACCAGCAATGTATAAGTGTACCTTTCCCCCCACATCCTCACCAACAACTTTTGTCGATGCCTGTATTCTTGAAGATTGCCATTCTGACAGGAGATGAAATCTTAGAGTAGTTTTGATTTGCACTTCTCTAATTGCTAGAAGTGTTGAACATTTTTTCATATATTTGTTGATTAATTGTATTTCTTCTTCTGTGAAGTATCTGTTCAGTTCCTTAGCCCATTTATTGTTTGGGTTATTTGTTTCAATTCCCAATAGCTAGACTATGAAACCAACCTAGGTGTCCCTCAATAGATAAACAGATAAAGAAAACGTGGTTGGGCTGGGGTTGTGGCTCAGCAGTAGAGTGCTCACCTTGTACGCACGAGGCCCTGGGTTCAATCCTCAGCACCACATAAAAATAAATAAATGAAATAAAAGTATTGTGCCCAACTATAACCAAAAAATAAATATTAAAAAAAATGTGGTATATATACTCAATGGAATATGACTCAGCTTTAAAGCATAGTAAAATTATAGCATTTGCTGTAAATGGCTGGAGTTGAAGAATATCATGCTAAGCCAAATAAGCCAATCCCACAAAACCAAAGGCGGAATGTTTTCTCCCTTTATTTTCTTTCTACTATGGATGCATTGAGGCACTTGATCTCACTCACCTTAATTCTCTATCATAGTTGACTTACACAGGATTTTCATGTAATCCTTGCAACTTTACAAGCCTTGACCAACTTCACTGTAAATGGTCATTTCTCTAGCTAATGTCTGACCTTTCAAGGAAACTCAAGTCCAAACAAGAAAGACAGGAGTATCCCCAATACTGAAATGTGACAAATAAAGTTGTAACCTAAGAGAGAATCTAGAAAGCATGGACCAGAGTATAAGAATATATTATTCAACAGTATCCCCGGAACAGTGGTTCTGAATGCATTGGCCCCAGAGACCAGCTCTTTCATGAAGACAGAATCATCTCCCTCAAGGCCACCTAACTCCCGCTGTTCAAATCCACAAGCACCAAGCCACCTTTTGTAAGTAATTTCATTTCTCTTGTAACTTGATAACAAGACAGAATGGCTCTGTTATTTTTGTCACTGAAAATATAAGTTCCCTCCTGAGCCTGAACATTCTGGTTGACACACTCATCTCAAATATGTTTAATTTGCATAAATCAGTTCTCAAGAACACAGTCACCTTTGGATGTACTAATAAAATCAATTTCATGTCCCTACAAAGCTGTCATGGGGCCAGTGACACATCAAGGTACAGCCTTCCTTGAAGGTGCTGAACAGCCAGCCACCTTCTTGTGCTTCTTTGTTACTTATTTTAATGCCATTTAACTACTTCTACACAACACAGTCCCAATCCGCAAAGCATTTCACACTGTATGTATTTCATCCTCTTGATGTCTACAAGCAAATACTCTCCTCTCCATTTCACCTAAGTGACAACTGAGGCTCAGAATGGTCATGCAGCTCGTCCAAGGATCTACACATCCTATGAGCTGTGAATTAGTTTTCTAAATGCCTGCCCTTTAAATATTAGAGTGCATTAAACCCAGATTCTCTAAATCAAAGTTCCTGTTTTTTCTGCTCCTTCATATGCTTTCCAAATTCTCACATCAGTCCAGATTCTCACTCCAGTCCATAGCTGGAGTCACCCCAAAAATGGCAGCAGGGAAGCCCCAATCATGCATGCCAAGATGAGGACAGCTGGTGTCCCAACCGAAGAAGTCCTAAAATACTAGGATGATCAGTCCAAAGTATTTATTAGTGGAATTTACATAACATGGGAGCTGCAGAGTCCTCATGGTGGGCAGCAAGACAAGGTTCTCTGCCTTGGAATGTCAGCAATGAGCAAGTCAAGTTATGGAGTTGCCTATGATGGTTTAAGGAATTTGGTTCAGGGCAGAGGCTAGTTTCTACGTGTTTCGCAAAAGGATTAGCTTCTCAGTGTTTTTAAGCAATGAATTAAACAAGTTTAGCAATGCCAGGGAATGTTCAAGGCCCAGGATGGGTACAAGCCTGCAGGGAAGACATGCAGTTGGCTGGTCACGGAACAGTCAAGGTACCCTGTGCTCCTCAGGATACAACAAAAGCAAGTAGAACCAGCAGACCTACAGGAGGGGTGACTAGAGAGGAAGGATGGAGCTTGCCCCAATTGTATTTATTTAACACTGTCCACCTACAGTCTCCTCATTCCTCTCAGCCTTTACTGACCCTGGAGCCAGGAACTTTTCTTAATTAAAAGCTAAGAAAATTGGTCCTCAGAGACTTTGGCTTTTTCGTGGCCTAGGAGCTGGTGGGAACCATTGGGGAGAGGATGCTCACTTGTTCCTTTGAACAAGCACCTATCAAGCTTTCTGGAGTCTGATGAGCTGTGAAATGACAGCCAGCTTGTGGTCACCATCACCAATGTTGTCACTAGAGTCAGCACTTACTGTGTGATTCCTTTGTGCTCAGACATGTTCAGTCGTCTTACCAATCCCCCACAGTAGACCCCATGAGGAAGACATTCTTATCCCCATTTTGAAGAGATTGAAAATGAAGAGCCTCTAGAGAGGTCTGTAACTTGCACATTTTCATATAATTAGTAAATGGTGGTGGTCAGATTCAAATTCAAGCACATCTGACTTCAGCCATCTGTGCTTCTGGCCACTCTTCAAACCCTTTGTACTACATCACAGGTCCGGTCTGCGTATTGACAATGGCACCTCTTAGACTAAGAAGAGCTTTGGGTGGTGGCCAGAAAAGGGAGAGAAATGGCATATCCACCTTTCTATTACCACTCTGGGTTCTTGAGCACCCCTACACCAAAGTCTGCATTTTGGCTACAGCAGCTTATTGGTCCCCACCTCATCACTGGCTGTGCCGCCTAAACAATGACTTTTCAACACAATACTCTCCCTTTTCCCCAATGTCAGACTCCTCCTTCCCAATCTGTTTGTTTGTGTCCCTTCTTTAAGAAAGCTTTCTCAGATCAAGAAAACCTGCCACCCCAGACTCTCCATTTCTCCCGAACATTTCCATCCTCTGGGAGAGAGCCTGACTCTCTATGATTTCACCCTAGTTGGATGTTGTCCTACCCACCCCCCATCTTGCTCATGTTCAAGTGTCTCAATTCCTCCACGCGCCATGTGACTCTAGTGTCTTCTTTCACTCCCAAAAAACATCCATCCAGGGGTAGTGCATAAACAAAGGAGACAGAGGCCGATGGAGAATTTCAAATGCAGTTTATTGCAGCAAAACAAGGAAATGGGGAGTTTAAGACCTCTCCATAAAAGACAAACATCTTGCATACACCTTATATACAAAACCAAAGCAGCACAGAGTTTGCTACAAGAGACAGGCTATTAAGGAGCTGTCCAGAACATGCTCTCTGTGCACGGCAAAGAAGCCCTGGGTCTAATTAGTCCTCGTCTGGCTGGATTACCGAGGCTCTTTGAAATGTCATGTGTGTAGTGGTAATTGCTGAGCTATTCTCAGGCAATGCATAAAGCAGGGTTTTAGCCAGGGGACTGTCATTGATCTGATGACTTCTTTTGGAAGCAAAGCAGAAAAGAAAGAGCAAGGGAAAATAGGATGAGATGGTGTAGCTAACCATAGCTCTTTTCTCCAATAAGGCTTGGGCAATTGACCTTGGTCTTGTCAAGCACATTTGGTAGGGATGGAGAGGGAAGAGCTAATGGAATAGAGAGCACCTCTTTATCTGGACCCTCGGGAATAACTGGTGGAAACAAACTTCACACTAGAACTGCCACCAGAGCTCTTGACACCCCCAGAGCTGGATCCCCGGCCTCCAGAGGAGCTGTAGCTGCCTCCAGAGCTACCACCACCGGAAACCCGGCCACCAGAGCTGCCGCCACCTATTCCTGAGCCACCTTTGTGGCCTCCACTGCTGCCTCCAGAGCCGTAGCTGCCACCTCCGGAACCATAGCTGCCACCTCCGGAGCCGTAGCTACCGCCACCTCCAGAGCCATAGCCGCCACCTCCGGAGCCATAGCCGCCTCCTCCGGAGCCATAGCCGCCACCTCCTCGGCTACTACTTCCACTGATGCTGGTGTGGCTGGTGCTCACAGCTGCAAAAAGACACTTGGTTATCTCTAATCCCACTCCCTTTCCAACCCAGCAGACCCTGCACATGCCCCTGAGAAATCGGCTTGTACTTACACACACTCACGTTGGGGGCACACTCTCCAGACATCCTGTAGGAGAAAATAAACAAGCAAATTTCTCAGGACACTGCAGCTTCACAAAGCCCTTCCTCGTGCTTCCTCGCAAGCTTCAGTCAGCTCTCAAAGAAGGAAGCCCATAGAAGTGATCAAACTCTTGCCATCTCAGAGACTCTGCCTCGCTGAGGATCCTCCAACCCACCTGATCTAAACCTACTCCAGCTCCACTGGCCTCCCAAACCTCTGCTGATTTTCTAAGCAAAAGTACAAACAGGCAGGGAGAAATCCCCATATACAATAGATAAGAATCCTGCAGCCAGTGAGGGACACCTGTGAAAGGATTGACTTTGTGACAGGTGATATCTGAGCCCGCCCAAATGAAGAACAAATTGCTCCATTGCAAATATAGAAATGTCATAACTCTCAAAAAAGGAAAGAAAAGAGAAAGGAAGAAAAATACAAAGGAAAAGAAATAGAGACTCTGGCTCCCAAAGTGAACCCCAAGTCCTTGCTCCTGCCCATGCCTTCACTTCCCCACACCCAGGTCAGGCCATCGTCCAATGGCTGCATCTTCAGCAACCATCAGCTTGCAGGAAGGAAGCCCATAAGAAGTGACCAACTGCCAGGGTCCCTTCCTCACCTGCTTTCCTCTCCTTCCAGGAGGGTCCTGTAGGTGGCAATCTCCATGTCCAGGGCCAGCTTGGTGTTCATCAGCTCCTGGTAGTCACGCAGCAGCCGGGCCAGGTCCTCCTTGGCCTGCTGAAGGGCATCCTCCAGCTCATTCAGTTTGTTCTGGGCATCTTTGAGGGCATTCTCGCCACGCTGCTCAGCATCACTGATGGACTGCTGCAGGTGGGAGATCTGGAAAAGAGAAGCCAGTGCATTAAACCCGCTCAGAACACCCAACCCTGCTTTGACCCTCCCATGGCAAGTCCGTCCCCGACCCCAGTGAGCTGAGTCCTGTAGAACCACTGGACATTAAGCCGCCACTGGATAGCACATCACCAGGCTGACTTCCTTGAACAATCTTGGCCTTGACTCAAAGCTCCTCCAGCTTTCACAGACCTGCCATTCTTCTCCCAGCCTGCCCTAAAACCTCCTGCTGCCTCTCCTCCCACTCCTTGGCTCCTAACTCCCACTTGGGGTCATAAGCTAGGTCACCCATCACATCCTCTCCTAGATCATTTTCACAAATTTCCCTTTTAAAAAAATCCTGCATGACAGCTAAATTCTGGAAACCAGAATAGTCACTGAAGGGACTGGAGACAATGTAGCCTTCTTCTGGATTGTCAGACTCAAAGCTGGGAAACTTCCCCCACAGCCTGAGGTACACCCTCATTCCACACAGCTGAGCCCTAGAAGAAAGAAACAAGTACCTGCTTCTTGACACTGTCGATTTCAGATCTGAGTCTTTGGATCACCCGATTCAGCTCAGAAATCTCCATCTTTGAGTTTTTCACACTGTCACCATGTTTTCCAGCAGTGACCTGCAACTCTTCATACTAAAGATGATGGATCATGTCAGTGAGATGTGGGCAGAGCCAGGAATGCTTGCACACACAAAAATAGGAGAAAGCACAGGACAAGAAGTCAAGACATTGCAAGGGCACTGGCTAGTCATTCGGACATTCACCTTGGTCTGGTACAGGGCCTCGGCCTCAGCCTTGCTCCTCTGGGCAATGTCCTCATACTGGGCCTTGACCTCAGCAATGATGCTGTCCAGGTCCAGGCTGCGGTTGTTGTCCATGGAGAGGATGACGTTGGTTTCACTGATGTGAGTCTGCATCTGAGACAACTCCTGCAGGACATAATAGTTCAGTGACTCTTACAGTACTGAAACAAAAAACCTCTTATACAGAGGGAGGTTCTGGAGATGGAAGATGCATTTCTATTCTTTTGGAAACTGATGGGTTCTGGTTTAAAGATTCTATCTTCAATTAAATAGCCTTGGTTGAAATCAGAGAACTTACTGCTTGGAAGAGTGTGGTGAGGAATTCAATTTCTTGCTGCAAGTTGTCAACTTTGGCCTGAAGGTCCACCTTAGTCATATAAGCACCATCTACATCCTAGAGGAACAAAGGAATCATGAAGCCATACTCTTTCCAGGATGGATCCCTCTCTCCAACCATGAGGGGCTTTCCAAGCAGGAATGAAGCTTTGGGACTACCCCACACCTCTTTATCCCAGAGAGGTCATGGTTTCTGGGTTGCTCTGCTGCTTGGCATCACTATCAAGGGAGATTGCCTGACTTGCTAAGAACTCACCTCCCCAGTACCACATGAGATGCTGAGAAATATGGAGGAATTAAGTACTCAAGTTAATGCCTGTCCACATTATGTGAAAAAACAACTCTCCTCCAGATATTCAGCAGACCCGCTATCTGGTTCTCTACATCATGGCTTCTTGCTGCTTATGAATGGAGACCCTATTCTATTATGTATTTCAGAGGTATGTTCCATCCACAGGAATTGCTCACCTTCTTGATGGTCACAAATTCATTCTCTGCATTTGTCCTCTTGTTGATCTCATCCTCATATCTACAAGGAAGCAGAAGTGATTAGGAGATTCAAAGGGAGTGAGACCCAAAGTCCAGCATTCTAGACTAAAAGTGGCCTTGCCTGTTCATAAGTTTACTATTGAGAAGCAGGATATCCTGGCCACCCCTTTCTTCTGAGCAGTAAAATCACTAAACTATTTCCACCTTCTGAGAAGATGAAAATTTCTGAAAACACCATGCTGATTTGCCTCTAACCTAAGGAAAGACATTAGCTACAAATGCATCATATTCTCAGCTTCTCACTTTCTGGAACTCTTGTAGAGCAAGAGCCAAGTGCCCAGCCAGGCTTCCTTACTTGTTCCGGTAATCCTCCACCAGATCTTGCATGTTCTTCAGTTCCGAATCCATCCGAGATTGGTCGCCCTTCAGTTGGTCCACTCTCCTTCGGAGGTTGGAAATGTAGGTCTCGAAGTAGGGCTCTAAACTGTGGGTTCTTGTAGTGGTGTCCACCTGCTGAAGCAGCTCCCATTTTGTTTGTAGCACCTGGTTCTGCTGCTCCAGGAACCTCACCTAAAAAACAAGACCCATTACCCCTAGTGCAGAAATGGGGTCCCATAGGGTCCCAGTGCCTCATTTGGGAAAGAACTTCAATCCTATTTCCTGGCCATGACAAAGGGAGAAACAAGAAGATGATGATCAATTTAGCATCATCTTCATAACAAAACCCAACTCATTGTTAATTCAAAGAAGGATTAGAAGGAAGTAGCTATACAATACCTGTAGCAAAACCCATAAAAAATATTGCAATGATTCTTTGGAATAGACACATGATATTCAAAAGATTTGCCAAATTTTTTCCAGTAGATAACCATAAGAATTGGTTTGTATGAACTGGGCATATACACAGTTCAAAAGTATGCTGAGAAAATCCAAACTTGGATTTGAAATTTTTTGTGGATCCCTTGGATTGACAGTATTGATGGTTAAGAAGAAAAGTGGAGAATGTTTACATGTTTATCCAGAACAGATGATGGGAAACAAAAGAATTTTAAAATACTCCACTGATCTAGTACCAATGTGAAATTCTCAGAGGGTGGAGCTCTCTTCTGACAGCCAAAAATGTTCTATGCTGACTCACTCCATCCTTTCTGCTACATCATAAGGCACTCTGTCCACACTCAGTTCTCTTTTTATGGCTAAGAAGACACTTCCATGGTTCTCATTGTGCCCTAGAAAGTTTCATAAGCCTCATTTCTATTATCTTCATTCAATAGATCCCAATCCAGCTCAAGAGCTAAACAAAAACATTTAAGGTAAATGTTCAAGAGAAAGATGTCATTGGCATCATTTCTGAGTATAATTCTAACATATCTCCTAGAAGCCCCTTCCACAAAATATCCCTTCAGTCATCCAAACACAGAAACATGAAGTTGAGTCCACATGTTCTTGGCTGCTCCAACCTCACATGACCCAGGAGCAGCTCTCCCAATGCACTGAGCAGATGAACTCACCTTGTCAATGAAGGAGGCAAATTGGTTGTTGAGTGTCTTGATCTGCTCCCTTTCTCGAGACTTGACTTTTTGGATCTCAGGGTCAATCTCCACATTGAGGGGTTGCAGAAGGCTCTGGTTGATGGTGACTTCCTGGATGCCACCAGGGGGGCAGACAGGCCCAAAGCCACCCCCATATCCACCAATCCCAAATCCACCACCTCCAAAACCACCTCCACTGCCAAAACCACCTCCACTGCCAAAACCACCTCCACTGCCAAAACCACCAAAGCCTCCACCTCCAAAGCCACCACCACCAAAGCCACCACCACCAAAACCACCACTGCCAAAACCACCACCACCAAACCCACTACGTCCACCTCCTCCAGCCACACTTATGGAGATGCTCTTGCTGCCACCAAGATTAACAAGACTCCGACTGCCAAAGCCACCACCGGCACCTCCAGCACCTCCACCACAGAATCCTCCTGAAATTCTCCCGCCACCTCCTCCACTGCGGCGGACAGAGCTGCTGGTGGACCTGCGATGGAGGCTGACGATGCCTGCGGAGCCAGAGCTAAAGCCCCTTCCGCTCCGGCACATGGACCTGGAGCTACACTGCCTGCTCATGGTGGCTTAGAGAAAAGTAGGAGCAAAGAAGAAGAAGGAAGGAAGGAGCTGAGCACTCCTCTACCCCAAGCCCAGAGACTTCCCCTTATATACAGGGAGGAAATTGGGCTTGGTCCTCCAGAGTCAGCGGAGATGCAGCGCCTCCGAAGGGTTTGGCTTGCCTGCAGCCATACAAGATTTTTACGAGCCTCAACAATACGATAAACACTACACACCTAGCTCCCAGGATGGGCTCTCGAAAGTGCTGTGCAGGCAAGATTGGCTCATGTGGTAATCATTTTATCAGACGAGATCTCTCCTCAAGCATTTGTGACTTTGGGAAAATAGGACCCCACATCTGCTACCTGATGTTTCTTAGAAGGATTTCATAACCCCTGTCACAAAGGTATGTAAGTTTCCATTCTCAGCTTGCCCTTTTGATCTACCAAGCCCACTCTGACACCACGAGTAGCAGGTGCAATTGCCCATGCTTGGATCTCTGAAGGAGCTCTGAAGGACCCATTTCTGAGATCTGTCCTCCAAACCCCAAAGCTCACCAAATTGCATCCCCTAACACAGAGTAAGGGCTTCAGTAACTTAAAAAAAAAATGTACAAGTTTTTAATGCAAGCTTTCACAAATGAACCGCACTGGTTGCTTAAAGGGAAAGATGCTATCATCAAACAGGATGGGTAGGTAGGAGGTCTGGGAGAACGAAAGGAGAGAGGTAGTCTTTTCTAAGTTTCCCAGTTGTTTCTTTTCTTCAAAGGTAGACCAGGCCAGGAGACAGACATCAGAGGCATGACAGAGACACCAGCAACAGAAAACAGGTGCTCCTGGGTGGTTTGCAGATGTCAGTTGAAAAAAGCACACAGAGCAGTGAGATGAGTAGATATTTGGTCCATTTGGTAAAGCGAAGGACCGGGAGGTGTGGAGCCCCACGGGGGTCCCATCCTTTCATTGGCCCATGAAAAAGAGTGAATATAGATTTGGAAAGGAGGCTAATATGGGAGTCTAGAAAACCTAATCTGAGAAGTTGCCATGGTTTCCGGAGGCAATGATAGTAATGATGATGACAATAACAACTCTCATGTATCAAAAACTGACCTGTGTCAGGTACTTTTTTATATATTTTGTGTGTATTAACTTTCACAATTACTTTGAGATAATACTATTATTCTATTCATTTTTAAATGAGGAAACTGAGGCACAAAGATTGATGAGCCTCCTCAAGTCTTCACAGATGGTAAGTGGCACAGCTAGGATTTGAGTCAAGGATGCCGAACTATATGTAGTGTGCTAATTCCTAACCCATGTGTTAGACAACAGCACAGCAATTGACTTTAAGTTCTGCCTGCTATGTTAAAGGCAGATTGCATGGAAAGCTGTCCCACTGCTGAGGGCTTTGAGGGCAAAAAACTTATTTTATCACTTTGAGTCCTTTGCTCCTGGAACATGCAAGTACTTGCAAAATATTTCTTTAATTCACTCTGAGAAGGAGAGATTGGAGATGCAGAGTTCAGGTAATCTTAGATTTTGTCCAGGTACAAGAGGATTCCGCATGTATTGCAATAGGCAGGGAAATCTCAGGGCCCTTCCTGGAGAGCAGCACTTGATCAATGTTGGTGGACAGCAGTGGCAAGATCTGGAAAGTCCAGAACCCCACACAGACTGTCATTTGGAGACTTCCTAGAAGCCAGGCAGGCTCCCATTCTTGCATATTAGCAATGGAAGACAGTGGAGAGAAGCCTGATCTAACTTCACCTGACTGCTAGCACTCTGTCAGTGGCAAATCATAGACCTGGATGGTAAGACTCCACTGTGGAATGCAAAATCTGCAAGAAGTCTGGGAAGAACATCTGGCCCCGTTGACCTATGGCTCTGATCCAAAATGCAATGTCAGCCTTCTGCACCCCCTTCCCACCTCTGACCCTGTCCATCCTTTCCCATGGTGTTTGCTCCACACCCTCCTCCAAAAAGTACCTCCACCTCTCATCTGCTCTCTCTCTCTCCCTCCCATCTCCATGACACTGTTGTCAAAGACTCTGTCCTAGCACTAACATCCTTAGGCTGCTAAACCAAGCATCTCTTTAGGGAATGAGTAATCCAGGTCTTGGGAACAATAGGGTCTGGGATGGTCCTGGCATGGCAATCACTGTTGCCTAATCATTTTCTGACAGGCAATCAAAATTATTTTAATTCAGCATACTCCCTATGAGACATATCATTCTGCACAATCGATTCCTTCTAGCATTTTGGAGGAGCATGCGTGTGTGTATGCATACATGTTTGCATGTGTGCACGCACCAGCCCAAAGCAGATCCTTGTAGTGATCTGCGCTTTCAAACTAAGAAACTGACCCAGAGAGAAAGAAGTAATGGTCAAGCAATAGGCAGATGACAAACAGAGCTGCAGACATCTGAGAAGGCAGAAAAGCAGGAACTAGAAGGAATAGGAAGGCATAAAATTCACCAACAGTTTACATTTGCACAGTTCACCCCACCAAGTACCTGCCCAAGAGTCCTGAGAACAAGGCAGTCAAGCTCTTTCCAATCCATTAGATAAAAAAGAAAACGGAGGCCTGGGAGACTGTGACTTACTCTAGCCACTACAGTTAGGAAAAGACACATCTGGGACTAGACCCGAGGCTTTCTAGTGAGCTTTCTCCTACCCTGGAGAAGAGGCACAAAGACAGAGAAGTGAAACTGTTTCCTATAAATGAGTGCAGAGAATCACAGAAAATTTCCATCCACTGATGCTCAAAGAACGCAGCACATAACCTGCCTAGCACAGAATCAAGAATGCAGGCCCAGAGAAGTAAACAAAATTTGTCCAGGTCACAATCAATTCCCATTTCTGAATCAAACTCCTATTCTCTTTCCACTGCTCCCTTTCAAGGCAACCCAGTAGGGCTGGAACTGTAAGGCTGGAGCTCATCAAGTTCATCTTCTTTTTCTATTCATCCCCAGGACTGCAGTGGGCATATGGGGATATTAAAAAATCACATCCAGACCAGGCATAGTGACACATGCCTGTAATCCCAGCTACTCTGGAGGCTGAGGCAGGAGAATCACAAGTTCAAATGACTATCTCAGCAACTTAGCAAGACCTTGTCTTAAGACAAAATTAAGTTTAAAAAGATCTGGGGCTGTATCTCAGTGGTAGAGCACTTGCCTAGCATGTGCAAGGCCCTGGGTTTCATTCCCAGTACCATGAGGGCAGAGGGCATCATGTGTAGGACGAAGGTATTAACCACACATCCATACTTCTGGCTTGTTATATATCCTGCATTTATAAAATAAAGACAAAATGAGAGAGGAAAGAGGGACTAACACCTGCAGGCCCCAAGTACATGTTAGCAGTTACACCTCACTTAAATATCACAGAAAGGGGGCTGGGGTTGTAGCTAAGTGGTAGAGCACTTACCTATGACATATGAGGCACTGGGTTCAATCCTCAGCACCACATAAAAATGAATAAATAAAATAAAGATATGGTGTATTTAAAAAGAAGCCAGGCACGGTAGTACACACCTATAATCCCAGCATCTCAGGAGGCTGAGGCTCTAGAGTTCAAAGCCAGTCTCAGCAATGGCAAGGTGCTAAGCAGCTGAGTGAGACCCTGTCTCTAAATAAAATACAAAATAGGGCTGAGGATGTGGCTAAGTGGTCAAGTGCCCCTGAGTTCAATCCCCAGGACTCCCCCCCAAAAAAAAATCACAAAAAAGTTCTCAAGCTGATTAGTAGTAGCCCCATTTTAAAGAAAAGACAACTCAGGTTCACAAAGGTCAAAATCCGCTCCCAGGGTCACACAGCTGGCACTGACAAGCCATGCTTGTCCAACTCCAGAGCACATGCCTCCTGCCGTTGGCCGGCCTTTCTCACCCACAACACCTACATCTCTCCCTGCCCACCTGTCACCTGGCCTCACGCCATGACCCTTCCTCTACCAAGCTTGGCCCAGACTGATTAGCCCTCTTCTTTTTTCCTCCCTTTTCCTCTCCTTTTGCCAGCTTGCTTCTATTCCTCTCCGGAAGGCCTTCCACTGGCACTGGCAGCTTGCTTCAAACCCCTTCAAGTGCTAGGACCCCAAAGATCTCAATTCCTGAGTATTCGAACCTGACTGTGTTCAGTCCACTGGGCCTTGAGAGGAAATATATTTCTCCCCTCTGCTCCACAGGGCAGTAGGTAGACAAGCCCAGCTCTCTCCTCCAGGATTTTCTTGGATTAACACTAGGCTGCGGGCCTGTTGGTTTCTTTTCCAAAACTCAGTTGCTGCCAGATCCAAATGCGCATTGATGTATAGATTGACTCATTTGCACGTGTGTGTTCATTCACGTGTGCGCACGCACACACACACAAACACACAATTCCTCTGTAAGCCTTTTAGAAGCAAAACTAAATTCTCCATGACTTTGGGTACCCTCTCAGCCTCCCTGTTGTCAGCCCTTGAGGGACTCCCCAGCTGTGCGAGATGACAGAGTACCAGAACACCTGCCCAGGGACTTGCACGCACCCAGAACTGATGGCTGAGAGGTTGCCACATGCAAGCTGTGGGGCACAGGCAGGGGCAGGTGTGGTGATGTTTTGAGAGCTTTTTGAGGGATGGGACTGAGAAAAGAATTAAGAGACATGCGATGACAAGCCACCCAGCCCTGCGGGACTCTATCAGGGACGTGGGAGAAGGGAATTTCAGGGGAGTGGGGAAAACTAAAGCCTGGGAGGAGTACAGGGGAGTCACAGACAATGGGGAGGCGGGGTGAGATGTTGAAAGCTGACAGGCAGCAGAGGAGGGGCCAAGGCTTTTTATGCAGGACAGAGAGATGCACGGGGAAGAGGGGCGGCCCTATTGAAGACAGACAGCAAAGGCGGCCCCCAGGAGCCATGCATGGGCAGTGTGGGAGCAGAGCAGCCCAGCAGCAGGAAGCCAAAGACGCTTGTGCAGGAAAGAGGCAGTGGACAGTGTCTACTCTGTGCTGTGGGGGTCAGTTAGACCTGGGTCCCACTCCTGACTGCATGTCCCTAGCTGTGTGACCCTAGGGAGATCAGCAACCCTCTCTGAGCATAAATTTTCTCCTTTGTAAAGCTGGAACTATATCTACCTTCCAAGGAAACTACAAGGAGTAAATGATAAAGAGAAAAGGGAGAATTCTTTCTCACTCTTGCATTTGGAAGGACCCAAAGACTGATAGAATCAAGAAAACTTTGGAACAAGCCCCTGTTTCACTGGAAATAGTGAAAGGGCTAGAAAAAGAAGTTTAAGTTTTTGAAATTAGATTATTTTGTAAGAGAAAGTCTGAGGGCCCATAAAGCCCAACCTGTCATAGGGAAGCTAGGGGTCCACCGCGTAGAAGTGACGCTAAGCACACCAGACGCCGAAGAAATCTAGGGCTAGATGTGAGAGACCCTGCTTTCCCTCTGGAATGTGCGCTATGCAGGGTGAGGACCTGCTCCAAGGGATGACCACCCTGGGACAGGAGTGGAAGCTGAGCTGAACACAAAGAGCCCCCCAGAAGTTCTTCCAGGTTTGGGACTGGGCCATTTGGAACTGATTGTCAATGCTGGAGAACCTCACAGCACTCCTAGTTCCCAGCCCAACCCTGCAAGAGGGTGTTGATCAACTAGAAGACGTCCCCCGTTTGGAAAGCTGATAAAATCAGGGCAGCAAGTCCAACAAAACCGTGAGAGTTACACTGGACTTGAAGCGGGACTGGTGGAGCACCGAACTCATTGTTGTGAAGACACATTCTGGGCAGGGTAATGAGGGCAAGGCGGCATTCTCAAGACACTCTTCCTCAGACCAAGAGCTTTCCCAGCCCAGAAACACACATCTTGTCCAAGGTCAGAAGGAGTTAGAATTCTATTGAGCCAATGGTTGCTCTTCCTGTTTGCAATGCCCTGAGATAAAAATCTCTGTAACTGAGACGCTGGTGGAATTAAATTTAGATTTCCAGAGTGCTCCGCCCTGCCACAGCCTCCCAGAGGGAGGAGCGGTTGGCAGACTTCCCCTGGGATCTCACCACCTGTAAGTCGCTCCCTCCTGATGGCCTCCATCTGATGAATAGATGGGCCAGCTTTGCTCTTCCCATGGGTATCTGCTGTGGGAAAGCCTGATCAGGGCAGGGAGGGAGTGCTCCATACCTGGATGGCCCACCCACAGGTGGTCTCCCCAGCCCTCTCCCAGACACAGTGAGAACTAGATGAGATAATGTATGTGAGGTGTTTTGTGCATGGTTCATAGAATTTCCTGTTTTCTCTGGGGTGCCTTGCAGGTGAGGGGCATTTGCTCTTGTGGAACACTCTCCCTGTCTATACCAAGAAACCTCCTCCAGTGTCTTTGGTGCTAGCTCCCATTTCTCAGGTCCCTAGAGTAACTCCCTCTTTCCCTGAACATCAACAGACTTCTCCCCTGGACCCTGGTTCCTTTTTGTGACTGACTCTTCTTCCCTCTGGCTATTAATTCCCTGCCCTGTGGCATCTAGGTTCCAACATTCCTAGGATTGGGTCACATTGTTCCCTCCATCCCTCCCTCGTCCTCTCTGATTCAGATAGTCAAGTCTTCTGAAAAGTCAAAGCCACATTTTCTGGAACAACCCCAATTCCTGCCCAGGAGAAGGATGGGGAAGATGACCTTGGCCTGGCCTTGCCCTTATGCTTTTTCCCAGAGCTGACCTGGATTCCCTTAGAGCATCATACACACATGTGTGATTCCAGGGATAATCAGGCCACACCCTGAAGTAGGTCTGGTGGTGCCAGAAAACTTGGATTCATTTTAGAATGTTGTCTGGGACCATGACTTTCTCCTTCCCTGGCATCTGACCCTATTTTTCCCATAGAGTAGAATTCCTTTTTTCTCAGGCTCTACCACATGGACTCTTAGGGTGGCAAAGATATGGGATTCCTCCATACACACATCCCCACCCACGTTCCACTCCCTCCCTCAACCTCCTGCTAGACAGCTAGCCAGCCTCTGCTTGAAACTTGATAACTCTCCAAGTGGCCTCGCCCATCTCAGGATCAATAGAAAGGTGCTTCTGACATACAGCCAAATCTGCTATAGATCTCACATGTGCATCTGGGTCATCAGCTGGGACTTACCCCCCTTTCCTATGGAAGCTCTTCAAATCTTTGCAGTTAGCTGTTCCATTACTCCCAGCGACTACTGTCCAGGTCCTCCCATCATCCCTCATGTAGCCAGGCTTCTGATTTACCACCACCATGGTCCTGGTCACTTTGTTCTCAATAGGCTCCTATTATTTATCACTGTCCTCAGCATTCAGAGCCTTCAGAGGGTCCAAATACAGAACAATCCCTCTTCCTGGCTGTTGCCTTCCTAGTTCCCATGGCTTTCTCCAGCAACCACCACGCCCCATTGACTCATGTGTTCTCACTGTCAGCTGAACACTGTCAATCATTTTTATGTCCACAGCTGTCTGTCCACATCTTCCCTGCCTAGTCCTTGTGCGCTCATTTTTTACTTTAAAAATAGGACTTTGCACTGTCCGCCCTCCTCTTCTTCCCTTTGGGCAGTCCTTCTGCCCACCTGCTCTCTTCTCAGCCTTTCCCCAATAGGCCTGCTGCCAAGACAGGTGAGACGGGAAGAAATTTCTCAGAGTGACTGTCGGGTGTGCCTGGGAATGCAACGTCTTTTCAATATGGGTTCGAATGTGTTCGAATGAACCCCATATCCAAATTCCATCTTTATTCCTTCGGGGAACAAGCAGGCAAGTCATAACTATTATGTGAGTCCTTTACTTGGACTCCGAAATGCCATACAGGATAAGGCGATGGCTTAACCTGCTCCATTTTTAAATTTCTGCAACTTTGCTTCTCTCAAGGCATCAACCAAAATGTTCCTGCCCTTGACCCCCACTCGGTAACTGGACCTCAGCCCCTTGCCTCCCTGTTTGGTTTCTCCCATCCTGCTGTCCCTTTTGCTCACACACATCCATTCTCTCTTACCTTCGAGTCTCTGGGCATACTAGACCCCTGTCAACACCTGCCCCTACTCTTCTACTTTCCAGTCTTCTTGAAGTCTGTTGGGACCAAACTCCCTTCCCCAGCACTGGCACCTATTGCTGGTCCCACTGCTCCTTTCTGGTGGGTCTACCCATGTCCTCAGAAGGCCTTGCTTCCACCCTCAGGCTAGGTGGTCCATAGAGGCATACACACTGGCTTCTCCCCTATCAAAGCCTCCCTCTCCCCCATAATAGATCATCTGAGTTGTGAGCACTTTAAGATTCAGAGACGTGTTCATCCAACACGGCCTTCCCAGTGCCCAGGTCACTGCCTGCCACACCAGGAGCTTAATAAATGCCTGTTGAACAAACATGTAATTGGCTTTTGAATGATAGGCCACTTTAAAGATTAATAAGATTATGTCTGCAAGGCTCTTCAAGATTATATATTACTTGTACAATAAAAATGATAAAAATAATAAACCTTAATTTCCCAAATATGAATAATTTCAAAGACAAGAAAAAAATAACTCATTTCCAGACCAAGTGACATTTTGAGACCACAGAAAAATTTATTTTAGAAAGACTGGAAATGCCAAGCCCTTCAAGGTACACCTTTCAACCAGGAAATGATGAAGTCAAAGGTACTTCCCAAGGGACCCCCCACAGAGCCCCTCAGATGCCCCAACAGAATCACGGATGTGGAGGTTGGTGTCGAGACTCAGGAAGCCAGTGAAGGGGACTCCAGATCCTAGAAGCAAAGCCACACTCCCCCTCTCAAGCCACATGTTGGCTGACATTTTCCCCTGCCAGACCCCTCCAGCATGTCTCAAGCACCTTTTATAAGACCCTAAAGTAGAAGTCAAAGTCTCACAAAGTGCTCAAAGAGAACAGAAGTGAAAAGGGACTTGTGAGGTCTGGAAAAGGGCATTAACTGCCTGGGACAAAAACAGGCAGCTTCCAGACTGGCTCAGGACTGGAACCATCCCAAGTCAGATCCTCACAGTCCTCAGGCTTCAAGCCCTGGGCACCCTGGGTGGATCAGAACAGGGCTGCAGATGCCCAGCCCACTAGGCAACTCTCTGCAGACCCATAATGGAGCAGAGTGCAGGAAGGGGCAATCTTCCAAAGATGGAGCTGTCTGGAGGGCAGGACAGAAACAGAACTCGATCATCTGTCCGTCATACCTCCATTCACTGCTAAGAACAATCCTCCCTTTAGACAAAAACAGGGGGTTTGACATACTCCCACAGGGGGCTGTAAACCAGAGGGATAATGCTTCTCAACATAGAGATTCAGAATCAGGACAGGCATGACCTACAGGCATCTCAGATAGTCAGTACATCAACCATCAAGGTCAAAGTATGAGGTTACAAAGAATCAGGAACTGACCCCTGGTAGTTTCCTCTTACCAAGCCAGCTACTTGCCCATAGGGATCATTTTGTGAGCAACCTGAGGGATGGACTGTGGATCATGCAGCTGCCAAGGTACAAGAAAGGAAGCCTGGGGTTGAGATGCTTGGTAAACCTGAGGTACTCTCAATCATCCACCTTGCAGAAGCTCTGCGACTTTCCTGTCCATCAACTATGTAGTGTCCCCAGGGTAAGGAGCAGGGTCAGACAGGGGATCCCGAGTGAGAGTGTAACTGCCTTTGACCACAAGCCAGTGCCCTCCAAAGACAGAGCTGCTATTTGTGCTTATCCACCCTGCTTCCTCGCCTAGAGTGGAATTTATTAGCAAAACTGCTGAGACCCATCAGGAAAAGCTAAGTGAGAGGGAGTCAGGAAGGGAATAGCGGGGAGGCGACAGGAGAAGAGCCAGGGGGCGCATCCTGTGTGTGAGCCCTGAGAGGCGCTGCTCTGCCCCTACTCCACGATTCGCTTGCGGGAGGTGTTGGTGGAGGTTTGGATGATCTGCACGCGCGAGGAGCCGCCACCGTATTTGCTGCTGCTTTTACTGCTTCCTCCATAGCTCCCGCCGCCGCCACTCCCATAGCCGCCTCCACTGCCGCCTCTGGCGCGCCCTCCTCCGTAACTTCCCCCGCCCCCGCGGGAGCTGCTGCTGCTGCCGCCGCCGCCACCGCCACTGTAGGCGCCACCTCCACCACTGTAGCCGCCGCCACTGTAGCCGCCGCCGCCGCCGCTGTAGCCTCCACCTCCACCACTGTAGCCTCCGCTGCTGTAGCCTCCGCCGCCGCTGCTGTAGCCTCCGCCGCCGCCACTGTAGCCTCCGCCTCCGCCACTGTAGCCACCGCCCATGGATACCTGGCTACTCTGCACCGCTGTTGAGGAGAGGACCGCGTAAATGGTTCGGAAGGACCTGGCAGGGGGACTTAACTGCACTACCCCTTCAACCTAAGGGCTCCTACATCCTTGATCTTTGGTGGCATCAACTTGCAAATAGATAACCGCCGACTTGCAAATATACACTTTGGACATCAAAAGTATTTCCATTTAAAAATCGCTCTTCATACTACAAGGATGTCAGCGCTCCTTTAAGTAACACATTCTCCTTGTTTATTGAATATATGCCCTAAAGAGTTCTAGTCACTGCTGAGATTAGGTATCACAAAAGTTTAAGATACACAGACCTAAAAATAAATAAATAAATAAATCATAACCATTGCAACAAATTCTTCTAGGCTTTGTGGTGACATTAGTATACTTTGGTATTCTTTCTTCTAGATTAGAAGCAAAAGCGCCCAATGCCAATCCCTGCTGGTCACCTGGCAACCCTACCAAGCCCATCCTCTGCCCAGTGCCAACCAGCCTCTATCCCTGGACTCTGGTACTTACAGATGCTCACATGGCTCTGCAGCTCTCCTGACATCCTGTAAAACCAAAATACAGTCATTAACCACACTCATGAAGCATCAGGACATCAGTGAAGGCAACCTGAAGATAATAGAAGCAGAGATGTCCCCAAGCCTCGGGAAACTGTGTGCATGGGCAGAGGCCAGGGAGACAGTGGGGCCAGAGGACATTTTCAGCATTTTCACGAAATCTTTTAGCATTGGGGTTGTCCACCTGGTGGCATTGGTGTGAGCTGGGATATGGAGACACTGTACTTGGAGGTGGGTGATGGTCACAATGACTTTTCCTATACCCTGCCAATTCACACATCTTCTGTTTCTAACTCTAATATTTCTGCTTACACTGGACCACCAATCTTCCCAAGAAATCTGAGAAGATTATCTTCTCTCCATCCTGGAAGCACACGGTCCATGACTACATCCTCATTTTGGCTGAGAAACATGACTGCTACACCCACCTGCTCTCCTCTCCCTCCAGCAGCTTGCGGTAGGTGGCAATCTCAACATCCAGGGACAGCTTGGCTCCCAGCAGTGCCTGGTAGTCACGCAGCAGCCGGGCCAGCTCCTCCCTGGACTGCTGCAGGGCCTCATCCATGTCCTGCAGCTTCTGCTTGGCATCTTGGAGAGCTCGCTCTCCTCTCTCCTCTGCATCCGAAATGGATGAGTGCATCTGTTCAATCTATGCCAGAGACAGTTGGAGAAACACATAGTGTTGAGTTTGGGGAAGCTGATCTAGCAGAACATTATGGAAGGCAAGAGGACTGGCCAACCCACCCTGAGCACTTGTCCTACCTGTTTCTTGACATTGCCAATCTCTGCCTGCAGCCTCTGGATGGTGCGGTTGAGCTCAACAATCTCCATCTTGCTATTCTTCAGGTCATCTCCATGTCTCCCTGCTGTGATCTGGAGCTCCTGGTACTAAGGTCAAAGGTGACATCATGGTCAGCACCTGCTACTCACCTCAAACTCCTCCAAGAAGGGATGGGTCTAGGCTGCTCTCCCCTGGGAAGTTCCAGAATAAGCCCATCTGGAGCTGTGGTTCTACACATGTACACATACATATCCACACTGAATCTCTCACCTGAGCCCCAAATATGCACATACATACACACACCTCTGTACTAAAGGCCCTTCATTCCCACTCTGGGTAGGTTTGTATTCCAGCCAAAGTTGCTTCCTGATGCCCTTTTTCACATGCCTAAGCCTTCACACTGGTTCTTACCCTCACTTTTTATACTCCACCATATTCCTTCATATTCTTTTCCAGAGTGATTTCCCTAGCAGGCAGGGCCGCCCATCCTCAGAAGCCCTCAGCATCTTCCACATTCATTCACATTTTCCTGTCTCTGTTTCTGTGTCTCCATTGCCCCCAATAGAACTCAACCCACAGGACATGGTGGGGGGAGAGTTAACTCAAGCGAATCTGTATTCTGATGTTTCACTGCTGACTCTGCCTCTCCTGTTTGATGCCAAAAAAAATCTATTCCATCCCAGAATACCTGTCTGCAGGTCAGTGGGACAGACATCAGCTGGGATTGGAGTTGGCCACGGACAATAACTCATAGCAAATCATCAAATGCCAGTTGTTCAGAATTTAGTTGACTGGGCTGTCAACCTTTGTCTCTTCAACACAGAATCTTTATCATCCACAAAGGCCAAGGTTGATTTATAGTAAAGAAGTAACCAAAGACTAAATTGTGAATGTATTTATTTAATAAGTGAAGGAATCATCTCAAAATGAAATACCATGCTGTTAAAAATGTAGACTATGTAGTGGAACAGAAAGGCATTCATAATTGATAAGTAAAACTGAAAGGAATCAAACTCTGTTTTAACAGGTACCATTATGAAAAAGATTAAAATAATTCTAATGATTAAGGGCAAAGGTTTATAGATAGTGCTCTTGAATTAGGTTCTGATGTCACTTGATATATGTAGGAATCTCATACTGTTATCTGTAAAATGGGGATAATGAAATCCTTACCTCATGGGGTTATTGCAAGGATTAAATAAAATAGTGTATATAAAGCATTTGTGTGGTGCCTGGCCCTTATGAGTTCTCCCTATACGTTAGCTACAAAGAACTCACAGAAAACATCTGAACACATCATATTGGTGGTGAGATATGGGTGATCCTTACCATAATTTCTAAAGTTTCTATAACAACTTTAAAATAAGAAGAAGAACTACCAGCTCTGGGCAGCATCTGCCTATTTCAGGGGTGTAAGCTGTGGGCAGAGCTCACCTTGGTCTGGTACAGCGCCTCGGCTTCATCCTTGCTCCTCTGTGCAATCAGCTCATACTGAGCCCGCACTGCATCAATGATGCTGTCCAGGTCCAGGGAGCGGTTATTGTCCATGGACAGGATGACATTGGTGTCACTGATGTGGGTCTGCATCTGGGACAGCTCCTGTGAGACATGGAGTACCATTGACCCCTTCCACTCTCCTAGAGTCTCAGTTTCTCTTAAGGTTCCCTGGGGAGGCCAAAAGCCTGGACCAGGAAGGAGCCTCAGAGGAAAGTTCTTTCAATTGTTGTATGCAAAAAGAGGGAATGGGGAGAGTCTTAATTGCTTCAAATAAAGTAATGGGACCCAGGTTTACCCTCCAGGGGGGAGGCAGGCTTCTGAACTTAGAGCCCTCATGGCCCCACCTTCCCATCAGGCCTCACCTGTGTCCTCCATCCCAACCTTACTCTTGCTTGGCCGCCATCTTGAACTGTACCCTCTGACAAGCATATTAGCTCATGTGCTTTCAAAGGAAATAGAAAGGACTGCAGTTATGGAGCCATTTGACTAGCTGGGTTACTGAGAAAGTGGCTCAGTTTTCTGTTCTGTAGAATAGAGACACCCAGAAGATAAGTAGAGCTCCTATCAGCACCTGGCCCAGAGCATGTGTCCCCAAGTTAGACATGGGTGATAGGAGGACCAGGGGTGCGCAAGTGTACTATCCCACACCCCTGCAGTTTGTCCTCGCTCCCTTTAAAATCCATAGTCATCTCCCACAGAGTTCTCTAACAGCCCTATTGATGTCCCAGAATGCATGACAATTTCTGGCTGGTTTTGTTCCTGTATGTCTTGGTGTCAACCTCATTTCCCAGACAGATTGGAAGACATGAAGCAGAGACAACTTTTTTTCCTCCAACCTTAGGATCTCACTGTCTCCATCTCCACTGCCCCCACCCAGGAACACGGAGGACTGGAGGGTGAGGAAACAGCTGACTCCAGGCCCACAGAGTTGAGTGACTGGGAAGATAAACTCCTGGTGGGTACTACTAGATTTCAGGCCTCCCCTCTTTCAGCACATTCCCCTTATGAGATGTGAGATAAGAACAGGGTTTCCTATAAGGACTGAACTTACTGTGTCAAATAAATATTTCAGGAAATTGATCTCCCCAAGCAGAGTGTCTGCTTTGGACTGCAGACCCACTTTGCCCATGAAAGCAGCATCCACATCCTAAACAACAAGCAAAGATGGTTTGCTTATCCACCACATTATCCACCACCAGGTATTTTCTACCACACCTGTCTTTCCACCCAGGAAAGTGACAAATCCTCTCTGGGTTTTTCCTTGTCTAAAAATGTCATCACCTTACTCAAATAAGAGGCCTGCAAACCATGGCTTTCTCAGTCAGAAGGAGATAGACATCAACCTCCACACCTTGGTCAATCACACACAGCACCCTTGAACCTCCCCAAGTCCCAAGCCCACATATGACTGACATTCAAAAGCTGTCAATTAATTTAGTTTCATTTTCAGAAGCCTGGAGAGGCAAGAACCAGAGGGTTCCCAAAGAGTCACATTAGAGTCAATTTCAATTTTCCCTTCAGTATAAGGGCTATGCATTTGGGCAATGCACACCAAGCTGGCCCTAGAGGTCATCTTGCAAGTCACAGGGATTTTTCATCCCACCCAGTCTTCTGCATCCACAGCCCCCCCAGGGACTTCCCTTCCCCTCACCTTCTTCAGAACCACAAAGTCATTCTCAGTGCTGGTCCTTTTGTTGATTTCTTCCTCATACCTGTGGCGAGGCAAAGAGCACAGAGTGGCTGCAGCAGCTGACCTTGGCTTCCTGATGTTTCCCCCACCAGCAGCAGAAAGTTCAGACTTCCCCAGACCTCTATCTACTGTCCTGGACTTGAGAGTTCTGATTACAACACAGTTGTCTCCTGCCAGGGCCTGGTGTTCTCACTGATAAATGGCTGGAGCCACCTCCTGGTTCTCTAAACCAACAGAAGGGACAAGGACCCAACAAGGAAAACCCAGAGCCACACAGAATTCCCCCCAAAATACCCATTTTTATTCTGATGTTTTACCTTTGCAAAGTGTCAAACTCAATCATTTTTTTCCAGTTAAGAATCACTTTTACTAAATTTGTAAGAGAAAAAAAAATATCTATAATTCTACCCCCAGGGTTTTATTTTTTCCCTTGTTGATTCATATACATTTGACTCCACACTGGCATTACACAGGAAGAATGTCAAAGTGATGTTAAGAGAAACACCCCACATGGGGAAGAAGAGAGAGGGAAAGGCCACTTAGTCACCTACACAGTTGCTCAGAGCAGCTGATCTGAAATTTAACAGCTCCTGCCCCCTCCCCACCACTGCTATTAATATATTGAGTAGCCTAGCATGTGCAAGTATAATACTAAGAATTGATTAAGCCCAATTTCCTTTGAACTAATGATTCTCAAAGTGTGGTCCCCAAACCACCAGCATTAACATCAATAAAAAATATGTTAGAAATGCCTAAGAGCTGACCCTACCCCAGACCTACAGAATCAGAAGCTTTGGGGGAGGACTCAGTGATCTGATTGCAGCAAGCTGATGCACACTGAAGTCTGAGAACCACAGACCAACCCATCACAATAATTCAGCAAGGTACTTACTATCCTCACTTACTAATATGAGAACTGAAGACAGATTGATTTGTAAGCAACTAATAAGTGTCAGAGCTTATTTAGCTCCAACAACCATAAAACTATGCTCCCCCAACCCACTCAATACAATTGACAAGTACCATCTTACCAGGGCTGCCATATGCAAAATGGCACCCCCTGCAGTTGTGCAATGCAGAGCCTGAATGACTGCACCTGATGGGCCCAGTCCCACCTCTTACATGTAGACACTGAAGCAAAATATCTTGCCCCTATGAATCAGTTCCCTGCTACGATCCTCCCAGACCCCTTTGCCCCGCCTTAAGCCTCACTTGTTCTTGTAGTCCTCCACGACATCCTGAATGCCCCTGATCTCCGTGTTCTTGCGCATCTGCTCCGAATTGAGAAAATCCACCTGCCTCCTCAGCTCACTAATATAGCTCTCCAAGACAGGCTCCAGGTTGTTACTCCGCGTCGAGGTGTTCACCTGCTGCAGTAGCTCCCATTTTGTTTGTAGCACCTGGTTCTGCTGCTCAAGGAATCGCACCTAAAAAACAAAGACCCCAGTCCACCTCAGGCCATGGGTCAGAGCAGCTCTCCCACAGGAAGGGGAATCAGCAGCCCCATGCACATGCAGACCTCAGAGAATCATATGGCTCCTCCAGAGGTCAGAGAGCTTTCCCCCATCTGCGACAAGGACACACAGAAGACAATGTAGTTTTTGATGGTGACCAATGCTTATAAGGTCAATTTGTCTAAAACTAACACTGAGCCAAGTGCTGTGGTGCCCGCCTATAAATCCCAGTGGCTAGGGATGCTAAGGCAGGAGGATCACAAATTCAAAGGCAGTCTGAACAATTTAGCAAGGTCCTAAGCAACTCAGCAAGACCCTGTCTCTAAATAAAAAAATGAAAAGGGACCAGGGATGTGGCTCAGTGGTTAATTGCCCCTAGGTTCAATCTCTGGTACCAAAAAAGAAAAAAGAATAAAATCAACACTGAGATTCACTCTGGTTTGAAGGTGCATTGCCTCCAACTGAGTACCATGTTCATTTAGCTATAACCATTGACATCATTCAATTTATCCATGCCAACATAAGGAAATAATGTTTTGAAACATCTGAAACTCTAACAAATCCAAGGCTCTTTCTCTTGTGGCTGACATGGGTCATGCAATTGAGGACAGGAAGAAGTGAGGAGAAGAAAAAACTGGGCTTGGAATATTAAAATATTCTAATTCCTGAAGCCAGGTGTAGTGATGTACATCTGTAATCCCAATCACTCAGGAGTCTGAGGCAGGAAGACCTAAAGTTCAAGGCCAACCTCAGCAACTTATTAGCAAGACCTTCAGCAACTTAGGGATACCCTGTCTCTGAATAGAAAATAAAAGGGTTAGGGATGTTGCTCAATGGTAGAGCATCTCTAGGTTCATGCCCACTCTTCAAAATAATTTATTAATTAATTTAATTAATTTCTGAGAAAGCTTATCTGAGTGCCCCTAGAGCTACCACCACCCCTGCTGCCTGTCAGCAAGGTTTTCAGTAAATTTACCATATTTAAATGTTTATAGACCCCAGAGAGAAATTTAATAATAAATATTCTCATTTTCTAAATTGTATAATATATTCAAGTTCCCTGAAATAAGAACTTTGGGTTGGCAGGTGTTGGAAATACCCAAGTTGCTTTTCCCAGGAAATAGAGTAGACATCACCCGGTATCTTCATTCCTTCCTCAAAACTGGACACAAAGATGGTATACAGGGGCCAGAGAGGTGGCAGCTCAGACCTAGCACATGAACTGCCCTTCACACCTTACTGACCTACACTCACCTTCCCTCTTCTAGTTGCCAACAGAGGGAGCCTCCCCTCCCATGCATAGATGGAGATGGTGGTGCTGCCTCTGCTTTGCTCATGCACATGGGTATGTGTACACACACACACACACAAACACTCTGTAATCCAGTTCCCTTCTCCAAGAGCTTTGCAAAGGGCAACCCCCTCTGTTTTGTATGGTCAGAGCAGAACCCTGCCAACAGTCCCCTACAATGTGGCCTTAAGGGGAGTATCTAGAATCTCCCAGCCCCTGAGACACTGTCCATCTAAGGGTTAGTCCTTGCCTACTCCTTTTGGATTCTGACTCTACATTGGAAAATGTAAATAGAGCATTATTTCCCACGGCTCATTTTTGCTAGCTTTATCAAAGTCAGAGATTGGGCAACAGGTTTATCAGCTTCGCTCATTAATGCCTGATGAGACATTCCTGCCACTATCTATTTTTACTCCATGTTATGCTCCCAGTCAATTCTACACTCATTCACAGCCCTGTGTTGGGTAGCATGGCATTGTGGAGACCCAAAGAAAGAATCTTGTTGCAGGAACAAAGCTAGATCATATAGGTCCTTATGGGATTGGGCTTTTATTCCAAAAGAGATAAGAAACGTCCTTTAAATGGATGAGTGTTGTGCTCTGCTCTGGTCTTGAGAGCAGGCTGCACAGAGCTAAGGGGAAATGCAGGAAGACCACTTAGAGAGCTTCTGCCTCCATCCAGACCAGAGTCCGCCTGGCTGAGGAACCTCTCTTCATGGTCATCACAGGCCACGCCCTTGGGAAAGGACTGGAAGCCAAAGCCTCTGATACCTTGGCTTTTGCCCAAAGCCCATGCCATAAAACTGGACAGACACTCTGTCAATGACAGGAACCGTAACCCAATGAGAGTCTCAGGAGATCAGTTGTCAGAAGCCTGTGGTCATTTCACTGACCACAATGCTCTTCCTCCCTCTCCTCCATTAGTATAACCTTGACCTCCTACTGTTATCTCCTTCGGCTTCACATCCTTGCTCCAACCAAACGCTCCCAGCCCTTTCTGTTCCTGAGGTGCGATTACATTCACCCAAATTTCCCATTCAGGGTGATCAGAGGAGTCAGAAGCACCTGGCTCTGTGGAACTCCTGTTTGTCTGTAAGCCTCAACACTCTACCCCACCTCCTCCTGTGCTCACATGTTCTGTACCGTCCCCTGTGTTTGCCCAGATATCAGGTAGTGGCCACTGTGCCGCTACCTCTAGACAAAAGGAAATGCTAGAGGAAGCTCTTTGCCATAGATATTCCACCAGCCTCTGCCTGGTGACATGGGCCTGAACCAGACCTAGTCTGAGATTTAATCAGGGAACTAGAAAGAGGGTCTTCCATGGCTCCATCTGGCCCTTTCTTGGTCCTGGTAAGCTACTAGGAGGAACTCAGGGTTGCTACATGGTATGTTACTGACTTCAGCTCCCAGGGATAACCAGCGGCCAGCACATCAGCCTAGGCCTTACCATGGCTTGCCAGCCTGCTATTTCTGCCTGTCTTGGCAGTTTCCCCTTCTCTTCTCCCCTCTCCTTTCTATTATGCATTTTTCTCCAGGATTTTTAACTATTTGAAGTTCCCTGAAGGTATTGTATCTTTATGCCTCCTGGGCCTTCTGCTTAAAAATTCCCTTTGCCCTGAAAGCCCGCAGGGCTCTTCCCCCACCTTCAAGATTCAGGTCAGACCTGGGGCTCCAAAGAAGCCCTCCAAAAATCCAGCAGGCAAAGCTCATGGGAAGCAGCAGGAGGATTTGGAGGGAGCTCATGGCACTCTTTTTGAGATACCATGGCCAGAGAGTACTACCCCTGTTACATACTCCCCATACACTGTTGTAACTCTCCCCTTTAGATGTGGGTCTCCTTGAGAGCAGAACTTGTGTCCTGTTCACCCCTATAGCACCTGTTACAGTGTCTGACATATAGTAGATGCTTAGTATTTGTGGGTTCAATGGGTGGGTAGATGGGTATAGTACTGGATGGGTAGGAGGATGAATGGATGGATAAATAAGTGGGAAGTATATAAATAAGTGCAGTGATGGGAAGATGGATGATAGATATGTATGGATGATGGATGGATGGATGGCTATGGGAGGATGAGTTTGGGGGTGTATAGATGGGTGGGTACAAGGACTGATGGATAAATATGTATGGGTGAGTGGATAGACGAATGGATGAATATGTGTGAGTGGAAGGATGGAAGGAAGGCAGCTAAGAGGGAAGGCTATGTGTAGATATTAATGGGAAGATGGATGGATGGATGAGTGTGGTGTATAAATCAATGTAGTAGATGGGTGGTGGAAAGATGAATAGATGGGTGGATGTGTATGAAGGGTGGGTGGATGGATGGATGAATGAGAGCATATGTGTTGGTGGGTGGGTAGATGAACTGAAGGAGGGCAGGAGGGAAGGATGTGTGCATGGATGGATAAGAAGTGAATAATAAGAATGAGATCACTGCACTGAATATCTATCAGGTATTTCACATCCTTTATCTGTTTTCCTGCCAAAAGGGAAAGTAGATATAAATCCCTCCAAGAAAACAGGTTGAAGCCTAAATGAGGTAAATTCTTTCCTATCCTAGGACAAACACACAGAAGTGATCACTGATTATTATCATCCAACTGAAAAGTGCACACTTGGTGAGAGGTCACTTGGTCAGTGACCAAAGGTTCTGCCTATCTCTAAGGTACTCACCCTATCAATGAAGGAGGCAAATCTGTTGTTGAGAATCTTGATTTGCTCCCGCTCCTGGGTCTTGATCCTCTGAATTTCAGGGTCCACCTCTAGGTGAAGTGGCTCTAGAAGGCTCTGGTTAATGGTCACCTCTTGGATGCTCCCTGGTGGATAAGAAGGACCAAAGCCCCCAAGCCCAAAATTGCTAGCCCCAAACCCAGCACCCCCAAAACTACCTCCTCCATAGCCACCACCTCCAAATCTGCCACCCCCAAAGCCACCACCTCCAAAGCCACCACCTCCATAGCCACCACTTCCAAAGCCACCACCCCCAAAGCTTCTGCCCCCTCCAAATCCTCCTCCTGATCCCCGACCCTGGCAGAAGCCACTGGCACTCCTCCCCACCATGCTAAAGGAGATGCTTTTACTGCCACCCAGATTGTAGAGGCTCCTCGAGCCAAAGCCCCTTCCATGGCTCCCATAGCCTCCACCGCCACCCCTGCCCCAGGCCTGACTCACAGACCCCACGGTCCGACTCCCACCACCACCAAAGCCCGAGGAGGACCTGGCACTATGGGCCCGCCTGCTCCTTGAGCTAAATGCAGACTGAGAACTAAATTGGCGACTCATGGTTGCTGGAGCAACCAGAGCACAGACAGGAGCGAGAGCGCAGCTGGAAGGAGGCAGAGATCAAGAGGGAAGGAGCTGCCACTCCTTTGGAAGAGATCTGGCTCAGTCCCTATATATACACATCTGCTGGGCTGGGCACCTTCAGAATCTTGGGAGGGGAGTATTAATGTGTAGTTTGCCTGCCAGAACATCTGTTTCAAACCTCACACCTATATGAAATTACATTGCAGAAAAACTTCCCCAACTTGATCGTTTATCATTCATCTCTTACCACTGGGAGATGGGACAGCAATAATCTCTGAGGATCTAGTTGCTGGAAACTCCTGCACAATTTCCCCCAAATCATTAGTTGGTCTCTTCCTAAGAAACTCCACTTGTTTGTTTGGGGGTGTGCCTGGGAGATCTGGGGCAAAGCTAGGGGGTGTCTAGTGACCTTGGGACCACAGTTGGGATTACGTGGATACTCCTGAAGTCATAGCACTGTCTTGGTGGGCAACAGGTTTTTCTTTTATATCTTTGTTTTACAACAACAAAGTTTTTGGTTAAGCATTTACCAATACCTAATATTGTCTTCTAGACCAGGAAACAAAATGTCTCTTTTTCTGTTTTATCATTCCTATCCTGTTATAGACAAATTTTTTTGTTATAGACAATATTTTTATAAAATAGCATAAAATTAATTACTCTTTGGTGATTTAAAAGCCAGAGATGCACAAAACATAAGCCCTATTTTTTAATTTTTCTTCATTTTTAGATTCAGCAATTAAAAATTGTCCTATTGACAAAAATTACAGTTGAAAGTCCTTAAATGGTTACTCTAAAATTCTGTACTTATCAATAACTAGTAATAAAGAGTCCATGGCCAGCAATGGCCTGTGCTCCTCCTCGTGGAACATATAACATGCCTGGGATAACCTTATTTCATGAGCATCATTGGCAGCCAACAAAAATGTGTGTTGCCTTCTGGGCCAAAATATCTAGTGGTTCTCATATGAAATGTAATAATACATTTTTTCAACTTGAAGGGAGAAAAACCCCTAAAGGCCCAATCTCCACAAAATAGCTAAGTGATGGTTTGCCCACCTGGATACAATTATTTAAAGTCATAATCCTGAAGACTTCATAACAGAACTGGAAAACATTTATGGACACAATGTTAAATGAAAGGAGCAGAACATACAATAGGGTCTGGGCTATGATCTCATAAAAAGGAAGAGTCCAAAGAAGGCACACTTATAATGCAACATAGAATGGCAGCTATCAAGAATACAAACAACAATAAATGTTGGCGAGGATGTGGGGGAAAAGGCACATTCATACATTGCTGGTGAGAATACAAATTGATGCAACCACTATGGAAAGCAGTATGGAGATTCCTCAGAAAACTTGGAATGGAACCACCATATGACCCAGCTATCTCACTCCTCGGTTTATGCCCAAAGGACTTAAATCAACATATTATAGTGTTGTAGCCACATCAATGTATATAGCAGCTTAACTCACAATAGCTAAACTATGGAACCAACCATAGTGCCCATCAACAGATGAATAGAAAAAAAAATGTGAGATATATATATACACACACACACACACACACACATATGTATATATATATGCATATATATGATAAAATCATATATATATATATATATATATATATATGATGGAATATTTCTCAGCCTTAAAGAAGAATGAAATTTTGGCATTTGCCCATAGATAGATGGAGCTAGAGAATATCGTGCTGAGCAAAATAAGCCAATCCCCAAAACCAAGAGACAAATGTTTTCTCTTATATGCGGATGCTAATTTACAATGTGGAGGGTGGGGGCGGCGCCAGGGAAGAATAGGGTTACTCTAGATTAGGTAGAGGGGAGTAAAGGGAGGGGACGGGTATGGGGTAGGAAGGATAGTAGGATATTTATTTAGAAAGAATAGAGAAGAGGTTAATTATGGGCATTCTTTACAGGTGGGCTTGGAAGTGAGTGGTGGAGGAAGGCCTTGCTGCACGTGGAGAGTGGGCACAGGCTCTGGAGTCTGCAGGGAAGGCTCACGAAGGTGTCGGGGAAGGAGCCCATTTGGGGCCTCTTCAGATCAGATATTGTTACCCTATGTACATATATAACTATACAACTGGTGGGATTCTACATCATGCACAAACAAAAGAATGAGCAATTATACTCCATTATATATGATTATCAAAATGCATTCTACAGTCATGTATAACCAATTAAAACAAATGAATTTTGTTTTAAAAAGTAACATAGAAAGTGAATTGATCTACTACAGATTGTAGGAGGTTTTCTCCCAGGATTTTAAATGTCCTTTTCCTTTGTATTCAAGCACTAAATATATATATTTTTTTTTGCAAAAGTTGGGGCTAAAATCACTTGGAATGGAACCACCATATAACCCCCAAAAGTTGGAGTAGAAATCCCAACAGAGGCGAGAAAGGGCAGATGGTAGGAAGAACAAGAGTTGGCTAGAACAGCAGCAAGGAGAAGCTGCCTAGGGCAGGGAGATTTCCAGGCCTTCTTGTCATTCTCCTCTTGCTGTCTGTGTTTGTTAACCATTTAATGGGTCATCTCCAGGAGACACTATAGGCTAAAAGAGATAGTGAGCCCCAAATCAGCTCCCAGACCTGCTTCTTCCTGGCTGTGTAATATCAAGCAAGCCACCAACTCTAGAGCTTCAGATACTCACAGAATCACAGTGTCTATTTCTCAGGGATTTGTTGCTGGAAGACATGTAGGAAAAGGCAGAGAGAACTAGAATACACTCAGCAAACATCAACACGGCTTCTCACAGATCCTGGTAGCATGACAATTATCTGACTTCACCAAGATTTTCAGTGTTTAAACCAGGACAATCTTGGGCAAATCACAATGGCTGGCTTCCCTAGTTCTAGACATCTTTGGTCTACACAGCCCTATTCCTAACCCTAACACCTGTGCAACTCATGGTGAAAAGTGAAGCCAGGCACAATGGTAAAGACAGCCAGAGAAGGAAAGCTCAGGGGAGGTAGGGGATGGAATACTGTGGGAAAGCTGCCTGAGGGTGAGGAGTCTGAGTCAGGTGGATGGGGAGAAGAGGCCCCAAGTGGGGCCTCTTCAAGAGCCTTCCCTGCAGACTCTAGAGCCTGTGCCCCCTCTCCATGTGCAGCAAGGCCTTCCTCCACCACTCACTTCCAAGCCCACTTGTAAAGAATGCCCATAATTAACCTCTTCTCTATCCTTTCTAAATAAATAGGAAACTCCTTGATGTTAGGTCCAAAGCACATGAACCAGAAGCCCCTTACCTCCCCCAAAAGTGCCTATCCGATTGCTGGGCAAAGTCAACCAATAGCAGAGACCCGCCCACCTAGGTTAAAGTGAAGGCCAATGAGTGGACATCTGGGAAAATCAAGAGCTTGGGCAGCATATGTAGCAACCCTTACTGAGCTGTTTGAACCCTGCTCATTTGATGTTTACAGCCCTTGACCATAATTGGGGAACATGGAGGCTAGCGTGGTTAGTGTTGTTTCGTGGCAATGGTTACAGCATTGAGAACTATAAGTGCTGTGGGTTTTTAGAGAGAAAAGTACCTGGAGAAGACTTCACAGAAACAAGGTCCTGGCCCAAGCCAGCCTCGAAGGATGTGCTGCATGCATCAGGCCACGTGTGCTGGGACAGGGGTTTGGGACTAGGGAGAGACCAACCAAGGCCTAGAAGAAGAAATGGACACCATGAGGAGGGGATGGAGGGGCTATAGCCCTCCTGCCTTGAAGGAGAAGGTGGGGAAAATTGGAGCTAAGTTTGTGACTCATGGAAGGTACCAGCAAAGCCTTGGAGAGGAATGTTTTTTCAAGACTCACCCAAGTGTGTATTTGTCTTCATGCTGACTAGAGGAGGCCATGTTAAACTGGATAAAGTAAAAGAGGAAGCCCCAGACAGCAGAGTGTAGAAAGCTCCTTTTGATCTCTAGCTGTGACCAGATGTCAACATCCAATACCAACACCTCAGTCTACCTCCTGTTGGCTGGATGGCCCCTAATGGGCCACTGTCCCTCCCTGGAAGGGTGGGGATGGGGAGGTAGGATACCCTGATAATACAACTAACCAAGGATTTGGTAGATGGCAGCTATCCCCTCTTCCCTCTAACAAGGAAAAAAAAATGATTTAAAATTAAGCAGGAAGTTTTGCTTGTCCTGAAGGAGATGTTTAACCTCAGATCATCATAAGAGGATGAGGAAATTTGCTGGGCCAAAGCACTGTCCCTGAGGTAAACCCCTCAACTTGTGCTACAACACGGAGCAGTGGTTTCAAACTTGCTGCACAGTGCGATAAGCAGGAGAGCCCAATACCACTCCTGCCTGCTCGCCCCCACCTCCCAGGCACTGGGAATTACTGGTCTGGACTTTGGAATTTTTCAAAGGTCCCAAGTGGGCAGACAAATTTGGAGACCACTAGCCTGGAGGAAACAAGACAAACAAAATGACCTTTTGAGATTCCATTGGGTCCAAGGTCAAAATCATGATCATCATCATCATCATCATCATCATCATCATACTAGCCAAACATTTATTGAGTGCTTTTAGTGGGCTGAGAGTGGTTTCAATAAATCTAAATATCAACACCATAAGGAAGGTATTTCAATTGTCCTCATTCTACAGACAGGAAAAGGAGACCAGAGATAAAGCAACTTGTCTAAGAACACACAGAAGAAAGTGGTGGTATGACTTGAACCCAGGTATTCCTCCTCCAGAACCCACCAGACTGCCTAGAGGAGGGGGTCCTTGGAGAGAAATGTGCCGCCGCTTCCTCTCCTCCCCTTCTCCACTCACCGCCACCAGCTAGTGCTGAGAGCCACGGCCGAGTCTGTATGGCCCCTGGCATTTTGCCAGCTGTATCAATCTACACAAGTTGTTTGTCACCCCCCCCCCCCCCCCCGGTTATTTTGCTGTAGCCGGACTGCGGCAAGCTAGCACTCTCCTTAAAATGAAAGTGAAAAGTCAGTTGAGGGCTTCAACTGGCCCCACCTGCCTCCCAGACACTGAAACCCAGGACTGCCAAGAGGGTGAGGCCCAAGCCATTATCAGCCACCCAATCGCAGGCTTAGCAGCAGCTGGAGGCAGAGTTTGAAAGGAACTGTTGGTGTGGCCAGGAGAGGCAGCCCCCACAGCCCCATTCCCCACCTCACGCTGCATCTCCCAGGGTCTGGATGGAGGTGAGTATCACAGGGGTGTGATAGAGGCGTGGGGGTGGAGAAAGGGAGGAAGAAAGAATCTCACTCCTTGGCCCCACCTTGGAGAGAGGGGTAAAGGGGAAAGTAATGGGGCCTTTATTCACCTAGAAATTAGAGCTTTTTGACCTGTGGTCAGCAGAAGAAAGACAGTGATATGACGCAGATGGGGAGAACAGCTTCCTGGACCGAACAGAAGTTCTTAGCCATGGCTTCCCACACTCAGACCACTCTTCTCCCTGCATGGAGATGAACTCACCAGCCCTGTGTCTTTATTTTACAAGGAGGAAATAGGTACAAAGAATGGGGCTTAGTCAAAATTACAGGAAAGGTTGATGGTGCAGCTAGGACTGAAGTTGGGTATCCTCTCTCCCAACCCCAAAAGAATAGGAAGGCTCTGAGAAAGCCCCAGGCAGCCTCTGCCCCTACAGAAAGGGGCAGATGGAGCTCCACCTCCAGTCCCCAACAGGCCCTGCAAACAGGAACATCCCTGGAGATCCTCTTGATTTCTTAGTTAGAGTGGGTGTAGGGGGCACCAACCTAAGCCTCAAGTTTCTCCTCAGGACCTGCAAAGAAGCCAGGACCTCACCTTTAATATTCCTTTGACTAACACCCCAGGATCAGCCTGGAAGCTGAGGATCAGGCCCTCTCCTTCCTTCCCAGCAAACGTAATAGGTGCTCTTGGGCCTGGACATTGTCTAGAAGCCCTCACAAGCAATCAGAGCAGCTCCCCAAATTCCCATGGTGAAGGTCCAGAGAAAATATTGTTCCAGACATTTTAAGGCCCTTGCATCCAACATGTGAAAGTCATGACTCGTTATACACCCTTTTATAAAGCTGGCAAACATCTCATGTCCCAAGGCAAAGGGAGCAACTGAGCAGGTGGGGACACAAAGGAAAATAGGGCTGCGGGTAAGACTCAGGTTGAATTCCAAGAAAAATACTGAGGTCTCAACAGAGGAATGGGGTTGTCTGGGCAGAGTACACTTCCATCTGATGGATCAAGAGGACAGACTCAAGGTTACAGGGCTAGTTGATGGTAAAGTAGGGACCAGAATTCTCAGTTCATGCCTCACCTTGCCAATGGAGGGAGAGAATGAAGTGCTATACAGACATGAAGAATTAACAATTTATCATTATTTCCTCCATTTAAAGAACAGAAAGGTTCCCAAAAATGGTGATCAATGGAAATGACCCAGGATTGTGCTTTACAATGTACCAAGAGTTAAATAGATGGCATCACTTAATCTGCACAACCACATTTTACTGATAATTTTTGGGTGGAGATGGGGATGGCCCAGCAGCCCACTCACTGGGTTCAGATCACACCTGGGCCACCTGATTCCAAAGCCTGAGAACTTGTCACTGAACTCTATCACTTTCTGCTTTATGGGGCAATTTAGGAAGGTTTTAGAATTTGACTGCTGGAGTGTGAATCCTGGCTCTACCCCTTACTAACTATATGAAACTCCAAAAGTTCATTCATCTCTCTATGCTTGTTTTCTGATTTGTGAAGTTCAGGTCCTGGTACTGCCTACCTCACAGGGCCATGAAGACCAGATGAGTTAAGTTAACTCAGCAGAAGTTCTTAGCACAAGACCAGGCAAATAACAAGAGAGCATCTATTTCAGCAATTGCTCTGTTGCCACACAAAGCAAATTTCTATCAATGGAACCATTTTCCATCTGGTTTCTCTTAACAAGTTACAGCATCATTATGAGGAGGAATACACAGCCCTGTGACACAGGATGCCAAAATGCTTTTCTCGAATCATCTATGTAAGTAAACAGGGCAGTGTTCTGATAAGTTTGTAATAAGTCAAAAGACTGTCATTAACTGCAAATGCCCCTGTCTCCAAGCTGCAGTCAGGGTATATAGCTGGGAGTGGCCTTGCTTTTCTTCTTCTTGCTTATTATTTAGGAAACTTGTTTGTGCCCTTAGACCAACATCTCCATTTCTCCCACAACCAGCTTTGTTCCTATGAGTTCAACTTTTTTTTAGATCCACCTCCTACACTATTTGTCTTTCTCTGTTGGGTTTATTTCAGCAAACATAAAAGCCTCCAGGCCCATCCATATTGTCACAACTTGTAGGATTTTCTTCTTTTGTGTAACTCATGAATATTCTATTGTATATTATATATACCACATTTCCTTTATTCACTCATTTGTCAATGTATACTTTAGGTTGATTCCATATCTAGACCACTATGGATAATTCTGCAGTGAACTCAAGATACTTATTTCATTTCCTTGGATTCATAACCAGAAATGAGATAGCTAGATCATATGATAGTACTATTTTTAAGTTTTTGGGGAACTTCTATATTGTTTTCCATAATAACTGTGCTGTACCCATTTATTTACATTCAAACCAACAGTGTCCAAGGATCTCAACATTGCTAACCATCAGAGAAATGTAAATGAACCTCACCCCTGTTGGGATGGCTACTATCAAAAAGATAAGAGATGAGTATTGGTGAAGGGTGTGGAGAACAGGGAACGCTGTTCGGTGAGTTTGTTTTTGAGAGGTAAGGCCATAGCTTCTCTGAGTGCAGGTCACAGGGGGACAGCTCCACATACACCCCTCCCTCTCTGTATAAGATGACTACAGGTAAGCCTTTCACTGTAGAGCTAGAACATTCTCTGTTGAAGCCACAGCTATGTGTTGTGGTTTTCTAGTCTGGGAAGTCTATGCCTCTCTGGCAGCTATGTTTACTCAACGAAGAGTTTCTGTGATCACCATAAGGAGTGTCCTCTCTTTCTGTTTATCTGACATCCTTTGTCAGTCCTTTATACTAGTGAGAACAAGACTTTGTAAGGAAGGTACTCATATATGTACTCCTTTGCCATTTTGTCCATGGTCTCTCTCTCTCTCTCTCTCTCTCTCTCTCTCTCTCTCTCTCTCTCTTTCTCTCTCTGGTACCAGGGATTGAACCCAGGAGTGTTTAACCACTCAGCCAAATCCCCAGTCCTCTTTTTTATCTTTTATTTTGAGACAGGGTCTCGCTAAGTTACTTAGGTTGGCCTTAAACTTGTGCCTCCTGCCTCAGCCTCCCAAGTAGTTGGGATTACAGGCATGCACCACCTCAACCGACCTTGTCCTTGCTCATGGTTTCTGCTGCTTATTTGCCCCACATCTGCCAGCAGCCTCCCTAGTCCTTCACTGAATCTTCATTCTATCCAAGTCATCACTTGCTGCATAAAAATGTTTCAGTCAATGATGATGTTGGTCCCATAGGTTATAATGAGGCTGAAAAGCTCCTATCTCCCTAGTGATGTCGAAGCCATCCTAATGTTGTAGTGCAATATATTACTCATATATTTTTGGTCATACTGTTGTAAACAAACCTACTGTGCTGCCAGTCATATAAAAGTATAGCACTGCAATTATGTAGTGTGTAGTACTTGACAATGATAACAAACAACTACTGGTGTATGTATCTACTCTACTTTTATCATTATTTTAGAGTGACTTCCTTCTAATTATAAAAAGAAGTTTACTATAAAACAGCATGCCACATTACAGAGGCACAGTCCCCCACATCCCCTGTTCACTGTGTCTCACTGCATCGCTCTCTCTCGTGCTTGATTTAATCTCATGTTGTTTAGTTCATCGTGGCCCTGGAAGCCATCAGATAGATAATATGCTGTATGTATAATGAATAGCCTGTGTGTGTGGTAGGCTACACCATGTAGGTTTGTGCAAGTACACTCTGTGATGTTCACACTATAACAAAACCACCTAAAGATGTATTTCTCAGAATCACATGGCTCTTCTGGATGTGCCTGGATTCTGTCCACAGACAGGGCAGGGTGGGGGGCTGTTACCAGGTCACTTGAAGTTCTTCATGTGTTATCCTACCTTAGTGTTTGAAGGTTCCACCCCACCTCATATCAAACATGCTAACAAATACCCCCTGCATACCTCCTTTTTCACTATAAAACATCTGAATTTTTATAAATGTTTGGAAAATATTTGATGACAAGCTATTTTATTAAAAATAGCTATTTATTATTATTATTTGACTACAAGGTGTTATCATTATATTAAAATTTAGCTGTAATTTCTCGACAATTTTAGACATGTTTACAATTACTTGAAAAGCAAAGAAATCTAACACACATTTTTGCAAAAGTGGTGCGATTTTCATGAATCTTTAATGCCATCAATTAGAGAAATGGATGTATGTCATTCAAAGTGCCCAGTGGGTAGAGGCTCTGCCCACCCCCAACCTTGGAACTCTCAGTACTTCCTCCCCAGGGTTCCCCTGCAGGCTCAGGCCTGGGTTCTGTGGGTGAAAAGGACTGTGGGTAACCCACTAGCCTCAGAGATAGACACAATGACAATGGAATCCAGAATGAAAACTCTCCATGTCTGAAACATGGGCATTTTATTAAAGATACATGAAGAACAGAGAATTCCTTTCTTGGGGGCAAAAAGGGACAAGTACTGGTCATAGGAGATCCAAGCACCATCAGGAAGTGGGGACCAGGGAACCCTTATCTAGAAAGGTAGGGAGAGAGCTGATTGGGGCTCTCCTAAGACAATAGAATATGTGGCTGGGTAGGGACACCTCTCAATTCAGTCTCCACACAATCGACTTCTTTCTCCAACCTCTCTAACTGTGTTTGGACTCAGTATTTCTAGCACACATCAGCCTACACTCTCCAGGGAGGCCAGAGCTGAATCCATGCAACAACCTTCATTCAGCCTCACCCAGAACTGTGCCATTAAATCTCAATGTGCATGACCCGCCAGCCATGGTTTCTATTGCTCCCAACTATGACCAGAAAAGTCAGCTTCAGAAACCCAGCAGGGGGCTTCTAGGTCACCTAAATTATCCCCTCATGCCACAAGTGGGAAAACCAAACCACAGACTTATGCAAAGTGGCCCAATGGGAGGTGTCCAGCCCTCTCTCCCTTGTAGCAAGCGACCTGTCTTCTAGCACAGTAGCTACTGTCTGCTGAGCAGTCACTTTGCTCTAGGCCTCTGCTTTCTCACATTAATTCTTATAACTTCCTGATAAGGCCATTATTTTAACCATCCAAAATGGAAAACTGAGATACAGATTGCCTGAGAGGCATGATACTCATCCCACCATGAGTGAGAGTGCTGGGACTTGCACAAAGACTTCAGAGACTGGAAGTAGGAAGGTTATACTTCTGTGGGCAGAAATGTAGGAGAAGAGTCAGAAGCAGATGGGCCAGCTAGGCCTGTTCAGATTTGGGGGACGGAGGAAGATGTGTAGAATCCACTGGGCCTGCAGAGTTCGATCTCTCTGCCTTGTCTGTTCCAGGCACAGCTTCAACACCTCAGTGCCATCAAATCAGAAGTACATATCTTGGCAGGGCCTGATTGGTGGAAAGCAGCAAGAAGGATCTAGGTTAAGGATTTCTCAATCTTGGCACCACTGATGTTTTGACCTCCTAGATGGACTGGACCATCCGGGTAGGTTGATGGGGAAGGCAAGATTTTCCAAAGCCATGTGATAATGTCACCTACCTTGGTCTGATACAGGGCCTCAGCTTCAGCCTTGCTCCTCTGGGTGATTCTCTTCTCCTGGGCCTTGACCTCAGTGATGATGCTGTCCTGGTCAGAAAATGGTTGTTGTCCATGGAGAGGACCACAGATGTGTTGTTGGTTTCTGGCTGCAGCTGGGACAGCTTCTGCTGAGCCAGGCTGACATGGCCACTCCCAAGCAGACCCACATCAGGAGGACAGGGAGCCACCAGCTCAGCAGAGGGTTGGTTGCTCAGGACTCGTGGAGGGATAGGCGTTGGAGACTTTCCCAGAAGGCAATGGCCATGTCTATCACAGAAAATGAAAGTTCAGGGCAGAAGTTCAAATTGCCCAGGGAGAGAACAGAACTACTGTTGAGATGGGCAGGTGGACACTCAAACTCCTGCTGGTGGGTTTCTTCTCATTTAGAAGTCTATGGACAGAGAAAATTAAATTTCTTAGACTTGCAGAGTTGGAGGGACACTGGAAATTATCCAATCCAAGGAGAGCAAAGAGGTGAAAGGGCTTCTCTGGCTCTGAAAAGTTCATGAATGAGTTCAGGGTATCTCAGAAACCCATCCCCCAATTATTTATATACTATTTTATCAAATTCTCAAAACAGTTTCTTCCCCAAATAAGTGATAAACCAGCATTTTAAAGACTTGAATACTGAAACTCAGTGAAGGTGGGTTAAGCTCCCACAAGCCCCAAACCAGTTGGAACAGAGTTAAACTAAAACCAGGTGTCCTGGACCCTAGGCCAGGTCACTGTCATCTGCCCTGCCCTGCCCAGCCCAGGAAACTGAGTAGCATGCACTTCTCCTGGAAATCCTCTACTAGCTACTCCAGGGCCCTCACCCTGTCCTGCCTGTTCTCCTCCTGAGCAGCCTATCAGGGTGGCCTTGAGGTTGCTGATGTAGTTCTCCAAGAAAAGAGTCAAGGTGGTGGTTGTTGGTGTTGGAACGGAGTCCTGCTCCTGCGGGAGGCACCACTTGGTCTCTGGGGCCTCCTTCTGCTGCTCCTGGAAGGGCACCTGCAGCCCAAGAAGAAGAGAGCATCCAGAGAGCTATCTGGTGCCAACCACAGTCATGACAGTTCATGATGTCCCCAGAAATAAAGTCCCATCAGCCTCCCTGCCCCTCCAGCAGGTCTGCATTTTAATGCAACAATAGTTTGATGCTAATCCGATGTGAAGAGATGTTGGTGTAATACAGGTGGGTAGAGACTTAGTTTGCAAATAAGGAAACTGAAGCCAAGATAATCAAGGTCACACAAGGTAGTAACGAAACAACATGAAAACAGAGGTTTCCTGACACATAGGCTCACTATATCATCCATTCATCTATCATCAAATAACAGGGGATTCCAGCATCCTACAGCAGAGCAGACCCCAGGAAGATGTTTCCAGTCCTGGGAACACTGCATTAAGGGAGGAAATAGAGAAGACCATAGAGAAATAGCTCTCAGGTTGACCTTTCCTGAGAACAGGGTCTCAGATGCCCCTCTGCCAAACCCTGGTCTCTGAGCCCTGCTTTTAGACTTCACCACTAACTAAAGATATCTCAAATTTCATTTGCTACAAAACGTTCATGCACCCAAGTTTGAGGGCAAACATATAACCAGGTCAAATAAATATTAATCAACTGAGCCTGAGGGATCTTAGAGGAAGATTCCAAGTCAAGTTGGGGGAGGAGCCAGAGGCTGAGAATGAGCAGAGGCTGAGGAATAAAGAGCAAGAAGAGGGGCTGGAGTTGTGGCTCAGAGGTAGAGTGTTCGCCTACCATGCATGAGGCACTGGGTTCGATCAGCACCACATTAAAAAAAATAATAATAAAGATATTGCATCTACCTATAACTAAAAAGTGTTTAAAAAAAATGATCAAGAAGAGCTTGATCAACTCTTCTTGATCTTTTTTTTTTTAAATACTCTCCAACTCTGCAAGTCTAAGAAAGGAGGATGCATGTGGGCAGGGAGAAGGAGAGCCAATCCAGGTGGGGCAGAGGACCAGACCATTGGCCACAGAGGCTACCAGCCTTTCCTCTTCCAAGCTCAGGTAAGGAAAATGAATCCAGGATTTCCAAGTCCCTCCCTCAGCTCGTGGGAGAGACTTCACCTAGGAAGCCCAGGTTCCTCACCAGTAGTCCTTAGAATACTAATGGTTTATTCTCATGGCCATGGACAGGGGCCTGTATGAGAAAAGTTGTTTGTCACATATGGTGCGAATGTCAGTCACCTTGTTACATGCCCCCACTTCCTTCTGCAGCAAAGACCAGCCTCAATGACTCCACTCCTGATCACAAACCCCAGGTGCTCTTCAGGAAGTGAGTCTTTTAGGGGCAGTCACCCATGATAAATGTCCCTTCCCTTCCTTCTCTTCTGATTGAAACTATCAGTCCCCCACAGGCTCCCCAGTGTCCTTCCCTTACTATATCATCACCTCCCCTTGATCCACCCCTCATTCCTGGAGGCTCAGCACCTCTCCACTTCCGGTGAGCTAACTGGGGGAGGGCCAGTTCCTCCCTCGGAATGAACTCAGTGTCCTCAGACTACTAGACAAGGAAGAGAAAGAGAAGCAAAACACACAAAGCGTAAATTCACACTGACACAGACAGACAGACAGACAGACACACCCTCTCATCATACTTCCCTGTCCGATCTGTTCCTTAGGAAACCTTAAGTCACCTCTGGACACTGTCCTCCTGGCCACCTTCAAAACCCTCATCCTACCCCATTCATTAGGGCTCAGATTCTTGCCCAAAGCTTCTCATAATCTAAGAAATCAAGTCATGGCAGCAGAATCCAAATAAGGGGCATGACTGAGAGGAAACTAGATCCCATCCCCACTGGCCACCAGCTGAATCTTCTTTCTGGACCCTAGCCTCCTCCTCCACAATCTACAGCTGCAGACTTGAGCAGGGAGTTCATCCTAGATCTATTAAAGCCTCAGGGCTCAAAGGGGTTGTGGATGTGACAGAAGGGGACACCAGTGGGAGATGTCTCATGGCCATTGCCATCTCACCCCTCCAAACCCATCTCTTGAAGAAAGGACTCTGCTTCTTAGAAGTGGAACTCCTGGCCCAGTGCCTTCTGGGTCACTGTCCAGGCTGGCATCCCTGATGCTGAGGGTAGTCAGGCTTGGAAAAGGGATGGGGACTCACGACACATAAAGCTGCTCTCTGTTCACATGTGCAGCTGATACTGACTCCAAAATCCAAACAGTGCCTTGGGTTCCAAGTGTGGTTTTGAAACCCAAGAGCAAATGAGCAAATGAGATGTCCCATACTGTCTTTCTGTCCCCAGTTATGGCTTTTCAGATGCTTGCTATTGAACTACAGAACAACTAATTAGTTTCCACTTTCGACAGCTGCCCATGACCCGCCCTTTCTAAATGCACTAAGTCAGTTTGCATTTTAAATATGAAGAACAAACTCCAAAGAGATTGGAGTGGATGTTTGAGGCTTTAGTGAGGGCCCACCCCAAAACCTTCTTTGGCAGTGGCAAATCCCACTGCTCACCCTCACCCTGCAGGCTATAAGAGCCCCGCTGTCTCCTCCACTGCCTCTCAGGAGAGAACCAGAGTGTGCTGCTGCCCAGGCACAGCCAGCCCTGAATTAGCCCAGCTGGGCCTTTCCCTGGGGTGAGAGTGCTGGAGAGACACAGGCCCTGTGCCTCCCCCCAGGGCCATGGCTATGCCTCCCAAGCTGGCACAAGATCAGGGCCCCTCTGCTCTGGGGAAGCCTCACCCTCTCTGGGGAATTGGGAGTCAGAGAAACAATCACTCCTGCCTCAGGACAGCCCTAGCTTATCAGGGAAACAGGACACTTAGATGTGGGAGCTCAGGGCTAAGGACAGGGCCTGCCAGCACATGGCACAGCCACTCACACGGGGCTGGGCTGGGCACAGTGAGTGCAGCTGGCAAAGAGCCCTGCTGTGCAGGATGGTCCAAGGAGAACTTGGGGATGTGGCTGTGGCAGACAAGGGAGGGTCAGAGGAGGGGCAAGGATTAAGCTCTCGTTCCCTGGGGAGACTGCCCTGGCCTGTGGTCTGCAGTTGGAGGGAGCATTGCTCCCAAGGAACTTTAAGACTAGGAGAGCTCTGAGCAGTCTTGTTGAGGAGGGCCAGCTTCATGGCATCTAAAGCTCAGGAAAGATCTTGGGGCAGGTAGCTGCGGCTGTGAGCTGGGCTCAGCTCCAAAGGAGAGGGCCCTGAGGAGTGAGTCAGCCTCTTTCAAGCACCCAGACCCAGCCACCCAGCAGGCCAGCAGAGCAGGGCACGGAGAGCACCCTGGACAGAGCGGGAAGCCTGAGTTCTAGCTCCAGATCCCTCCAGGGTGCTTTTAGCCACTCATAAAATGCAGCCGCTCATACTCTGCTTTGCCTACTGAGTGTTAATTTGGAGGGTCAGGGGAGTCAAATATGTTAAAGGGCTTTATCAACTAGATAGTAGATGCTGTGTTAACTGAGGGATTGTAACCGCAACAAAGTCCAGTCATGGAATGCTGGCCAGGTGGCAGGGTCTACAATTAACAATTATAGATCTCCTCCCATTCAAACCTCATAGCAACCCTACAGGGAAGGGTTTGTAGCTCCATTTTACAGATGAGGAAAACTAAGGCTCAGGAGTTAAATAATGTCTCCAAGAACCCACAGTCAATGAGTGCCAGAGCCAGGCCTCCAATTCAGTTTTGCCCAATCTGGAGCCCATGCTAGGGAGCAAGATGTGCAGCACTTGATCTCCGGAAAAGACTCGCTGTGTGGGCTCCCACAAGGCAACCTGTTTGTGCCCCTGCCCAGCCTCAGCCTGTGGGACTCTGGCTACTGAAAAACTGATGTGGAAATGGACCCCACACTCGCATAGCGTGGTCCTCCAAGACCACTTTGTGTTGTTTCCCCATGAAAGGGGATGGTTTGAGGGAGCACCCCACTCCTGCCTTGATCAGGATCCAGGATCTGAAGGGTGATGATGGGACAGGAGAGGGCCACAGTGTGCAGCCATGGACCACAGTGACACTAAACAGTTCACAACTGGTGATGTCACTGCATCCTTGGCTCTAAGGAGGCTCCAGTGAAGGCTTGTCCTCCCTCCCCTCATCCCTCACCCACTCCTCAGCCACCACTTCCGAGGCATATTCTCTGTGCTGGGCACTGTGCTGGCCTCCTCTGGCTGGCTGGCCTGCCATCCTGTGAATCACGAGGGTCTTGTGACTTAAAACTCTTTCTCTCTTTCCCTTCCACCCTAAATCAACACATCATTCAAGATCCATAAAAGGACGCAATCCCACCATGAGGCTTATATGACCAGCCAGGCCCTTGAACACTCCTGTCCTCTGGCTCCTGGGTCATCCATTGCCCCTATTGTGCCCATAAGTCAGATGAAAACATCTCATTTCCCTTTAACCAATGTGGAAGCCCTGGGAGGGCAGGACCCATACCTGGCACATAGGTTCCACCCCTAGAATTCAGCCAGCTTTATGCAAAAAAAAAAAAAAAAAAGTCACAGCTCAATGACTGATATGCCAACACTTAATAGTAACTGACATCTGTGGAGTGCCTTTAATTTTTAAAGCCCTTTCACTTTATTTAACCTGACAGGCAAATGGGCAAACGTGCCACACGTAGACACACACCCTCTTGTGACTCATAGACAAAATCATTTCATACAACCTGTGACCCCAAGTGAAAATGACAAATGAATTAAGCATGAACTAGGTTTGAAGACTGATGCAGTTAGAAGGTTGATTCTGTCCCCATCTATTATTGGCTCTTTTCTGCCAAGAGACAAATTAGAAAATTAGAGCAGGGAGTCAGGGTCAGGCATGAGAGCTCCTCTAGCACACTGTTCAGGAAATCCAGACAGAGGTGTCTGGCTCTCACTTCCCCCTAAGACTTCATTCCTTCCCAGAGGTACGACATTGATGGATATCTGTTCAGTCCTCCTTCCAAACAGTCGCTCATCCACTCAGCAACCATTTGTCAAGCACCAACAGACATAATGGGGGACCAGTACGTTCTGGAGGAGACCTCAGTGCTGTCAGAGGAAGCAACTGGCATATACACAACTCTTGACAGACAACTGGATCAGAACCATGGGCATGAAAGGAAGAAAGGATATGGAGGCAATCGTAAATGGAGCATTGAGGGATGAGGAGGAGTGGACCCAGTGGACAGGCAATCCAAGAAAGGCAAATTTTCTCCACCTGATTATGCCTTAAAGCATCCTCTGCCTTCAACAGGTTGCTCTCTGAGGACAGCTTCTTTCTCTCCTCTTCCATCCTCTGCCCCACAAACACTGCAAGGTGGCATTTAATAACATTCATCAAAAAAAAAAAAAACCCCACAGTGAAAAATGCAACAATTTGTTAAAAAAAGAAATAGAGACCTTGCAGAGGAAGACAGTGAGGGCAAGTTTCAAACCAAGCTGAGGGCAGAGCTGGGAGAAGAGGGGCTGAGATCCCATGGCGGACCATGTGCTAGAGGCCCAGCACCCACACGGAAGCAAGTAGCCCAACTCTGCCCTGGGCCTGTGGCCTGGAGCCTGGGAAATGAGGAAGCAGGGTTGCAGACAGCTAAGCAGGTGGATTCTGGGGTGGACCTGGCCATCTGTTGGGGAGAGGCAGAGGTGTCAGCTCAGAATTTGGCATAAGAGAACTGGCTGCTGCTGCTGGTGGTGGTCTGAATGATCCTGGTGGAAGAAGCAGAGGTGCTATTGGCTCTGGAGCTCTGGACCACAGGGACATGTCTGCTAGCAGACTGGATGCTCTGGCCCCCAGCTACCCTGACCACACTCTGGCCACCATGGCTGGAGATGCTGGTGCCACTGCCTTTGCTATTGTAACCAGCAACTTCAGAACTAATGGTGCCAATGTTGTGAGCTACAGCTGCAAGGAGGTAGCCAGTTCCCTCTGTGCCCCCATGAGGTATTGGAAGGTGTGAGGAGAGAGAGATGGGATGGGAGCAGTATGGAGCAAGTGTTCAGGGCTGAGAGGGGCCCTGGGAAGGCAGCTTGACCTTCAGAAGTGTTAGAAGATGAGGTGGCTACCATAGCTGGTGAGCAGGTGAGCTCAGCTGTGACAGAATCCAACATACAGAACATCAGTGAGTGCATTTTTCTTTTCCTCCAGTTCCAAGAAGTGGAAAGGCAGGAAACTTGGCAATGCCTTTATTTTATTGGGCATCTCTAAGGGCCAGCTCACCCTTCTGCCCAGCATCAGTTAAGATTATCTAGCAGGTTGTTTTTCTAGGGCAAGAGAAGGGAAAGGGAAGTGTGCTGGACCTCTGGATCACCTGTGTATATGGCGGAGGAGCACAGGTCCCTATCTGTCTGTCCCTTCCCAGGATTTCCCAAACACTGAGGATGGAGAAGAGCAGCCCTCTGGAAAGTAACTTTGAGGAAGTGGCCTCAAAAGTCCCTCAAAACTCTGGGGACTCAGGATCTGAGGCAAGTAGTAATAAGTGGTGAGGTCCAAGAAGCCTTCTGTCAATGTCTGAATCAAAAATTCACTTCTTCCCAAATATATGACCTTCACAGCTGGGCATCTGAGAGGCAGAAGTGAACATGGCAGGACCCCTGAGCCCAGTGCCCTCACCCTTAAGTAAGGGAGACAGAAAGATAGACTTTTAAAGTACCATGAGGCTATGATGTGATGAGGTAAAGAGCAGGGCACTGTGGATTCCAGGAGAGACTGAGCAGGGAAGGGTGGGGCTTGGCAGGAGGAAAAGTTTTTAGAGGAAGAAACATTTGGTCCATTTTTGAAGTAAGGGTAGGAGTTTGAGAGATTGCTAATGAGGATGAGAAAGGACATTCCAGTTGCCACAGTGTGAGTACTGAAAAGGTGTTTGATGACTGATGAGCAACTCCAGACAGCTGAGCATCAGGAGAATGGCCAGATCTCCTAGGCCATCCAGGGTGTCACCCAGAGACCTGGGTTCATCTCAAGTAGAGGATAAGGTATGCTCTGAAACTTCATATATTTGCATGAATGGAGGGCAAGGAAGTAATAGGACCAGGGCCTTACCTCCCCTTTACTGTCACTCTAACTTTGCCAGAACTATCAGAAAGCAAGCTTGATATTGGAAGGAGCATTCTGTGGAGTATGGCCAATCCCAGAAACACAGAGCACACCCCACAGCCATCTGTGGAGTATGGCCAATCCCAGAAACACAGAGCACACCCCACAGCCAAGGCTCAGCCTCCACTGCTCCTTTGCTGAGGGACACCTGCTTCCTGGTGCCACCTCCACCTGCAGCCTCTGGACCATTCTGTGGAGCTCCACCATGTTCTTCTTGGTGCTCCTCCAGGGTCATTATGCCTACCAGCTGTGGTCTCCAGTTCCCCCTAGATGGGAGGGAAAAAGAAGAAACTATCCTGGAAAGTCACAGGGAGCTCAAAAGGAAAATAGAAGATCTGACCCTGGGGGACAAGCTTTGACATGTTCAAAAGAGTTTCCCATCAAGAAGATGCTTGGAAGGAAAACCCTTTGGATCAACTTCAAGTGGTTCTTGCAAAACATAAACAGGAAAGCCTGCTGCTCACCCTGCTGGGTTTGCTCTGCTTATCAACTTGCCCAGTGGATGATAAGAAGGAAGAGGAGGATGGTAGCAGTGGTGATCAGGGGCTTCACTTTGGGCCAGGGAAATCAGTGGGGTGAAAGCCAGCCCACACTCTCCTTGCCAGGATGTGGCTGACATTGCTGCACCTGCCCACAGGGGCACTTTTTCCAATTAGTTCAAAGGTATTCTGTGGGCTAGCTCTGGCCCTGCTGGTATTCATGATGATGATGGAAATAACAGCTATATATTTAAAGCTCTTACTGTTCACCTGAATGCTTGATCCCATTATTTATCACCTGAAGTCCTCCCAGCTCCTTGTCTGTGGCCCACAGAGACCAGATGATCTGCACCCACATCAACCATCCTACCAGCCCCAGCAGCAGACTGTCCTTGTGGTCCTGGAGGCAGTGAATGTAGAACTCAAGGAAAGGCTGCATGTCCTTGGCACTGGCCTTGGAGGTGGCCATCTGCTGCTGCAGGAGGCACCAGTGGGTCTCCAGCACCTTCTCCTGCTGTTCCAGGGACCCCATCTGTGGTCCACCTTGAAGAAGAGGTAGTGGCCTGCCCAAACCCTGCTCATGAGCCAACCTGCCACCAGAACCCCAGCCTCCAAGTACCCAGTCCCAGGGGCACCAGGAGCACAGCCCCTCCCCACAATGGTGCTCACCTTGTCAAAAGGAAGCAAAACTGTCATTGTGGATCTTGACCTCTCACCTCCACAAACTGATGGTCAATCCCCATATTCTAGGGTTTCAGGAAGCTCTAGTTGATGGTCACCTTCTGATTGTTGAGGATAAGTCCTCCTAAAGATCCAAACAATATACACAGTTTGAAAGAATCTAAACAGCATTATGCTGAGTGAAGGAAGTCAATCTCAAAAAGTTGCCTATTTCACTTAGGTGAAATTCTCAAAAAAGACAAAACTGCCCATCCAAGAATAGAGGAGATCTTTCCATCTTCTAAGGTCTTCTTCAATTTCTTTCTTCAGTATTCTCTAGTTTTCACTGTAGAGATCTTTCACCTCCTTGGTTAGATTTATTCCCAAGTTTTTTGTTGGGTTGGTTGGTTAGTTTTTAGGTTATTGTGAACAGAATGGTTTTCCTGCTTTCTTTCTCAGAAAATTCATTATTTGGACTATATGAAAGCTATTGACTTTTATGTTGATTTTTTTTTGTACCAGGGATTGAACTCAGGGGTACTTGACCATGGAGCCACATCCTCAGCCCTATTTTGTATTTTATTTAGAGATAGAGTCTCACTGAGTTAGTTGCTTAGCCCCTTGCCATTGCTGAGGCTGGCTTTGAACTCAGGATCCTCCTGTCTCAGCCTCCAGAGCTGCTGGAATTACAGGAGTGCACCACCACACCCAGCTTAGGTTGATCTTATATCCTGCTACTTCAGTAAATTTTTTTAAAAGCTCTCTGACTCTTTGATGGAGTTTTTTGAGTCTTCTACATACAGGATCATGTCATCGGCAACAAAGATTATTTGACTTCTTCTTTTCTTTTTTGTATCCCTTTAATTTTTTTTCTTGCCTGGTGGCTGTGACTAGAGTTTCAAGAACTATACTGAGTAGGAGGGGTGAGAGTGAACATTCTTGTCTTGTTCCTAATTTTAGAGAAAAAACTTTCAGTTTTTCTCCATTTAGTATGATGTTGACTTTGGGTTTGTTTCACCATACACAAATCAATAAATAAATAAAATGATATTGAGATAAGTTCCTTCTACCTGCAGTTTCTTCAGTGTTTTTAACATGAATGGGTGATAACTTTTGTCAAAGGGTTTTTTCTGCATCTTTTGGGATGATCATGTGACTCTTGTCCTTAATTCTATTTATAAAGTGAATTACATTTATTGACTTGTGAGTGTTGAAGCAAACTTGCATCCCTGAAATGAAATCCACTTGATGGTGACATACAATCTTCTTAATGTGTTCTTGAATGTGGTTTGCTAATATTTTATTAAGGACTTTTACATCTGTATTCTTCAGCATTGACTTGTAGTTTTCTTTCCTTGTCGTGTCTTTGTCTGGTCTGGTGTCGGGATGATTATAAGGTCCTTGCTTAGCATCTGGATGGCCATCTTAAGTGACAACCCCCATTTTAAGGGAAAAGTTTCGCTTTCCCACCCAAGGGCATTTCTGAGAAAGGCTCACCACTCCCTCATACCAACCCAACCCTTAACCACCCACATTAGGACCCGCCTGGCTCTGATTACTGGGCCTCCCCCATAAAAGTCCCAGAACCCAAGCCTGTGTTGGCTGTCTCTCCTGTAGAGAGATGGCCTTTATTTGTCAGAGCTGTATATATGGCAGATCTCTGCCTGGATGTATCTCTTCCTGGTCTCATCTTTCATTTCTCACTTACCCGTCTTGTTCCTCGCTTTCTCTTTAATGATATTGACTTCACAGAATCAATTTGGGAGTGTTCCCTCCTTTTCTATTTCATGGAATAACTCCAGGATGCCAATCTTGGCATCAGTTCTTCAGAGATCTGATCAAATGCAGCTGAGAATCCATCTGGTCCTGTTCTTTGTTGTAAAGCTTTTAATTGCTGCTTCGATTTTATTGCTTGATATTGGTCTTTTTTGGTTTTCTATATCTTCTTGGCTCAATTTGGTTAGGTCATAAGTATCTAGAAATTTGTCAATATCTTCTGGATTTTCCAATTTATTGAAGTATTTTTCAACATAGTTCCTAATGATTCTCTGGATTTCAGAGATGTCTGTGGTGAATGATCTACACAAACAAATATGTTTGATATTTTCCTAATAAGAAAGTTTTTAAAAAGCCACTTCCTCAAAGCTAATTATGACACTTTTCTTCCTCATTATAAATAAGCAGTTTTTGTACTAAATCACATTTTTCTTTTTAAGACACTCGGGTGAAAATATCTTTGCATATATAGATCAAATGTGTAAATTTGATGGTTTGGAGCTTGAGCCAAAACTAAGATTTAATAGAGATTAATATAAAACTCTACACTGTATTTTTTATTTATTCTAATTAGTTTTATATGACAATAGAATGTATTTATGCATTTTGATATATCATACATAGATGGGATATAATTTCCATTTTTCTGAGTGTATATGTTGTAGAATCATATTGGTCATGCAGTCACATATATACATAAAGCGATAATGTCTATTTTGTCCTACTATCCTTCCTATCCCCACATTCCCTTCTCTCCCCTCCCTTCACTTCCCTCTACCTAATCTAAGGTAACACTATTCTTCTCTAGTGCCCTCCCCACCTTATTGTGAGTTAGCATCCACATATTAGAGAAAACATTCAGCCTTTGGTTTTTTGGGATTGACTTATTTTGCTTAGCATGATATTCTCCACTCCATCCATTTACTGGAAAATGCCATATTTCATTCTTCTTTAAAGCTAAGTAATATTATATATATATATATATATATATATATATATATATATATATATATATATATATATATATATATATATTATTAATCCATTCATCTATTAAAGGACATCTAGGTTGGTTCCATAGTTTAGCTATTGTGAATTGAGCTGCTATAAACATTGATGTGGCTGGATTACTATAGTATGCTGATTTTAAATTCTTTAGGTATAAACCAAGGAGTGGGATAACTGGTCAAATAGTGGTTCCATTCTAAGTTTTCTGAGGAATCTCCATACCGTTTTCCATAGTGGTTGCACCAATTTGCAGTCCCACCAACAATGTATGAGTGTATCTTTTTCCCCACGTCCTTGCCAACATTTGCTGTTGCCTGTATTCTTGATGATTGCCATTCTGACTGGAGTAAGATGAAATTTTAGTGTAGTTTTGATTTGCGTTTCTCTAATTGCTAGAGATGTTGAACACGTTTTCATATATTTGTTAATCAATTGTGTGGGGATATGGCACTGATGGGAACTTTCTGGACTTCACAGGTCCAGAAGACTGGAAGGGGCTTCTTTTTTGTGTGGACAGGAGAGTACATCTTGGAAAGGCTGACTCTGCTGCAGTTCTTCACTATTGTTAAGTACTGACAGATTAGGAAGACACACCTGACCTTCCAGCGACCTTGCTTCTCCTGAAACACTTTCTTGTGTTCTGTAAACCTATGACTCCTTCCAAAGTAGACATCTCTGTGGGGTGCTTTTGAGTTAGACTATTCTGGGGCAAGACTATGTCAAGAATTCTGCTTGGAAGACCCCTTTCCTCAACCTACATGTTCCTATGCCAACAACTTGGCAAATAATACTATCACAAAGCCCCCCAACCTGAATACACAGGCAGGCTTTGCACAAGCAGTCACTTGGTAAGAGTCACCATCCTTCAACCCCAATGGCTTGCCTGTATGGTGTTTTTGACTACCACAATGGAATGAAATTAGAAATCAATGATTTTAAAAAAAACTACTGTAAATGGAGACTAAATAATACACTATTGAATGATGAATGGATAGTAGAAGAAATCAAGGATGAAATTTTAAAAATTCTTAGAGATAAATGAGAACACTGATACATCATATCAAAATCTCTGGGACACTATGAAGGCAGTACTAAGAGGAAAGTTTATTGCATTGAGTGTATTCATTAAAAGAATAAAAAGTCTACAAATAAATGACCTAACACTACATCTCAAAGCTCTAGAAAAAGAAGAATAAATCAACACCAAAAGCAGTAGAAGACAGGAAATAATTAAAATCAGAGCTGAAACCAATGAAATTGAAACAATTGAAAAAACTGACAAAACACAAAGTTGGTTATTTGAAAAAATAAATAAAATAAATAAACCCCATGCTGATGAAAAAGAAAACTCAAATTACTAAAATACAAGATGAATAAGGAAATGTCACAGCGGACATGTCTGAAATATAGAGAATAATTAGAAACTATTTTGAAAATTTATAACCAATAAAATAGAAAATATCGAAGATATCGACAAATTTCTAGAGACATATGACCTACTCAGACTGAATGAGGAGATCATACACAATTTAAACAGAACAATTTCAAGTAATGAAATAGAAAATGCCATCAAAAGCCTCCCAACCAAGAAAAGCTCAGGACCAGATGGATTCTTAGCCAAGTTCTACAAGACTTTCAAAGAAGAATTAACACCAATATTCTTCAAAGTATTCCATGAAATAGAAAAGGATGGAACCCTTCCAAACTCATTCTACGAGGCGAATATAACCCTGATACCAAAACCAGACAATGACTCATCAAGGAAACTTCAGACTAATATCCCTGATGAACATAGATGCAAAAATTCTCAATAAAATTCTGGCAACTTGCATACAAAAACGTATTTAAAATATAGTGCACCATGATCTAGTGGGGTTCATCCCAGGGATGCTGGGTTGGTTCAACACATGGAAATCAATAAATGTAATTCATCATATTAATAGGCTTAAAAACAAGAATCATATAATTATTTCAATAGATGCAGAAAAAGAGTAGACTTTTTATAGCATGTTAAGTCTGTTTGCAAGTTTGCTAAAAATCCTTTATATATAAATCAATTTGTTAGGGCTTCAGTTGGGTTGGGGTGAGTTTGCTAAGAAAGTGTTCCTTCAAATTCTGCAGTTCCAACTCTATCCTTCTTTCTGTCAAAAACTCTCCTACCAAAAAAAGAAAGCTATTCCACTGCACTAGCTCAATTTGAGAGGAGGAGGTAGCAAAGAGCTTTAATGATCACCTGTCAGGCTTTAGTTTAGTAAAATACTTGGTAGAACATTTATGTCCCACTTTCAGAAAGAAGGAAAAATACCATAGTTTAATTCCCAATATGCACTTTTGTTTTTGTTTTTATAATTTTTAAGAATAATTTTCTGTACTGGAAAAAATGATGGTTTCCATGTATATTAATATGGAAATATGTTATTTGGTAAATTTCTTTCATGCTCCCTGTAAATTCTATGAGGGCAAAAACTATATGTGCTTTTATCTCGATCCTTGGGCCTGGTGCAGTGTCTGGAGAATTATAGGCACTCAGTCTAGTTGCTGAATGACTAAATGAATAATAGTAATAGCACAGTAGATTAGGCACCAAAAAAAATCAAGTTGAGGGTTGGTGGTGCAAGTCAGAGGTAGAGCACTTGCCTAGTATGTGTGTAAGGCTCTGGATTCAGTTCCCAGCACCACAAAAATAGCAGAAAGCGGTATATTTTGTGAGATGTTACTCTTTAATGTATATGCACATGTACGTATCTCTGTATGTGAATACACATGAATGAATGTAGGAAAACATCATGGGGTGATAGAATAATAGGAAAAATCTTTTTACTTTGCTAAATTTTATTCATTTTTGCTTTAAGTACTTGCTGCTTTTATAATCCAGGGAAATATTTTTAAAAAGAGAGAGAGAGAAGTAGAAGATAATAAAGGACACAGAATGGAAAAATAAAGAAGCTGTTGGTATTAGAAGATGAGTTGTTTAACTCTGAAGAGATAGCTGGGAGGATTTCAAGTGTCAATTTGGGAAGGAATTTGTCACCCCTCTGGCCATTCCACCAGTAAAATACTTATTCTACCTATCTTAGCTGCCTTCAAAGATAAAGAGCTTTCTCTGTTCTGTTTTGTTGTTGTTGTTGTTGTGTTTGTTTTGGTACCCAAAATTGAACCCAGGGGCACTTAACCATTGGGCCACACTTTTTATATTTTGAGTTGCTTAGGACCTCGCTTAGTTGCTGAGACTGGCTTTGAACTCTTGAGCCTCCTACCTCATCCTCCTGAGCCAGTGGGATTAGAGGCATGTGTTACCATGCTCTGCTCCCAGTTCTGTCTTTAAATGGAGAATGGATTTGAGAAATTCTGCAAGGCTGAGAAAGCTCAGGATTACCAGTCTCACACAGACTGTATTCCATCCTCCCCAACCCCTAGCCTGGCCTCAGACACAATGCCCTCACCCTGGAAGTTTCTGTGATACTACTCCACTGGCGTGTAGGTGTCCAGAACATGGTATATGATGCTGATCCAGGAGTTCTGGGAATTGGCCCTTTTCCAGACTCTTTCTTCCTAGGCCTGTCCCAGGCTTCCTCTCCAACATGTTGTTCTTGATTGATCCTTCTCAAAGTTCCAAGTAGTTTCCAGTCTTTTACAACCTTCCTTGTTAGCCCCTTTCACCACCCCTCCCCACAACGGTTCACAAAAATGTCAACAGTTCACCTCTGTCCCGCCTTGAAGTGTGACCTATCCCATCTTTCTCTGAGGTCAGCAGGAATAGAGTCTTCCTCTCCTTATAAAATCTCTATTTATTCTTTTAATTGATCACCAAAATGTCACTGGTTTCCCCATCCCTTCTGCAGGGCCCTAAGATAACACCCAGGACTGAGGTCTTGACATATGGAGCAAATGGATAAAGAGACAAGTAACTGTCCCCAAACCCTCTTGCTCTCATCTCATGAAAGTTGGGTTGAGGCAGGACAGTTGAACCCTTTCTTTTGAGTTAGGCAGCACATGGAGCAGAGCTCCAAGCAGGTTTTCCTGGGGTTGGTGATGTTTCTTGCAATATCTCTAAAGGAGTAATGAGTGTTGAAATCTAGAACTGCCTGCCCATATTCCCAAAGTACCAAATCTGTGCCAAAGATAAGTGGCAAAGGTAAAAAAGGAACTGCTTCTTGCTTGTAAGCCTTGAAAAGATGAGCAAGGCCTTATTGGATGCTGATGTGTAGAAACTCTAAAATGTCTCCTTCTCCACATCTTGAGATCTTGACTTTTATATCAGATGGGGTGAGATAAGGTCCATTGCAGGCTTGGGAATAGGAAGGTCAGGCTCCTTAGACATCAGACAGATGTACAGAAGCCCTCTCATTAGTCTAGCCCTAATATGACTTCTGGGGATAATCCATGATCTAAAGTGACTTACAAACCAATAGTTTACCATGTTCAAAGGCATGCAGATGGGATTGGATATGGGGATAAGGAAAGAAACACAAACTTTAAATGTCATCACTCTGAAGCTCTTGATTTCCTGGGTTTCTCTTTGTGGCTGCTCCATTAACCCTGGGTTGGGTTTAGCTTTCTGAGAACAGCTGGGAAGTTTGGGTAGAAAGGCAGTCAAGCATCTTCCCCATTTCTAATTTTACATCCATCAGGAGTGAGCTACTCTAACAGTTCCACCCTCTCTCTTACCTGATGAGTGAGCATGCAGAGCTATGCTTCTGTATCCATTAGGGTCTGGCTGTCCATAGCAAGCTTAGGTTTTGCTATCCTATCTACCATGAGGTATCTGATCCCATAGAGAAGTCCTTGGTGGCCCTGTGCTTCCTCAGCCATGTGGGAAATCTGGCCAAATCTTGAAGTCCTGTAACAGGAAACCCATTGTCCAAAGGTGTGTGACTTATCACATTCTCTAATATTAGTTGGCCATAAAGACAATATGACTCTTCATTTGTTCATTCTTTGGTCCCAAAACCTGTGTAGGGAAAAGAGAGTGTTAGGTTCCTTCAGTTCCTAGGAGATGAGTTGCAGATGGAGAATTTGTTTTGGGTGCTGAAGTGAAGAGGAGCAAAGGAGTTGAAATCCCAGTGGAATCCATTCTCTTTGTACAGAAACCTCTACTTCCAATATTGGATTATGGAGCCTATCCAACAGCTAGAAGATGGATGAAATGACCTCCCTGGGAGGGGGAAGGACCTCACTTCAACAACATCAATACTCTCAGCTGGACGTGTCACAAGAACCCAACCTAGTGGATACAGGAGAAGCCAAGGTTATTGGGTATCTTTTATTCCCATTACCAAACTTCTGGAAGAGCACCCTCATGCCTGATTTCCCTCCACTTTTGGTTCTTGGTCTGCTCTATATTCCTTGAGTAAAAGGCAAACAACAGAATGTGAAATTCAACACAATTTATTGAGAAGAGGAAGTACAACACAATCATCACCAGAGGATCCTTGGCTCAAGGTACTAAGGGGATAGAGTTGAGTCAGGATGTGATGACTAGACATGGAGAGGGCTCCCTGAGAACCCACAGTCTGAAGATGTTGACCTTCTAGCTCAAGCTCTGACCCCACTGCCCTGTCCTTCTCAGGTGGTGCTGACATGCACCACTGACATACACTCACTGCTGCAGCAGCCACTGACCTCAGACCACCAACTCCTCATGAGAGAGGAAAGTGGTGGAGGGGGAGTAGACCAGGCTTGATGGCCCGGACAGGCTCAGGTGTTGCTCAGGCTTCAATTGTTGCTGTGCCAAGTCAGGGAATCTTCCAGAGACAGTATCATCCCAAACTATAACTAGATCTCTCTGGCCTAGAAGAGGACTTGGAGGTGGAGATAGAGATGGAGATGGAGATAGAGATGGAGATGGAGATGGAGATTGAAAATCCCCTTCTCCAGGGGACTTGAGGGAAAGTATGGTTGAGTCATATGTACCTATTGACCCCAGGCAAAGTGTGGGAAGTGATTTGCAGGCTGGGAGGGCAGCAGGCGGGGATGGAGACTTGGAGAATTGCTGGCTGGAGCTGGATGGCCAGAAGAATGGAACACTGGTGCTGCCCCAACTGCCCATTCCACTCTGCCCCATGGAACTGCTGTCTCCACAGCCAGTCCACTCCACTGCTACCACTCTGGTAGACCCTGCTGTTGCTCCTTCCCCCACTGCCACAGGCACTGCTGACCCCTCCACAGCTGCTATCCCTGGAACCACTGCTGCAGCAGCCACTGATCTCACTGAAGCCTCCATGGACATTTCCAGAGCTGCTGCTTGTGCTGATGATGTTGTTGACCACCATTAAGGGAGAACAGACTCTCAATTCAGGAGAAAGGCCTGGGAAGCTGGAGGCCCAGCTATTTCAGACCCACCCCTGCTTAGCTGTGTGACTTTGAAGAAAATGTTTGGCTTCTCTCAGTCCTCTATTTGCAAACAATAGTGAATGTGGCTGGCTCTCTGGTCCCTTTTTCCATGAACAGGAACCAGAAGTACCCACAGAAATCTCTTGTTCTCCAACCTAGGGGACACCCTACAACCACAAGGTTTGAACTGCTAGCTTACACAAGGAGCAGAGTGTATGGTCATGGCCAAGACCCTGTGGGTGAATCAGGCCATCTTTCCTAAAGATCAGTGCATGAGAATGTTTCCAAATGCCCGTTTTACAACCCAGGAAGGATATTTTTGAATGTGGTACTTACAAATGCTTACAGTATTCTGACACTCTCCAGTCATCCTGAAAAGGGAGAAGAAATGATTTATTTGAGCAGAAAGTCAATAGCCAAACAACTTGGGACTCATATCCTTGGGAGCCCTCTTCCCATGTGTCCCACTAAGGATCAAGCTCCTAGGAAAGGAAAGATTATTCCCAGTATGTTTCCATGACCTTATCTCCCCAGAAAAGAGGGCTGAACCTTGCAGTATCCCCAACAACCATGTTCTATCTTTTCATCTTCCCACTCTCTTTCCCTTAGCCCCAAAGATTTATTCCCAGCAAACTACCAACCCTCACTTGATTAGTTTCACCACTTGATTAGTCCTCATCTCTCACCCCTGCTAAGATCATTTTCAATTTTCCTCTTCCCAGAAGTCTTCCCCATGGAGCCCTAGTGAGACGATGGGGAAGGGCAGTGTAGAACTGACAGTTGTTCAGAGCAGAGAAAATATGAGAGGGGCCATCACCCAATGCATGATAAATTTGATAATGTCCCACCCATAGTACCCCTGTTCAAGAGCTGGTTCTTATTCATGGAGCAGATCTGTCACATATCTGAGCAGACATGGATGTGCTTGTGCACCTTGCCACTGTGTGCTTCTGGTATCAACTACTCCCTCCTCATTCATCTCTTAGTACACTTAACTCATCTTTACTCTCACTCCTTCCCATAGAGACTTCCCATAGAGACTCATAAGAAATCTTTTTTTCCTCATACTTTGGTCCTACTTCCTCCAACAGACTGGGAGCTTCCTGAAGACAGAGACTCTGAATATAGGCAGAGGGTCAGCAGAAATATCCCTGTATCCCCAACCCAACCCTCACAGTTGATATCCGCTAAGATTTACCTGCCAATGTATGTTATATGTCAAGAATCTATATGTATCAACCTCTCCCCCATGTAGACTCAGCTTCAGGGATGGGGTCTCAGAACTATCCATACTGAACTGTCCAATATGACAGCCATTAATCACATGAAGCTGCTTAAACTAATTAAAATTAAATGTAAAATTCAGTTCCTTAGTTGTGCTGGCCACATTTGAAATCTCCAAGTGGATAGCACAGGTACAGAATATTTTTATATTCTAGAAAGTACCAGTGGACAGCCCTGGTCTATAACCTTTGTCATAATCCCAGAGCACTTTCCCTCACACTTTGCACACAGTGAAGATCAATTTCTATTGATCTTCAATTCTATTGATCTTCAATCAATTTCTATTGATTCTTTCTGCTCAAAAGTATGCACTTCAATATTGATGTCCATGATACATTGGAGAATTAGATGATAATGACTGATGAAATAGAATGAGACTTCCATTCTTCACTCTTGTTCAGGAGACTCCTTGCCCATTGTCTGAATTGTTCTCACCTAATCTTCTCCCCTTTCCTTTCACTAAAGGTTATTCTAAAGTACTATCTGGAGAATACTCACCTGCACTCCTCACCCTCCAGCAGCTTGCAGAAGGTGGCAATCTCCATGTCCAGGGCCAGCTTGACATTCATCAGCTCCTGGTAGTCATGCTGCAGCTGGACCAGGTCATCCTTGGCCTTCTGTAGGAAGCCTGCAAGTCTTGGAGCTTGGCATTAGCATCCTTGAGGGCCAATTCCCCATGCTCCTCAGCTTCTGCAATGAATGCCTTTGGCATTCTGGGGCAAGAGGAGGTAGAAGATGAATTAGCATAGTGACCAGGAAACAAATACCTGATTGTTTGCTTTCCCTCATCCAGCATTCCTCCTTCCCCTGCCTTAGAAATCCCAAGAATCTTGCTTTGAAAACAAGTCAGTTTTACAATTGGTTAATTCATTCTTGGCCCATTGAAATCAACTCATGACTCATGGAGAAACAGAACACTGATTTGCTTTCCTAGGCTGGCAAAGGTAGTAATGGTCTGATTAGTTACTGACTTTTTTTTTTTTTTTTGCAGGACTGTTAAAACCTCCCTTGCTTAATCACTTTATTCCGAATACAAAGATGCCATCGAGGTTATGTAAGGAATATTATAAGTAGCTCCACAGAAGGCAGAGCCTGCTGAGAACTTAGTATTTAAAGACAATATTGCAGTGGAAGATTTGCTGAGCAAACGAAAATGGGCAACCATTTCTCCTTAGGGGGCACTACAAGAAGCCCAGCCTCCAGGAGGAACATCTGGGAGAAGAAAGGCTCCCAGAGACTATGCCATAAGATACCATGAGAGTGTGTGGCAAAGGAGTCCAGATGGTACTTCCTTTTCTCCCCAGAGCTCCAAAGACCTCCAGGATCACATCTTTGAGCCTGGACCCCCACCCCCACCCCTTGCTTCTTGATGTCCTCAATGTCTGCCTGCAACCTCTGGATCATCCTGTTGAGCTCCATGATCTCGCTCTTGGTGCCCTTTAGGGAGAGCTGTGCTCTGCAGCTCCCAAGCTGACAGAGGAGAAAGTGATAATGTAAGCCTTACAACATCTTGTCATACTCTTGATGACAGTCATAGGGACCTAAAACCAGAGTTTGGGAATGGGTGAGGGTTCCCACCTTGGTCTGGTTTAGTCTGCGGCCAACACAGACAGGAACGGTTCGGTCACGCAGGAAAATCCTCAGTGAGTTTAAATTAAAGACACAGACACACAGTTACCTTTAAACCAACTCCAGGATGGCTTCTCGAACCCTCAGCCTCAAGCTCCCCAGGGGGGCAGCGAGGTTTTACTGAAGAGGCTATCGAGAGAGAGCGAGCACTCTAGAGAGAGGGCTTTTATTGGGGAACAAAGAATTCTGGAGAAAATCCCATCCAATGAAGGTCAACGGGGGCAGTGTTGCAAGGTCAGGTGTGATGATTGGATCTTTGGGGCAGTGGTGAGACACGCCTCCACATGGACAAGCCCTCAAACCCAAGAAGGGTGGGGAAAGCTCTGCCACGTTAAAAGTGACTGAGTGCCTCACACCCAGCCAGGGAGGAAACTCAGTCACGTGCAAGGATGGTCTGCCACAGTCTGGTACAGGGCCTCAGCCTCAGCCTTGTACCTCTGGAAAATCTTGTACTGGGTGCAGACCTCAACAATGAGGCTGTCCAGGTCCAATTTGCAGTTCTTGTCCATGGAGAGGACCACCGACATGTCGCTGACATGGCTCTGCATCTGGGACAGCTCCTGCAGGGAACATGAATGATTACTGACCCCAGAGGATGCTGGGAATCCTCTACCAACAGAGATACCCCAAAGATGGAGATAGGGGGTAGGACAGCTAGAAAAATAAGCTTATATTTCAGGTCAGACTATAGTAAAGGATGCCAGACAACAAGTCTAAAACAAAAAGACAATGTGTAAATATAGTCAGGTTGTCAGCCTGAAAGCATCAGCTAGCAAGCCTTGATGGATGGGTCTGCGTGGGATCACAGTAAGGAGGGGAGTTATGAAGAATCTGGCTGTGATACTGGACCAGAGCCAGAGAGAAGGTGTAGAGTAAAATGGGCTGAGATGGAGAGAGGCCATGGACCACGACCATGGGCAGGTCCGTGCAGGCGGGGACAGCTAAGTTAACATTTCCTGCTTGAAACAGAGCTGAGTTCTGAGCCCTGTTGCAGGTTTTGGTAGTGTGTCCTGCCCCTGGGCCATCCCCCAGAGTTTTGACAGGGAAGATGACAACAGGCTGTCTCTGGAGCTTAGCAAACAAAGGAATCACCGTTTCACAGACAGTCCTCAGGAAGTTGACTTCCTCTGTCAGGCAGCCCACGTTAGCCCCTTCTGGCTCATGTAAGCTGCATCCATGTCCTGAAAGAAAGAGTCGGAAACCTGAGGACTGACCCGGTCCCCTCCCACCCTCCGCGCTTTCCAAGCCCTCGTCTCTCTTCCTCGTTCCAAGTATGACTTCTCAGCTTCCCTTTTAAAAGAAAGAAAATCAAAGTAGTTTTTTTCCTTTCAATTGCTTTGACCAGTCAAACCTAATGTTGTAACAAAATACAAACTATATTAGCCAATTAGAGTAACCATCTAGTTTTAGGATAGAAAAATCATATTTACCTAGCATGTGTGTGATTTTGGTTATATAGTGTGCCAAAAACCCAGTCTCCTGAATAAAAATGGATATTTTAACTACTTCATCTTTATAATGACTAGCTTAATTAAGCTATAGTTGATTGTGGTTATTAATATCCCCTAGGGTACACATGCAGGCTAAAATCTTGATTGATGCTTCACATAAAACATGCACTTTTAGTTCACATTACTAACCAGCTCATTAGTCACAGTGGATATGAAATTGTCCTCCCCACCAGCAATGTACTCAGAGCAGCTTCCTTAATCAAATATTTCTATAAATGTAATGAAAAATGTAATCCCTGCCCACAACAGAGGGGAAGCAGGAAGCCTGGATCTGGTCCTCCCACTTGCCTACCTTCTTTTTTTATTTATTTATTTTAATTAGGTATCTAAGACAGCAGAATGCATTTTTGAATGTCATTTGGACAGTGACGTTTCAGAAGTGAAAAAAAGAAATAAGTGTCTCACACACTCATGCAGAATCTCCTCCTCCAGCGACAGAACCTGCTTCACGCACATGCAACCTGTGCAGTTACACAAGACCTGGGGTTCAGAAGCTCCTCACGCTGGCTTTAATGCCCTGCTGGCGCCATCTTGAAATTCTTAATCATTTTTTTTTCTTTTTTTTTTAGAGAGAGAGAGAATTTTTTAATATTTATTTTTTAGTTTTCAGCGGACACAACATCTTTGTTTGTATGTGGTGCTGAGGATCGAACCCGGGCCGCACGCATGCCAGGCGAGCGCACTACCGCTTGAGCCACATCCCCAGCCCAACTCTTAATCATTTTTTAACAAGGATCCTACACTATCATTTTTCACTGAGTCCTGAAACTCCTGCCTGAAGACCTCTCAGAGTGCAAGGTGTTGCCTCACCCTCTCCAACTCCAGGGATAAGGTGAGGAGTGGGTAGTTAGGGAAGACATCGAGGAGCCCGGTCACTTGCCTGGGTTTGTTGATCAACTTCACAGAGCCACAGTATATACACAGGGAACCCATAGAGATGTCTGCTCCCCACCAGGTGTTTCTGCCTCTGTTTGCTCTGTTTCTATTTTCCTTAATTAGGTAGCTTCTTGTAGGAATTTGGGCTAAGAATAAATCCATGTCTTCGGAATACCTCAGGGCCGTGGACTCTTGCCTGTTAAGGACTAAAATTTCCCACCATGAGGATGGATTTTGGGAAGACTAAAGAACAGGAACCATTATAGGAGCAAAGAGGTTTCTGAGAAATTTAGATGTGAGTGCCTCTGGATCCCCAGATCCCAGCATAGAACCTGCAAACAATGAGTGGCCACAAACTTGTGTGGTATAGTTGGAATGGAGCCTTCCCAGAACAGCTGTACTCATCCCTGTGGGTCCTGACCCCTGGGGCTGTAGGGAGCTCTCCCCCTTGAGAGGCCCAGTTGACCTCCCACAGACTTCAGGATGTGAAACTCACAGACCAGAGGGCGTGAACTACAATTTGGAACATGCAGGAGGCGACTGACACTGCAGAATCGGGATAGGATACATTGAAATTGGATAGGACACATTGAAAGAGTGCTTTACAGAAGGCAGCCCGAGACCATCCGTGTAGAATTCCCAGGAACAAGGGAGCACTCAGACCCCTGGGCCTGTCCCACACCTACTGATTCAGATGATCAAGAACTAGGACACAAGACAAAGAACTAGGACATTTTGGGCAAACTTCCAAGGTGATTCCTATGTACAGTAAAGTGTACTAAAATGCCCTATATTTTGGGAAGACTTTTTTGTCCATCTGAGCTGGTATAGAAGGGGACCTGCTGGAGAATGAAAAATATATAATAATCAGGCACATAGGAGTGTCAGTCCCCACCCTGTCACCCCGTTTTGCTTGGTCATGCTTCACTGGATATACCCATCCAAAAGCATTGACTGAAGGTGCAGTCAGGAACAGCTGAAATGCCAAATTAGGAGCACACCCCCCTGCTAAACCCAAAAAGGAGAAACTCCGCCACTGGGGCCCTTACTTCTTTTTAAAGTCTTCCACCAGATGCTGCATGTTCTTCAGGTCTCCCTCCAGGCTCCCCTCTCCCCCAGAAACAAATCCAACTGCTTGCGCAGGAAGCTGATGTAGGATTCAAAGAAAGGTGCCAGGTTGTGGGGGCCCAAGCCAGAGATTATGCTCTGCTGCTGGAGCAATTCCCACTTGCTCTCCAGGACCTTGTTTTGGTGTTCCAGGACCCTCACCTGCACCAGAGGAAAAGGCAAAGAGCCCCTTGAGTTGAACAAGTGGGGCCACCACTCCAAATGGTAGAAATGGGGGGCCTAGGAATGCGGCTCAGTGGTAGAATGCTTGCCTTCTATGCATGAGGCCCTGGATTCAATCCCCAGCAACGCCAAAAGAAAAAAACCAAAGGGTGGAAATGTGGAGAATGGACCCAGTTTTTTTGTTTGGTTGGTTGGTTTTGTTTCGTTTCGTTTGTTTTTTGCTTGTTTTGTTTTTAGTACTAAGGATTGAACCAGGGGTGCTTTACCACTGAGCCACATCCTCAGCCCTTTTTATTTTTTATTTTGAGACAGGGTCTCACTAAGTTGCTTAGGACCTCATTAAATTGCTGAGGCTGTTCTCAAACTTGAGATTCTCCCATCTCATCCTCCTGAGTGGACCCAGTTCTTAAATCCACAATTGCCTTTGTGCTTTGGAATTTGGGAAGGATGAGGATTAGAAATGGGAGAGCTAGAATTTGTTGAGCACTTACACTGTGCCTGCTATTTTCACATGTCTCATTAACCCTCACAACCACCTATAAATGAGATGTTATAATCCCCGTTCTGTGGATAGGGAAACTGAAGCTCAAAGAGCTTAAGTTGCCAAAAAAAAAAAAAAAAACTGGATACTAAGAGCCAAACCCAGAACTGCCCTGGGTCTACTGGGATCCTTCAAAACACAGCTAAAGATCAACATGAATAAACGTACTCTAATTGTCTATAGTTGTAAGCTTCTTTGACCACTAGAGAGAAAATGTGGTTGATGAAGTCTCACTTTTCCTTAGAAGTTTCACACAGCTGTCCTTCTCTGGAGAGTTGAGCACAGTATGATATGGAAAGCAGACCAATTGACAATACTCCTCACCGAAAGGCAGCCCCAAAATTCATATCCATGCAAATTTCATTATCAGTTGGTTGGGAATATTAAGCAATTGCTTTTCAAAAGGAATTGAAAGTAAACTGTCCTGATTTGGTAGCTCAAATCTCATTCTTCAAAAAACTAAGAGCATGTTAGGAGCCTATCCTCATTCGTGCTCAACTTATTCCTACAGGGAATTAGGACCAGGAATTCTTTCCCCTATTTCACATCTAGAAAAACAGCCAAAAGAGCAAAAGAGGCCTGCTCCCTGTCCTGGAAGGAGCAAGGCCAAGGTACCTGGCTCTTGGCCTTGCTCCAAGTCTGGCAGGTCCCTGGCATCTTCCCACACCGACCCCCAAGGCAACCCAAATCCTCCACTCTGGGCTTTGCCTCACCTGGTCAATGAAGGAGACAAACTTGTTGTTGAGAGTCTTGATCTGCTCACGCTCCTGGGCCTTCCCTTCCCCAATTTGGGGGTCAGTCTCCACACTGAGGGGCTGCAGGAAGCTCTGGTTAACAGTTACTTCCTGGATTCCTCCAGAGAAGCTTCCAGGGCCAAAGCCACCAAGACCCAAAACCTCCAGCTGCCCCAAAATTACCAGCTCCCCCAAACTCACCTCCCATTGCTCTGCCACCACCAAATCTCTCCATATCCACCCCCAAAGCTACCTCTATAGCCACCACCCAAGCCACTGGCACAGATGCTATATCCTCCACCAAAGCCACCAGCCCTTGAGCCCCCAGCTGCCACACTGAAGGAGATACTCTTTTGCCACCTAGGTTGTAGAGGCTGCGACTGCCAAAGCCACCTGCTGCGCCCCGGAACCCAGAGGCCCCACCACCGGCTCCCCTGGAGCGAGCCACACCGCTCATCCTGCTGCTGCCGGACACCACGGCCGAGTGGCCTGAGAAGCCCTGGCTCCCACTGCTAAAGGATTCTTGCCGGCTTGTCTGCTTATGGTGAGGAGCTTAGACATGAGCTAGAGATCACTTATCAAGAGCTAAGGTGTGAACACAGAAGCTGAGCACAGGGGACACTGGCTTTTATACTCCGAGCCATTTGGCCTGTCAGAAGGAAAAGCAAGAGCTTAGCTGAGAGTCGTCCTGGGTTTGGTTTGCCTTGCAGGAAACAAGCTACTTCTTAGTTCCCAACACACCTCAGATATAATCCCCGGACTAAAATGGCTTTGCTTTCTTAGCTTAATCACCCAAACTTGCCTCTGTTGACAAAAGATGGAGACCTTTGTCCGCCCTTCCTGGGATTTCTTCAGGGAATCCAAGCAGCCCCAAATCCAGCAGGATTAACTGGCTTTGACCCCAGGAGTTAGGGGCCACAAGGATAAGGACCAAGGAGCTGAGTCCTCCTCTAGATGGGCTGGTCCCTCCTTGTGATGCCAGAAGGCCCACAAGCTCTGGTAATAGCTGAGCTGTTTTTGCCTTTGGGCATTCTCTCCTGTGGCATGTTACCTGTGCCAACTCTTCAGAGAGGGCCTTAAGTGAGGCAGAGGGTGAGAGGCACACTGACCCCATGGGCTCCACTCTGTCACTACTCAACCAAGGGCATCCATCTAAGCAGGCCTGGAGTTGGAGCTTAGAGCTGCTTCTTACAAGAAAGAAACTAAAGAGGAGCCAACATGTCCAGCCCCTGGGGAATGGGAGGCTTATGACATGGAGTAAACTAGCGTGAGGCATAGAAAGAGGAGGTGGCATGTGCAGGGAAGACCAAGTCCTGCGTGTGATTTTTAGATCTGGCAACAAGAGGGGACAGAATATGGGAATGCTTCGGATGACTAGAAGAGTCAGTTCAAGAACCTCCACTTGTCTTTGAGTGACAGAGTGTGTCGTGTTAAGGTCCCAACTCAGATCTGAAAGGTATGATCTCCTCCCCACTCTACCGCCTGGTCTGGGTCAGGAACCCTTTCTGTTCTCCCAACACACCCTGTACGGTTCCTGTCACTGGTCACTGCCCTTCTAGGTCCTCAAGGAAAGGGATGGAATCCCACCTGTTCTCACTGTCCAGCTCCTACCTAGAGCAAGCACACCAAGGACATGTTCACTGATAATGACTCTTGGCTAAGAACAGAAATATCTAGGCCCCGCCAGGAATGGTGGTGCACACCTGTAACCCCAGTGACTCCAGAGGCTGAAACAGGAGGATTGCCATGTTCAAGGCCAGCCTGGGCAATTGAGGCAGAATTGCAAGTTTAAAGCCAGCCTCAGAAACTTAGCAAGACTCTAAGCACCTTAGCGAGACCCTGTCTCAAAATAAAAAGTAAAAAAGGGCTGAGGATGGATGAAGCTCAGTGGTAAGGTGCCCCTGGGTTCAATCCCCAGTACCCCCACCCCAAAAAAAGAAAAGAAAATCTAGGCCCACTTCCTGGCCCAGTCTCATGAATGAAAATCTGCAAATAAAGAGCTTGGTGGAGGGGTTTGTATTTCTTTACATATACACATATACATGCATGCATATATATATATATATATATATATACACACACACACACACATATATATATACATACATTTATATATATATATATAAAGAAATACAGACCCCTCCACCAAGCTCTTTATTTGCTAACTTTATATATAACATATGTGTGTATATATATATATATATATATATATATATATATATATATATATAATTTATATATATACAACTTATATACATACAATTTATATGTAACTTATATATAAAAATTTTTTAATTTATATATGTATAAAATTTTTAGTTGAAGATGGACACAATACCTTTATTTAATTAATTTATTTTTTATGTGGCTTATTTTCATATGCATGTATTATGTATTATATGTGTTTATATATATATATATGTATGTGTATATATATATATGTATTTTTCTATTCTATATATATAAAGAAATACAGACCCCTCCACCAAGCTGTTTATTTGCAATATATATATATATATACACACACACACATATATGTATGTATACTTATATAAAATTTATACATATAATTTACATATATAATTTTTAATATATATACTTTTTAGTTGTAGATGGACACAAAACCTTTATTTAATTAGTTTATTTATTTTTATGTGGTGCCTCACTTGTGCTAGGCAAGCACTCCACCAGTGCACTGCAACCCCAGCCCAGGTCTGTATTTCTTAACAAGCCCTCTGGATAATCCTTAGAATCCAGGAAGTTGGAAAGCCCTTGTTTAGACCATAGGTATTCCCTCTGGGACAGGGAGTGGGAGATGGAGGACCCTTGATGGAAGAACTCGCACACAGTTCTTCTGACTTCTGGGAGCTCAGCCATCCCCCATCCCCACGCCACGCCCTCCATGCCCAGCCCCACCACACATGGCAAGAGCAAACTCCACTTGCTGAGTCCATGTGAGATTTCACACAGCATGACAAGAGTAGGAGGGAGCGACTCTAGACTCCCCACACAACAGATGGCTGGCTATCTTCAGAATTCCAGTCAAGGTAGTAGCTAGGATCCGTCCCTCTGTGATAGTTTCCGGACAAGCCAGGCTAAGCAGAGGATTGGTCTGAGAACTGTGAAGGAATGGAGTCAAGGAGTTTCAAGTGCTCAGGAGCTTATTCTCACTTCTCTGGTCTGCAGCTTGCCTATGACCTGTCCACCTGGTTGGACCCTGCTCACCACTTACCAGCTCTTTGACCTTGGACAAGTTTTCTTAACTTTTATGTGTCCAGTGTTATCAACTGTAAAATGGGGCTAATAATAATAGATACTTCGGGATTGTAGTGAAATTAAACAAGTTAAATAAATATAAAAATAAAATGCTAGTGAAGAACTTGACACAGTAAATACTGTGGGATTAGCTACTGTTGGTACTCTGTCTGAGGACATGGAAGAAATAAGTTATGCTGGGCCCTGGCTGCTCTCAAAATGACTTTGTAACCCTAAGGATAGTAGGAAAGGAAGCTGATCATGAGTAGAGGGAAAGAAAGGCAACTGGAATAGTAGGTTGGACTCAGGCTGGGTAACCTTGGCCATGATTTAACACATTAAGCCTGTGTTCCAATCCGTCAACCCTTTTCTATCTCACTGGTTTGTCATGAACTTTGCAGAATGCAATGCAAGTGAAAGTCCTTTGAAATTATTTTAAATGCCACATAAGGGTAAGGTAACTGTGGTCTAACAGGAAGCCTGTCATGGAATTGAGAAGACCTGGTCTCAAATCCCACATCCACTTCTCACCACATGATAACCTTGGACAAGGTACTTGACTTCTACTCTCTTTCCTTATTTGTAAAAGTAGACATCCACCTTCTTCACGGTTGCTCTGCAAGGTAAACACGTAGTGTCCAGCAACAAATGTTTGGATTTTTAAATCAACATTATCATCCATAATCAATGCACAAGGAAGATTCTGTGCCATGTTTTTCTTAGAAACATTTACTCCCACCCATTAATTAGGATGTCAGTCCTTCCTGGTGAGGTCTTTACTCATATTCTTTGGAATTCCTTTCAAAGCAGATCAAATGACCTCTCTGGGAAAAAAACTGAACCAGGCTCAGCTGAAGCCCTACGTGAGAGCCCTTGGACTTGGTGTCTCCAATTCTTTCCCCCTTCCTGGGCTCCAGTGCCAAGGCAGCCACTGGCAGCTTCCTAAGTGTGCCTCATTGCTACCACCCTGGCATGTATGGGAAGAATGTGAAAAAGAGAGGTGATGGAAACATCACTAAAATGTGTGTGTCTGGGTTCAGTTCCCCTCATTCATGTCCCCTGAGCCTGCCAAAGCATCCCCTTACCTAGCAAGTTGCTATTGTTTTCTCAGCAGTTGAATAAATCTGTCGTTGGCAATATTATCTTTATTCATTGTAGGAGATAGTAGAGGAGAACTTCCCAGAGCTACTCAAATTTAACAATGTATTTTTCTATCTTTATTGGTGGGGAGGAGTGGGGGGAGGTTCCAGGGATTGATCAGATTCCCAGCTCTATTTTGTATTTTGTTTAGAGACAGGGTCTCACTGAGTTCTTAGCGCCTCACTTTTGCTGAGGTTGGCTTTGAACTCATCATCCTCCTGCCTCAGACTCCCGAGCTGCTGGGATTACAGATGTGTGCCACCAAGCCCAACACATCTTTCTATCTTAACCCCTAGTGCCATGCTGTTGAATACACTTGGGGAAACACTAGTCCAGCTACCCTTTAAGGGTGGGTGAGAACGGCACGTGGACCAGCCTCATGGTAAGAAGAGCTGCTCATCCCTGCAGAGGACATAGCTCAAGCAACACAGCAGGAAGCTGAGAGCAGACTGAGGCCTGAGGTTAAAGAAGCAGGAAGAAGGTCCCTGGAACACTATAAAATGGACAGGTTCTCTGAGGACCAACTCCCCTGTCCCTGTGTATTTCTCACCATATCTGGAAAGTCACATATCTTGCTGGGACTTTCCAGAAGCCATGCTGGATTTTGTGGAACTCACATAACTGCATCTCCTCCCTCTCTTCCCTTGTCACTTAATGGAGTGGAAAACATGGAGATCTTGGAGATGGGCAGAGTCCCCTCCTTGCTACACTCCAGCTGCATGCCATCTGGGCCTAAAGTTTCCATTCAGCAAATTGGAGTTAGCATAACCTCCTCTTAGGACTCGCAGTGGGGGCTGTCAGAAGTAATGTTAGAAAACCTTTACAAATGTCTGGGGGATTGCTCAGTGGTAGAGCACTTGCCTACATGCACAAAGCCCTGGGTTCAATCTTGAGCACTGCAAAAGAAAGAGAGAGAGAGAGAGAGAGAGAGAGAGAGAGAGAGAGAGAGAGAGAGAGAGAGAAAGAGAATGCTCTTACACAGGACATGTGTCCAGCACTTGCCCTTGTGATGGAAATGTCAATGTACAAAGCCTTCTTGGGAAGTGTCAGTTTGAAGCCAAAGAGGAAGAAGGAATTCTGCAGGGTAGCCCAGTCTAGGTCAATGCAATATTGAAATCTGTGGTAATTTTTGCAATAAGTTGCAAGGGATCATGGTATTTGCATTGGGAGCAACATGCCTCCCTGCCTAGCCAAGCCAGTTTCCTGCTGTAGAGGCTCATGGGTAATGCAATCCATCAAATAATAAATATTTGTTGAGTATTGCATACGTCACAAAAGTTTGAGGATAATATTTTAGAGAAAACAATTTTCCCGGGGCTGGGGTGGTGGCTCTAAGCACTTGCATAGCACACGTGAGGCGCTGGGTTCAATCCTCAGCACCACATAAAAATAAATAAATTAAACAAATCTGTGTCTGTCTACAGCTAAAAATATTTTTTAAAAAAGAAAAGAATTTTGCCTCTTCAAATACTTTCTCCTTTCACCTGTGAAAATATTGTAAAAATAGCATTGCTTAAGTGCACGTCTTCAGTGCAGCGCTGACTTAGGCTACTTACAGGTATCCTTTCTATTTGTCATAAAAATTCTTCAAGGTCAGGATTTTCATTCATATTTTACAGATGAGGACATGAGGTTAATTAACTTGTCCAAGTCAATCAGCTCACCGAGTCAAGATTTTAATCAGATTACCCAACTCCAAAGGTTGTCTTAAATTCATGGGACCTTTTTATTTCTGTGTGGATATCAGCAAGTCAAAAGACATTGCCACAGAGCAAGAAGTCCACTTTGACATTTAAAGAACCCACCCAGAGAATGTGGTGGTTAAATCTGCCTTGAAACATCAACTAGTGTAGATGAAAATGTTTGAAACCTTACGAATGCCTCTCTAGCATCAAAGAGAAACACTCTTGGTTGTTAAGGCATCTCCCCACTTCAATCTCTCTGGCTTCTCCAGCTGGAGATGGAAAATTCTCTGGAGTTGAAGGTGGACCTGCCTACCTGCTTAGGGCCTTCCCTGTGGAAACCTCTCCTGTGGACACAGGAAACTTAGGTTTGGTTGGTGGCTCCTCCGTATTCCAGAAAGTTGTTAGCGCCACTTGCCAGAGCTGCACAGCATACTAAAGAGGAGCACCCAGAGGCCAGGAAGATCTGGCCCCACTTGGCAGCATAGCACAGTGATTAAGCTTGTGGGCTTTGGATTTGAGACCCAGATCTGCCACTTCCACTCAAGCATGTCACTCTGCCTCTCTAAGCTCCAGTGTCCTCAACTGAAAAAAATGAGGGGTAATTACTACCTGCCTCCCATGGCAGCTGTAAGGATTAACTGAGATGACATGCAAGATGCCCAGTGTATGACTTACACCAGGAACAGAAGTCAGTTTTTTAATCTTGTTGGTTTTGTTAAATACAACAGGCACCAATTGCATCCAGGAGTCCGCCCTCCTCTCTTCAAAATCTCAGTAGCACAGTGAGGTCCACTGTTGCAGGCCCTGGGCTACTCGTGAAGGAGCATAAAGATGAGTAAGGAGCCCCTGTCCCTTCAAGCAACTCCCATTCTGGTGTGGAGAGCAGACACTGAGACTTGTCATTTTAATAGAACATGGCACGTAACAGAAAGGTATAAGAAAATCCTGTGGTAGCACAGACAGGCAACCAGCACCATATGGGATCTGGGAGATTTCACAAGGCAGCGCCCAAGTGACTACCAAGGATACATGAGTGGCCAAAGGGGGAGTGAGCATTCCCAGAAAAGGGAACAGAGTGACAAAGGTGCAGGTTTATACCAGAACTGCAAGCCCTTCACAGGTCACGGCACAGGCTTGAAAATCCCTAAATAAAGCCACACTGTTTACCTGGCTTGTTTCCTATGGCTTTGGTCCAAAATAAAAGTCATTTTCATCTTAAAACAAACTTCTCCCCAGGAGTGGTGACATATGCCTATAATTCTAGCAACTCAAGAGGTTAAGACAAGGAGGATCAAGACCAGTATGGACAACTTAGCAGACCCTGCATCAACATAAAAAATAAAAAGGATTGGCGCTATCTCACGGTAGAGCACCCTTGAGTTCACTCTCTAGTACCAACAGAAAGATAAGGAGAAAGAAAGAAAGAGAAAAAGAGGGAGGGAGGGAGAGAGAGAGAGAGAGAGAGAAAGAGAGAGGAAGGAAGGATGGAAGGAAGGAAGGAAGGAAGGAAGGAAGGAAGGAAGGAAGGAAGAAAAAGAAAGAAATAAAGAAAGAGAAATAACTTCTTTCAAATCCAGAGACCCTATCAACTCCACTATAACAATGTCACTCCAGCTAGTGACCCTCTCCCAGGGAGAGGGTGACTGCAAAACCCTCTTGCTTGGGTGCAGGTTTTCCAACAGTAGCATTACTGGCGTTTCCAGATGGCTATTTATTTGTTGACCTGCACACTGTAGGATGTTCAGTATCATTCAGGCTTCTGCCCTCTAGATGCCAGCAGACCCCCTCCAGTTGTGACAACCAAAATATGTCACCAGACATTGCCATGTGTTCCCTGGAGGTAGAATCGTCTCCATTGAGAACCACAGCTTTATGGCCACCTAGAGCCATCTTTTCCTGCCCCCTTGTTCTCAGGGAGTTTGTGGAGCTGTCAACGTTCTCTCATGTCACCATGGATTCCAAGGGTATCTGGAAAACCTCCACTGGTGGTTTCCTAGGAGACCTGCTTTACCTCCAGCCTTCACCTGGGCTGAAGGGTTGGTAGCGATTAGCTTGCTGTCAGGCATGAGAGATGTGTGTTCTGTACTTTGTCTGCCAAAAGGGCTTATAAGGGATGCAGACAAAAAAGTCAGACAAAATATGGGAAAGAGTATTTTCCAGAATTGAGTTTTTTGCAGTCATCCCAAGAGTATTGCGAGGTGTTTGTGTGTCTGGCCTTTGTCAGCAAAGAGAATATACTTGGGCTGAAGTGCTAAGAAGGCAAAGAAGAGGTGGCCCAAGTCCCAGAAGATGAGATTTCTGATGATTAGCTGACAAAATCTCCAACCAACTCTAGGCAAAACAGAGAGGAGTCATGAAGAGATTTACCTCCAAATTGTCCAAAAGTTTACGTGCAAACCTTCATCACCAGCAGTCAGGTCTGGATTACCCATAATCAGGTGTTAAACTACTTCCATATTCTTCTGGAAAATGATCCCAGTTCCCTTAACCCAGGCTTTTGTGGGTGTCTCACTATCACAGCAACACCTGCTCTGGCCTGCAGCCTGCATCCCAGAAGACAGAAGGAAATAGCCTGAAATCTGCAAATACACCTTGTTCTCCTCAATGTCAAGGAGCATGTGAGCCAGTGAGTAACGACTTCTTAGAACAGGAGCTTGCTCTTTTGAGCACTCCTTCCAGTGGGGAGTCAGGGAGAAGTCGGCAGATGGAGAGAGTCAAGGATAGAAATTGGTCCTCTGTGATATCATATGATGATAATGCCACTCCACACCCAGGGAAGAGGATGAGGATCAAAGCATAGGAGAGAAGAGATTCTTCACCATGGAACAGTGGCCCCAAACCCCAGGCATCGAGTAGGTGGTATCCAACAATCACTGTTCTTTCTCCTTGTGATAAAAACATGCCTTGGAGGACAGGAAAAGGATGGACAGATGAAACACCCACCAATCCCTACTCAAAGAATGGAAAATCTAGTCAAGTACAAGAAAGCAGGGGCTGGGGTTTGGCTCAGTGGTAGAGTGCTTGCCTAGCATGTGTGAGGAACTGGGTTCGATTCTCAGCACCGCATATAAATAAATGAAATAAAGGCCCATTAACAACTAAAGAATATTTTTTTTAAAAAAAAAGACAAGAAAGCAAACCTGCCCAGCAACTGAAGAGCACACGGAATTGCACAAAGAAACTGTGTAAGTGACGAGGTGAAGGGAAAAGAAAGGGCACTGGGAATCAGCTCAAGTTCCCTGGAAGGTATTTGCAGGCTGCACTAGAAATTTTCAGGGCTGGACTCAGAATATCAGCCAAACATGGAATTAACAGCTTCTTCAGTCTTTGGTACTGGTGCCAAGGTCAGCTATCCCGGCCACTCCCCTGATGCCTCTAAGACATAGATCTCTCCACCACCCACTCCTCCTGAGCCAAGGTCTCCTTTAAGAAGCTTCATGGATCCCCACCACTAAAGGACTTCCTAGGTAGTAGGGTCTCCTGCAAACCCCACAGGAGGAACAAGGCCAGTGGGCATAGGTGGGAGTCCAGGGAGAGCAGCAGAGGACACTGTCTGAATGGGAGACCTGTGGCAAGTGGATACTGTGGAAAGTGGGCTTTGACCTAGGATGGAAATACTGCTTCCCTGGCCTGGTCTGGATGAACGTTTCCAAAGATAGCCTACGTGCTCACTGGTGCCCAGGCAGCAGGCCATGACCCGAAGGGAGCCTCAGAGACTGGGGAAGTGGAGGAGCCTAGACCAGGATACTTGGATCCATTCGTAGCTCACGTCCTCACCTGCTATAAGACCCCCAACCCCTTCATCTGAAAAATGCAAATTGAGGCCTTGGGCTCCTTGCTCCTGAGTCTCTTCCACAATGATCTTCTGGACAATCTTCCAATGGCCAGCTAACACTCCACCCGGGCTCCTAGGGCAGGGCAGGGCCAGAACAACAGAGCTTTTGTGGCTCAGGCACAAGGTGTTTTCTGCAGGCTATCAGCAATTCTTTCCCAGTGGGTTCTCTGTGGAAAATGCTGGGTTAAAGAACAGGATCATGGATACTGTTTTGCTACGGGACTGTTCAGAACCTCTGATTTGTGCTTCAAAGAAAGAAACTCTAATGGGCATGGGACCTTTAATTTCAAAGTGTTTCAACAGGCTAGTGCTCCGGGTCAGACTTTGAGACAGGCTGCTCTTGAGGAATCCTGCAGTACACACTGTCCCAAGGCACCTTGATGGCAGAAACATTTTCTGGATGTCAGCTGGAATGGGGACCAGAGGAAAAACCCTCTGTCCCCAAGGCCTTCCTACTTCCTCCAAATGAGAGGAGGTAAGAAGAGATGGGTGTTCACATGGCCCAGCCTCCCCCCAGGAGCTGTGAATCCCCTCAGTCCCTCCCCACAGGGCTCAAGGAATAAATGAACAACCAACTGGTGCCCAATCCAGTCTCATTCAGCCGATGGTGGGGACAAACTGTCTTGTGTTAGAGCAGGGAGTGCTCCAGCTGCTCTGTTGACCACAGAGTCCACGTGGGAGAGGTGGAAGGCAGAGAGCCCAGGGAGGTGACCAGAAGGGTAGGTCCAGTGGGAAGAAGGATGTGAAGGAATTCTCAGAGGCCTGGTGTGAGACACAATGCACTTTATTGGTGACAGAACAGATGAGCAGAGGGTGCTGCATGTTATATACATCAGAACCATGGTGACCCTCCCAACCAGAGAGGGAACACCAAGGGCAGCGGAAGGTGGCAGCTGAGGCCACAGCTGGATAATCACAGGCGCAGGCTGGAGCCAGAGAGAGGAGGCTTGGCCAGGGATGTGAAGGAAGAGCAAGAGTGCTCGCCTTCCAGCCCAAGAAGCCGCTCCTTGGAGGCAGGGGCAGGGCACTGGGGGTATCACTGACATTGGGAGGGGAAGAAAAAAACAGGTGGGGAGCGAGACACTGGGCTTGCTGCAGTGCGGGTGCCCGTGAGCACTCTTTATCGGATGTAGCGCTGGGAGGACTGAGAGATTTGGGAGGACTTGATGCTGCTCCCGCGGGTACTGCCTGAGCTGAAACCTCCGCCACTGATGCCACCACGACCTCCAGAGCTGGAGCCAAAGCCACTGCCACTGCTGAAACTGCTGCCGCCACCAAGTCCACTGCCAACACCAAATCCACTGCCGCCGCCGAGTCCGATGCCACTGCCAAGTCCACTGCCACCTCCCAGGCCGAAGCCACTGCCTGCACCACCTCCTACACCAAGGCCACCGCCATAACCGCCTCCATAACCACCTGCTGAGGCCGATGTTGTGCTGCTGCTGTTGACCACAGCTGTCGGGGAGGAGAGGACAGCAGTCAGTGGCCCAGTGCCCACAGCACCGTGTTATAATTAATTAATGAGCCACCAGGCTCAGGGAGATCAGGAGTGATTGGTGTATCTGATGATCACTGTGAGCCATTCTAATGTCATCAGTTATACACTCCAGTAATGTTGTCATTGTGAAGTAGCCAAGGGTTCCTTTTACATATGGTCAACCCTTGATGACCCCCTTGGGTCAACTGTCTGAATTTTTCCCCCAGTAATGGGCTTCTTATTGGATCCCTCTTACTGACCATCTATACCAATTAAAATTGCCCTGAACCCAGAACAATTTCAAAAGCCAATCCACTAGCCCCTCCATTCCCAGAATACTCCTCCAACTTATATAGGAATGTTTTCTTAATTGATCACTACTTTCCTGTATTAGTACAGATATTTGAGAATCAACTCTGATTGTCAGGGTTCCTTTAGCTACTTACAGATGCTGACAGCACTCTGGCACTCTCCAGACATCCTGTTTAAACAAGAAAGCAAGAGAAAGGCAGCTCTGTCACTAAGCTGTCTCCAGCAAGTTCTTAGACCAAGGAGAGGAATAGCAACTAGAACTGAACTCAGAAGCCTGGCAGGTTGGAAAGCTCCATCCACCCTTCAGTGGACCATAACAAGGAGACCTGCACACACTGTCTGCATTCATGCATTGGCTTCCTGTGGACAGAGTGGGCTGGTAAAGGCAAATAGCTCTCTGCAAGATCTAAGGAAGGAGCTTCTTGGGCCCTGCTGTGTCAGGTGGGCTTCTCTCTTTCCATCAGGCCACCATCTCCCTTTACCTGGTCACTTACATGGCCCTCAGCATGTGACTTGGTTCAGGGAGATGGGACTGGAGGCTCACCTGCACTCCTCGCCCTCCAGGAGCTTGCGGTAGGTGGCGATCTCCACGTCCAGGGCCAGCTTGACATTCATCAGCTCCTGGTAGTCCCTCAGCAGCCGAGCCAGGTCATCCTTAGCCTGCTGTAAGGCAGCCTGCAAGTCTTGGAGTTTGGCATTGGCATCCTTGAGAGCCATCTCCCCACGCTGCTCAGCTTCTGCGATGGACGTCTGCAGATTGGCATTCTGGGAAAGGGGAAGTTAAATGAGATGAGCCCAATAAAAGGGTCCAAGGCCTTCTACATCCTAGAATGAATTACCCATTCTAAAGTCGGGGAGCATCACCCCACCCTAGCATCTCCATTTTGTCTCCATCCACAGAGTCACCAATCATCTAGACTAGTTTGCTCTTTGAACTCCTTGGAGGTGGATGCTAGCTAGGATGACCTCCAGAAGTCCATTCCTAGTTAAGAATGGACTTCCTCACCCTCATCACTCACTAGGCAGCCCAGGAGCCAGCATTCAGGATGACCCCACCTGCTTCTTGATGTTCTCGATCTCTGCCCGAAGTCTCTGGATCATCCTGTTGAGCTCCATGATCTCACTCTTGGTGCTTTTCAGGTCATCTCCATGCCTGCCAGCTGTGCTCTGCAGCTCTCCCAACTAGAAAGCAAAAGGGAAGACTTTGCCTGATGTTCTATACCCAACACCCCCTACCAAACCTTGAGATGCTTAGTAAACATTTCTTAAAATGGCATTGAATTGGGTTTCAGCAGGGAAGAGGACAACTGATTTGTTATGGTAGAAAATTCTTCCAGCCTGTAGTCACTGAGCAAGCGAGAATCAATCCCCTGTGGCCTGGCAGAGGACAGTGCAAATATCTCCCCCCACACACACCCAGGGAACAAGACTTCTGCAACTGAACAATCACTGAAGGATATAGAACCAAGAAGGGTGCCCCCAGTAACCTTAGGAACTCACCACCTAGGAGTCCCATAGGCCACAGCCTCCCTGACATCCTCAGTGAGTCCTCTGAGAAATGCCTCACACGCACCTTGGTCTGGTACAGGGCCTCAGCCTCAGCCTTGCTCCTCTGGGCAATGTCCTCATACTGGGCACGGACCTCAGCAATGATGCTGTCCAGGTCCAGGTTGCGGTTGTTGTCCATGGAGAGGATCACAGACGTGTCACTGACATGGCTCTGCATCTGAGACAGCTCCTGCCAACACAAAAGGAAACTATTAACTTTCAGGGTCTCTGCAACAAGAACACAGAGCCCCAGAGAGTCCTGATCAACAGTCCCACTCACTGACTCTTAGTTTTAAAGGTATATCTAGCCCACCCTGCCCCAGCCCTACAGAGAACTCAATGTCTACAGACCATACTGCCAAACCCCTTCCAAAGGGCCTCATCTCTAGGTTCATCGCCAATAGTTTTCAAAATATATACCAAAATGCCACAGTCCCAAATCTGAAAACATCTCCCCCTCCCTCTCTTAGTAGGAAACATTCTCACTGCATCATAGAGGGTCCTCAGGAAGTTGATCTCATCCATCAGGGCATCCATCTTGGCCTGAAGCTCCACCTTGTTCATGTAGGCAGCGTCCACATCCTGAGAGAGACAGGAGCATAAAGGCCTTATTCCTCCAAAGAACAAGCTGCAAACTACAGCGAGAGAACCAGGGGAACCATTGCTTGGGATGGTCCTTGTCCAAGATGGGGCACCACAACCAAGAGGTGATTCCTAGCTCAGAGTTCAATTCTATCAAAAACTAAAGGCCAGTGAACTGACTCTCTCAAGGATCTTTCCAACTAATGTGCATGTGATTTCTGCTTTTTTGCTCCAATGGCCTGAACTTGGAAGCCCCCTGGCAGCAGAGTAAGGAGATCCCCGAAGCCAGCTGGAAATCTGCAGCTACGAGACCCAGAAACCTCACACATACCTTCTTCAAGGTCACAAATTCATTCTCAGCAGCTGTACGTTTATTGATTTCATCCTCATATCTGTGAAAGTAAGAAATAGATGAATTTGGTTATTAATCATCAATACAACTGTTCTGTGAAATCTCTTCCACCCCTCTGTCGCTATCCCAACCTCTTAGATGAACACATCCTCCTATCTCCCTAATTGTTAGGGGGACCAGCCATTCCAATTTCCCAGGCAAACTATCCCCAGGAAACTCCTCAATCCCAAGCAAACCTAAAGAATAGATCTTCCCTGACCTGGCTCATGAGGAAACATTTTGACTGTAATCTCATCCCTCTTGCCCCAAGTTCATTTGTAAAGGACTATGCTTGGAGAAGGGGATTGAGGGGGAAGCCAATGAACCCAACTATCCACCATGAAGGCAAGAAGAGGGAAAGAGGTTAGGTGACACCACAACACAGCAGTCACAAGGAATGCAGACAGGGCCACGACTCTGAGAAGGGTGACCCATGGCATTTTCCCACTCCTGCCCTGTCACTCACTTCTTCTTGAAGTCCTCCACCAGGTCCTGCATGTTCCTCAACTCCGAGTCCAGGCGGCCTCTCTCCCCGAGGATGCTGTCCAGGTAGTTCCGCAGATAGTTGATGTGGTTCTCAAAAAGGGGCTCAAGGTTGTTGGTGCCTGTGATGGAATTGGTGCCCTGCTGCTGGAGCAGCTCCCACTTGGTCTCCAGGACCTTGTTCTGTTGCTCCAGGAACCGCACCTGCAGCACATTGGGAAAGCAACATCAGACAAAACATGCAGCGGAAGAGTGGAGGCCCTTAGTTAGCTCAGGTAGGTCTGGGTGTCTATATCTCCTGGTCCACCAGCACAAAGGCCTAGAAAGCAAGTGAAGAGCTCCAGCTTCTGCTACAGCTGCAGAGAATGTAGTCAGATGGGGGATCAATCCAGGCACTAAATTTGCAGCATGGCTTGGAAAGTTACCAAGAGAGGAGAGATATGCAGGGAAACTGGAAATACCCCTGCCTCAATGAAGAATGAGAAAGATGCTTGGTGTTCCTGGGGACTTCAAAACTCTATCCCAATTTCCCAAAATGCAGCACTCTCTGCAAAAATGTACCCAGCAGCACCATTTCTACATAAGACTACAGACGATGCAGTTCTTCAAAGGCTAGAATCACTGGGAACCAACACTGATTGACATGTCATAGTCAGTACCTCTCTTGAGACTGGAGGGAAGACAGCCCCATGTGAGCTGTCCTGATCTGAAGAAGGTCATGGAACACCTTCCTTTTCCTGAAAAGGTTGAGTAGGGGCACAGAGGAAATCACCAACTTCTCAAAGCCCCTTGGTCCTTAGGGTTCCACTTAAGCCTCATTCATCTCATCTCGGAGGCATCTGTCTCTTTGCAAGGCACAACACATAGGGAAAAGGGCCTCATTAAAAGTCTCAGAGGACAGCTCCTATTTGCAAAGTCCTCAGTTCTGGGTCAAACTCTTCCTCGCAAGTGGCCATGGCTCTTGGTTTGAGCTGCCAGCTCTGTCAGCCTAGGCCTAGGTGAGGCAAAGGGAAGGAGACTGGGGCATAGGGTCACATAAGCAGGATATGGTAGAGTTTGGGTCCAAATAGGGGACCATTGTCTTTCCAACCCCCCCCCACACACACTACACACACTCCTGCTTGACTCTGAGGACAAACTCATCAGCCCTGAATATCTTCCCAGACCCCCTCCCCCAGAATTCTGCCTGAGTCCCTCGTGTCCAGCCTGGCCTGTCCAGGACACACTTAAACACTAATGACTCTAAATATCAAATTCAAAGTCCTTAGCCTAACAATGAGGATCCATCATAGCTTTGTCACCTTGTCAATGAAGGAGGCGAACTTGTTGTTGAGAGTCTTGATCTGCTCACGCTCCTGGGCCTTCACTTGCCCAATCTGGGGGTCAATCTCCACATTGAGGGGCTGCAGGAGGCTCTGGTTAATGGTTACTTCCTGAATTCCTCCAGGGAAGCTTCCAGGGCCAAAGCCACCAGGCCCACCAAAGCCACCAGGCCTACCCAAACCTCCAAGACCACCAAAGCCACCTGCTCCCCCAAGCCCACCTCCCATTCCTCTGCCACCACCAAAGCCACCGCCAAAGCCACCTCCATACCCACTCCCAAAGCCACCTCCATAACCACCTCCAAAGCCACTGACATAAATGCTACGTCCTCCACCAAAGCCACCAGCCCTTGAGCCCCCAGCTGCCACACTGAAGGAGATACTCTTGTTGCCACCTAGGTTGTAGAGGCTGCGACTGCCAAAGCCACCTGCTGCGCCCCGTAACCCAGAGGCCCCACCACCAGCTGCCCTAGAGCGGGTCACACCGCTCATCCTGCTGCTGCCGGTCACCACGGCCGAGCGGCCGGAGAAGACCTGGCTCCCGCTGCTGACGGATTTCTTGCTAGCTTGTCTGCTCATGGCGAGGAGGTTGGTGAACAGAAGAGCGAGAGAGGTAAGCAGGGACACTGAGTCAGAGGAGGGAGAGGGACTGGAGACCTGGGCAGAATAAATCCCTTTATATACATTTGAGGAGGTTGCTGGGCTCCAATGAAGGAGGGATAATTAATCCCAAATATTCATGGGCTGGGTTTGCCCTAAGGCAGTAAGTTTGTTCCAGGCTACCAAACACACCTTGAGAACAAGCTGAAATGGTAAAAGTGCTAAGGTGGCAGGCTTACCTAGCAGGGGGCGGTGCCTGGCGGTGCCCTGTGCTTGGGCATGGCCACCTCCTAGCTTTGTCTGACAGGACCCAGGAGGCACGCTGACCTGCATCAGGGGCTTAGCTCAGGTCTCTCTACCCAGCAACCACCCCTGGGTGCTACCAGATTCAGGTTCAAGCTCTGGAAAAGTGAAGTGGAAGGAGTAGGGAGGTTCTGGGTCCCTGAGTGATGGAGACAGTGAGGCCCACCAAACTCTGGGAAAGTGTCTCCTTAGAAGGGATGATACGATTCACTCCACAGTCAGCACATGGTTACTAAGTGGTCACTCTCGAGCTCAGTGCTAGACTCAAGAACAAAGTAATGACCTCTCTTCCTCCCTTGCTAGAGACAAAGACCAGGATGATCACCAATCTCCCTCTATTCCAGGCTTCAGTTCAGTGGCTTTTGGGCTTATGATTATCTTCTAAGAGAAAATGTGAAGCTCGCCTGAATGCACATTGTTCAGACACTGGCAGAACCCAACATGACAGATATTTGTTTGCTTTGAAAACTTCCTAGAGAAGCTATGGGGCTCCTCTAAGGCTTCCTTTCTTGCTTCCTACATTTTGGCATTCCTCTGGCTTTAGTCCAGGTCCCAGGGAACAGGAAACTCAAAGACCAACTCAACAAAATATTCAACCAATTCTCACAGATCCACTAAGGTGCACCAGGCACCATGCACAGCGCAGGATACCTGGTCAGGAGCCAGATACACAGGGCCCCTGGGGACCATTCTCTGGTAGCAGGCATGCTCCCCTACCAGCCTCAGGAGGCTAGTTCTGGCTAGGCCAGCAGCACTACTGAACAAGTCTGACTCCAAAAGCCTGAGAACTGCCAACCCGGTGTTTTCCAAGGCTTAGGCACTGGCTTGGTTTGTCCAAGAGAAGAGGCAGCCTGCGCAGCTCTGAGCTTGCCAAGTTAGCTGCTTATCTCTTCAGGACAGGTCTTTTTTCGTTGTGTCTCCTGCGTATGAAGCTCTGCCAAGGGTGTGGCCTGTGTGCTCTTGGCAGGAGCAGTCTCAGAACTGGGGGAAAGGAGGAAAAGACAGGGATGTCAGGGTTCATGGGGTAGGGTTGTGGGAAGGGTGACCCAAGTGCATATTTCCCCAGTGGTCTGGTTCTGCCCTTTTGTCCTTCTCTTCCCTGCATGTTACCCTCAGGCTACGCAACATCCCAGCCCCTTTCCTAGGACAAAACCATGAATTTTCCAGAAGTTTCCAGTCTTGGACATGTACTGAATCCTTTGGTTCTTAACACAAGGCTTTGCCAATAATTGATGCTTATAAAGCTTGATTGATGGAATGAATGAATGAAACAAATTATTAATGAATCAATTGATTAATGAAACTCTTAAACTAGATTACAAACAGATACTGGTTAAAAGCTGGTTCAACTGCCATTATATGAGGTGGCCCAAGCTTATTGAGATTATCTCGACATGAGGAATCCAGACAGATTTTTCAGATATGGTGTTCAGATTTGGGAACGTACCCATGCAAAATGAACATCATCTCCTCCACAGCAGGAAGAATATAGAATCACGAATCAGAACCCAATGATCAAGAATCAATCAGAGAATCAAGCCGAAGTTGGGCATCCCTAGGATCTTTTCTCCAACATCTCCAACTTCTTTCCCTGATCTCCCACAACTGCTGCTCAGGTCTTAATGAAATGTGAAATGAGCCCAAGCCCAGAGGTGGCCACACACAGCCCTCCTCCCCACCTTGCTACCTCAGAGGAAACAGAGTTTGAGGGATGAACCAAACCCAGGGCTGAACCAGACTCTCCCCATGACTAACCATGACCAAGGCTGGTCCACTGTACTTTAGCATCATTAAAAAACCATCAAAGGTGATCAATCATCTCCACCTTTCTGGATCTCCATGGAACATAGCTAGATAAAGGAATTCTGACAATAATTCACAAAAATGTATCACACAAATTAGGTCATTTTTTTTTAATTTAAGAGAGTTGAGTAGTGTATAATGCTGCTAAGTGTGTTATTTTATTACGTCACTGCTGAAATTTATTTGCACTATGATGAAGTAATTTGCTACAAAAAATATATATGTATGTGTATTTACATATACTTACACATACTTTTACATATATATACACACACATACACACACACACATACAAACACATATTACATATATGGGGGAGTGGAAACCCTGTCTTTAGGTCAATTAAAAATGAGCTTCCACATGCTTCAGCTTATCCATGAAGTCCAGAGCAGAGGGACTTCAGGAATTCTTAAACCTATGGTGAGTCAGGGGACCTCAGTGTCCCCCTAGGGGAGATCCCAGCCTTTGCCAGAGTCCACTGATTCTGAATCATGCTTGCTTTTTCTTTAAATGGAATAAACTTGAAGAAGAATCTTTGAGAAGCAAGGTCACAACCACCATTGTCAAGAGCTAGTCCCAGGTCTGGGACGTCCCCAGCAGATGGAAAGCGTGACAAGAAGGACATGATCTATACTTATTCTAGGAGTCAAAAAAGCAAAAAAGATATGACCTGGTCTGGGGTGGGGGGGACAAGGAGTAAAAATAAAGACCAGGGAGTACATTGGCAGGACTGGAATGTCAATTATGATCAGAATTATGAGAGAAGGAAGCGAAGGAAGGAGAGGAGGCCATGTGTGAGTGAAGACTCTTGGTGGTTGGGCTGGTCCTCTACACTTGGGGCACCTGATACATATTTTGAGAAAACAGAGTTGGTTTACACTTACCCCCCACCCAAACCTGAATTTGGTTAACTACGAATCCTAAGCACTTTCTGGAGAAGAGTGAGTCACTGGGTTGCAATGTTTGAAATCCAATACTCGCAGGGTGCTGCAGCCAGGAGGCTGCCCATCCACTCCTCCTAGAGACCAGCACCCACCTGGCCTCTCCCACTTGTTAAGATCCTTGTGGAAGCCAATTCATCAAATCCCCTGACTTGTCCAGACCAGCAAGATGCCACCCTGATCTCAGCAAGGTCTTCACGGATGTAGCTTTAGTGCTTTCTGCTCCATCCAGCGGGAGCCTGACTCCTCCATGGGATCAGTGAAATTGGGGTCAGAGGGGCCTCATCTGCCCATCTACTCAGGGGGGACCTATATGTCCCTAGGTCTGAAGTTGCCTTTTAACACACACACACACACACACACACACATTGCATTGTCAGAACTTCTGTTTTCAACGTCCTTTGATAATATCCACTTTTACTATGAATTCAGCAATAGTTGTAAATAAAATTGCATTTTATAATCACATACATTTGGAAATGACAATACCTATATATGAAAAGGCACACTATTCTTCAATCTACTGACATGTAAATGCATTCATGAGGATCCTCAGAACCCTTGCATCAACACAATAACCACCTAACCAGAGCCTTTCAACTTCAGGTCCCAGTCCCCTGCCAATCAGCCTATGTCCCTGCTGGACAGTGCGTATACTCCCTAGAAAGGACTCTGTCCCCAATTGAAATTCCTCACTGGACCATAACCCTCTGCATGTTGTCACCACCTGTCCTCCTTGCCTTTATGTCCATCAGCCTTGGGCCCTGGGCAGACTTCAATGAATGTAAACTGAACTAAGATGCATTTGCTCTTGCTTGGCCTTCACAGTAATGCACACAAACGTCCCTGCTTCTCCATGATGACCCTTACAGTAGCAGAAAATACTCCTGCCTTCCTGGAATGTCCCAGGCTAGATGCACCCACTGTTTCACCTCGTCCTCAGTGTGCATGGTTCCCAGGAGGCTCCCCTGAACCCACTCCCACTTGGGTTCACCTCTTTGTTTTTGATTTTGAGGGAATGGTTGGTTGTATTTGTTTGGTTTGGGGTTTTTATTTTGTTTTTGCAGTCCTGGGATTTGAACTCAGGGGTGTTCTATTACTGAGCTGAACCCCAGCCCTTTTCATTTTTTGAGACAGAGTCTCACTAAGTTGTTCAGGCTGGCCTCAAACTTGCAATCCTCCTGACTAGACCTCCTGAGTAGCGGGGATTACATGGCTGAACCACAGGGCCTTTTAAAATTACAGTGCCTACCTAAGGCATAACACTCAAAAACAGCCAAATGTACACCAAAAACTGGTAGGAAGCCCCTTTCTATCTGTGACCAGGACAGAGTGCTTCTTCCACTGCAAGTTAAGATCCTGTTCCCTTTTCTAACTTTGGGCTCATCTCAATCCTGTCTGGAGCTAAGATAGGGGGCTTTGAAGTCAGGCTGTCCTGGGTTTGAATTCTGGCTCGACTTCTTCCTGACCGTGCCTCATGTTTCTCCAAGCCTAAACTTCCTCCCCTATAAAATGGAATGAATAGCAGATTCATCTTCCCTAGCTCTCGTGAGATTTGAAGTAAATAACATAAGTAAACACTAAGAATGGCACCTATACACAGTTAGCACTCGGAAAATATTAGCTAATATTTTGTGTTTGTTATTTTGTCTCACTTGAACTGTGCTTCTATCCTAATACGAGAAGAGGGCCTCTATTGCTCTGGGGAAATTGCAGGTTAATGCAATGAACTAATTGCTCCTGTGACAACCCAGGAACCCCATTTTGTTAAAATATTTTACTTCATGTCTTTCTTTCACAGATGCAAAGCATCATGCCTGGTCTCTCCTACCTCTTTCTCTTCATGCAATGAATACTTACTGAGCACTGACTGATTGTCAAACACTGATGCAGGAACCAAGAAAACAGTGGACAGACAGAACAGAACCTGCTAGGTCAAGCTCACATGCCAGTAGGGGGCAGACAATAGAGAAATACACACAGGATAGGCAGGCGGTAGAAGATGCTATGAAAGAAATTCAGCAGGAAAGGGATGGGAAGCCTGACCAGGCCCATTTCATAGAGTGCTCTGGGGGAACTAAGCAAATACTGAACACATTAAGAAACAGGCTAGGTAGCCCAAGGGCAAAGGCCGTGAGGCAGGAGCGTGGGGCGTACCAAGGAACTATCAGGGGCTGGTGTGGCTGAAGCCAAGGACGGAGGACAAGTGGTTTATGAAATGAGTTCCGTATGGCTGCAAGACAGATCCCACAGGGCCTCATTAGACCCATCTTTATTTGAGAAGGGGGGTTAAACAAAGGTGAAACATGAGCTTACTTTTTTTTTTTTTTTTTGTACCTGGGATTGAACTCAGGGGCACTTAACTACTGAGTCACATGCCCAGCCCTTTTTTGTATTTTATTCAGAGACAGAGTCTCACTGAGTTGCTTAGCCCCTCACTAAGTTGCTGACTGGCTTTGAACTCGTGATCCTTCTGCCTCAGCCTCCTGAGCCAATGTGATTTCTTTTAAAGGCTCCATCTGGCCAGGCACAGTGGCACATGCCTGTAATCCCAGCAACTCAGTGAGCCCTGTCTCTAAATAAAATATAAAAAAGGGCTGGGGATGTGGCCCTGAGTTCGATCCCTGGTACCAATAAAATAAAATAAAACATCCATCTGGCTGCTGTGTAGAAAGTAGACTTCAGGGGCTAAGGGGGAACTAGGTGAGACCTGTCGGCCTTCCTTCCTTGACTCCAGGTTTTAAATAACTCACTTCCACCTCCTGCTGTAAGAATAAGTGAAGGAGCAACAACCACAAAGCCGTTAAGGAAAAGCTTAGCCTGACAATCGAAATGAGAAAAGGCTTTGCCCTGAATAAGCCTGGATTTATGTGAGATTCCTCTGAATGACAAAAGCCGTCTGCTTATATTTGTGCTGAATCATGTTTATCCTGCATGACTCCTCAAACCAGAGGCTAGTGAATAGCAGCAATCACAGCCTTGTCCTTGCTAGGAGTCACCAAAAGGCCTTGGGAAATTATTCAATAGGTTACTTGACACAAAAGATAAAAGGGGAGGTAGAAAGGTTATTAAGTGATCATTTAACCTGGGAAAGAGGGAGTTAAGAGGAAATTTAAATTTATTTTTCCATGGAATTATTTGCAAAGTATGGATCTCTTTCCATTGAAGAATTTGAGGGAATCCAGTTGGATGTAAAGTGGAGTGTGTGAGCATGGTAGTAAACAGGGTGAGTATGGACACTGCAGATAATCTAAGGAGAACCAAGTGAGTAGTACACACCTGTAATCCCAGCAGCTTGGGAGGCTGAGGCAGGAGGATCACAAGTTCGAGGCCAGCCTCAGCAACTTAGTGAGACCCTTTCTCAAAATTAAAAAGGGGCTGGGGATGCAGCTCAGTTGTTTAGCACCCTAGAGTTCAATCCCCAGAACCAAAAAATCATCATCATCATCATCATCCAAAAAGATTTAGAAATAAGTGTTCAATGAATACCAAAGAGATGAATATTCTTTTGGAGGATAAGAGACAATTCTGCCAAGAGACAAAGGAATACAATAAATGTCTTAGTCCCAGAAACATCCTCATAGTACACAGGAATGAAAAAAGAGGTGGAGCAGGTGCAAGGCTCAGCATTTCCCCTGCATGGAAGGAGAGTGAGGTGCCCTGTGGCAGGCCCCAGACATGAGTCCAAAACATAACATGGGCCTCGAGGCCCCACCCCAAAAGCAGGTAGCCCAGAGTTCCCTTCTCCTCTCCTGCTGAGCTTTATCTCTCAGACATGCCTTGTCTTGCACTTGTCTGGTCTTAGAACACGAGGACCAAGCCCCACACAGATTGGACAATGGGCCAAATCATGGTCTTCCACTGCCCAGATTCGACCTACCTCTCCAGCCTCCTCTCCACCACTCCCGGCCCTTAACCTTGACTGATGCCAAGTTACTTTGGGTTTATATATGTACTTCCCTGAACCACACTCCAAGAGCCTCTACTCTGATATTCTTGCTGCCTAGAGAACCCTGGACCCTGGGCCCTTCCTCCCAACTCCGGGTCTACACCCCTTTCACCCCAGCGACCACTAGAACTTTGACATTCATCTCAGGTGCCACCTCCTCCAGGGAGCCTTCCTTGAATCCCTGGCCAAAGTAAATGCTTCTCCCCTGTGCTTACATCTACCATTGCTCTTAATAGTCTCCTGAAAGCACGGAAAATCCGTATCTCATGTGTTTGCTTCCCAGCGCTTCCCACACTCAGGTGCCATATTCACATAATGCTACGCTTTCCTTAAGGGAGGACCCAGCCGCAGTATGATTTCTATCTCCACAGGTTTTCACAGAGCCAGACACAAAAGAGGTGCTTGCAAACCTTGTCAGGCTGTCCCCATGAGGCTCACAGGCAGAGTCACAGGAGGTGGATAGCCCAGTACCAGAAGGGAAATGCTGCCAGGGAGAAAGGAGCAAGATCAGAATCCACCCAAGGAGGCATCAGGGAGTAGGGCATCGGGTGGAAGTCCTGAAAGACTTCCTGGAAGAAAGGTCTTGCTCTTAGAGAAGATCAGAGTCCTGCTGTCTATTAGGAGAATACTTGCTGCACCTCTAGCACCCAGGTCCTCCCTGTTCTGCTTAAATGTCACCTCCTACCCTCACCCAAGACCAAAAGTAATTCCACCCTCCTCTGGACTGCCAAGGCCTTTGTTTATAACTCCCAGTGGCCTTCATCTGCCTGTCTGCTTCCAATCATTCGCATCTAGTCATGACCATCCGTATTGAAAGCCCCTCAAAAGCAGATATAGCTGTTGATTCTTCGCGGGTCCCTATCACCCAGCACAGACCAGGCACTCAGTGAATATTATTCATTCATTTAATCAACATCCGTTAAACAGCTACTCTAAGGCAAGTACAGTGGCGCTGGAATATCAAGATGAATAGCGCCATGGCCTCTGCCCTTACAGAATCCATAGGCAGGTGGTTTGTTTTGTAAGTGAATGAACAGGTGGGTCAATAATAGAGATGGGTCACTGGCAACTGAAAATCAAAACCCTTTCTCCAGAAAACCTCTTCCTAGCTTATCTAGCATCTCAACATCCTTCTCCTTCCATTTTTGAGAAGCAAATCTGTAACACTTAAAAAGAAAAAAAAATGCATAACAACTGTCTTGCCTTGACCTAAGCCAACCAGGAAACCATGGGAAGCAATGGCAATGCGCCCTGGTCCAGAGACTCCCACCACCGGGACTCTTCATGGCCACACTTTACACTCCAGCCTTCTCTCCACAGGATAAAGGGACAACTGTTCAATTTGGCAAAAAAAAAAAAAAAAAACAGGAACTGATGCTAAAATGGCTTCTTCCCCTCAGCCTGGTCTTTCCCTTTGTCCATGGACTGGCCCACTACCATATCCTTAGAAGACACAAAAGGGCACAGGTCCCTCGTTTGCTTCCCTACATAGCTGGTGCACTCAACCCCGACATCCATCCAAGTCATGATAGTAGCCGTGCCTTACTCTGAGGTCCTCTCATCTTAGAACCCAAAGTCTCGATCCCAATAATGAACTAACCCAAAATCCTACAGTGAGACATCACTAAATAAATCCCCCTTTGCTATGTTCTTCTGATTTGACCAGCAGCAAGGGAGGGAGATTTCAGAAGTGTTAGCAAGAATCTTCTAGAACTGAGAGGACTTAACTCGGCACAGAGGGTCTTGGTGATGGGGAGACCTGTGCAGGTGTAATAGTTGCTTAGAAGCCAGAGGGACCTAGGCCACATAGAAGGTGGGGCTATAGCCAGGGCCCAAAGCCAAGACCCTGGGGAGTGCAGGTCTGGGAGGAAGAACCGAATATAATGAATGAAAGATGCACCAACCCACAGCTGGGCCCTTTAGTTGGGAAAAGTAATTTCAGTATAGCCAGAGGGAAAGATTTCAAAGGCGAGGGAGCCATGGGGCTTCCAAAAAGCAGGTGGTGCACCCTATGTCTCCCCAGAACACAAAGAACTAGCCAGAATCCAGTTCAAAGGATCTGAGAGAAGGGGTACCCCTATGATCTCAGCAATGCATTTCCCCAAAAAACTCCAATAATCCCCTCAACTGACCAACCAGCTCCAAACCCGTGGGTACTATCGGGGATCCACTCCCCTGGACCCCTCAGGAAATAGAGGCCAATGTGACTGTTTTTCCTCTTTCATGTCCAGCAGAGGTCTAAGACACCTGTCACAGAGCCCCAGGGCCTGGCCACTTCCACACTCCCCTTGCTCAGGAGGCAGGAGACTTGTGGCCCATCACAGCCTCCAGCAGGTGACCTTGGGAAGCCCCATCCCTGCCTCCAGGCCTGAACTCTCCTCTCCACCCCAGAAACTCAAAAAGGAGCTAATGAGGCATTTTCCCAGGGAAGGGGCGCAGTGGGGACCCGGTCAAAGCTGCCGGACTGGCTGCAAGGGCTGCAAACACTTCCTGTTCTGACACATGGGGCAGTGAGCTGGGGAGACAATGGAGAGATTAGGGCTGGGCTCTTGAAGGATGGAGCCATCTGGCCGACGGAGGGAGCGGTTCCTCTTGGTTTCTCTTGGCAAACAGCCCCTGCCCAAGCTCCTCAGATTAACCCTTGGCTGCTTTTGGCTGCTCAGCACCTGATTTCCTAGGAGACCCCATAGGCAGGCACTGGCCTGGGCAATTCATGCGCCCTCTCATCTGCATAGTTGGGCCCCCAAGAGCACTGCACTGGAGGGATTGGAGTCAGCATGAACTCCCCGTAGACAAAAAGGGAAGCACCAACTGGTGACCAAGAAAGCATAGCCTGCGCCTGCAGCAGGAAGGATTTAGGTCAGACTGCACTTGGAGGAACTGCAGTCCTCTGGAAAAGGGGAGATTGTGCAGCTCCAGGAAGCTGGAATTAGTCCAGGACAGAAACAGGGTGTTCTCAAGAGCTGCACCCAAATCCTCCCCCTAACTGTCCTCTCCCCACCTCAGGATTGCAACAGCCAGAATCTCCAGGGCTGCCCCAACCAGGAAGATGCCTCCTCTACCGCTCCAGAAGAGCTGCCTCAACTCCATGTTCCATGTTCTCCCACAGCAACCCCAGAGTGACCCAAGCTCCTGGGGAGGCCGGGAAGAGAGGAAAGCGTTAAAGCTCTGGGAGAACAGCAGGCTTGTACTCCCCCATCCAACCACAGTGATCTCGTGGGTTCTTAGAACAGTTCCTGAAAGCCCTGTTGTTCCAGGGCTTTGAGCTCCATGCATGGAGTTTTGTAAAAATAGAGAGGCCTTGCTAGCCCTGAGTGTAGGTTCCCTTCCTAAGCTCCACATCCTCTGTTCTGCATTCAGCAAAGCCACCGCCCCGGCGCCTCTCCTCACACCTGCAAGAGGCCCCACACCTCCAGACCTAGACTCCTTCCCTCCAGGCTCACTCCAGACTCAGAATTGAGAAGGTGCTGCCTTGGGCCACCCTCTGATGGGCCTCCTCTCTATAATTGTTGGTTATCTCTTGAATCTGCACATCTGCCCACAGGCTCCAGACACTGCACTTCTGACCTCGGTAATCTGTGCAACTTACAAATAGAGACCTGAAAAACTAGTGGATGACTTTGATCCATATAAACAGACCCTTCAGACCCCCCAGTGTCCACTTTCACCCAGTTAATAGATGTTCAAGATTCCAGAGACTGCTCCCCAGGGAACAAACACAATGGCTCAGACTGAATGACAAAAGCATTTTATTGAAGATTCACCTGCAGATAGTTAAGAATGAGAAGAGTTGAATGGGACCCGAGCAGTTCTTGTCTTAACCTTGCAGAGCCCGTTGCTACCCGGTGATGGAGAGTGAGTTTGGTTCTCTTGTGGCTGGATATCCAGAGTCGAGTGGGCAACAGTGTTGAGCTGGGAAGAAATGTGTGGCCCTGACAATTCTGGAGAGGGAGCTCCTGGTCATTTTCTCCTCTGTCCATGGGAGGTGAAAGCTGAGACCCCCTCCACTGGAGGTGAGTCACCAGGCCCAAGTCAAAAAGAAGCTACCGAACTCCAAGAGGGCAGAGTCCACATTCCAGACAAGATGGTCCTGGAGCAGAGATCCCAGAGGAGAGTCGAGGGGACAGCATCAGGGTGAACACCAGAAAGGGAAGGTGGAGATGAAGTAAAGGAAGCACAGGGACCGCAGGCCTGGGCCAGGTGGCATTTGGTTGCCAGCAAGGACCTTGTCTCCTCTTATCGGGGTTTCTTGCCCAGGGTGGTGGTAGAGATGATCTTGCTGCCGGAACTACCGCAGACACCGCCGCCAAACCCAAAGCCACCTCCAGAGCAGGAGCCAAAACCACTCCCCAGGCTAATTCCAGAGCAGCTTCCGCCGAATCCTCCACTGATGCCTCCAATACTGGAGCTACCACCGACCACCGCTGCGAGAAAGACAAGGGACACAGTTGTTCCCACAGTGCCCAGAGCCCTCCACCCAGATCTGGGTGAACAAATAACAAGAAGGGGCAGGAGGTACTTACAGATGCTCACGGCACTCTGGCACTCTCCAGACATCCTGTTGGAGGGAAAGAGCCGTGAGTCTCAGCGAGCCCAGAACCACAATTTGTTCAATAAGCAGGTCTCATGCACTGTCCTTAAAGAACAAGATTCTAAAGGCCAAGTGTGAACCTATTATCTACACCATCCTGGTTCTTTTTTTTTTTTTAATACTTTTTTAGATGTTGATGGACCTTTATTTTATTCATTTATTTATTTGTGATGCTGAGAATCGAACCCAGGGCCTCACACACGCTAGGCAAGTGCTCTGCCACTGAGCCATAACTGCAGCCCCTCCATCCTGGTTCTTAATGCACCAGCACAGCATTGAAGCAAGCAGCCCTGCAGAGGCCCCAACTCACAGTCCAGGGCCTCTCTGTCCCTCACGTCACCACCCTGCCTTCCTGCTTCACCTGCACTCCTCGCCCTCCAGCAGCTTGCGGTAGGTGGCAATCTCAATATCCAGGGCCAGCTTCACGCTCAGGAGCTCCTGGTACTCGCGCAGCATCCGGGCCAGCTCCTCCTTGGCCTTCTGCAGGGCAGCCTCCAGCTCTGTGCGCTTGGTGTGGGCATCTTTGAGCGCCAGCTCCCCACGCTGCTCTGCGTCCGCCACAGACGCCTGCAGAGTTTGGCACTGTGGACAAAGACGTTGGACAGGCAGCATCAGTGCCCTGTTTTCAAGATCTTTATACCTGGCCCTTCTCTTGGGCCAGTTTTCCTTGGGTTAGGATGTCAGGATTCCAATTGTCCCTCTTCCCATCTTGCCTCACCCTTAAAAATTTCATTCATTCCAGCGAGGGCCCACCACTGCCCCCATCAGACTGATAAGATAGACAGAAAAAAAAAAGTGAAGAGCCAGGAAACCTGTGTACTGGGGCAGCATCTCATGTCAACTAGGATATTGCTCAGAAGATCCAGGTGTGGCTTCTATAATGAGCTAGAAATGCCATGTAGATAGGCTCAGGGTCTTCTGACCTCATGCTTTACCTGCTTATCCACCCCAGGGCATCTACCTTGCACTTCAGCTAGGAGAAGGTGACACCCACCTGCTTCTTGATGTTCTCAATCTCTGCCCGCAGCCTCTGGATCATCCTGTTGAGCTCTGAGATCTCGTTCTTGGTGTTTTTCAGGTTGTCACCATGTTGATCAACTGAGTTCTGGAGCTGCTGGACCTAATACCCGAGGATACACAGGGAATCATAGGTCAAGAGTATTTGGGTAGGGTCCAGTGAGAGTAGCCACAGGTGACAGGGATAGCCCAAAATCTCAAGTGTTCCCAAGCAGAACAGGATCAATGATGCCTGGCAGAATCTACCCATCTCTGGATGCTCTTGGGATCAAGTGGATGAGCACCTGACATTAAGAGCAGAGTCCTAAAGTCACCCCCATCTCCTGAGACATCCTACCACCCACCTTGATCTGGTACAGGGCCTCGGCCTCAGCCTTGCTCCTCTGGGCAATCTCCTCATACTGGGCGCGGACCTCGGCAATGATGCTGTCCAGGTCCAGGTTGCGGTTGTTGTCCATGGAGAGGACCACAGAAGTGTCACTGACATGGCTCTGGATCTGGGACAGCTCCTGCAAAGCAAATGTCTCCAGTCAGCACCCCAGGAGTTCTCCTCCTGAGCTCTGAGGCAAGCCTCTGGGTTGCAGGTTCAAATGCAAGTGGGATTGGCATTCCCAATGTGTAGGGAGTGGAAAGAAGATACATTTTTAAGTAGAAATCAAATATTTGGTGACATCTCAGGAGAGGAAAAGCAATGCTTCTAATCTTTACTGCTCACTGGGAACTACGGCACTCCCCGTCCAAAGCAACAGGTGTTCCATGTGTTAGATGGAAGGGAATGGAATGGATTCATTTCACCAGAAAAATGGTAGGCAGTAATAAATTCCATCCCACACAAACTTCAGCTAAAATCACTTCTTCTAAGACAACATCTGGTTTTGAGAAGCTCTCACTTGAATCCTTCACTTGGTTCCAACCCTTTCATCCATGACCCTGCTGAGAAGCCTCTGCCCTGAAGGAAGAGAACCAGAGTCTCTTCTAAGCACTGAATCCCAACCAGCAGCCTCAGAGATGGTGGAGGAGCCCTCTCCGTGAATGGAGAGAGAAAGGAGTCCTCACCGCATCGTAGAGGACCCTCAGGAAGTTGATCTCATCATTCAGGCCGTCCACCTTGGCCTCCAGCTCCACCTTGGTCATGTAGGCAGCATCCACATCCTGCAGGGGAAACAGGAGGAGAGAGGAGGAGCAGGAATTATCATGGGGACAAGGTATTAATAAACACCTGCAAGTGTTTTCAGTTGCATTTAGGAAAATCTACACAATGCCAGGTGAGGTGGCCAGGGACAAATTATTCACTAGATTCTGTCCCTAAAGCTACCTGAAGACATGGAACTTAATTGTCTACACAGGCTTTCCTCCCAAGCTTCATTCCTGGAAACTTGGTTCCCTTATCTGCTTCCTTCAGCTGCACAGATGTAGACAGTACCAAGTGAGGTGGAGATGAGCAGAGATGGGCCATGGGTTCATGGCCAGCTGAGGACCGTCACCAATGGGGAGGGGTTCCCTAAAAGCACTTCCCCACCATCTTTCATGCCCCACCTTCTTGAGGACCACGAAGTCATTTTCTGCCGTTGTGCGTTTGTTGATCTCATCTTCATACCTAGGGGTGGGGACAGGAAGGAAAAGACAAAAGCCCACAGTGAGCAAGTGTCTCTGCTGCTTGTTTGCAAACATCTGTCTGGAAATATCCAGGTAATTAGCTGCATTTCCCATGTGCACAAAATAGCCACTCAATGTACATTTATTGAGTAACAGTCTAGGCCCTGGTGTGTTCAGAGACATAAAAACCAAATTTTACAAAGACGATTTTCAAGAGTTAACATGTGAGGTGAAACATCTGCAAGAAACTAATCAATGCTGTTTCCATGGAAGGAACTGTCCTTTGGGCCATGTTGGCAGATTAAATTCTCAAGAATGTTGCCAACACTTCAGTTCCTCTATTTTGGATGTGAGGGAATTGAGAGAGAGGGTGTGGGTCTTCATTTTATGTCTAGTGCTATGCTACATATATTTTCTCTCAATTAATTTCATTGAATTCTTATAACCCATAAAGTAGGAATAGAATCTCCATTTTAAAAAGTAAAGGATATCATCCCCATTGAGGCTTAAGAAAACTGAAGCTCAGAGAAGTTAAGCAACTTATCCAAAGTCACATAGCTAGTTAAGTGAGGGGGTAGTATTCAAGTCAGCTCCCCTGTCTCTACAATCTCTTTGCTTCTGACTGTGGGGCAACTTGAAGTAACTAGACCTCACCCTATGAAAATGTAATCATGTGGATACAGGGACACTGTCTAAAGGACCTTCCTGGCCCGTTGGGATCTCTTCAGATCCTGAGGTTCTAAACCACTGGAGAGGAGTCCAAGGAGCCTGGGCCATGGCCAGGCAGATGCGTCAGATGGTCCCTTCCTTCCTCCCCACATACTTGGTCTTGAAGTCCTCCACACTGTCCTGCATGACCTTCAGCTCCGACTGCAGGCGCCCTTTGTCATTGACCAAGGTATCCAGCTGCTTCCTGAGGGCATTGATGTACGTCTCAAAGAAGGGATCGAGGTTTTTGCTGGATGTGGTGGTCGTCTGCTGCTGCAGGAGGTTCCATTTGGTCACCAGGACCTTATTCTGTTGTTCTAAGAACCGCACCTGTTTGAAGAGGGCACCAGACCACTGATGAGGTAGAAGGATCGAACCTTTGACTAAGGAGGCCAACCAAGGCCAACGCCAACCCAGTCAATCTAAGGCAACCACATAGCTCAAGAGTCACCCAAGTAGAGCTACCACATTGCAACTCCAGGGCTCATTCACTAGGGTCAACATGGTATCCCTGCTGCCCAGGGCTGTGGAGAACAGAGTATGTATGGCCAGAGCAGCAGGGCCAGCTTCCTAAGCACCGGCACTGAAAGGCCCCAGATGACCCACCAGAGAAGCAGGGAGCTTCTATGAAATAATTTAAAAAATGAGGGGATACAACCGTGATCTAAGGCTCTTGCATTCAAGTGACCCTGACCCAAGGCAAAGAGTTCACTAAATACTTTTAAAATAAGCCTTCTTACCAATAGATCTGTGTGTCCCCATGAACAACCTGTGTGTGACAGTATGGCTATCTGTGAGCAACATCCTACTCCTGTTCTGAATCTCAGCTGGACTCCATCCTGCCAGGGACATCCCTGGACTTTCCTCTCTAGGAAAAGATGTAGCCTGATAGGCCAAAGAAGCAGCTGAGTGTGACCTCTCCACCTATGGGCTTCAGAATAAAAGGAAAACAGGTAAAGAAGATTGATCACCACCTGGGCAGAAAAGGGGGAGATGAGACGGAGAAGCCCCCAAAGAACTCTTATTCTTGCTTTCATGTCTCTGTGTCCTAGAGTCACAAGGAAGCCTCCTTAAGTTACCGCGGGTTTATTCAAACTAGCAAGAGAAGTAAATGCACGCATTCAGCCTGCACCAGGAAGATTCGTTCTTGCCCAAACATCTAAGAGGCCTAAGACTTTGATACGCCATGACCCAGGACAGCCGAGACCAAGGTGTTTACACTTGTCTACCTGGTCATCAATCTCAGGTGACTCAGCTCTCTGAGATGACCCGATCACCATAACCTACCATACTAGGCTGGGATTGAGCTTTAAGGACTTGGCTCTCCAAATGCTCATGAAGAGGAAGTTGGGCAACAAAAAGAAAAGAGAGACCCAGCTCCTCTTCAAACAGACAGTCGAGCCTACAGTGAGAAGAAACGAGATAACCTCCCAAGATCCTGCTGTGGCCTAGAATCTTCCATGGAAGTCAGCAAGTTGTTATGTGCAGAACCAGCTTGGTTTTCTTCAGCTCCCAGAACAGGAGTGCCAGTCGTTAAACTACTGAAATTAACTGTTTTTTTTTCCAAAACCAAAACCTGACAGAAAAGCTAGGAAATAATGAGCCCACTTGATAGCTAGTGTGACTAGAATCAGAAAAGCCAAGTGATTTGCCTCGTAGCACACAGCTCGTCTGCCCTCTCATACCACAGACTCAAAGTACCATCTGTGTCCCCTTCATCGCTGAAAACTGAGGCCCAGAAAAACTCAGTTGCTATCCCTTTGCCTACAAGGAGCTCCAATTCGGGGTTCCTTCCACTCACTGCCTCTCTCTGTCCAGGACACCAGTCACGCACCTTGTCGATGAAGGAAGCGAACTTGTTGTTGAGGGTCTTGATCTGCTCGCGCTCCTCAGTGCGCACTTTCTGGATCTCGGGATCTATCTCCACGTGGAGTGGGGTCAGCAAGCTCTGGTTGATGGTGACCTCCTGAATCCCCCCAGCAGGGCAGGCAGCGAGGCCAGAACCACCCCAACCAAATCCACTTCCAAAGCCACCAGCACCAAAGCCACCAGCACCAAAGCCACCAGCACCAAAGCCACCAGCACCAAAGCCCCCGGCACCTTGGCGAGACCCGGCCACACTGAGAGAGATGCTTTTGTGGCCGCCAAGGTTGTAGAGGCTCCTGCTGCCGAAGCCCCCAGAGGAGCAGCGGCCTGCACCTCCAGACACGGAGCCAGAGCTGAAGGCAACTCTCTTGCCCCCACCAACAATGGCTGAGCCACAGCTGAAGCCCCGGGACCCGCCCCGGACACACTGCTGTTTGGCGATCATGGCTGAGGAAGCAGGACAAGCTTGGAGCTATGAGACAGAGGAGAGAGGGGCCAGGCCGTGTGTGCTGCAGTCCTCAGCCTCCGTCTCTTATATGGGCTGGAGCAGCAGGGCTTGGTTGCAGGGGCATAAAGGGAAAAATCCAAAACATCTCTGGGCGTGGCCTTTGGCACAGGCCCATCCTCTCACACCTGCTCAGCATGTCACTAAACACACCTACAAAAGTCATTCGGAGGGCACAGGTCCTTGGATCCCATCCCATTCCCCTCTAAGAGAACCTGAACTGGGCCCTAAGGCCTGCTGGATCAAGGCCTTGCCCAGGCCCAGCCCTGCAGCCTCCCCCAACCGACCGGCCTTCCATCTCCCAGCACCACAGAGGCTTAGTGCTCCAGGCCAGGCATCCTGTCCCACCCCAGGAGCCTGGGCTCAAGTGCACAGCCTGCCGCCCACCAGTTCAGCACTCCTTGAGCAAGCCACCCTCTGAGGCTCAGGTGCTTAGCCTAAAAGTTGGAAATAATGCAAATATTTGAGCTTCGTCACTCTTCAGAGCAGATGAGATCGTGGTGAACCAAGTGCTTCGGAAGCTGTGAGGAGCTGAACAGACACTTGTCACCATTGTCATTTTTATTCTTCCACATGTGTCTGGCCCCATGTCACATTCAAAAGAAAAAGCCTTCCCTGGCGCCCTTCAGATCCAAGCAAAGCCAGGTACCGAGTGGAGAGAGGGAAAGGTAGACCTGGGGCCCTCCCCCTCCAGCCCTGGGGACCCCTGTGCTTCTGTGGTGGGAGCAGGGTGGCACTCCAGTGCCCTGGACAGTGTGCACCTGCTGCTCCCTTTGCTGGCCACTCTAAGCTTTGCTGGGCTCTACCAGAACAGGGCACATTCTGGAATGATCCCAGTGTTCAGGACAGGAATTCATAACATTTTTTGGTGCTAGGAACCTTCTGCAGAACACCATTCTGCAGAAACCCACCTGTTCATGTGTAAAATTCTAGCTTCAAACCCTTATATTCTACAACGGATCTGTGTTCAGATGCCACCCGTTGCCACTAATTAGTTCTGCAGCGTCAGGCAGGTCACTTATCCCCTAAACACATCCAACTCATCTTCTCATCTATCGAACAGGACACCTGCCTCACAGGTAATGAGATAATTTGCCCCCAGTGCCAGCCCCTAGGTTAGCAGACGCTCATTCTCTTCCTGACCAGGCTTTGTCATTAACGCTCATGAGAAAAAGTTAGATGCACGTGAGTTCCCCCTCTGCTCCTCAGCCCCTCGTGGGGGAAATGACCCCAAATCTGAGGAGCAGCAGTGACCCATGTCTACGTGAGTCCACAGGCTGGAGCTGGCCCTGGCCTAATGGCAGCAGGAGTGAAGACTCCCTCGTCGACACAGGGAGGGCAGAGCCCTGAGGTGGGAGAAGGTGGTCAGAAACTCCCAGGGCTGCAGGGAAGGCCAGGCTGCCCAGGGTTCAGCCATCTCTTCTCTCCCTCCTCCCTACCCCAGTCCCTCTCCCCTTGCCCAGCCACTGTCCAGGAGGCCTCTAAGCAAATGGAACCGGCAGAGGTGCTGGGGCTGTGAGTCCTGGAGGCCCAGGCCCCGCGCAACCATCTACAAGGGAAGGCTGGAACAGTGGCCAGTCCACTGGCAGCAGGGTACCTTCTAGACAGGCCTGTCTCCTACAAGGGAAGAGACTGGACATTCGCTCTTTCTTTCAACCAGTATTTATTGAGCACCAAGTTTGTGCCAGGCGTGATGCAGGATGCTTCACATACACTGGACAAGTAGTCTCCTTGGAGGCTCTCTGCAGCTGGCCTCGCTGGCTCTGTTACACTCGATGACTTGGACACTCAGAGAGGCCAAAGAGCTCCCAGATTTGCACAGCATGTGGTAGAGCCGTGACTTGAACCCACATCAGACTGGTCTCAAAGACTCCGGGCTCCAGGCCTCTCTGCCTGATATGAAGTGAGTATGTCCATTTTGTGCATTTTGTGAACCAGCCAGTCCAGAAGCGAGCACCCGAGCAAACCTGACTGAGCCTGCTACTCAGGAGCAAAAGGGCTGGAGGGCACTGGCCTCCCAGTGAGGATCCCCTGGAGATGTCCACCCGTCTCCCCTGGGAGCAGGGAGTTCTGCTCCCTGGGAGTCCCCCATCAGGGAACTGAGTCTAATTAACTGGTCCCTGCCCCCAAGGGGAGGTGGGCTGTCCCCCACGTGTGGGCCTGGAGCCCCGTGCCCACCACCTCGTCTCCATCTCTATGCCTCCACCAACCGCTCTACTCTCTGCTGCCCCCAAGGGTTTGATGGAGACTTTCATGAACTTGGTGGATGTTTGCATCACCAGACATGAAGCCCCCAGTGGCTCATGTCCCCTGGGTCTTGTAGCCCTCTAACACTAGGGGGAGAAGATGCAGGCACAGCAAGCCTAGGGCTGCATCCAGAGCCCCAAACAAAAACCAAACAAGACTGGAGGACACTTCCAGGGGAACCAGATGTAAAGTGATGGATGTTATTTTGTGCCTGTGGGGCCGCAAACTGCAAACTCCACTGAGGACTTTCTGGGGGTAACTGGAAGCATATGCCATCCCTAGGACAAAAAGTAGGATAACTTTTTTATCTTAAAAATGGTGCTTTTCAAGTAGAAGGGACTTCCTTAGAACTGCCATTATTTGTGAACACTAGGTGCTCATTCCTCACAACAACCCTAGTAATGTGGTGTTGCTATGCCCAGTTTAGAGCTCCAGCCACTGAAGCTCAGAGAGGCTATGTAACTTGTCGAAATCACACAGTCCCATTCATTCGTCTGACTTCAGAGCTTGTGATCTTCACATCTAGACTGCAGTGTTTTACATGGTGACCCTGCCTTACAGGTCCACCATTACAGAATAGGATCTTGCCAATAGGTTATGTGTTCCAGGGACGTGGTTCAGCTCCTTTCTGTCCTTACTCTTGTCACATGATTGGTTGCTTGGTTTATGTGGCCCAGTTCTTAGGGGTACTTGACAACACTGTCCTGAGGGGCTAACCCTGTGTCCTCCAATTAATTAAATCTAAATTTATCATAAACCCAAATCAATCAGAAAGTCCTAGTGTAGCGTCATACCTGTGGCCTTTTATTAAATCAGAATTGCCAGAAGTTCACAAAATCCTTGAACTGTAGCATAAGAAACTAAAGGTAGACATAAAGAAGACCTTTTCAACCAAAAGAGCATTTCACCCTATGGTAAGAGAAGAAGAGAGAAGAGTTTCTCCTTCAGGGACTGCTGTCTCCTTCCCATCTAGCTGGAGTTGGCCAATGGAGTGAGGTTCTCCCTGGCAGTGACAGCTGAGAGCTGGGCCCCCTCCCCACTCCCCAGTCCCCCACACAGCTTTTACTGGTGCCCTCGGTGACCCTCCTTCCTCTGGCAGCTCTTCCTGATCTTGACATGGGGCGGGAGCAGGGCGGGAGGGTGTGCCCGCCTAGGGCTTTCGGGGTGAGCCCTGGGATTACGGATCCTGAGGCCCTCTGTCACTGTTGCCCCAAACCCGGTGCACCGTGTGAGAAAGTGCTCCCGCCCTCGCTGGCCAGGTCCGTGCCGTGCCCCGCTCTGCCACCCAGCCTTGACGTTCTGAGTCACTCTCGGGGAGCAGCAGCCAACAAGGGGATCAGAGATTCTGCAGAGAAGGGCCGTCAGCATTTCAGGAAGAGGCCGCGAGGGCAAGAAGAGGGCAGGGACTTAGAACAGGGGAGGGGTCTGGCCCAGGGCCCTCTTCCCCAGGGCTGCAGAGCTGCCCACTTGGTCTCTTCCCTGGGCATGTGCCAGCAAGGGCTCCCCAACTTCTGGCAGAGAAATTACTCTTGCAACAAAGTAACACAGGGAAAGCAGAGGTTAGAGGAGGGACCCAAGCTCCCTGCAGCCTGCTATCCTCCGGGCCCCCTAGAGCACCCCTGGGGTCCCCAGGTCCCAGGAACTCTGTATGAAAACCTCAGCAAGGATTTCTGAGTAATATGATGTGGATCGGAGCTCCTGGGTGGCAATGTAACGGCTGAATTTTATTTAACTTAATGTTTCATTAAAACTGACCATTGTTCTATTTCTAAACCCTAATTTTAAATTCAATAAAGTTTTTTTTTCACTTTGGTATTGGTTTATGGTGGCTTTTAGACAGGCCCTTCCCTCTCTCAGCCCATCTTCTCACCTACGAGATGACACGTTTAGACAAGATTATATTTAGCACTTTCTCTAGCTCCAGTACCTCCTGCTTCTCCGTTTCCTTTTCTGAACAAGTAGCATCAACCAGTGGTTAACGGCTTGGACTATGCAACCAGATTGCTTGGATTCCACACCCAGCTCTGCTACTTACTAGCTGTGTGATCCTCAACAAATCACTTAACCACTCTGTGCCTTTTCTTTCTCATCTGCCAATGGGGATGATAACAGTGCGTCTATCAGAGGTTATTGGGAAGATTGAGTCTGTTTGAGGCTTAGCAGCACCCAGTAGGCACTCAGAAAACTTTAGCTCTTATCACTAAAGCGTGCACATCAGAGCGGTCTGCACCCCTGAGAAGAGATGGGTCATCCTGCGAGTGTGGCTGACTCCCAAACTCAGGAGCACCCGGGTGAGGGAAGCAGACTCTTCCACTGCTCGCCCTTGTGTTCTAAGCCATGCTGAGGGTTCCGGCCAGAACCCCTCTGCTGGCACCCCTTGCCCGGCAGAAACTTGTACCAGCTCCCCAGACTCCTCTGAGGAGGGCCCCATGTCCAAGATCCAGCGACAGCCAGGCGCTCTCCAGGCAGGCGGGAGGGCCCAGCGCAGCCTGCACACGGGACAGGAAGGAGCTGGTGGCAGCACTGGGGCCCGGAGGCCAGGCTGAGCAGGCAGCCTGCGGGAACTGCAGGAGCATAGATGGAAGAGGGGGTCCCGCTGGGGCAGAGAGCTCTGGAGCTGAAGGGGGTGGGAGGAGTCTGGTGAGAGGCAGAGGCAGGGGCAGAACGGAGGTGGCTTCAGGGGAGGAAGGACTGAAGGCTGGAAATGGCACCCCCAGGGCCTCGGACCCACCCCCAACAGCTGTCTTCACATTAGACCAGCTCAGTGGCAGTGGGCTTGAGGGTTCATTCTGATGATCATTGAGCCTCAATTGCCTCATCTGTAAAATAGGGGATCACATACCCCCCCATCAAATTCTGAGGTGAAATAATGTATTTGTAAACCATAAAATTCAATTGAACGTGCATTGGCACGGATGACTGAATAAGGGGGCTGAGAGAGAAACCATCTCACTCCAAGAAGGTGGGAATCCAGAAGTCAAGGAGAAGGGAAGTATGCTTAACTCATGTTTTCCTCACAATCCTGATTTTACAAAGGAGGCAACTAAGACTCAGAGTGGTTGATCGACTTGCCCAATGTTGCATAGCTAGTAAGTGGCAGAACTGGAATTTAACCTGAGTCTGCCTAGTTCTGAAGCCCAGGATCTCTGCACTGAACAAATCATGCTGCCTGCCCCTCAGAGAAGTGAAGGGCTGAATGAGCACCAGGGGGCATGCTGAGTGACAGGCAGCCGCCCAGCAGCTGGGTCAGGCCTTCAGCAACTTCCATCCTCCCTCAGAGCCTCAGGGTCCTCCCACAGCTACACACAGGCCCTGGGGGGAGCAGCAGCATAGAGCAAATACACTTTGGCCCTCAAGGTGACCGGGACATAGTGAGTGTGTGGTGGTCAACCATCCGGTGCTTATTGACATGACTCACTTCCCAGGCAGGACAGACTGCAGCCACAACCGCTGACTGGAGTTGAAGTTTATTGAGACATATCACAGGCACAGACCGGGTACGCGGTGGAGGAGGGGGTGGGTGACTGGGGAGGTTGGAGGATTTGGGGGAATCACTCTTCACTTCCCCCTTCCTCCCCCGCCGGCCCTGGATTCCCAGCAGAAAGGCAGAGGTGGTGAGCAAGACAGAGGTGGCCTGGGACACCCAGTCTCCTCTCAGTGGTCACCATCAGATCACTCGACCATGCTGCTCAAGATGAGGACCTTAACCTCCCAACCCACAGCACCTCCCAGGAGAAAAACTGGATAGATTTGAGCCCTTCCCCCAATACAAAGCGTACCCAAATAGTGTGGTGTGAAAATACACTGGGTCTGTGGTCCCCAGGGCTGTTCCTGAGAAGGTTGGAGAGGATAGCAGGGATGGGGATGGGGCAGCGAGAGGACTGCAGGGCCCCCGGCATGCCTGTCTCAGCGGCTAGTACCTCCTGCTGGACGTCTTGACCGTGGTGGTCTTCCGCAGGATGGAGGTGCCCCCGGAGCCGGCCCCGCCTTTGACATTGCCGTAGCCCACGTTCGTGCTGAATCCAGCCTTGAAGCCAGCCCCGCTCCCACCTAGGGAGACGCCACCCCCAAAGCCAGCCGCACTGCCTCCAACCATGGTGGTGGAGTTGCCAGTCACAGCTGCAAGGCAAAGGGTCTGGATTAGGCCAGAGGCAGTGCCAGGAAAGGGCTGGCAGGGCAGGGCGGGGCAGGGGGGGCAGAAGATCATCGAAGGACTGGAACATGGGAAATTTCCCATGGGAACTGGGGAGGGGAGCCCAGCACAGGGAGCTCGCTCTCTGGGACGCTCTGAAGGAGAGCACACTTTAGGGCAGGTTCAGGTTGAATGGACAGAGTGTTCTGGGGCCAGGCCAGGGGTGGGGCAGGAACGGAGCAGCAAATACTCACAAATGCTGACAGCGCTGGGACATTCTCCAGACATCCTAGGGAAGCAGAAAGGCCAGGAGAGGGGTCAGTGACCCCAGGAACCCGGGAGAAAACCCGCATTAGATTACATTAGACTGGATCAGGGCCAAGATCAGGTGACAGTAACAAGACCAGGAGACATAAGTGTGTGCATGCAGCTGGACTGAGACCCGTGGGCCTCCCATCATGTCCCAAACCAGTCCTCTGGGACCAATGGCCCTCCCAGCACATCCTCTGGCCACGCCCCCACACACACCTGCCTCCCCCACCCCAGGACCATGGATGGCATCCCAGCTCCAGGAGAGACAAAGTCCCTGGCCTCACAGAGCCGCCCCAGTCCTGCCCTCTTCCTCTCCACATCATGCTGAGGGAGATGTGGTTTTGTGGGGGTTTGGGTTTTTTTCAAAGTTTATACTGGCTTCCTTTCTCCCTGGCTGCGGCCACCCGCAAGATTAAGGATCAAGTTTGTACCACCCAGGAAATAAGCAGCAGAGGCAAGGAGTCCATGAGGGGAGGGAAGTGTCCCCGAGGTGAGTCAGGACCCCCTCCCGGTGCTTCCTCCTCCCAGGGGACAGGGACAGGAAGCCCTCAGTGGGGCAGAGGGGCCACCACCTGCTCTCCTCGCTCTCCAACAGCTTGCGGTAGGTGGCAATCTCCACATCCAGGGCCAGTTTGACGTTCATGAGGGCCTGGTAGTCACGCAGCAGCCGGGCCAGGTCCTCCTTAGCCTGGTGCAGGGCCGTGTCCAGATCCCCGAGCTTCTTCTTAGCATCCTTGAGCGCCATCTCCCCACGCTGCTCCGCTTCGGCGATGGCCGCCTGCAGCTGCTGACACTGCCCCAGGGGTGAGAGGTGTTGGGAGCACCCTCTAGGGTCATCCCATTCATCTCTCTGCCCTCAAGTCAGGAGTCACCTTCCCCAAGTCCCTGCCCCAACCAAGGGGGAAAGAACAGAAAGAGAAATATGCCTCTGAAAGAAGGATTATTAGAAAGCAGGATCATGTGGCAGCACTGGGAAGCCTTGACTGAATTCTAACTTCAATCCCTCCAGCTGCAGCTCAGACCAGTGCTTCAGAAGAGATAGAATAAATGATGCAATCTCACTATTAGCCAAAGTCTTCGTTCTGATCTGGAGAAGAATTCGTGCTTTTTAGCCATACCCTAGATGGGGTTAGCCTCTGTGACCTGGATTCTGGAACCTTCTGCCTCCTCCAAGAGATGGGATGGATCAATCTCCTTAGAGGAAGTAGCCAACCTGCTCTACCACTTATATGCTGTGTGACCTTGGACAAGCCCCTTCCCCCAAGTCTCTGGGCCCCAGTTTCCTATCCTGTAAGTGGAACACATTGACCGTGATGGTCCAGCATCTGAGTCGTCCCATCTATCAGAAGAAGAGCCGGCCTTGCCCCTCAGGGTGACCATGGAAGAAGGCCCTCCAGCCCTGCCAACACCTGGCCTGACCACAAGGCCCAGAGAGAGGCCCACCTGCTTCTTGGCCGCATCCACCTCACTCTGCAGCCTCTGGATAGTGCGGGTAAGCTCCGCAATCTCGTTCTTGGTGTCCCGCAGGTTGTCCCCATGCTTCCCCGCCGTCACCTGCAGCTCCTCGTACTAGAGCCCAAAGAAGCAGCAGTGAGCATCAGAGAGTGAGCACCAGGACCACGTGGGTAACCACTGGCCCCAGAGCCACCTGCCAGTGGAGGCCTGTGGAGGCTGAGTATACCTGGTCCCCAGGGCTCCCACGTCCCAGTGGCCCAGGCCATCGGAGGTCTATGCCCAATCCCTGACCAGCCGTTCTTCTCACCTTGGTCTGGTACCAGGCCTCGGCCTCCGCCCGGCTCCTCTGGGCAATCAGCTCATACTGGGCCTTGACCTCGGCAATGATGCTGTCCAGGTCCAGGCTGCGGTTGTTGTCCATGGACAGGACGACATTGGTGTCAGACACGTGGGTCTGCACTTGGCTCAGCTCCTGAAGAAACACAAACAGCTACTACCAGGGTGGGGTGGGGAGCAGGGGACAAGGACAGTCATGGTATCAGGAGGGCAACCCTAGGCTTCCCCAGGAACCCCCCTATAAAGAACCCATGACTGCAGGAAGAGGCTTCGGTCTCCCTGCTTGTCACCTGGGCTCCCATTTTTATAGGCTTCATTTATTTTTGTACATTTGCAGGCCACCAAGAGATCAGAGAGGAGAAAGAGAACACACACTTTCTGCTCTAACGCACTTTCTGCATCTAAGGCCCAGATGGCTTCCTCTGATCACTCCAGACTGTCCTGATACTCTTGGGCCCTTCCTGAGTTTCTAGGGTCCATCTGCAATTACATGCAAGCAGTGAAGGTGACAGAGAGGGAAGATGATAGGGAGCTGAGGGTCTCTGTGTCCTGGTCACTGGATCATGATTACATTGGCCTGGGCTGCCACCAATTGCCCTAAATCCCACTACCCTGCCCTTAAGTTGGGTCTCCTTAAGTTGCTTAGGGCCTCATTAAACTGCTGAGACTGGCTTTGAACTTGTGATCCTCTTGCCTCAGCCTCCCAAGTCCCTGGAGTTACACTGTGCCTGGCTACACTGGAGTTTTCAAATAACTAAATTGGGTTAGCAGGTAGTTGTGGTGGAGCGCTTGTTTAGCATCATGGGGGCCTGGATTCCATCCCCAGCAACACACACATGAAAAAAAAAATCTAGATCAAATAACTAAACTGAAAGTTTACCCAGTCTACAAAGGACCCAGAGCAGGGCATTACTAGTATAGTGGAGAGCGGAATCAAGATTCTCCATGCCCACATGGCTTCAAATGATGAGATGAAACCATAGGAAAGAAAGAAAATTATTAACTCCTGCATTCTGTTCCAAAAATTCAACTCCCTAAATACAGAAAGTTGGAGAAGAATTGATGCCAGTCTTCCTTGAAAACATTCATGTGAAAAAATCCAAGGGTTGTCCAGGGATAAGATGGCTTCTATAAAGAATACACAGACTGGGGCAGCATTACGCTGCATGGATGGACATCAGTTCTCCCTCCCAACCCTCTGTTTTCTGACTACTTCATTTAGAATCCTGTCTCCTGGAAAGCACCATAGCAGATATCTGTAATCCTTACTGCTTAGGAGGCTGAAACAGGAAGTTTGCAAGTTCAAAGCCAATTTGGGCAACTTAGGGAGACTCTGTCTCAAAATAGTTTTCTATTTTATTATTCTTTTATTTTATTATTTTATTATTATTCTCTTTTTAGGGCTGGGGGTGCATAGCTCCATGGTAAAGAGCCCCCGGGTTCAATCCACCAAAAAAAAAAAAAAAAACTGTTTCCTGAAGTTTCTCACAGATTTTTTGTTCCTTCATCATCCTGGCCACTAAAAGACTGTTGTGGGAAAGACGAGTGTCACATGGAAGACAACTGGATACATGTAGCCCAGAGGGCAGAGTCAGGACCAGTCAAGAGACGAAATGGGAACAAGATTCAAGTCAGGTTTCTAAGAGAGCACTCAACAATGGCAATGCCTACCCTCAAAAACAGTGAGTTCCCTGCACTAGGAGTGTTCTAGGGGAAGCTACCTGACCCCTGTCAGGGAGGTCATAGGAAGGTTCTTACACTGGACCCAGGATTAGCCTTATGGTCCCTGATGATCTGAGGAGCCTACGATTCTCTGGCCACTTTGTGTTAAATTCAACCCTGTCACCTTAGTCTCCAAGGCTCCCTGTCTCCTGGGACCCCACTTGGATCCTTTGATCTACCCACTGCCCCCACCTCATCTCCTGCCACAATCTGGAACCCTTTCCCTCCTCTCTGCCCATCTCTGCTCCTCCATCCTTTGCTCCAATACAAACTGGATAGGAAGAGGGCGACTGAACAGTGTGATGAGAGCCAGATTCTGGAGTTCAAAGTCAAGTTTGAATCCTTACACTGCCTCATCCTAGCTCTGTGACAGTGGACAAGTTACTCTTTGTGTCCTTGACTATGAAGCAGAGACAACAACAGTACCTACTTTAGGAAGTTGTGGAGAGGATTCTCTAAGAGGCTTGACAGGTGCCTGGCCCATGGAGAGCACTTCATGCATGGAAGGCAGCGCTAATTAAAGGATTAACATCCCATCTTTTAACAAGTTGCACTGGTAAATTCAGTTCTGATCTCCGTGGGGAGTCCCCAGCACTGTAAGGGAATCCTCCCTGTCCTTTGGCCACCTCACCATTTCGTAGAGAGCCTGGAGGAAGTCAATCTCCTGGTTCAAGGAGTCCACTTTGCCATGCAGATCCATTCGGCCCATATACGAAGCATCCACATCCTGGCAGGGGAGGGGATAGGAGAGAGCAAAGGAGATGCTCCATTGACAGGGGTCTCATCTCTCTGGGCCAACCCAGCACCCTGGCAGCCAAAGGACCACCTCCTCAGTTCCCCACTCCCTGCTCACCTTCTTGAGCACCACAAACTCATTCTCCAAAGCAGTGCGCTTGTTGATTTCATCCTCGTACCTGTTATACAAGGAAGGCTCAGCCCAGTTCTGCCTGTTAGGCATTGGACCCTCCTGGCTTTAAGGAAGCCCTGATGGGTCCCCCATTGCCCAAGAATGCTTTTGGGGAGCAATTTTTGTTGTTTTTGTTTTGCAATACTGGAGAGGCCTTGTGGTTCCTGCTGATCTGAGGAGCCTACAATTCTCTGGTCACTTCATGTTAAGTTCAATCCTGTCACCTTGGCCTGAACCCAAGAGTGCTCTGCCACTGAGCTACCTCACAGACCTTTGTATTACATTTTGAGACAGGATCTCACCCTGTCATGCATCACCATGCCCAGCTTGGGAGCAATTCTTTAATGTGACTAATCAGTGAAAAAACTTGGGGTACTGTCTTTGTTTAAGCATTCTCTCTCCCAATCCCTTCCTGAGGAAAGGGACACAACTTTATGCAATAAATATGACAATCAACAGCAGCCATGTCTTTGGAAGAGAGCCCTGCAGAGGCTTTATAGGAGCAACCAAAGATGTGCCAAAATGGTTACCTTTGCATTCACTTTCAACAACTGGATGTCACTTCAAACAACCAAAGCCTCCATATCCATTTCTGTTGAGACTTTTAAGGCTGAGAAATTGCTAGTGTCAAGTTATGGAAAAACTTGTGACTTCAGGGTCTGGGGTTGTGGCTCAGTGGTAGATCACTCACCTAGCACAAGCAAGGCCCTGGGTTCAATCCTCAGCACCACATAAAAATAAATTAAATAAAGGTATTGTGTCCAACTAAAAAATAATTTTAAAAAAAATTGTGACTTCACATTATAAATACACATATCCACCATCCTCAATAAGTGAACCTTATTTGGAGCTCAGTTACAATGAACTGTATTTTTTAAATTTATGACATTCATGGAACAATTAAAAATTCAAAACTGTCTGGATGTTTGATGATATTGAGGAAAGAATATTTTGTGATTATAATATTATGTTCATGTTTTATTACATTAGGCAGGCAAACTATATAAATAGATCTAGTAAAACATTTGTGAATAAAATGATTTGATGACTGCAATTTCTTCAAGACAATAAGGAAGGAGGAGTGGGTAGAGGGAGAGATGAACTGAGATTGGCTCTGAGTCAATAATTATTAAAGTTGAATGGAACGTGAAGGTTCAATATACTATTCTCCCTACCTTATAGAAATGCTTTTTTTTTTTTTTTTTGGTACTGGGGATTGATCCCAGGGGCGCTTTACCACTGATCCCCATCCCCAGCCCTTTCTATGTTTTATTGAGAGATAGGGTCTCACTAAATTGAATAGGGCCTCATTAAGTTGCTGAGACTGGCTTTGAACTTGCAATCCTCCTGCCTCAGGCTCCCAAATTGCTGCAATTACGGGTATGTGCCGCCATGCCCAGATGCTTTTAAAAAGAAACATATTTTTAACTACAAACAATACACAAACTAAGTCACCAATTCTCCAGGCAGCAGCAGGTCCCAGAACTGAGCATCCGAGGGAAACAGGTAGATTCTAGAACCCTGGGAGTGGGAGGCTCTCTCCAGGAGATTCCCACACTGCCCCTTGCCCTAGGCCAGCCTGCCCAGTTCTCCTCACTTGTTCTTGAAGTCCTCCAGGAGATCTTGCACGTTCCTCAGCTCCAAGTCCAATCTCCCCCGCTCGTCCTGCTTGCTATCCAGCTGCCTCCGCAGGCTGCTCAGGTAGGCCTCAAAGATGGGCTCCAGGTTGTTTCTGGTGACACCCATGTTCTGGCTTTGCTCCTGCAGCAAAGCCCACTTGGTCTCCAGCACTTTATTCTGCTGCTCCAGGAAACGTACCTAAGCCAGAGAAAAGAAGGGTATCATCCTCTGGCCACAGGAGGGACTGAGGACAGGGACCACCACCCCCCTGCATCCCAAGCCAGCATCACAGTGGCAGAGCAGCAGCACTTGCACCCTGCTGAGGGGAGAGAGTCCTGAGGGGACAGAGTGCTGAGGGGAGCATCTCTGCTGGCATGACAGCCCCACCTGATGAGAAGGACTCTTAAGAATTAATAAACACAAGAGCCCCGGCTCAGACATTTACAGGTTGGCCTTGGTCACACCACTTCTCCCTTTCTTGCTTGTCCTGAGTAAAAAAGACCAGGTCAATTCTGAATTCTGAATCCTAATTCTACACCAAAATCAACCGTCAAAAATGCTGATAAGGCCAGGTACAGTGGTGCACTCCTGTAATCCCAGCAGCTCGGGAAGCAGGAGGATTGCAAGTTCAAAGCCAGTCTCAGTAACTTAGCAAGGCCCTAAGCAATTCGGTGAGACCCTGTCTCTACATAAAATATAAAAAAGGGCTGGGGATGTGGCTCAGTGATTAAGTGCCCTTGGGTTTAATCTCCAGTACAAAAATAAATAAATAAATGCTAATGATACACACACAAGCAAGAGAGAAAAATTGTGGCCAAATGTTGAAAACTACTAAATCTGAAAGCCTATGTAGGACTATTCTTGCAACTTCTCTGCAAATTCCTCATTTTTTATGTTTTTTGTTTGTTTTTTGGTTGGTTGGTTTTGGGGTTTTGGTGTTTTGTTTTTGCTTTTGTTTTTTTAATATCTATGCCTGGGACCAATTCTACAGGCCTAAAAGGAGGCTCAAAGGGTGGGTTAACAGCACTCCCCAGGAAGAGGGGACAGCTCTGCCCAGCCAGACTCTGAAACACCAGACACACATCTCTCACCCTCCAGTGACCAGGCAATGATTCTGGAAGCCCAAGAAAAGGTTTTGCCTATTTGACCCTTGGGACAGTCCCACAGAAGAACCAAAAGTCACTAGGGGAGAGAGCAAGGAGGTGGGCGGGAGGCCTTGCTTCATCCGAATCTGCCATCTCCTGTCTCTCCACCTCCACAGGGCCTGAGCCACTGTCACACCACAAGAGAGCTCCAGGTAGCAGGTGAACCTCTTGGTGCCAAGAACGATGGGCTCCAGTTCTGCCTCTGCCTTCGTGTACCTGTATGAGCCTGGGAAAATCCCTCAACCTTTGTAAACCTCAATTTTCTAATCTCAAAAATGGTACTGGCCCAGCACAATGGCACAGCCCTCTAATCCCAGCAGCTCAGGAGGCTGAGGCAGGAGGATTGCAAGTTCAAAGCCAGCCTCAGCAACTTAGCGAGGCCCTAAACAACTCAATGAGACCCTGTCTCTAAATAAAATATAAAATAGGGCTGGGGATGTGGCTCAGGGGCTAAGTGCCCCTGGGTTCATTCCTCAGTATCAAAAAAATGGTACCAGAGTCAGGGAACCACTGAGGGTATTGCATGAAAATGGGGATGTGAGTGTTCTTTGCGAAAGCACAAATCACTGGACCAAAGTACAGTTGTCCACCACATCTTTCCCCACTTCCAAGGCTCAGGGCCAAGAAAGACAAGGCCAAAAGGATGTACCAAGAAGTGCCAGAAAACAGTACAAGAGTCACCCCAGTCAGCCTGGAGACCAGAGAAGGATGCAGACACTCCCAGTCTGCAACAGTCCAAACTCCACAGCCTCAGGGCTTGGTAACCTGGTGACCACCCACCTCATTGTCCACCCCAAACTGAGCTTCTTGACTTCAGCAGGGAGCAGAAAAAGGAGAAGCAATGGAGGACTTCCCCTGAGACCCCCCAACTGTGTTCTGACCACATCTGGCCCTTAGGCCTCCTCCAAGCCTGAGAGAGCAGGGACAGACGGAGGCCAACCTCAGCTTTGGATAACTTGTTGAACTCCCGAGTCACGGTTTCCCCAGCTATAGAATGACAAAAATACAGTAAGGGCCACCATACTAAGAGGAGCAGCAAGGACTATCCAAGTTTTGATTCTGAGACAAGACTGCCATGTAGTTATATTAAGGATGACCATAGAGCTGGGACTGTGGCTGAGTAGTAGAGCGCTCGCCTGGAACATGCGAGGCCCTGGGTTCGATCCTCAGCGCCACATAAAAATAAATAAATAAAATGAAGGTATTCAATGAAGGTCCAACTACAACTAAAAAAATAAATATTTAAAAAAAAAAAAAGGATGACCATAATAAAGGCTCCCCCCCCCCCCCGCGCCCCATCACTGGGCTTGGCCAGGAGGCCTCATGCTTAGAATGAAGATTCTACAGAAAGAGGTGGAGGACCATCCCCATCCACATCTCAGCCCCAGGCTCAGGCCCAAGGAAACCAAATCCTCCCACCCAGCCCCACCCCAGTGTCTGCCCCTGCTCCCTCCCTTAGAGGCCCTGCATCCACACCATGCCCCCCACCTTGTCGATGAAGGAGGCGAACTTGTTGTTGAGGGTCTTGATCTGCTCGCGCTCCTGGGTGCGCACCCGCTGGATCTCTGGGTCTATCTCCACATTGAGGGGGGTCAGCAGGCTCTGGTTGACAGTGACCTCCTGGATCCCCCCTGGAGGACAAGCAGGCCCGAAGGTCTGCCTGCCAGCCCCCAGGCCCATGTAGGCCCCACTGCCAAAGCCGAAGCCCCCCAGAGCCCGGCCCGAGGAGGCCCCTCGGGCCACACTGACAGAGATGCTCTTGCTGCCTCCCAAGTTATAGAGGCTCCGGCTGCCAAAGCCACTGGTGCTGGGGCCACAGCGAGCCCCACCACCACCGCCACTGCTCCGGGACATTGTCACCGAGCTGAAGCTGGTGCGGGTTCTACACCCGCCCCCTCCACTGGCTGAGTTGGAGCTGAAGCCTCCTTTGGTTGAGTAGGTTTGCCGAGACAGGGAGGATCTCATGGCTGGCAGAGTGGCCGAGAGCAGGCTGAGAGCAGGAGGCAGCGCGGGAGCTGCTGGGCCACCAATGGCGTTTTTATCTTCTCCCAGCTGGGCTGGTTCCTGGGCTCCACACGCACCCCTGCCTCCTTGCCCCAGGAGGAGAGGGAGGGGCCATGGGCCTGGAGGGAGTCCCCTCTCCCCCAGCAGGCAGGAGGGGCCGGCCCCTCCCAGCCCTCACCTGTGCTCCAGAGCTGGGGCTGAGCAAGACTCTCCCCCTCAGGCAGTCCTCACTTAGAACAGGATGATAAGGGCTCCCACATCCACCCCCAACACCCAGTGGCTGACTGGTTCTCCTCCCACCCAGCCCTGGTGGCCTCAGTCAATGGGACTCTGTGTTCTGTGAGCTTCCTCCCAAGGCCCTGTTGTAAGCCAAGGCCCCAGGGCCCTCTGCTGTGCAGGTGGAAGGGAAGGAACGTTGGGCAACGGGCTGCTGAAGAGTGCCCAGGCCTGCTCCAGTCCCACTCCTGGCCCATGGGCAGCCTCCCTGTTGCCTCCTAGCAGGTCCTGGGTTGGGGGCACAGGTGACAGGGTGGCAGTCTGCTCTTTCGACTGGCAGATGTCTGTTGGGTAGAGATACTGTGTGGAACAAAGTGAATTCAAGGATATAAAGAGGCCCCTGCCCACCCATGGGCTGTGGGCACATGATGAGGGGTAGAAAGCTCTGGGGTCTTCAGGCATCTCCCTGGGGCCTGGGGTCACAGCACACTCTCCTGAGGACTGGATGTGGGTAAGGAGCTCCTGCCATCACCTGAAACCCCTGACTTTCTGCAGGTAGAATCTCCCTAGAAGGGTGCGGCCACTTTGGAAGGAGCTGAAAGTGGGTGAGGGACACCTCCCTTCATGGGTGGAAATACAGATCCCAGAACAACAGAAGCCCCCAAAAGCCTATGCAGCACCCCCATGAGTCCCCTCTTTCCCTGCCCGTCAAGAGCCCAAATTCTTGACTCAGAAGGGGCCAAGGGCATCCTTCAGCTGAGGATGTAGCTCAGTGGTGGAAACATCTGCATAGCACTGAAAAACATTAAAAATCACATAATCCCTTGCTCCCTACCCACCTCAGGCAACTCAAACCAAATCCAGCCCCAAGCAAAGCCAGGGAGACTCCAAACGTTAGGACTGTGGGCTGATTGAGGAGGTGATTTGGTGGCCCTCCTAGCCCCCTTCAGCTTTCAGCAATGAAAAAGGAAGAAGAGGAGAGTCCTCACACCCCACTGGGCTACAGCTGGGAGGCTCAGCCAGCTTGGCTCCCCGAGACCCCAAAAGAGAGGCATGGGACCCCAATGGAAGAGGCATTCTCTATTCCCCAACGGAAGGTAGATGGAGAGAAAGAGCCCTCCAGGCCCCAAGGAGCTCCCTGGAGGACCATAAGGGCTCCCTATTGTTTGAAGAAGTCAAGTGCAGCTCCCACGAGGAGTGAGGTAAGGCATCCACAAGACTAGACCCTAATGCCTGAGAGACTGTCTTGCCTGCTTGGAGTGAGGGTGTCAGACATTTACAGGAGCAGGGCTTAAAGACAAATGCCCACTAGCTCTGTGTCCTCAGGCAACTCTCAACCTCTCTGGGCCTCATCTCTTTGGCCTATAAGCATGGCCCACAGAAATCCTTTGGGAAAATGATGGCCTGTGAGCCCTAGACTGAGCCATCTCTTCCCACCGGCCTTTGACTCCTTTCCCCAGGCTGGGATCACTTTCTCAGCCTCCCTTATCTCTCCCTGCACACGCAGCGCAGCGTGGGAGGGAATATAGTCATGAACCAGCCTAGCCTCCAGGATGCGGCTGCCAGCCCCCTGGAGAGGGAGTGATGTCAGTCCTCTGAGTCACCATGTTGCTGGGGTGGTGGGAGTGGGAGTCGGGTCGTAAACACAAATATACCCCACCCCAGAGACTGACATTCACTCCAAATACACCCCACCCAGAGAAACACTCACTCACGCAACTCATTCACAGCCGTACCACGCACGCCGTCTGTGCCAGGTTTTGAGCTGGAAGCTAGTGACAGGTGCACAGGCCACCCTGGCCCACTCTTCACGGAGCACACAGCTGCTCAGGAGATAGCCTCCCGCACACCCAAGCAGAGCCATGCATGGGCCAGACCAGACAGAGGAGTGGGCAGCCCCTCTGCCTTCCCCAGCACCACCCCCCACTCTACTTTCAGACATCCTCACCCACACCTTCCTTCTGCTCCCTCTTAAAAAGAAAAACTCAGACTTTTAAGATTAGTAGAATTTATTTGAGCAGTCATAAACAGAACAAAGTAAAACCAAACAAACAAACAAAAAAAAAAACCCAACCAGTGAATTGGACAGACCTCAGAACCAAAGCAGCTTCAGAGAACTCCGACCACTGACGTGAGCCAACAGCACTTACAGGAAACGGAAGGGCACTGTAAAGACAGCTTAACTGGCTCCGGCTTAAATGGTTAATCATTTAGAGTGCCCCCCACAATTAACTAGAGGTCAGATATGGTAATTAAACTCCATATTGGGCTGGTCTCTTTCAAATCAATGGCCTCCCACAAAGATTATTTAACAAGCCCAGGGAAGAGCAGCTTCCTCCCCTCCATTTCTCCATAAGAGAGAGCTGCTTGTTACCAAGGTGCTCTAGGTCCGGAGACCAAGGCACTCACTGCCCAAAGTCCTTCCCAGCCATCAGGAGGCGAAAACAGATTCCATGCTACTATTGCTGCTGCCAAAGGAATGCAGCAAAACACCTGCTCACAGCAACTGAGACCCTAGTGTGGGCCGGGGGTGCTGAGCAATAGGGAAGACACAGGAGTGAGGAGTCCCCAGGGAGAAGTAGAACTTTCTGCTAATCTAGTAATAATCATTGTAGTCCGCATTTATTAAGCACTGGCTACATGACCCAAAGTGGCCTAAGCATTTCCTGTGGGATAGCATGGTTATTCTCTATACTAGTTATGCTCCATTCGCTTCCTTCCCACCCCGGAGCTATTCTCTACCCTCCTCTCCTGCTGTGGGATGCTCCCCTGCTCTTTGCCCTCCAGTAGAGTTGACCAAAGGGAGAGGAAACGGGAAGGAGGGAGAGAGAGAGGGCAGGTACTATTCCCCTCTTCCTCCTTCCTTCCCCTCTGGGATTACGGCTTCCAGAGATCCCCTCTCATTTCCTGCAACTCTGTATCTGTCTTCTCTTGTCCCTTCAGCTCCACACAGGGCAACCACCTCCTTTTGATTTTCCCAGGACCGTGCCAGGTTCAGTACTGCACGTCCCCTCCGTACTAGACAATCTGGGGTGGTTGAGCACCCTGGCTTAGGGGTGGTAGAGGCTTCCCAGCTTCCAGCTGGTGCTTGTCTCCGACCCCCTGGTTCTCCAGGTCCAGCTACAGAGTCATGGTCTCACCCCTTCATGCCTCCCTCACACGAAGCTTGGGTCATTTTAATGGAGAGATCCACGGAGCTAAAGAAAGGGCTTCCCTCCCCCTAATGCAGGGCGAGGAGTGGTGTGATGCCCCACGGCACAGGTATGGAGTTGACAGATGAGCCAGGTTCCCACTTTGGTCTGAAAGGGAACAAGGGGCAGGAGCAATGGCAGAAGCCACCTGACTGCCAGGGGAGGTAGAGAAACGTCCTCCCAGCCCCTGCTAGCCCCAGCCCTGCCTCCCACACTCCCAGCTTCCAGCAGAGCTTCCTGAAAGAGGAAAGCAGGGGAGGTTTTCAGCTTCATGTTCAGACAGGCTTGAGGATGGGATGGAAGCCTAGAGAGAGGGTAGGGGCATAGTTTCAGCCCCTGGTCCCCAACAGAGCCCCAGGCGGGAGCTAAGCTGAGATCCCCTTCCTAGGGGCAGAAGAAGCTTCCCAGAGGTCCCAGGCCAACAGAGAAGCTGAGTCCCCAACTAACCAGACAGACACAGAGCTCAGGACAGCAGCAGGTGCAACCTGAATGTGTTGGGGACAGGAAGAGTTCCGCAGGGGAATTCAGGAAGATTTCCTGGAGGAGAAATATTGGGTCATTTTGATGAAAAGACCCATGGCATCCCTTGGCAGCCCCACCCACACCTCCATAAGCAATCCTATCATTCAAGTCAACTTAGCTCTCCGATCCTCACTACCAGAATGACAAAGAAATGTCATCGTGAGTGAAGTGTACAAGTTCGGGGCAGGGATGAATGGCTGGAAAGAGTAGCAGAGGAGCTGCACATTGCCACAGGGAAACTTCATCTCTGCCCTCCAGCCTCCCCCAAATGCCCTTGAACCCATATGTGAGGCTGTTACTTAGCATCTGTGTTCAATTATTGACCTGCCTGGGCATTCCTGTCCGGGAGGGCAAAGGCCAAGTTAAGATCAGAGATGAGAGAATCAGGCTTGCCACCCTGCTTAGACCTGGTGTGGGGGGTGGGGGCATCACTGGGAGGGGACTGGAAGAAAAGACGGGACACAAAAGGACTTTCCACACGTCCTCATTTCCCAGCACAGGAGATCTGAATTAGTCACAGGAGGCCTGCCCTCTGACCCTGAAGCCAAGGGCTCTGAGAATGAAGATCTGGCTGTCGGAGGTGGGAGGGATTATGCTGGATATCCAGAAGTAGGGAAAAACACAGTACCCAGTGCTTGCCAGAGTAGCCCCAGTCCCATGGCAGCACCTTAAGTATTGTTTGCCCTGTGTCAAATTGGGGGGAAGAAGAGAGGGAGATGAGAAATCAGGGGAGAGATAAAAGAAGATACACCAGGGAGAACTGGATTCTGTGCCATTTCACAGAGGCCTAGAGGGGGCTTGCAGTAGGTGGGTAAAGAGGACAAGAGAGAGCACTCTTGGTTCCAACCTCCAGTGTCTGGTGAGTGGGTCTCAGGCCTCCCCTCTCCTGCTAAAAGACAAGCTTTGGAATGGAGATGTAGCCTGGTCAAGCCCAGCCGGGAGATTTTCCCGCTCAGCCTGAAGGCCACGGAGAAAGGAGAGAATATGGTCAGCTGGCTGGAGGACCAGGCACAGGGCACTGTGACTTGGGATGGGCAGCATGCAAATGAGATGTAAATAAGTATGCAGAGCAAGGCCAGCCAGGCTGAGCACTCAGAACAGCAGGTGGGTGGGACTTTATTGACTGTCTTCAAACCCGCATAGGCTGGTTTGAGCTGCAGGCAGTGAACATGGAGTTGACCATGCAGAGCTGGGGGATGAGATGGGAGCTGATAGGTTCAGGAGGGAGGAGCTGTGTCACTCAGTATGTGATGGACGTCTTCACACTTGACTCTACTGTTTTCTTCAGGATGGTACCGCGGCTAGAGCAGGAGCCAGAGCCAGAACCAAAGCCAGAGCCGGACACAGAGCAGGAACCCAAAGCAGGTCCCTGTCCAGAGCCCCAGTTGGCACTGAAGCCTCCTGTCACAATGCTGGAACAGCCGGACCCAAAGCTGCCTCTCCCGCCTCCGGGTCCTCTGAGTCCACAAGTGCCCACCTGGCCATCACCAACTCCTCCAGACACCACGGCACTGCCTCCCACAGTCGCTGCCAAGAAATGTACCAGGGTCAAAAGCAGGGTCATCAGTGCCCCATGGGAATACCACTCTCAAAGTCCCCAGATACTCACAGATAGTGACCTGGTTGCTGCATTCCCCTGACATCCTGGGCATGGGGGGGAAAACAAAAGGAAGAAATGCTAAGGAAATCTGCAAAGAATGCATCCCCAGGTGTTAAGCCTCTAGGAGCAGCTCACCTATCCTCTCAGCATACAAAATCCAGTCCCCAATTTAAAATCCCTCCCAGCAGAGTCAGTTGCTCTTAGCAACTCACAGTGTCAAGAAATCTTTCATAATCTACCCCTCCTTTTTTAATACTGGAGATTAAACCCCCAGACACTTTACCACTGAGCCCATCCCCAGGCTTTTTTATTTTTTATTTTGAGACAGGATCTCACTAAGTTGTTTAGGACTTTGCTAAATTGCCAAGGCTGGCCTCAAACTTGCAATCCTCCTGCCTCAGCCTCCCAAGTTGCTGGGATGACAAGCATGCTACACTGTACCCGGCCTCAGAATTCCCTTTAGCAAGGAGAGCATTTTGTTGGCATTCCATCCTCCTCCTCCACCCTATCACATATTCCCAGGTCCCTTCAAGCTGCCCCACCAGTACTCCTCTCCCTCCAGCAGCCTGTGGTAGGTGGCGATCTCCACGTCCAGAGCCAGTTTTGTGCTCATGAGTTCCTGGTACTCCCGCAGCAGCCGGGCCATGTCCTGCTTGGCCGTTCTCAGAGCACCCTCCAGCTCGTCCAGCTTGGCCTGAGCATCCTTCAAGGCCAGCTCCCCACGGTGCTCAGCGTCAGCAATGGCTGATTGCAGGTTGGCATTCTAGAAAGCAGTAGAAATGAGAGAGAAAGTAGCTGTAAGTCCAACACAGCATCCCAAAGAACCCACTGTGGATAGAGCTGGAGGAACATCAGCCTCATGAGCTCAAAATTATCCATGACTGCCCCACTCCCCATAAGGAACAGTATAGCCTCCAATGCTTTCTTAGTTCCTGCAGGGAGTTCAATAGAGTCCCCCAATCTTTTCCTGCTTCCAGAACCTCAGGATATGACTTATTTGGAAATACAGTCTTTCCTGATTTAATGAGTTAGGATCTCATGATGATATCATACTGTATCTAAGGTAATAACTAAAACAGTGGCTGGTGTCCTTATCAGAAGAGGAGAGGACATAAATACAGACACAGAGAAGAGGCTGTGTTGAAACAGACACAGAGATCAGAATTATGCAGCAATAAAACATGGAAAGTAGCCAGGCGCCGTGGTGCACACCTGTAATCCCAGTGACTTGGGAGGCTGAGGCAGGAGAATCACAAGTACAAGGCCAGCCTCAGCAACCTAGAGAGGCCCTAAGCAAGTTAGTGAGACCCTGTCTCAAATTAAGAAAAAAAAAAAAAAAAGGGTGGGGGCTAGGGATGTGGCTCAATGGTTAAGCGCCCCTGGGTTCAATCCCTGGCTTTTAAAAAAAAAAAAAGGAAAGTTAAAGAATCCCTGGAGCCACAAAAAGCTAGAAAGGACCTCTCCATCCCCAGCAGAACCTTAATAAATCACCATGATTTCAAACTTAGAGGCCCCAGAACTGCAAAAGAATAAATTTATGTTGCTTTAAGCTGCCAAGTTTGTGACAATTTGTGCAGCTGCCTACGAAACTAATACTACTCCCTTGAGCTCAAGAGATCCTTCCCATTTATTTCCCCCCCAACCATGTAAAGGGCTCCTGTCCTGTATGGGCCTTTATCCTCAGGTCTCATCTTGAGGGCAGCCAGGGTTCATAAGTGGCTGGGGACAGCCCTGTTACAGTGTTCTGTCAAACCCTTTGCCCTGAGTTTCCATCTGAGAAGCAGCCTCTGCATGTGTTTTCCAATTAGTAGGGGACCCAAGGAAGGACAGGCTCCCTGACTCATCAGCCTCCCATCCAACTAAGAAGGAAGGGGTTCCCTAAAGGCACTGTTCCACCCCCAACAGGGACCACCATGGGAACGTCATCTCCACTCTATCCCTGAAGAAGCTGAGACTCAGAAAGGTAAAGGGTAGCAGAGTGGGGACCCAGTGCCAACCTAGGGCAACTGGCATCCAGCACCTGGGACCTAGCACAAGAGCACCGAGGCCATTAGGCTTGCATAGAAAAAGGAAAAGGGCACTTGATCCCCAAGAGGGAACTCTCAAGAAATGCTCATGCCTTTGCATGAGGAGCCATGATTTCCAGGCCTGAGCCCCTGCTAGACACTCCTCAGGGCTGGCCCTGGAAAGACCTCTGGCTTCAGAATCAGTGGTGGACTTGATTAAAAAGCAGGAATCTGGACCTCACGCTTGGAGATTCTGATTCCCCAGGTCTGCCTGGGAGCCTGGAATCTGTGTCATATAGATACCCCAGGGGATTCCACAGCAAGGGTCCAAGTCCTTTGGGAAAACATGGAAGCAACAAATTGAGCACTAGGACCTGTCCTATGCCTCTCAACCTCATCTCATTCCAGAAGACAGCTGTGAGGATGTTTGGGATGAAGTAAGTGGCCTGCCAATGCTCCAAGAACCAGCCCCCGGGGAACCTGCCTGGGAGTGTGACTTGATCATCAAACTGCCCTGCTTAGAGAATCCACCTGCCTCTGGCTTCTGCTCACCACCCTCTGTGGGTCCCAAAATGTATTCTTTGGCTTTGGGAAATACAAGTGCAAAGACTTGAGTGCTTTTTAAATCATAACCCTTCCCAGCTAAGAGTGAGCTTTCTGCAAGGAGCAGGGCACCGCAGCCCTCCCCATATCCTGCCCTCCTCCCCTCAGAAGCTTGTGAGGCCCCTGCCTAAGGAGGGCTCAGCCCCCACCTGACCATCACCCATCTTGCCTTTCTCTGGGCTCTCACTGTCCCCAAAAGGGGACAAGGAAATTCAGTAGTTGACCATAAGTGCCTGCTTGGTTTGAGGAGTAAAAGTCAAAAGAAGAGATGGGAAAAGAGATTCAGAAGCCAAAAGCAAGATGTCCACCTGGATGTGGTAACAGTCCCCCTGGGGTTTTTGCATGCAGGGGCCCTTTCCTGAAAAAGTCAACAAACAGCCTGGAGGAGGCAGAATTCATCCCAGAGGATACGTGGGGGTCTCTCCACCCCAATTACCCTAAGCCCCATCCGGGTACCAAGGCTTCCCACAACCCACACGAGTCTAGCCAGGAAGAGCCTGGGACCTGGGGAGAGCCAAGGCACAAAGCAGTGAGCCAAGGCCCTGGGAGCCTGACCTGCTCCTTGAGACTGGCGATCTGACTCTGCAGCCTCTTGATTGCTTGCTGCAGCTGGGACATCTGGACCTTGGTTTCCTTCATGCTGTCCCCATGAAGCTGGGCCGATGCCTGAAGCTCCTTGTACTGAGGGGAAGAGGGGAGACACCAGTGGTTGAGCAGACCACCCCCTTAACCCCAACCCCCTAAACCCCACCTCCCAGCCTTTGGAGATGTCTCTTCACATCCTCATCTTCCAGATGTGGGTTCACTGCTTGAGACCAGGACATAGCAGTTGTGCCTACGGAAGCCCAAGCTTGTCTCCGACAATTGCCTTGCAGAGGATATGCTCCTGCCCACCCAACCCTGGACCTTCAAGGAGGTTATCAGAACTGCCCCAATGGAACCGAGATGGGTGACCACCCTAGGGAGCAGACATGGAGACCCAGCCATTTCCAGCATCATGCCATCCCCCTGGCCCCAGCACCTTGGTCTGATACAGGGTCTCAACCTCAGCCTTGCTGTTCTGGGTGATCTCCTCGTACCGGGCGCGGACCTCGGCAATGATGTCATTGAAGTCCAGGCAGCGATTGTTGTCCATGGACAGAACCACAGATGTGTCACTTGCCTGGATCTGCAGCTGGCCCAGCTCCTACAGGGAGGACTGACTCAGTGGCCACCAGTTCCCTCTCCCCTGGAACCCCATGTGGGGGAGGAGGCCTGAGTTTCTTCCCACATTTTGTCAACTGGCCATCCTCACTCAATCTTAGTGGCCTTGCATATGTCCTGCCCTCTGAGGGCCTCAGTCTTTCTTCCCTCTTGAAAATAAGGCCATAGGATGGATGGTCTCTAGTAACCCTTGAAGCTTGACCATTAAAGGAAATGGTGTTCAAGACCCAAAGTCACCTCCTCTGCCCTTTATCACTGTCCTGCCCACATGCTCCTACTTCTCTCCAGCACATGCCCCCCTTGCAGGGGCCACGTGACATAGCACACCAGGCTATGGGCTGAAACCTTTGCCCACAATCCCAGAAACCCTCCTTCATGAACTTCTTCACCTCCTTCAAACCTTCACTCTAACTTTACCTCCTTATGAGGGCTATTTGAAATCACCATCTGCCCCACATTCCCAACCCTCCTTTCTCTATCCTCCATTGCGTTTGTCACCTTCTGTCATACTGCACAATTATTTACAAGCCTAGTGCTTACGTCTGTCTTCCAAAAGAAAACAAGCTTTGTGGGTTTTGTCTGGTTATTCATTGATGTACCCCTGGTACCTAGCAATCCACATAGTAAAAGTTTTCAATAACTGATTGTAGAATGACTGAATAACCACAAATCTAAGCCACCCTAAATGGCTTCTCCTCCTGGTCACTCCCCACATGGCCACAGGGAGCCTGCCCACCCTGTCCCCTTTATCGCTCCCACCTGCCCTTGGCAGATCCTCACCTCTTCATACAGACGCTTCAAGAAGCAGACGTATTCTCTCAGAACTTCCAGCTGGCCTTCCAACTCCATCTTGCTCAGGAAAACCCCATCCACGTCCTGGAGACAGGAAGACAGAAATCACGCATCTCTTACTTTCTCTTTGTGAACTTTACACTGGCTTAGAATTCTGGGCACCCACTGCCCAAAGCCACTTTCCAGATGCTTCTTGCTTCCTCCTCCAGCCCCATCCTGGCCCGCTCTCTTCTTTGCCCTACTCTGGCCCATGCTGCCTTCTGGAAGCTTCCTTGATTGACTCCACTCCTTCCCCACCCACTCTTTCACTGACACCCAGAGCTCATCACTTAGGGCTTCAATTGGATCTTGTCTTGGAGTCCCTTTTCCCAGGGAGTGGGGGGTCTGCAGGTAGGGTGGGTGGTGTCCTCACTCAGGACTTCCACCCTCTGCTTCCCAGTGTAGGAGCAGGCTCCATGCACAGTAGGGCTCAGGGTCTGAGTGGAGCTCTTGACACCCCCTCACCTTCTTGAGGACCATGAAGTCATTCTCCACGGTGGCATGCTTGCGGGCCTCCTCCTCATATCTGCCAGGTAGAGAAGGACAGTCAGGTGCCAGGCCAGAGCCCAGGGCCCTGCCTCCCAGCATGCACTTCCTGAGGAGGGCTCCCCTGCTTTAGATGGTCCAAAGCAGAACCAGTGACCAGCCCCCTTCTCTGCTTTCCTGCCAGGAGGCTCTGTCACATCCTAGCTATGTTCCTGTGCCACTCTTCCAGCTCATGTCCCTGTGACAACAGGCCACATTACTTCACAGTTCCTGGGGCACATTCAAGTGCCTGTTCTCAGTTATTATTCACACCATCACCTGCAATAGGCTGTTTGGGTTTATCAGGGGGAAAAGACTTAGCCAGGGTCCCACTGATGATGAGCCTGCCATAGCAGATCTAGAATCCAGGTCCCCTTGCCCAGTCCTGGGCTCCTTCCAGCCCTTCTTCCTCCTCCTTAGAGCCCACTCCCAATAGCTCTGGGAGGTAAGAAAGGTGGATAAACTTTTTCCAGTGCATGGATATGAAAAATGAGGCTGAGAGAGGTATATGGCTTGCCAAGGCCACACAGCTAGTCCTTGTCACAGTCTCTCCACCCATGCCTCCTGCCAGTCAATGGTGGTGCTCCTCACCACCAGGTGACCTATCTGGGAGCCCAGAACCACAGCCCGACTGTGAATCATGCCCTGGGCCTGGGGATAATCCCAATAAATTGATTTCCTTCCACCCCTGAGACAGAGAACATCTGAGTCACTTTAGCCCACAGCCTGCTAAACAGGAATTTCTTTAAAAAAAAAAAAAAAAAAAAAACCTACTGAGGCATTGTTTAAATAGCTCTTCCCATCCCAGAAACATGGGCCCTCACAGCTGGGGCCTAGAGGAAATGGGCCTGGACCCACCGGAAACAGATCACCCTGACCTTCCTCTGAGTCTCTCCAAACCTGGGTGGAGGTGGGGGCTGTGGGGTCTCCACTCCCTGTAGCAGGTGGGGCCCTTATGAGTTAGGGAAAAGGGAACGCAGAGCAGAAGAGGGAGGACAGTCATGTCCTCTAGGCACAGGCTACAGACCACTCGGGTCCTCTCCTCGCAGACCCCAGGGGGCGACGTCAGTACCTACTTGGCCTTATGCTCCTCCTCCTGGTCCTGGCAGGCCTTCAGCTCGGCATCCAGAGCCCCTCTTTCTCTCTGCAGCTGCTCCAGCTGCCTCCTGAGATGTGCCAGGTAGTCCTCAAAGACAGGCTCCAGGCCCCGGGGGCTGTCACTCACCTCCAACTGCTGCAGCAAGTGCCACTTGGTCTCTAGGACCTTGTTCTGCTGCTCCAGGAACCGCACCTGCAACCCAAGCATGGGGTCCCTGAGGCTCCTGTGGGACTCCTCAGGCAACCTCTGGAAAGTAAAGCTTCAGAGGCCTTCCTGTCAGCACCCTGTGTCAGCCTTCCAAGCCTGGTGGCCTTTCATCAGAGCCTGGATACATCAAAATGATTGGACAGTCTAACAGGGAAGGGTCTTCCCAGCAGCCTGGCTATTTCCTGTCCCTGAACCCCAGCCATGGAAAACAGGGCCTCAGCAGAACCAGGCCACAGGGGGACTTCCTTGTTGTGGAATTGACTAGAAAAGTGATAGAAAAAGGTCTGATTTCCCCATTCTCAGTCCATCAAGAGCAGCTCCTCTGAGGGAGGGGGGAAGACAGTTCGAGTTGACCCTCACCTTGTCAATGAAGGAAGCAAACTGGTTGTTGAGGGTCCTGATCTCCTGGGTCTCCTGCGTCCTCACCACCTGGAACTGGGAGTCAATCTCAATCTTCAGTGGGGTCAGCAGATTCTTGTCGATGGTCACTTCTTGGATGCCCCCAGGAGGGCACAGGGAAAGCCCAGGCCCCCCACTCCCCTGCCCAAACCACACCCCCTGCCTTCCCCTCGACCCCCAGGCCCTCCCACGAGAGGCCCCTCGGCAGCCGACAAAGGAACTGAGGCTCCTGCTGCTGAAGCTGCCCTTGCTGCGACCCCCTGAGAGAGCAGAACAGGCCGAGTGAGCGCTGAAGCCCCTCTTGGCCCTGCACGGGGAAAGAGACATGGCAGAGACAGTCGCACAGAGGCAGACAGACAGACAGATGGTCAAGGTGTGTGTGTTTCTGCCCTAGGGCCCTGGCACGAGACTTTTATCCCCTCCCGTACCTGGGCTGGGCCTTGGAGAGCAAGATGCTCTCTGCCTGACTGTGTCTGTCACTTGGCTGCAGCTGACCTACTCTGACACACCTGGAGAATAGATGTTTCGCACGTGCAGAACTCAAGGAAGAAGGAGACCCAGGCCCTACCCTGGGAGCCCCTGGGCGGATGGGACAGACTGGCCTGCCCTAAAGTCAAGGAAGCAGCTGTGGACCTGGAATACAGTGCTGAGGATGGGGAGGGACGTCCCCAAGCAAAGGCACAGAGGCCATTCAAGGAAGGCTTCCTGGAAGAGAAGGGGAAGGAGAGGAAGGAAGAGGGGGTCAGATGAGGCATGAGAGTGCCCTGGGGTGGCCAACACAGGAGAATGCAGCTTCTAAAAGGAAGCTGTAGCTTAAGGAGGCCTAGGAGGAAGGCACAGTGGAGCCAGGAGGTGAACAGAGGTAGAGATGCCATCATGAGCTCAAAGACACTTCAGGATTTGGAAATGACAGAAAAGCAGGGTGTCCCAGTCCCTCCTCTTTCCCAACCCAGTAATCATCCATGAGGCACCACCCGCTCAAGCAGGTAGCTCCAGCCAGGATGGCCTGGATCCGTGCTTCTGAGCCCAGCCTGTGTCCCTGTCCCTCCCACAAGCACGATGCCAGGCCCATCCACCTGAAGCTGGCTCTGCACATCCAGGATACACATCAGAGGCACCCCGTCTCCAAAATAAAATGAGCATTTAGAAGGCTATTCTTGGAGGACCAGGAGCAGAAACAGCTGATGTGGGGTTCCTCACAGGATAGACTCTGTCTCAGAGCAGAGAGATTGGCCAGCGGAGAAGCACACGGGCTTCACCTCCCACCCCAGGCAGGATTCCCAGGGGAGGGCACCCAGCTGCTGCACTGAGGCTTCTCCCTGCCAGCCAAAATAACTGGATGGCCCTGATTCTTAGGAATGTCTACAATTTCCTTACATGGCGAGAGGGCTATTCCTCCCTGTTCTAGAACCTGGTGCATTCTAAAGAATGAAAATGCAACTCAAAGTTTGATAATGCAACTCAAAGTTTGATAATGCAACTCAAAGTCAGGACAGACAGAGACTCAGCACACTGGATGATCAAGAGAGATGTTATGAGGAAGTCAATCCTGCAGATGCTCCAGCCTGAGGCCCAAGGACTGTGGATGTGTCTGAAGCCCCTTCCTCTTTCCCCAGATCCCCTGGATGACACTGAAGGGGAACAAAGGGCTGGTGAGAGCAGAGCAGTCCAAGGAATGAGGGGTCAGATAAAGAAGAAGAGAGACAGGAAGGATCCAGGGGGTGGTGAGCAACCCCAGGGAGAAAGCTGCATGAAGCTGCCCCAGAGTCAAAAAGGGAGAGCTGGTAATGGCTTGGATTCCACTGAGGACCCAGCTCCAAACCCTACCCCTGGGGACTGCTTTCCAGAGGCAAGTTGGGGACCTGCTCTCTGGGTCTGGAATGTGCTTGGGAAAGGGCTGCATGAACTAAACTCTACCACCCTGCCTTCTCCGAGTTCAGAGAGAAAGACAGAAGTCATACTTGGCATGGGACCAAACCCACCTCCACGGAACTTCCCCATATCTGTAATATTACTGGATATTCGAACCGGAAGGGAGCTTCAGTGTCATCTGAGCCAATGTTTTTGTTTTATACTTAAGGACTCTGAGGCCCCAGAAGGTGAGGGGTGAGGGACGGAGACTGCGTGTCCTTGGGTAGACTTCAAGTTTCCTCAGATGACCTCTAAATCTGCTTTAGCCCTCACTCTGGGATCTAAGGCACTTGCTCAAGGCCACTACACAGAGACTCAGGCTGGAGCCATCACCCCCACCCAGCTCAGATCATAACCCCACAGAGCAGCCCACAATGAACCTCCTCCCTCTTCCTCATACCTACCCTTCAAATTTTTGTGAGAATACCACAGGACACTAGATCATAACTACAGAGTCCAGTCTACCACTCTGTCCCACTCAGGGTCTGAAACACACTAGGCATCAGTAAGATTTGTTTCAAGAGATGAATTCTGAACCATTGACAATCATACCAAGAGACCTTCTTGAATCCCCAGATTTGCAAATGCTACCATACCAGATACCTCCCCTGTGAAAAAATTAGTTTAAAAGATCATGTAGTTGCAACCACTGTAGAGATCCCTCAGGAAACTTGGAATGGAACCACCATTTGACCCAGTTATCCCACTCTTTGGTATATAACCAAAGGATTTTAAATCAGCATACTACAGGGACACAGCCACATCAATGTTTATAGCAGCTCAATTCACAACAGCCAAACTATGGAACCAACCTAGTATCCTCCAGTAGATGAATGGAAAAAGAAAATGTGATACATATACATAATGGAATATTACTCAGGCCATAAAGAAGAATGGAATTATGGCATTTGCTGGTAAATGTGAGACTATCATGCTAAGTGAAATAAGCCAATCCCCCCCCCAAAAAAAAAAAGTCTGAATGTTCTCTCTGATCTATGGATGCTAACCCATAATTAGAGAGGGTAGGGAAGAGAAGGATAGAAGTTTACTGGATTAAACAAAGCGGAATGAAGAGAAGGGAGGGGGATGGGAATGGGAAAGGCAGTAGAATGAATTTGGACAAAAACTCTCCTATGTACATAGATGAATACACAAACAGTGAAACTCCACATCATGTACAACCACAAGAATGGGATCCTAATTAGAATGAGTTATACTCGTGTATGTATGATATGTCAAAACACACTCTACTGTCATGTATGTCTAAAAAGAACAAATTTTTTATAAAGACCCTGCAGTGAAGGAGGGAAAGACCCAACAGTCTGGAGATTGAACTGCGCCCCTCACTGGCTGGGTGATTCCTTCTAGCACACAAAGGAGCAGGAGAGACCAAACCGTGCGGCAGTGAAATGACAAATGGCTCAAGCTGCAAAATCATGGTAAAACCAACAGAGCTGAAGTTCTCCCTTTCCTCGTCTTCCCTTCTCTCAGTCCACCATCCCCCACCACACCCCTGCTCTGCAGCCCCCCCACCCCCAGCTGCTCCCTGCTCCAGGACAGGCCCTGGCCACAGCTACAACTCCCTGACTTCTTTCTGTCTAATTGTTCTCAACCTGTTCTTGTTTGTACATGAGATTTGTTTCTTTTTTGCCCAAATACCACTGGTATATCTGAGTCAATCAAATATAGTTGGGCACCTACTATGTGAAGGGTGCTGCGCTGAAAATTAGAAATTTAGCAGAGACCCAGGCTCAGCCCCTGCACCAAGGAACCTGGGAGTCTGATGAGGAAACATATGAAATAGGTAATTAGGCAAGTCTTCAATTGTAATTATGATAAGGAGAGAAAAGTGCAGAGCATGAAGAAGGCCTAACCCAGTTCACTCCTTCATTTATTCTTGAATATTCCAGGAACACTCTGCCTCAGGGCCTTTGTTCTTGCTATGATAGCTCCTCCCAGCTACCCACACAGGCTGCTCCCTTGCCTCCCTCATCTCTGACTGCCCTCCACCAATACTGCAACTAAGGCCATCTCTCCTCTGCCACTTCTTAGGCCCTTCCTGGCTTTATTTCTTTCTACTTAACACCTATCCCTTCCTAAGATGCCCTGAATTTTAGGATTCATTTTGTTGATCAGTCTCCCTGCTCTAGACTGTGAACTCCTTGAGGGCAAGGACTTTGTCTCTTTGGCTCACTTCTGTATTCTCTAATTGCCTTGTGTCCAGTAGGTGCTCAATAAAAACTTGTTGAATGAACAAATCTCTATTGGGTCTCATTTTGCTGATTCCTTGCCATCTTCCAGCCTCTGCAGATCTTTGTAAATCTCAATTCTCATCTCTGAAGCATTAGTCATCCCTCCTCTAACCCCACCTGTCCACCTAAGCTGGGAAGTGTTCATACATTTGAGAAATATGGTTATGAGTGTATATGTGTGTACACATGTGTATTACTGAGCATCTATTATTAGCTGCACACTGAGCTGAGGGGTACAGGAGATATATGATGGATCCCAACCGAAAGAATATCCAGGCCCATGCAAGGAACACACAGCTCCCAAGAGGAGCTGCCCTAGTCAAGGCCTGTGGGCATGATGGTGGAAAATTCCTCTCTTCACTTTGAGCCCATAGTGTAATCTTGGGGGAAAGTGAGGGAAGAGTCCTGTGGCACACCCTGAGAAACCCTCCTTCTAGTTGGGAATCCACCCAGTTGTGCTTTAATTCAGACCCCATTTTCCCATCTTGCCTGTAATAGGTTGATGTCTCATTGAATCCTAGAGAGCCTTTGTCAGGCCTATAGTAACTATCAAGATAATAATAATGTCAGCGAGCAATTTTTTTTTATTTTTTATTTTTTTAAAATAGTTATGCATGACAGTAGAATGCATTTATGCACTTTGATATACCATACATAAATGGGGCATATCTTCTCATTTTTCTGATTGTACATGTTGTAGAATCAATCATGCAGTCATACATGTACATTAGGCAATAATGTCTTTCATTCCACTCTCCCTTCCTTTCCCTCTACCTAATCTAAAGTAACTCTACTCTTGCCTAGTGTCCCACCCCCAACCATTGTGAATTAGCACCTGCATGGCCTTTGGTTCTCTGGGATTGGCTTAGTTCACTTAGCATGATATTCTCCAGCTCCATCCATTTACCAGCAAATACCATAACTTCATTCTTCTTTAAAGCTAAATTCACATGCCAACTTTACAAATATTAGGCATTTAACCCTAACAACTCTATGAAGCCGGTACTATTATCATCACCATCTAACAGAAGGGGAGGCTCACAGAAACAACAAATAATTGCCCAAGGCCAACCAGCAATTAAACAGCAGAGCCAGGATTTGGACACAAGTAGTTAGGCTCCACAGTCTTTGCCCTTAAACACCACACTGTGCTCTTCTCAGAGACCCAGGAATGTGAGTGTTAAAGAGGAGAACTAGAAGGACTTAAAATCAGCATACTATAGTGGCATGACCACATCAATATTAATAGCAGCTCAATTCACATGTGTTCCAAGCTATGGAACCAACCTACATGCCCTTCAACACAATGGAATATTACTCAGCCTTAAAGAAGAATGAAATTATGGCATTTGCAGGTAAATGTATGGAACTGGAGACTATCATGCTAAGTGAAATAAGTCAGTCCCCCAAAACCAAAAGACAAAAAAGTTCTCTCTGATATGCAGATGATAACTCACAATAAGGGATGGGGAGGGAAAAATAGAAGTTCATTGGATTAGACAAAGGGGAATGATGGGAAGGGAAAGGGTATGGGAATAGAAAAGACAGCGGAATGAATAAGACATAACATTCTTATGTTCGTTATGAATACATGACCAGTGTAATTCCACAACATGCCCAACCATAAGAATGGGAAGCTCTACTCCATGTATGTACAGTATGTCAAAATACATTCTACTGTCATGTATATCTAAAAAGAATAAATTTTTTAAAAGGGGGGGTAGGGACAACTTAGCCAACTAAAGCCCAGACTGGTGGAACAACTTATGTAAAGTCATACAGCAGATTCAAAACTGAAACTCATCCCTAAACATTCATGCATTCACTCAATGTTTATTAAGCACCTACTAAGTACCAGGTACCAAGCTAGCCCGGGTAAATACAGATTAATAAAAATTTCTGCCACACAGAAACTTGCAGTCTGGTGAGAGGGTGTGGGGAACCCACATGAAAACCCGTGCAGGTAAATGGAAGAAAGTGTTGGAGGCCCCACAGTAGACATGAAGGAGCCCGGGGGTCTTCCTGAAGCACCAGAAGCAGGTGCTCTTATTCTTGGCATGGTCAAAAATGATGAAAGTTATCTTCTGGGGGCCTAGAGGCTTCCCGGGCATAAAGAGAGCAGGGAAGAGGCTGGGAAGCAGACCTGGAGCCCAGCCCAGGTCAAGGAGAGGCTGGTCCGCCCACACTCATTCTGGTCCCCTGGCTTTCCCAGGGCAACGAAGGGGTCGGCGTCAGTCATAGTGATGGAGGAGGACTGAACAGAAGAGGCTCCAATATCCTACCCTGGGCTTGGACAGCCTGGCCTCCCCACATGCACGGCCCAGGGACTCCCCCAACCCAGACACTGTGTGTTTTTTTTTTCAACTGAGAAATACATGGCAAAGTCCAGCACAGAATATTCTGATTATCCCAAGCATCAGCACACACCTCGCTCCGTGCCATCCCGTCATCTTGTCACTCCACAGGCACTGTAATGACTAGAGATTTTTCTTTACATAGAATTTAAATCAGTTCTTCTTCTTATCCTGAACCTAAGCAATAGTGTCCTAAAAATCGTGGGCTCTGTGTGCTAATTCTAATTTTCTAATTCACATTCAAATAAAATAGAACAATTAAAATACAAAATGTGTTATGTTCCTGCCACCCAAGTGCACCCTGCTCTCCTCCCACAGCTCACATGGCCCCTCTGGGACATAGATCAAGGTGGACAGCTCTGCTACACGTGCCCCTGAAGGCTTTCCCCACAGCCGGCAAAGACAAGGAGGATGTGCTATTTCTCCATTTCTTATACGTCTCGGGACCCGCCAGGCAAAAGCAAGGAGGAAGCGGATTCCAGAGTCTGCCCTAGCCTAGACCAGGGGGCACACACGCTGGCATTCTCTGACCCAGGTCCCCTTCTGCCTATTGGGCAGCCCCTGCTCCCTTCACTGAACTGGCACTGAAGGGAGGTGGCAGTCACCTGGGGAGTGAGTAACAGGAAAGGGGGACCCTACAGGTGAGCTCCAATGCTGCCTACATAGCCTCTCCCTGCCCAGATAAAAATGCCCCAAAACCCACAAGGAGCTGGGCACAGTGGCGCACACCTGTAATCCCAACAGCTCAGGAGGCTGAGGCAGGAGGATCACAAGTTCAAAACCAGCCTCAGCAACTTAGCAAGGCCTTAAGCAACTCAGTGAGGCCCTAAGCAACTCAGTGAGACCCTGTCTCTAAATAAAACATTAAAAGGGAGTAGAAATATGGCTCAGTAGCTAAGCACCCCTGGGTTCCTTGATACCAAAAAAAAAAAAAAAAAATCACTTTTCTTTTATATTTGTTTGTTGATGCTGAGGATTAAACCCAGGGCTTTTACCACTGAGCTACACCCCTGGTCATTTATTTTGAGACAGGGTCTCCCTAAGTTGGTAGGGCTTTGCTAAGTTGCTGAGACTGATCTGTGATTCTTCTGCCTTGGCCTCCAGAGTCGCTGGGATTACAGGCATGTGTCATCACACCCGGTTTACAAAACACTTTTAAAAATTTCTTCCAGAGACCCTCCCTGAGTGCCACACAGTGATCTGGGCCTTTGCAGATCCTTTATCCCCTTTCCTCCTCACCACCATCTGAGAAGCAGGAGTGATTTTTATACACTCTACAGACGAAGAAACAAAAACAACTGTCCAATATCTCAAAGAGGGAAAAAGGCCAAGTGAGGCTGTGAACCCAGGCTCTCTAAATACATACCATCCAGGTGTCTTCTCGGGAACCCATCACATCCTCTGAAATGCTTTGATGCAGCATGGATGTGTATGTGTTTCCTTGTGCAACAAAAAGCACCCCAGTGCTGGAGGTTGGGAGAGAAGACCCTGCTCCTCTCTGCTAGGGCTGGGGCAGTGGTGTACTGTCCTAACACAGCTGGCTCTCTGTGGGGAAAGGGACAGAGCCTGTTTTTGCCATTTTCAATGGTCCCACCATGATGGTTCAAGCTACCAGGTGATGTCTTGAGTTGGGAAGAGATGGGTAGGAATAATGTCATCTTGTCATTCCACATACAGGCACTATAATGGACTAGAGATTTTTCTTTAAATAAAATTTAAATTAGCTCTTCTTCTTAGTTCTCAACAGAGCTGGCTCCAGCACACCAGGGGCTGGGATTGAAGAAGGTGGAGGCCATTTTCGAATGGGAGTCAGGGACCATCAGACATGTTCCTGGACAGAGCTCGGGGACCCCTGAGAGGGAAGAGGGAAGTATTCAGACCAGACAACTTGAGCTGAGAGTCCTGACTTGCCCATCCAGGGCTTAGCATGCAGCCACGGCCACTGTGACCCAATCAGGTTCAGCCAGTCGGGTGCCCTGCTGCTAGCAACCAGCCCTGATTCGGCAAATATTATGAGACACGTTACTAAGGATGGCCTCCCAACAGTCCCCAGGCGGAAAGGCAACTTGTAGGGGAAAGTTCCTAGCATTCTTACAGTCTGGGAATGGATGGCTGAGGCTCCCACAGGGACTCCTGGACTGGAGATGGGGAGAGGGGTGGACATGTTGGCTCCAGGCCCTGCTACCACCTCACCAGCTTTTTCCCCCTAGCCATCTGGAGAGCCCTGCCCTGAGTATAGGGGTTGGGGAGAGATCCTGCCCTGTCCCCAAGGAACTTCAGTCTGAGAAAAGAACAATATTTTCAAAACTACAAGTTCCAACCCACTAATGGATTGAGAAATCCATTGAATGGATCTTGACTGGCACAAGAGACTGTCTTGCAGGCTGGAAGAGTCACGTTGCACTGGGAGATTTGGGAGTATGTGTAAGTCTTGTAGAACTGTGGCAGAAATTGAATTTATTACTAGGGACCATGAGCCCAAAAAAAGCTTTAAGAGGCTCTGACAGAGGCTGTAGTCCCCACACCCGAACACACACAAAGCCAAGAGAATAAGAGCAGACCAAGGAGCAGCATCAGCTGTCAGGCCTGCAGAAGAGACTAGAGATTTGTCCAGGGAGCTCCTCCAGCAGAAAGGTAATGAGAAGAAGGTTGGAAAGGGCAAAGGGGAGACTCGGGAATCTCTTCCAATCTATTCTGAAAATTAGGAAACTCGCATTTACCAAATCTAACACATCCCATGATCTGTGCTCCACCGCAGAAGGAGACCCCTGCTCCTCCCCCCAGCAGCCTTCCTCCTGAGTCCCAGGAGGGTAAGGCCTGCTGGGCTGGGACAGCAGACAGCAGCATGCTGGGCTCAGGTGGGCAGGCCTGACCCAGGGCCTGCTGTGGCCAGGCCTGTGTATGTTGTGGTGACACAGAACCGGCTCAGATTCCACTCCTGCCTTTAGGAATGTAGACTCTAGGTCAGAAGAGCAAAATGACTCATAACCAGAGACCCACACATGGCCAGAGAGCCAGCCGAGAGCAAAACATCCCACATGGCCATGACACTAGCCAGCTGCAGAACGACAGAGCAGAGACCAGGGGCTGGGAGTGTGGCTCAGCGGTGCAGCACTTGCCTACAGCACTCAAGGCCACGGTTTTGACCCTGTGCATGGCAAGGGAAAAAATGTTTAAAAGGAGCAATGAGACCCAACACATCAACTCGTCCAACACCCTTGTTTCACTGCAAAAGAAACTGAGGCCCAGAGAGGGAAAAGCAATCTGTCCAGGTAACACAGAAAGAATGGGACTAAGGGCTGGGGATGTGGCTCAAGCGGTAGCATGCGCGCCTGGCATGCGTGCGACCTGGGTTCGATCCTCAGCACCACATACGAAGATGTTGTGTCCACCAAAAACTAAAATAAATAAATAAATAAATAAATATTTTTTTAAAAAAATGAATGGGACTAAGCCAGGTGCAGTGGTGCATGCCTGTAATCCCAGAGGCTTGGGAGGCTGAGGCAGGACGATCATGAGATCAAAGCCAGCCTCAGCAACTTAGTGAGGCCCTAAACAACTCAGAGAGACCCTATCTTTAAATAAAATACAAAAAAAAGGCTGGGGATGTGGCTCAGAGGTTAAGGACCCCTGGGCCCAAACCCTGATACTAAATCAATAAATAAAAGAAAAAGAAAGACTGGGACTTGCACTTGCTAAGCCAGGACTCATTGCATCCTAGGACAAACCTGAGACTAGAGATACACAAGAGGGGACCACAATACCCCTGTTGTGGTCATAAAGCTCATAAAGCCATCATCCACACATTCATACTGACTGGGCACTTCCTACTGCCAGGTACCGTGCTGGGTGCTTCAGATCAGTGAACGATCCCCTCTAGGGAAGAATGAGAGGTACATGCCTCCTCCAGGAAGGAAGCTGGCTCGGTGACATGCTGGCCTGCCACAGCCTCCTGAGGTGTCAGGAAGCTCTTGGGCCTAACCTTAATCCTTCCTGGTGCAACATCGACCCAGTTGCTCATGAACTTGGAGCACCTGCTTGCTGGCCAGACCCGGCAGGTGGGGAGGGTACTATGCTGCCAGCACCCCCGGCTCCTGAGTCAGCCTGCTCCATTGTTCCAATGGCTTTGCCTGCTAGGGTGGCATGAAAGCCACCCTAGGGAGCTGAGCCAACTGAGATTTGTGGCTGGGGAGGGGACAGGGAATTGGGGCAGAAAGATGTTGGTGGGGGAGCAGAGGGGACAGAACAAGCAGATCCCTCCCACTGCCCGACTTCTTAAAGCCTAGGCCTGTCACTCTGAATATGTAGAGGAGCAAAAAGATCCTAAGCTTTATGGCACTCCCTTTTCTTTTTATAAGTAATACAAACTCCTCGTAGAAATTTTATGTATGTATGTATGTATGTATGTATGTGTTTATTTTGCAGTCCTGGGGATGGAAACTAGGGGTGCTCTACCACTAAGTTATATCCCCAAACCTATTCTTTTTTTTTTACTTTAGACAGAGCCTTACAAATTGCCCAGGCTGACTTTGAACTTAGAATCTGCCTGCCTCAGTCTGTGGAATCACTGGGATTATAGGTATGAACCACGCGCACCCAGCTCATAATTGAATGATTTTGTTGTTGTTGTTATTATTGTTGTTGCTGTTGTTTGGTACCAGGGATTGAACTGAGGGGCACTCAACCACTGAGCCACATCCCCAGCCCTATTTAGTATTGTATTTAAAGACAGGGTCTCACTGAGTTGCTTAGGACCTCACTGTTGCTGAGGCTGGATTTGAACTTAGGTTCCTCCTGCCTCAGCCTCCCAAGCTGCTGGGATTACAGGTGGGCACTACCACGTTCAGCCATAATTAAATGTTTTAAAATAACAGACAATAAGATAAAATTAGAAAAAAAAAAAAAACTCTTCCCAAAGTACTACCACCTAGAAGTAGCCACTATTAATATTTTGGTATGTAACCTTCCAGATTTTTCTATACACAAATGTCTTTCAATATTAATCAACAAATATGAATGTACACTTGGTATGCGTATCCTCGCAATGGGGATATAGCAGTAAGCAAAACAGATGAAAATCCATGCTTTATGGAGTTTGCATCTATGATTATATCCATTTGCACTGAGTACATGTGTGTGTGTATGTGTGTGTGTATGTATGCATGCCCATATGTCTAATATGGCGCTATATGCTACTATGTGTAAGCATCATTTATTCCTATCAATATGAATTTCCCATAAATGGGATCATATTTCACACATGAATTTAAGCAGGTTTTTCGGCCTGTCTGTACCAATAAATACACGTGTAGGTTACTGTGAATGGCTGAGTGATCCCTTGCACAGATTCTCAGGGCTTTTCACCAAGTTCACTGCCTTGTTTCTTTCCCAGAGGAGACATGAGCCTGCTCTGGAAGCCCCATCTCATCTCTCTCCCTCTCTCTCCCCCTGTCTCCTTCTCTCTCTCTCTCTCTCTCTCACACACACACACACACACTCACACATAGAGCCTGGGGAACCAGCTAGTGGCTTTCCAGGCGGTGTGGGTCTGGTCCAGTCCTAGACGTGGATTTTCCAGGATGCAGACCATCCTGGCCTTCCCTGCCAGGCAGGAGCAGGTGCTCCATTCCTCCCACTCCGGACTCCCCCTGCAGGCGGCCGTGGTTCTCACAGCCAGAACAGGCCTGGGCCAGGCAGGAGGCAGATGGCCCTGGGAGTCCCTTTGCACCACCACCTGCCTGTTGCTTGACGTGATAAAGCCAGAAGCCATCAATTCTATGGGGACTCAAAATACTCATGATTGCTAGGGCTTTTCTGGACTTTGAGAAGCCCAACTAGCCTGGCTGAGCCGGGAAAATTCACAGCACATGGACCTCCTAGAAGCTAACTCCTGGCATCCTGGAGATGCCTTGGGCAGAACACAAATGTGAGGTTGAAAATCAGTGAGAAAGGGGAGGGGAGGGGGGATAGTAGAGGATAGGAAAGGCAGCAGAACACAACAGACACTAGTATGGCAATATGTAAATCAATGGATGTGTAACTGATGTGATTCTGCAATCTGTATACGGGGTAAAAATGGGAGTTCATAACCCACTTGAATCAAAGTGTGAAATATGATATGTCAAGAACTATGTAATGTTTTGAACAGCCAACAATAAAAATTTTTAAAAATAATAATAAAAAAATAAATAAAGGGGATGATGTGAGAGTGTCTAACAAAACAAAAAAAAAAAGAAAATCAGTGAGAACGCTGCCCGGGCTGATGCTCAGGGGTCACCCTGCATGGGTTCCCATACTGTCTAGTGTGGTCTCAGGCAGATGACTTAACCTCTCTGTGCCTCCCTCCACACTCTTACCTATAATGAGGGGATAATAATTCCTGTGTCAGAGGACTGTAGTGTGTATTAAACAAGATGATACCTGCAGCGCTCTGAAAGGTTCTCAGCACAGCGAGGTGCCCACCAACTACTAGCATTTAGTACCTGGCGGAGCCCCCCTCCCCCCCACCGCAGGCCTGCCCTACTACCTGCTGATTTTCCCGGGACACCTTCTGCTCTGAGGACAACCATCCCTTCTGACCGCTGTGACAAGAGAGAACAGGTAGAGACGTGTGTATGAACACATGGGGGTGTATCGTAGGGAGCTTGTAAATGAACATGAGCACCGAGTGTGTAGGAGTGTGTGTGTGTGAAAGTAAAGTATAGCTGCTTGTGTGTGGATGTGTAACAGAGCTGTGTGTGTGGAAGGGTGGGGGTGAGTGCATCCTGGATGCTGAGGTACGGTGGGTGGGGGGGGGGGGGAACCTGTGGGTGTGAGAATGTGCACCAGGCCGTGGGTACAAATGTATAAGAGCAGGGCAGGGTCCTGTGTGGATGCCCCCGTCCCCCACCCCGTCACAATCACTCATCTCTTGGTATGGAGGCTTGGTCAGAGAAAAAAGTGCCCCAAACTGGGGGCACCGTGTCCCTGACTCTGGAACAGACTTGATTTTTTTTCTTTTTCAAAGCTCTCACGTTCCCGGAGGAAAAGCTACTAGCTCAGCTCAGCCTGGCCCAAAACCCGCCCCTCTGACCAAACTCGAAACTCAGCAAGGAATCCAACGCTAGAAACCCCCACCACGCTGCACCCCCATTCCTGCCCCAGAATGCTCCCTGAAATGTTCTCTGCTGGCAGGACCCTCCAGGTGGGGGTGAGAGGGTGCCTCCCACTCACCCTTGGGCTCATGTGCTCTTCCTGCTCTCCCCAGCCCCCCTGAGGGCCCCGGGGCAGCTCCCCACCGCTGACTAGAAGATTAAGCTCTTCTTCAGGCTTAAGAGCACCTGCGACCTGCCTGGGCAGGCCCGGCCCCTGGAGTAGGCAGCTCCCTGCCAGAGTGCAACAGGGGCAGCTTCAGAACCCATGGCCAGCTCCTCCAGGAGCAGGCACTCGGCCCACCAGCACTGCTTTAGAAGCAAAATCACGAAGGAGATCTGGAGAAGCAAATCCTGGGGGGAAGGGCCTCTCAAGCAGGGGTGGGATATCAAGAGGGGCCCTTCCTCTGTTGATGTATCTTCCAGGAAGTTGTCTCAGTTGCTAATACTATAATAGGTAGTAAGATCATTGCTTAACACCAGGTACTTTACATATCATACCTCTGATTAACCCCATTTTACAGATGGGGAAACTGAGGCTCAGGTTAAGTAACTTGTCCGGGATCACACCACCAATGGTGAGAGAGCAGGAATTTGAATGCAGGTCTGTGTGCGAAGCCTTTCCAAGGTCTATCTCTGCATCTGTCTATCTGTTCTCTAATTGTCATCTATACCCCTTCTCTTGTCCCCTCAGCAGCAGGAACCCAGAAAGAAAGAGAAATGCCCAGAGCAGATGGAACAGTAGGGGTAGCAGAGGGCTAGGCAGGTGGCAAAGACTTCTAGCAAAGGACAGCTGGAAGAGCTCAGAAAGAAGGGCAGAGATGGCTAAGTAGAGGAAAGAAGAGATGGGGGGGGGCAGTCTCTGTGACACCTGGCTAGGGAGGAAGGACATTTAGTTTTGTGCCATGTGGCAGAGATGGTAGAAAAGAAGTCATGTGGCTGAGCCCGTTAATACATGTCATCCTGCAACATCACTGCCCAAAATGGCCTGGGTGCCCTGCTTCATGGCCACCTCTGGTCAGGAGGTCTCAGACCCAGAGGAGCCCAGATACTGAGAAGCTTCCTGACAACCAAGAGCCCCAAAACCTAGATTGTACCAGGGCTTCCTCTCCTCCAGCCTCCTCAATCCCAGCAACAGGGGGGGGTTGTTCAAACCCCTAGGCCTCTGGGGAAGGGAACTCGGGGGAATCCAGAGTGGCCAGCCAAGGTAACCAAAAGAGCAGGCACAGAGTAGAGTGCACCTAGATGGAGAGTCAGGAGAGGAGACGCAGGCGGGGACTGGCAAGGCGTGGCAAGTGGGGGAGATGGCAGGGCAGGGGAAATGAAGAGCATAGGAGGAGGAAATGGGATTGAAGTGCCAGTGGGGAGGGGTGCTCCTCACTGAGGCCACGCTGAGGCAGATCACACTGAGGTGAGGACAGTGCCAATTCACCTGGGACCCTCACTTCCAGCCTCATCCCAGTTTCCCCAGGCTCAGATAAGTGCCAGGAAGAAACAGTGCCAAACACCACAGGCCCTTTATCTCTACCTGGGATACTACTCCAAGAAAGGGGAAGTAACAAGTGTCACCTGCAACCCTCAACCCTTTTGAAGCCCTTCTGCAAGAGGGAGATTCAAAAACTGACCAAACCCCCTTTTAGAAATTCCTTGGCAGCAGGCACTCTGGCGCATGCCTGTAAACCCCGCAACACAGGAGGCTGAGGCAGGAGGATAGCAAATTCAAGGCCAGCCTCAGCAACTTAGGAAGTTCATGTCTCAAAATGTCAAAAAGGCTGGGGATGTAGCTCAGCGGTAGAGTGCCTCTGGGTTCAATCCCCAGTAACACAAAAAACAACAACAATAATAAATTCCCTGGCAAACCTGGCTCACCCCCATGGTGAGGGTCACACAGTCTAGGGGACTGAAGTCAGACCATCCTTGAGAGGACAAAGGAAGTAAGCAGTGGCCACTGGCATTCCCTGGGACCTCTCAGGAGAACTCTGCTCCCTGGAGAGTGAGGTGGTGGTCCTGTTACTTTTTTTTTTTTTTCAAACTCACTTGACACCTGATTTGTAGAGGGGAAGGGAGACTGTGAAAAGTTCATCCAGTCCCAGAAATGAGATGGTGGCCCCTGCCTGAGAGTTACTGAGACAGGCAAGGAATCCACCCAAGCATTTAGCACTCACCTAGCACGGTAAGTTACTTTTGGGGAAGAAGCAGCAAACACATTGGAGAGGCAGATAGATCTCTCCCCACCCCAGGGCTCCTGAGCTAGGCTTGTCCCAGCCAGGGAGCACCAGCCAGCTTCATTTACATGTGAATGTGCTCTGGCCACCAACACTTGTCACTCCTGTCTCTTCTGGGCCTCTGGTTCACCTCTTTCCCTTCCTCATACCCCTTCCTGGACTCCTAAGGACTAGAGAACCCGGAGAGAGACGAAAGCCCCGAGTTGGTGGGCCAGGGGGCTGAGATGGGACGCGGTATCTGAAGACCGACCGCAAGCGCCTCCGCCGCCGATAGGAAGCCTGGCTTAGGGCGACCCCTACAGGACGATCATAGAATAAAGGGAGGCGAGAGGCGGCGTGAGCAAGCTTCAGCTCCTCCCCACGCCGGATTCCAGGGAAGCTACCCTTGGCCTCGGACAGGCGCCCAGGATTCCAGGGGCAGTACCCACCAGGTCCTGGCAAACCAGAAGCTCACATCCGACCCCCAAATAGCCAAGATCAAGATGGTCAGCATGAGTATATAGTACCAGGCAGCGGAGCAGGAATACTGGGGAGCTCTAGGCTATGAGACACCCATCCAGATAGTACAGGACCTGTGCCAGTCCCCACCGGCAGCCCCGCAATAGAATAGAGCACCCCAGTGGGAAGGGGTAGAACTGAAGAGAACCTCACCCAGCTGTACTGAAGCCAGGGGAATGAGCTGTGGCTAGTGGAACTGAGGTCAAGCCAGGGAGGACTTCTCCACAGCAATGGAGCTACTGGGGAGTCCCTGGGAAACACCAGTTCCTTTCCCATACAAAGTAGGTTTCGGCTTGTCCAGTTCAGCTGGGAGGGAAAGAGTCAGGGAAATGCAGCGACGGCAACATTGGACTAGGGGGAAAAATGTCAAAAATGCTCTGAGGCTGCACTTTGCTTGTTGACATACACAAATGCTCATGCCTTTGCCGCTGGGCTCCTCCACCTGCCGCCCCTGCCTTGGCTCAGCGTGTGAATGGGGGCACAGGGGAGGGCAGGGCAGAAGGGTGTGTGTGTGAACAAGTGAAGTCATTCTCTCTGGGTGGCTCCTTTTAATTAACACCCTGAAAAACTCCCAGCCAGCAAAATTGAGTCTTGCCAACTGGGAGTCCCACCCCTCTGAATCATCCAGACCCTGGGGGCAGAAAGGGGACAGGAAATCTGAAGGCATGGAAGAAAGCGGCCTAGGTATTTGAAAAGTCTATCACTGGGGACATTGGGGGCCAGTGGCCTCTGAGAAGCTTGGATTGAAATGTTGTAGGACAGAGGAGTTGAAGTGGCAGGGCATTGGTGAGATCATCTCCTTGCCCCCAGTTCCCTGAGGGAGACCAGCCCCTGAGCATGACCAGTGTCCAACCCTGAAGGTTACACTACAGGACATTACATCAAGGCCCAGGCCCAGGCAAGGCATTTGGGCCTCCCTCTGGCCATTTTGGTTGTACTGAACATTCTGAGCAGTCACCTGGTCTGTCACCGCCAAACACCAGAATCCAGTCCCCAGCAAGTTTACTCCATGAAGGGGATAGAGCAAGCTTCATTCCCCACCCCACGAAGCCCCTAGCTCCACAGTCCAGGAGCCTTCCCTTTGGCTTAATTTTCCTTGGCCCTCTTCTTTCAAAACCCTTCTCCTGGCAACTGCCTGCTGAACCTCCTGGAATCTGTGAGATCCTTCCATTCCTTTAACCAGAATCTGACACCTTCATCCACTATCAGGCTGGCCACTCCAGAGGACAGGGCCCAAGTCCCTCCTTGTTCAGCCTTAGTCCCAGTAGGTCACAGACCTGCTCACCGTGAAAATGGATGGTGAGGAGGGTGAGAACACTGACACTCAGGACTTTTCTGGATGGGGAGAAAGAGCCCCGGTTTCAGTTTTACTGCTGCTTCCACAAAACCAGTATAGCCTCAAATGTGGGGCTCTCCATCTCAGGGTCAGACTCAGTAACCTTGGGGTCCAGCTCTAACAGTCTTTGCTATTAAGATTATCTAGTATCAAGTGTTTATTGCAGAAGGGGACATAGGGCAGTGGGAAAATGCTAAGTGGAAGACCAGGCTGGAATGGCCATGGTTCAACAGGAAAGGAGTCTCGCACCCAGGGCTGGGTGCAGGGATTACTTTTAGTCTCCCCAGCTCTCCAGAACCATTTTCAAACTTCCCCAGCTCTGGGGAAGGGTGAAGGTCAGGCAAGAGCTAAACACAGGGAGCAGGAGGCAAAGTGGAAAGTGACAGACTGAGACCTGCCGGGGGCCAAAAGGGACCCTCCTCTGGCTGCTTTTGGGGCTGAGCAACCAAATCCTGAGAACCAGAACCCTCCAGCCCAGAGGATTGGGGGGTAGGGGCGGGGAGACAGGACTACCCCCTGCCAACCCCAAAACCTTCCCCCAGAAAGCCAGGTCACCATGCCCCTGCCACTAGCCACACAGGGTACCAACCCTTGGGGGGGCCCCACCCTGGAGTTCAGACTGTTTGGAGAAGGTGGGGCCTAATTTCAGGCAACAGTGGAGAAAGGATGGGGTGACTGCTCTTGGGGACAGAGAGGGGTGTGTTGTGGAATGAAGGCGTCCTGACCCTGGGGCTGAGTGGGAGCCAGGGCAGAGCCGGCACGCCCGACGCGGAGGCCTCCAGTCCCTGCCCAGTTGGGCCTCCAGTTCCCATCACACCCTGGGCAGTAAAACTTGCTTTTATGACTGTCGTGGGGGTTGCTGCTTTCCTTGGGGAAAGTGGGGGACTGTTTGTGTCTGTGTATCTTTGTACCTGTGTTGATATGTACCTGTACACATGTTGATGTCTGAAGCTGTGTGTGTGCAGGTGTGTGAGGATATATCTAAGTGGGAAAAAAATCATAGCTCCCACTTTATTTGGGGGTTTTTTCCCATGTGCCATGTATATTCCTGTAACCCTTGCAACAATCCTTATAAGGAGGGAATTCTAGATATCCCTATTTTATAGGTAGAGAAACAGGATTGGAAAGATTCAGTAATTGAACAAAAATCAGAAAATTAGGAAAGGATAGAGCTGAAATGCTTCCCTCTCCTGCTTAACGTGTGTGTGTGTGTGTGTGTGCTTACATACACATATGTGAGCATCTGGGCCTAACATCTGTATATCTGTCTGTACCTGCGTATCTGCACAGTCTAAACTGCTGTGGTGAATCTGTGTGTGTTGTGTGTGTGTGTAAGTGTGCTGTCAAGGCCCAGATACAGGTCAGCCCACCAGCGGCTAGGGTTACCAGAGTCAAGAACAATGACCTTCCTAGGTGCAGTGTCTGCTATATTTTCTGAAGAAAACAAAGCAGGTGTTGTGGCTGACTCCGGACAGACGGAGACCTTTTGCCATCAGGACAACGGAAATGCCACTGTTGGGCCAGCACAGTCACTTAGCCTAACAGTCTGACCCCTTTCGAGAAGGAGCCGAGTACCCACAAGGCACAATCTGGGAAGAGTATAGAGAGGGGCAAGAAGGAACCAGAGCAGAGGACCCCTGTCAGCTGCAAGGCCCGGCCAATCCCTAACCAGTAGATAAGAGTGGCACGAAGGGGGCTCCTGGGAGAGGAGCTGGGACCCTCGGCTCAGCGCCCTGAGACCCGATGCTCTCTGCGGAGCGATAGACCACCGGACCTGGCAGGTCGCGGGTCAGGGGTCTCCCAGGGCTGCACGGGGTCCTGGGAACTGGCCGCGGCGGCCGGCGGCGGGGGCGGGGCCAGCGCGCTGGGCCGGGTGGCAGATGCCCATTGGCTGGCGCGAGCGCTCCCACGGCCCGCGGGGGCCCAGGGCGGCGCCGGCTGCCTGCGCCCTTCGACTGTGACTCACCCTCCACCCCACCCCGGAGCTGGAAGCGCGCCCAGCCGCTTCCCACCCAAGCCCCGCCCGCTAAGCCGGGACAGCCTGAGTCAGCAGGGGAGCGGGGGCGCAGCCCGTGCGCGTCCAGGGGGCGGGGGTGGGGGCGCGGGGGAGGGGGGTCCAGCGCTCTGGAGGAATCTGGCGGGTTATTGGGGAGCGCAATCCGGTGACTGTGCTTCTGGAAGATCTGTGTGTCGGTCCATGGGGTGGTGGAGACTTCTGACCCTTTGAAATGGGAGGTTGTGTGGCTTTCCTTTGGGGCTGGGGAGCTCTGTCTCCGCGCTCAGCCGTCTTTGTGGGTCCGATTGATAGACTGTGGCCTTTTAGAGTCTCCATGTTGGTCCCTGGGTCACCTATACCATTTCAAGATCATCTTTGCGTCCTTCCACCCCGAAGCATTAGCTTTGTGGTGTTCTCAAGAAACCAAGACCGGTCAGGGGCTATGTGTGAGAAATTCTTCAGCTCTGGTTCTGACCACCTGCACGTGGTCAGGGCTTCTGAGGGTCCGAGTCCAAATGCTAACTTGTAGGTCAAGAAGTCTCCTCCAACCCCTACTACATTTCCTGCAAGATCTCAAAGTGGCTTTAAATTAGATTACTTTTCTATACTATTTATACCTGTAGCATTATTCGTTACATGATCAATCATAGAATTCTAAAGTGATCTTAAAGTGATCTCAAAGCAAGACCTCAAAAGGATCCTTGAAAAGATTGGGGGTTACCGAATTATCCAAAGACTACCAGGTGCCAAGTCCTGTGCTAGGAGCTTTGTGATTCTCTTCCAATGCTTCTCATAGCAACTCCAAAAACAAACACCATCTCCATTTTACAGAAGTGAAACTAAGGCATAGAAGGTGCCCTGTCCAAAGTCCCACTGGAACTGTATATGAGAGACTCTGGATTTGAACCCAGGACTGCCTAGCTCTAAGACAAGCTTTTTAGTTTTGGTTTGGTTTTTAAGACATATACTCTCCACTGACTCTGGATGTCTCCTCAACATCTTTGCCAGGGGTCGCCTCCAATTGGCCCCATTATATTAAAGCATATTTGGGGGAAACTGCCAACTCCACAGGGAGCCCTGTTTTCAACTTCACTCAGGCCTTCCTGTCCCAAGGGAGGATCCCTGGTGCCTGTGAGAGGAAGTAGGGTGGGAGCAGAAGAACACTAAGTGTCAACACATGTGGGATTTGAAGGAGGCAACAGGTGTGCCAGATTCCCAGCAGGGAGCTGGCTGAGGAAGGACACTGCTTGTTCCACATACTTTGTAGGGAACACACACACACACACACACAGCTAATGCTGGACACAGTGCAGATCAAGCAGTGGGGGGGCGGGTCACACACAGACTCACAAACAAGTGCATGTTTCATGTGACACACACCTAGTTTAAGAATTGTTTTAAGCCCAGCACAGTGGCACTTGTCTATAGCCCCAGCTATTGGGAAGGCTGAGGCAGGAAGATTACTTGTGCCCAAGAGTTTGAGAGCAGCCTGGGCAACATAGTGAGACCCCATGTGGAAAAAAAAAAAAAAAAAAAGAATTGTTACAATCACCACACAGATGTAAAGGAGTTAGTAGAATTGTTACACACAGACTCACAATGATTTATGGTCATTTTACACACACACTCAGAACCACAAAAAAAAGTGACTAGGAAGCAAAACAGTGTGGAAGTGCAGAAGCAAATCAGTCCAAGGACCTGACCAAACTGATTCAATTTTCAATCCCAAAACCCAGACCACTCCACCCCTACACCTGCTCACTAGAAGGTCACTGCCAATCATTGCCCTCTGCCCTCTAGGACTAATACCTAGACCATTCATGCACACAAAAAGGATACACAGGCCTTCCAGAAAAGTCTATCTGAGCACTAACTCACATGAGTGTCTTCCCTAAACATGACACAGAAAAGCCACAGAGGCCTTTCCAGCAAGCGTGCACATGGGACATTCAATCACCCAGACTTTCTCCAAACATACATCCATGTAAGACCCTCACTCATACATGCCTGGGGGCACATCACACTTGCACAGTCACCTGCGCCCTCACACAGACTCGTGGATACATGCATATAACACAGGAGGAACACAAATGCACACACAGATCAAATGCACAGATGATAACAAGGAAAAGTGTACACAGCTCAGCCCACCTCACCCCACCACAGAAGGAATTCCCACAGCACACTCCACTGCCCCTCCACCTCCCATCTTGGCAAAAACAAGGCCCAGGCTTGCCCATCAGCTCCCTCCATTCCCTGCCTGAGACAGGCCCTGCCCTGCCTGCCCTGGCCTGCTCAGGGTGGGGCCCTGCCTGCCCCCAGTGCCAGCTGCCAGCTCAGCACCGGGCAGGCTGCCTACTGCTCCAGCACGTTGCCCAGCCCACCGCTCCTCCTAGGCCTGCCACCTCAGCATCTGGGCCGCAGCCTGAGCCCCACCTAGCCCATTTCTGCAGGCCAGAGGGTGGGTGGAGCAGCTTATCCCAGAATGGGGGCCAGCAGTGGGGACCTGATGGCCAGGCTGTAGGAGAAGGGGCAGCTCAGCTCAGAGTCCTCCACCGCCCCCAAGTCCTTTCTCTCTTTTCAGATGGATCCCTCCTTGCCAACACTGGGCCCTCACGATCACAGGTAACTTCCGGCTAGCACAGAGCAAACACACCTGGAGCCATAATTCCACTGTACACAGGCATTCCATCCACACTGTCCCTGTCCCCTCCATCCACGGACATAGGTCCTTGCACACAAGCTTCCAAGCACACACCCCACCCCTGGAGCAAACATACAGCCAGCACTCTCCAACAGCTGCTTAGCACAGGCCCCGCACACCACCATTCCTCACACACTCCCAGCATGCCACGCGCAATGTCCAGCACCACCATATGCAGCCACATGAAAGTCCCATCCCACAGAGTTTCATGCAGTCTCCATAAAACATGCACAGCTGGACACAATGTCCCTGTGCATGCCCCAGCACACAGACTTGCACCATGTCATGAGGTACTTGTCACTGTTCCCACTGCAGCCATGCCAGCCCTGCTCTGGGGGGTCTGGCTGGGGGGTCTGGAGGGCAAGTCTTTGTGTGCTTCCCCTCTCCATTGGGCTTGCAGTTCCAGGACATTACAGTAGGCTTTATTTTGTCCCTCCTCTGTCCAAATCCTGGATCTAAGATAAGAGTGGAAGTTGGGAGATGTCACCCCAGAAGCCAGGACCTCCTACAGACCAATCCCTGAGCATGCAAGAGAAGAGCAGAATTAGGCCAAAGGCTGTTTTAAGCGCAGAGCCATAGGGACCCTAAGGCGCTATGATGGGCCCAGGAAGAGGAGAAGGCCTTATGACTGCCACCCAGGAGGAAGCTGTGCAAGGGCCTCCTCTGGAGAAATAACAAAATGGCAGAAGAGGCACTGGGAATAGGGCCTGCATTTTAAAAGCAGCCAGCACAGTGGCACACACCCACAATCCCAGAGGATCATAAGCTCATAAGGATCATAAGCTCAAAGCCATCCTCAGCAAAGTGAGGCGCTAAGCAACTCAGTGAGACCCTGTCTCTAAATAAAAATACAAAATAGGGCAGGGGATGTGGCTCAGTGATTAAGCACTGAGTTCAATCCCTGGAACCAAAAAAAAAAAAAAAAAGCAGTAGAAGCCCTAGAGAGAGGCCCAGGTCCTCGGAGGAAGATAGGCAGAGGTGTAAGAAGCCTCAGACTCTTTCCTCCTCGGGCGTCTCTCTCCTTCATCCTGTGGCCTGGAGTTGGGTGGCCAGTGTTTACACTGGGGCTTCTAGGGCCAGCCCTGCTCTGTTTTGGGATCCTGATATTAGTAGTATTATGCGTTCAGTTTGTGAAAATTCATCAGCTACATGCTTACAACACAGTACCTCTCTCCATGCATGCTACACTTCAATGAAAAATTTTTTAAAAAATCAATCAATCCCTCATTGCATCCAGAGCTCCATGTCTTCTGGATTAATATGAGCACATCTGTCAGTGCCTGTCTGTGCCTGCCTGCACCTGTGCACATACAACTGCCCACGTGAATCATTCCTTGTCTCTGGTGCCTGAGGCCCTCTGTGTGTGCACCTCCCGCACACACATGCACACACATGCTTGCAAGCACACACACACCAGCTCCTGAGCTGGGAAGGCCAGCAGCTGCACAGGGCAGAAGAGAATGCAGCCAGGCCTTCCTCTCATTTAGACAACTGCGCCAGGCACAGGGAACACAGGCTACGTTCCAGCCACGCTTGGCCCAAGCCAGGTTCAGTGTTGGCTGGGGAGATGGCAATGCAGTGGAAAGCACCATGGGATAGGGTCCAGGTAGTGAAGAGCTCAGACTCAGAGGAGTCAGAGAATTGTACTTACAAAGGAGGTAAAACTTAAGGCAGGCAGATTAAATGTCCTTCAAGGGCTGGGGATGTAGCTCAGTTGGTAGAGTGCTTGTCTCGCATGCACAAAGCCCTGAGTTCAACCCCACAAAAAAAAAAAAAAAATCATCAAATGGATAGGTCAGACATTTGAAGTGCAGTGGGGGTGGGGCTTACACAAAGACGGTGTGGTGCTTCCTCAAGGAGACCCAGGAGGGGTCGTAGGGGAACAGAAAGCAGTGATTGCAGAGGTGGTCCTCCCCTGGGTGAGCCAGCCCTGAGCAAGCACCCTTGAGTATCCTCGAGGAAGGCTTTTGGTCTGGGCTATGACAAGAATAACGTCAACCAGAAAGAGTGCTGTTGGGGACAACGCACTAGACTGGGAGCAAGGACTGTCCCCACCTCTACCTCCTGATTCTTGGTTCCTGCCATCCCCCTCTGAGCCTCCCAAACAACAGGATCCTGAACCTCCGAGCGGCTGACTCATGAGGCCAGCTGTGTTCGGATGGGACATGCCTATCATGTTACCCTCCGAGGTCCCTCACCTATCCCTTCCCCTCAGCGCCACTTGCCAGCCCTGTTCAGGGACGAAACCTCCCATCCTGACCGCAGCCGGCTCTACTAATGGAGCCTGGAGCCAAGAGCTCCACCTGCTGGAAATTATGGGAATCAGCAGGTTAGCACAAGCAGGGTGGCGCCCTCTTGAGGAGCCCCTGTTATGCTCACCTGGTACTCAAACTTTGAGTGACACGCAAGCCAAGGACACACCTTCAGAAACAGGGCTAACCCACCCTGCTGCGCCGAGCACTCTCGCCTCAGCTCCCCCACCCACACACCGTGCAATAATGCCACCAGTGCTAGGCATAGGTAGATAGGGCCTAAAATCCACTCCAAACTCCAAAGTCATACCCTGGTACAAGACTGTATCCCCAGGAGGATGAGGAGCTTCCTCTGGTTTACACAAAGCCACCCTGTAGGTTAGTGGTGACCTGTAACCCAGAAGACTCCCAGGTCCAGCTCCAGAAAAGGAGAATCTGCTTTAGGGCCGGCAAACTCTGCTCTGGGGAGCCTGTAGAGCTGTTTCCTCTCTGTTCCTCTACTGCCCCCTTGTGGACGCCTGAGGAATCTCCTGTTTGCGCAAACGCATCTGGCTTCCCTCAACTCTAGCCCAATGGGGATGCCAGTTATTCAGGGATCCAGACTGAGCACCGGCTGCAGGAAAGGATGAACATCCAGGACTCTCCACGCTGCTACTCTTCTCTGTGTCCTTTCAGTCCGCACCGCAGCATTGTTTCCCAATGCCAAAATTGACTCTCAAAGTCTAACCAGTGAAGACAGGAGCTGGAATTGGCGATTTTTCTCCTTTAGTCAGATTCCCCCGCTCTGTCTCTCCTGGCTTAGACTGCTATGCTTCAGGAACCACGCCAAGCCCTGTCACTTGAACTCAGTCCTCCTACCTGCAACTGGAGCCCAAAGACAAGTTTCCAGTGGCTTGTGTGATCCTGGCCAAGACAATTTTTTAAACATTTGGATTAGTTGACAACATTTAAAAATCAGATTTCATGTAAAATTTTGGATTTTTTATTTCTGTTGCCAAGTTGAAAATTCTGGCCACTGGCAGGGGTTGAAGAAAGAGTCTGCCCCAGACCTGACCCCAACATCTGGGCAACCAGGGAAAAGTGCAAAAGGAGGACCACACTTCCTGCTCTTCTGACCCCAGCTTCCTCCTGCAGTTGAGAGGCCTCACACACAAGCCAGCAGACACCCCAACTGGCCTTCCGAGTGCTGTCTGTTCAATAGAAATACAATATAACCATAAATGTGAGCTTCTGATGGAATTTTCTAGTGACCACATTTAAAAAGAAAAAAGAAATGGGTATAATTGATTTTAATAATGTTTTATGCATATGCCAAATATTGTTTCAACATATGATCAACCTTAAAATTATTCACAAGATATTTTACATTCTTTCTGTCTCATGCTAAGTCTTAAGTCTTGGTGTGTAATTTAGCACTTTCAACCCATCTCAATTCGGACTAGCTGTACTTTAAGCACTCAATAGCTGCTTGTGACTAGTGGCTAGCTTATGAGAACCTAGCCACTAGAAGCCCCAACCCTTCCTCCACCACCTCAGAACTAATAGTAACCAGGAGGCCAAGCAGTGCCCAGCAGTGGGCTTAGGCCACTTGGAAGGGGATTTGGGAAATATGGACTCTGTCTAGGTGGGTGCACTCCTCTGGCCCCTGAGGTTTCTCACCAAGGAGAGGCAGAAGGTCACAGCTAAAGGAGAAACAGTGGGGCTCGCTAAAGCAAAGGTGCCTCTGGCTCAATTCTAGGAGTGGCACTGACTGCTCTTACATGGAAGAGCAACTCTAGTTTGCCACAGTCCTCACCATTCCCTTTTACTGATTCAGCAACAAAGCACATATCAGATGCCATTTCTCAGTATGCTTACATCATCTTAGAAAAAGAAAAAGAAAATTAAACATTCCTGCACCTACAGTTCACTCTATAGTGGGAGGATGAAAGGCCCACGTGCTTCAAAAAAAATAGAACAAATATAATTCTCTGTGAACACAAAAAATATTTCAAATTTGTTAATGTTCAGATAACAAGTATCTGTGCACATTTTTCTACCCCAGATACACTTTACTCTTACCTTACCTGCCTGATCTCTGTTATCATTTGAAATCTTGACCCCCTAAATAAAAATTATCCCCAAGGTACCTATATTCTTACTGTTCCAATCAAACCTAAAGGGAGAAGTAGCTGGAAGGAGAGGCTCTGAAGCCAGCTCCCTTCTGGCTACATTTTGCTGGCCACTCCCAACAATGCCCCCCAGGGGGCGCCAGGAGGCCAGGTGAAGACTCTCACTGGCACAAATGTGTGACCAGCTCTCCTGCTTTCCTGTCCCCCACCCTACAGCATACAGAGTGACCCATGGCTCAGCCCTCTCCTCTAGTCCCACAAGATTCCCCCAGAGGAGACGGGACAGATAAAGTCATCCGTCCAAAGCTCAGGGTTAGGTCCTAGTGCAGCCATACTTGTGGATGCAAAACAAAAATTAAACTCGCCTCACAGAGGGTGAGAATCAAAGGAGGTGAAGCCTTCCTAAGCATATTGGAGACAGAATCCAGTACAGACTTGAGGAAGAAAGCCTGATGCGGTTGGGGAGGTGGGGAGGTGCGAGGTGGGAGATGGGAGGTGGGGAGGTGGGAGGTGGAAGGTGGAAGGTGGGAGGTGGGGAGGTGGGGAGGTGGGGAGGTGGGGAGGTGGGGAGGTGGGCAGGGAGTAGGCAGATGCACTCTCCAGCCCTTCTGCCTTCCTACTTTTTGAGGAGCCCAGGTTTTGTAGAAGTGACTCTGATGCCTAGTGGGGATCATAGAACGGAAGACACAGAGAGAATTCCTCCTGAAGGGGCTCCTGAGGGGAAGAACATGTGTTTTACACACATCACCGCGTCTAATCCGCACAGCCGCCCCAGAGATGCCCTGCTCTCCAGTTGCAAACCCAAGCGCACAGGGGAGGAAGAAGGCCCAGGGTCACAGATCCCATGAGCAGCAGACAGAGGCTGCCACCCAGGTCTTCTGCCTCCTGCCCAAAGCTCAGTCCATGTGTCCCTACCAGAAGATTACAGATTCCATCTTCCTAAAACATTGCCTCCACCGACTCTCTTTCTAGCTCCTCGTTGAGAAAGGAAAAAAAAAAAAAAACCTCCAGTGGTGCCCACCATTTCTGAGGTCAAAGTCAAATTTCTCAGTTCAGCATTCTGGGCCTCCAGAATGTCCAGAGAATAAAGTGGATGAGCTAGAAGGTATTTTTTTAAACATTGTTCAAAAGCAGGGTATGGTGGCACATACCTGTGATCCCAGCAGCTAAGGAAGCTGATGCAGGAGGATCACAGGTTCAAAGCCAGCCTTAGCAACTTAGCAAGGCCCTAAGCAACTTAGCAAGAACCTGTCTCTAAACAAAATATTAAAAAGGGCTGGGTATATGGTTTGGTACTGAGGTTCAATCCTCAGTACCAAAAATGAATAAATAAACAAATAAATAATCCCTCCTTGTTCAAGAAAAAAGAACCAAAGCCCAGAGAGGGGAAGAATTCCCCAACTATCCCAGAGTCAACCAAGAATTTGGAAGTCACTTTTCTGATCCCTGTCAGTGTCCTCTCTACTCATCCCTCAGGCCACCCTCAGAAACAAGCTAATGTGCTCCTTATAATAGGAGCACAAAAAGCTTTATCTGGGATAACAGGAAAAAATCAAAATAACAGAGACTTTACCCAGACAAGATTATTTCTCTCTCAATTTCCAGGAAATATCTGTCAAATCCAGTATAGTACCCCATGATCTTGTTGATACTTGGACTGAATGATCGGTACTCCATTTGCACTTGGTCCCCCAAATTTCGTTCTTCTAGATTGAAGCGTTCTTTTGCAGCAACACTTTGAATTTTTAGGTTTCACTTCGTTTTCCCCATAGGGATACATGCATTTGAAATTCTAAATCAAACACGGTTTGTGCTAGCTGCTTGAAACTTGACTCACTCAATTAGTTCTCAGTAAGCTCTCTATGTTTTGTTCCCTGTTGAAGTAGCCCTAAGCAGAGGCAAGGAAAATACTCTTTCATTTGGAAGCGTTTGCAGAGCTTCCACAGAACTCCAAGTTTACTGGAATCTCAGCAAGTATTTTTTCACCCGATCTTGTTGATACTTGGAGGGAATGATCGGTACTCCATTTGCACTTGGTCCCCCAAATTTCGTTCTTCAGATTGAAGTGTTCGTTTGAAGATCCCATCTTCTTTTATTCTGCAAAGGGCTCCATTCCCCAGGCTTCTGTTCCCCAGGCCACCTCATAATCCAAGATGGCTGCTGAACTCCCACCAGCAAAAAGGAGGGGTTAAAGAAGCAGCTCACCCTCCCTCCCTATGAGGACACTACCTAAAAGTTGCACTCTCCACTTCCATTTCTATCCCTTTGACACAGAGCAACAGATAACTACAAAGAAAGCAAGGAAATGTAGTCTTTTTTCCAGATAGTCATGTGCTCAACCATAAAATGGAATTCTGATTACTGAGGAAAGGGGAGAGCCAACAGGAGTTGGGGGACCATTAGCATTCAATGAAGCCCTAAATCACCAGTGTCCCCCGTACACTACTCACCTGATCATGGGCCAGATGCGCAGGGAACATCACCCATCCTGAGCCTAGAGAGGGTCGAGTTCACCCCAGAGGCCCAATTAATGTTTGCTGCACAACTGAACAAACAAGGTCGACTCTTCTGGGACCCATTGTTTGTCCAGTTAGTCTGGAAGGAGTCTGAGGTCAAGGACCCTGTCATGTATGTCTGTGGATTCACCTGTGCAACCTTCCTCCCACCACCCAAGCACCAGGCACAGGCTGCTAACCTGTTGCAGGCCAAGCTCTTCCCACCCCCTCCTCAGGCACCAAAAGAAGGCCTGCCTGTAGCTGTCTTGGTCAGACATGGCCCTGATCTCTCTCAAGCCACTTCGTGGGGAGATGCTGATCAGGTACTCCTGGGCTCATGACCAGGTTACTTCCTGATAAACCCATCGTAAGTCCAACATCTCATGAAGTCAAGAATACATTTAATACCCCTGGCTTCACCGCACAATGCACTGGAGAGCATGGATGGCTTCCCCCTCCTGTCTGCCTGGCTGACTGGGAACTGAGGCTTCTGCTGCTGCCCTGCATCCCCAGTTTGGGGCTTTTTGTTTTGTTTTTTGATACTAGGGATTGGACCCAGGGGCACTTAATAACTGAGCCACATCCCCAACCCCCCTTTTTTTTATGTTTCAGTTCGAGACAGGGTCTCACTGAGTTGCTTAGGGCCTCACTAAGTCGCTGAGGCTGGGTTTGAACTTGTGATCCTCCTGCCTCAGCCTCCTAAACTGCTGGGATCACAGGTGTGCACTACCAAGCCCAGCCGCCCAGTGTTGTTTCTACTGAACACTTCTGGCTTCACATTGTGTTGTAGGGACAAACGAGGCAAGGCACCCAAGATAGCAGGAAACAGTTTTATTTGGCTGCAGCCAGGTTCAGAGGGTACAGCCTTTGCTGTAATCAATCAATCCCCTGAACCCCGAGTTCAGGGAGTTTCAGAGTTTTATACCCAGCATGTAAGGGGAGGGGCTCAGAAGTTCACAGTCTGCAGAAGTTCACATAAAAGCAGCTTTTTCTTTCACTGTTCTGGGCATGTTAACTCTTCAAGGACAACACCTGAGAAGGGGGGAGCTTCTTCTCTTCTTTCTTTCCTCCCCCTGCCAGCTGTTTCCATGGAGCCCATTTGTAACTTATCTTAAAAATGTAGACATCTCTGTGAAGCCCCACCTCAAGGCCAGAGGCCTTGTTTGCACATTTTTTCAAAGTACTATACTGGATATGTTTGTGAAAACTAGTAAGGGGGTGTCTAGCACCTGGAGTGCTGGTATCTTCTCGGCCAGTGGCCAAATAAACAGGGTAACACGAAAATAGGAAGTTTATCTACATTGAACTCTTTTGCAGAGACTCTTTTGTTGACAGTCCTAAAATCAGCCATGTTAAAGATTTCTGGAGAGGCCCAGTTCAGATTTTTCAGTTGAGAAAGGGGGTGCCACTTCAATTGTAAAGTAGAAAAATCATGAAGTCAAACCATCATGGGGCCACCTATATTTTAAAATATCCATATGCCAATTGTTTCTGGATGAGATCTGAGCAAATTACTCTCTTCCCAGTAGAAAAAGTTTAAAGGGATTAAAATGTAGAAAAATAGATAAATGACCATCAGCATAGAAATGGTTCATTCTTTCTCTTATTTAATAATTTTTTTATTGACCTCTGAGCATGATGGCACACGCTTGTAATCCCAGCAACTTGGGAGACTGAGGCAGAAGGATCATGAGTTCAAAGCCAGCCTCAGAAATTTAGCAAGACCCTCAGCAACTTAGCAAGTCCCTGTCCCTAAAATATAAAAAGGGCCTGGGGATGTGGCTCAATGGTTAAGTGCCCCCTGGGTTCAATTCCCAGTACCAAATAATAATAATAATTTTATTGACCACTTACTATGTGCCTTGTAGGCACTCTGCTAGGCACTGAAGAATCAGTGAGAAAACAGGCAAGTATGAAGTGACCCCTGCACCCACAAAGCCTATGGGGTAATTAATGAAATACCACTATAGATAAATTAATGACTAACGTACAAGGAGACTAAGGTACAAGGCACCTGGAAAGTTTATCATTGAGCCATATCCCCAGCCCTATTTTGTATTTTATTTAGAAACAGGATCTCACTGAGTTGCTTAGCGCCTCACCATTGCTAAGGCTGGCTTTGAACTCGTGATCCTCCTGTCTCAGCCTCCTGAGCTGCTGGGATTACAGGTGTGTGCTACTGCGCCCAGCCTGTGTAAAACTTTTTGATGTTGACATCTAACCCCAAGTCCTAATTATCTATGATATTATAATGGTGGATCTGTGTCATTATACATTGGTCTACACCTTAGAATGTCCAACACAAAGAGTGAACCCTAATGTCAACTTCAAACTCTGGGTGATATGTCAAAGATATGTCAGTGTAGGTTCATCCCCTGTAACAAATGAACCACTCTGGTGGGGTGTTGATCTGGGGGAGCTGTACATGTGTACAGGCAAGAGGTATATAAGAACCCTCCGTTTCTTTCGCTCAATTTTGCTGTTGTCCTAAAACTGTTCTAAACAAATAAAGTTTTAAAAAAGTGCACTCCTTGCCAGGCACGGTGGCACACTCTTGTAATCCCAAGATGGGGAGGCTGAGACAGGAGGATTGAAAGTTCAAAGTCAGCCTCAGCAACTTAGCAAGGCACTTAGCAACTCAACAAGACTCTGTCTCTAAATAAAAAGATAAAAAAGAGTTGGGGATGTGGCTTAGTGGTTAAGCACCCCTGGGTTCAATACTCAGTATCCCTCCAAAAAAAAGTGCACTCCAGCAAGGAGCCCAGGGAATCTTCCATAATAAAGGAAATGTTTCATGTCATGGGCATGAGCAGAAGTGAAACTCTTCGGACTATATATTTAATGTTGAATCACTGCTGGCATTTTATTGTATATGTATGATATTTCTCAGCAAGAAAAGAGCCAAAGCAGTTGGAATTGGCCGAGACTGGCCCATGCCACCTAGAAGAGAAGTCCTGAGAATAGGAGGCTCCCAAGATGGTGGGAGCAAGCTGGGGGAAAATAGGTCCTGAAAAAAAGAGAGGCATGAGAGAAGGGGGAGACGAGAGTGTTCTACTTCTAGAAGGGGAAAGGGGTGCAGGAGACAAAGCAACGGTACCCACCACCATGCTTGAAGGGGCAGCCCAGTGACTGTCCCCAGGGTCACACCATACTGGCCCCCTTCCCTTCCTCCTCCATTTCTGCCCCTTTTCATTCTAGTCGGTGTCCCCTCATCTGTAGCCCACGTTATAGTCCCCATCCTGCAGGGGGGATCACAGATTACTTCCAACCAACTCACTGGGCAGGAAGAACAAAACCTTGGAATGACAATGTGTGATGAGCATGGACCACAAAGGCTTAGAAGATTCATGTTATTTAGGGTGGCAAGGTTGGGTGCAGTCAGATGGGGAATAATGCTTGACTCAGCTGGAATGGTCAAACAGGGACCTATCTTTATCTATACCTGTGCATTTCTAGAAAAATTAAAAGTCTCATTTAAAAAATCAAGCTTTTTTTTTTTAATCAGGGATTGAACCCAGAGACACTTTAGCACTAAGCCACATCCCCAGTTCTTTTTTATTTTTCATTTTGAGACAGGGTCTTGCTAAATTGCTTAGGGCCTTGCTACATTGCTGAGGCTGACTTTGAACTTGCAATTCTCCTGCTTAAGCCTCTCAAGCCATTGAGATTACAGGCACACGCACAGCTACACCTTGTGAAATCAAGATTTTTAGATGGACACAATATCTTTATTTTATTTTTATATTGTGCTGAGGATCGAACCCAGTGCCTCACGCATACCAGGTGAGCGCTCTACCACTTGAGCCACATCCCAAGCCCAAGATTTTTTTACTGTCTATCAAAATTTAACCCGGTGACTCAGGACTCAACACACACCAACATCCCAGATGTTCAAGCCTTTTAAATAAAATGGTGTCATATTTATATAGAACATACCTATATTCCCCTACATACTTTGAATCATCTCTAGATGACTTTTTTTTCCCCCATGATATTGAACCCAGGGGTGTTCAACCACTGAGTTACATCCCTAGCCCTTTTTATTTTCATTTTGAGACAGGTTCTTGCCAAGTTTTGTTTAGGGTCTTGCCAAGTTGCTGAGGTTGGCCTTGGACTTGTGATCCTTCTGCCTCAGTCTCCCTAATCCCTGGGATTACAGGCATGCATCACCATGCTTGGCTCTAGATTACTTATAATACCTAATGCAAGGTATATGTAAATGGCGATGTAAATGGGGTTCAACTGTATTGTTTAGAGATTAATGATAGAAAAAAAATTTCAATATGTGTTCAGTAGAGACACAATTCTTTTCTGGAATATTTTCTACCAGTGGTTGACTGAATGAATCCTCAGAGGCAGAAGCCACAAACATGCAGGACAGATTAGATTTTTGGAAATATTAGCTTCCATCCTTCCTGAGTTTCTTCCTCTAAATGAGATATGGATTTACAACTCTTGCATTTGTTAAAAAGTTGACAGATAATTGGGATATTGTCCCCTGAGTTGCTGAGTGACTTTATCCCACTGGGTATACACAAGAATCTGGAAGGAGCAAGACAGGAGGAGGGGAAGGGAATTCTGGGGCCTTCCTGCCTTTCGCTGCTCAGTAAACACCCAGGGTGTGGAAATTCCCAGGAGACTGAAGAATGGGGGCCAGGAGGGGGGCTTGTCTGTCTCCTGCTGGCCCACTGCCTGGGGTGGGGCCTGATAAGACAGGTGGCTGGCTTCAAGGATTGGATGGGGCACAATTGAAAATATTGACTTGGGGGCCACAGAGTGCAAAAGGTCCCTCTCACTATGTGCTGAGACTCCCTGACTCCTGGGACCCATTGAGCAGTCTGGATCACATGCACAGGGAGCAAGTTGGTATTTTTAATAAAAATTTTTGTTTCTGTAAATAAAAATGAAAGTATGTCATTTGCAGGAAAATGGATAGAACTAGAACCATTATGTGAAGCAAAATAAGCCAAACTCAGATAGTAAAGGATCATGTTTTCTCTCATATGTGGAAGCTAGAGAGGAAAATAGAAAAGAAAAGTAGGAGGGCAGGGATCTCAAGAAAATCAAAGGGAGATCAGCAGAGGAAAGGGACCAGGGGTCGGGGGAAGGGAGCAGGGAAGTACTGGGGAGTGATATTGGCCAAATAATATTATTTTGTGGTGTGCAAATACAAATATGTATCAACAAATCTCATTATTATGTATAAATATAATGCACCAATTTAAAAAACGAGGAAAGAGAAAGGAAAAAAAGTTTATTTCTGAGTGTGTGTGTGTGTGTGTGTGTTTAGGTCATAATAAAAATGAATTTAACATGGGCCTTTGCCAAAATAGTTAGAAAACCACTGCCCTAGATAATGGTGTTGTTAACCTTATCACTGATGAGTGAAGTCCCTTAGGGTGACAGTGTGCAGAACCCTGGACCCTGCACTGGGTGGGCAGGGGTGAGGAGGAAGAGAGCCCGGTTTGTCTGGAAGCCCAGCTCCATGGAGGTGGGTAGCTAGGGAGGTAGCAAGATGGGGCCCTCAGGGACTGGGAAGCCAAGGGTCCGGGACAGGAGCCCTGCACTGGGAACCCACAATAGGGCCAGGCATGAGCTTGTCCCCACCCGGTGTCTGTTTATTCTCCATTGGTGTTTCAGAAAGTCAGAACAGGCCCTGTCTCAGTGGTGGCTGAAGTCTTGTGCACTTAGTCCTGAGTGTGTCTGCCTGTATCTTTGGTGACAGCAGTGGCAGAGTGTTGGGGATACAGTATGCCACCCAGCTGTGTCCTAACCTCCCTCTTGCCCTAAAGACTTGGAGATGGTCCTGACAGAAAGGCCAACCCCTTCACACACTTCACAGAACCTGTACACACCCGTGTGTACACAGTACGCCCTCCACGTGCAAACACAAGCTGCGCACACACCCTATGTATCATAAACGCAGCAGGTGGAGGGGTAGGAAGGGGCAGTGAGAAGCCACCAGGGAGGGCGGGTGGAGCAACTGTGAGTGCAGCAGGGAAAGCCCTTTTATTATTGCCAAGTCCTGTAGGGTACTATCTTGCCTTCTAGAAATCTCGGGCATGACACACCCAATGGCCGAGAATAAACTCTGGACCTCCAAAGAGATGGGAAGACTAGGACTCCGAAGTCTCTGGGTACAAAGGAACAAAGGTGGTAAAAAAGACATCTGTGGCCACAAGGAAGCCATGTGCCTGGCTGAGAAGTACAGGTTTGGGAACTGGAGTCCTGGCTTCTGGTTGGCCCAGGATGGGTCACATTCTAGGTGAGCCAATTACTGGAGCTCTCTGAACTTGCCTTTCTTTATCTGCAAGTAGTCCTAATGCTGAGGTACATGGGGAAGGAGACTAAACTGTCCCCTAATAAGGCCATCTAAAACCTGCTCCACCTACTTTTAGCATAGGCCAAATGAACCTGGGTATTTGAGAGCAGGCTGTAACCATAGGGCACTATGCACAGGTGACAGATTGTTATACAGGTACAGATGTCCCCAATCATGACCAAGTATCAACCAGGTTTCAACAAAGGAGTCTCTTTGGGAACAGCCTGGAGGAGGCCAGACTTTCCTGCCCAGCACCCTCTGCTTCCTGAGCCCCTCCCAGCTTCTGAGCCCAGGAAGAGGCCTCCTGAGCCCTCCCTGTGGACATGAGGTACACACATAGCAGGGTTGGTTGGCAGGGCCGCCTGAGGCTTTATTTTGGAAAAAAAACAAATGAACTGGTTTGGGGTTGAGGGCATGGATAAGAGGGGATACTCCAGGCAAAAGAGGGGGCCCCCAGGGGTGGGTGAGGGCTAGGGCTAAGCCTCGGGTGGGTTTCTTGTTCCCCAAGCTCCCCTTACAGCTGCTCCCCCCACAGGCTTGGGGGCAGCAGCAGGAGGCAGGAGGCTGGGAGGAGCCACAGAGACTGTTCACTTGGGCAGGACATCAGAGGACTCAGACACCAGCTTCCCATCACGAGTCTCAATCTTCTTCACAACCACAGCCTTGGTGCGGCTGAAGGAGCTGGAGCCCCCAGCAGAGCTGAAGTTGGGCTGGAAAGAGCTCAGGCCGTAGTTGAGGCCAGGGCTGGAGAGGCCTCCATAGGATGTGCTCAGCCCTCCTGGGGGGAAACAGAAGCAGCACATGAGCCCAGATTCCAGCCTAAGTCTGCCTGACCAGTCACAGCATCCTTCTCTACTCAGGACTGCCAGGGAACCAGGAAGAGGGTGGGAAGGGGCTGCCATATTAGCTGCTTGTCCTTGGACAAGGCATTTAACTGGGCCCCAGCTTCCTCCACTGTGTAAGAGGGAAATGTACAATAATTATTCAAAAAAGAAAAAAAAATGAGCACAATAAATCATATAAAGCACTTAGCACCATGCCTGGTGCCCAGCTACCATTTATTTAGGGGGCCTTCTCTTAGTTCTTACATTATTTGGATCCTGGGTATGTCACCTGTCACCCTGGTTTTCTCCCAAGAACAGGAATCCTGCTCCTCCTCTGTCTCCTCAACTGCTGCTGAGCACAGCCCCTCCCAGAGGTCGCCTGAACCCTGGCCTCCATCCCCAGTTCCCAGGACACTCACCTGAGTAGCCACTGGTGGTCTTCGTATGGATACTCATGTTCTGCATCCCAGACTCCAGCCTATACCCAGATACACAGGATGTCAGAGCCAACTCCTGGCCCATCTTGTCCCAGAACAGGACCCAAGCCCCAAAGGGGCTCCAGGCAGTCCCCATCCCTCCCCACCCCAGGTTCCAGGAATGGGGCTCCAGGACCAGTGAGAGAGCCCCACACCCACCGGCTCTCCTCGCCCTCCAGCAGCTTGCGGTAGGTGGCGATCTCGATGTCCAGGGCCAGCTTGACATTCATCAGCTCCTGGTACTCGCGCAGCTGCCGCGCCATGTCCTGCTTGGCCCGCTGCAGGGCAGCCTCCAGCTCGGCCACCTTGGCATTGGCGTCCTTAATGGCCATCTCCCCACGCTGCTCAGCATCAGCGATGGCGGCCTCCAGGGATGCCCTCTGTGGGGAAGCAGAGCAGTAAGTTGGCAGTGTTGGTATACCCACCCTCTGTCCCTCTTCTAGGTAGATGCAAAAGAAGATGCCAACCGTGAGAAAGAGGAAGCAGAATGCAGAAAGAGCAGCTTCCAGGCACTTCCCTTCCCACGCTTCCACCTGGGACACTTTAAGTCCCCCACCTTAACAGAACCAGAGCTCTGGGTTCTCAGCTCTCCATAAAGGAGCAAAACCCAACCTTGCCCTAATAGATAGGACCAATTAAATAAATCAGGGCATGGATCCTGGACCCCATCCTACCTGACAGCCCCCGTCACCTTGTCCTAGTCCCAGAGACTGCTCAGTGTCCCTCAGCCTCCCAGGAGCAGTTTGAAAAAGTCGCCCCTCCAGCTCGGGTCCCAGACTCCTCCCTCCTTCCTACATGACCTTCTCTCACCCAAAGCTGTCCAAGGATCCTGCCCCGCTCCCAGCCCCCTGGATACCTGGCCTTTGAGGGCCTCAATCTCTGCCTGCAGGCGGCTGATGCTGCGGTTCATCTCAGAGATCTCCGTCTTGGTGCGGCGCAGGTCATCCCCGTGCTTCCCAGCTAAAGTCTGTAGCTCCTCATACTGCAGACGTGGGACAGGAATGAGATTCAAGAGGGGACCCCCCTGGACCCTCAGGTGCCCTCCCCGCAAGGGACAGTGCCCTCTCAGCCAGGTCAGAGAGACTCGGTCATCTCAACCTCCTGTCAAGTTCCTACACACACTCACAAAATCTCACACACAACACACACACATATACATATAAAACCACTAGAGGCCTCTTTTCAGGCCACCAGCCACCCATTCTGCAGGCCCAGCTCACAGCAGGCAGAGTTGAAATCCTGCTCCCTTCTCATGGGCTAGGACACAGAACAAGCCAGAAGGGAAGGCCCAGCCTAGTGGTCCTGCTCTTCACCTTGATCTGGTACATGCTCTCGGCCTCAGCCCGGCTGCGGTTGGCAATCTCCTCGTACTGGGCCTTCACTTCAGCGATGATGCCATCCATGTCCAAAGAGCGGCTATTGTCCATGGACAGCACCACAGATGTGTCAGAGATCTGGGACTGCAGCTCACGGATCTCCTAGAGGAACAGAGGGGCAGGTGGTGAGGCTCTGTCCCTGCACAAAAGGAGCCTTCTATAGAGGATAAGACAACAGGAGAGGCGCAGGAGGAAGTTAGGGCTGGGAGAGGGCCAAGTTTCTACAGAAGGACGATACATCAAGGACCTGGAAGATTGAGGGAAGGACAAAAGGAAACCTGGCTTTCAGTAAATAACCAACGGAGAAGACCCCTTCCCTGCTCTCGGCACCAATACTAAGCCCCCAGAGGCAGCCAATACAGCCCCCAAGGATCAGGACAAGGGCTTTGGGGATGGAGCAGGCCTGAGTAGCTCCTGGGTCAACACTCTGTGACAGCCTTGGACAGGTTATTTCACTTCTCTGAAACTATTTTCTCATCTCTGAAATGCAATAATAAACCCTCCCTTATGCAAGGGGACAGTGCCACTAGAATAACATTGTGGGCTAATATTTCTTGTCAGTTGGTGTACTAGGGGATGGAGGGAGCCTTTGGCCAGGTCCCAGGGTGGAGCACTACAGGATGGGTACCCTCCTCTGCAAGCCCCTAAGAGCATACCTCTTCATACAGCTGCCTGAGGAAGTTGATCTCATCAGTCAGCCCTTCCAGGCGAGACTCCAGCTCCACCTTGTTCATGTAAGCTTCATCCACATCCTGAGGGTGAGGAGAGAGGGCTCTGAGCTGAGGGCCCACCTCCAACCCCAACCTAAGGGCTCCCCAACGTCCACTCCATGACCTGGACTTGGAACCTTCTAACTAATCGCCTCCCCTCCCCCCACTTTATGGCTGATCCTCCAGCCCAGGTTCTGTCCGCCGCGTCTGCATCCCCACCCCATACACCTTGACTCTGCTTCCTGCAGTAGCCACTCCCCATCTGCCCACTCCAGGAAGCCCTCTATAGCCACACCTCCAATTATGCTCCATAATTTTTTCCCTTTCTTCTCCCTTTTTTTTTTTTTAACAGGTTTTATTCAGTTTCTCTTGTATAAAATCCCTCTATTGGAGCCATAGTTGGAGCCTGGGTCCTTTGCATGGAGACTCTGGTGCAGGTTTCCATTTTTTTTAAACCATGTTCCAACATTGATGTCCAGAGTTCTGTCCAAATGTATTTAGCTACCTATCTGTATTTTTCCAAATTATACATCTGAATGAACTCAAATGCTAAAACAAATGAATATGTCCCATTACTTAGAAACATTTAAGGACAGATTCTAGAAAATTCTTATTTCAAGTCTCTAAGCCCCAGCCTCCAGCATCTGAAGAGAGATAGGAGGACCCCTCACCTTTTTGATGAGGACAAATTCATTCTCCATCTCTGTACGCTTATTGATCTCATCCTCATACCTAGTGGGGAAAGGTTTAGGATCAGAGCATGAAAGCAAAGGGGAGGTAGCCCTGCATCTTTTGTTGCTGATGGTGGTGATGCTAGGGATTAAAGCCAGGGTATTGGGCATGCTGAGCACACACTCTACCACTGGGCTACACCCCCAGCCCTGCCCTGGATCTTTTAAGGGGGACATGAATATCCAGAAAATTCAGTTCACAGAAATGCAGGATATGAGTGGGGTGGTTCTTTGGCCCTCCCCATCCGTTCCCCTCTCCCCTTGCCCACACACCCCATGTTCTGTCAATTGGAAGGTCTAGAACAAGAAATCCCTTTCCGATTTCATGAATACACATTGCGCTGGGCATACTGGGAGGATCCACAACAGGGCCTGACATGAGACCTTTATGGTGACATAAATAGGTCACCAGCGACTGTAAATGTGAAAGTGAAGCCTGTTGGCTGCCTATCTAGGTGTACTACTTAAGCATTTCATGTAACTTGTCCAAATATGGACAGTCCTGAGATTGAAGAGGTGGATGTTATGAATAATTAATCCAGGACAATGGGCACAAACAGAGACTATCCCAAGAAAGCCCAATTAGATGATCACCCTAAGTATAAAGTGCTACGTGGCCACAAGCAGAGGACCACAGGGACTTGGGCCTCTGATCTGGGGGGTGGGGTCAGTCAGGATGACTTCAGGGGGGACAGGGGGTTTGGGAACTCACTTATTCTTGAAGTCCTCCACCAGCCCCTGCATGTTGCCAAGCTCGGCCTCCAGCTTCAGCTTCTCCTGGCCCAGTGACTCCAGCTGCCGACGAAGGTTGTTGATGTAGTTCTCAAACATGTTGTCCATGTTGCTGCGAGCAGTCTTCTGCTGCTGCAGGAGGCTCCATTTGGTCTCCAGCATTTTGTTCTGCTGCTCCAAGAACCGTACCTACACGAGGAGGAGAGACCAAAAAGGTCCACATCAGCCCAGGGTCAGATGCTGAAGGAAGCAAGCACTATCTTTTCTTTCAGTCCACTCCCCAAGCAATGAGGTCCTCAGAACTCAGGGATCTACTTAGCTGTTCTGGGGGGACCACCTATGATGGGGGAGAGGATAAGAACAATGAAACAATGAGTGGTGAGATGGGCAATGGAGTTGGAGTTGGAGTTGTCCCCCTAGCACTTGGGGTGGGAAGGGCATGGTTGGAAGAAGACTGCTAGCAGAGCTGGGCTGAAGCTGTAGAACAGGACTCATTTACCTAGGCTGCATGTCACAGATCAATAAAAATACCCAAGCTTGCTTTTTTGGGTTTTTTTTGGTAATGGGAATTAAACCCTGGAGCACTTAACCTCTGAGCCACATCCCCAGCCTTTTTTATATTTTATTTTGAGACAGGGTCTCACTAAGTTGCTAAGAGTGGCCTTGAACTCACAATTCTCCTGCCTCAGCCTCCCAATTTGTTGGGATTACAGGTGTGTGTGACACCACACCCAGCAACAGCCAAGCTTTCTATTTAAGACTGAAAAGGAAAATAAATTATGTATATCAAATCTTATCCTCATCATTATTATTTGGAATGACTTTGAAGGAAGGATTCAGGCAGACAAGGGAAACTTTAGCCCTGACACCCAGAGCACACTGGCCAACAGCTCTAGGTTCTAGCCAACATTCACACTAACCTGTGCAGCTTAAGTTGACTTGCTGCTCCTCTCAGAGTCTGGGTCTCCCCAACCCTGCAAGGGCCTCAAGAAACTCAGGTGGGCCCTTTCAGGAGCCCCATCTCTGCCTAGAAGTCACTTAGAGCAAGGGTCATCTGCAGAGTGGAGGTGCTTCCCCCCACCTCACAGCACTTCTTTAGAGATTCTTCTGCATGGAAAGATTCTCCCCACCCCACTCTTGCCCCAAACACATAGGCCCTGGGTTCCTTGAGCTCATGGAATCCTCTTCTTAGATTAAAATTCAGAAATTTTAGTGGGAAAATGTTTTTAAGGAAGGAAATAATAGAAGAAAAAAAGAAGAAGGAATAATAGACTTGTTCCAAAACAAGGAATCGATTTTTTTTTTAATTAATCCAAAATTGTGCCTGGTGGGCACAGTCAACGGACAGGAAGAACCTCTTTTTAAACTGGAGAGACTTTGAAAAGAAGAACTTTCTGCAAGTACAGTCCAGTTATTTCTCCACAACCCCCTCTGTAAAACCCTTTCTTCCTCAGTCCATTCTGCCCCCCAAAAAATCATTTAAAAAAAATACTAGTGTCTATCATATTTAATCCTAATGGAATGCTTGATGTGGGTCACAGTCTTTCCATAATCGCTTGTGTGAATAGGCCAAATCTCTGATTTAGGGATTACCACGCCCATTTCACAGATGAGGAAGTGAGACTCCAAAGGTAACCCAAAGAAAACCTCCTCAAGCCGTGAGAATCAAAATTCGGACTCCTAAACTGCGCTTGACTGTCCTCTGTAAGGAGCCCAAGGCCAGACAAACGCAGCCGAGAAGTGAAAGGGTCTTGGAAAGTAACCAGCAAGCCCTGAGCAAAGAAGAGGCGCTCCTGGGGGAGGTCAATTCCGATGGGAACCGTCTGCCCCAGGATTTCCCTCCTCCCGTTCCCACAATGCCTCCCAGGAGCCAGTCAGCAGGGAAGGGCCAATCCCCCGGGGCCCCTGGGGCCGCAGAGCTCCGGCTGCAAAACCCGGCCTGGCTCCCTCCCTGGGAAAGTGGAGCCAGATAGCTGGGGCGGAGCCGGGTAGGAAGAGTGAAAGGGGACAAGGGCCAAGTGGGGAGAGGGGCGTTGGCGGACGGCCGCCCCATAAACTCCGGATTCAACAGGACGTGACACCAGGGCGGGGTGTCCAACGCCCTCAGACTTTGAATCCTGGACGAGCTTCCCCGAGGCCAGGCCCCGCATCTCCCCCGGACGTGGAGAGCTCGGCCAGGTAGAGTGCGCGACCTGGGCGCCAGGTCCCGCGGCAGCCCGGCCCCGCCCCCACTGCGGTGGGCAGCCCGGGGCAAGTCGTGACTCAGCCTGGTGCCCCCACACTCAAGCCCGCAGGCGCCAAAGGCCTCGATCGATCGATACTTGCCCGTTTGAACCAAGACACCTACTTCCCTCTCTTAAACTCCTAGAACCCTAATCAAACCCTCCCCCCACCCTTTTTGAACAAAAAGGAAGAAAGAAAAAAACTTGAGGTCACCGTTGTGGAACCTTTGGGACAGTGCTAGGGGAAAGGAGTGAATCTGGAGGGGCTCCCCTCCCACCCAGCAGTGGAACAGCTGGAAGGGCTGGAGGCTGAGAGATTTACTGGCAGGTCAGAACTCGGTTGGGGCTGAGGTAGATGTGGAAGGCCCAGGATTTATAGTTCTAAGCCGTGCAGACCCTCTCCCGGGTCCCTGACCCAGCCCAAATCAAAGTGCACGGGAGGAGCCAGCCCTAGGCTGGAAGGGACCCGTTGCCAGGATGGTGGGGCCCAGCAGGAGCCGGTGGGGGCTGGAGATGTGCTGCCAATGAGGGTGACCAGGAGAAAGGGCGTGGACCCTCTGGGCACAGCAGGCAGTTATGCAAACCCAGAGGACTCTTACCTTGTCGATAAAGGTGGCAAATTTATTGTTGAGGGTCTTGATCTGCTCCTTCTCTTGAGTACGCACAGCCTGGATGTTGGGGTCCACCTCCAACTTGAGGGGGCTCAGCAGGCTCTGGTTTACGGTGACTGCTGTGATGCCCCCCACACCACCAGCCCCGCCATAGCTGCCGCTCAAGCCCATGCTGGAGCCAAGGCTCCCCCGGAAGCTGCTGCCGCTGCCCACCCTAGAGAAGCTGGAGGAACTGATGCGGGCACCGGGCCCACTCGTATATGAGCGGCTGCTGAAGGCCCGGGGGCCAGAGGTGGACATCTTGTAGGACTTCTGGGTCACCCTGATGGACATGGTTGAGGCTGGAGTGAAGGCAGGAGGGCCAAAGACAAGAGACTCAAGAAGGAGCCAAGCAGCTGCTTCTAAGTAGTGGGACAGCGCCCAGGAAAGGCCCCTTATAAAAGAAAGCCAAGCCAAAGGGGAGGGGAAAAGACCTCGTACCTGAGTGGCTAGGCCTCGAGGGGGGCCGGGCCTAACCCGACACCTGCCACCTCCAGGAAGGACTCAGGCGAGGGCAGCAGAGAGCTGCTCCCACTCGGGAGCCCACTCCAGCACCACCCTAAACACAGCAAAGAGCAGTTCAGTCTGTGTGAGACTGGGAGGAAGGAATCCACCCAGCCGCCAAGCCAGGTAACAAGGAGGCTGGCCTGGGGTCACCCAGCCGGTGGAACCCTGACTGCTGGGTCTCCTCCTCTCCTGGCAGGAAAGGGTTCTCTAGCAATTGGATCTCTTTTAAGTAGCTGATTCCCCAAAGACACCTTCCTGTATGAGGGTCTGCCCAGACTGGCCAACAGGGCCCTGGATTCCCAAGCCTGGGATCTGAGGTCAACCATTTGCTTCCTCTCTCCAAGTTACTGCAGTACCCCTAGCAGCTGGTACAATGCCAGAAGGGGCTGGGTAGATATTTGTGGAATGAATGAATGAACACAAGCATTCACACACACTGGCTGCCTTCCCTCTAGGTCTGTAGGTGCAAGATAAAGAGATCTCGCACGGCACTTTTCCTGGACACAACCCAGTGCTCTCAAGATCCCAGGGCTCCCCAAGCTAGGCTGAACACTGGAGGCCTCCCTGAGGGCCACAGAGAACCTAGAAAAGGAGGATGGAGAACAGGAAGAGGAGAGCTGCACTGAGGGTCTCCGTTGTTCTCATTGCTCTTTGGAGGAGTCATTCCCATTGCTGCCTGTGGGTGAATCATGCACAGTGAGACAGGGTGGGGGGGGTGCTGATTGGCACAGGTGATGAGTCATTCTGCAGCCACCTGGACCCTCTTTCTCTTACCAGGCCCCTAATGGCCAGAGGAGATGAGGGAAGAGTTCCTGCACCTGTCTCTCTGAGCCCATTATGGGAGTGAGTCAGGAGAGCAGGTTGGGGCACAGTGTGCACCTGTGTCGGGCAGGAGACTGGAAAGCTGATCAAGGCACTCCAGGCCTGGGTGTGGCAGGCGGGGCAGGATGTGGGTGGAAGGCAGGAGGTTTGGGTCCCCAAGGCAAAGATTTCACCTGCAATTACCTGGTTGCTGGCTAGGTTCTCTAGAAGGTACTACAGGGCATGGATATGTGGTCTGGATGGATCTTAAGTGGGGAGACCAACAGATGTCAGGTACCCAGATCCCCTGGGGGAGAGGGACAGGTGGCATACAGCCCCCAACCCAGGAAGGGGGTGACCACCTACTGGGAGGACAGATATACTGATATGTGTATTCCTCTGCATCCTCCTCCAAGAGAGGTACTCAGGATCCCAGGACAGGCTTCTAGGACCCCCGCCCCACAGAGACTCAGAAGCGCCCTCCTACGGACATAAATAAATCAAAAAAGACAGACAGGCACAGACAGGACATACTTCGAAGTCCCCTCTAGAAAGACAAATCCACAGATCCAGAGAGGGGTCACAATGGCTGCTTTTCCTCCCCTCCTAGCTTTTCTCCACCCATGGCCTCCTGCTGGGCAGGGGGAAATCTAATTAGAACTTATTTACACCAGGTCCTCTCCCAGCCCCTTTAAACAATGTTTCATTTTGGGAAGTCTGATTTGAATGCATGCCACCCCCTCTCCAACAAACACCCACACCCAGAGGGACTTCTTCCAGAAGACCAAAGGGAGGGAGGACGGGCCCAGTGCCAAACCTGGGACTGAAAAGGCAGAAGGAAAGAGGGAGGGCCTGGTCAGACAGGTATGGCAGGCCGCCCTAGGGAGGGACCAGGCAGCTCCCTTCCTTCCCCTGCCCCACTCTACAGGGATCGGGAGGGGTGCTGACTGAGAGGGGCATTATGCCAGAGATCCTGATTTAGGCGGCTGGAGGAACACAAAACAGCCACACAGACCCCTTCCTGAACTCTCAGCCCCCTCCACCCCAATGACCTGCTTTTTTTGTTCTAGGTCCTCTTAAAGTGAGGGCAAAGGGGCTGTAAGGACCCCTTTGGTGTGCACGCTAGAATGCTGCTCCAGATCTCACCCACAGGGAGCTCCTTTTTCCTGGGGCAGCCCAGAGCAGTCCAGGGCCAGAAGCATTTGCATGTCATCTAGCCAACGTGTCCTAGAGACCCACACCCAGCCTCAGTGCCATAGAAGAGACCACAACTGCCCTCTGATGGTCTCCACTTAGGACCTCCGGTGGAGGCAGAAGGGTTACGTCCTGGGGACTAGGGCCAAGTGATGAGGTAAGGGAGAGAACAGGACTAGGGCAGTCACAGGTTTCGGCTCCTTGTAGGGCTGTCTCTGGCCACTGCTGCCTGCTCAACAAAAGGGACGGTGTTTGCAGTAAGGTGACTGTTTTGCCTGGATGACTCTGCCCTAAACCGCCTTTCCTGGAGAGTGGAAGGGGAAGGAGCCTTAACAGGACACAAGCTCCTGTTAAGGCCCAGCCCTCTACTCCTCTGAGGAGGGCCCTGAAGCTCTGGGCTCCAGTAAAGGCTGGGGACCAAGGTCAGGTGGGCAGGTAGCTGTTATTCTTACAGTCACGGGAACAGGTGGCCCCAACAAGTTCTCAATGATGAGGACCAATCAATCCACTGATCTCACATCACAGCAGCATTGTCATAACACCCAGAGTGGGAGCAATCCAAATGTCCACCCACCGAGGAATGGGTAAACCTAATGTGGTAGCAGCATACAAAGGATTGTTACAACAAAAAGGAATGAAGTACTGATGCATGCCCCAATGCAGAGGAGCCTTGCAAATGTTATGCTGAGTGAAGGGAACCAGCCACAAAAGCCATGTATTATATGAGTCCATTTATTTGAAATGTCTGGAATAGATTAGTGGTTGCCCAGGACTGGGGAGAATGGAGGTAGATGCAAAGGGTACAGGGTTTCTACATGTGATAGTGAAGATGCTCAAGTGTGCAAATATACTAAAAAATGTTAAATTGTACATGCTAAATGGTCAATTTATAAGGAATGTAACTATACATATATATGTGTGTGTGTGTATATATATACATATATATGTGTGTGTGTGTATGTATATATATATATATATATCTCAATCATTCGGTAGCTGTAGCACACACCTATAATTCCAGCAATTTGGGAAGCTAAGGCAGGAGAATCACAAGTTCAAAGCCAGCCTGGGAAACTAGTCAGACCCTGTCTCAAAATAAAAAAGGATAGGGCTGTATGTAGCTCAGTGGTGGAGTGCCCCTGGGTTCAATCACTGTACCACAAAATAATAATAAGGATAATAATTTTAAACAAAAACACAATCCAGTTACATGAAAAAAAGCAGGGAATTTGTAGGTCAGCATAAAGGTTGGAGGGGCAATATAAGAGTTTTTTCCATGCTAAAGGGAAGAGTATTCCTACCCCTGGGTTAGGGCAACACCCCAAAAGTACCGAAATTACTGTCAAAGATAGGGCAAAGTAGCCAGGTCAGTGGTATACACTTGCAACCCCAGTAACTCAGGAGGCTGAGTCAGGAGGATCGCAAGTTTGAAACCAGGCTCAGAAACTTAGCAAGACCTTGTCTCAAAAAAAAAAAAAAAAAAAAAAAAAAACTCTGGGGATGTAGTTCAGTGCCCCTGGATTAATCCCCAGTACCAAAAAAAAAGGAAGGTTCTATTTAAAATGCTATCATTAGCCCAGGTTGGTGGCACACACCTATAATCTCAGTGACTCTGGAGGCTAAAGCAGGAGGATTACAAATTCAAGGTAAGCCTCAAGAATTTAGCAAGACTGTCATCTCAAAAAATAAAAGGAATGAGGATGTAGCTCAATGGTAAAGTGCCCCTGAGTTCAATCCTCTGTATCACAGTGAATAAATAAATAAATTTTAAAAATAAAATAAAAAAACTATTGTTGTCATAGAAATAGTTGGGTTTAGCCTTGAGACAGCAGAACAATTAGTTTAAATAGGAAGTCACAGATGGTGAGTAAACCCTCAGTAAGTCACATCATGAATAATAAAATAGGTCTGATTGTTGATTTTGTGCTGTATGCCTCAAGGCCAAAACTGTTCATAGTCAATGTTTAGCAAATGGTGACTTATTTCTTCATAAGTGTCAGCTCTGATGATTAAAGGCAGCAGGATGGGAATAAACCAACTGCCTAGGGAGGTAGCAAGCTCCATTCCCTGGGAGTTCTGAGACCAAGGCTTGCTCACCAGCCATCCTCTGGGCTCCCTGGAGGAGTGTTCCTCTCAGGAAGAGCTTTCTTTGGATGAGAACATCCAATCATCCCAATCCTGAGAGCCTTTGGTTCATGTCTTATCACCATAGATCTTTGCACATGGGAGGTGAAACACCTCTGAATTGAAATTTTGGTTTTGATAAGAGATGTGATTAGAAATTATTAGAACAGGTTATGGGAGAGGATGGCAAGGAAAGCCTTATCGTGGAGGAGGCAGACCCAGCCCAACAGCCTGGAGATGACAAGAAGTCTTGCATCTAATTCAACACCCTCATCTGTACTGATACCACACAAGGAAAGACCGCCATTGGCCGGGCAGTGAAGTCCCTGCAGAGGGGATCCGGTTATGGTTCAGTGTCTTTGGCGCCCTTCTCCTTAGCTCTGGTCCTCTATCTGCAGCATGTCAACACACCTGGAGGAGAGAGGTCAGTACACCCACACATGCCCTGGCTGGGGTTGTGCACCACACCTTAGTTACAGTCCCACCATCAGATTCTCTATGAACACACCCTTCTGTCCCTAGGGGAAACATACCAGAGTCACTAGAATTCACTAGAGTTCCTGCTTAGGAAGGATGCCTGTAATCCCAGTAGCTCCTGAGGTTGACACAGGACGATCACAAGTTCAAGACCAGCCTCAGCGAGACCCTGTCTTAAAATAAAAAATGAAAAAGGGGTAGGGATGTAGCTCAGTGGTAAAGCGCCGCTGGGTTCCATCCCCAGTACCCTCCCCCAACACACATACACACACAAATTTTTTTTAAAAAAAGGAAAGGAGGATTGATACCCTGTCCTTCAGGGGAAAAACAGAGCCATTCAGGCCCCTGAGCCTGACATTCCACCACTGAGACTGAAAGGAAAGCGAGGAACCAGGAGATGGGTGAGTAAGAAATGAAAGGCAGAGATCCACATGAGAGCTTATTTGTCAGAGCTGGCAAATAAAGGCCATCTCTCTATAAATGGAGAGAGGCAAAACAGGCTTGGGGTTTGGGACTTTTATGGGGCAGGCTCAGGGATTAGAGCCAGGAGAGACCTAACGGGGTTGGTTAAGGGTTGGGTTGGTATGGGGGAGTGGTGAGCCTTTCTCAAAAATGCCCTTGGGCAGGAAAGCAAAATTTTTCTTAAAATGGCAGCTGTCACTTAAGATGGCCATCCAGATGCTAAGCAAGGACAGCTAGAGGGTCCCTCTTCATGGTAGAGAGGCAGAGAGCAGTTCAGCAATGGAGCCTTGTCCAGAATATCCTGTTGGTCAACCTGAGGAGGAAGAGGACAAGGACAGAGCCCTTTATTCCTTCCTCTTTTAATTCATTCATTAACTTGTCCACTCATTTGCTTATCAGGCACTAGTTTAAAAACTGGAGAAAAGAACTCTTTGGTTTCTCTATTTGTGAAGCAGAATCTTGTGGTCTGAAGAACATCTTCCAGATGTTCCCTAAAAGCCCATAACTCATGGGATTGGTCAAGAGCCTTTGAATGCCATGATATCGCATAACTTGCCATAGTGCCCCACGTAGAGCCCACACTGACCCACTGTCACCCAGGCACGGGACCCTGCCTTAGGTGAAGATAAGGGCCCCTTTCCTGCTTTCCTGATCCACAGATCAGTGACCCTTCCATACCCAGAACAGAGAGAAGGTCATGGAGCACTAGTGAAGATTCATGGGCAGGGGTGGCCTTTTGAGGGATGTTCCGGCCTCCATGTCTCACCAACCACAGATGAGGCTGTTGCCGACCATTCCCACAGTCACGGCCTAAGTGAAATGATCGTGTGTGGATGGCAAGCCGGTCTTGAGGTGGTCAGGTCAGGGACTGTGGACACTCAGAGGGCAGATGGCCAACATGCCACATGGATATAGACCACTCCAAACGGTCACACGGTCAGGTGTCCTGGCTGGGAAGCTCTGGCCTCAGGAAAACAATCTGGTTGTGTGAAGTGAGGAGCTGAGGGGAGAAGAAGCAACAGGGAACCTCAAAGAGCTGAAGCCCAGCCTGCCTCCAAGGCAAGGCTCAGGGATCAAGGGCACCCATGAGCTGGAAGCCATAAATACCCAGGTTTCAAAGAAGGTTCAGCCCCAGGTTAATCACCCACCATAAAGGCAACCGCAGCCACAGAGGAGGGGCTGAGGGGAGTCTCCTCAAAAGGGAGGTGCCCCAAGGCCAGCCCTGCCCAGCCCTGCCCCCCCACCTGTTGGAGCAGAGGGAAGCAGTGACTCCTATCTATCTGAAGTCTGGCTGTGCCCCAACAAGTCCCACCTGTCAGTTTCCTTCTCTGATATCATTAGAGGGTGGGTCCAAACAGCCTCCAATATTCCCACTCCACCACCAACATCAACACAGGATTTATGAGTTTGTGGAGCATTCAGAGATTCCAGGGAATTTGACTTTGGTCATCTGAAAACAATTTTTCAGGAGGGGTGAAAGCTTCCCGTGACAAGCAGGTGTTTTTTGAGCAGGTGCTTTTGTATGTACATAGATATATGAACACAAAGGACATGTGGGACAAAGAGACCTTCACATGCCACCCCCCACCTTGTGCCATGCAACCTTGGCCTATGCCACACAGCCCCTCGCCCGCCCTCTCACTCTACAGGTGCACACATGCCCTCACTTCCCCTCTCACACGCGCTGCCCACACACACACTCCAAGGTGCCCTGCCACCTTCAATGCCCATGACACACAGGAGCAGGGATACATACCACACCCCTCCCCTGGCCTTCCCACCCCAGCCTCATACGCACCATCTTCCTATGCCATCACACATGCACACGCACACACAGTCATGTATAACACACATGTCCAGACCCAGATCCACCCCATGGCTCTGGACTTGATCACAGGTGACTGACACCCAGTCAATGAGGCTGCAGCATAAAAGGTTATTTATTTGCTCTCACAACTGGGAGCATCAGGGACGTGTGTGACTTGCACCCTAACCAGATAAGAGGCTGGTCATCAGGATCCTGTCTTACTCAACCTAGCTTTTTCCTCCATGTTGACCTCCTTTTCAGGCCGGCCACATCCATGCTGCAGGGAGGGTGCCTACCAAAGGAGCCCCTCATTCCTTCTGCTTCCAGCTGAAGTTCCAAGGCCCCTGTCCTTGGGCTGACAGGTCACATACTCATCTCTGAACCAACCCTGCACCAGGGTGCTCACAGACTACTGTCATTTTAACTAGACTAGGTCCTGTGCCAGGCCCCTGAGGAGTGGTGCTCAGCCCCACCCAGACTATATAAAAGGAAGGCAAAAAGGTGATTCACCACAAGAGGGGAAGAGATGCTGCACAGGATGAGCAAAAACAACAGCTGTCCACTATATGCACTAACCCAAATGTACACAAATAAAGACATGGAAACCCAGAGAGTTGCAGGGGCATAAAGATATTGGTGTACACAATGAACCCTTGTATAAATATAAAGAGTAGCTGGCATAAGTCTACCTTCTGTGCCTTATCAAACACAATATTGATTTCAGATAAATAAAGGATTAAGACATAAGCTACAGGACTTTGAAGAAAGGGAGAGCCCTTGAGAAAGATAAGCTAAGAAAAGTAAGGTATGAATGGAAAGATCTGGAAATGTGATGAGCCTCTTGACCAGCTCAGGATTACCAGGGAAGTGTGAAAAGGTTGATGGAGAGGAAAGTGGGATTGGGGGTTTCTAAGGCCATATAGTTTATTCTGTAGGTCACAGGGGCCAGAGGTGTGGGGCAGGGGGTGACATGACTAAAGCAGAACTGTAGGAACACTAAGGTGCTGGGGCAGGTAGGTTGGATGGTAGGGCTAAAAACTGGAAGCAGGAAGTCAGGCCCCATGGTGTATACCTGTAATTCCAGCTACTGGGGAGGAAGACCACAAGTCTGACGCCAGCCTGGGCAATTTAGTGAGACCCTATATCAAAATAAAAGAAAAAGGGCCAGGGATGTAGCTCAATGGCAGACCACATTGTTTAGTATGCAATTTAGTATTCAATCCTCAATATCAAGGGGGGGAAAATATCTGGAAGCAGAATAGAAGAGTTTTCTTACAGAATGCAGGGGGTGGGGGGCTGTGGTATGGTAGAGCAAGAACCTGGGAAGAAAGGGAGGGAATCCCACTAAAACCAATAGGCGTGGCCATTGACTGCACAGGCTTGAGTCCAGGAGTGCTTCCTGCTAAACCCTAGCACCTTCTGCATCAGCCAGGCTGATGCAGAAACTTGCCATGAGCCACTGGGCTCACCCCCACCATCACATTCATCCCAGCATTTTCAGACCACAGCTCCTTGGGGACAGGACAGGGCAGTTTCCTCCAGTGACTGACTATTCCTCTCTCTGGGCCAGCCTGTCTAGCAGGGCACAAGCCAAGAGCAGATGCTGCAGAGTAATTGTGTGCACCCTCCCCTGAACCCACAGTCTACTCTGGCCTCCTTAATTTTGTTCCACTCGTGCCACCTCTCACTGTTCTCCAGCCACATCACAGTGGGCGTGAGTGGCCCCAGGCAGGCGGCAGTATGGGCCAGCCCATTTTCTCCCCTGACTGGAGAACAGTGTTTGGCTTTTGTTTTCTCCTCAGGTGCTGGGGATTGTCAAACTCAGGACCTCACTTATGAGGCACACCCCAGCCCCTGAGCTCCTGTCTAATTCTTGGGACTGACCAGAACAATTGAGAACTGAGACAGGGGACATCTAGGACACAGAGGAGAATGGAAACCGTATTCCAGCAAGACATAGTGGTAGGAGCTGGGAACTCAAGTCCTGGGAACTCAGGTTCCTGCCATGTGTGGAAGCTGAGGACTGCCCCCAGGAAGAAGGGACATTCACCTGAGTGGCCAAAAGATACAACTAGAAGCAACAGGAAGGACTCCCCCAAAGAGAGATTTCTGCTCACTGTAAGCAAGACTTCCCAAAAGGGAACTCTATGAAAGTGGGTCCTCATCAACCGGGAAGCCCTGAGGAAGCGCTCAGGCAGAAGGTCAAGAGGGCTCAGTCTCAGCAGGGTTGTCAGAGCCATTTCCTCAGGGCCTACCATGTGCACCGAACTTCTGCTTGAATTAAGCTCATAAAGACCTGCCAGGGAAGATGGACAGTGTCGAGTTCACACACCGTGAAGGGAAGGACTGGGCCTGGCCGACTCCTCACTGGGGAATTGCCCAAGCCTGCTCTCCTATGTTCTCCTGCTCTGCAGCTCTATGGGACAGAAACCCAGAGGGCAGTGAGTGCAATCTGAAGAACTGAATTGTGTGTGTGTGTGTGCGTGTGGTTTTTTGTTTATTGGTTTTGGGTTTTTGTTTTGTTGGCTAGTTGGTTTTTTTTTTTGTTGTTGTTGTTGTTTTTTTTAAACAAGGTCTCACTAAGTTGCTTAGGGTCTCACTAAGTTGCTGAGGTTGGCCTCCAACTTGCGATTCTCCTGCCTCGGCCTCTGGAGTCAAGGGGATTACAGGTGTGCACTATCACCACCATGTCTATCTGCAATCTGAAGAATTTGGGGGCCACTTCCTAACAGTATAAAGTCCAGCAAGTTACTTAACCTCTCTGAGATTCTTTCTTATCAGCTGAAATGTGGGTGACCACTGCCTCAGATGACTGATAGGGACCTGAGATGAGGGAATGGTGCCTGATAGTGGGTTTCGATTCTCTCCACTCTGTTCTCACCACCCTTCTCTGCTTGTCCCTTCCTGTGCTGCAGCCTTCTGTGCAGCTTCCCCATCCGGGCACCGTCTCAGGACCACCACCGCTCAACCTGTGTTCACACCTGCTTTTTTTTTTTTTAAATTGGACACAATACCTTTATTTTATTTATTTATTTTTATGTGGTGCTGAGGATTGAACCCAGGGCCTCGCACATGCTAGGCAAGCGCTCTACCGCTGAGCCACAGCCCCCACCCCACACCTGCTTTGACACATTTTCTTTGTGAGGATCTTAAGACTTTGTGTTCCCCTAAATGAGACGGCCTCCTGGCAGGACTGACCAGTGTGCCAGGCATCGTCTTGGTGTCTTCTGCAGTGCCTGCCCAGCCTATTGCAGGCGGTCAGGGAGGAGAAAGCACTGGCTCAGAAGATTGAGGGAATAGAAGGAAGTGGCTATGGGGACCATCAGGAGGAGGCTATAGGACAGATAATATACAAACCTCTGCCACCATGCAAAACAGATGCTTGCAAATTCAATTCCCAGGGAACCAGTAATGCAAACATTGCCCTACCTACTGACACCGAGTCCCTTCCCCAACTGTCAGTCCAGGGCACCTTTCTCTGCTAGTGATGCTAGTGGTAGTAATAGTGGTAGTGACAAGGGTGGGAATCATGGTGGTGATAATAGTGGTTCTCATTTATTGGGTTCCTACTGTCACTGAGTGGCAGAGGTTGGGGAGGAGGGGCTTTGAGGGTCTGAGGAAGACCTAAAGAGAAGGGCCTCAACTCAGGATGACAAGATCCTTGACATAAAAGAATTTCAGCACACATCAGATATTGAGGCACAGAGATTTATTTAGGAAAACAAGGAATACACATTCTAGAGAGAATGAGGGTTATCCCAAGAATGAGATACACTTTTGGGCACTTGGTGAGAGGTGGTCATGGGAAGGTATGTAGGGATGATCTCAGCCTACTGATCACAAGACAGTGTATGATGATCTGGGAGTTCTCAGGATCCTTCTCCCATTGACGTCTTCTCCATTATCTGATCAGTAGAAAATGTTGGGAAAATACCCTATATTACAGTTTTTTATCTTCCTTTGCTCAATCAACTTTAAAAATACATGTACTTGTGAGCTCATTAATAACACACAGGGCAATTTTTATAAGTGAGTAAATTTTCAGTAACTTTAAGGTTGTGAGTGAAAATTTGTAGATTTCTCAGAAATTTGGGAATAACAAGCCTGGAAGAGAGAATAGGTTTGGGAGGAAAGATATGAGGAACTTAGCACAAGATTTTTTTTTTTTTTTTTTTTTTGGTGCTGGGGATCAACCCCAGGGCCTTATTACATGCTAAGCAAGTGTACTACCACTGAGCTATACCCAAGCTCAGCACAGGGCTTTCAGATAAAAGTTATAGTCTTACTTCCTTTTGTCTCCTTTCTACCTATCTCTCATTTCTTCCAGCACTACTATCAAAATGTCATATCTCTTTCTTATTTATTTTCTCCCCTGTGGTACTAGGGATTGAACCTGGGGGCACTCTACCACTTACCACTAAGCTACATACACAGCCCTTTCTCAAAATTTTTTTAATTTGAGACAGGGTGTTGCTTAAAATGCTGAGGCTGGCCTTCAACATACAATCCTCCTGCTTCAGCCTCCCAAGTGGCTGGGATTACAGATGTGAGCCACTGCTTCAAGCCTCAAAGTGTCATGTCTCTTACAATATAAATTTATAATACTAAAATAACCCATAAGGAAGGTAACATTATTCCCATTTTTCAGATCAGGAAACTAAAACTCCAAGTCCTTTAGCTAGTGTGACAGAGTCAGGACTTAAACCCAAACCTGGGTTTAATTCCAAAGCCTGAGCATGTTCATTTCAATTATACTGTCTTACAGATTCAGTGTCCAATTATATCCATTATGAGAAGCAATACTACTGATAACCTGAGAGAAATTGACCCAAAAACATTTTCTTATTATTTTTTTTTATATTTTCAAAAATTGTTCATGACATTAGCTTATTTAGAGAGTCTGCTGGGATTATGAGAGTCTGTACCTCAAGGTACAATTGACTGATATTTCTTTATGACTAGACTCAGGTTAAGTATGTACAACTGACTGAAATGCTATAAAATCAATTTTAAAAAACAAACAAAAAAAGGCAGATCCAGGGGAAAACAGCAGGAGCAGCAGAGGCTGTGGCTCTGCAGAGGAAAATAAATGCTTAAAAGGAACGTGCAGCAGGAGCTCCGTGCCGCCTGGCAGGACACAGCTGTGGCTACACCTCTGGTGGACAATGTGGGCTGGCACTGGGAAGGTCTACACGGGTTGCCCGGGGACTGGGGTGCACTAGAGATTCCCAGAACTGGCAGTAAAGTGGATGCCAGCCCCAGAGGCCGACTAATTTTATTTTATTTAGCAATTCAAAAAATATAGATTATATATATTTATATATAATTATATAATCTATATATTTTTAATATCTTTTGAGCCTCTAAATCACCTCTCCTTTATTAGGCATCCGGGCAGACTTGGGGGACTCCTGAAAGCCACAGTGGAAATCTCCTTGAAGCCCTGGCCTTGACTATCTTGTTGACTGCATATCTATAGCATTAGAAAAGCACCTAGAGTCACTCCACAAATGCATGGTCAATGAATTCACAAACGACTGGCTGGGCCTGCTCCATCATGTTTGTGTCTAAAAGAGATAACAAGACACTCAAAGAGACAAACAGAGCACAGCTCAAGTATGGACAGTTGCTACCCATTAACCAACCTCCATCCCAGATTCCCTGCTATCAAAGGACTGAGATAACACCAAACCTAGAGCTGTGACGCATTCCCAGATTTTAGGAGAAATCTGTTGACTTGAATGATGGGATTGGGCTGGGCTTAGGCCAGTCCAGGCCAGTGTAGCCTCAGGGACCTGTTAGGCATGTTCCCATGGCAACTCAACTCACCATACATAGTTTCTACATTCAGGTCAGAACTGTGGACTGTGGCCATCTGTTCCTCGAGGCCACACCCTACCCTTTCCCTTCTGGCCTGTCTGGTTTCCCAGGTGACCATCCAGAGAACACTAAGAGAAGCTGGAACAGCAGAAGAGGGAAAGCCCCACGAGGGAGAGGGCCCTTCCCCTCCAGGGCCAGCGTTCCTTACTCAAAGCTTCAGCAGCAAGCTCCTCCTAGACCCCTGGGCCCAGGGTGCCCATGTCTCCCACACCTACCCACAGTAACCCCCACCTGCTGCGCCCCCGTAACCTGACCCTATTGCATTTGGCCACCAGCTCCTCTACAAATTCTCCACCTATGCAATTAATTGGCCCAGAGACCCTCCTTCTCTCTACCCCTCCAGCCTGGCTTTCCTCCTTCAGGAAACCCTCCCAGACTGCTCTCCCAGCCTTCTCCTCTAGCACTCATTCTGGAGCCTCCAATTGAGCATCCCCAACTCTGGCAGGATCTCCCAGATCTGAATGTGGGTCCACTCACCTCCCATGGCCTAGGAGTTTCCTTAAGGAGGTAACTGCAGGGCTGGGGATGTGGCTCAAGCGGCAGCGCGCTTGCCTGGCATGCGTGCGGCCTGGGTTCGATCCTCACCACCACATACAAAACAAAGATATTGTGTCTGCCAATAACTAAAAAATAAAATATTAAAATTCTCTCTCTGCCTCTCTCTCTCTCTCTCTCTCTCTCCCTCTCTCTTAAAAAAAAAAGGGAGGTAACTGCAGCTTTTAATCCTTACAGAAACAATGAAATAAGTATTATCTGCATTTTAGAGCTAAGGAACCTGAGCCTGGTACTTAAAAACATAGCTTGTAGGGCTGGGGGTATAGCTCAGCAGTAGAGTGCTTGCTCGCAGACACAAGGCCCTGGGTTGGATCCCCAGTATCGCAAAAACTAAACCAAAATAAAATAAATAAAACTAGCTTGTGCTAGATCAGTAGCAAATGAGAGAGCTAGAACTGGACGTCGCCTGCCCTTCCTTACACCTCCCTTTCCCTGTCCTTCAGAGCTGGCACCACATGCAAGACACACCCTGCACCCTCTGCTCTTTATAACCCCCATTAAATCCTCACAAAACTATGAGGGAAGTACAAAATAGCCTCATTTTACAGATGAGGATATGGAAGCTCAGAAACTTTCTGTACATTTCTTAAGGTCACAGAGCACCTAAGTGCGGAGATCAGAAGTGAACCCAGCTCTCTGGCTCTAGGTGAAAAAAGTCAAGTTTCCCACCCCCTGGGTATACCCAGAAACAGGCTGAGCAATTCAGGAGACAGGAATGCAGATTCTCCAGCCCAGCACAGGCGGGCACAGACGTTGACTGATCAGCCAGCAGCTCTGATAAACGGACATGCCTTCCACGGGCCTGCAGGAGCCACCTGGCTGATCTGGGGAGGCCCAGAAGCCCCAGGAGAGGTGAGCCAGGCCCAGCACCCTCCTCACTCATCCCTGAGTTGACACACCCTCAAATTCTTTCACTTCTGCAAATGCCTCCCAGCATCCCAAAAGTCCTCTGGGATTTGTGATTAGAACCAAAAAGTTTTCTAAGATGTATAATTCAAATAAAGATAAATATATTTTTGGGTTTGAGAATTGTCCTAAACAATTCCCATGTTAATTGAGAATAGCAGGAAAATATCCCTTTGCATATTCTAGTCTCAATCTCTCAATTGCTGGTCATTGTTCTGACCTACAACTGCCTTATCTGTTTAACGAAGGGGAGGGACCATTTGCTCCTAAAATTATTTATTATTATGTTTTGAAATTATTGAAATGATTTTTATTATTACTTAAGTTTGAATTAACTTGGTTTTAGAACTTTTAAAGTCTTTGCAATGTAGTGAGAAAAGCATTCAACTTGACACCAAGTTTGATGTGCCTCTCAGCTTATGTTCTCTCCTAGATGAAGTTAATTTCATCATGAAAGATGTTTAGGGCTAGGATTGTGACTCAGTGGTAGAGCACTAGCCTAGCATGTGTGAGGCACTGAGTTCAATTCTCAGCACCACATATAAATAAATAAAATAAAGGTCCATTGACAACTACAAAAAAAAAAAAAAGATGTTCTTTACACTCTTTTCCAAAATCTCTCCCTTCCTTCTGCTGTCCTTCCTACCTGCCCCTCCTCCCTACCACCCAGTTCACCAGTTCAAAGGCTCCTGAGATGAAGCAGGGGCTCAGCTCCATGTTCGCTAGTTCCCTCCTACTGCAGTAACAGCCAGTGACCATTGAGCATCCTTTTCTCCAAAGACCAAAAGGCTAGACTGAAGGAAGGACTTACTAACCCAAGGAGTAATGGGAGCAAAAATGAGGGACCCGAGAAGATAAAGGAGCCAGCTAGGACTCTCCTCCCTGAGACCTACATAGTGTCAGGTCTGCCCAGAAGCCAAGAAACGTGAGATTGGAGGTGGTAGACCTCCATGAGTCAAGGCCAGACATAACCTCAAGTAGAGGAGGCGCTAAGCAGATTTTTGAAATGGAACTCTCAACTGTTTGAATTCCTAGAAAAGTCTGAGCAAACCAGGCCAAGCCAGGCCAGGCAGGCCAGGCCCGGGAGGAATGCGGCAGGGCAGGAGGTTTGTATGCACAGCCTCACGGAGAATGAGCCATTCTCTGGGACCATAAACCTTATCTCCCACCCACTCACCTCCAGAGAGCCAGGATAGCTATCTCTGGGTTCCAAGAGATTGATTCAGCTGAGTCAACACTGGGGGTTGCGGGGCACTGTGGGCCCTGCAGCATACCTGAGTCACTTCGTGATGGGTGCTCCATTCAGAAGTAAAATAGGAGAAAAGGAGACCTCTTAGGCAGAGGTGGGAACAAAGAGATGGGTCAGAATGATTCATCTACACAAAGGCTAAGGGCCTCAGATTGCTATCAGTCAGCCCCAAGCCAGAAATGTTCCCTCCTAGAGAAGTCAGGTACAGACACTGGACAGCACTGTCACTTCAATTATTCCTTTGTCACTGAGTTCTACAGTTTATTCACAGTTTTTAATGGGTTTTCTCTCTTCCAACATTAAATGCCTCTTTAGCTTTAAAAACTGCAGTTGAGCCAGGCATGGTGGCACACACCTGTAATCTCAGCAGCTGTGGAGGCTGAGGTAGGAGGATTGCAAGTTCAAAGCCAGCCTCAGCAGTTTTGCAAGGCCCTAAGCAACTGAGAGAGACCCTGTCTCTAAATAAAATATAAAAAAGGGCTGGGGATGTGGCTCAGTGGTTAACTGCCCCTGGGTTCAATCCCCAGTTCCACGCCCCCCCCCCAAAAAAAATGCAGTCGAATCCACTCTATCTTAGAGGACAAGGAAGGCTCAGTTCTAGTCCCAGGGCTGTGGTCCTGTCTCTCCACCCATCCTTTTACTCTGAGCTGGGCCCTGGCACTGTTCCCTTGGTCTCTGTGTCCCTGAGAAATTCCCCACACCTCTGCCAAGAGGCCTGTTCCTCCTCACAGGCAGGTGAAACCTGGCACCTACCCTAGAGCTTGCTAATGTGAAGCAGCCCCCCTGCAGGGGCAGGGATGACATCATCACCTGCCTTGCACCTTCCAGACACGTACACACTCTCCCTCTGCCCGGCCTGTGTATCCCTTTCCTCCCTCACCTCCCCCATTTGCTCCAAGATGTCCTCTCCTGCCTCATGCCCAGCCAGGCAGATCTTCTACAAATGCTGCTTTGATCCTGTCATTCCCCAGCAACAAGCTTCCCGTCCCTTCTGAATAAAGGTCAGATTTCTCATCTGTCGGCTGAGGCTGAGTCTTCCCCACCTGGCACCAGCTGCCCTCCCCCTCCCCTGGAGCTATGTCCTTCCCTCCGGTGGCACCTCCTCCTCACCTGTGCCTGCTGAAACCTTATCCCTCCCTTGGGCCCTGGCTCCAGCACACCTCATTCAGTCCTCAAACATTTACTGAATGAAAGTCACACAGCAGGCACCTCCCCCATGAATCCTGCCCCAGTCATTTCTGCAGTAAGTGGCCGCTCCCACAGAGACCCCAAGAACTGGCCTTTGTCACACCCCTGGGCTGGGTTCCACTTTCCTGTGGGCTTGTCCGAACTCCCCTCCCTTTCTGTAAACCTGATATATATTGAGCCTGGAGACTGTTAATGAGATATTCTTTCATATTTGACCCTCACAATGGCCTTAAGAGTTCAGTAGTATTATCCTTATGTACAGGTAAGGAGACACAAGGCTCAGAGGAGTAACTAGTGTGGATCAGGATTCAAAGCAGGGCACCAGATTCTGAGTCCAAGGCCCTCCAGTATGAAGGCAGCGTCTTCAAAAGCAGGGTCATGTCTTTAACAGTGTTCCTTCTTCCCTCAGCACCCAAGTTCAAGAACTTCTTTGATTCAATAAATGAATGAATGAAAAGTTTTTCAAAGTCAATTCTAATCAGATGAGTCCTTTTTTCTACTCTGATCTCTATCTCTTCTCCCCTGCATTCCTATCTTTTCCTCTCCCTCACCCTGGACCCCAAGGATGCAGGAGATAAAGGAAGAAAAAAACTTGTTACTCTCTTCCAAGATCCAGAGGATTGCTGCTGGCCTCAGGAAATAGGACAGGAAGGTTCCTCCCTTCCACCCAGCCACTAATAACCCCAGGTGAGTCCCAGCGCCAGCCTCCACCCCTCCCCGACTCCTGCTGGACAGAGGTGGGGCGGGAGGGAACCTCAGAGAAAGCCAGAGAACAGTGAGGGGGCCGAAAGGGGCCAAAATCCAGTGACTCATCGTCCTTGGGCCTCCCCTAGGGAGTGAGCAGACACTTAAAATTCCAGCCTATTCCCTGGGGAGACAGTTGGGTGTCAGTAAACTGGACGGGAGGAGGAAGAGCTCTGTTTATCCCAAACTAAATGCAGCCATGGTAACCAAGGCCAGTGCCATTAGGACTGGGAGCAAAGGTCCGGGCCAGGGGCAGAGCCATGAGTGCCCTGCCAGCCTGCCACCTGGGCCTGCTGCCCAGGCCATGCCAGCCAGGCCTGTTCTGACCTAGCACCCCCTTGTGGGCAGAGCCAGACCTGAGAACTGGGGAGGGACAGTCCTGAGGGTGAAGTCACCCACTTTATAGACACCTGAGTTCTTGCTTCTGTGTGCCTTCTCAACAGAGACCAGAGACAGACAAACCCAGGGAGCTCTTGGCCTCAGGGCTGGAGGAAAGGAGGAGTGGGGAACTGAGCCAGCTTCTGGGAAGAGGGTCAAGTGGCGGTATCAGTCAGGGAAGGCTTCCTGGATGAGCGTGTCCCCAGCTAGAGAAAGACAGTAAAAGCTTCATAACAGAAGAGCCCAGAACAATGGGAATGAGAACTGACGCACCTTGCTCCTTCTCTTTGCTAGTCACCACAGTCATAAACTCCTGGTGCCTGGAGGGGCCCCTTTGCTGCCACCACATCCTTAATAATGTCTTCTGCCTATTACGCATCTCCGCTGCCGCCCTTGCTTCTTTCTTGGGGTGGAGGTGGCGCTCCCTCTGCCCAGGCACAGGCCCTCCACCTGTGCTGAATCCCGCTTCTGAGAGCCTGCCTGTCAATGTCTTCTCTCTCTTATTGTGCTCCTCCCACCCATATCCAGGCAGGATTTTTCTCTTCTACTTACATCCATGTTCAAAACACTTCTTCCTTAAAACGAAGGAAGGGTAGCTGGGTTCATTGGCGCACACCTATAATTCCAGCGGCTTGGGAGGCTCAGGCAGGAAGATCAAGAGTTCAAAGCCAGCCTCAGTAAAGGCAAGGCCCTAAGCAACTCAGGAAAACCTTGTTGGTGGTGGTACTAGGGATTGAACCCAGGGTCACTCTACTCCCAAGCTATATCCCCAGTCCTAATTTTGAGTCAGGGTCTAGCTAAGTTACCCAACCTTAGTCTCCTGACATCTCCTGAGTTTCTTACCATTTCTCTGGTCACCCCTTCCTACTCACTCTTCTTCATTGAATCTTTTTATACATACCTGGTGCTTATATCCATAGTCCTTAATTTTGGTGGGTCATATATCCCTTTGAGACTCTTAAAGACAACCCCATACTGCCTAGCTTCTCCTGTACAATTCAAGGGGCACATGGACTCAGGGAAATCCACTCACAAGGCCCAGATTAGGAGTCTCAGCTTGAATATTGGAATCTGTCTCCACCTCCCCTTCTAGGCAATCCCATCCACTCTTAGGGATGATGGCTCCCAGGTCAAAATCCAACTCTCATGGACGCCACAGACCCATTTTTTTTTTCTTTTCTTTCCTTTCCCTTCCTTCCTTCCTTTCATCTTCATTCCAGTTACCACTCAGTCAGTCCCATCAGGGATTAATTCACTGATTAGGTTAAGGCTATGACCCAATCATTTCTCCTCCAAACCTTCTTGCATTGTCTCACACGTGAGCTTTTGGGGGATGCCACATCTAAACCAATACAGGCTCCAAACTGAAGTCATCATCTAATGCCACCCTCCAGGCCTCACATTCTCTCACACTCCCTGTCTGGGCAACATCACTCCATCTCCAAAGCAAGAAGCCAGGCATCACCTCAGATTCTGAGGATGTTAACATTCCTCCCTTTTGGTTTGGATAAGAGGCTCTGAGGCAGGAGGGGGGCGGGGAGCTGGTGAGCGAAGGTCACTCTTCTTGTAGCTGCTTCCTGCTGAATGGGGGTGAAGACAGGGGCAGAAGCAGGTCCTAGAAGGGCGTTTCTTCTGGCGGGAACATGTCTTCCCAGGAGCATCTGATTGACTCTTCGGTTGGTGAAGGTTTGATCCTTGCCATGATGGTTTCCATAATGGTTAATACTTAAAAACACATGGTAACAAAAACCAGGCAAAAAAATGGCAGTGAGGGGTCCCAGGAGGGGTAAGACCCAAGTAAGGATAGGGTTCCACAGGCTGGTGAGAGAGGAAGAGGAAGAGTCGCCAGAGAGCTTTTGTTTGAGTTTGGTAAGTTAATGGCTTTCCTAGTCTGGTGTGTGCTATTATTTTTATGGGCTTTTCCTCAGCAGTTAGCAACCTCCCTCCCTGTAGGTGGCTCCATTCATATGTGCATATCTATTGTCTGTGTAAATGTTTACTTTCTTACCTTCCGCACCTTCAAGCCTGTATAAGGCCAATAAGCTTCCCCTGCTGTGTCCAGGTTGAAGTTCCTTTGGGGAGTATTTGAGCCCAAATGATTTCTGTTTCCATTGTGACCATGGCTCCAGCCTTCTGAGCCCCATCTATGACTTGGCTGCTGCCATCTGTGAACAGGATGGCTTCAGCCTCAGCCAAAGGAACATCGGTCAAGTCAGGCCTTCCTGAGCTCACCTGGTCAAGTATATCCTCACAGTCGGTGGAGGGGCTCATAGGGATCATCTTCTAGCATCTGGGAGGTGGGGTTAAGGGCCCTTGGGGGGACAAAGGTGAATGGAGGGTGGTTAAGCAACAGTCTCTGACATTGAATAATATGACTGTTAAAGTCATCCATTTATCTAGTGCACAATTTAGGAGGGTCTCTACAAAGTGTGGGGTTGCCATTGTGAGGAACCGTCCCAAAGCTGATGGAATGGTAGACTTTGATTGTGGGGTTAAAAGGTATGGTGGAATAGTTGGGGCCTGGGATCGTATAGTGGGTGGCATCATTGGATGCCCATATATAAGTTTGAATGGAGAGATTTGTAGGGGCTTCTTAAGGGCCCACAGTCTGTAAAACATTAATAAGCAATAGCCATAAAGTTTACAAAGAAAATACAAAATGAAATTAACAAGAGTAAAAATGTCTAGTTTATGTAACAGCTATGTTTAATTTTGGCTGCCTTATATATCATAACTAATTCAAATTACAGTAATCTTTACAATAAACATTACTCTTTTGGACATAAATTTAAATGAGTTGAAGTTTGACCTGTTTTTGAGCCATTTAACATGTAGTAAGATGGGAGGCAGGGCCTTATCTTAGGATGAGGCTCTTGATGAATTTTAGGTAAAGTGTTTTAGTTGTGAAGGTGATTTTTGTCTCTTCCTTAAATATCATTTTATAAAGTTTACATATATTGTTTCCTGAGTCCACATGAATGTCAGCTAACAATATGACATTACATTTAAAACATGAATTAAAGAAAGGTTGAGAGAGTTTTAACCTTTTTTGTGGAAAAGTAGCAAAATGTTTCTGTGTTTTACAGTATTAACCTTTAAACAGATTAGCCTCTCGTTAACTTAAAAATACATTTAAATTTTATTCCAATGTAAAAGGTAACACCAAACTTTATAAATCTTATTGATAACAGATCTAGTCATAAAACATTAAATGACATAAATAAATCTTCAATAAAATTGTTATCCTTATAAGTCTATCAGATAACCTTAGTTTGGAGAATACCAGTTCAATAAAATGCTTTTGTTTTTGTTTTTAACCTTTTTACCTTAAAGACTTGTATACCTGGAAGAAATGAATAAATTTAATATATTAGTACCATAATCATATTGATGTCATTATATTAATCAAGTTTAGCTCTTAAAGAAAAACCTAGACTTTGTAACATAGTATAATACTCCAAAATAACAGCTGTTGTTTAACCACAGTCCTATAAACTTTAATCTTTCTAAGATTAGTTGTTCTACAGAATAAACGTTAATAGCAGCCAGGTGCAGTGGCGCTCACCTGTAATCCCAGTGGCTTGGGAGGCTGAGACAGTAGAATCGTGAGTTCAAAGCCAGTCTCAGCAATAGGCTAAGCAACTCAGTGAGACTCTGTCTCTAAATAAAATATAAAATTGGGCTGGGGATGTGGCTCAGTGGTCAAGTGCCCCTAAATTCAATCCCCGGTTTCAAAAAAAAAGAAAAGAAAAAACTTAATAGCCACAATGTTAAGAGTAAAATTAATGTTTCAAGAAATTCTTGTTACTTTAACACTTGGATTAAACTCTGTTTTACATCATTACATTAACATTTTTACCTTAGAGAAAAACTTTGAATATCTTTGACTGATTATTCCACACAAAAAAATAATTAAGCTTCTTGAAATTTGCCAATTCTTTACATAGACGTTCTTTCTCAATTAAACTCTCTTGTTTTAGTTTTCGTACCTAGAAATTCTAATTTCTCTTTTCTATTAACCCCCTTTTATGTTTACATTTTGAAACAATTCTTATAAATTTCTGAATCTAGATAAATTACTTCATTTTAATGAGAAGGAATATTTTGTTATTTATAATAGTCTAATTGAAACACACTTGAAAGCTTTTGGGCCTTTGTATATAGAAATCTTCTATAAACCTTTGTATATAGAATTACATCTGTTTACCATTTCATGAAAACACAATGTTCAAGTATATAGAATTACACCTGTTTGGCACTTTAAATTTTTAGTAATCTTATTTTAAGTAATGACACAGAGCATTTTTTAATCCCCTTTTTCATTTACCAATCTATGAAAACACCAATAATGTTACTGTATGGACTTTAAGGAGCTAAGAGTACTTGATGTTATATTTAATAGTTAGCATATTAACTTTGTAGATTAATCAGATGTCTCTAACAAACACATTTATAAGTACTTCCATACATGTCAAATCTCTTACATGTTAAGCTTAATTTACTTACTTACTGTAAAAAAAAAAGATATCAGACAAGTGTATTAAATAGTATAAGTCATTTTTCCCTTGTTGAAGAGAAGTCTTAGAAACAATAGATATTAGACATTTTATAGATGTTAACATTTCATTAGTTGTTGACCACCTAGAGAGACTTGGGTTAAGTAATTTTAAAGATATCTTTACTTTTGTTTGTCTACCCAACTTACATTGAACCTTTAAATCATATAAATCAAAGGTATTTGGATCCATTTTTTAATTTTAGTTTATGAGCTCTCTATATGTTGGTTCTGACACACATGGACAAGTCAGCATAGAACAACAAGTAAAGGCCTTACAACTTTTGAAATTTATTAGATTAAGAGTCAATTTTTGTAAATTGGCCTCTATAAAACAGGTCTGATCAGAAATTATAATTTAGGTGCATAGGATGAAAATTATGAACTCAAAATATAGAATTGTAAAAATAAGAATCCCAGGAAAAAATGATATAGCTATTAATAATTTCAGTTCAGCAACATGAGAGAATTTTTCTGTTAATTGTTTCAGTTTAGCAGCATGAAAGGATGACAAAGAGAGAGAGAGAGGGAGAGTTTTGAAGTCCTTCTTTTGTGTTGTAGGCTGGGAGGAGTTGAATACTTTTGGGCCTGTTGGCTTCTTGTGTCTTTAAAATCTCTTTAGAAGTAGAATATTTATCTGCTGTTTGACTATTTATTATTTCTGTAATTTGAGGCTCTTTGATGTATTAGGGGACCTAAGAAACTGGCTGCACATGAGAGGAGGGGTGTTTTCCTTGAGGACAGTCAACCTTTCAGTATCTCCATTGCTCACACTTGGGTCAGGGCTCGGTGGGAAGCCTCAGGTTAGGGCAGGCTCTTGCCCAGTGTCCATGCTGTCTACATTGAAGACAGGGTCCTGGTTTTTGGCCCTGAATTGTAGAGGCCAAGAGCTGGTATTTAATTTTAAGTTGTCTTCTTCTTTTCTTTTTGGTTTTATCCTCCCAGTTGAAGAAAACCTTATCTAAAAGTAACTGTTGAGGAGACTCAAGACCCTTCTTTAATCGTCTGAGTTTCTTGTGGTTGTCAGGTGCAGATCCACAGATAAAGTGTGGAAGGAGCCTGCCATTAGGGCTGCTGACATTAAATTTGTATATTTGGTGATGGCCTCAGTAAGTTGGGTCAAAAATCTGGGACCTGGTTAGGGTCCCAAAGCAGCTCTGATCCCCCTAAGGTGCTGAGGATCGAACCTGGGCGGCACACATGCCAGGCGGGCGTGCTACCGCTTGAGCCACATCCCCAGCCCATATAAATAACTTTTAATGAAACATGATCCTATGAGAGTACATTAACTTGAAGGCATTAGATAAACTTCCTGAGGAAGCAATATTTGAACTGAGATACAAGGATAAATTCATTGAAAAGGCTGTAGTATGCCAGGTGTGGTGGTGCACACCTGTAATCCCAGCAGTTTGGGAAGCTGAAGCAGGAAGATCTCAAATTTGAGGTCAGCCTCAGTCATTTAGGGAGGCCTTAAGTAGCTTGGCAAGACCCTGTCTTAAAATAAAAAATAAAAGAAAAAAGGCTGGGGATTATGGCTCAGTGGTTAAATCCCTAGGAAGAAGGAGGAGGAGGAGGAGGAGGAGGAGGAGGGGGAGGAGGAGGAGGAGAAGGAGAAGGAGAAGAAGAAATAATACCTGGGTGATCCTGGCCCACACCTGTAATCCCAGACTCAGGAGACTGAGGCAGGAGGATCACAAATTCTAGGCCAGCCTCAACAATTTAGTGAGACTCTGTTTCAAAATAAAAAAATAAAAGGTCCAGGGTTATGGCTCAGTGGTAAAGTGCCTCTGGGTTTAATACCAAGTACCAAAAGAGAAAAGAAAGAAAGAAAAAAAAAATAGTTTGGCAGTTTCTTGTAAACATACCCTTATTGTGCAACCCAGCAAACTATTCCTGGGCTTTTTATCCAAATGAGAACATATATTCACACAAAGACAAGCAGCTTTATTCATGACAACTACAAATTTAGAAGAACACAATTATCCATCTAGTGGTAAATGAATAAACTAGAATAACTTCCTAAAATGGACAATAGAGGACAATTTTTAAAGGGGTGGGGGGTGACTAGTGATACCTGCAACAACATAGGTTGAATCCCCAAAACATTATGCTAAGCTAAGGGAGTCAGAGAAAAAAAAAGCTACACACCAAATGATTCAAATTATAAGATAATATGGAAAAGGAAAAACTACAGGAACAGCGAACAGATCAGGAATGGCCAGAGCTGAAGGCAGGGGGTGAGAGACTGACTCTGAAGGAACGTGTCAAAACACATCAAGGTGATGAAATGAACTGTGTTTTGATCATAGTAGCAGTTCCACAACTGAATTCATTTGTCAAATCCCACTGAACTGTATACCTAAAAAGAGTGAATGATCTGCATGCAAATTACACGTCAATAAATCTAAAAATTTTTAAAGCAAAAAATAATAACAGATGTGGGAAGATCATAGGTTAAAGAGTTATATGAATAAGATTAGGGATAATAAAATCTAGTGACCAGTAAGACATACAGATCTGAAACAGAAGAGTTCGTATGCTGTTGGGTGCTATACCATGTCACAGTGCCAGTGGTCATTCTATCTGGAAAGTATTCCTCTTAATCCCTGTGTCTCTCCAGAAAGTTCCTACTTTTTTTTTTTTTGTACCCAGGATTGAACCCAACACTTAACCACCTAACAATATCCCCAGCCCTTTTTATGTTTTATTTTGATAAAGGTTCTTGCTCAGTTGCTTAAGGCCTCACTAAATTACTAAAGCTGACCTTGAACCTGTGATCCTCCAGTCTCAGCCTCCGGAGCCACTGGGATTACAGGAATGTGCCACCATGCCTAGTGCTATCATTTATTTTAAGCCCTGCACAAGCATTCCTCCTCCATGAGTTCACCTCCGTGACCCCCATTCTTCAGCACCTGGAATGAAAACTTCATAAGAGCAGCAACTCCATCCTGGTTATTCTTTGCTGTATCCCCAGAGTCTAGAATATACCTGGCATATAGCAGGTGCCCTACAAATAGTAAATTAAAAGAGTTACTCTATCCTCTGACAGTATGTTGCATCTTTTCATAGAACCAATCATACTGTATTTTGTTTATGCAATTATCTTTCCCCACTAATAATCTCCTTTATTATTGTCTCTCCCATTCCCTGGCATTGGGGATTGAACTCAGGGGTACCTACCACTGAGCTACACCCCCAGTGCTTTTCATTTTTTTATTTTGAGATAGGGTCTCACTAAATCGCTGAGGCTGACATTGAACTTGTGATCCTTCTTTCTCAACCTCCCAAACCCCTGGAATTACAGACATGCACCACTCATTAATTTTGCAACAGGTGTCACTAAGTTGTCAAGGCAGGACTTGAACTTGCAATCCTCTTGCCTCAGCCACCAGAATCAGACCAGGTTGTCTCATCATAAAGCCACACTGTGTGACCTTCAATGGGATCTCAAAAAAGTTATTTACTTTTTAAAATTTTGAGATGGGGTCTTACTAAGTGACTAAAGCTGGCATCAAACTTGATATCCTCCTGCCTCAGCCTCCTCAGTACCTGAAATTACAAGCATGTACAACTGGGTCCAGCTATTATTGTCTATTTTTATTTGTCTTTGTATTCCCAGCTCACCAAGGAATGGAAACAAATTAAAGGACTTCAACCTCCAGGTTGGTGATTCTTCCAGAAGAAGTGGGCAGAGGAGTACCCTTGAAAAGCACCTGCTGTACCTGGGCCCTATCATGTGCCCTGCAAAACAGACAAGACTCACTAACTTGGTACCCAACTTGATCAAGGTCACTCAACAAGTAAACAAACTAGGCTTCAAACTTTGTCTGACTCCAAAGTCTATGCTTTTCCCATCCTCTCTTTTCTTTAAGATCCTTAACTCCATGGTTTTCAGGGCCTTTAGCCCCCTCTTTTTTTGGGGGTCTGGAGATTGAACTCAGAGGCACTCGACCATTGAGTCACATCCCCAACCCTATTTTGTAGTTTATTTAGAGACAGTTTTACTGAGTTACTTAGCTCCTCACTTTTGCTGAGGTTAGCTTTGAATCCTCCAGCCTCAGCCTCCCAGGCCACTGGGATTACAGGTCTGCACAACCGTCCCCAGCTCAGCCCCCTCTTGAATGACGGTTCTGACCCCAAATTCCTCTGATAATCCCTCCTTAATATTCCACAGCTGCTTTGTTTGTTCATTTGTTTGTTTGGAGATGATCTGCTATGTTGCCCAGTCTGGCCTTGAACTTCTAGCTCAAGAGATCCTCCTGTCTCAGCCTCCCAAGTAGCTAGAACTAGATGCATGCACAACTACCCCTGGCTGACAAAAGTCACATGAGCCCCCATGAGTGCTAGTACTCCTCCTTTTCAACTGAGATCTTTTAATTTCCTTCATTTCCTCACCTGCCTGCCCCAGTGTGAGCCACTTCAACAGTGTTTGAAGTTCAGACTCTTGCTCTCTCACCTCAGGGAAGCCCACCATTTCCCCTCCCTCCCTTAGGATACAGAGTATTTCTTATGTGGTTGTCTCATCATAAAACCACACTGTGTGACCTTCAGTGGGATCTCAAAATTATTCACACATCCTTTTATGCATTGTGGGTGGATCACACAGCTTGCCACAGGCACCCCAGCGTCAGGCCTATTCTTGAGATTGGAGGAGAGGCAGGAACATGTAGAGGTTCCACGTGTCAAATCCCAGCTCTGCCACCTACTAGTACTATCACTTTTCAAGATTCAGCTTCAATGTCACTTCCCCAAGATTCTTGGGCTAGATAGTGATTACTGCTACCGGTGTCCCTAGTTCTCTGGACTCCGTCCAGCATAGCAGCAACTACACTGTCATCATTGCTGAGGTAACTGCCACCTGCCTGACTACATGGTCCCATCCTAGCTTAAGGAAACCGCCATCCCCTCTCCGCCACTACAATGAGATGTCCTCCTGTTTTCTCCTTTCCTTCTTGACACACTTCTTGAAAGTGCAGTGCAAACTCCTACCCTATGTGGGCACTCACTGCCTCGTCCTCCTCAGTCCTCTGCCACCCTCCTCCCGGCTCTATCCTTCTGCTGCAAGTGTCTGCCTGCCCTCATCATCCATGTCATCATCCATGTCCTTCATCACTTTGTTCATCGGACCCTGTGGACTGCCCCTCCATGAAAGTCATCCTCCCTGGGTTTTGTGACAATTAGCCCTCCTGATCTCTTCCTAGGAGCTGACCAGGGTCTGAGGCCCTTTTCTCTTTTCTTGCCCCAACCCCCCTGGTGCAGACTGTCACTTCTATTCTCTGATCCTTGTCCTTCCCTTCCCCACCCCAACACACATGGGGTTTGCACCCATATTCTTTCAATGGGTGGTTCCAGAGGGGACTCCTGCCTATAGCTGTGCAGGGCATTCTGGCAGGACCCCTGGCCAAGGACACAGCACAGAAGCTGCTTCTTCCCAATTTGTAAAAAGGCTCCCAGGCTGTACTTACTGCTGGAGGCTCTAAACGCTTTGCTGTCCCAGCTGCTCACAGCACAGTCCCCCACCCTGGGGCACTTCTGGCAGGTCAGCTGAAGCGAAGATAGGGAGAGATGTGAGTCATGGCTGATAGCCTAGATGATTTTGAAATCAGTTCTCCGCCCACTCTTCCATTTCTCTTCCACACACCGCCCCTCCCCCCCCTTTTCCAGAGACTGCCCTAGGCCCAGGCTGAAAGGAAAGAAATAGCAATGAGAAGGAAGCAAAAGGAACCAGGAGGCTAGGAAGAGAAGCAGAAGGTAGAGGCAAACCAGATAAGAGAGGAGACTACTAGCTTTTCAATTGTCCCAAAGGTCTTCCAGCAGATTGTCTCATTTGATTCCCACAGAAACTTTTTTTTTTTTTGGGGGGGGGGTACCAGGGATTGAACCAGGACACTTAACCACTGAGCCACATCTCCAGCCCTTTTTAAAAATATTTTATTTAGAGACAGGGTCTCACTGAGTTGCTTAGGGCCTCACTAAGTTGCTGAGGCTGGCTTTGAACTCGAAATCCTCCTGCCTCAGCCTCCCAAACTGCTAGGATTACAGATGTGCACTACTAGCTCTATGGAAACCCCTGAAGTGTAATGCCAAATTTGTGGGATCCAAATAGACCTCCAGGAGCCGAATCCAATGCAATCACACAAGAGTCTTTATTGTAAGCTCGAGCCTGGACTCACAACCAGTCTCGACGCAGCGGTCCCAGGGAGTGAGTCCTGGACCTTTGTTCAGTGAGATTTTATAGGTTTTGGGGGATACTCTATGTGTCACAACATCACACAGCAAATAATTCCATACCGCAGGAAAGTCAAACAACAACATTGATTAGCACATTCACTGGCGGAACAAGTTGGGTAGGGGTGATTGGTTAGTACAAGAGGTTTAAGCCACGAGGGGTGTACGTGCTAAACTACATGGTTTCCCAACATGTTATCAACCACCATAAACTACTGGGGTCATCTGGCATCCCAGGTATTTTCCCTGTTTCATGCTGATTGGAGGTTGCTAGAAGGTTGCTATGAGTCCTCACCTAGCCTAACTGAGTCAGGGACACCTGGCACCACAGATCGCTCCTATTATTTGCAGACAAACAACTCAGCAGGGTGGGTATGTGCCTAGAAAGATTCTGTAGGTTTTTCCCAGGACAAGGGTCACGCCCCCTTCCTTAGGACAGACCTTGAGGTAGAAGCTGGTTTCTCAAAAATGGAGTCACATCAGTTTCTCAGAAGCAGATATTGCTATAATCCTTACCCTCCAGACAAGGAGATGAAGGCTAATACAAGTTATTCAAGATCATGCAGCTAGCCGTGGGAATCCAGATCTTTTGATACCAAGTGCTATGTTCACCCCTGGGTGCCACCTTTCTCTGGGCAGAGTCCAGTGCGGTAATGGGGATGGCATTGGGGTATTGGAATTATACTTGAGGAGAGACCAGGAACACCAGAGAGGATATGAAAACAGGTAAGGCCATCTCTTAGTGGGAAGAGGTGGCTTTGCTAGAGAAGGATGGACTGGGAGATGAGGAGGTTTCTAGAATTCTCTCTAAGTTTCAGCACCTACAGCATCCTGGGCAGCTAAGCGCTCTGGACACTGACTTTTCCTTTTTATTCTTGGGGAGCAACCTTTTGAGTACAATCCCAACTGAAGCAAATTAAAATGTGTCAGCACATCCACCCTCGCACCCTGCCTGCCCCAAACCCTCAGAGCACAGCTCCAACTCTAGCCTGGACATAGTGCCAGGGCCTTCAAGAGAAGGTGCCTGAGAGAAATTCCCCATGTTTAAGCTTCAGACTGGGTCCTGCACACCACACCCCAGCTGTACCCCTTCACCCTTTGTCTCCAAAGTTCTACCTACCTCTTTACCCCCTTCCCTGTCTTTCCTCAGTCTGCTAAACTGCACTTTTTGGTTCCTGCCCCACCTCTTAGCACATCTCTTTCATTATTTAAACCTAAACTATGTATGGAGCTCCCCCCACAAGCCCATTATGCACCTTTTCCAGGATGCCCTTTAGCAAGGCTCCCAGGGCCTCCTCTGAGGGAAGCCTCATAGGTGACCCCCTCATGCTTTCACTCCTCCAACCCTCTCTACAATACCACCCCTTCCCTTTTTTTTTTTGGTACCTGGGATTGAACACAGGGGCACCAGACTTGACTGCTGAGCCACATCCCCAGCCCTATTTCATATTTCATTTAGAGACAGGGTCTCTCTGAGTTGCTCAGCGCCTCGCCATTGTTGAGGCTGGCTTTGAACTCACAGTCTTCCTGTCTCAGCCTCCAGAGAGCCGGAGAGCCTCTCGGGATTACAAGCATGCACCACTGCACCCGGCTCACCCCTCCTTTTATTTATTTACCACACTTAATTGTACAACTGAATGTGGCCCCCTCTCTCCAACACACTGGTGTCACTCAGTCCTTGAAGAGGATGGGAATCAGTCCCTCCTTATTTCATCTAGAGATCCCCGCCCTCCTGCTTCAGTTGCTATTCTAAACACCTCCCTCCTCAGCTCTGGACAAGAAAACTTCCAGCCTGGATGATAAAGCAGGGCTAAAGGACATCAGACCCTCATAATGCTCCCTAATCCTCTAATCCCCCACCATCTAATTTTCCCAGTGAGTCAGCTGCAGCCCATGGTGGGAGAACACAGGAGGGGTGGCAGGAGGGACCCACCATATCAGAGTCATCTCTGAGTTAAACCGGCCTTGCAGGTTCCCCTCCCCCTCAGCAGGACACAGGAATGCAGGGCAGATGGGGGAGGAGAACTATTTCCCTTTCTTCAGGACCCCCCTCTGCTGAGGCTCTTTACACATCTTTGTTAGGAAAACTTCTCACCAGGGGCCCTCCTCCTCTGCTCTCCCAGGGCTGGTTTCAGGACCACCCTATTCCCCCCTACACCTTGCCTCTACCCCCACTCCAGAGCCCCAGTGCTGGGAATCCCGGGGGTGAACTCCTCCCTCATGCCCCTCTCTCCTTCTCCCCCAGAAGCTACCAGACCAAGTGAAAGGCTGGAACCACAAAGGAATCTGGAAGTGGTGGAAAAGGGCAGGCTGGCACTGGATGTCTGTGGTAGGTATTTGCCCCCTATGCTGCAAGAGGTCAGGAATGTGGTCATCGATGTTAGCTATGGGAGATAAAGTGCAACTGGCAGCTCTCCACCCCCGGGCCCCAGCCTGAGCCTTCATAGGCCCCAGAAGGCCCCAAGCAGCTGAGGTGGGGCAAGGATTAGAAGGAGATCTGCAAAAGGGCCTGGATAAGAATTCTGGGATCTGTTTCATTGTTAATAGACTTCAAAGTCCCTCAGGAGTCTTACATGATTTAGAGACCTCATATCCCTTGAGCCATCTTTAAAATAGTGCGGTGGCTCATGCCTGTAACCCAGAGGCTCAGGAGGCTGAGGTAGGAGAATCACAAATTCAAAGCCAGCCTCAGCAATTTAGTGAGGGCTCTAAGCAACTGAGTGAGACTCTGTCTCAAAATAAAATATAAAAAGTCCTGGGGATGTGGCTCAGTGGTTAAATGTCCCTGGTTCAATCCCTGGTAATAAATACCCAGTACAAAAAAAAAAAAAAAAGTCAACACTCTACCTCTGCCTCTTCAGTGTGTAGGAGACTTGCTTTGCAGTACGTAATTCGTATTTGTTCGAGGAGTGAGTGCATGATAATTAACATTCATATCCATTGCCATACAAAGAGACAGACTGGACAGACTTTACTATATTCAGTGAAGAAACTGAAGTTCAGAGTTAAAGTTTAAAAGCAGCAAAAGGCTGTCCGTGGCACCTTTAATCTAAACACTTTATTGCATAATTCTTGTACAAAATGACAATTCTAGAACCCTCTGGGAGTGAAGGTGAAAGCAGGCTAGAACCAGTAACATCCCACAAGTCTTCATGCAAAACCAGTGGGCATTGTTTGTATGTTATTTTGAATCCCATTTGCCTCCCAGTCTTCCAGGCCCTGACCCTCCCCTGGCCAGTTCCCCTTGAGTACTGTGGGGTTTTCCCCACCAGAAGGCTGCAGGCCTGGAACAATTCAGAGCCATACCCTGTACCTCCACTTGCCTGGTCCACTGGCCAGGCTCCTCCCAGGGTCCCTTCCCTTCTCACGCCTACCCTCCTGTCTGTCCCCACTGCCTCTGTTCATCTGGCAGCTCGATAAGAATCAATAGGTCCACTCCAGAGCAAAGATCAAGACCGAATGTGTAGAACCAGGTCCTGCCAGAAAAATGAGCTGCCGGCACTGATGACTTGAACCTAGGAGATTCTCCCAGTTCATTTAGCAGGGGGTGGGGACAAGCTTGAAATTCCGAAAGCATTATGAAGAGGGGCAGGAAAAGAAAAAAAAAAAAAAAGTCCTAATAAGGAGGGGGACTGGTGACCAGGCTAGAGTCTCAGCTAGAATGTTTCTAGGTGTTGTCTGTCCTCTCAGGCCCCAAACCATTTGGGACCTATTACAATTCCCAGGAGGGATTTTGGTCTCTTATATTCAATGCTTACATTGAATATAAGAGGCTCCTAGAACAGGGCCTGGTGCACAGTAGGTGCCTAATAAATATTCAAATTGTAAGTGCTTCTGAAGCATGTTTACTCAAGAATGTTGGTATTGGGGTGTGGAAGTGGTCACCTGTCCCCTGTCTAAATCACAAAGTGTTCCACTCTGGCCAAGGGTCCCAGGAGTAAATTGGGAGAGGGGAAAATGCAAGAGGGGGTTGAGAGACAAGAGTTTGTTTTAGGAGTCTGAACCTATTCGGTGAGGGAAACTGTCCCTTGTATTTACGAATATACATTTGTGTGGTCGGCGGACAGTGGGCAAGTGGATAAGCGCAGGCTGCAGTGAATGCAAAACAGGACATCTGAGGCTCGCTCCGGACTGTTTCTCTTCCTCTTCTCCAGCTCCAAGCTTTTCTTCCCCAGAATTCCTGCGGTTCCAGGATCCTGCAAACATCCCGCTGCAGGAAGGGAACTTGGGAGGCAGTTTGAGGATCCATAGTGAGACCCACATTCCACTCCACCTCATACCATCAGAACCCCCCAAATTTTCAATCTATCAGCACCCTACTCTACCTGGGGAAGGGGAGTACTAGAAACGTCATTTCCTGACTGAAACCACAGCCTCAAGGCCAAAAACACCTGCTGTCCTTTGGGACCCTGATTAGTCACCCCTTTCTGGCCAGCAAGTGTGGTCTTCGCAGTGCTGTGCTAAGGGTGAGGGGGTGGAGGTGGCCCTGGAGGGCCGGAACCTCGGGCGCACAGCTCTGCCGCGGTCCACCTGTGGCTCAGGCTGCACCAGCGGCTCGGGTGGCAGAGGCGTGGCCTGTTGGGGGAGGTCCCCACCCCCTGCCTCGGTGATATAACTTGGGTCGCAGACTGCCACCGTCTGCGGCCTGAACCTTAAGTCCTGGTCTCTCGCCTTCCTACCGGATAGCATGAGCTTCACCACCCACTCCACCACCTTCTCCACCAACTACCGGTCCCTGGGGTCGGTCCGGTCGCCCAGCCACCGGGTCCGGCCCGCCAGCAGCGCGGCCAGCGTCTATGCAGGCGCTGGGGGCTCAGGCTCCCGGATCTCTGTGTCCCGCTCCTCCAGTTTCCGGGGCGGCTGGGGGTCCGGGAGCCCGGCGACGGGGATGGCCGGGGGTCTGTCGGGAATGGGCGGCATCCAGAACGAGAAAGAGACCATGCAAGACCTGAACGATCGCCTGGCCTCCTACCTGGACAGAGTGAGGAGCCTGGAGACAGATAATCGGAGGCTGGAAAGCAAAATCCGAGAACATCTGGAAAAGAAGGGACCCCAGGTCAGAGACTGGGGGCATTACTTCAAGACCATCGAGGAGCTGCGGGCTCAGGTAAAGGACGTGGAGGGAGGGAGGGGACCCAACTCCCGGCCATGTCGGGCCATCCATTATTTCTTACCTCCCCCCTCCCCAGATATAGGGACTTTACTGGAGTAGGGTGCATTGACTCCTTCCACCCTTTTAATATCCATCTCACCCCTAGCCTTAAAACCCCAAGGATAGTGGGGAGACATGGAGACCTCCTCCCCAGGAGATAGTGGGAAGGGGACAGCCATGAGCTTTGCAAGAGTGGACAGTGTGGGGGAAGATGAGAGAAGAGCTATAAAGTGGACCTAGACACTGGCTTCTGGCTAAGTGGGGACAGTTGGAGGGTTAAGCGGATGTGGCTAAGGCTGAGTCATCCAGGAGCAAACAGAAGGCCTACCTGTGGGAGGGGCCGATACTGGGGTGGGGGGCCCAGAGCAGGGGGTGAGCAGGTGCGCTGAGAAAAAATGCCAGGAGAGGGCCTGGGAGAGAACTTCCTCTAGCAGGCCAGCCAGTCCAGCAGGAGGGGCAGAGTACTGGGATTTGGGAGTTCAGGAAAGGGAGGGAAGTGGGGCAAGCCTCTAGCTAATCCTGGGACTGGAAAGGTTTCACTGAAACACATAACATTCCACACACTCAGCCCACCCATCATTGACTTTCCCCACATGGAGCAATCTCTGTCCACAATCCCCTTAGATCTTTGCAAATTCTGTGGACAACGCCCGCATTGTTCTGCAGATTGACAATGCTCGTCTTGCTGCTGATGACTTTAGAGTCAAGTAAGTCTGGGGGTTTGGTGGGGGGCGGGGTATGGAGCTAAGAATGGTCTGTTTCCAGGGCTGAGTTAGGTTGAAGCTTTCCATGGGATCTTATTCAGGTGTGAGTGGAGAGTTAGGGTCTGTTTACTCATTTAACTATTCACCTATGTAACCCTGTTGAATACCGTCCCCACCATGTGCCAGGGGATTACCATCTGATTTCTGACTCTGATTGCTGGTTCGCAATGGGCACAGGAGGTGAGTTCTGGGTCAGAGATGGGGGACCCTTCTGAATACCTCTACACCTGCAGGTACGAGACAGAGCTGGCCATGCGCCAGTCTGTGGAGAGTGATATCCATGGGCTCCGCAAGGTCATTGATGACACCAATATCACTCGGCTGCAGCTGGAGACTGAAATTGAGACTCTCAAGGAAGAGCTGCTCTTCATGAAGAAGAACCATGAGGAGGCAAGCAGGGCCACTGTCCTGGCCAGGGACCTGGGGGACTTAGGCAGTGGAGAGGGGGAAATAGATGGGGCAGGCCTTTTAGGGAAGTTTAGAACCACCAGCCTTCCAGGCTGGGGATGTAGCTCAGTGGCAGAACACTTGCCTGTAATGCTCCAGGCAAAATCCTACCATCCTGAGCTTTAATCAGCCTGTTCCAGTAGAACACATGTGCTCTGTGGCTCACCAGAATTACAATGTGATGAGGCCAAGCTGGTGTGAACAAGAGGAGATGAGGACACAGAGAGAAGCCCCCAGCACTGAGATCTAGGGCTGATGGCAGAACCAACAGGGTTTTCTAGAAGAGGTATAAGTAGCAGGTTTCTGGAAGAAGGGAGATGGAAGGACCTGGTGAAGTGAAGAGAGAGCAAACTACCTGTGAGTGCCAAGCTCAGGCAGGGAGTGGGTGGTGTTCCTTTTGGAGCAGAAGTCCAGAACTGTCATTTTGGAGAGTACAAGCCCTGAGCTCCCTCTTGTCTCTTCTCCGACTGCTCCAGTATGCCTCTGAGAAGAGCCCACCACAGATGAAGGGCCTGGTTAGAACTCTGATCTTGAGCCCTGTCTCATTTAGGAAGTCAAAGGCCTTCAAGCCCAGATTGCCAACTCTGGATTGACTGTGGAGGTGGATGCCCCCAAATCTCAGGACCTCAGCAAGATCATGGCAGACATCCGGGCTCAGTATGATGAGCTGGCTCAGAAGAACCGAGAGGAGCTGGACAAGTACTGGTCCCAGCAGGTATGCAGTGGGAAGGGCTGGCTGCTAGGGTGTGGAGGGAGGCACCCAGGGAAGGAGGGGCCTGATGACTCTAACCCCCCTGCAGATTGAGGAAAGCACCACAGTGGTCACCTCGCAGACAGCTGAGATTGGAGCTGCTGAGACAACACTCACTGAGCTGAGACGCACAGTCCAGTCCTTGGAAATTGACCTGGACTCCATGAGAAATCTGGTGAGCACCCTCTCATCACCTGTCCCAGCTCCTCTGGCCTTGGGCACAACTTTGCCTCAACCCAAACCTTCCCATCATGAGTTTCCTTACAGCACCATTATTCTTTGCATTTCCCACCACTTCCCCCGACCCTAGCGCTTAGCAAACAGTAAGTCCTCAAAAAAGTTTCAGGGCCAGGAGCAGTGGCATGCACCTGTCATCCCAACTATTCAGGAGGCAGAGGCAGGAGAATCACAAGTTGGAAGCCAGCCTCATCAACCCAGCAAGACCCTGTCTCAAAAAAAAAAAAAAAATGCTTTTTAAAAAGGGGCTGGGAATGTAGCTCAATGGTAGGTAGCACCACTGGGCTCAATCTCTAGTACTGGAAAAGAAAAAAAAAGTTTCAGAGAGTAAAGACTGAGGAGCCTGGAATTCAACGCACCCCACCCCTCCTTTCTGTGCTCTGCAGAAGGCCAGCTTAGAGAACAGTCTGAGGGAAGTGGAGGCCCGCTACTCCATGCAGATGGAACAGCTCAATGGGGTCCTGCTGCACCTGGAATCAGAACTGGCCCAGACACGAGCAGAGGGGCAGCGCCAGGCCCAGGACTATGAGGCCCTGCTGAATATCAAGGTCAAGCTGGAGGCTGAGATCGCCACTTACCGCCGCCTGTTAGAAGACGGAGAAGACTTCAAGTGAGTGGGGGTCTCCCCACTACAGAAGCAGGGGTATTCTCCCCAAATCTAGAGTTTTTAGAAACCCTAAAGAGCTGTTCATTGGTTTCCACTGAGCACGGGCTGGTCTGGGGGTGTTCCTGAGTCTTCAAGGGAATGGTGGTTACAGAAGGTTCCTCCCATGAGAAGAGAATGGTGGCTAAGTATTACCCCTAGCTATCCTTGGGTAAAAGTAAAGTTTGGCCTTGGGTTTTTTGGCCTTGCCTTTTCTGGAGGCAGTGACTGAGGGAAATTGGGACATAAATTTAAGGGTCAGGAGACTTTTTTCTCTGCCATTTCTTGTCCATCTTCTCTGGGGGCTGTTTATGACCAGGGTTTGGTCTTCTGTTACAGTCTCAATGATGCCCTGGACAGCAGCAACTCCATGCAAACCATCCAAAAGACCACCACCCGCAGGATCGTGGATGGCAAAATAGTGTCTGAGACCAATGACACCAAAGTGCTGAGACGCTGAAGCAGCAGGAGCAGGGAACCCTCGAGGAGCAAGGGACCAAATAAAAGTTCCAAGATCATTAGACATCACTTTGAGTCTTCCTTGGCTTTTTCTTGCAGGGCAAATGCCTTGATCCTACAGTCCCACCTCTGACCCCAGGGGTTTTATATGAGTAAGTAAGGCAGAAGAGTTCTGGGTTCTTGAAAATACCTAGAGGGAGCAGCAGATGTGAGCAGATGGCCCTCAGCAGGGGGAAAACACCACAGACTTGTGAAATCTTTCCCTTGAAGAGGCCTGAGGATGATACAGGACCTCTGACTGGTAGCTGTTCAGTAGCAGAAATCTGAGCCAGGGGAGGAAGTGGGGCCAAAGACAGAGGGTCCAGGAGCGAGGAGGAGGCAGGGCCAGAGCACCAAACTGACCTTCCCCTACTCTGCCACTCTGCATCCTTGGCCCACCACCCAGGGCTTCCCACGCAGAATTCTCCAGTCCCAACCTTCACTCTTGTCCCCAAACCTGTGGTCCCTAGTCTCTGCTACATTTGATGGGAATGTAGTTTTTATAGTGCTAGAGGCCGATAACAGACAAAATCCCCGTTCTTGCGGCACTTATATTTTGGTGATGGAAAATGGGTAAAAAACAATAAAGATAATAACTAGGCAAATTATATACCATATTAGAAGATGATAAGTGTTACAGGCTGGGATGAAGGAGGCAACGGGTTGGCTGATGAGGGAAGACAATGTGTGATGACCTTATGAATCTTCAACTATAGCAGAAGATGGTTTTTACCTAAGAATTGCAATGTATTTACAAAGTAAGAATAGAGGTGTCTTTAGTGGAGAAAACTAAAGGCAGCACCATTGAGGCCTGTTCTCCTGAGACCTAGAGAACACCAGAACAGGCAACTCCAGAGGGACAGGGTAGAAATCATCCATGCAGGACCCTGAGAGAAGGTCAGGAGAGGATGGGAAGTGAAGGGAGCATGGACCATCCTTCCTGACCAAGGTTTAAGCCAGGTTCCAAGAGAGATTTAACTGTGCGGGTCAGGTCCCCTACCCTCTGGGCTCAACTATCTATCTATCTATCTATCTATCTATTTATGGGAGGGTACTGGGGATTGAACTCAGGAGCACTCAACCATTGAGCCACATCCCCAGCCCTATTTTTATTTTATTTAGAGACAGGGTCTCACTGAGTTGCTTAGCATCTTGCTGTTGCTGAAGCTGGCTTTGAACTTGCCAACCTCCTGCCTAGCCTCCTGAGCCACTGGATTATAGGCATGCACCACTGTACCCAGCTAGGACCCTTAAAATGCAGGAAAACATCCTATCCCAGAGCAAGGGGCTCTGGTGAGATGTTTCTCATCCTTCTTAAATGTACCTTCCCTGAAGAAAAAAAAATATATAGCAATTATTTGCTTCATTTATTTCTCCTTCTCTCCCCAACCCCCACTTTGTCTCCACCTCCCCCATGTTTTCTTTTTTCAATCTAGAGACAGGGCGCTGAGTTAGTTGCTAAGTGCTTCACTTAGTTGCTGAGGCTGGCTTTGAACTCCTGCCTCAGCCTCCCAAGGTGCTGGGATTATAAGTGTGTGACCATGCCCAGTCACCTCCCCCATCTTTGAAAGGGTCAGCAAGAGACAAACATTTGCGGAAAGATAGTTGAGTTTTACTTTTCTGAGATTTGTGATAGGGAAACACTCTAAGTGGTTTTCTTGCCCCTTCCCTCTCCACCATCTTCCAAAAACATAAGTATAGCATTAAAAGGACTTTCTCAAGACCACACAGGTGCCTCTGAGATTCCAGGAACCACCCTAAAGGTTTATGCCACCCTGGCTGGCAATCTAATTCCTATGATGGAATCCCAGCTTTCCTGGGTTTCTAGAAAGGAGAGAGAGACACATGGCCCAGCTGCCAGGAGTTGGGATGGGAAGCTGACAGACACAAGACAGACTGATCCCAGCAAAGCTACCGGACGCGGACCTGCCTGAAGGTAAGACAGAAAGTCCCTGGCAGCGCCTGAGCAGTACTCACAGTTGAGTCAAGCTGATCAGAGAAACCCAAGACTGTGCACCTGATATGATTATCCTTCCCATTAGACAATGTCTTACAGTTCTCAGGGCGCTTATGCATTTAGTTTTCATTACAATCCTGTGAGGTATGCAAGGCAGTGGATATCATTGGCTCTGGCTCAGAGAGTTGGACAGTGAGGACCACAGAGATCATGTGACCTGGCTGAGGTCACAGAGTTGGAAGCTTAAAGCAGGAAACCACATCTGCAGGTTCCCAGTTCCAAGTTCCTTCCTCAGTGTGCTATAACTTACTGGCTGCCCTTTAGAATCACCTGGGGAGCCGAACAAACAATACTGAGGACTGGGGGCCTCCTCCCCAGAGAATCTGATTCAGTTATTCTGGGGTGAGGCTTCCCAAAGTGAGGACTCAGGGGAAATGTTTGAAAAGCTCCCTAGGCAATTCCAATAGGCAATCAACATCAAGAGCCAGACTTGACCTGTGCCTAGGAGCAGCACCAAGGCATTCCTTCCTGACCCAGGTCAAGACAGAACCTATTTTAAACAAAGCCCCAAGCCACTGGGTCAAATCTCCAGCAGGTAAAGGTGACCACCTGAGGGCAGTTCATTTTGCACTCCAAGCACCAAAAGGAAAAATTAGCTATCCCAAGGTTATGATGTAGAGTCACCTGTCCCATTTTGAATCTGTACCATTTCATCCATCCCCTGCCCAGATGGTGAATTTATAAGTGGTGCTAGAAGGTATAAAACAGCATATATCATACAGTGTCACTTGTACAAAAATAAAAGACAACTAGTATTAAGTATGAGACCTTCAAGGAAGGGATCTGACAGTGGTTATCCTAGTTGACTGGGTTTGAAAGTAACAAGATCCAAGTTACCTCCTAAAAACTGGCAAAATAGTAAGTTCATATGTGGGCACTGTGGCACATGCCTGTAATCCCAGCAGCTTGGGAGGCTGAGGCAGGAGGATCCCAAGTTCAAAGGCAGCCTCAGCAAAAATGATGCCCTAAACAACTCAGTGAGACTCTGTCTCTGAATAAAATAGTTATTTTATCCTCAACATGGTTGGGGATGTGGCTCAGTGGTCAAATGCCCCTGAATTCAATCCCTCATACCAAAAAAAAAAAAAAAAAAAGTAACTTAATTTTTGACCTGAGGCTACCTGAAATGATTGGCCTAAGGACAAGTAGACTTTGGAAGACAACATTATGGGGAATGTTGGAACAACAGCCTCTTCAGAGTGAAAAATATGTTGCTTGCTGATTGTAATCCCTACCACTAAGAAATAAGCACAAGACAAGGTAAACAACTGCTCTGCCCACTTGCCAAATAACCAATAAGACTGTAAACTTCAATGCAAAGGTCTGCAGCTAATCTGGTCTGGAGTGCAAGTAGCTCTGCCACATGGCCTCATAACTCTCAATAAATAGCTCCTGGTTCCCTCCTGTAGCCTGGTAAAAACATCTGAATAAGGATATCACCTAAGTGATTTGAATCACCCAAAATAAACTAGCCTTATCTAAAGCCTTCGTGTTGTGTGTGTGGAGTGCATTTAGATCCATTTCAAACCTTTCCTGAAGGTATAACCTGGCACAGCCAGGAAGCCCAGACTTACTGGAACCTACTCCTGCATTGCTTCCTCCCATACTCCCACCTTTTGTGCTCTTTGGAAGTTCCCTGTGAATAGCTGATGGTGAAAAAAATTCATTCCAAGCATGGTGTACTGTAACACATATTGGCACCATTCTGGAGATAATGACTGCAGCATTTATTGCTCAACTCACAGTGGCCCTGAAAAACAACATGGAAGGAAAAAATCCCTCCAGTGGCAGAACTTCAAAAGATACGTCTATTTGTTTATTATGGCCAGAGATAAGATCCATACTGATTCATGGGCAGTGGTTAATATTTTGACCAGATAATAAAGGACTTAGAAGGAAAAAACTTCAGGGTTAGTGACAAGGAGTTCACTATGGGGGGATACAGATTAACCTCTCAGATTGGGTCAAGATATGACTATTTGCTTGTAACACAAATGTTCACCAAAGAGCCTCCACTAAAGATAAGACTCTTTTCTCCATATTTTTTTTTTTTGCATGCGTGTGTATGTGGTGCTGGGAATTGACCCCAAGGCCTTATGTAGGTAAGGCAAACACTCTACCAACTGAGCTATATCCCCAACCCAAGATAAGACTCTGAATAATCAGTAGATCATATGGGCTGTTCTGTTGATTTGGTGAGCTCCTTTTCTCAGCCGCCTCTGCTTTACCCCATGGGTTCATGAATACAGTGGCCAGGGTGGCAAGAACAGAGGTTATTATATGGGTTCATGGATATGTACCTCTCCTTATCAAAGTTATTCAAGGTATTGTCACTGGTGATTTTCAGTCTGACAAGCCAACTTTGAGATCCTGACCTGGAGCCAATCCTTGGCAAGGGAATTAGCCACTTGAGGCAGGTTAGTTACACTGGATGCCTTTTAACATGGGGGATATGGTAATTTGTTCTCCCCATATGAGACATTCTGGATGTGGATTTGCTTCCCTGGGAGCATCACCATCCAAGGACTTGTTGAATATCTTATTCACTGACACAGCCTCCCATGCAGCATTGCTTCGACTCTCTCAAGGAGAGAGGAATACAGCCAGGTCGACACCTCAATTTTAGCCCAGTGAGATTTGTGTCAGACTTCTAACCTATGGAGCTTCTAGGTGAAAAAAATGTGTGTTGTTTTAAACTACTAAGTTCATGATGAGTGCCTTAGTGGTAGAATGCTTGCCTATCATGCATGAGGCCCTGGGTTCGATCCCCAGCACCACCACCAAAAAAAAAAAAAGTTTGTAATGATCTGTTACAAGAGCAAAAGATAACTGAGACACCATCAGAGAACAACTTGTCTTCTCTTTTTTCCAGGTTATCCAGATAATGTGCTTGTGGTTAAAGGGACAGGGTTAGAAAAGAGACTGAGAGCTGTGACCAAAGCAGTGAGCTTTGCAACAGACCAGACTGGAACATGTCAGAAGGCTATGGAAGAGAGACCTTCAGGAAGGTGAGATGTGTCTGAACAAATCAAGAAAGATTAAATAACTGTGGAAGAGAAGTACATAGAGGGGCTGGGGTTGTAGCTCAGCAGTAGAGTGTTCATCTAGCACATGTGAGGCCCTGGATTCAATGCTCAGCACCACATAAAAATAAATAAATAAAATAAAGGTATTGTGTCCAACTACAACTAAAAAATAAATATTAAAAAAAAGAATTACATAGAAATCCCTGTAAATTTATGATTAAAAAATATTGTGGGCTGAGATTATGGCTCAGTGGTAGCGCATTTGCCTGGCATGTGTGAGGCACTGCGTTCGATTCTCAGCACCACAAATAAGTAAATGAATAAAATAAAGGTTCATCAACAACTTAAAAAAAAATTTCAATAACCTAGGACTGAGGGTAGAACTTTGGTAACACTGCTACCAGGCACCAGGCTCTGCATTCCAGCCCCAGCACTATACAAACAAAAATAGAATAACTTTTACTACCTCTGGGGAAAAGAAAAGTGGAATAGAAAGGAAGAGTAGCCATGATACATCTAAGAGTTTATGTGCATGGGCTGGGGCTGGTGCTCAATGGTAAAGCACTTGCCTAGCATAAATGAGGCCCTGGGTTTGATCCTCAGCTATACTTATAAATACATAAAATAAAAGTCCATCTACAACTAAAACAAAAAATGTTTTTAAAGAGCTCATGTGCAAATCACATTTGCATAGTCATAATAAGGGCAACATCAAAGACTACTGTATCTAAAATCATAATATTGCTACATTGGGAAGATGAGATGGGCAGCAGATGTGTGTCTCTGTGATGGCAATAGGCCTACCCTTAAAGAATGGCTAAAGGAAGTTCTCTGGACAGAAAAAAAATGACAAAAGGAAGAATCTTAGAAAATTAGGAAGGAAAAGAAACAGAAATAATAAAAATATGGGTAAACATATTTTCTTTCTTTTCTTGAGTTTCTTAAATTATGTTTGATGTTTGAAGCAAAAACAGTAACACTGATATGTTTCTAAATCATATAGGAAGAAATTAAAAATAATTGTATTATACAGAAAACAAGGTTAAAAAAAAGAAAAACATAGAGACACATCTATAATCTCAGCTACTGGGGAGGCTGAGGCAGAAGGATGGCAAGCTGTACCACCAAGCTACACCCCCAGTCCTCAGTCTTTTGTTGTTGTTGTTGTTGTTGATCCTCCTGCCTGGGCCTCCCAAGTCACTGGGATTACAAGCATGCATCATCATGTCCAGAAAACACATTATTTTCAAGTGCACACTGAATATATGCCAAGATTAATCATATCCTGGGCCATAAAACAAACCTCAAATAATTGAAAAGAATTAAATCATATAGAATGCTCTCAGACCTGCAGTAAACCAATCTAGAAACAATAGAAAGATAACAGAAAAATCTCTAAACACTTAAATTGGGAACAAAATAATACACATCTAAAATATCCATGGGTCAAAGAAAAAGTCTCAAAATGAATTTAAAAATACATTAAGCAGGGCACAGTGGGGCATGCCTATAATCCCAGCAATTTGTGAGGCTGAGGCAGGAAAATCACAAGTTCAAAGCCAGCCTCAGCAACTTAGTGAGGTCCTATGCAACTTAGCAAGACCCTGTCTCAAAATAAAAAAATAAAAAGGACCTTCTCTCTGCTTCCTGGAGCCATGTTTTGAGCTTCTTTCCTCTGTCACATTTTTCCATCATTCTCTGTAGGCACTCATCATGTTCTGCCTCACCTCAGGCCCCGAAGAATGGAGTTGGCCATCTATGGACTAAGACCTCTGAAACCAGTCACCATGTAGATGTATTCAAGAAACTTCACTCAAAACAAGCTGGCCTGGAATCAAGAGTACCAGTTGGTTGTGAGAATGATTTGGCTGATGTGGAGAGAGAAAAGAACAAGTTAAACAAGTTAGGGCCCCTGCAGCAGTAAGTACCAATGATACTACAGAAATCTTAAAAAAAAAAAAAAAGTTGAAAAAGTTGAACTCGCCTGGCTCAGTGGCACCTATAACCTCAGTGACTCAGGAGACTGAGTCAGGAGGATCACAAGTTCAAGGCCAACCCCAGCAACTTAGTGAGACCCTCAACTTAGCAAGACCCTGTCTCAAAAATTAAAAAGAACTAGAGAGGTAGCTCAGTGGAAAAGCTCCCCTGGGTTCAAGCCCTAGTAGCAAAAAAAAAAAAAAAAAAAAAATTAAACTTAATGAAAATTAAAGTAGAACATAGCAGTGTCAACAGGGAAATTTATTCTTATGTTAGAAAAGAAGGAAAGTCTCAAATTAATAATCTCAGGTGCCACTTCAAGAACCTAGAAAAATGGATCAAATAAAAATAAAATAAGAGCAAATAAACCGTAAGCAAGCAAAAGGAAAGAAATTGTAAAATTAAAAGCAGAAGTCAGGACTGGGAATATACTCAGTGGCAGACCACGTGACTAGCATGCATGAGGCCTTGAGTTTGATCCCTAGGTTTTTGGGTTTTGTTTCGGTTTGTTTATTTGGTACCAAGGATTGAACCCAGGGGCGATTAACCGCTGAGTCACATCCCCAGCACCCCCCTCCTTTGTCTTAATTTTATTTAAAAACAAGGTCTTGCTAAGTTGCTTAGGGCTTTGCTAAATTGCTGAAGCTGCTTTGAACTTGCCATTCTCCTGCCTCAGCCTCCCTAGCTGCTGAGATTACAGGCACCGCCCACAGTTTGATCCCTAGTACCTCAAGAAAAAAAGCAGAAATCAGTGAAGTTGAAAACAGAAAAGCAATTCAAAAAAATCAAAGAGGGGCTGGGGTTGTGGCTCAGCAGTAGAGTGCTTGTCTAGCATGTGTGAGACCCTGGGTTCAATTCTCAGCACCACATAAAAATAAATAAAATAAAGTTATTGTGTGCAACTACAACTAAAAAATAAAGTATAAAAAATCAATGAAACAAAGAAATATTTCTTTGAAAAGAGTAATAAAGTTGACAAGCCTTTAGCAAAACTGACAAGTTTTAAAAGAAGACACAAATGACCAATATTAATAATAAAACAGGATTTTTTTTTTGGTAGATATAGACAAGATTACTTTAAAATATATGGGTTGTGTGGTATTAGTAGAGGTACAAACACAGATCAAGGGAATGCCCTGGAGAACCCAGAAACAGGCACACACAAATATATCCAGCTGATTTTTTATATAAGTATATAAAAAAATCAATAGTCTTTTCAAGAAATAATGCTGGAGAAATGCTGCTGGCTCCTCTATTAGGACACTTTGGGGAGGCTGCAGGTGCCAGGGGACTAGCCAAGGGCTCTCCCAGGAGTACCAGAAGAACTGGAAACCAGGAGACTTCCACCTAGGGGTTGCTGGGGAAGCGGTGGCGGGAGGCGCGGGGACCTTGTCCTGAGTGTTGCCTGCAACCCCAAAGCTTTCCCAGCCCTTGTGCGGGAGGAGTTGCTCAGGTCTTTCGCCCAGACGCCGGACTGGGGACACCCAGGCGCCACCTGCTGACTCTCAGGGGCTGCAGCGCCTGTCCAGGTCTACTGAGTTGCCCGGGTCCAAGGACGCAGCGGGAAAGAGGGCGTGAGCAGGAACGCAGCTTCCCCACGCAGCTTGCTGGGCTCTGAGCCGGGAGAGGGCGGGAGGCGCAGAGCCAGGGCAGCGCCCCAAACCGCACAGCAAGTTCCTTAAAGGTGGTCCAGCCTTACCAACCAACTTGCCTGTCTTAGTACCGGTAAAGTAAGGCTCACTCTGCTCTCCCCCTGGATCCGGGGCTTTGATGCCATCTCTCTGTCCCTGCTAGCACCCGCATCCTGCTTTAACATTGACAGAGGCTTTAAGGGGAATCCCACCCTGCCTCAAGATGCTTTCTTTTCCCATTCCTCCTCGCTTCACTGCCCCGCTCAGGGAGGATTGAGGTTTGCAGGGGCCTGGGATCTCGTCTCACTGGAGGAGGGTGCGGCCCATATCAAGGCAGCGAGTTGGCCAGGTTGCCATAGTCCGGCTGCAGCAAAATAGCTGGGGGGGTGACGAACAACTTATGTACCTTGATACAGCAGGAGTGGGAGCCGTTTATTGCAGGACAGGAGCAGTATTTATACATTCCACACAGCTTATCTAATTAGCATAAACTAGATACATCAGTCAACCAATAAGGAATCTCCACACTTAATGGCTCGCTTTTGTTACTTCTCAAACCACTCCCTCTGGCATTTTGCCAGGCACCATCCAGACTTGTTTACAAACTCTAACATTCCCCTGGCAAAATGCCAGGTGTTATTTTGACTTGTTTACAGACTCTAACACCAGGTGTCCACTGAGGGTGATCAGGAAGGAGGAAAGAGGACCTCTGGATCCAGATGTGATCAGGGCCAACGCATTTGAGAAACACACATCACTTGAGACAAGCCGGGCTCAAATCCTTGGTGAGCCAGTCCCTTGCTGGGTGAACTTCAGGAAATTCCTTAACCTCTCAATTCCTTAGTCTTTTTGGTCCAAAAATCTGGCTTAAAAGTGCATTCTTGGGGCTGGGGCTGTAGCTCAGTGGCAAAGTGCTTGCCTAGAACGTGTAAAACACTGGGTTCGAGGCTTAACACAAAAAAATACAGGCATGCTGTCCATCCAGAACCATATATATATATATGCATTCTTAGAGGGGCGCAGTGATGCACATCAGTAATCCCAGCGGCTCCAGAGGCTGGGGCAAGAGGATCAAAGCCAGCCTCAGCAAAAGCGAGGTGCTAAGCAACTCTGTGAGACCCTTTCTCTAAATAAAATACAAAATAGGTCTGGGGATGTGGCCAGGTGGTGGAGTACCCCTGAGTGCAATCTCTGGGAAGGGAAGGGAAGGGGAGGGGAGGGGAGGGAAGGGAAGGGAAGGGGAGGGGAGGGGAGGGGAGGGGAGGGAGAAAGAAAGAAGAAGAAGGAAGGGAGGAAGGAAGGGAGGGAGGGAGGGAGATCTGAAAGTTCTATACAGTTCCAAGAAGGAAGGAAGGAAGGAAGGGGGTCTGGAAGTTCTATACAGTGGAAGGAAGGAAGGGAGGGAGGGAGGGAGGGAGGAAGGAAGGAAGGAAGGAAGGAAGGAAGGAAGGAAGGAAGGAAGGAAGGGTGGGTCTGGAAGTTCTATACAGTTCCACACATTCCGCAATCCTGGAGTATTAGGAAACCCTCCTTCTCTCCTCCTGCCTTTCTCTTGTTCCCCTACCCATCGCTCATGTCAATCCAGGAGGAGAGGGAATTTTGTCTATTTGGTCCTCAGATATGACCTCAGCACCTTGTACAGTACCTGACACATGATAGGTGGTTAATAAATGCATTCTGAATTAATGAATGAATGGCTTAAAGTTTGGCCTTTCCAAGTCCAACTTTGCAAGTTTTTTTTTTTTTTTAGGGTACCAGGGATAGAACCTAGGGGCACTTAACCACTGAACCACATCCCCAGCCCTTTTGTATGTGAGTGTGTGTGTGTGTGTGTGTGTGTGTGTGAGGTACATACGGGGCAAGCACTCTACCAACTGAGCTATATCCCCATCCCCCCAGCCCTTTTTTATGTTTTGAGACAGAGTCTCACTAAATTGCTTAGAGTCTCACTAATATGCTGAGGCTAGCTTTGAGCTTGCAATCCTCCTGCCTCAGCCTCCTGAGCTGCTAGGACTGCAGGTGTGAGCCACCGTGCCTAGCTCTCTTTGTAACTTTCCTGACATCTGGCCTCTGTGTGAGGACTTTACCACAGTGCAAAACCCCTGGCTACTGGAACATAATTGCTCTTTCTGCTGGGTTGAAATCAATCTCCTTTTAGCCTTCTGGACCAGCTCTGCCAAGGAGAGTTGCACAGAACTCTCTCTCCCATAGATTTCATGTGTGAGTGATTTCACATGTTACACCTCACCTGGGTAGAAGGAGGTCTGAGCACAGGGTCAAGATGTAGCTCCACTGTTGGCCTGTATGCCACATGCCCGGGAGTTGACCCTTGCAGCCTTGAATGAGCAGCCCTCTAAAGAACAGCTATAGAAGAAATTAGAATCACAGGTATCCTCAGATCTCAGGAGGTTATTTCCCCACTAAAGGACCTGATCAGAACGTGTTGAAGTATGCCAGCTGGAGGAACTTAGGATAAGATATTGGAGACTCTGAGGGCATCACCATGCTCTGACCGTATGACACATAGTTCTCCTTCCTTGCCCTGCAACCCACTGGGAGCAGCAGGATCATTGGGCTCCTGCAGACTAGTTGACCCTTCCCCATTCACTCATCCCCCTGAAAATCTTTTTTGATGGTACTGGAGATTGAAACCAGGGCCTCATGCATACTAGGCAAGTGCTCTGCCACTGAGCTATATTCCCCAGCTACCTACAGGAGGCCCTTCATTTACATTGTTAGGATTCCTCCAGGCCCTTCCCACACATGCCTCTGATGAAGGCCTGTTTTGTGTCCACTGCTAAAGCTAATGATTTACACTCAAGGGAAAACTGAAGAGCTAGGGAGCCAAGGTGGGTGAGAGGGGGGATGGCAGAGGCTTAGAAGCCACCCAAGTGTGGGGAGTGAATTTTCAGCCTCTAGTGGCCTGAGGCCTCAACTCCAAGTTATTTTCCTTCACTGCTTCGTCCCCCTGCTCCTCCTAAAAGCCACTGCCCTTTCCCTGAAGCCTCCCACAGCTGTACCACTGTTCTATTCTCTACCTCATCATCCTTCCCACTAATGACTAAAGCAGGATTTTTCAGAATGAGGAGTACAACTAGAAAAGTTGGCTAGCCAATATGTAAATATATTTTCTAATACAATTAATGAAATAGGGGGTAGGATAGACTGGATCAGAGTACATTCCAAATGATAGGGGTGAATTAAAATCCCTCTTTGGATTTTAATTTTAGAAAGTGTAAAGGCACCAATCTATAGCACTTGGTTCTGTCATTTAGAAGGTCAAGTTTACTTGGGTTGCAGTGGTGCCCACCAGTAATCCCAGCAATTCAGGAGGCTAAGGCAGAAGATGGCAAAGCCTCAGCAGGGTTGCTGGGGATCAAACCCATGGCCTGATGTATGCTAAGCAAGTGCTTTACCTCTGAGCCACATTCCCCAGCTTTTTATTTTATTATTATTATTATTATATTTTTAAATTTGAGACAGGGTCTCAAAATTTAATTTTGAGACAGGGCTTCGCTAAGTTGCTGAGTCTGGCTTTGAATTTACAATCCTCTTGCCTCAGTCTCCCAAACTGCTGGGATTACAGGCGCACACCACCACGCCCAGCTGTTGTTTCCTTTTTTAAAGACCAAAGAAAAGTTAGCCCTGATAGAGTAGTTTGCCAGTTTCCAAGGTATAAATAATACCATTATGATCAATTTCAAGCTGCTAGTGGTTTCATTATGGCAAGCAAAATTTTCAAATTTAACAATCTGCTCTCACCAACTTCTGCATAAATTAACAAATAAAGAAGCAAATAAACCACTAATATTAGGGCTCTGGAGGCAGAACACCCAAGAGAAGAAAGAATCAGGACAGCAGAGAATCTTTTAAGATGTTAGCAAGGCAACTTTACCCTTGTAGCCCTTCTTTGTCCCAGGGCAAAACCTAGTGGAAGAATGTTTGAATTTCCACAGCCTTTACACACACCCACTTTACAGTTTACACACACCCAACTTTCAGAAAGCCCAAGAGTTGGGCTGGGGATGTGGCTCAACCGGTAGTGCTCTCGCCTGGCATGCATGCAGCCCAGGTTCGATCCTCAGCACCACATACAAACAAAAGATGTTATATCCGCCGAAAACTAAAAAAAAAAAAAAAAAAAAAAAAGCCCAAGAGCTTTGCAGCAAACCTCAGCCTAAGTCACTCAAGCCAGAGGAAAATTCCATACAGTATGAAAGCTGTAGAATGAACATTAAAGCTTATGGAAGGAATAGTAAGCTCAAGCAAAATTTAAAAAATTTTTACCAGGTAGAGAGATTATACAACATTTCTCCTCCTCATCTAAACAGCCTTGTATAGGAAGGTGCTAAAACTATAAATCTTCCTGTCTTTTAGGAATGCTCTATACAAATGTTTATAGGTCCCAGGCACCAATTACTACCTCTCCATTGAAGGGCTTTACCATCTTCCCCAGGGTCATTTCTGCATTCCAGACATGTTCATAGAAGGAGGGGCAGATACCTTCTAGTGGGACAGCTTGGGTCTAGGGCCAGACCCTCAATTTCAGCCCTAACTGATTTGAAACACAGAGCATTAAAAAAAAAAAAGTCAAGCAGCAAAACATAAGATACAAGAATGGTCATAAGTTAATTCAGAGCCAAGGTCTGGGAAGGCAGTAAGTGCTAACAGGTATTCAGGGGAAGGATGGTGATGGTGATTCATGGCAGAAGTGGCTTTGTGCTATGAGAGGGTTGTACATTTCAGATGCAAAAACAATGAGAACAATGTGTCTAAGACTCAACTGCATGCCTAGCACCTAGTAGGTACTCAGTAAATACAAGTTCATTGGCTTTACTTGAGTTGGGTGACTAGGATTCCAGAGACTAAACCTTCACTCCAGGCTGCAGCAGTGGCAAGAAAGTGTGGTGGGCAATGCCAGGTTCAGACAGTACATCCCCAGGGCGATAACCTTGAACTGGCAGGAGCAGCCAGGCATGCAGTTGGGCTGAGCTGAACCAAAAGCACCAACAAAGGGGTCTTGTCCCTGCAGCTAGTATCAGGGATACCAGCCTCCATCTGCCCCCAAGGCCTCAGGCCCAGATAAGGAGATGAAATCCTGCCTGAAGAACATGACTCTGCCCACTCAGCTCTTAAAACCCTACTGCCCACCTTGGCACTGCCTTGAGTCCTAATACCAGGCCCAGCCACATGGTGCTTCACAGGGCTTTGAGATCCCTTTGTTGGCTGGACGGTTACAGTCCTGATCAAATCCAAGCCTTCTTGAGGTCTTCTGCAGCTTCTCTCATTTGCCACCACTTCCAGGCTTCTATCACCCCAGCTCAGTCCTTTCCAGAAAGTTCTCTGGCTTGTATAAACTCTCACCAACTAATACAAAATCATTTGTAAAGGCAATGTAGTCAGATTCAATCTCTTATCCAACCATTCCAAACTCTAAAAAGCTCTAAAACCTTAAAAAAAAAATTCGGTAATTCACACGTAGAACCTGTCATGAGGGTATTTATGATTTTATATACCCCATTTAGTGTGAACATTCATACATTTGAATACAAAAATATCAATGAGGCTGATTCCAAGATTCCAGGTGCCACCTCAGACCCTACTGTGGTTTTCCTTATTATATGTTTTATGCACATTACTCTTCTAAAATCAAAAAGATTCTGAGCTGGTTGTGGTGGCACATACCTGTAATCCCAGTTACTTGGGAGGCTGAGGCAAGAGGATTGCAACTTTGAGAGCAACCTCAGCAACTTAGTGAGATCCTGTCTCAAAACAAAAACAAAAACAAGGACTAGAGATGTAGCTTAGAGGTAGAATGCTTGCCTAGTACGTGCAATGTCCTGGGTCATTCCTCAGTGCTGAAAAACAAGCAAAACCAAGATTCTGAATCCTGAGAGCCATCGGGATCCAAGAGTTCCATTAAGGAAAGGTGGATCTGCAGTCTAAACCCAGGTTTAAGTTTAGACAGAAGAAACTGGACGTTTAAATGTCTCCTCCACTCAGAGATGCACAGGCCCCTGCCAGGCAGAACAGACAAGGCCTTGAGCTGTTGGGCAGGAAGAGTCCCAGGAAGATGAGAAAGGTGGAAGAACTGGGACAGCAAAGGACAGTGGCTATTTATCATCTGGTACACAAGCACGGCTTTTTTATGCTATCAAAACCCTATGGCATGGGGCTGAGGTTGTAGCTCAGTGGTAGAGTGCTTGCCTAGCATGCATGAGACATTAGGTTCAATCCTCAGCACCACATAAAAAATAAAATTATTGTGTCCATCCACAACTAAAATATATATATATATATTAAAAAAAAAAAAAAAAAAACTGTGGCAGCCTGGAGGTGTAACTGCTACTCACAGTTATCGCCTTGCCTATCTCTCCCTGTAGCAAGACCTTGAACAACACACTTATCTCCTTGCCTGGGCTTCTCCATCTTTTAAAGGAATCCACCAGAGAGCACTAGGTGGAGATGGAAGGACTGAAGCATGGAGAACACTTCAGGAACTCAGTGGGCATCAGCTACTTTGATTGTTCCTTCCTCCAGTGAGTATGCGTTGACCATCCTGTACCATTCCAGGCCCCTGTAGGCAAGACAGAGCATAAGTTACAGTCTGAACTCAAGGAGAGACAGAATGTGCACAATTAAAAGCAAAATTGGGCTGAACAGATTAAAGTAAGATTTCAGAAAAGAGCTTGACCTGGAGAAGCAGCAGCTTGGGCAATAAGAAAAGTGCCCTAGGCTGTGTCAGGAGCCCATGTCCAGACTGACTCACTGTGCAACTGGAGCAAGACTCTTTTCTCTCTGGCCCAGTTTTCCTTACTGACAAAATTCAGATCTAGACTTTGGCCTCCTCAAAGGTCATTGCACTTAGATGCCAAATATCTTCAGGACTCTTCTTAGGAGTCTAATTTATCATCTGATAGATTCCCAAGGCTACCACCAAACTAAAATGTGGAAGCCAAAGGGGGCAGGTTTCTGCTCAAAGAAAGGACATTTGGAAGGGGGTAATGGGGAACCCAGGAGCATTTTTCCATTGGGCTACATTCCCAACCCTTTTTTATTTTGAGACATGGTCTCACTAAGTTGCTTGGAGCCTCACTAATTTGCTGAGATTGGCCTCGAACTTGTGTTCTTCCTGCCTCAGCCTCCGGAGTCACTGGGACTACAGGGGTGCCAAGGACTTTCTAAGGTGTTCTCCTACACTTAGAAAGGTGCCCCGCCTCTCCTCATCCCAGTGAGGCAGGCTTGGGGTTTGTTCATTGGGTAGGGAGTCAGAGCAGATGGACACATGGTCCCTTCCCTCTGAGATTCCATAAACTCTGACTCAAAAGAGGCCTTGGGTTTGCAGAGTGTTTGACAATTTACCAAGTAGATCTGTCTTAAGGTTATCTTTACAGAAGGTCTAGAAGACAGAGGGGTAGGAACTCAAGTCATGTCACAGGAGGATGCTAGGGGCAGGAAGGAGGAGCAGAGATACCCTCCAGGACACCTAGATGTGATGTGGCCTACATTAAGGGAGGGGAATCTATAGCACATGTGTTATGGTTTAGATATGAGGTATCCCACAAAAGCTCATGTATGAGGGGCTGGGGTGGTGGCTCAGCGGCAGAGCGCTTGCCTAGCATGTGCAAGGTACTGAGTTTGATCCTCAGCAACACATATGAATAAATAAATAAATAAATAAAGATTAAAAAAAAAAAAAAGCTCATGTGTGAAACAATTCAGGATGGTTTAGAGATGGAATTACTGAGTTCAGAGAGTTTTAACCTAATTAGTGCATTAATTCCCTAATAGGGATTAACTGTGTAGTAACTGCAGGCAGGTAGTGTGTGGCTGCAAGAGGTGAGTCATTGGGAGGTGTGCCTTTGGGGTATATATTTTGTTCTTGGCAACTGAAACTCTCTCTCTCTCTGCTTCCTGGTGCTTTGTTCTGAACTGCTTTCCTCCTCTACATCTTTCTGCCATGATGCCCTGTCTTACTTGGGCCAAAAGCAATGGAATTGACCATCTATGGACTGAGACGTCTAAAACTGTGAGCCCCCAAATAAACTTTTCCTTCTCTAAAATTTTTCTTGTCAGGTCTTTTGGTCATGGCAGCAAAACGTTGAGTAAAACCACACATAATACACAAAATACAAATTATCAGTGGTAGAGTGCCTGTTTAGCATGTATAAGCCCTGGGTTAGCACCAAAAAATAATCATAATTGACTGGGGCTGTAGTTCAATGGCAGAGTACTGCAGCCATCCCTGAAAAAATATATAAATAAATATAATAATAATACAAATTATACACCAAGTAGAACACAGAGAGTATGTTAATGTGGGGTTAGAGGCAATAAGGACTGGCAGGGGGGGTAGGGGAGGAGTCTATGCCCTCATTCCCCTCTCCTTGATAGGGCATTTCTGCCCCTGCTCTGTGACCATCCCTGTCTCTCATACACACATACCCCTCCTTCTGGTCTCTTGAGGACACATGCTCCCCATCCACCTCAACTTTGGCCAGACACTAGAGAGGAGATTCCACCTTGCTCCTTGAGACTGTAAGTACAGCTGGGCGAACACCAGGCAGCCTCACCCACAGGAACCCCCAAGGCACTGTGGTCCAACAGAGTCTGCTCTGCTTTGTCCCCAGAGACAAAGGATTATGCCAAGGTTTACACAGGAGGAGAGCCAGGCAGGAGAAGAAGCAAGGGGACAGCTCTCTGGAGGAAGTGGGCAGCATGCTGACAGAGGAGGATGAGTGGAACCTGGTAGGCAGGTAATAGGGACAGAGAATGGTGGCAGGAGCACCAGGAGTAAGGGCTTATAGAGCCACCTGCCCTGGGCCTAGGAGAGCTCACCTTCCAGAATTAAAGCAAGGGAAATTTTGGAAGGAGCCAAGACATTATGAAGGGGGAGAAATTGACTTTGAATTATGAAAATACCTCCTCCTACACACTTGGAAATATACTTTCTTAAATATATTAAAGCAGGTATCTCTGGTTCATAAGTCATAGAGGAGCCAGATTACCCACCCTGCAGACTGTGAGCCTGCAGATAGGTTTATTTCATGCATAGTAAGTTCCCTCCCTCAGTGTGTGATTCATATCATATCCAGATGCACCAGGCTCAGAACGAAGTCTGGTATCTCTCACTTTGCCTGCCCTGTCCAGAAGAAATGGGGTAAGTAGGGGGGTCCAGGTCTTGAAAAAGACATGTGGGCTGCCCCGGGACAAAGAGAAGGTGAATGGAAATATCAGGGCCTGCAATCCCAGCACACCACTAAATTTTCTCTTCCTTCCTATAATAGCAGCTCCAAATGGCCCCGTCCCAGCTTCCCAGAGAGATGCCCCTGAAACAACCCAGGAGAGGCCACTGCCTCCATTGTCCCTCTTGCATCCTCCCACACCCAGGAATCTGTGCAGGTCTGCACTCAGTGCCTGATTCCCAGGTCCTGACTTATAGATGGGTGGAGGTGGAGGCCTGGGTCCAGTGGCCACAGGAGAGAGAGGAGACACTCTGGGGAAATTCTGTGAGTGGACTGAACCTCTGTGGTATCCCCGTGGGCCCAGTGTACTTGTTGCAAACCATCCCCTGCGCTCAGGCACTGTCCCTCTAGCTGCTCTATTCCCTACTCCTGCTTCCCAGGCTCAGGTGAAATCCTGCCTCAGCCAGGTGGCAGCCACAGAATCCTTCCCTGGACAGTGCCAGGACCTCTGGCCCAGAACAGGTCATCATGTCCTGTGCTACCCAGGAGGCAGGGAAAGTTTTTGGTCCCGGTCTGGTGTGGACAAAGCCCCTGGCCAAGCATGGACACACCACGCAGGTCAGACAACTCCAGGACTGGGAGATGAGGGAGGGTATCTCTCACGGCTCCCTCAGTCCCACCATCCTGGTCCTCACTCAAGATACTCTGGGCTCTTGGAGCAGACTGTGGCAAAGGTTGAGGGGGAGGAGTCGGGAGATAAGTATGAGACCCTGACCTCTCTGCCCAGTCCTGTGAACAATCCACACACTAATCCCAAGACTGTCTTTAAATCCCTCTCTTGCCACTCCCTCACCACTCTGTAAACACCTTTATGGCTTCCCATTGTTAAAAGAATAAAATCTGATCTTATCCTTGCATTCCAGCTCTCACACCTCCATTCTGTCTCCTTCCTTAACTCTCTAGTCTCCTCCTCTGAACCCTTGGCCACCTGAACTGACCCCAAGCTGTGTTTCCTAAACTGCCTCCTGCCAGGAGTGCTTCTCAGCCTGTTTTCTGCAACCACACTACTCTCCAGGCTCACAAGTCACACCTCCTCCCTGAGCCTCCCCCATAACTAACTCCACTACACTAATTGTATTAGCACCACTCATCCAGATTGTTCCTTTACTACTTGGGAAACCTGGTCCCAGCCATCCATGCCTCTGGCCTCTCTGTTGTGTGGGGCATAGTTTATTTGAGTAAAAACATCAGAGCATCGATGGTCCGCTATTCCCTCCTAGAAGGGAGGGAAGAGAATCCCATAGCAGGGATGAAAAACTTCCAGCTTGAACCCAAGAGATGTCCACATACTGATTCAAAATGAGAGGTCCCCCTCTGGTTTGCAATGCCTGTATTCTGTGTTAGAGGAGGAAAGCCACCAAGGACACAGAGAGAGAGTCCCAAAGGTAGAGACAAAAGCTGGAGAAAGAGAGATGGAACTTAGAATCAAAGACTGCAGGGGCTAAAGGGGCCCTGAAACTAGGTCCTGGGAAAGAATGTGTGTCATTGTAGATAAAAGAAAATGGAAGCTTCCTGGGGAGGAGGGGTGTCTGGTCTTATCTGATGTTTACATTCCAGAGGGTCCTGCTGCTTCTCTTCTTAATTAGAAAATACCTGCGGAGTGTTCCTCCTGCACGATGCAGGGACAGAGGAATTCTGGAGCCTCCCTCCCTCCCAGACTTGCCCCACTTCGCCTCTGACCACCCCTGTCTTGCAGTGTGGGTAGACTGATGGGAGCAGGGGTTCGGTCTTGATTTTATGTTTCTTTGTCTATGCAGGCCACATCCCTTGAGATGAATTCCTTGAGGGGTAACGTGAGAGGGTCTGAAACTATCAAGACACTGCAAGAAAAAAAAAAAATGTCAGAACTAGCTAGTGAGACAAATAGATTGAGATTGTCTCAATCTGCCATACCCTCCATTACCCCACCACCATCATTAGGTTAAGGGAGCTGACACTACCCCACTCCTCCCCCAGCTGTCCTACCATGTATGTGTGAGACACCATGCCGGGGCACAGACACTGCTGTGATGGTCTTTGTCCTCAGTATTAGATGGTAAAGTCATGATCCAGCACTAACCATGCCATGAGCAGGGAGAGACAAAGTTGTCTTAGAGGACTAGGCAAGTTCCCAGAAAAGCAACGATAATTGAGTGGCCCTTGAAGGACCCATAGATGGTGAGTGGGGCTGTGAGACAGGGAAAGGGCATCTTAGGCAGAGGGAAAAGTCTGGGCAAAGTTCTGGATCCCATCCTCTCCTTAAACCATCAGATGACTCCCTCTCCCCCTCACGGAGTCTCACCGACTCTGCTACATCCTTCCCATTAGCCTTCAAGCATGTTCTAATATTGCCTGCCTTAGAACATCCTCTCTGGACATGGCCCTCAGCAGCTCCTTTTCCAGCTCTCCTGTTTCTTCTCACAGCTGAGTGACTCACATTATGCTGGAAAGAGCTCTGCATACCTCTGCTCTCTATTCCTCCCCACCTCACTCTTCAGCCTCAGTTTCCATAACTCCTCAGAAGCTGCACTAGCCAAGGTTCCAGAGACTTCCATGTCAGTGGCCACTGGGCATCTCTTCTTTCCTTGACCTCTTAACTTCCAGCAACATAGCACTTCCTACTTTTGGAAACTCTCCTTCCTGGTAGCCTTTATGCTTCATGGCAGATTTTCCTTCTCAGATGATCCTCTTTTACCCTAATCTGTAAAGGCTGAGTTCCCCAGGCCTGGGTCCTAGGCCCTCTTCTCATTACTTGTACTATTATATCTCCGTCTGTTTCCATGACTTTAATCACATCTTCCGCATACCAAAGCCTTCCGAATGTAAATGTCCAACTAAGTCCTTTCTGAAACCACCTGTGAAACTTTCTGCTTGATGCTTCCTTTCAGATGTCTCTTAGGCATCTCAAAGTTAACCTGTTCAAAACTGAATTATCAGTCTTAGCCCCCACCAGCTCCTTCTTAATTATGGCTCACTTAGAAAATGGCAAGCCAAGAAGGAGTGGTGCATGCCTGTAATTTCAGTGATTCAAGAGGCTGAGGCAGGAGGACCACAAGTTCCAGGCCAGTCTCAGCAATTTTAGCAAGGCCCTAAGCAACTTAGTGAAACTCTGTTTCAAAATAAAAATAAAGGGCTGAGCTAGGGCTGGGAACATAGCTCAGTTGGTAGAATGCTTGCCTTGCATGCACAAGGCCCTGGGTTCAATCCCCAGCACCACAATAAATAAAATAAAAATGGGCTGGGAATATGGCTCAGTGATAAAGCCCCCAAGGTTCAATTTCCCCAGTACCAAAAAGAATAGAAAGAAAAGAAAATGACAAACCATCCAGCAAATTGCTCCTGCTGGAAACCTGGGAGACACATACACACATCTTATGGGCATTGATCTCTGAGCCTCCCACATGCTCAGCAAGCACTTCCCTGCCAAGATGCACCTCCCCAGCTGGGAATCATATCCCACACCTACTTCTTGCTTACGCCTCCCCCAATCCCAGGCATCTAATGAACTGATAAGTCTAGTTCCAAAGCTTGTCCAAATCTATTCCCTTCTCCCCACCTACACACCAAGTCCAGGCTGCAGCCACCTTTTCTCAGTACGACCGCAACACCTTCCTAACAGGTCTTCCTGTGGTCACCATAACCCTTCAGCCTTCTGCCACACACCATCTAGACTGGTCTTTAAAAATAAATCTCTACTACAGAGTTATAGTAACAGAAACTGCATAGTATTGGCACCAAAACAGACACATAGACCAATGGTACAGTATAGAAGACACAGAGACAAACCCACATAAATACAGTTATCTCATACTAGACAAAGACATCAAAAACATCCATTGGAGAAAAGATAGCCTCTTCAACAAATGGTGCTGGGAAAATTGGAAATCCATATATAATAAAATGAAATTAAATCTCTATCTCTCACCCTGCACAAAACTCAGTTCAGTGTGGATCAAGGACTTACTTCAGCACTAGAAGAGAGACACTGCACCTAATATAAGAAAAAGTAGGCCCAATTCTTCACCATGTTGGCTTAGGAACTGATTTCCTTAACAAGACCCCTAAAGCACAAGAAGTAAAATTAAGAATCAATACATAGGGATGGAGTTGTAACTCAGTGGTAAAGCACTTGCCTAGCATGGATGAGGCCCTGGGTTCAATTCTCAGCACCACATACAAACAAATTAATAAAATAAAGGTTAAATTTTTTAAAAAATCAATAAATAGAATGGAATCAAACTAAAAAGCTTCTTCACAGCACAGGAAACAATCAAGAACATGAAGAGAGAGCCTACAGAATGGGAGAAAATTTTTACCACATGCACCTCAGATAGAGCATTAATCTCCAGGACATATAAAGAACTCAAAACACTTAACACCAAAAAAGCAAATAATCAATAAATGGGCTAAGGATTTGAACAGACACTTCACAGAAGAAGAAATACAATTGATAAACAAATATATGAAAAAAATGTTCAACATTTCTAGTGATTAGAGAAATGCAAATCAAAACTACAATAAGATTTCATCTCACTCCAGTCAGAATGGCAGTTATCAAGAATACAAGCGGGCTGGGGTTGTAGCTCAGTGGTAGAGTGCTTGCCTTGCAGTGTGAGGCCCTGGGTTCGATCCTCAGCACCACATATAAATAAATAAAAATAAAGATATTTTTTAAAAAAGAATGCAAGCAACAATAAATGTTGGTGAGGATGTCGGGGGAAAGGCACACTCATACATTGCTGGTGAGGCTGCAAATTGGTGCAACCACCATGGAAAGCAGTATGGAGATTCCTTAGAAAACTTGGAATGGAACCACCATTTGACCCAGTCATCCCACTCCTCAGTTTATACCCAAAGGACTTAAAAGCAGCATACAACAGTGATGCAGCCACATCAATGTTTATAGCAGCTCAATTCACAATAGCTAAACTATGGGGCTGGGGCTGTAGCTCAATGGTAGAGTGCCTGCCTTGCACATGTGAGGTACGGAGTTTGATCCTCAGCAGCACACAAAAATGAATAAATAAATATATTTAAAAAATAGCTAAACTATGGAACCAACCTAAGTGCCCTTCAACAGATGAATAAAAAAAAAAAAAAGAAAATGTGGTATATAAACACAATGGAATAGTACTCAGCCATAAAGAAGAGTGAAATTATGTCAGTAAATGGATGGAGCTGAAGAATATCATACTAAGTGAAATAAGCCAATCCAAAAAACCAAAGGTTAAGTATTTTCTCTGATATTCGGATGCTAATTCACAATACATGTGGGGGCGGGGAGGGACAGGGAAGAATAGGAGTACTTTGGATTAGACAGAGGGGAGTGAAGGGAGGGTAGGGGGTTTAGGGGTGGGAAGGACAGTGGAATGAATCGGACATTATCACCCTATGTACATATGATTACACGACCAGTGATTTTTACATCATGTACAACCAGAAGAATAAGGAGTTATACTCCATTTATGAATGATGTGTCAAAATGCATTCTACTGTCATATATAGCTAATTAGAACAAATTTTTTAAATTGTATTAAAAAAAAAAAAAGAGCCAGTGCAGTGGTGCATGCCTGTAATCCCAGCAGCTCAGGAGTCTGAGACAGGAGGATCACGGGTTCAAAGCCAGCCTCAGCAACAGCAAGGTGCTAAGCAATTCAGTGAGCCCTGTCTCTAAATAAAATACAAAATAGGGCTGGGGATGTGGCTGAGTGCCCCTGAGTTCAATCCCTGGTAAAACAGGGGGAAAAAAAATCCTTCATTTGCCTAGTGAGTGTACAGCCTGTCACCTCTTCCAGTCTCCCTGCTGCTGACCAGCCTTCAGCAACAATGGGCTTCACTTGCTTCTTCTAACCAGCCACATTTTTTTCTAGCCCAAAAGACTTGGTCCTTTCTGCCAGTTTCATCTCTCTCTCTCTCTCTCTCTCTCTCATTCTCACACATACACACACCCCTCAATCATTCCCCTTCCATCTCATACTCAGAGATTTCTCTCTCTGATCTTTCCTTGAATTTGGGGAAGGGAATGGGGAGGAGAATGGAGAATGGGGGACAGAGAGAGGAAATGGTATAGTGAGGTTCAGAGCCAGAAGCTGTGGAAGGAACAGTGGGAGCTGAGGGCTGGTCCCTTTAATCATTCCAAAATCTGCCGTGTTTGAGTTACTCTGTTTTGTCCCTGTTGTTTCATCGTTGAAATCATCAGATTTTTTAAAAACCTCTGATGGCTGTTGACTGGTGACTTATGGGCCTTTAGAAGCAGCCCTTACCTTCCTCTGCCCCCTGGTGGCCACCTATGTGCAGAGACGTTTGTTCCCGTGTAACCCTGGGCCAATATGCTGAGCTTTGATTTCCTGGCACATAGCACCACCACTTGGACAAACTGCTAACAGTCACTTCCAATTTCTTTCCAATCTTCCTCCAGCAGAGTTCCTAAAATCAGGGCCTCCTGAAGTGCAAGCAAGTCTCTGGAGCCTCCTCTGTGCTTGAAGTTCTGGAGAATCATGCTAGAGGTGTAGCTAAAATGGCAAATGACCTGGGACCGTGGCAGAAACCTGTAATCCCAGCAACGCAGGAAGCTAAAGCAGGGGGATCACAGGTTCTGGGCCGGCCTCAGCAACTAAGTGAGACCCTGTCTCCAAATAAACTTTAAAAAGGGCTGGGGATGTAGCTCAGTGGTAGAGCATCCCTGGGTTCATTCCCTAGTACTGGTAGGGGGAAGGGATAGCCATGACCATGGTTTAGGAATCAGTGAACTGGCCATAAGAATGTCAGGCATGGCCCCAATTCCTGTCATCTCACTTGTGCCAAAGCTATCCCAGGTTTCCTGGTTCTGCCCCCATCCATCCTCTCCCCATACATCTCTCATCCTCCTTCAAGCTGGGGGGCTGGCAACGTCCACCAACTCCTCCTCATGCTCATATTAACCCAATCTTTAATTTCTGCCCATCTGTCACCACACTTAAAAAAATAATAAAGATTTTAGTTTTTCCTCATTGCAAAAGCAAGACATGTTCATTGTAGAAAATCAGAAAACCCAGATGAACAGAAATAAGAGAAACTTTAAACTTTCAAAATACCACCACCTATGGGCAACCATTTTAACACTTTCAAGAATTTTAACGTAGTTTTTGTTTCACAAAAGTGAGATTGGTCATACCCAAATGTACTGTAAGTCTAGACTCCTCTTTACACAGAACATATATAATGGGGATATCTTTTCCTGTCAATAAATATTCATCTACACAGATACTAAAATTATCATTTTTATTGACTGATTGATCATGTACTGGGGATCAAATCCAGGGGTGCTCTGCCACTGAACAACATCCTCAACCCCCCCCCCTTTTTTTTCCTCCTATTTATTTTGAGACAGAGTCTTACTAAGTTGCTGAGGCTGGTCTTGTACTTGCAATCCCCCTGCCTCAGCCTCCCAAGTTTACAGGGAATGTGCCCTGGGATTACCGGGGTGTGCCACTACACCCAGCTCAAACTGTTTTTGTGTGCTTTTGTTTTGTTTTTGTTTTTATCATCGCCATGTATGGGCAATTCTAAACAAGGTTGGGATAAAATACTCCCTTGAAAAAAATCTTTTCTTGGGGCTGGGATAATGACTCAGTGGTAGAGTGCTCTCCTAGCATGCGTGGGACACTGGGTTCGATCCTCAGCACCACATAAAACTAAACGAATGGAATAAAGGTATTATGTCCAACTACAACTAAAAAATAAATAATTTTTAAAGATTTTAAAAAATAAAAAAAATCTTTTGTTGGTCCAAGTTCTAAACAACTGCTGTAATTACTGTAGAGTGTTTGTTTTTGTTTGTTTGTTGGTTGGTGCTGGGGATTGAACCCAGGGCTTTATGCATGCAAAGCAGGAATTCTACCAACTGAGCTACATCCTCAGCCCCATTAGCATAGTTTTAATAATAAATGTAAGTGCAAGATCCCAATTAACATACCCTTATTACTATCTTTTAGAAAACATTATGGGTATGGAAGAAGTTAATTCAGAGAATACCCCATGTTTATCACTATACCTATTCTTTTTGAGAGTAAGTTTGTAAGAGTTGAGAATTGTTTTAGTCAGCTTTTTCACTGCTATGACTAAAAGATCTGACCAGAACAATTTTAAAAGAGGAAAAGTTTATTTGAGGGTTCACCGGTTTCAGAGATCTTAGTCCACAGAAGGTAAACTCCATTCCTCGGGGCTGGAGGTGAGACTGAACACCATTGGTGGGAGAGTGTGGCAGAGGAAAGCACATCATGGTGATCAGATAGCAGTAGATAATAATAAACCACAACAACACAGATACTGTAAAGAAATAGCACTTGACCCCTCCAATTCTGCCACTTGGTATGATCATCTAGAATGTTAACTTGTGTTAACGATAGTGCAAGCCATGTGCCATGATGCATCTTGTAATCCCAGCAACTTGGGAACTTGAGTCAGAAGGATTGCAAGTTCAAGGCCAGCCTCAACAATTTAGTCAGATCCCATTTCAAAATAAAAAATAAAAAGGGCTGGGGATGTTGCTCAGTGGTAGAACATCCCTGGGCTCAATCCCCTACACTGCAAAATAAACTAAAATAAAACAAAACAACAGTGCAAAGTGCAAAACAAGTCAAGTAGAAAGATTTTTGGAAAGTAAAAGTGTCATACAGATTCAGAGTAAAGGTGGCAGATGTTGATTATAGGGTTAATTTCATGCATATGTGGACATGTGACCAGATGTAAGTTCCTAGAAGAGGGCTGCTCTTCACTGGCTCTCTTTTGAAAAGAGTCAACTTCCATTTCTATGTGAACCCCAAGTCCAGCACAGATAATGAGCATGCGAAAGGTTTGGAGCCAAGCCACAGACCCAGATATGACACTTCTTTCGGGGAACAGCATAGGCATCACAACCCAGTGTTAGGGAAGCCAAGTCAAGAAATGCAATCCTAGGGAGCTAACCTATTTCCCCACAGAGAATGTGCTGTCCCCTGCCCTCAGCTGATATCCTGTGATTTGGCTATTTCTGCATTAAAAAAAAAAAAACACCCCATGACTTAAAGGTTTAAATGAACAACCATTTATTAATGCACAACTCTGAAATTTTAGCTGGGTTCAGCTGGGCAGTTCTTCTGCTGGTCCCACCTAGAGTCACTCATGTGGTTACAGTCCTCATATAGCTAGCAGTTAGCAGGTGAGGTAAGTCAGGGTGCCTCCCTTCTCCCTGTGGCTCTCTAGCAGCATCACCCAATTTCCCGACCTGGAATGGCAGGTCTGGAGGGAGTAACAGCTGAATTTGTGCACTCTTCTGAAGTCTGGGCTTCAGAAGTTACTTATCACATATTTGTTGGACAAAGCAAGTCTCAGGGCAATTCCATATTCAAGGAGTAGGAAAACAGACACTACTTGTTATGGTTGGGATATGAGGTGTCTCCCCAAAACTCCTGTGTTAATGCAGATATAATCAATGGTAGATGTTTGGATTATGAGAGCAGTAACCTAAACAGTCCTAAGAGCAGGAGACAGAAATTTGATACGCTAGACAGGGCAGGGACTGCCATTGCAACAGTTCCACGTTTCCTATTCCGGCCTGTCCAGCTTCACCTGACAAAGTTTCTAATGAGCTTAATCATTAACAGTATATGATCAAGCAGTGATCAGTGCACGTTCAACAACCTGATTGGATAAGGGGCGGAAGTTGACAGAGTATCTCATTCTGATTGGATGTAGAAACTCCCCTCCCTAAAAGTCATTAGCCAATAGTTTTAAAGGTTATCTCCAGCAACGGTATAAACCTCTAGACCGCCCTACCCGGCTGCAATGATCTTTGGACTCTTGCTAAAATTCCACTTTTTCGGTTTCTCTCACTTTCCATTGTCTGCCTCATTCTTTGGTTCTTTGGATCCTGGTGACAAAGAACTTAACACCTCGTTAAACCTCACCTCCTGGTTTGAATGGACTGAGTAGGCGTTAACTGTATAGGCGGGTGGGACCTGCTTGGAGGAGGTGGTGTACTGAGGACGTACCCTGGGAGGTTCCTTGTAGCTGCTTCCCTCTGTCCCCTCTCTGCTTCCTGACCACGCCATGAGTTGATCAGTTTTCCTCCTTGGGGCCTTCTGCCCTGATATGCTGCCTCATTTTGGGCCCAGAGGGATGGAATCGGCCATGTATGAACTGATACCTCTGAAATCATGAGCCTTAAATAAACCTTTCCCCCTCTAAGTAGTTCTCCTCAGGTCTTTTGGTCACAATGAGCGAAACGTAACTAAAACACCACCTTTTGTTGAAGAGGCTTCAAATTATTTTGGTTGTATTTTTCACTCTATGGCAAGCTTTCTAATCTATCATTTGATAATCATCACCAATCAGCCAGCCTGTAGTTATTGAATACCCAAAGACTAGACATGGTACTGGAGAGTGAAATATAATCAACTCTAAGATCCAGTCTGTGTCAGAAAAAGAATGTGAATGACTTATGACATGAGCAAAATATTGCAGGGCGTCTTTTCAGTGGAATGTTGGGCTTTGTCTAAGGACCCTTAAGTGTAATTGATTTTGAAAAGGACCCCCCTGCACCTTCTTCTTTTCTTCTGTAAAGGTTTATGCACAGAAAAAAACTGGTCCCTGGTGTCTGTTTTCTCATGGCAACCAGGACAATGGTCAGCTTCTCTCCAGTCAGCCTGCCATAGATGTCAAATCCAGGGCCATGTGCACTGTGACTCAAGCAGTCTACTAACTGAACTATATCCCCAGCCCCTCACCCTTTTCTTAATGAACATGACAACCAGTTTGACCTTTTGTTTCCTATCTCACAGGAACTTGGTGTGTTTATTTTTTTCAATGTTATTTTTTTATACCTTTATAAAAAATATTTATAAATTATTTTTTTTCATGTGGTGCTGAGAATCAAACCCAGTGCCTCACTCAGGCTAGGCAAATGCTCTACCACTGAGATACAACCACAGCTCTTATTTTGTTAATATATTTTTTAGTTGTAGATAGACACAATACCTTCATTTGATTTATTTATTTTTATGTGGTGCTGAGTATTGAACCCAGTGCCTCACACGTGCTAGGCAAGCACTCTACCACTGAGCTACAACCCAGCCTCCTGGTGTGTTTATTTTATTTCTTATTTTAATTGTTTTGGTTTTGTTTCTTTTATGCAGTGCTAGGGTTTCGCACATGCTAAACACACACTCCAGGTGAGGCACTCACAGCAGTAACTATGCCTGGGCTTGCCAACATTCTTGGTAGTCACCTTGTGGCCCTTGCTGAGGCTGATAGCCATGGAGTAGTGCAAAGCCATGACTGTTACTCTTCAATGCCTTCTGTGACAGAATGGTGGTTGATTTTTTTTTTTTTTGAAGTTTATAAAAATATTTTAAAGACTTCCAATAGGATTTCAACATCTGACTTTCAGATACACCAAGAAGACTGTCCCTGTGTTCAGTATAACCTTTGATTGTTTTTTACTATACTTTTAGTTCTGTGAGTTGGAAAAACTGATAGTAATACAAATGATTATGGATGTAAATGCAAATGAATTTTTTTTCTATTGATAGGAAAATGGGTTTCTGCTGGGTATGATGGCACACACCTGTAATCCCAGGGGTTCTAGAGGCTGAAGCAAAAGGACGGCGAGTTCAAAGCCAGCCTCAGCAACTTAGTGAGACCCTTAGAAACAAAACTTTGTTGTTGTTTTATATTTTTGGTTTTTTGGTTTTTGTACAGCAAGACCCTGTCTCTAAATAAAATATAAAACTGTGTTTTTTGCTCACATTCTTGGTGGTCAATCTCAGGTACCAAAAAGAAAAAAGGAAAAAGAAAAGAAAAATGGGTTTCTGCCAAGTAGAAAATATGATTATAAATATTCTTTTTATTACCTCCACAGTATTAATCAGTTTTGTACCTATTATGATTGCCTATAAATGTCTGCTCTTCAGATTCTCCTTTCAACCTTTTTTTCCCCCAATACTGAGGATCAAACCCAGTGCCTCACACATGCTAAGCGAGCGCTGTACCACTGAGCTACATCTCCAGTCCTCCTTTCAATTACTTTTTTTTAACAATTTCCTCCTAATTGATGAGTTAAATAAAAATTCGATGTGTTTACTTCATAGTTGTGCAAGAGTCATTATTTTACTTCTTTGAACTTTTTTTTTTTTTTTTTTTTGGTAATGGAGATTAAACCCCAGAGCACTTTAGCCCTGAGCTACATCCCCAGTCCTTTTTATTTTGAGACAACTTCTCCCTAAGTTGCTGAGACTGGCCTCAAACTTGCAATCCTCCTACCTCAGGCTCCAAAATTACTGGGATTACAGGTGTGCACCACTGAACCCAGTTGAAAATAATCCTATACGTTTCCTCATCTGTAAAATGGCAATAATAGCAAGAGGTCCTCCTCATAGGATTTTTAGACAGATGAAATTCGATTTGATGTGTATAATTACAGTACTGAACTCATAATAAGTCCTGGTTGTTTTTTTTTTGTGTGTGTGTGTGTATGTGTGGGGGGGGTGGTTTAGATGGGGTCTGTGTTGCCCAATTTGGTCTCAATTCTCCTGCCTCAGCTTTCAAAGTAGCTGGGACTATGAGTGCATGCCACTGTACCTAGCCTAATAAATTCTTGATAAATATTAGCAGCCAGACATGGTGGTGCATGCCTATAATCCCAGCATGTCAGAAGGCTGAGGCAGGAGGAACCCTGAGTTCAAAGTCATCCTCAGAAACATCGAGGTGCTAAGCAACTAAGTGAGACCCTGTCTTTAAATAAAATACAAAAATTGAGCTGGGGATGTGGCTCAGTGGTTGAGTGCCCCTGAGTTCTGCCCCTAGCACCCGCCCCCCAAATAAATAAATAAATATTAGCTGGGAATGTGGCTCAGTTGTTAAGCACCCTGGATTCAATTTCCAGTACCAGATAAATAAATAAATAAGATAAATAAATAAATATTCTTGTTTTTGTCAAAGGACTTAGAATTTAGTTGGAACTCGCATCTATTCCTGGAAGTGCAGCTACTTGACGCGAGCGTGACGGCTTCAAGGTTACTTTGTGGAGCCGGAGCGCTGGCCTCGAAGGGCTTGAGGGCCTTTGGTCCCAATGGGGTGGCCGCCATGCGCTCCATGGCTTCTGGAGGTGGTATTCCTACTGATGATGAGCAGGCCACTGGGCTGGAGAGGGAGGTATTGATGGCTGCAAAGAAGGGACTGGACCCATACAATATACTTGCCCCAAAGGCAGCTTCAGGCACCAAGGAAGACCCTAACTTAGTCCCATCCATCACCAACAAGCGAATTGTGGGTTGCATCTGTGAAGAGGACAACAGTGCTGTAATCTAGTTCTGGCTGCACAAAGGCGAGACTCAGCATGCCCAAATTGTGGAACCCACTACAAGCTGGTTCCCCACCAGTTTGCCCACTGAGCCTCTGCACTCACTCAGAATACGCTGTAAAGTTTCTTCTTTCCAATAAATTCTAGTCATTGCAGTGGCTCCTCCCATTTAAAAAAAAAAAGAATTTAGTTGGAAAATCATCTGAAACAGCGAACAAAGACTTTAAGAACACCGTTAAGCTCTAAACTGTGAACCAAAGGCTATTAATCCCAGTATTCAAAACAGGTTAATAAAGAACAGAGTCCTTGCAGAAGGCTTTCTGGAGGAGGTGTGGTCTTTGAAGGACCTTGAAAGTTGGGCAAAGTTTGGATAAGAGAAGAAAAAAAAAAGACTATCCCAGACTAGGCAAGGATCTAGGGCTGGATGTTTTTGCCCACCACCAAAAAATTTCATATGTTGAAGCCTGAGTGTTGGTGTTTGGAGGTGGGGTCTGTGGGCTGTAATTCTTTCATTAGGGTGGAGATCTCAGGAATGGGATTAATGCCCTTTTAAGAAGAGATGGGAGAAGACTTGTTTCCACTTTCTGCTCTCTGCCACGTGAGGATACAAGACAGCCACCTGCAAACCAGGAAGCAGGTCTTCACTAGACATTGGATCTTCCAGCATCTTGATCTTGGACTTTCAGACTTCAGAACTGTGAGATATAAATGTTGTTTCAGCCATCCAGTCTATGGTCATCTGTACAGCAGAACTGACAAAGACATGAGATCAAGGTAGGAGAGAACATAACTTGACCAAGCTTTGTGATGAGTTTATTCCTAGCTCCCTCCTGTACCCTGTTTACCCATGATTTGTCTATCAGCACACACACACACCACTATCATTTTATATATTCATTTCTCATTTACATACAGACAGACATACAATAAAAAACTAATCAGGTGAATTGTTTCCTTATCCACTAAGAGCACCTAATCAACTGTAGGTTTATAAACTCCTGAGGGTCAAGGGGTTGGGTTCCTTCCTCCCTCCCTCCCTCCCTCCCTCCCTCCCTTCCTTCCTTCCTTCCTTCTTTTTGTTTTGTATTTTTGTTTTTTTGTACTAGGGATTGAACCCAGGGGCCCTTAACCACCGAGCCATATCGCCAGCCCTTTTTGTATTTATTTAGTTTCATTGAGTTTCTTAGGGTCTCTGAGGCTGGCTCTGAACTCTCAATCCTCCTGCCTCAGCCTCCCAAGCTGCTAGGATTACAGGTGTGCATCATTACATCTGGCAGGGTTAGTTCTTTAGTTGCTTCTCAGACACACCTGGCACTTAAAAGTGTAGATTGGAACATGAGAAGGAAAAGGGGGAGAGTGTTAACATGCTACAAACATGCCCTAATGAGCACCCCCAAACTGTCTTCTGGTTGGGTCCAGAGTTGAGTTTGAGTTTGAACTGCTTCACTGCAAATCTCTCGTCACAGCTCCATCAGTTCTTTCTTTGACTAACCTCTCCAACCCAAGAGGTGAGACTGGCATTTTTAGTGGAGGAGGCTGGATTTACACAAGAAGCCCCACCCACACTCCCCCAGCAGACATCCTCATCAAAACCAAAAGGTACAGTAACTGTACAGGACACAGGAGAAGAGGAAAACCAAACATGTATAAAATACCTTCTGCAGCTTATCATCTGATTAGGAGGATAAAATGAAGCAAGTACACACCTAATTGGAAGTCAGGCCAAAGGGATGTCTTACAGATATGTCTTGAAGTCTGTTATGCCTCCAGCAAAGGCTTGGGCTAGACTGAGAGGGTAGGCATGCTACATTAAGGAAACAGTGGGCAACATGGGAAGCTCTGGGTAGGACAGATATTGAGGATGACAGATAAGGTTCAAGAAGGAAGCAGAAGGCTGGCTCAGTGGTACAATGCTTGCCTAACAGGTATGAGGCACTGAGTTTGATCCTCAGCACCACATAAAAATTAATTAATTAATTAAAGGTATTGTGTCCATCTACAACTAAACTATATATATATATATATAATATTTTATATATATATAAAATATTTATATATATAATATTTTATATATAAAATATTTTATATATAAAAAATATATATTTTTAAAGCACAGCTTTAAAAAAAAAAAAGGAGGAAGAGGAAGCAGAGCTGGGCATGGTGGCACACACCTGTAACCCCAGCAACTCAGGAGGCTGAGGCAGGAGGATTGCAAGTTCAAAGCCAGCCTCAGCAATTCAGCGAGCCCCTGAGCAATTTAGTGAGAGCCTGTGTCAAAAAAAAAAAAAAATGCTGCTGGGGATGTGGCTCAGTGGGTTAAGCACCCCTGAATTCAATCCCTGGTACCCCCCCCCCAAAAAAAAAAAGAGGAAGCAGAGGATAGATTATGCAATGTTTCCAATGCTAGGGAGTAAAGCTTTAGAAAGAGATGGAGTGGTGTGGTAAGAACCCCTCAAATTTTTTTGGTACTAGGGATTGAACCAGTTGTGCTTAACCACTGAACCACATCCCCAGCCCTTTCTACTTTGAGGCAGGATCTCACTAAACTGCTTAGGGTCTTGCTAAATTAGCCAGACTGGGATTACCAGCGTGCTCCACTGTGCCTGGCAGAAACCCCTTTTTTTTTTTTTTGTGTGTGTGTGTGTGTGTGTGTGTGTGTGGTGCCGGGGATTGAACCCAAGGCCTTGTGCATGTGAAGGGAGCACTCTACCAACTGAGCTATATCCCCTGCCCCAGGAATCCTCTTTTTAAGATTAATACAGGCTTGTGTGCTGGATGGATGGGTGAAGATGAACTTGAGTGGTACAACTCATAAGCCAATCCAGAGAGGAAAACAGAGTCACAAGTAGAGCAGAGAAGGGGACAGAGGGGAACAGAAGAAGGGGAGAGACTGGCAACAACCCCCACTACCCTTCTCCCTTGGGTGCCAAGCTCCAGCCACAGTGGTCTCCTCGCTGACCTCACACATGCCAGGTACGCTTCCTCCTCAGGGTCTTAGCTGTGCAATACTCTGCCCCAGAAATCTGTAGACCTCACTCCATCCTCCCTAGTACCTTCATCTCTATTCAAGTCCCCTTGTCACCTGACCAATGCATATAAAAGAGCACACTTCTCTTTCCCACAGACATCTCATCAAAACCAAAAGGTACTCCTACTTTTTTTTTTTGTCAGTGTTAAGAATTGAACCCAAGGCCTCCTCATGCATAATACGCATGTGCTCTACCACTGAGCTACAACTCCAGCCTACCTCTCTCATTTTATATTTCCCATGGTACTTATTGCCATCTGACCTAGAGGATTTTGCTAATTTGTTGTCTGACCATACCCAAAACAATGTAAATTCCATTAGGACACAGACTTTTTTTAGTTTACCATTGTATCCCCAGTCCCTAACCCAGGGCACTGAGAGGGGATTCAATGAATAATTGGATTGGTGTTGGGTAGGGAGATGAATATGATACCAGGGGTCTGAGACTGGGACTTGGAAGATAGGAGTACCATTAACAGAATAGGGAAGTTGGGATAAAAGGATGAATTTGTTCAACTTGGTACATGTTGAATTTGAGATGTTTGAGAGATGAATTGAAAATTCAGGACAGATCTGTGAGAGTAGTGGAAGACAGAATCCAAATCCCCAAAAAGTTTGAGGTAAAAGAAATAGTTTAATCAGAATAGTAGGACTGAGTGTCAAGTCCAAAGGGCAACAACACAAAGCCATAAATGGGAAAATAAATTGCTAGGTCAGAAACTGATCAATGTTAATGTTGAGTACGAAATGGGTCAAGAAAAGAAGATTGGGGTCAAGTCATGAAAAAGAATCCACAGGTTATCAACAGTTTGTGCTGGCTATGGGGTAGAACTGGTAGTTTGAGTACGCAGGATCCAGTTTCTGTGGCACAAGTCTGTAATCCCAACAGCTCAGGAGGCTGTGGCAGGAGAACCTCAAAGTGAGCCTCAGCAATTTAGAGAGATCCTGTCTGTAAAAAAAAAAAAAAAAAGAGGTGGGAGAGGTGGGAATGTGGCTCAGTGGTTTAGCACCCCTGGGTTTTAACCCTGGTGCGAAATAAATAAATAAATAAAAGGTATGGAGGAGGGGCACTCCAGGGCTTTGCACATGTACTATACCCCTGAGCTATATATACTCCAGCCCTTGCCTTAATTTTTAATTCTTGCTATAGTTAAGAATATTCGTCTTTGACTTTTACAGCCTACTCAGTTAATATGGTGCCTCTTCACATGGGATGCAGAGACCTTACATCCATTAGAGGTCCATTTACCACCCATGCCCTGCTATTTTTTAATGCTGTAGTAGCAGTGCATGTATTACATCTAGATACGTTTTAAATTCCAGAAGACAATGGTCTAATAATTGCTTTTAATAGATGTATTTTTTTAAATTAAGAGGAAAAAAAGCTTTTTTATTTTTATTTACCCAGTAATTTACTATTTCTGATATCGCCCTTCCTTGCCGACAGTCCGAGTTTCCCCCTGGAATCATTTCCCGTAAGCTTGAAGAATTTCCTTTAGCTTTGGCTATAATACAAGTCGACTGGAAATAAATTCGTCAGTGTTTAGTATCTAAAAATGTGTTTGCCTTCATTTACAAAAACAGCTTTGTGATATAATTCACACATAAAGTATGATTCAGGCTGGGCGCAGGGGCATACGCCTGTAATCCTAGAGACGCAAGAGGCTGAAGCAGGAGTATTATAAATTGAAGGCCAGAAGCAGCATTTTAAGTAAAGAGACCCTCCGCAATTTAGAGACACTGTGTCTCAAAAGAGGGGAAAAATAAAATAAAATAAAATAAAAGCAGGACTAGGGGGTGTAGTTCGTGGTAAAGCACCCATGTAAAGAAGGAATGCAAGCGTCGCTGGTGAGCCGGGCTTGGGTGGACCTGGCGGAAGCAGAGGTTTTGAGGGTGGGCTCTGTCCTTGGCTCTCTCCTGACACTTTCAAGCAGCTGGGCAGATGTGTCCTGGCATCCATCCAGCATCCTTGGGAACTCCAGGTGGGTGTGTGGCTTGTCCTCCCGCCCTGCCACGCACCTTGCAAAGAGCTGCACTCCTGGTATACCCCACCTGACACTCCCATTTAGGAGCTTAGTCTGGGACAATGGTATGTATTGTCTTTGTATGGTCATTCCAGTTTTGCTCTGGATCTATAAAAAAAATTCCTGGAGCCATATGCCCAATGATTTCCCCTTTTGTTAGTCTAAATGGCCTGGAAAAGCTGTACAATAACCCAGTTTAAAAACAAAAGGCAAAGTAGACTGAAATGGATTGCCAACAACAGAGCCAACAGGAATTGATGATAAAAAGGACTAGTCCAATTTTCCCAAAGGATCTCAATTGTTTTAAAAATGGGCCTGATAAATCAGGCATGGTGGCACATGCCTGTAATCTCAGCAGCTGGGAAAACTGAGACACAAGTTCAAAGCCAGCCTCAGCAACAGCAAGGTGCTAAGCAACTCAGTGAGACCCTGTCTCTAAATGAAATACAAAATAGGGCTGGGAATGTGGCTCAGTGGTTGAGTCCCCTTGAGTTCAATTCCCAGTACTCCCCCAAAAAATTATATATAAAAAAATGGGCCTGATAAAAGCATCTTCTTTGTAATTACCTCTGACCTTTTTTTCTGAAACTAGAATTCCAGATAGAAAGTTTATTAACCTGAAACTTACCAGGAAATACATGGTATATAAATATAAATTTAAAATGTAGTTATATTTAACAACCTCATCCCTAGGTTCCATTTTCATTACAGTAGATTGCATTTCTATTATTGACATGTATGAATAAATAGGCTTGTGCCAGTAAACACTCAGTATTTAAAGTCCTTGGGCCTCTAGCATTCATTTGGATGAATCTTACTGCTGTTTGCTCTAATTCTATGTGGCCTTCTAATTTGAGTGGACTTAAGTTTTATCATGAATTAATACAAATAATGATGTGAAACACAGAAATAAGGGGCTGGGATTATGGTTCAGTGGTAGAGTGCTCAACAAGCACGTGTGAGACACTGAGTTCAAACCACATAAAAATATAATAAAGGTATTGTGTTCACCTACAGCTAAAAAAGAAAAAAAAAAAAAAACAGAGATAAGTGCCAGGCACAGTGGTGCACATCTATAATCCCAGTCACTTGAGAGGCTGAGGCAGGAGGATCGATAGTTTGAAACCAGCCTCAGCAATTTAGTGAAGCCCTAAGCAACTTAGTGAGACCCTGTCTCAAAATAAAATATAAAAATGGGGTAGGGCTGTAGCTCAATGGTTAAGTGCCCCTGGGTTCAATCTCTGGTACTAAATAAGTAAATAAAGGCAAGGAAACAGATTGTCCCCTAGGGCCTCCAGAAGAAACACAGTCCTGCAGACACCTTGATTTTAGCCCAGTGAGACCCATGTCAGACTACTAACCTCCAGAAAAGTCTGAGAATAAATCTGTTTTAAACCTCTAAATTTGTAGTAATTTGTTGTTACAGAAGGAACAAAAATTAATATACCCTTCAAATATGATGTTGATATTTTTATTTCGGCAAACAACAAAAGTGATGAGATTCAGACTGCACACTCACTCTCACTTGTGGTAGAACAATTTGTAGCTTGTTCCATGGAAGCACAGCCCAAAGACCAGACAGAAGCTTGGGCAGAATCCACATAAAGAACTCTGGATCTCTTCTTTTCAATATTCTCTCTTTATCTTCAATAGCTGAGATTTCCCTGGGTAAGGCCTTCCTAAAGAGAAATATGGTAGGTTTTCTAGCAAAACTTCAGCCACCCTGTACTACACAAGTTGGGCCATCCAACAGTAGTACCTACTTCCAAGTTCTAGTTCCTCTGTCCTTGCCTTTGTGCATTCCCCACATTTCTCAGATACCTGTGGAGTTTGTTTTATTTTTGTCCAGAATGTTTTTACTGGAGAGTTGATCTACTGGGAACTTATTTACCATACAGAAATAGGGCCCGCCCCTATTATTTAAATAAATAAAGATTATTTATTTATTGTGGTAATGGGGATTAAGCCCAGGGGTGCTCTACCACTGAGTTACATCCCCAGCCCTTTTTATTTTTTACTTTGTGAAGGATCTTACAAGTTGCGGAAGGCTTCCCTAAATTGCCCAGGCTGGCCTCCCACTTGCCATCCTCCCAAGTAGCTGGGATTACAAGCCTGCACCACTTCACCTGGCAAGAAATATACATCTTTAAAGCAGTTATATATTTTGTTTGGCTTGTGAACAGATAATAGGAGAAAACAATATAAGCTTAACAAAATAGAAATAACTGTCATGTAAACCATATTCCATGATTAACAGATTAATTTAGTCTTATTTAGATGAGGACCATCTGCCAGCTTTACTAGGAGAAGGATCATAATATCTACAATTTGCATCACAGACTCATAAAATGACAAAAAAATTGAAATCATCTAATGTTCTTATTTTACAGACTAAAATTCTCTTAAGACTCAGAGAAAAGAGAATGCTCTAAAATTTATTGGTTAATGTAACTGAAATGTAATTTTTTTTCAGCACTGGGGATTGAACTCAGGGATGCTCCACCACTAAGCTACATCCCCAGTCCTTTTTATTTTTGAGACAGGGTCTCACTAAATTCCTTGAACTTGTAATTCTCCTGCCTCCGCCTCCAAAGCTCCCTGGCAAGATTTAGTGTTTTAAACTTCCAGGTATAAAACAAGGTGTTTTTATTTATTTATTTTTTTTAGTTGTACATGGACACAACAGCTTTTTATGTATTTATTTTTATGTGGTGCTGAGAATCGAACCCAGTGCCTCACATGTGGGAGGCAAGTGCTCTACCACTAAGCTACAGTCCCAGCACAAAACAAGGTATTATTAAAAGAAAATTTGGACAATTTCAGCCAAGTGATTGTAAGAACTGAAATACTAAATTAAGCAAATTAGTAAATTCAGAATATGCCTATTTATATTCATTTGCTTATTTGTTTTTAACTTAGTTTCTTGGTTTCAAGTTGTCAAAAGGAATAAATATTTTTTGATTTATTCCTATCAAAGAGGCCACTGTAGTTTTGTTTTCTTTTACCAATGTTATTGAGGCATAATTGACAAACAGAAATTATACATATTTAAAATATTCAACCTGATGGGGGGAGCGGTACTGAGAATTGAACCAGGATGCTTTCACTGAGCTACATTCCCAGTCCTTTTGATTATTTATTTATTTATGTTGACACAGGTCTCCCTCCAGAAGGATTGCTGGTCTTGAACTTACAATCCTTCTGCCTCACAATGCTGAGTCACTGGGATTACAGGCATGTGTCACCACACCCAAGTCAATCTGATGTTTTGATAGACATATATATTATGAAACATTATCACAATCAAATAATCCTTCCATCACCTAACATAGGAACCTGTTTTTTTTTTGGTTTTGCAGTGCTGGAAATCAAACCCAGGGTCTCATAGTTACTACATGTGTGCATATGTGTAGAACACTTAAAAGTCTACTCTCTCAATGGATTTCAAGGACACAATCAGTATTATTAACTATTGTCATCAATTAGGTCTCCAGAACTTATTTTCTCTATGACCTAAACTCCCCTGCATCTCCCCGTTTTCCCCACCTTTTATCCCCTGGCAATTACCCTTCTACCCTCAGTTTCTATGAGGAAAACTTTAGATTTCACATACAGGTGAGACCATGCAGTATTTGTCTTCCTGTGTCTGGCTTATTCCACTTGGCAAAATGTTCTCCAGGTTCATCCTTGACATAAATGATAGGATTTCTTTTGTTTTTAAGGCTGCATAATAGCACATTGTGGTTATATGTGTACACATACCCATCTTTTACTTTTTCCACTCATCTGTCAATGGATGTTTAGGTTATTTCTACATCTTGATGCCACTGGCAAATTTTCCAGTTCAATTAGCACCAAACAAATCCAGATAAGTTAATATGCATTATGACAACCTCTTGAAAACCCCCTCAATGAATGCAAACTTCTTCTTTTTTTTTTTTAAAGCCACCGACTCCAATTTTATTTTTTTTTTTGAGAAAGAGAGAAATTTTTTTGGCGGACACAACATCTTTGTTTGTATGTGGTGCTGAGGATCCAACCCGGGCCACACGCATGCCAGGCGAGCGCTACCGCTTGAGCCACATCCCCAGTCCATAATGCAAACTTCTTGAAAGTCTGGTTTTCCATCCCTGACTTTTAGCACCAACAAATATGTAGTAAGCACCAGCAATGTTCCAGATGCTAATGCTCAGAAAGCACAAAGATAAATCAACATGGCTCCTGAGCTTAAGCTGGTGATAGGCAAGACAATTCAAGGAGGAAGGTGACAAGTACCAAAAAAAATGTCTAGGGGCTGGGGTTAGTGGTAGAGCCCTTGCCTAGCATTGTGAGGCACTGGATTCGATTTCAGCACTGCATATAAATAAATAAAATAAAGGTCCATTGACAACTAAAAAAATATTAAAAAAAAAAAAAAAGGGTCCAGTCCTGGTGGCTATCAGAGAAAGGAAAAACTTTCCTGGAAAAGATGAAATTGGGAGAGTCCTTAAAGGATACATTTTGTTGTTGTTGACTCATTCAGCAGTGAAGGAGTAAAGACTACTCTAGGCAAAGTGGAGAGAAAGCACAAAGTGTACATAGTTAGAACATAAGCAGACCAGGACAGTAGGAAATAAATTTGGACCAGCAATTTGGAACCAGAGTATACACAGCCTTAAATGTCTGCCTAGGCCATGTAAACTCTTAGAATGTTTGTCAGCAAGAGAATATCTGCGTTAGGAAAATAAATATGATAATCATATATATACATGGATTAAATTAAAGGAAGTCTGTCTGTAAGAAGAAAGCCTGGTTAGAAGGCTAAGGAAAATGGAGAAGATACAGATATAAGAGACTGCAAATACCAAGTCTTGGGAAGTGATTTTCAATAACCAATTTCTGACCCTCAAAAATTATGATATAATAAGTACTGTCTGGGGCTGGGGATGTGGCTCAAGCGGTAGCGCGCTCGCCTGGCATGCGTGCGGCCCGGGTTCGATCCTCAGCACCACATACAAACAAAGATGTTGTGTCCACTGAAAACTAAAAAATAAATATTAAAAAAAAAAAAGTACTGTCTGTAGTTTGATGCCAATGTTTTGGAGTAACTTGTTATATAGCAACAGATAAGTACCACACAGTTTATTTCCTCTGGATTTCTTCAGAACAAATAATACAACCTGGTTGTCATAGACTCATTTTGCAATTTTAACAGTTTTCTTTATTCTTAAAGTCATCTCTGTGAAATAAAAAAGAACTTGGGCCTGACAGCTCTTTGCCTGCAACTCTGCCACTTTCTATGTACCCTGGGTCAAGAACTTACTGTTTCAAGTCTCAAGATCATTAACTAAAAATAAGATCAATAATATCAACATTGTAGGGCCACTGTGAAGACTAAGTAAGTTAGTATATTAAATGTTTGGCAAAACACTGGAACATTTTAGGTACAACAGTAACAGAACATCTCTTCCTATCCCATACATGCCTGTCTTATTTAGCTTTTCTCTAAACTTCCTGAAAACTACAGCCTCTGATAATTAACTTAATTCTTAATGCAGTTGTCTTTTTAATTCCAGGGTAGCATTCCATTTTATTGGTCCAAATGAGAAAAAAATACAGAAATCTCAGGTCTCACCCAAGTCTTACTGGATTGGAATCTGAGTTTCAACCAATTCTCTAGATGATTTATAAGCACATTAAGTCTGCCAGACAGCACTAGACTAGCAGTTATCTCAAACTTAATAGGGATAAAACCCTCTTCAACTTGCTCCATCCCAGGCTTTGTAAATAGCACCACTCAGGTGTTCATAAGAACTTGGGAGTTATCTTTGATAATTAGTTATCTAGGCAAAAGTGCCTGGAGCCCATGAAAAGTCATGTGACCTTAGCACAACTTTTTAACTGTTCTTTATCTTCTATTATTACACCTGTATAATTCACTCACTATTCAGTAACCGGAGTAAACTTTTTATTTTCATTAAAATGACTTAAAGTATACAAATCTTAAAAATACAATCTAACTGACTGTTACTATAAGTGCACTCATATAATTACCACTTGCATCAAGATACTAAGTAATCTTTTGTAAAATTTTACTTCAAATCATGACACTTCCCTGCTTAAAATCATTCCATGCTTTCCCAAACCACTTAGAATAAAATCCAAATTCCCAAACCTGTATTACAAATCCCCATATGATCCAATCCCTACCTATCAAACTTCCTCTTATTTCCTCTCCGGGGCCATACTCCAGCTACAAGCTTTTAAATTCCTCGTCTTGCAAAGATGTTCCTGCTTTGGAGTCTCTGATCCAGCTGTGCATCCTCAGTTGTCTTCTCCTAAGGCTCCTTTTTGAAGGCGTCCCAGGGCTGGCAGCTTGTTAGCTATCTATTTTGCAGTACTGGAACTTCAACCCAGGGCCGTTCTACCACTGAGCTACATTCCCAGCCCTTTTTGTTTTCATTTTAAGACAGGGTCTCGCTAAATTTCCAAAGCTGGTCTCAAAATTGCAATCCTCCTGCCTCAGCTTCCCCACTCACTGGGATTACCGGTGTGCACTGCCATGCCGGGTTGGCAGTTTATAATTTAAATCTGTCTTAATTTTTCTTTTTCTCTTTCCTCAGGGACCTTCCATGACCAGGCAATCCGAAGTTGCACTCAACCACCTTTTATTACACCCCATTAATTACCTTCAGAGTGGTTATCATTTCCAATAGTTTATTTGTTGCTTACTGCCTTTCCCTTACTAGAATATAGCCTCCCCTGGGGCACTTTTGTTGTTATGCCCACGAGTCTGTTAACGCCTGGCACGTGGCCAGTGCTCAACAAAAATCTTCACTAAATGAAATACCAATATATGATAAAATAGAACATTAGCTAAAGGAAACATGGCTAACACTCAGCTCTGAATCTAGCAAAAAACCTGGAGGATTAAAGGAGGTAAAAACCTACGACAATTACGTGTTCAATTACCTTCTTTTTCCTTCTAAACACGTCTAATTAAAACCATTTTACACGGTACGTTGGGCTCGTTTTGCCTTTACATAAAGTAACTTAAAAAGAAATTCAGAATTTTCCCGTTCAGAAAAATCAATTGTGGCACATCCATTCTAGATTCCAGCCCGCCACTATTCCATAGAATCAAAAACCCAACCCCGCCCTTTCCACTGAACGCCCCCAGCCGGAAGCGAACACTTCACGAGACCCCAAGCTTCAGACTAGACTCGGCAACCACGCGCAGCCCTACGTAAAGCGTGAGGAGTTTCGCGACAGCTCAGGCCCCACCCCTTTGGCCACATGTCGCACATGTCTTCCCATTCGGACGCCGCGCCACCTCCTCGCGCTGCTTTACGAATCTAAAGCGGCGGCGCCCCGCCTCCTGTCTCAGTTCTTACCTCCCCGCCCCCTCCTAGTTTCGCGTCTCCTAGCCCGACGCGCCCGCTATAATCACGTGATTGCCTCATCCGGGTCCTTTGCGTTCTCTCTCCCTCTCCCAACATGGCGGCCTCAGGTGAGTGAGCGGCCGAGCGCGGCCAAGGACTGGGCTCTGAAACCACCCTCCGGGCCTGATCCACTCATTCCTGGAGTCGGGGAGTAGGTGGCACCGGCTCCCTTCGGGATCGGGGGCTGCGGCAGGCTGGCGGCGTGGCTGTGTTAGGTTATCGCCTCGGGATGTTTGGGGGGGAGGGGAAGGTGTCCGTCCCCTCCCCCCTCACACCCTTTTCACCCCGTCTGCGCGAGGTTGGAGTAGGCACTAATGGTGGACTCTGACTTGAATTGTAGGAGGGAGCGCTTAAGGAATCTGGGGGAGGCACGAGGCCTTCTCGTAGTCCTGAAGTACTGTGCCCGCGTGGAGGAAGGAAGGAGGCGGTTGGCGCGCGGACGTATGCACATTAGACTAGATCTCCGAGGCGCGAGGCCGTTGCGGACTGGAGTGGGGGCTGGGGAATGGGGGGGCAGTTAGAACGCTAGCGCGAGTCGGTGGAGGGGCGGAGGAAGGCAGTGTTGCGCGTGCGCGGTAGGAAAGCCAGTGGGTAGTGGAGACGGCGCACCTTAAAAGCATGAGCTGGAGTCCAGATGGGGAGCTTTTACTCGCCGGTGTTGGGCTTCTTTATGTCCTTCCAATTAGAGAGTGTGCCTTCCCCATACTCCTCCATGGGGACTTGTGTTAGGTTTGGAGGTTGGAGCTATTAGGATTGAGGAATCCACTTTGCTGCGCCCACGTGTTGGAGAAGAGGAAGCTAGAGTGGGCACCTAGATTTCCCTCTATCGTCTTTTCTTGCTTCGTTTTATCAGCACAACATTTAGTGAAATCAAACTATATGCCAGGTTTTGGGAGTGGTGGGCAAAATCAGGTTCCTGTTCGTAAGGAGCTTCCATTTTGGTTGAATTATTTGCCGGGGGTGGGGTATATCACTGTAGTGCAAGTTTACTTGCATTTGTAATAAACTTAAGAGAATAGTAGTGGGCCTTTGTAACATGCTATGACATTAATTTTAGTTTTAGGAATATAATTTATTTTCCCTGGCCTGACTGTACACTCTGAAAAACGTGTTTTAAATTGCTGTCTCTAGACAACTCATTTCTCAACCAGGAATTTATCTTCTATATTATTACAAGGGAGCTAAGGATTATGGTATCCTTTGGAAAATGTTGACGGATTTGAGGTGCTTTTGAACATAACATTTTGGTATACTATTTAATTAACCAAGCATTTGTATGTTTGTTGTCTCGTTCGATTGTCTTATGAGGAAATGGTATCTCCCAGCTGAGGAAAATGAAAGATTTATTCAAGGTCGCACAGTTTGCAGGTGTCAGAACAAGGTTAAAATTTTAGACTCCTTATTCTTCCTCTCCAACTTGGAAGTACCAATGTGTCATCCTAAGTTTTATTTGCTACCCAAAAGCATCATCCGAAATTCACCAAAAATGTTTATATTTTAAGTTAATCATTTTGTAAAGTACTTTGTCCTAAATTTACCACCTTGACAGTTTAATATCAATTTAATGAAAAGTCTAGATTTCCATTCTCCATAGTCTGGAATTTTTAGAGGTGGAAAACATGACAGCAATCTGTGTCCTTAGTTTAACCCTGTTAGCCAAATCCAGACTGGCTAGAGATTTGCTTCTTGTTCTTATGTATCCAAATTTCAGAAACCCTCAACTCTTTTAATTCTGTTCAGTAAATGTTTTTAGCTTGTACTTGTGGCTAAGCACAAGGTTACATCTTTGTCCATGCTTCAGAGACTGAAATTTTTATCAAATTTCTTTACCCTGTCTGTCTTTTCCTATGACATTGACTTTGTTTTCTTGTTTTTGTTCATGGTACTGGGGGATTGAACCCAGGGCCTCTGCATGCTAGGCAAATGCTCTGCCACTGGGTTTTACCACCAGTCCTTATTTTATTTTGAGATGGGGTCTTGCTAAGTTGCCCAGGCCAGCCTCTAATTCCATCCTCCTGCTTCAACCTTTGGAGTAGCTAGGATTATAGACCTGCACCACCACACCTGGCTCATAAGTCTCTTTCACTGTTCATTGAGACCAAAAAAACTATTTTCAGCAATACCAGTTTTCAGTATGAACCTATTATTGACTTTCAATAACTGAAAGTATCTCAGAACTGTTATCTGAGAATAATTAAAATGTGAGAGTTTAGATGGACACAGTGATGCACCCCTGCAATCCCAACAGTTTGAGAGACTAAGGCAGGAGAATTGCAAGTTCTAGACAAGCATGCACACCTTAGTCAAAATGTGAAATAAAAAGGGGTGGGAATGTAGCTCTGTGGTATAGTTCCCCTGTTTGGGGTGGGGGAGTGCATGTTTTCAGTCTTAAAATTTCTTCTTCTTCTTTTTTTTTTTTTGTACCTGGGATTGAACCCAGAGGTACTTAACCACTGAGTCACATCCCCAACCCTTTTTTTATTTTGAGATGGGGTCTCTTTAAGTTGCTTCCAGGCCTCACTAAAATTACTGAAGCTGACTTTGAACTTGCCATCCTTCTGCCTCAGTCACTCAAATGCTAGGTGTCCACCACCTTGCCCAGCTTTCGTTTTTTTCTTTCACTACTGGAGATGGAATGCAGAGATGCTCTACCACTAAGCTAGAGCATTTATCCCCCAAGCCCTTTCCACCCCCACCCCACCCCCCCCCCTTTTTTTTTTTTTTGGAGGCAGGGTCTCAGCCTCCTGGGTCGCTAGGATTACAGGTATGCTACATGTAGCTGGCTCCTTAAATTTTCTTTGTCACTATTTTAGTCAAGTTGTTAGACCCACTAACCTCCTGAGTCAGAGTTTCCTCACCTGTAAAGTTTTATCTCCCCTCCCTTTACCAATAAGGATGTTTGATACAGGTTAACATTTAACATGCTTTAAAACTGTAAACAGTGTATGTAATCCATGTTAGGCCCTTCATTTGCATAACACTATAGAATGCTATTTTGTGTGATTTTTTTTATGGGGTGGTTAGAGGTTGTTTTCATGTTATAGTGTTGGCCTTCCTAGTTTTAAAAAAAAAATGGTTTCAAGGGTTGTCATTGTATGCTCTTCACAAATCAAATCTCATCCTCTACCATGTATTTATTCTGAGAATAGGATACTTTGGTTCAGAAAGCCAAAACTAAAACTCCTTGTGAAAATTGAAATACAGGGCTGGGGTTGTGGCTCAGTGGTAGAGCGTTTGCCTAGCACGTGTGAAGCCCTGAATTCATCCTCAGCACTACATAAAAATAAATAAAGGCATTGTGTCCAACTACAACTAAAAAATAAATATTTTTTAAAAATTTGAAATACAAATAGAAATACCATCAATTAAAGTAAAACAGTATTCCTAAGATATATCAGTGGAAAAAAGATATATACACACCCACTCTTTTAATAACAACTTTGGGGTATAATTCACAAGCCATATGTATTTTTTTATTGTTGTTTTAAAGGCAATACAAATGCTTATTTATGAGTACACACTCAAAAGTCAGTTTCTTAGGTTTATGAGATTTGAGATACTGCTAAGATCCTAATAGAGAAATGCCCAAAGCAAGAAACTTATAATTTTATAGCTCTTAAGTGTCCCTGGAGAGGCAAGAAAAAAGCAATAGGGTATTCTCATATGTCAAGATGAAGAAATTGGACACAGAAGAGAGGTCATGAACACAGGAGGAGATGGAACTTATTAGTTCTGGCTTAGTCTTTACACTCTACTCTGCTAAAATATACAGTGCAGTAAAAGTGAGACCTCTCAACATGATATTGTGTCATTTGAAACTTTTATGACTGAGCCTTATAAAGTATAATTGGTTTAATTCTGAGCACTCTATTATTTGGGTAAATTCATTGCATTTCTGTTCTATGATTTTTGTTTAAGGAAACATGGTAATTATTAAAATAGTTTTTAATTTTAGAGAAATTAACAGGACTCGTTTTAATAACAGCTGTATTCAGATATTCATGTACTGTAAAAAAATTGTGTATTGGTACTAGGACTCAAACTTGGGTTGCTTTTCTACTTGAGGCCTTACTAAATTGCTGTGATCCTCCTGCCTCAGCATCCCAATCAATAGGATTACACGACCCCACACAGCTAAAATTTAGTCTTTTAAAGTGTAGGGTTTGGTGGCATTTTCATTACCCTGCAAACAAACTGTACTGGTTAGCAGTCATTTCCCCCTTCCCAGCCACTGTTGTACTACTGGGGATTGAACCCAGGAGTGCTCTATACTGAGTTCTATCCTCGACTTTTTTTTATTTTGTGACAGGGTCTTGCTAAGTTGCCCCAGCTGGCCATAAACTTGAAATCCTCCTTCCTTAGTTTCCCAAATCACTGGGATTACAGGCATACACTACCACGCCTGACAAAAATTACATGTAATTTTAGACCTTACCCTTTAACTGGGTTTTAACCTTTCTGGAGGTTTTGGTAACTAAGTAATCTAAAGAATAAAGAAGTCAGAGTATGTCACCAAAAAGTTGTACAAGAATGTTCATAGCAGCACTATTTATAATGATATGATACCATTTGTACCAAATATTCAGAGCAAATAAATCCAAAGAAAAAGTAGAATAGAGTTTGGGAGCTGCATGTGATAAATTACAGATTTAAAACCAGCCTCAGCAACTTAGTGAAACCTTGTTTCAAAATTAAGAAATAAAAGAGGCTGGTAGTATATCCCAGTGGTAAAGCACCTCTGGGTTCAATCCGCAGTAGCACCACCAAGAAAGTAATTTTTGATGAAGCGTCATCTGAATGTTGCAGGCTATACACATTTTCCATACTAGAGATAATGATGCAGAAATAGGGCTGCATTTTACAATTAAGTTTTATTGCTTATAGTATTTTAAGGTGTCTTTTGTTTGAAAATAAAGACCCAGCAGCCAGTCTAGATTTTTATCATTCCCAAAATATGTCATTTGGTGCTTTTATTATCAATACAGTAGTGTGGAAATAGGAAAAAACTTTGGGGAGTAAAATAAGGAAGCATTTTATACAAGCTCCAGCTTGACAGTCCTGGGGACTCATTTTATTACAGTCATTTTCCTGCTGGTATACCTTATGTAGTACTAACATTTTCTTTTCATTTGTCCTTTCAATATTGAAGTGGGAACATTTACTTAAAACAGTTGCCTCTCCAACCAAGGGACTGTTTTGTCATCCCCCACCCCTTGAACATTTGGCAGCATCTGGAGAAATTTTCAGGATAAGGGTAGTGGGATTTGCTACTGGCTAATGAGTAAAAGGCAAAGATACTTCTAAACATCCTACAATGCACAGGATGGCCCCCCAGTAGCAAAAAGTAGCCCAGTCTTAAGTGTCAGTTTTTGAATTAAGAGAAGAGAAATCTTGACTTAAGAGTTGAGCTGATTATATAACCTTTTGTTGTTGTTTTTTAAAGGCCTATTAAGACTACAAATATTTTTTGTTTAATGACTTCTAGACTTAAAAACAGTTTCGGAAAATGTGTTATTTCTAAGAGCTTATACTTAACCTTAAATAGGTTTGTAAAAAGCTTGAAATGCATGGTCATGTACACTCCCCTCTCCTACCTTCAACCCTTGGTTCATATGGATTTGACCTCAATTGGTACTTGATTTGAGGGCAGATAAAAAGAATTGGGTGAATTCTGTCATTGTGGCAAAGGATTGCTATACCTGGAGCCTTAACAATACTTAGAATGCGGAAGAGAACACTGATGGAATCCTAAACGTGTGTGGGCCTAGGTATTGGAGGAGCCAAGGGCAAGGAGATTTTAGGTAACATCTTTTCTTAATTCTTTGAATAAAATGGAGTTGCACAAACACTGGCACCTACTTTAGGTTTATTAATTATGCTTTTTAAGGGCTATTTCTTTTAAATCTGTTTATATTTTGACTGAGTCGATTTTGCTGCTAGATTTAAGTAAGAGCTCTTACAAGGGAATTTTAGCCTGTCTTGAAGACCTCATTCCGCAGTGATTTCTCAGCCATAGGACATGAAAGGTGATAGGGAAGGGATATGTTCTATTTGGAAAGACATTTTGAAATTAACAGTGGTTTAGTATGTTTTCTCATGCTAATTTATTTTGAAATATCAAATAACATTAAAATAAGAGTGTGAGGGCTGGGGTTGTGACTTAGTGGTAGAGCAGTTACCTGTTATGTGTGAGGCACTGGGTTCAATTCTCAACACCACACATAAATTAATTAATACAATTAATACATCAACAACTAAATATATATATGAAGAGTGTGAGATTTTTGTCTGTCCAAAGAGGGCGTTAGGAGTTGAAACTGAGCTACAAAATTGGTTTAAGCCAAGTCAGACCAAAGGGCAGGTTAATTCCAGAGTATGCTGTTTTGCTGTAAGATATATAATACCAAGCAAGGAGAAAAGGGGATAGTTACCTTGCTCAGATTCTTCGAACTTGACCTCATTAATGTACTGACCACCAGTTCTGTTTTATTTTGATAGCAGGACTGGATATTGGCTGATGATACTAAATTAAGCCACATGAGGGTAAGGGTCTCTGGCAGGCATCATACTTTCCCAGACACTTTTGTTTTTTCATATTTTTATTGATAAATTATATAGTTGTACAAAATGGTGGGATTTGTTGTTATATATTTAAAGAATATGAAAATGACTAAAATAAGCCTGTGCATGGTAAGTATTTTACCTTATTCTTGTTCATATTAGCTTATTAAATTGCTTCTAGATCTTTGCTTATGAGCTGCAGCAGTATCAGTGCAATAAGACCCAACTTCTGCATAACTACTTTCTTGTGAAGTAGTAGAATAGGTTTATAACTAGAATAGAATAGCTATGGTCTGGTTGATCATAAAGGATACTTTGGAGCTGGTTAATCTTACTTTTGGAGCTAGATTAGTGTTAAATTATATGAGAAATATGGAAACTTCACATTTTATGGCCACCTTTTATATTATTGCTGCCAAGTTGATTTGATTTGCACACTGAGATTATAATACCTCACATTCTTATTATAATACAGAAGGCTGTCTGTAATGTTCATTGCAGACAGATCACCCCTTTTTTTTTTTTTTTTCTGGCACTGGAACTTTAAAAGACAGATACCAAGTAAGAGAGTACCTTCAGTTAAGCAAGTGGTATGTATGTCTTGGCTGAAAATAAGAAAAGAATTAGATTATGGAGAAAGAATTCATGATTATAAAAGCCATGAAGTTGTTGTTTGTTACAACAAAGGTACTTGCTTTTTTCTTAATGTAGTGACTGCTGTTGGACCGTTCTAGAATTTCATTTGGTCCTTTCTGTCCTTCTGAATTAGCAGTTGATTGTGCCACCTCAGAGTTCTGAGGATAGAGAGCCAGGGTCAGACAACTAAGTAGAGCCTTTAGTAGACTAAATATTTTATAAACACACAAAAAATTTTTTTAATATGTTGCTTGTTAGGGTTTTATATTTTCCTTTTAATGTCATATTTCATCTTAATATGCATTGTTAAGGTAAGGAAAAATAAATTCCTACAGGGATGAGAGGTTTAGTGTATGAGTTTTAAATATTTAAACGCTTACAAATGACAGTGCAGCATTTTACTCTGGTTATGATAACCTGTCATTAAATTAATAATAAGCTTCTTTGAGGCTAGGATCCCTATGGTACAATAGGAAGAACCCTGAGTTTGGTAGGGAAAAAATAAACAAACCTGGGCTTTGATTATAGCTCTGCCATCTAGTATCTCTTACTTTAGGATAGTTCAACCTCTCTGAGACTTACATTCCTTCTCTATAAATTGGAAGTTAAGATTCCTCCCTTACATAGTTATTTTATAGGTATTCAACAATCCTTAAAAGTGTCATACAGGCTGTGTTATGGTGTAGGGATGTGTCTTGTTTATCTTTGTATCCAAGCTGCAATAAATGTAACCTATTTTAAATAGAAGTAGTTGCTACACTTAAAAATCTTAAAACTGAGAGCATAGCTCAGCAATAGAGCACTTGCCTAGCTTGTTGTGAGGATGGGTTCCATTCTAGCACCATACACACAATCTCAAATGTTAATTTTGAGCAAATGTAACAGAAAGTAAAGGTCCCCCTACTGGTCATACTGCCTTGAGAAGAGTGTTGGACATTCTTCCCTTTGCCGTGCATAAATGTGTACTTTCACGTAATATGTATCCTGCAAAGTTTTTCACTTACTGTTGAATTCTTCTATTATGCTTTCTGCATATTTATATCTGCACAGTATTTCTTCACATAAGTGCCATAATCTAATCCTTTGATCAGCCTTTATGTTGCTTGCTTTATCAGTATATATAACAATATTGCATTATACAGCTCTGTAAAATACCTGAGTAGTCATGCGCAATCTTTTCCTTGCCTTTTTAAAACAGCAAAAAAGAAGAATAAGAAGGGGAAGACTATCTCCCTAACAGACTTTCTGGCTGAGGATGGGGGGACTGGTGGAGGAAGCACCTATGTCCCCAAACCAGTCAGCTGGGCTGATGAAACAGACGACCTGGAAGGAGATGGTAATTTTTTTGGTTTGTTTGTTTGTTGTCATGTTTGGAATTTCAGTATCTTCTAAACAAAACCTATTCCATAACTATTTGCATCATTTGTAACGTGGAAGGGTCTTACTTTGAAGAACTTGAAATCTTAATTACGTTGCCTCCAGTTGAACAGCTCTGTGGCAAGAAATAAAGTGGACATGGAAAATCAAGAGAGCTTCTTGCTAGCCCTAGCTCTAGCATTGACAAACTTTTTTGAGTTTTAAGGCCTCATTGTTTTCCTTTAAAAAATAAGGACTAGATTGCGGGGTGGTTTACTGGGAATTGAACTGTGTTCTACCTCTGGCTACATCCTAGCCCTTTTTATTTTATTTTTGCTTTGTTTTGAGCTAAGTTGCCCAGTCTGGCCTCAAACTTGGAATCATCTTTCCTCAGTTCCCAGGTAGCAGGATTACTGATGTATGCCTCCGCACCTAGCCAGATTATCGTTTCCTTTCAGATCTAAAATTTTATGGTGTCCTCAAAAAGTGATGTTGCAGTATGACCTGTAAGTTCTCTATACTCAGAACTGAGGACTACTAGTCCTAGAAGTTATTAGAATGAATTTGAGATGAAAGTGGTCTGAGGGAAAGGAATCGTAACAGTAGTTATGGTGGAGAACAGAAGAGTCTCTGGTGTATCATTTGGTCAAACTCTCAACTCTGCTTTCAGGGGGTAACCAGAAACACATAGGAAGAGTTTTTTTGTGATGCTTAGCATCAAAACCCAGGACCTCGGGCCTGGGGTTGTTGCTCAGCGGTAGAGTGCTCGTCTTACACACACCAGCACCACATAAAAATTGAATGAGTGAAATAAATGTATTAAAAAGAAGAACAGTCCTTTAAAAAAAAAAAAAAAAAACAGGATCTGGTGCATATTAAGCTCTCTCACTGAGCTATGCCCCTAGCTTCTCACCATTGTTTCCTAAACTTTACTGCAGACCAAAATAACATTTTTTTTTCCTTTTATGGCCTATTTTCATAGTAAAAACAGGAAATTTCACATAAATTGTACATTCCCTAAGTGTTGATGTTTGAATTAAATTTTATGGACAGGGCTGTACGGGGGAAGGTTTAAGATGGTAAGTAATGAGTTGATTCTAACATTTCAGAAACCTCTTAAAGTATTTTCATTACTAAGTCCCCACCTCCTTTGGGCTGTTTGTTTTCTGATTCTGTATTTTTAATACTTACCACTTAGCATGGATCCTCTTGTTCTAGGGTGGTAGTAAGGGTGTTTTTCTCTAATTTCTTTTATTGGCTTTTCTATCCTAGTTTCAACCACTTGGCATAGTAATGATGATGATGTGTACAGGGCACCTCCAATTGACCGTTCCATCCTTCCCACTGCTCCACGGGCTGCTCGGGAACCCAATATTGACCGGAGCCGTCTTCCCAAATCGCCACCCTACACTGCTTTTCTAGGGAACCTGCCCTATGATGTGACAGAAGACTCCATTAAGGAATTCTTTAGAGGATTAAATGTATGTATAAACATTTTAGACTGTTCAAAGTAATAGTCAAAGTGTAAGAGTTGTCAGTAGTGGTTAATTACATTTGGGCTGAAAGAGACCCAGGTTTGAATCCAAACTGCTATTTTACCATCCGTGGCCTTAAACAAATTACTGTCTGAAACTAGATGTTGAAGGTAGTGACTAAAATTAACTATGGAAGGGCAGTTGCTCTTAATTTAGAAAATTATAAAAATAACAGAAGGAAGCAAAGTCAGAGATAAAAGGAATACACTGAAAACATTTTAGGTGTGGTTTTTTGGTTTTGTTTTTTTTGTTTGTTTGTTTGAGGAAGATAATTCATATGGTTCAGAATTCAAAAAAATGTAATAGGCCATGTCTTTTCTGTTTATCTACACTCATTTTCCTCCTGAAGAAAGATAAAGGTTCTTGTGTATTCTTCAGATAAATTTATTGTGTGTACAATGAGGCTTATGTGGTCCCCAAAATACTTCTGTTTTACACATACAGATCAGTGCAGTGCGTTTACCACGTGAACCCAGCAATCCAGAGAGGTTGAAAGGTTTTGGCTATGCTGAGTTTGAGGACCTGGATTCCCTGCTCAGTGCCCTGAGTCTCAATGAAGAGGTAAAGAAATTAAGGGTAGGGGTTTGGGATGGGAGCTCACAAATCTCATATTTATCAAATGGGTTTGTTTGCTTTTGTTTTTATTTTTGTTTGCAGTATTAAACTCAGGGCCTCTACCACAGAGCTACACCCTCAGTCTTTTTTAAAAAAAATTTGTTGCCTGGGCCAGCCTTGAATTTGCAGTCCTCCTGCCTGCAAAGTAAAAATCCCTAGGATTTAGAGTACAGGCCCAGGGCTAGGATTGTAGCTCAGTAGTAGAGCACTTGGCCTAGGACATGTGAGGCACTGGGTTTGGTCCTGAGCACCACATAAAAACAAACAAATTAAGATGTAAAAAAAAAAAGAGTATTTGGTCCAGGCTGAGACAGAAGGGTTTAAAGCTAGCCTCAGCAACATCAAGGTGCTAGGCAACTTGATGAGACCCTGTCTCTAAGGGCTCAGGGTGTGGCTCAATGGTTGAGTGCCCCTAAGTTCAATCCCCAGTACCCCCCCTTCAAAAAAAAAAAAAAAGAGTACAGGCCCAGATCAAACTGATACTTTTTAGTTTGGATATACAGCTATTTCAGAGATTCCCATAATATCCACAAAGAAGAACCCAAAATACCATAACATTCGACATCTAGCAAGTCACACTTCAGCAAGTATAGTGATTCATATAATTCAAGGAGGTACTTAACATGTAAAATTGGCAGAAACTCAACACACTAAGTATCCATTAAAATCTACATTGATGGCGGGGCTGGGGTTCTGGCTCAGCAGTAGACCAATCGCTTTGCATGTGCGAGATATGGGTTCGATCCTCAGCATCACATAAAAATAAGTGAAATAAAGGTATTGTGTCCAACTATAACTAAAAAATAAATATTAAAAAAAAATCTATACTGATGGGGCTGGAGTTGTAACTGAGTGGTAGAGTGCTTGCCTATCGTGTGAGGCACTGGGTTCAATTCTCAGCACCACATATAAATAAAGATCCATCAATAACTAATAAAAATATTTAAAAAAATAAAGGTATTGTGCCCATCTACAACTTAAAAAAATATATTTTAAAAAGCTAAATTGATTAACTCAAATGTATTGCCTCAGATCTTATAAAAGGCATTATCTCAGGTCTGAGATTGTATAGCTCAGTAGTAGAGCACTTGTCTAGCATGCACACGGTTCCTGTTTTGATCCCCAGCAACACATACACATTCACATAGCACTGTCTGATTTTTTAGAGTATTGTAATGATGTTTTTTGGTAATTAAAGAGGATTGGAAACATTTCTTACTAGAGTGTCATTGGTAATGTATGTTCCTAGAAATGTTTTCTGGAAAGACAGTCAACATTAAGTCCTTACACTTGGCCGAGTTTTTTGTTGTTGTTTGTTTGTTTGTTTTTGTTTTAAACTGGGGCTTGAACCTAACTTTATCACTGAGCTACAGTCCCAGCCCTTTTATAAATTTTAAGACAGGGCCAGACACAGTAGAACATACCTGTAATCCCAGCAGCTTGTGAGGCTGAGGCAGGAGGATTATGAATTCAAAGCCAGCCTCAACAACTTAGTGAGGCCCTAAGCAACTTAGTGAGAACACATCACTAAATAAAACATAAAAAAGGTCTGGGGTTGTACTCAGTGGTTAAATGCCCCTGTGTTCAATCCCTGGGTCCCCCAAAAATAAAATAAATTTTAATGCATGGTCTCAGTAAGAAGTTGCAGAGTTGCTTGGGGCCTCTCTAAATTGCTGTAGCTAGCCTCAAACTTGCCATCCTCCTGTCTCAACCTCCTAAATTGCTGGGATTACAGGTGTGCACCACTGTATCTGACATTCCTTCTGTCTTTTAACATAGCTCAGAAGTGTTTTCCTACCTGGAGACCCAAGACATTTGTATTTAGGAAGGGGGGGAATGGTTTTTTGTTCCCTTTTGACTACAGAAACAAAGGAACCTGTCAATTTTTCTTAGAAAGGCAATTTCCTGAGCCATAATTCTCTAGTTCAGACCTGACATTAGACATGATTGAAATAAATGCCTGTTACAATACATTTACTCTCTTAATGTTGAATACCATCATGGTAATCTGAAGGTCAGTATCAAAGAGGGATAAAAAATTATTTAATACATATGAAGAGCTAAGGTTGCTCCAGAGTTTTTTCTTCCTGGATCATTTTCAGATTTCATTAACATTGCCTAATAGTCCAAATGAGAAAATACCAGCTGGGTGCAGTGGTACATGCCCGGCAACTTTGGAGACTGAGGCAGGAGGGTGGGAAGTTTGAGGCCAGCCAAGGCCACTTAGCAATACTCTGTCTCAAAATAAAAAATACAGTGGACTGGGGATAATAGTTCAGTGGTAAAGCATCTCTGGGTTCAATCCCCAGTACCTCAAAAGTAAAAGAATACCATGGTTGTTACTGTCTAAAGTTGGTTGGATTAACTATTAAAATATTATTATGTTTCAGCTTAGGAGTTACTTTATTATTTAGGGATTTCATCATAGTGGTATTTTACATAATTTGGGGTGTTATTAAAAGTCATTGTTATCCTTCATCTATTGATTCTACTATGAAATGAGGAAAAATCAACAGTAGAATTAATTGGGCTCAAAGCAGTTAAATAATGATGTAGGAGGGATATTATAGTTCCTGGAGGAACTGATTTATCTGAAGGCAATACTGCGTGAAAGAACCCAAGAACACTTTATGCAGTTTTGCTTTATGTAGTTTTGAATAAATAATTGCTTTGACATCAAATATGCATTTTATTTAACTAAATGAGAATTATTTCTAATTCATTATGCTTGATAGATTGCCTTTGATAATTCAAAAGTTAATTCTGTTCTGTAAATTTTGGTTTTGTAAAAGAAGTAAAATAATTGGCTTGATATTCATTTAGGGCCAATTTAAATTTTGTGACTTTTAAGAGGTTATTCAGTTTTCAAGTCTTTATAAAGGCTTCTTTAGCCAACAAATTAGGAGTGTTGGCTAGATTACAGTGTTTTTCCTTTATCTTCCTCCCCCTAGTGCTTCCGCTATGCCCAGACGTTCAAGGTCACTCAAATGGGATTTGTGCATAATGGGGCGAAAGGTTGGTTAATATGGTCCTATGCTCTCAGTCTCTAGGTAACAGGAGAATTCGAGTGGATGTTGCTGATCAAGCACAGGATAAAGGTAAGAAAACTGGTAGAACTTGCTGTTTGGTAGTGGTCCAAGAATGACAAAGCAGAATAGAAATAGTGGTGAGCCTATCTGAATCTGAGTCATAGTTCTCAATCAGTTTTGTTCCATATGGGACTTAACAATATGTTTGAAGGCATTTTGTGTTACAACTGAAGGGAGTGCTGTTGGTATCTAATAAGTAGAATCCAGGGATTGATCTATAATATGTAGGACAGCCCTTCCACATCCAGTAATTATTCAATCCAAAATGTTAGTATAGTGTTGAAATTGAGAAGCCCTGACAGATTTAAATGGACATTAAATCTATATAAGAAGGGGCTGGGGATGTGGCTCAAGCTCGCCTGGCATGCTTGCGGCCCGGGTTCGATCCTCAGCACCACATACAAACAAAGATGTTATGTCCGCCGAAAACTAAGAAATAAATATTTAAATTAAAAAAATCTATATAAGAAATAGATTAGCTATCTAGCAGTATATTGAGCACAAGAGGGACCTCATTCATGTATGTTTCAGGAACTCCTGGCCTACACAGACTATGAGAGAGAGAAGCATTCAACCAGTAGAAATAATGTGAGGAAAAGAATGACCTGGTTACGTTGGAAAGTACTCTTACGGGGCCTGGGGAACTTAATGATGACAGTGTGATATAAAAGAGGGATTATTATAATGGTGTTTGGCTGTGTGAGAAACAGTGAGAATGTCTTTATGAGGTATCTTGTGGTTTTTTGTTTTTACTGTATCTATAGATAGGGATGATCGTTCTTTTGGCCGAGATAGAAATCGGGATTCTGACAAAACAGACACAGACTGGAGAGCCCGACCTGCCACAGACAGCTTTGATGACTATCCACCTAGAAGAGGTGATGACAGCTTTGGTGACAGTAAGTTTGGTTTTTTGTTCGTTTTTTAATAGTTTTTTAGTTGTACATGGACACAATACTTAGTAATTTATTTATTTTTATGTGGTGCTGAGGATCAAACCCAGTGCCTCATATATGCTAGGCAAGCGCTCACCACTGAGCCAAGAAGAATTGGTAGATACAAAAGGAGAATTCACTTTCATGAAGAAACACAACAGATAAGCTAGTGAAGCCAAGTAAGAGTTGAGCAAGGTGGCTATGTGAAGAACTTTCCTGCGAGCATCAACTGCCTTACTACATCAAACAAATAATTAAAAGAATGTCATTTTCATAGACTGCCTGAAACCTTAATGGGGATAATTATATGATTATTAATTAAAAAATTAATGCTGTTTATAATGTTTGGAAAGTAATGGAATGCTTTATCACCTAACATTATAACAACAAGAATAGAATTTTAAATCTGTTACACTGAGGGAAGAAAACACGTATGTATAAAAATCTGAAAAGAGTAATGTGTAATGTTAATACTAATACATTGTAAAATTATAAAAATTTACATGGTAATGTAACTACCCTCATGATTATAGATAGGGGTTAGGGATACTGTTAAATTTGTAGTATATTACTTTATTTTGTACTACGGATTGAACCCAGGATTCTTTACTACTAAGTTATATATAGCCAGCCCTTTTATTTTTTTATTTTTTTGTTTTGGTGATGATGGGGATTGAACCCAGGGCCTTGTGCATTTGAGGCAATAATTGCCTTTTTTAATATTTGAACTATTTTAAATAAAAAGAAATATGAGCAAATTCACAAGCATTTAAGTGTTGCGTGAAATTTGTTGAAGTCTGTATCAAATGAGATTGGGATCACAATAATTCCTTTTAGAGGGAAGTTTTTATTAATAAGTTATAGAAGGAGGGCTAGGGTTGTGGTTCATTGGTAGAGCACTCGCCTAGCGCGTGCAGGGCCCTGGGTTCAATCCTCAACACCACAGAAAAATAAAAAAATAAAGGTATTGTGCTCAACTACAACTAAAAAATAAATATTAAAAAAGGATGTCGAAGGAGGAGGAAGGAATGACAAGTCAAAAAGAAGTTTATAATCTGACTTTATCATCTAGTGTATATAACCAACAAAGCCTTGGGGAAAACTACACTTCTCTTCAGCATTATGCAGGACATTCTATTGATAATAGAAAGAAATGGCTCTTGAAAGAAAAAGCAGATGAACCAAGGGTCCTGTTTTGAGTCAAGGAACATGACTATTTTCTCCCCTGACACCTTAAGGGAATTTAAAGCAAGTTGGATGGATAATAAGAAAGTGAGTATGCTGTTGTTACTCAAAGCTGCCCCAAAGTCAGCTTTTAATTAACATGAGTTAGAAGTCCCAGATGACACCTAAAGGGCAAAGGTTCCTATCTGATATATTAGGCCAAGGGGGGGAAAATGTTAACTACAGAATCTCAACAGCATACTAATGTGTTTCATTTCTTTCGCGAGGGAGTTTTAGTGAACCCCAGGGCACTTAACCACTGAGCCACATCCCCAATCCTTTTTATTTATTTTTTTTTATTTTGAGGCAGGGTCTTGCTAAGTTGCTTAGGACCTCACTTAGTTGCTGAGGCTGGCCTCAACCTTGCCATCATCCTGCCTCAGCCTCCCAGCTGCTAGTATTACCACACCCATCTAATGTGCTTCATTTTGTGTGTGTGTGTGGTGTGTGCTGGGGATTGAACCCAGGGCCTTGTGCATGCAAGGTAGGCATTCTACCAACTGAGCTCTACCCCTAGCCCAAATGTGCTTCATTTTTATTAACATTAGCTTTCCTTCGATTTTCTCAAAGTTTTAAAATACCAGGGAATGTTATGTCTCGTCACATAGAAAAAAAAATGATGTGTTTCTAGAAAGAAATCATTATTTAAAAGGCAGTGATGACATAAGTAAGATATCTGTATCACCTGCACAAAAGAAAACTGGAAGGTCTGATATCAGACAGCTGGAGCCAAATAGTGAACTACCCCTTTTATCCTTGACTTCTACTTCCCAGTCTGCCACTACAGCTACTACATTCCTTATATAGATTTCTGGGGTTGGGTGTCTGGCTTAATGGTGAAGAGCTTGCTTAGCATGCATGAGGCCCTGGGTTTGATCCCAGCTCTTCTAAAATAAGAGACTAACAAATTTCCATTTCCGGGGGCAGGGGCTTCTAATACTAATAAGAATGTGTATGCATGTATATAAAGTACAGTTTATAGCATACTTTTTATCAAATGTGTCTTGAATACATTTAGTAAATGTGATTGTTTTAATAGATAATTTAGATGGAGTCTTAGAACTTACTTGATTTATAGCTTATTTGCTTCACATTTTACTGCTGTAAACAGTACTGCAGTGAATATTCTTGTATGTGTATCTTTATTATAAATCAGTTTTTTAGAAATTGATTTGTCCCAGAGAGCCTTGGTTTTAAATCTGTTATGCATAACTGCAAAATAACTTTCCCAGTGCACTATTGTTTTAAACAGTGATCAGCAGTGCAGGAATTGACTTACATCCCTAAACTTTACCATTTTGCCATTTTGGCTGTAGAAAACAATATTCTATTAGTTTCCGTTACTTAAAATATCAGTTTTTTAACAGTTACATGTCATACTTTTATCACTGTTTGCCTTTCAGATTTATGGTTTGTATGTTTTCCCCTGCTAGACTTTTTAAAACAAGTCTTTGGATCTTTGGTATAAAAGCATGGAAAATTCCAACTGTATTTTGCTAATGTTGTGTACTTTTTTTTCCTCACTGCTATACCCCTCCCTCCCAGACATGGTTTCAGACTTGCAATCTTCCAGTCTCAGCTTTCCAAGTACCTGAAATTACAGGTGTAGATCATTGCGCTTGGGGGTGGGGAGCAGGGGTAAATACCCCTTTTTTAACTTTTTGGAAATTTATTAATGGATATGTAGACATTTTTACATCTCACCGCCACCACCAAAAAAAAGTGTTAACCTAGCAAAATTAAGAAAAATCTAATTCTCTGACATGGATCACAAGTGTAGGGTCATGTAACTGTCCTGTAATAAGGTGTTTATAAATGGAACTCAGCCTAGTTTTACCATAACCATTAGCACTCAAAAATTTTTAAAAGCTTCTGAATGCATAATATAAGCAGAAATGCTTATATGTAAGCCACATCTATTTTAATGATATTATTTCTGTTACACTACCTTGGGTTTTGCATTAGTGAGCATGACCTAAGATCCCATTTTTGGTGGTGGTGGTGTGTGGGGGGGACTTGAACATTTTGTAACTTAATCAGTCACCGAGGTTTCACTAAAAGTTACCATAGTGGAGTGAAGTCAGGGAAGGTTTATGTCACATTGATTTCACCAGGATTATTTTAATATATCAAAGGGGGGGTTTACTATGCTAGACAAAATTTTAGGGGAAAATGCTACTAGAAATGTATGCATCATCGTTGAGTCCAGTGTGCCATAAGACATCTTAGCATATTCATAGCATTCTTTAATACCAAAAAAGGCACATCAACTAAAAAGTTCGTTCCACTTAAAGGTTTGAAAATGTTTTTTCTAGATTTATAATTTAAATGTCTTAGGATGGATACTAGGTATATCAGTTTATAGTGGCATTTGAAATTAAATGGATTTACTGATAAGGATTAGTCTTTAGTCTTCCAATGAATGATTTTATAGGATATGATTGTTCAGATTTTCTTCTTACTAATAATAGTAAGGGTGAGGGTGATAAGGCAGGTTTTGAGTTTTTTAGTACTATTGAAAATTGCAAGTCTTGGTGTACTAATGAATTGGTAGAAGGCTGCTCATGTTTGCTTTGTTAATTGCCTCAGGATCTCTCTTTTAAAATAAACTGTTTTAAGAGGAACAGAAGGGAAATCTGCTACCTCTTTTATACACAGTGCGAATCTCAGGGGATTTCCAACATACCCTCATGTAAGGAGGGAGAGTAAACAGGAGGAGTGGTTAAGGGCTTCTAGGAACTTAACTGCGCCCATAGGAAAGGAATTGGTCAACGTTGGGCCAGCAGGTTTTTGGCTGAACTGTTAACTGCCTTTCTCACCCAGTAAATCAATCCCTGTACTTGTTTTCCTCTTTGAAACAAGTCTTGGTTACCTAATTCTATTTTTATTATTATAACTTTAAACATGAAAGTTATTCCTCTCAATTCATAGCAGGTGCCTTACTCTTTGCTTGAATCAAATCATTCCTTCGCTTTTGTTTTTTAATGTACAATGTTTTTAATTTGCTATACAATGTTTCAATTGGTACAGCTGGCAATCATTTCATACGTAAAATTACATTCCCTTTGTATTTCATGTGTAATTTGCCAATTGAGTGGGTTTTATATTCAGGTTGGATTATGCATGTTTATGTAAGTAACAGCTGTGCCTATGTGATTTATTATTTAAATATAAGTTCCCTGAATATTTGGAAAAAGAAAAATCTAATTCAACATGGATTCTTCCACCTTGTAAATAATAATTTATTTATCTTTATAAACAATGAGATAGCAGTGAAGAGGAACTCTTGATCCAATCTATTACTGTTTTTACAATGTGAAAAAAAAAAAGGAATGATGTTACATGTCTCTTTTTTTTCTCTAGAGTATCGAGATCGCTATGATTCCGACCGATATCGGGATGGGTATCGAGATGGATATCGTGATGGCCCACGCCGGGATATGGATCGCTATGGGGGCCGGGATCGCTATGATGACCGAGGCAGCAGAGATTATGATAGAGGTAATTATAATATAATTCAATTAAAGTTCTTTGTTTTAAGAACTCATTCTCATGTATTGTTTTTGTTTTTTTTTTAATTTGGGGTTTGGGTGGGGGTTGTTCGTTGTGTTTTGGTTTTCTTGTTATATTTGTTTGCCCTAACCCCCCCCCCTTGGTGACAATTTGTGATGTTATTTACAGGCTATGATTCCAGGATAGGCAGTGGCAGAAGAGCATTTGGTAGTGGGTACCGAAGGGATGATGACTACAGAGGAGGTGGGGACCGTTATGAAGACCGATATGACAGACGAGACGATCGGTCGTGGAGCTCCAGAGATGATTACTCTCGGGATGATTATAGGCGTGATGATAGAGGTAAACATTTTCTTTTTGCTTTTAGACACTGGAAAATTTGCAGTTGTAAATTACATTTGTGCCTACTTCCAGTGTTTGGAACACAATTTATGCATTGCCACAGAACGTAGAAAAACATTGGAAAAGATGACGTGATAGAAATAAAGTCGAATTTTTTTCATCTCATATGTAAAGCATATAAATTGTTTTAATTAAAAAACTACCATTTTCTTCTGTCAGATGAGTAATGTGCCAAAGTTAAAGAGAGGTACACCTCAACAATGGCATAAACACCCAATTATCACACTTATGAACCACAAAGGATCACATTCTTAAAATCAAGTAATTTTGTCTAGTAGTTGATAGTGGCTGAAAATTTCATCCTGGGTAAAAGTAAACAAGATTAAAATTTATTGAAAAATAAAAAACGTTAGGCTTTTTTTTTTTTCTTTTTGGTGGTGGTGTTACTGGGGATTGAACTCAGGAACACTCAACTGCTGTACATCCCTAGCTGTTTTTATTTTTAAATTGCCCAGGCTAGCCTCAAACTTGTCCTTCACCTCAGCCTGAATTGCTGGGATTATAAGTGTGTGCCACTGTGCCCAGTTTTGTCATGTTATAATATCATTTCATAAATTATATTTAAAATAGGTGGTGTTACAGGCACTGTGGCATATGCCTGTAATCTCAGTGGCTCAGGGAGATCAAGAGTTCAAAGCCAGCCTCAGGAATTGAGCAAGGTCCTAAGTAACTCAGCGGGACCCTGTCTCTAAATAATATATAAAAAAGGGCTGAGGATATGGCTCAGTGGTTAAGGGCCCCTGGGTTCAATCCTAGTACCAGAAAAGATAATAGGTGGTGTTAAACTCTTTTCTCAAAGGAAAGGGAAAGAAATAAAAATATTAGGGGCTGGGGGTGTGGCTCAAATGGTAGCGCGCTCACCTGGCATGTGTGCGGTCCAGGTTTGATCCTCAGTACCACATACAAAGATGTTGTGTCCGCCGAAAACTAAAAAAAAAATATTTAAAAAAAATATATATATATTAAGCGTGGTCTCATTGTTGATAACTGGCAATATGAGGTTAAAAACTAAGCTGGGTGTAGTGATCCCTACCTGTAATCCTTGCTGAGCAAGAGGATCACAGGTTCAAAGTCAGTCTCAGCAACTTAGCAAGACCCTGTCTCAAAATAAGAAATAGGCTGGGGATGTTGCTCAGTGGGTAGCACTCCTGGGTTTGATCCTTGAGACAAAACGAGAAAAGGTTTTGTTGATTATAGTGCTTTGTGCCACAATGGATGTTTCTTAACTAATTAGGATTAAGATTTTTTAAATGCCCCTAGTATATTGTATTATAAACCCTGATTTTTTACTTTTTATATTGGAATTGAACTTTGCCCAAAGCTTTATTTATATCCACTATTTTCTCTTAATTCCATTCAGTGTTTCTGGGGTCACTCTACCACTGAGCTACTTCTGCAGCCCTTTTTATTTTGAGATGGGGTCTTGCTAAGTTGCCCAAGTTGGCCTCAAACTTAGAATCCTCCTGCCTCATCCTCCCAAGTAACTGGGATTATTGGCTTGCACCATCATACCTGGCTTTATCTTCAGAGTATTCTGGCAGCAAGGATGAAATCTACTTCCCTCGGGGTTCAGGTTATATTCAAGAGTCTTCCTTATTATTACAAGCTTGTTCTATACCTGTTGAAAGACACTCATCTTCCACAGCCCATTCTATCCCACCCCGCCTTTTCTTCTCCTGTCAGATGAGTAATGTGCCAGTGTTATAGCAAGGCTTAAAGAGGTACATCTCAACAACAGCATGAAAACTCAATCATCACACTTATGAACCACAAAGGATCACATTCTTAAAATCAAGATAATTTTGTCTAGTAGTTGATTATGGCTGAAAGTTTCTTCCTGGGTAAAAGTAAATAAGATGATTCATTTACTACTTAAATTTGTATCTTTTGGAGGGCCTTTCCTGCAGTCTCTGTCATAGACATGGTAGAGGAAAGAGTAACGGGACTTTATGTTTAAGCTCCCCATTTTCCGATCTCCCATTCTCTTCTGGGTTGACTGGGCCACTAACCTGAATCCCATGTAGCATTTCATGAGAGCTGTGTTTTTGGAATCTGGCTTCCAGCCATTAGCTTATGATGATTTGGAACTAAGAGTTTCGTTTAACTTAGGTCCCCCCCAAAGACCCAAACTGAATCTAAAGCCTCGGAGTACTCCTAAGGAAGATGACTCCTCTGCTAGCACCTCCCAGTCCAGTCGAGCAGCTTCCATCTTTGGAGGGGCAAAACCTGTTGACACAGCTGCTAGAGAAAGAGAAGTAGAAGAACGGCTACAGAAGGAGCAGGAGAAATTGCAGCGCCAGTTGGATGAGCCAAAACTAGAACGGCGGCCTAGGGAGAGGTGAGGTGTTTTTGTTTCTTTGTTTGTTCTGTTTTGGTATTAGGGTTTGAACTCAGGGCTCATGCATGGTAGGCAAGTACTCTATACCACTGAGCTGCATCCCTAGTCTAATGAAGTTATGTTCAATTACAGATTTTTCATTGGTATTTTTAGTGCTGCTTAATGGGGGCATTTGGGAAATTTGTGGTTCTTGTTGTCACTTGATAAGCATTTAGTGGGCTGTGGGGTATTAGGCAATCTGCAGTGTATGGAACAGTTTTATACAATACAGAGTGTCCTATCCTTCATGATTTTAGAAAGGCCTTTGCTTTTGCTGCCACAAATGTAAATTGGTGGCACTTTAATATAAAAGTAAGCAAATTGTGACGTGTCTGTTTGGTTTTGGGGGGGGGGTTGTTTTTTAGGTTTTTTCTTAATATCTTTTTTTGTTTGTTTTTTAAATACTTGTTTATTTTAGTTGTAGTTGAACACAATACTTTTTATTTTGTTTATTTATTTTTATGTGGTGCTGAGGATTGAATCCAGGGCCTGACGCGTGCTAGGCGAGCACTCTACCACTGAGCCACAACCCCAGCCCCCTCCCCCCTGTCTGTTTTTGTAGATGAGCTTTAGACCTTCAAGAAAAAAAAAATTGCCACCCAATTCTTTTCTATATAGAATAAAACTCCACAATGGTACAATAAGTGTAGAATTCAGAAAATTTTTATATCATCTATAGAAATTATGTTGAGATTAATAAAAATTACATTTACTTCTTTTCAAGTTATTGATTGGCATAGAAAATGTTTTTTCTCTTGTTGAGTGTAGGCTAGGAATTCACTTGCATTGATTTTTGTGTGTATATACTTAGAGCTATATTATCTTCTAAGTGTTATTTCAGGGTAGTAATCATTACACAAGTATTTAAAAAGTGTATGTAGTAGGGCAGAAACCTATAATATAGGCCCTGTTATGAATGGCTTATATGGTTGGGTTAATAAAAGATGGTGTTGGAGATGATCGAAGAGGATTTTTTTTTTTTTTTTTTTAATATATTTTTTTGGTTGTTGATGGACCTTTATTTTATTTATTTGTATGTGGTGCTGAGAAATGAACCCAGGGCCTCATGCATGGCAAGCACACTACACTGAGCCACAACCCCAGCCCCAAGGATTTTCTTAACCTTTTAGTTTGAAGAAAAGCATTCTCATGCACCCATAGAGGCAGCAAGTCTGATAAAATAATTGCTGGTTCTTAGGGGTCAGCATGGGTCCAAAGGAGCCTTCTTTGAGCTGCACACAATGTATTTTTTTGTTAAATCTCTTTTGTACAGACACCCAAGCTGGCGAAGTGAAGAAACTCAGGAACGGGAACGGTCAAGGACAGGAAGTGAGTCATCACAGACTGGAACCTCAGCCACATCTGGCAGAAGTAAGTCAGACCCTGGTGGGTATCACATTATCGCTATTTTCAATAAACTGCCCATAACGAAAGTATGCAGAGATTGTGCATTATTAAATTCAGCTAACTTCTGAGTTGCATGTCCTGATCTAGGTATTGGGAATTGAACCCAGGGGCACTTTACCATTGATCTATATCCCTAGATGGTTTTTTGCTTTGTTTTTAATTTTTAATTTTGAGGTAGGGTCTTGCTAAGTTCCTGTGGCTGGCCTTGTATTTGGGATCATCCTGCCTCCCCAGTTGCTGGTATTACAGTCATCCTCAATCAAGCCCAGCACATAACTATTTGTTAACATACATGCAGTCGTTATTTTTCCTATTCTCTGTGCATCAGTAAAGCATTTTCTTAAAATTACATATGAGAATCATAGTTTAGGGATCCCTCCATTGATTAGCAGCCAAAATAGTTTCTTCATTTAAGAATGATTATGGAAAGCATTAAATGTGGATGTGGACCATTTTCTACCCTCTTGTGATCCTGGTAGGTGTTAAGAATAAGTCTGTCTTGTCTCTTGCTCTTTCATGTCTTGTCTTGATCTTTCTTGTCTCTTGATCTTCCCACTGTTTTGGGGTGAGACTTTTACTGGGGATTGCACTCAGGGGTACTTGACCACTGAGCCATGTCTCCAGGGCCCCCCCCCTTTGTTTTTCTTTTTTTTTTTTTTTTTAAAGAGAGAGTATCTCACTGAGTTGCTTAGTGCCTTGCTTTTGCTGAGTCTGTCTGGCTTTGAACTCTCTATCCTCCTGACTCAGCCTCCTGAGCTGCTGGGATTATAGGCGTGCACCACTACACCCAGCTGACCTTCTTCCCACTTTTGACTTCACAGATGCACGAAGGAGAGAGAGTGAGAAGTCTCTAGAAAATGAAACACTCAATAAGGAGGAAGACTGTCACTCTCCAACTTCTAAGCCTCCCAAACCTGATCAGCCTCTAAAGGTAATGCCAGCCCCTCCACCAAAGGAGAATGCGTGGGTGAAGCGAAGTTCTAACCCTCCTGCTCGATCACAGAGCTCAGACACAGAGCAGCAATCCCCCACAAGGTGAGTCAGCTTGAAAGAGCAGCTGGTTAGCCTGGGATAATAAATGTAATACAACTATGGAAAATGTCCTTTGGATGATGGAGTGTGTATAAATGTTGTCTTGGTTCTCAGTTCAGATTCATAGGTATACTGCTGTTGGCTCATAAGAGCCAGTTCCATTTTCTGGTCTTTTGATAGCCAGTCATCACTCTAGTGTCTTGAAGTCAGTCATGGTGGGAGTATTTTGCCACATGAATCTGCAAACGCTTACATGAATTACTCCTTTCCCTGCCACATATTGGCAGTATAGCTGTGGGAGTTCACTTCACTGAAGCATTAGATCTTTAAGTCTTTCCTCTTTTGTATATAAGGGATACTACCACTAACCTTGTACAATTGTGATAGAAGAGATTCTAAGATAAGCAGCAGTTAATGAGCAGATTATTGCTTTTTTTTTTTAATTTTTATTTTAGTAGTCTATAACATTAAGGATGGGACTTCTTGTTTTCTGTAAAGCTTACTGCATGTGCAGAGTAATCGTAGGTTTCTTACATGTTCTTTTCCCTAAAACAAGGGATGATTGTGATCATGTTTCCCTTCTAGTGGTGGGGGGAAAGTAGCTCCAGCTCAGCCATCTGAGGAAGGACCCACAAGGAAAGGTAAGACCATACCTAGGGTAAAATGTTTTCATCTAGAGGGCTAAATGAAAAGACATCCATAATAAACCCCCAGACCAAGAATCAAGAAACTTGGATCCGTGTATTTATTTATATTTATGTGGTGCTGAGGATCAAACCCAGCACCTCACACATGGTAGGTAGGCAAGCGCTTTACCACTGATCCACTGCCCCAGCCCCAACCTGGGATCAGTGTCTCTTGCTTTCCCAAAAGCTTTGTGTTGAAACTGTTAGATTATCTACCTTTTCCTGCCAGGAGAGGGCAGGAGTGGCCTCTGCAGAGAAAGTGTGAAGCCTTGCCCTTTCCTGGTAAAACATTTCTTTGGAAGCAGGGAGAAATTGGATGGAAATTAACATATTTATAGCACAGTAAGTCCAGATTGGAAATGTTGCCAAGAGCAAGGTCAAAGTTACTACAGAACATCATAGCTCTTGTTTCCAGATAGCTTTTTCAGATTAATAAAGCCTATAGGTGGGACTTTTTTCTACTTGAGGATAACCCAGGACGAGAAGAGTGGTTATTTCACTTTTCTTTGTTTTTGCATTTCTGCTCAAGCAGACGATAATAAAATAGATGGAATGAGTGTCCCAAAAGGCCAAACTGGGAACTCCAGCCGTGGTCCAGGAGATGGAGGGAACAAAGATCACTGGAAGGAGTCAGATAGGTATGCATATTTTCTTTCTCATCATTTGCGAATTTTTTATGTGGTTTTAGATGCATGGGTCTTTGTGATGGAAGTTCTTGGTTTTCCAAGCACTGCCAGATTTCTCATTTCAAACAAACTAAAGTCAACCCAAAACAGTTACATTAAGAGAATGTGATGTCCAGATAGCACGAACAGTTGATAGGATGTACCTGTTGGGGGTCAAAACTACATTCTTGTCTCTCTATGTTGGGGGAGTCCCCTCCCAAAGATATGGTTTTATGCTTACATCTCTGCAGGAAAGAGGGCAAAAAGGATCAAGACTCCAGATCTGCACCTGAGCCAAAGAAACCTGAGGAAAATCCAGCCTCTGTAAGTGTTACTGGCTTAACCTCAACTTCTCAGCTTCCTTTGGCCATTGGCCTTCTTTACATTTGGGACTGAAGAGTGGTTGGAAATAAGACATTGGTCTTAGTTCAGACTAATGAAAAAAGTTGAGATGAGCTCCCCCCCCCCCTTGTCACATTTACTGCTCTCATGCTCTTGCAAGGTAAAGGTGAAGATAGAACACATGTGCTTCTGGCCCTCTTTCTAACAACTCTGCTAGAAAATGCTATGAGCAAGCCAATGGGTGTAGTCTTTACTGTCATCCCCGTTTGCCAAAGTATTTGCATTCTGTCTTGGATTTTGATGTGGGAATCCAAGGTCTTCGTTATCTTGTCACTGTCTTCTGTTACAGAAGTTCAGTTCTGCAAGCAAGTATGCCGCTCTCTCTGTGGATGGTGAAGATGAAAATGAGGGAGAAGACTACACTGAGTAGACCTCTGCGTCCTGTGCTTTCTCCTAGTCTCTCCACCCTGGAACATTCAAGAGCAAATCAAACCTCTATCCAGACAAGACAAATAAAACTCACCATCTCCTGGAGACCTTTCTTAACTTTTTTTTAAAAAATGAAATGAAATTCTTTTGCATGCTGCTGCAGCCTTTAAAGTATTGAAGTTACCGGAGAATCGCCAATGTAGCCAGAGAGACAGAGACTACAGCTTTTTAATGGAAAAGTTGTGGTGTGTTCTTACAATACCATGCAGTTGCCTGTGTGATTAGTGCCTAGGGGCCTCCATTTAGAAGAAATGGTAATGACAGTGGTAAAATGTCTGGATTGGTTGGGCAGTAGGGGAGGTAGAGGTATAAGGAAGAGTGAGATTTCTACCTTTTAATTCTTATTCTATTGTGGCATATATGAATTCTCAAACATTATCTGAATAAATTTTCCATCCTTGGAAAGGTAGATTTAGTCTCAAATTGTTTTAGTCTCCAGGAGGCTGCCAGCCCTTCTTCTTACTTTAATTCTGAGTTACTGGGGCCAGCCTAGGGGGAATTCCTTTATTTTTTTACCCCCCAGGGGGGTAGTTGGGAGTGAGTCTACAGGCCACTAAAGAAGAGGACTGCTTGGGGACCAAAATAAATGGGGAAATTGTGGTTTGAAAAGCTTTTGAGAGGTGATGGATTAGTTTGCACTGGGTAGTAGGTGTGACCTCCAGTAAACACTTTATTTCCTGGAGCAGGAAGCACTTAGGGTCATGGGAATTCCCAGTCTTTTGTGCGTCCTGGTTTTGCCCTTTCTAAACCGCTATCCTTTTTAAAAGCTCAAATACATCCACATTCTGTTGAAACCTTGAAGCTTTAAAAAAAAAAAAAATCAGACTCTTGTCATCTCATGTTCTTCATACTACTTTCACCTCCCAAAGAGCAATCCATTTAATTCTCGGATCTGCTCTCTTAGGTATTTTACATCTCAGCCACTGGAAGCTGTCACCTGAGGAATCACTGCTTTTCTCAAACAAATCAGCTCCTTGATGTCTTTTGATTCTCATTCCTTCCCTCCATCCATGCCTGCTCCTGCTGCTTTGACCCCTCTTACAGATCAGACTAGTCTAGAATTGATGGTCTTGGGTGGTGAATAAGGATGGGTAAACAGAGACAGTTAAATTGGAAGACTTTCTTATGACTTTGGGGGGGTTTTTAACAAGTTTTCTTCTCTCCACTGAAATTCCACACCAGTGCTTGGATTTATAATGTGGCCTAGACCAATGTGTGGTTACTTTGCTTTTCGGAGTTTGTTTTTTTATCTTCCTATGAGAGAATAAATGATAATGGAAAGAACTATTTAACAAGGTCCTGGTTTCTCTTGTAACAGTAGCTTAATTTGTCTGCTTTTATGTGCACCTTTGTAGGGGTCAACTAGGTAGATGGAATTCTTCCCCCTCATGGGCAGTGTTGGTACACGCAGACAGATGACACCTTGGTCTCTTGTTTGCAAGCCCTTCTGCCTTCAATCTTAGTCTAAAGCCTGGCCAGCCTGCAGAGTATTGGTCTGTGTGCTGCAGCAGTGGGCATAAGGAACCATTTACCCAGAGGGCAAAAGGCATGTCCAGGGAATTAACCTGAAGTAATTGACAGGGTCAGCTAGTAACTAGAAGTGGGATTTTAGAGAGAACCAAGATCAAACAGGTTTTTTTTAAACCATTGGTTGCAGATAATGGAAAGGTAGAGTTTGCCTTCTTCATGTCTACTCCCAGATAGTTATATCCAAAAAAGCGCTGTTTTGTCCCACTCCCCTACCCTACCTAGCCCCTGTTAAAATAGAAACAGGGGTTGACTTTTGTCCCACCCTGAATACATGTAAAATTTGTACAAAAATATCTTCTATGAAAATGATTTGTAATCTGTAGACTTACTACCTGGAAGATGTGTTGAGATGTAAAATCCCATCCTTTGGGTTGTGGGTTTTTTGTTTTCTCCAAATAAATCTGATCTTTAAAGTTCATTTTAATGCTGAATGAAATTCATTTGACATACTCCACTTAGTGCTTTTAAATTAATTTCCCAGTGTCAACCTGCTCCCTGTCCCCCACTATCTCATGTTATTCATTACTGGATGCCATTTTGTGCAAAGGCAGAAGGTGGGGTTACAAAGAAAATCCATTTCGATGTTTATGAGGCCCCAGAACTGGGAATTTGCATCTCGGCTCCCCCTGCTGCATTTTTCCTTGTGTTAGCTTCTGTTGCCAAGTACTCCCATAGCCCTGTGCTACAGGATTGGTCATAAGATGTGATCCTTCGGGCAGTTCTTCCTCAAGGCCCCACCCTCACATGACAGTCTACCAGGCAAGCTGCTCCACTCTGGTGGCTGCAGTTCAGGATGGCAGGCTGCTCCTGAGTCCATACCTGAGATTTAATGGGAATTTTCCGAACAGCTTAGGACAGGCTGGTCATTGTTGCAAGGCAGGAAAGGGGTTAGGACAGTGATAGAGAATCTGAGGTCACAAATGGGTGGAGCACAGAAAGGAGCCCAGTCTGGGGATGAAGCCAAATGGAAGGAGTGGATGTGAGGGGAACTGGGAACACAAGTAGCTTTGCTGGCCAATCCAAACAGCTGCTTTCTTAGTTCCTAGCAAGTCCAGTGACTGGTGTTCTCCAAAATTGGCAGAGTTAAGGAATTACAGGCTGTGATACGAAAGCTACTGAAGTGTGGAGTTAGGCAGGGGAGACAATGGTGCAACTGCTAACTGGGCACCTGTGCAACCTCTATGGCAAAACTTATTGCAGTTCCACCCCAGGAGTCTGTCTCAGATCCCAGTGTTCCTTTTCAGCCACTCTAGATGTGAAGAGGTCTGGGTGAAAAATGGAAAGCTTGGTTAAGGTAGGGAAGACTTATCAAGAAACTCATGTTGGTGGTACACATGGTAGGAACTCCCTGGACTGTTCCCAAGAGGCAACTTAAAGTTGGCTCTGGCATGGTCGCATCCACAAACATAACCACGTGGATCCTCCCCAAGTCAGCCCTCAGCCAACCTCCTGTAAATCCTGAGCTAGCAGAAGTGGGGACAGTGCAAAAGAGACATCCTCACAAGGGTGGACATGGGGCTGGCTGGCTTGTGTACTCTAGGGCAGAGCCTGGTTTCTTTTAACAGAATCGAACACTGTGCTCTGGATCCCAAGGCAATGACAGTCCCAGTTTATCCACCTGGAGTGCTACAAGCTCAAAACATCTGGTTTCTTGGTAAGTGAGAGCACTACACATCTGCTCCAGGGAAGCAGTATTTGTCAAAATAAGTCTCAGTTTCTCAGCAACCATTGTAGCCTCTAGGGCCACAAGTGAAGGGGGAGGGGGGCTTGCCTTCTCTCACCCTCCTGCCTCCCCAAAAAGAAGTCTGGAAGAGACTACTGCTCCCCGCCCAGCTGCAGCAACCTCATAGTTGGACAATACACCCTCTGTCCTCAGCCAAGAGATCCGCCTCTGGAGTTCGTTCTGCCCCTTCCCCCGCTCTTCCTGGTTCCCAGCGCCCAAACCCTCCTCATATCTGACCCAGTGGTCTTCCACCAGGATAGCCCCATACCCTTAAAATCCTATTCTCTTAACTGTTACCTCACCCCAAGGACCTGAGTGCACCCAGCTACAGGCATGTGTTCATCCCAGACCATGGAAGAGGAGGTTCCGCTTTTGGTACCAAGATGGGCCTCCCTCTGCATAGTCAAGGTAAGAAAACCTTCATGGAAGGAGGTCAGAGGGTATTTCTGAAATCCTATCAACAGTAGCCTGGCTTTCTCCTCCTCCCCCTTTCCTTGTGAAGCTACTTCTGAGCTGATAATCAAGATGCCAGGCACAGTGACACATGCCTGTAAACTCAGCAACTCAGGAGGCTGAGGCAGGAGGATTGCAAATTATAGCCTCGCAATTTAGTGAGACAAACTCAAAAACAAAAATGGCTGGGGAAGTAGCTCAGTGGTTGAGTGCTCCTGGGCTCAATTCCCAGTACAAAAAAAATAAAAAGCCTGCCTAGTTCCATGAATACTCCCCACCCAAGCCACAACTGTCAATCTCACCAGCTTCCTTCCTGCATACTCCTTCTCCATCCCCAGGTTGACAGTAGAACTCAAGCCTGGGAGTTCAGCCACCCATCTTGTGACCCCTTATAATTCCTTGGAACCTCAGAAGTTCCTCTTACAGCAGGGTAGCAATGCCAGTTAAGAATGAGGTTTTAGCTCTACCTAATCTAATTCTTTTTTGCTTTTAAAGATTAGAACTTTAGTTCCATAGCGTGCATCGCTGAGCCCAGCCAAAACCCCTGAGGAATGCTGAGAAGGGCAAGGTGTTCAAAGAGCTAGCTGCAGCCTTCAAAGAAAAAACATTTCCATACCTCCTGTATCTCGGTTACTTAATTTGCCAAAATACATGGAATGCCCTTCAGCCTTGCCCTTCCTCACCCCAACCCCTGCCTCTTTCCCCAGTCCCTGCCCCCAATTTCTGCCTCTCCCAGTGCTTCCCCATCCATTCCCTCCCCAGGCTCTAACCTCTGAAACTGCCTGCTGAAAACTATCACAGCCAAGAGCAGGAAGATCAAGGCTTCCCAGTCCTGGCCACATCCACCCCCTCCCAAACGCCAGTCTCTGGGAGGACCCACATTGTCAACATGCCCTGCTTGACAGCCTATTCCTGCCACCAGACTGGAATTAGGTGCTCCGCCCCCTTGTAATCAGAACCAGACTTCCCAGCCTTTGCCAAAGACAAGATGAGCACAGAAAGGACTTAGCTGAGAGATGATAGGGAGGCCCAGAAAGCCTGAGAGTCAGTGGTGAAGAGTACTTTGAGCAGGTACTGGACATTAAGCTGCACACTGGCTTCTCAGATCCCACCTCCAGTTTTCATCATGGAAACCCCAGTGGAGAGGGTGACATCAGGGAAATCGTTTCAGGAAGTGCTCACTGCAAAGAACGCTAAGGAATCAGAAATGGTAATGGCTTCCAGCTTCTAGGAAGATCCCCATCTTATCCCTGCCCTCCACCTTCCCCTCCAGAGTGGCACAACTAAAATCAGTTGGTCCATTAGCTCAATTCCATAAGTTCCCATCTATTACCAGAAGTAGACACTGCAAAAGAAAGGAATGGGGTTAGACTACAGGAAGAATATTCCTTGGGAAGTCTGGGACCTCAGAAGTCTTCCCAAGGAGAATGATGGCCAGCTCCTAAGTAGAACGCGTAGATGACTGGCGCTGCCTGGGGGCCGGGGGTGGGGAGCACTTGAACCTGTTGTGGAGTTCTCAACTGAGTCCTTTTGGGAAAAGCGCACAGAAATCTCCTGTGAGGCAAAGGATCAGGAAGCAGCATCCAGCAACCTGGGACATGAGAACACCAGGTGTCTTCATCTGATTTCCGGCGCCCACCAGGCGCAGGCAATACTGATGAAGGTCGGGCGGATTCCCATATCACTCCGAGGAGGGCCGGCCAAGAGAGGCTGAGGCTTCCAGGCTGTTCTCCATCCCCTTGTTTCTCATCCATTCTAGCCCTATTTCTTCTGCGCCTGTCTGGCTCGCATGCTTCTCTCTTCACCTGTATGCCACCGGTCAGTCTATTCCTCTGCTGTGTGTCACCACGTCAGGATCTCTCCCTCTCTCAGGTCGGCCCGACCCTTCTCCAAATCTCTCCCTAGCTCTGCCTCCTGTCGACGAGGCTCTGCCTCCTGTCGACGAGGCTCTGCCAGTCCGTGCCTCAGCCAGCCCGCGCGCCTTCCCTCCGCTCTTTAAGAGTGTGGATTCGCGGGAGAAGGTGGGGAGAAAGGAGGCAGCCGGGGGCGGGGAGCGGGCGGAACGTGGGGATTGGAGCCCGGGGAGAAGGAGGGGAGCAGCGAGGGCGGGAGGAGGCGGTAGCCGCAGGCTCAGGGCGCGGCGGGGGCGGGAGGGAGCCAGCCGAGCGCCCGCTCCCGCTGCTGCCTCCTCCGGGACCCACGGTGCGGCCGCCGGGATGGGCTGGCCCGGGGGCCCTCCCTGCTGCTGCCCCGCCCCGCCGCGCCCCCGTCCAGCCGGGCGCCCCCCACAGGTGAGTGGCCGGGTTGGAGGACCCACGGGCAGGCGGCGGCCTCTGCGTCACACCACGCGGGCAATTCCAGGGGCCGGGCGCCAGGGGGCGCAGGGCAGGGCCGCGGGCGTCCTAGGGCCACAGAGAGGTAGAGTAGTTGGGCCCGGAAAGTGACCAAGGGGCGGGGCGCAGCCACATCCCCACTAGCTGGGGTCACCACGCCTTCCCTCATCCCGAGAGCGCACACTGTGGAACGCAGCTGCACAGTCCGGCCATGCACTGCGCGCGCCCCCCCGCCACCACTCAGCCACTCAAGCACGGGGCACGCGTTGTGCGCAGCCCGTGCAGCTGGCAGCGGCGTTTGCAGGGTGGCCCTGGCCGGCCAGAGCCGGCCAGTGTTTACTGCTCCTCCTTCCATCTGGGACACTGAGGCAGAAAGCAGGCACAGATAAGGCTGACTTGCCTCCCCAGCCCAGGCATCAGCCCCCCAGGTCCCTATGGGCACACCCTGCCTTCCCTCCTCTCCTTCCCTGGGCCTCACCCCTCCTCAGTGGCCAGCTCCAGCCTCTCATCCAACCACAGCTATTTCCAGGAAGGAGGGTGTGGGTGGAGGGGTTTCTCCAAACAAACCCAAGGCTTCAGAGTGAGAGGGGGCCCTGCTGGGGAGAGGCGAACAGGCTTTGGAATGTTCCAGTCAGGAGGAGGGTGAGGGTCCAAGGGAGTCTGATGGTGCCTTCCTAGGTGTCCCCCAGTGAGCTACTTTTCCTCACCAGCCTCACAGGGATCCTTTCCCCTTTTCTCTTCAGAGTTGCTCTGATGGGTGGGAAAGGACCCAAAGCCACAAGGATTCTGACCAGCCAACACCGACTTATTGAGTCTCACCTCTCGCTGCAGTCAATGCTGGGTCACCTCCTTGTTGGGCCTGAGTAGGAAGTGTTTAAGACCAGTGAAGGTCAGAGGATTTGAGGTGATATATTCCAGTTGAGGGGACTTTCAGTCCTTCTAGAAGCAGCAGTAGTAGGAAGCAGCATGATGGAGACGTCCTGGTCAGGGCTGTGTGCCATAGGAGCAGAAGAGAGGGTGGGGCAGAGAAAAACTACCCTCACCCACCAGCCACAGTGCCCCATCCTCCCCCAGTAAGGCTGGTGTTGGACCATGCTGGGCCCAGTTGCCCACCTAGCCAGGGTCCTAGAATGTCTAGGACACAGCCAGGGCTATGCAGGAGCAAGCACGGTTGCAAAGCCCATTCTCAGTTACAGACTGGGGACCCAGGCCCTGCCACATAAATGCTATTCTGGCCAAGATACCCTAGGGACAGACTTCCTGGTCTAGAGAATTGGAGCTTCCAGGGAGAAGCCTCAGGCTAGACCAGTCCAGGCAGGTCCTTGGAAATGTCCCAAGTGGGCTCCCAAAGCAGAGCTCATCCTGGAGAATGCAGGCTTGGACCAGTGCTCCATCTGGAAGGGCATGAGGGAAGAGGGAAGTTGAAGGCCCCCGTGGGAGAAGCCAGAGCTGGGGGAGCTGCCTGAGCACTGGGACGTTCAGTAAATACCATGCAAATGAGAGGGGGCACAATTGCTCCAGTGACAGCTACAGCCAGTTCTAAAGGGCTGCTGTCCAGGGCTTGGGGCTGAAGACCCCTGGGTCATTAACCCCTATGTTTTAGGATGATTACTCCTCACCCTTTCCAAGGCCCCAGCCACCTCCTTCCCTTGACTCTTGGGACAGGAAGTTGGCCATGTTCCCAGGAGGGGGGCAGGAGGCCCTGAAGCAGGGTGGAATATGTGTTGGGAGGGGGGCCTCCTGTCCGGTCCTCAGGCCCAGGGACAGTTCTCAGGTCCTGAGGAAGGAGAGCAGAGCCAGAAGAGCCATGAAGGTAGTACTCAAGCTTGGGGACTGGGGTGGAGAGTCTCAGGTGCAGGGCTTGGGATCTGTGAGATGGATGGAGCCTGAAGCAAAGTCAGGGACTAGGGAGTGAGGGACATGTCTAGAGCAGAGTAGCTGAGAGTCCTCAGAAGGGCTTCACATGCCTTGGACTGCAGTTTGGATCGTCGTAGGCAGGGCAGTATTCCAGCTGAACCTAGCAGTGTGTATTTTCTTTTTCCTACTTCACAACCAGTGAAACTGAGGCAGGAAGTTGGCACTCAGACCCATTTTTCCTGATCCTAAGGATACTGAATCCTGGGCTACAGGGTGGAAGTTCTCAGCTCTGATCCCTCCTCACAGGAAGTCCCAAAGGAGCCTAGAGTTCAGGCCAGAAGGCTGGCTGGAACGCTGTGTTCCCCACTGGCCCTCAAGCCCTGCCCTGAGACCTTAATTCCCACCCCGCCCCACCAGGGGTTGATCTCAGGGCTGGATCTCAGGACAGATCCCTGGATAGGGTAGATCACTGGGTCTGGGATAGCTCCAGAGCCTGAGGGGGCTGACACTCCCAGCAGGGTAGATCCTGGGAATCTGATCTCCTGGCCTCCTCCACATCCTCCCCCCCCCCCCACCACTTCCTGGAGCTGCGACCTGCCCCCTTCCCGCCTGCACTTCCCTCCACTTCCAGGGCCAGGCTTCTCCTCACACCAGCCAGACAGCCTGCCCTCCGCCCAGGGGAAGCGACTGCCTCCGCCAGGCTGCTTCCAGGAAGCCCCCAGCCAGGCCCCAGCATTGTTCAGGCCCTGCGGCCAGCACCCCAGCCAGCCGGACACCATGAAGTCCAGCAGCCCTGTGGAGAGGCTGCTCAGAGCCCTGGGGAGGAGGGACAGCAGCCGGGCCACCAGCAGGGTAGGAGTGCCTGCCGGCTGGGCAAAGGTGGGGCAGGGGCGGAGGTGTGGGCAGAGCGGGAGGGACAGGATTCAGGCCAGACCCTCTTCCCAGCTTCCTCCGCCCTCTCCCTTGCCCAGCATCCCTATTCCTCTGCCCCTTAGGGTGGCAGAGGGCTAAGTATGGGCAGCAAATGTTTGGGTTAGAGCGGATCCTGCCATTTGCTTTGGCTTCTCTATCCCTTTACTGCTCTGGAGTCATCCTGGAGCAGTCTTGTCCCCCAAAACTGAGCCCTGAAGTCCCACTTCACTGTTGTACTTTGCCAGGCACTATCCTGGAGCTCCAGAGCAGGGCTGGCATCAGGCTTCTTCCCTGTCCCAGAAAGTTTGGGGGAAATAGGGTGGGAGGTGGCAAAGAAATGAGGAGAGGAGGCCAGGTCTTGGGAGAGCTTTAGACTGGAGGTGGTCTTCCCCCCGGGCTCCTCTGTATGTGCCGTTAATGCTGCCAAGCGCACCCAAGTGTCCTCTTGGGTTTCACAAGGTTAGTGGGGCCCAGAACAGTTCCAAGGATAGTCAAAAGGCCAGAGGTGTTCCTGGGTCCCCATCACTCCTCTTCCCAATTTCTCATCTTGACCCTAAAGAGGGAGCTTTGCACAGCATACACAGTACTAGTCAGGCAGGTCAAGGAGAGGAGCAGGGCAGCAGAGTCTTGAACTCCAGAGGAGAAAATGGGTAGAAGAGAGGCAAGCTGTCTCCAGAAGGAGGGAGGAGTGAACCAGCCATGGGAGTTTCCCATGGGAACCTTCCATGGGATGGCTCCGAGATAGGCCTGGGCCATCCGGGACATTCCATCTCCTGCCTCTTTGTACCTCTGGTGGGAGGGGCCAGAGGGGGAATCTGGTCCATCTCCTCCCTCCTCTGTCAATGCTTCAGAGCCATTTGAACACCAAGTGACAGGGAGCTCAGTATAGCCCCAGGCAGCAAGGCAGCTGGACATCTCTCCCCAGTGTCATTCCTGTCCCTCCCCCCTCCTTACACAATTGCTGTCTGACGCCACAATGCACAAAGAGTAAACATGTTGTTCTGACCATGGGGGAGGGAGGCAGGTCAGCTGCCTGGAGCGTGGGGACAGGGGAGCAGGACTGCTGAGGCCACTCCTGGCGGCTTGGCTCAGGCTGGGTGACATACATCTGGACCCTCCTCATGGCACACAGGCCTCCCTTTGGGGAGGGCAAAATGGGAGGAGAGTCAGCACCCCTACTCCACCAGGAGGAAAGCCCTAGGGTTTGATTGGCAGTAATGAGGGCATCACATAGCAGGGCCACGTGAGGGGCGTAAATGATTCTTTGGGGAGGAGCTGACCTAGCGAAAGTGACATGAAGCAAGGGGTCACATTCCAAGCACTGCTGAGGACAGGCCTGAAATAGCTGTGGCCAGGTGTGTCCTATGAGTTTGAGGGCTTGATGGGGAGGAGGAAGAAGGAAAGCAGTGCAGTACTAAGGCAAGGACTCCACCCAGTCCTGGAGATGGGCCCCATTGTGGCATCACACCTCTCTCTGTCCCCTGTTCACAGCCTAGGAAAGCTGAGCCACATAGCTTCCGAGAGAAGGTTTTCCGGAAGAAAGCTCCAGTGTGTGCAGTGTGTAAAGTGACCATCGATGGGACAGGCGTCTCCTGTAGAGGTGAGGCACTCTGCCCTGTGACTCTGAGATACCCCCCACACACCACACCCAGCACCACCGTGCTGCTCTTGGTAGGCACCAGGGTAGCCAGGAGGCAACTGCCTCTCACTTTAGCAGCCCTGGCTCCCTATGACACACACTCATAACCCAGGACACTACCTTCCCATCCTGACCTGTGACTGGGAGACTTCCCTCCCTCTTCCTCCATCCACCCTGGAACATGGCCTCTTGACTACTCCACTCCTTAACCTGGGCAGTAGAACCCCTCTGCCATGTTCTTCCCTCAAACCCTGCCCCTGTTTCCCTACCCCTGGCAGTCCAATAGAGCTGGAGTCCCAGAAGTCCCAGGGTCTGCATCTAGGACCTAGGAGATGGTAGATGATCCCACAGAGCCCTGCTAACTCCTCTCCTCCCTTTCCCTGTCTAGTCTGCAAGGTGGCCACACACAGAAAATGTGAATCAAAGGTAGGTATCTGGTTCTACCTGATGGTAGGGGTGGCGCTGGAGTTCCTTCCTCCTCCCCAGATAGACTGCTCAGCCACACTTTACCCGCCCTCCACCCCTGTCATCTCACCATTGGTGATCCACTCTTGGATGGTAGGGGTGCTGTGCTGGGCCCTTTAAGAACCACCCTACTCCACCCCTGGAGGGCTGGCCCAGGCGGGTGGACAGTGAGACAGCGTTTGTCTTGGTGCTGTGCCCAGGCTGCAGCTGGCGAAAGGATGGGGGGTGGGGAAGAGGAGGAGAAGGAGGAGGAGGAAGGGTGGGGTGGGTGGGGAGGGAGCAGGACTGCAAAGACTGGGCAGCCGGATGGGCTGTGCCTTCCCTCTGGGGAAGGGTCCTCAGGATGCATGGGTGGGTCTTGTCCTGGGTCCTGGAAAGACTGGGCCTTTCCAGGCACATGCTGTAGATGGCACCCACTATCCATTGGCAACCTGAGACAGCCCCATCTCTGAGGAGCTTTCAGATTGTCCTTCTGCTGTGCAGGGTGGGGGGTGTCCCACCCTTGGAGCTGGCTTGGGGGAGCTGTGTGCCCAGGGGCGGGGTCTGCCGGTGAAAGAGGCCAGTGTCCGCCCCTGGCCATGGCCGCCTGCATGGCTCTATATATAACTCCTGTCCTGCAGCTGGATGAATGGGGGGTCTGTTGGGCAGGGGGCTGGGAGCCAAGAGCAACAAGTGGGGGGCCTGTGGGGTGGGGGACTGAGAAGCCAGAGGGAGGCGCCCTTAAATAGAGGAACCTCAGCGGGAGCCTGTGCCCATCCACTGACAGCCCCTCCACCTTCTTGCTGAAGCTGAGGGGTTGCCCATCCTCAAGCCCAGGAGGGTCCATGGGCCCATTTCACCAGGCGCTCAGTCCACTGCTTGGGTCTCTTTCCAGGTGACTTCCTCCTGTCAGGCCCTGCCCCCTGCAGAGCTGGTGAGTGTGCTATGGGATGCATCTGGGAAGGCAAGGAACCTGCCCTGGTGTCCAAAGGTCTGGCGGCCTGTGAGAGGGCCCCCAGGAGGTTACATAGATTGAAGTGTTGTGGGTATTGGGCACCCTGACCAAAAAGGAAAAAATGAGCCTCTGCTGTTCTTGTCCTCTTGGGCCTTCTGGGGGTTGGACTCCATTCCCCTTGCCCAGAGGGTGGACACTGGTCTGCCCTCCCCCTATTTCCAGGCCCAGACTGGTCCGGGTCCCTGCCCTAACCCCTCCTTTTCCTCCCCCATCTCCCTCTAGCGGCGAAACACGGCCCCAGTGAGGCGCATAGAGCACCTGGTAAGGTGATGGTAGTAGGGGGTGCCGGGGGTGCGTGTGGAGCGAGAACAGGTAGCTCTGGGAACCAGAACCTAGGTTTCCTGAGGACAAAAGTGCATGGAACCCTGGACTGGAGAAGCTAGAATGGGGGCACCCAAAGAGATGTCCTTACACCGTTTCTGATCCACCAGGGATCCACCAAGTCTCTGAACCACTCAAGGCAGCGCAGCACTCTGCCCAGGTGAGTGGGAGAGGGGCAAGTCCATGTGACCCCCCTCCTCTGCCAGCCCACACCTCAGGCAGTGTCCTACAACAAAACTCCTGGGAATAGCCCCCATCCCTAAACGAACTCTCCCTTAGGGCCCAAGTAGTCTCACCTGCCATCTCCAGACACCCTCCCATCACCTTGCCACCCCCCTCTTCCCCGCCCCTCTGTTCCCGACGTTGGCTTCGCCCCTTCCTCCGCAGGAGCTTCAGCTTGGACCCACTCATGGAGCGGCGCTGGGACTTGGACCTCACCTACGTGACAGAGCGTATCTTGGCCGCCGCTTTCCCTGCTCGGCCAGATGAGCAGCGACACCGGGGCCACCTGCGCGAGCTGGCCCACGTGCTGCAATCCAAGCACCGGGACAAGTACCTGGTGAGGGACCCGGCCGGCCCGGAGCCAACCAATGAGAAGGCTGAGAGGTCAACATGGGCGGGACTGCTCATTGACATCAATCCCTGAGGGGAGGCCGCTGGGCAGCATGGAGTGCAGGGGCGGGGCCAGGATGGAGTTGGTGTTGAATCCTGGAAGGTCGCCAAGGGGGCCTGACGGTGGGACCCGGCTTCTTACTGTGGGGCCATCTCCATCGCTCCTGGCTGTTGGAGGTCACTGCATCTAAAGGTTCCCCTTCATTTCAGCTCTTCAACCTTTCAGAGAAAAGGCATGACCTTACCCGCCTGAACCCCAAGGTAGGGAAAACTATCTGTTCAGCCATTAAACTGAACCATACCCACCCAAGAAGATCCCAGATTCCCCATTATTGATAGAAGCAATTAGTATCTACTTCATTCTTAAGCATTCTCCCATATATGACTTAAGGTACCCCAAAAAGTAGTGCAGGAGGTATCAGCTCACTGTCAGTAAAGAAAATGCTGAGGCCGTTGTGGACAACTAGCAGGCCCCCAACCTTGCCTCTGACCTTGTCCCTAGGCCCTGAATCTTGTCCCTTTTCTGCCCTACCCATCCCTCTTTGTTAGTGGCCTTCCCCCCAGCTACATCCCTCCACTCCCCAGGTCCAGGACTTTGGCTGGCCTGAGCTGCATGCCCCACCTCTGGACAAACTGTGCTCCATCTGCAAGGCCATGGAGACCTGGCTCAGTGCCGACCCGCAGCACGTGGTGGTACTATACTGCAAGGTGAGCTAGAACCGCCAAGTCACAGAGCAAGGGCCTCCTCATCCTGGAGGCCCTCTATCCCTGTCTCTCTGTCTCTCAGGGGAGCAAAGGCAAGCTTGGAGTCATCGTGTCTGCCTACATGCACTACAGCAAGATCTCTGCGGGGTGAGGACCCCAGCACCTCAACCACCCCTTCCCCTCTGTAGCTGGATCTCTTTGTTCAAGAGCCCCTCCCTGTAGATTTGGTTTCTGTCCCTCTTTGATCACTTGCATATCATTGCAATCTCCAGCAGGTGCTCTCTATTAGTTTCCTAGGGCTACTATAACAAAGTTTCACAGACCGGGTGGCTTAAAATAATCAAACTTTATTACCTCACAGTTCTAAAGACTAGAAGTCCAAAATCACCATGTCCGGGTTTGTGCTGTGAACCTGGGTACTGTTTTCCTCTGCCTCCTTCTAGCTTCTGGTGGTGGCTGGCAATCCTTGGCATCCCTTGACTAGCAGCTGCTTCACTCCAACCTCTGCCTCTATCATCACATGGTGTGTGTCTGTATCCCTGTGTCTCCTCTTCTCTTCCTATAAGGACCAGTCATATTGGATTAAGGGCCTACTCTGCTCCTGCATGATCTCATCTTAACTAATTACATCTGCAGTGACCCTGTTTTCAAATAAGGTCACATTCTGAGGTACATATCTTCAGAAGGGACATAACACACAACGTGATCTTACTGGCCCATTTTACATATGAGGAAAGTAAAGTCCAGAGAGCAATTGCCTGAGACCCAACAACTAGTAAAGTGATTATTCTATGGTGCTTCTAATTCTCTTTATCACACCACTCTGGGCTTCCTCTAGATTGAGGGGATCATGTGTCTCTTCCTGGGGCTTAGGGATGGGAGGCCAGGATTGAGTCCAGCCTTTCACCCCCAACACTGGTGCTGCTTTCCACAGGGCAGACCAGGCACTAGCTACTCTTACCATGCGAAAATTTTGCGAGGACAAGGTGGCCACAGAACTGCAGCCTTCCCAGCGCCGGTGAGCAGTCTGGGTGGGAATGGGCCAGATTCTCTTCTTCACGCAGCACAGCTTAATTGGGCAACTCCTCTGTGCCAGGCATTGTTCTAGTGTTGAGAATCCAGAACAAACCAGGTCCCTGCTCTCATGGGCTTACATGCTAGTGGAGTAGAAAGTAACAAGCCTAGGAATAAACAGAAATGATACATCATTTTGGATTATGAAGAAAATGAAGCTGAGCCTGTAATAAGAGATGTTTGGGATAGCCAGGGCTTTCCTCTATACCATGAAGCAGAGATCTAGGGGAAGAGCTTTCCAGGAGGAGGGACCGGCAAGTATAACACCTTTAAGGCATCAAGAGAAATTGAAGTTAGATACAAGGAGGAACTTTCTGATAATCTGGAAGATGGGAGGGAAGTACAGAGAAGGGCAAGCCTTCCAAGTTTGGGTAGAGGGTATACATAGTTGAAATGCTCCAAGGACCCTTCTAGAGGGAGGGACTTACATTCTCTTTGATATTCCCCCACCAGATACATCAGCTATTTCAGTGGGCTGCTGTCTGGCTCCATCAGAATGAACAGCAGCCCTCTTTTCCTTCACTATGTGCTTGTGCCCATGCTGCCAGCCTTTGAACCCAGCACAGGTGAGACCTCCAAGGTGTCCTCTGTGGGGATAGCTACTTGCCACCCCGTTTCCACATCCCTTTTATGATTTCTCCTCTGCTCCTCCAGGCTTCCAGCCCTTCCTCAAAATATACCAGTCCATGCAGCTCGTCTACACATCTGGAGTCTAGTGAGTGTCTGTTCCCAGGTCTGCAGGGCGGGGCTCCCCTCTGCTGCTCCATGGATCCCTACTGGTCTGGCCTTCCCAGACTTGGGCTCCCAGCTCTAGCTACAGAACCTGAGAACAAATACCATGAGGGAGCCCAAGTGACAGATGGGGAGCCTGAGGCTTAGCTGAAGATCCTCCCAGGGCTGACTGTGACCTCCCAGCTCCTGCTTCTGCTACCCGCCTCTGCACAGGCCCCAGTGTCTGACATAGCTCTCTCTACCTTCTTTCTGCCCCCCAGTCACATCGCAGGCCCTGGTCCCCAGCAGCTTTGCATTAGCTTGGAGCCAGCCCTTCTTCTCAAAGGCGACGTCATGGTGAGCAACCAGGAGAGTCCTGGGGATGTGGGGGTGGGGGGCAGTCTTGCCAGCTGCATAGTTCAAGGCAGATCGGAGAGCAAAAAAGAGTCTCCTATGGAGCACAGTAGCATGCACCTATAATCCCAGTGGTTCCGGAGGCTGAGGCAGGAGGATCATGAATTCAAAGCCAGCCTCACCAATTTAGCAAGGCCCTAAGTAATTTAGCAAGACCCTATCTAAGAATTAAAAAGGGCTGTGTGGGGGCTGGGGCTGGGGCTGGGGCTCAGTGGTAGAGTGCTTGCCTAGCATGTATGAGGCACTGGGTTCGATTCTCCGTACCACATGTAAATAAATAAAAGATCCATTGACAACTAAACAATATTTAAAAAAAATATATTTTCAAAGGGAGGTGGTTTGGGGATATGATTCAGTGGTTAAATGCCCTGGGTTCAATTCTGGTACCAAAAAAAAGGGGGGGTAGGGGGAGTCCCATAGATGGAGAGGTCACTTTAAGCTTAAGGCATGGCAGAAGCTGACCAAGCATTCCCTGGGTAGAGGAACTGAAGAGGCAAAGCGGATGTGAAGGCCTGACCCCTGGCCTCCCACCCTCCCCAGGTAACCTGCTATCACAAGGGTGGCCGCGGGACAGACCGAACCCTTGTGTTCCGAGTCCAGTTCCACACATGCACCATCCATGGACCACGGCTTTCCTTCCCCAAGGACCAGCTGGATGAGGCCTGGGCTGGTGAGTCCAGCCAGCTACCCCCAGGGGCACCGTGAGGGCAGTCGGGAGGACAGCGCAGGGCGGTGGGTGGGGCCGAGCCGCTCCTCACTGTTCACTCCCCACAGAGGAGAAGTTCCCCTTCCAGGCCTCGGTGGAGTTTGTCTTCTCCTCAAGCCCAGAGAAGATCAAAGGTAAGTGTGGGGGCTTGGGTGGGGACCGAAGTCACGGGTCCGCTGAGCTTCAAGCCCTGGCTGCCTTTCGCCAGGCAACGTCCCCCGGAATGACCCCTCAGTCTCCATGGACTACAACACTGCAGACCCTGCGGTCCGCTGGGACTCGTATGAAAACTTCAATCAGCACCACGAGGACAGTGCGGACGGTGTGCAGGGTGCCCTGGGCTGGGTGGTGGTGGCAGCGGAGCGCACACTCCTTCCTCTTGGGCAGACCCCGGGCAGCTTCCAGGCCGTCCCTGCTTCTCACCCCCGTCTTCTCCACGCAGGCCCGCTGGCCCACACGCGGGGTCCCCTGGACGGCAGTCCTTATGCTCAGGTGCAGCGTGCCCCCCGCCAGACCCCGCCGGCACCCTCTCCAGAGCCACCCCCACCCCCTATGCTGTCTGTCAGCAGCGACTCCGGCCATTCCTCCACGCTGACCACAGAGCCAACTGCCGAGTCCCCTGGCCGGCCGCCCCCGTCGGCTGCGGAGCGCCAAGAGCTGGATCGCCTCCTGGGAGGCTGTGGAGTGACCAGTGGGGGCCGGGGGGCAGGGCGTGAGACGGCCATCCTAGATGATGAAGAGCAGCCCCCCATGGGCGGAGGCCCCCTCCTTGGGATCTATTCAGGCCACAGGCCTAGCCTCAGCCGCCACTGCTCCTGCCGCCAGGGCTACCGGGAACCCTGTGGGATCCCCAATGGGGGCTACTACCGGCCCGAGGGAACCCTGGAGAGACGGCGGCTGCCCTATGGGGGTTATGAGGGATCCCCGCAGGGCTATGCTGAGGCCTCTGTGGAAAAGAGGCGCCTCTGTCGATCACTGTCCGAGGGGCCATACCCCTACCCACCTGAGCTGGGGAAACCCGCCAATGGGGACTTCAGCTACCGCTCTCCGGGCTACCGGGAGGTGGTGATCTTGGAGGACCCTGGAGTGCCTGCCTTATGCTCATGCCCAGCATGTGAGGAAAAGCTGGTGCTGCCCACGGCAGCCCTGTACGGACTTCGGCTAGAGAGGGAGGCTGGAGAGGGGTGGGCTGGTGAAGCTGGCAAACCTCTCCTGCACCCGGTGCGGCCTGGGCACCCATTGCCTCTGTTGGTGCCTTCCTGTGGGCACCACCATGCCCCGATGCCTGACTACAGCTGCCTGAAGCCACATAAGGCAGGCGAGGAAGGGCATGAGGGCTGCTCCTATGCCATGTGCCCAGAAGGCAGGTATGGGCATCCAGGGTACCCTGCCCTGGTGACCTATGGCTATGGAGGAGCAGTTCCCAGTTACTTCCCAGCATATGGCCGGGTACCTCACAGCTGTGGATCTCCAGGCGAGGGCAGAGGGTATCCCAGCCCTAGTGCCCACTCACCACGGGCTGGCTCTGTTTCCCCTGGCAGCCCACCCTACCCACAACCCAGGAAGCTGAGCTATGAGATCCCTGCAGAAGAGGAAGGGGATAAGTACCCATTGCCCGGGCACCTGTCCTCAGCAGGACCCTTGGCATCTGCAGGTGAGGGGCATTGGAATGCGAGTGCACAGGGTGGAGGAGGGTCCCGGAAGATGGTGGGGAAGCCAAGGGGGCACAAGATAAAAAAGAATTCAGCCGGACAGAAGAACCGCCTCCTGCTCACAGTCCTTCCTCTTCCCTTCACAGTGGAGTCACCTGAGTCAGTGTCCTGGAGGGAGGGCCCCAGTGGGCACAGCACACTGCCTCGGTCTCCCCGAGATGCCCAGGGCAGTGCCTCTTCAGAGATGTCTGGTCCCTCTACACCCCTGCACACCAGCAGCCCAGTCCAGGGCAAGGAGAGGTACGCAGAGGGGCTGGGGCTGCTCGGGCAGGAGCAGCAGGCATTGCTGGGGTGCGGGCAGCCCGAAGGAGGGACGCTACTGACCCATCTATCCTTCCACCCAGCAGCACCCGAAGACAGGACACCAGGTCCCCCACCTTGGCACCCACTCAGAGACTGAGTCCTGGCGAGGCCTTGCTCCCTGTTTCCCAAGGAGGCACTGAAAAGGCACCTGAGCTGCCAGCTAGAAGTGGGCCTGAGCCTCAGAGTCCTAGCCCCTTCTCCCCAGCCTCCCCTCCCAGCTCACCCAATGACTGGCCTCAGGAAAGAAGCCCAGGGAGCCACTCAGATGGTGCCAGTCCTCGGGGCCCTGTGCCCACTACACTGCCTGGTCTCCGTCATGCCCCCTGGCAGGGCCCTCGAGGCCCCCCAGATAGCCCAGATGGGTCTCCCCTAACCCCTGTGCCTACTCAGATGCCCTGGCTTGTGGCCAGCCCAGAGCCACCTCAGAATTCACCCACACCTGCCTTCCCCCTCACTGCATCCTATGACACCAATGGCCCCACTCAGCCTCCACTTCCTGAGAAACGCCACCTGCCAGGGTCTGGGCAACAGCCAGGACCCTGGGGTCTAGAGCAGGCATCACCACCGACCAGAGGTACCAGTCACCATGTCACCTTCGCACCTCTGCTCCCGGATAATACAACCCAACTGCCAGGTATAAGGGCCTTGAGAGCAGGTGGGGTGGCCTGGAGAGCCCATTCTCCCAGAGAGGGGCACTAGGGAGTCCTGGGGATCAGTGCTGGGGTCTGAACTCAGCCCCTCCCTGTCCTAGACCCCCCTACACAAGAGAACCAAAGCAATGTCAAGTTTGTCCAGGATACATCTAAGTTCTGGTATAAGCCACACCTGTCCCGTGATCAAGGTGAGAAGTAGCTTGTCCCCATCCCACCCTACCCTCCAGGCATCTGCCCTGGCTTGGAAGCCCCATCTAAGTTGAACTCCTTGACTTTACCCTTAGTGAGCCTCTCACCATCAGGTTAGACTCAACATTGTTAAAGCTCCCATGAACTCTGAAGTTCTGTCCCCAGACTCCCACATCCCCCTACCATGGCCATCAGGTCAAAAGAGCCCTGGGTGCTTGTTGGCAGAGGAACAGGGTGTATGGGCTACTGTGCAAACTTCTCCCTGCTGCCCCTTACCCAAATACCTTGCAGCCATTGCCCTTCTGAAGGACAAGGACCCTGGGGCCTTCCTGATCAGGGACAGTCATTCATTCCAAGGAGCCTATGGGTTAGCCCTCAAGGTGGCTACACCTCCACCTAGTGCCCAGGCCTGGAAAGGTACAGAATACCCAAAGTTGGTGGGGTGGGAGTGGAGTGGGAGAAGCTACAGAGGCAAGGGGTTGTTGGGGACACTCAGTAATGGGAAGAGGCAGGAAACGACCTTTGCTGCTCAGGAGAGATTCCCATCAGGGGAGAAGCTGGGAGCCTGGAATCGGGTAAAGCTTTACTTTGTTCTTCCTTACCCTCATCTCAGGGGACCCGTTGGAACAGCTAGTCCGCCATTTCCTCATTGAGACTGGGCCCAAAGGGGTGAAGATCAAAGGTTGTCCCAGTGAACCCTACTTTGGTGAGAAGCAGGAGCCTAAGGAAAGCTCCACAGGGCCGGTTTAGGGAGAGGCCAAAGCACCTCAGGAGGGTAGAAGGGAGATCTGTGGGCACCTCAGGACTTTCTCACCTCCTTCCCCACAGGCAGCCTGTCCGCCCTGGTCTCCCAACACTCCATCTCCCCCATTTCCCTGCCCTGCTGCCTGCACATTCCCAGCAAAGGTGGGTGCTCCCCACCTCTCCTTACTCCTGTAACCAAAGGGAGAATCCAGAGGTCCTGGCCTTCCCTTGGGATGGGAGGAGTTGTTCTCCAGCAACTGGGGAAGCTTCTTCCCTCCTGAACTTCCTGTTGTTCTTCATTTCTCTCAGATCCTCTGGAAGAGACTCCTGAGGCTCCAGTGCCCACCAACATGAGCACAGCAGCAGACCTCCTGCGCCAGGGTGCTGGTAGAGACCTCTCTTTCTTCTCCCTCTCTATGGGCACCAAGCGGGGCATTGTGAATGGGGTGGCGACTGACAGCCTTGGGTGACAGGCCCTGGCAGGTGCACTTAACCTATGAAGGTGGGAGAGCCCCATATTGGTTAGAGGGTGGGGAAGGGAGTCCCCTAGGTTTGTTTTTTTTTTTAAATATATTTTTTAGTTGTAGATGGACACAATACCTTCATTTTATTTACTTTTATTTTTTATATGTGGTACTGTGGAAGGAGCCCAGTGCCTCAACACATGCTAAGCAAGTGCTCAACACATGCTAGGCAAGTGCTCTATCACTGAGCTACAGCCTCAGCCCCCAGTTTAGGTTTTCAAGCATCATAAACATGGGCATCATGGTGAGGGAGGGCGGAGAAGGCAGATCCTCAGGCTTCTTCGCCGGGTTTCTAACTCTCTAGATTATCTCCTAGGTGACTCTAGTGCGTTTTGACAGCACTGGCTGGGGAAAGTGCAAGAACTATTGGGGTGGAAGACTCAGGGGTGATACAAGACCTGGGTTGGGTACCATGCTCCTTCCTGACCCATTTCCTGCCCTCCTAGCATGCAGTGTACTGTACCTGACGTCAGTGGAGACAGAGTCACTGACTGGCCCTCAAGCTGTGGCCAGAGCCAGCTCTGCAGCTTTGAGCTGCAGCCCCCGCCCAACACCAGCTGTTGTCCACTTCAAGGTCTCAGCTCAGGGCATTACACTGACCGACAACCAAAGGAAGTGAGTCTGCGTGCCCACCCCTAGGGAACCCCATGTAAAGCCCTTGGGGGCCCAGATTTCAGAATAGAACCTTCCTTCCTCACCCGCGCCTTGCAGGCTTTTTTTTCGCCGCCATTACCCAGTGAGCAGCATCACCTTCTCCAGCACTGATCCTCAGGACCGAAGGTGAGGCTCCCTCTAAGCCCCTCCCCGCCCTACCCCCTTCCAGGAGCTGTCCCCTGGGCTATACTCCTTCACAATTCTTCTCTGATTGCAGATGGACCAACCCAGATGGGACCACCTCCAAGTAAGCCTCCCCCACCAGCCCAAGCCTCCTCTCCAAGGGACAGGGTATCTCCATCCTCCCCAACCTGGCATGGATCAGCTCCCCCACTCCCCCAGCCAGGGACATTCCCCTGTAGAAGAGACGCAAGCGCCCCACCCCTTTCTGACTTTGTTCCCGTAGGATCTTTGGTTTTGTGGCCAAGAAGCCGGGTAGCCCCTGGGAAAATGTGTGTCACCTTTTTGCGGAGCTTGACCCAGATCAGCCTGCAGGTGCCATTGTCACCTTTATCACCAAAGTTCTACTAGGCCAGAGAAAATGAAGGAAAGCCACAAGCTCAGCACACATCAACACTGTGCCCCTTCCAGCACCCCACAGCCCTCACTTCCCCTGGCCCCAAACCAGGAGCCACCACCCTCCCTGAGGAGTGGGGATTGGGCAATGGCTTGGGCATTGCCCTTCCCCCAACCCCAGCCAGCTAAGCTAAGTGGATGGGCCCATGAGATGACCTTGCATGTGAGCAGAAGGCAGAGATGGGTGTATGAGGGTGAGGAGGCATCAGCAGTTAAGCCCTAAAGGAAATCAGGACAGCCCCACGAGCAGGAGAACATCAGCCCTGGAGGGGAACCAGGTCCTGTCAGCTCCACCCAGCAGCAGGTCCCAGCATGGCAGGGAGAGGGAAAGTCTGGGGAGCAAGTCACTCCCTCCCTCTGAACAGAGATCAGAATGGGATCTCAAGAATAAGGGGAAAAAAGAGAGTCTATTTTTGTCTATAATAAAGAGTTTCTATAAACTTTCGTAGGAGTTGATACCTTATTCACAGAAGATCCGAGCCACATGCGTCCCGGGGCATACCTGAGCTCCCTGGGGGCATTCCAAGCACATGTGATCCCCTCCCTATCCTAACAGTGGTCCACATCTGCCCCCAGGAACAAGCTGCCTTCAGCTGCCACTTGGCCCTGTCCCCTCTGTACTGCAAAGAATTCCTGTTCCAGCAATACTGATAAATACAGAAACTCCATCTTTATTGGCTGTATAAACATCTCTAATCTGTACATACATTTCATACATCATAGTGCAGGGCCTGACAGAGGGCCAAGGGGCCCAGCAGCACAACAGCACGCCCACTTCCCCACAGCCCTACCCACTGTGCAAACCAAGGCCAACAGCTCCTGCTCCTTCTTCCTCCCAGCAGAAGTCAGTTTAGGGGAAGGGCTCAGGGTCAAGGGGGTAGAGGGAGATCCTAGGGCTTGGGAAGAGGGTCTATGTAAGTGCTAGAATCAAACACTGAAGCAAAACAGGCAACTGGCACAAGCAGCAAGCTGGGGCAGGCAGGGAGGGGGCAGGCAAAGGGGAGTGAGGTGCCAAGCTGCCTCTCCAGGCTCACTTGCCACAGCACGAGACGTGCCCCGGAGCCTCAGTCCAGGAGCTAGGGACAGTGGTGCAGGTGAAGAGAAGATGGACAGTGAGGCAGGAGCAAGCCTGGTCCCACATCATCTCACAGCCCCTCCTCGAACACTGTACCATCTGCGTGTGCACAGGTGCGGGAGCCAGAGACTCGGATTCTCTGCAGGATGATGGTGCCTGAGCAGGTTGGAAGTGGGTATCTCTCAAGGGAAAGAATGGAGACCCAAGAAGAATCTATGGGGCAGCAGCCAGTGAAGGGAGAGGTGGCCCAAGAGAGGCCCCCTAGCCAGCCAGGGGGAGGACAGCAGCAACTGATTCACTGTTCACGGTGAGGACAGGGAACAAAAAAAGAATTCAAGGGGAAATACCACGGTAAGTAGGAGATGAGCTGTCTCTACTCCACCCTCTGCAAGGGTCATGCCCCGATAGCAGTTGAGCCAGGGATTCATTCCACTCATGGGACCAGTGAGAGAATGGGGCTGTAGGTACACACTGACCATAGTAAGTGGGACCCACTGATACAGCAACACCATTCTATGGGCCTCTTCCTGTCCAACCAGGGACTCAAGCCCAGCAACTGATGATAAAGGTGACACCAGGTCAGAAAGGTGAAGTCTGATGGCCTGGATTGGTAAGGGGAAAGTGACTGTACCCCAGGGCCTGCTGGGTAAGCAATCCTGTGGAAGTCAGGAACCCCTGGCCCTGCAAAGGATGCGCAGAGGGAGATGGCGCAGGTCTGGAAAGCCCCTAGCCACTCAAGGGATGCAGGTCAACTTTGACTTTCTCCCCACAGCTCAGCATTCCAATGGTGGGGAAAAAGCCTCCAGAAGGTACAACAGCATCCTTCTTCCCGATGATCTTGCCATTCCGGGTGAAGAAAACCTGGCATGGGGTGGGGGTGGGCGTTGCAGAATGGTGCAAGTTCTGGCCTCTTCACTTTTTTTTTTTTGGTACTGGGGATTGAACCTAGGGGTACTCTACCAACTGAGCTAAATCTCTAGCCCTTTTCTTTTTTTTATTTAGTGACAGGGTCTCACTAAGTCACCTAGGCTGGCCTCAAACTTGTGATCCTCCTGCCTCAATCTCCTAAGTAGCTGGGATTACAGGTATGCGCCACCGTGCTCAACCTCTGGCCTCTTCTCTGCAAGCTGGAGTTACACATGCCTGAGGTCCATCACCTCCAACTCCTGGCATGGGCTCCAGGAGACATGTAGGGTGATATGAGAAATGGCCACGAGAGGGCATCCTGAGGCTGGAAAACAACTATTGCCTCGTTTTTTCAAACCCAATGACCTCAGGACACCCTCAGGGCAGCACCAGACCTTGCCCTTTCCCACCCTGGTCCTGGCCCATAGTCCTAATCCCACTAGTAGCCAACCCCTGCCCAGCCCCAGGGCCCAAGAACAACCCCTAAATCACTACTTACCACCACCTTCTTGCCCTCATGCTCCTGTTCTATCTCTTCCCCATCTTCTTCCTCTTCCTCTTCCTCCTCTTCTTCTTCCCCTTCCTGGTGCAGGTACATGACATTCCGAACATTCCGAACAGCCCGCGCAGTCGGGGACAGGATCACTGTGTCACAACTGTCATCACTGTCCCCTAGGAGACCAGAAACCTGAGTCCTTATGGAACCTCCACTCTGCCCTGAGCAGCCTGGCTCTTCCCCATACCACTCACCCTCACTGTCCAGAATATAGTCCCGGGGAAACATGATTCCACAGCCCATAATGTCCCCTTTGTAACAGCGTGGTCCAAAGGGGTCCCCCACACCACTGCCATGGAAGATCTTCCCATCATCTGTAGGAGGAGGGGAGAGGACACACTTAAAGGAGGCACTGACATGTCCCCCATCCCCACCAAGGCCAGCCTAGACAACTTAATAATACCTGCCTCAAAATGAAAAAAGATGGGAAGATGTGGAAAGGGGCATAAGATTAAAAAGAAAAGAAAGAAAAGGGACATAAAACTGGGCACAGTAGCAAAGGCCTATAATCCCAGCAAATTGGGAGGCTGAGACAAGAGGATTGCAGCTCAGGCCAGCCTCAGTAACTTAGCGAGACTCTGTCTCAAAATAAAAAAGGGGAAACTGGAATTCAGTGGTTAAGCACTCCTGGTTTCAATTGATTCAAAAAAAAAAAGGGGGGGGGTGTTGGGAGGTGGGACAGACTATCCATCAGCTAAAGGGAGAACTATTTAAAAAAAAAAAAAAGGGAGCTCAACCCTTTGTGAGGAGTAAGCATGCAAGGGAGGGGAGTGGAAAGATGAGACCAGGAACCAAAGCTCAATTCTCTTCTCAAGAAAGCCCTAAAGGAAATGGAGCACACCAAAAAAAGAAAAAGAAGAATCGGCAAATCTGCAGGAAGGGCGCAAAGGGAGCCAACTCAGAGGCCTGGAATGTCCAGTGTGGGCCCAGCTCGCCCGCCCCTGTCCTGCTTCCCTGGCTTTTAAGGGTTGGAGGAAAAGCATAGATGAGGAGAAAGCATAAGAAGCATGAGAAGAGGAAAGAGACCATTTATAAGTGATTACGAAAATGGATGTCTCTCTGCCTTTATCTCCCCCACAACCCCACATTCCCAGGGCAGCCCTCTACTTACCTGCATGATAAGCCACAGACCCTCTGCTCCAGCCAGGGTGCCTGTTCTTGGGATAATCCTGCACCAAGAAGGAAAAAAAAAAAAAAAGAATTCATGGGACCACACACATAAAAAGAGAACAGGAGAGGCGGGACACAGTGGCATGCCAGTAATCCCAGCAGCTCAGGAGGCTGAGACAGGAAGATTGCAAGTTCAAAGCCAGCCTCAGCAATGGCAAGACGCTAAGTAACTCAGTGAGACCCTGTCTCTAATAAAATACAAAAATTGGGCTGGGGATGTGGTTCAGTGGTTGAGTGCCCCTGAGTTCAATCCCTGGTACCACCCCCCCCAAAAAAAAAAAAAGGAAAAAAAAAACAGTGAAAGTGACAACTGAGACTACAATTTTTTGGAACAGGTTATAATCCAGACAGCTGTGCACCCACCCCACAGCCTCTCATGTCTCAGGCACTGGAGTGGTGAGGAAGATGCTCAGCTTTCAAGGCCAGGGCTGCAGTCTCCCAACACCCAGGCCTGGAGTTGGGGCTGGGGTATGTGGTACACAGCCTAGGCCCTCCTGGTTTTCCCAAGAGCTTCCTGACTTCATCCCAACAGCCCAAGAGCTGAGGGGGCTTCATAGGAAAAAAGTCCAGCATTTGTGCCCACCTTCCGGGCCAGCCCCAAGGCAATGTAGCATTTCTCTCCAGGGTCCACAATCTCCACCTCGAAGTAGTGGCTTCGGGTACTCAGCGGGTGCCGGGCCTGGGCCAGTCCTACATCCACAATGCTCTTGCCCTTCCCCAAGTACTCCAGCAGCTATGGAGGAAGAGCAGTCGGTGATTAGGGGACTGGTTGTCATCACACTGGAAACCTGGTCAGAGGCAGTCTGGGTACCAGTTTCCTGTGTCTGAAAGAAAAAGGATGCTACAGGTGCAACATGGCCTAAAATTCTAGGAAGGCATGGAAGAACAGGGACGGGGTCAAAGGCAGCAGCATGAGCAAGAGGAGCCTCTTGCTGAACCCACTGCCTTCCTAGAACCAGACACCCCCACCCACACAGCTTGCTGAACAACATGGAGTACCAGAAAGTATGCTGGAGGCCTCTAGGCTGGCATTCCTTCCCTGACTAAGCCCATTGACCCTCCCTGCAGGGAAAGGGAAGAAAAGAAGCTGGACAACTTTCTCAGGGGGCTTCACAGGGACAGGGGACATGCAGAAACCAGGTGACAAGTCCATGTATTTGGGGGAAGAGAACAAGCTGAGAACCCAGTTCTGCCCAGAATGTGACTGACATAATCTCTCAAGGTCTTGGTTCACTTGGCCTTAAACAGAGCTGCTCATCACAGGGTCAGAGAGATGCTGAGGGGAGCCAGGAACCCAGAATGACCAGTTCTACGCCTTCATTTCCTGGAGGGGAGGGTCAAAATGAAGACAGAGGGCAGGGTTTCCCGTTTCCAGGCCCTTGCTGCTCTTTCAGGTAGGAGAGGGGAGATGAATGATGGGTTCTCGGGGCTCTTCAGTCCTCCTGCCTGGGCATGATGGGGCGGCAACCCCCAATCTGGGAGGATTTATTTATCAGTTGTCATGGTTATAGAGGGGTTATGACTCAACCCCATCCCCTCTTTCCCCCCACCCTCAGCATCACCTGGGATTCCTTAATCCCCTTTTAATTAGCTCAACTGTCCCTGGAGACTTTCTTCTACCCTCCCACCCCTGCAGGCTTGCAGAAAACATGTTCCCTGGGGACCTCCTCCACTTATCCTTGGCAAGCCTTGGGATGCAGGCCTCCTCACCCCCCTCAAGATTCCTGCCTGAACAGGAAAGGAATTATGCTCGCCTGCACCATCATGGAGGTTTGTGCTGGCCCTGCCTGTTCATCCCCTTTCATGGTGGGAGGACAGGGGCTTACACTGCTCAGCCCTAGATACCCCTGAGAAGTGAGGGAGGATCAGGAGAAAAGTCAGAGGTGCACAGGAGGCTACCCTGATCCTGGGCCCAGAACCGCTCTGCCTTCTGTCCACCACCCTCAATACGCTCCTGTGGCCTGGGCTCCTGCTCAGCATCTCTCCCCAGCCAGATGGGAGGGGTGTGGCTTGGCCAGTGCACATTAACTCCTTTCCACTCCACCCAGTCCAAGCAGCCCCCAGCCCACCCTCTCCACCCAGCATTGCAGAACTGGGTGGGGGACCCCACAGCTGCCCTTGACCCACTCCATCCAATTGGCCTGAGTGTAGGAAACAGAGTGTTCTCCAGTTCCACAGCCAAAAGGCGGCCGATCCAGATTCTGATCCTTGGGAAAAACCCGCCCAAATATTCCCTCTACCTCAGAGGCAGAAGGCAGCTGGTGTAGTTCTAAGGCGAGGGTGGGGGCTGCTTCCCAAAGCTAAAAGGCCAGAAGAACAACCTGCGCTGACATAGCAGAGGGCTCAGGTTCACTGGTGACATCTGGATAACTGGGCTCTTGAACAGCATGACCTCTTTAAGAATGGAACCACCCTCTCTTCAGTGGAGAAGTCACCAGAAATCACCTGTCCCCCACCCCAAGCTCTCTGGAGTCTTCTCAGAGCAATGAGAAGGCACAGTGGAGAGTTCGGCTCCTCTGATGGCTGCTTTCTTGAGTACAGTGCCTTCCTCCCCTCCTTGGGCCACTACTGTTAGGAACCCACACTGGGTGCAATGTTAGCTCTAGAGTCTGAGTTGCCAGCATCTTTGTGTGGGTCCTTCAGTCTGTGCCTCAGATATCTCAGTTTGAAAGAGAATCCAAAAGATTCAGGTTCAGGTGCTAACTCCTACTACTTCACAGCCATAACCTTGAACAAGTTGATATTCACCTCTTTAAGCCTCAGTTTCTTCACCAGTAAAATAGGGACAATAATTCTTACATCTCGAAAACAGCTGAAAAGACTAAATGAAGTGAGTGTTAAGTGCTTAGCATGGAGCCTGACCTCTGGTAGGGGACAATACACATTCTACCTCCCCCTACAACAGGAAATGGGAATTATATTAGAACTACCAATCACAAAGAAGGATATGGTCTTTCATTTCTACCCTTATCTCCAACTAGAATGACCAACCAGAACCAATGACCACTCCCCAGTCACTCTACTCCAAGCATCCTCCCCCTCTGCATGTCCCTCTGAATCTTTGGTGCAGGTAGGGGGAACCCTTTCCTTGGAACCTTCAAGCTGCCCTGACTTCCCCCACTGGTGAACTTGATGCCACCCCGAGGAGGCTACAGATCAGGGTGCTCTGCACCCGACACCCTCCCTTGCCCCTCCTCCCTGGCTGGTACCTGCCCTCCTTCCTTTGCCAGCAGAGACCCTAATCCCTCTTGACAGGAGCCAATAAGGGCTCAACACCTGAGGGCCCAGAAGCAGCTGAAACAGGAATCAAGTACATGCTCCCCAGCGGCCAGCTCAGGCCCCAACACGGTCTCCTTCTGGGTTGGGTCTGGGAAGGACCTCTGAGAGGGTGGGGCCTCTTTCACCTCCCTGTGTTATCAAAGGCTGCCTGATCTGTCGCTAAGGAGTTGTCAGAAGAGATATAAACAATAAACAAAGACAGATTAAGTCTAATACTCCAGCCGAATCCACAGCCCCCTCACCCTCCACACAGGACCTCACTCTGTAAGGCTGGAGGGCAGCAGCAATTTTTCAACAGCCCTCTGAACTTGGATAAGGGGAAACTGAGGCCAAAGAAAGCAGAGAAAGAACTCCACTCAGGAAAGAGCCACATCTGCCCCATACAAAGACTCAGAGCAAACATAACTAAATATTAACAATCAATCCAGAGAATAGATCTATGGGATGTTCTCTTTACTTTTTCAACTTTTCTGTAAGCTTGAAATTTTCTATAATGAAAGGTTAGAGAGAGAAAAGAAGGGCCAGGAATTGAACTGACTCTACTTTATGGGAAGAAACAGTGAGAAGGGAGAAAAAAGGATCACTGAGACCCCAAAATTGAGAAAAGAGATGGGAGTAAAAGAATACAAAGGCAGTCAAATAAACTTACTTAGAAGGGCCTTGGCTAAAGACACTAGACAGGAGAATTCCCAGAAGAGAGGGAATTTAAATCTAGGGACTTCAGATTCAACTCATGAGGAAGGGAGTGGAAAGACAGATGACTGTCCACAGAAGAGCAGGGTTGGTGACTGGGAGCTACAGTACAAAAGAGTATCGTTACTATACATTGCTGGCCTAGGAAAAGATCAAAATTCAAAATACAGATTCTACTGAATGCAGATAGCTTTTATATCAAACGAAATGAGTCTAATCCTCCAGCAGTATCCACAGCTCCCACTCTTTACATAGGACCTCATTTTGCAAGGTTTAGGGGCAGTAACAATTCATATCATAAAGTTGGAAAATCTTTTTTTTTTTAGTTATAGATGGACACAATATCTTTATTTTATGTATGTATGTGATGCTGAGGATCAAACCCAGTGCCTCATGCATGCAAGGCAAATGCTCAACCACTGAGGCACAACCCCTGCCCAAGTTGGAAAATCTTAAGTCAAACTATAGGTCGGGATCATCAGTTTTAGATGGTGGAAAAGATAGTGAATAAGAGTCAAAGAATATCTGAGTCTACTTTTGCTACTAGTTAGCTAACATCTGAACAAGTCTCTTCACTTTTATCTGCTACTATTTTTTTCATTGAGCTATTTCAATGATTAGGGGAAGGGGCTACTATCATCTTATTTGGGGGCTGAGGATACTAAATGTCTTGCATACTGAAGAATTGTCCCAAGTAAATCATGAACAATCTCCCATGGAGAAATTCTAGACTAGGTCAAATCTAAGGCTCTACCAAGTCCTCATGGTTCTAAAGCACTCTACTGAGAACATCGCACAGGACAGGAAAAGACTGCAACAGCAGCAGGGGCCTGGAATTCAGGGAAGGGCTCCCCAGTAGAGGGGGACATAAAAAAAAAAAAAAGGGAGGGGCAAAGAGGAGAAACAACTCTGCTAGACATCTTTAGAAAAGAGGCGATATGGAATGGCTCAAATGATGTCTCCCTGGGTCCCTCCAGGCTGACACAGCTCTGATTGCTGGGTTAGAAACACAGTGGGTGAGGTTGGAGCTGTAGCTCAGTGGCAAAGCACTTGCCTGGCATGCATGAGGCACTGAATTCAGCTGCCAGCAGAATTCAATCCTTAGCACCACTTAAAAATAAATAAAATAAAGGCATTCTGTTCATCTACAACTACAAAAAAAATTAACAAGAAAGAAACACAGTGGGTGGTAAGAAGGGACAGGATGGGGAGGCAAAGAGATGAGGTGGGGGGCTGGGAGGCCCAAGGCAATGAAACAAATCAGGGAAGAAACCACTCAACCCTCTTATGAAAGATGGGACAGTTGGCAAGACTAGAAGAAGGTACATATCTCTCAAGAGTTCATACCCACATCTGCCCAAGGGGAGCAAGTACTCAGAGAGCAAGCGGTCCCACCCTGCTAGCTGCCCTAAGCTAGGGTGAGGGTCTGATAGAAGAGCTAAACTCTATAGCCTATGTCTAAGAAAGAAAAAATTCACAAATGAGTGGCCTGAGGGCACTGAGGGGAGGGTGGGGAGGAAGGAAGGCTATTTATAAATGTCTACAGGATTCCGTGTCAATTAGAAAAGATGCCTGGGAGGAGCTGGGAGCAGAGTGGGGACAGGTCCAGGCAGGGAAAGGATGCCAGGAAAAAACTCTTGAGGAGAGGTCAGAGATGAGAGCTGGAACACTGCCCTGGCTCAGGCCCAAGTTCAACTATGTAGATATTGTCAAAATTATGGTAGAAGGGGAAAAGAAAAGAAAGCAATGAAAGTCAAGGAGTAGGCATCTGAGGTCTTTTGATTCAAAGCCACAGTAGCCCCTGGACCCCAGAGCCAGAGGGGTACACAGAGGGGAACGGAACACACTTTCTACCATTTTCCCTGAGTTCTGCTCACCCTGAACTCCACAAGGGAGAGGACTTGCTCATAATCCACTCCCACCCCCCACTGTTCTGTTTTCCTATCAAAGGCTGATTTGAAAACAGCCTGGGTAGGGGTCAGAAGGCCAGAGGGTGGAAAAAAAGGCCAGGCTGGGAGCAAGGGGCAGCAGAGGGACAATTCGAAGTGGGAGGCCTGAGCAGCCCAGTGGAGGTCAGGGCCAGACTTGACTCAGTGTCCAGTCACTCCCAACACAGCAAGAGACACTGAAGGCAGACTAGAGGACTTCCCTCTCTCAAGGTTCATGCGATTCACAAGAGTGAGACAAAAGTAGGTCTCTGAAGAAAACGAAGACAACAAGCTCCAGAGGCTCAAAAATTCTCCCTGACTCTTCTAATCCTCAATAAAATGGTTGGGGAAGAGAAAAGAGACTGAAACTGAAGCTTATTCAACAAAGATCTCCAAGAACCTCCCCCCACTTATATGGGGCTGGTGACCACACCTGTCCCACAGCATCTTGAATGGAAAGCTGAGCTAGCATCAAGCCAGGAGGGGAATGCAGGCATTCGGCCTCCAAATCAGCCCCCAGCCCTTCAAAGGCAGGCAGGTGGAGCAGTAGATGGCACCAGACACTGAAGGAATCAAATCAGTCAAAGACAGCTTCCATACTTCCCAAGAGTCAACAACTAGCCTGAGACCTCAAATGAAAGAGAAGCGAAAAAAAAGAAATCAGTGCTAAAGAGAACATGGATTTGGACTCCAAGAATCATGTCACGGGCCCAGGCTATCCTGCCCAAACACCCACTTCCCAAAGCCCTGCAAAAAATACTGTCCAGGCTCCCGATTCTTAGCCACTCAGATGCGTTCAAATGTCCACAGGGGTCCTTCCCAGCCCTCTCTGCCCCCACTCCCACTGCACTTTACTCACAGTCCCGCAGACTCTGACATCATGCAGCCGGCCCCATTCATCCTCATAACTATCCACCATCATAATGCTGTCATCCTCACGGCCCAGCTCAGCATTGAGGTGCAATCGCACCTCCTCACCCAGGGAGTGCATGCCGACTGCTGGGAACAGTCCATCTGGTGACATGGGCATGATGGTGGAGCCCACCTGCAGTGGAGGAAGGGAGAAAACTTTGTTCAGAGCCTCTCTTTTCAATTTTACTATAACAACTCACTTTTGCACAGCTCATCTAATTCTCACAAGGGCACTTTAAAGATGATGTAACCAGCTGGGAGTGGTGGTACACACCTGTAATCCCAGCAAGTCGGAAGACTGAGGCAGGAGGATCACAAATTCAAAGCCAGCTTCAGCAACTTAGTGAGGCCCTAAGCAACTCAGTGAGACCCTGTCTTAAAGTAAAACATAAAAAGGGCTGGGGATATGGTTTAGTGGTTAAGTGCAGCTGGGTTCAATCCCAGGTACCAAAAAAAAAAATAAAAAATAAAGATGATGCAACCAATAATTATGACACATACTGACAGATCTTAAAAAGAGATATAGCCAGGGCTGGGGTTGTGGCTCAGAGGTAGAGAGTTTGCCTCCCTAGTAAAGCACTGGGTTCAATCCTCAGCACCACATAAAAATTAAATTACCACCTATGACTAAAAAATAAATATTAAAAAAAAAGAGGTATAGCCAAGTGTGGTGGCACATACCTGTAATCCTGGTGACTCTGGAGGCTGAGGCAGGAGGATTACAAGTTTGAGGCCAGCCTCAACAATTCAGCAAGACCCAGTATCAAAATAAAAAAGAAAAAGGGCTGTGGCCAGGCACAGTGGAGCATGCCTATAATCCCAGCAGCTTGGAAGGCTGAGGCAGGAGGGTCACGAGTTCAAAGCCAACCTAAGCAAAAGAGAGGCACTAAGCAACTTAGTGAGACCCTGACTCTAAATTTAAAAATACAAAATAGGGGCTAGGGATGTGGCTCAGTGGTCAAGTGCCCCTGAGTTCAATCCCCAGTACCATTAAAAAAAAGGCTGTGGATATAGCTCAATGGTAGAGTATCCCTGGGTTAAATACCCAGTATGGCAAAAAATAAAATAAAAAATAAACAATCCAGAAGTACAGAAAACTTTAAAATTTTGCTAAGTACTCTCCTGGCAGAGCAAGGTATCCACAGAGCTAGAAGGCAAAGACAAGTCTCTGGACTTACTGTCAGTACTTTGGGGACATGTATGTGTGCACGGCAGTGGGAAAGTACAGAGGCATAGCTGCTAACAGGGCAGGACACTCAACCAAGGCCTGAGAAAGCAACTGTCCAGGGCAGGAGAGGGAGCTGGGTAAAGAGAGAAAGCTGAGTATCTCTCCTTTCTATTTGTTCTTGTCCCAACTCTTCACCACTACTAGTCTCTCTCTGGAGAGAAAAAGGAAGGAGAAGTGAAAGAAGGAAAATCAACCACAGAAAGGATGCGTTATCCCTGAGAGCACACAAGTCAAAAACCCATAGGGGCCCTCCAGCCTATGCAGTCACGTCACATCTTCCCCGGATTTGTTTGCTCAAAATCTTCCCCCACGGCTGGGGATATAGCTCAGTTAGTAGACAGCTTGCCTTGCATGCACAAGTCCCTGGGTTCAATCCCCAGCATCACAAAAAAAAAAAAAAAATCTTCCCCCAAGTCACCCAATTCTGCTCCCACATTTTCTGCTCATCTTCTACTTGCTGCACTGACTTGCCCTCCAGGCCTATCATCTGGGGCACCTAGCTGCCTAGGCAGGGAAAGTATCTTCGACACACAAGGAATTTTAGGTGTATGTGAAGTTGGACTGAAGGAGATGGGAACCAAGTACATGTCTCTCTGGGCAAACCCCAGCCAGTGGACTCATCCCAGTTGCTCCCACAAACCCTTGGGCACCTTCAAGTCACTGGAATCCACCCAGGATTTCCTACTCACCCGCTTGCCATTTTTGGTGAAGAAGATCTGGGCAGTCTGCACATCAAAGGACACAGGCTCAATGCCACAGCCAATCCGATCCCCAGAGTTGCACTTTGACCCAAACTGGCGGCCCTTGGCTCGACCATTGTACAGCCTGTAAAGTGAGTGGCTCAGACATGAGATTAACTGCCCCCCACCTTACCAGATGTTCCACTCCGGATGGCATCCATCTGCATCCTGGCATGACCTCCACCCTCTCCCCAAAATTTGCACACCTGCAAGGGTAGCCACCAGGCCAACTTCTATCCTGACCAGAAAAGCTCTATGAAAACACCCAAGACAGGAGAAGGAATGGAAAAATTGTCCTTCATACCTACAATTCCTAAATCCACAGGAAAGGGGTTAGGTTCTATAGGGACCACTTACTTGCCATCATCAGCATGGTAGGCTACAGAGTCAGGCAGCCAGCCAGGCTGGTGGTCCAAGCTATAATACTGAGGAACCAGCCCCACAGCAATGGTGCCCCGGACACCACTGTCCACAATAGACACCTGGAGGGAAGAGAACAGGACACGGTTATCAGGGATGGGCAATGAAATGCACTGATGCAGGTAGGGAGGAAGGGGAGTTTAATGATCAAAAGGCTTAATGAGACAAAAGACATGGAAATCAGAGAAAGGACCGGCAGAGAGAGAACTGGGGAAGCTGGAGTCCTACTTTCCCATGATTACTTAGACAATTATTTCTGAGCTATGGAAAAACATAGGAGTAGACAGTGGGTTTGGATTATGGGGTAGGAAAGCAACAGGGTCAAAGTCTGGGATATGAGTCAAAGTTCGCCTAGGTGAGGGTGAGGGGCAGAAGAAGGGACAGGGTGGTAGAACTCCAGGGCCCCTATCTCTCAGATCAGGGGCCACACTATCCTGCATCCTTTTCCCAGCTAAGGCTAGCCTAATGGAAAATGAAAAGGACAGGATCATTAATCCAGTGAAGATACTCCTTGGAACTTGATGCTCTCACCCCTGACTTCACCCCTGCTCTGCCCAACCACTGCTTGATCACCTCGAAATAATTGCTGTCCTTGGTCAGGGGTCGAGAAGCCACGTAGCAGCCAACTTCACCAGAGTTGCCATGGTAACTAAAGGAGGAATGAGGGAAGAGTTCCATTAGCAGCCAGGCCCAGGAATGGGGAAGAAGGCCTCAGTATCCCAACTGTACCCTGCCAGGCCTAGCACAGAGGAGAATCCTTCAGACCACATTTCAGGATATCTGCATCCCATCACAACACAATACTTAAGGTCACTCACCCCTCCCACCAACTACAGCCAGGGTCCAATGCAACACAAGCCTGGCTTCTTCAGCTCCAGTGGGGAAATGCAGAGCCTCCCTCAGTTGCCTAATAGGGGTCTCACAACCCTGTCTAACCTCAGACCCTCATGCTGCAGCTTTAGGCCCTTGCCTCTGGCTCTGTCCTCAGTGGATCTGGAGAACAGCTGGTCTCTAGCCTCTGTACCAAAGCCCTTTGCAGACTGGAAGACAGTTACTCAGTCCCCAGTCCTCAGTTTTCTTGACTCTAGGCTAAATAATACTACTTCCTTCCCCCATCAGTGACTACTCTGTGAAAGAGGCTAGGAAGGAGTGAGAGAAGGTGTTCAAGACAGAAAAAAAGATAAACCTACACAAACCAAAGGGTTGGAAAAACACAAGAGGTGGTGAAAAGAATGCATTACAGAACCGTCCTTCCCCAAACAGGAGGGCCGCTGCCTTTCACCAAGTCCAGTTTCTGACACATGGGCAGAAGGGGACTCAGACACTCAAGACTCATTACAGTCTTCTCAACAAAGAACTCAGGGTACTCCTATATTTGACCTGTGACTCAATGAGAAAGGCAGAGGGGAATACAGGGTAAAGCAACACATACTGCTCCACTCAGAAAGTCAACACATTCCCCTGTGTAGACAGTCCCCTTCCTCTGAAAAAGCCCCCCTTTGCCTCTTAAGATCTGCTACAGAAAGGAAAATGTGGAACCATTCCCCTAAACTCACCTCAAAGTGTCTCCATCTACAAGAATATGTTTAAACCTCTCCTGATATCGGAAAGCCCGAACCTCTCGAATCTCCCGGATCCGCCGACGCCAATTCAGAAACCGGTAGTGCAGGTTGAGGTCATCCATCTTGTTCATGAGAACAAACCTGCTGAGGGAATAAGAGACTGAGGAGGAAGCAAGGCTCTGAGCAAAGCACCTCATCCTGCTCAACCCTGAATGTGGAGAGGGCACTAGACTTGAGGCCCTTTGCCCAATTATGACTTATCTCATAATCCCCATCCTTATCCTTTCATTCAACATTTAATGCACTTCTACTGTGCACTGTCTTAGGTGCTAGAAACAGAACTATGAACAAGATGAACGGGATTCCTGCTCTGTCATAGGGTTGCCATTTTAGTCAGTGGAGGAAAAAACAGAGGCTGTGACAAAGAATGGTGGAGGAATGGTCTCTTTGAGGAGGTGACATTTGAGTTGAAAAGGAGCTGGGCATAAGACAGCCCAAGAAAGAGCATTCCAGGCACGGGGGAGAACCAAGGTACAGGTCCTTGGGTGGAAGAGAGCTGGCATGGTAAAGAAAGAGAAAGCCAGGGCAGGTGGCGTGTAGGGAAGGTAAGAATGGAAAGGAAGATAAGAAGGCAGGAACCAAGTAGAGGCCCTATAGACCATGGTAAAGAGTTTGAATTTTATTCCAAGTATGATGGGAAACTTCTGGGGAGTTTTAAGAAAAAAATGATATGATCTTAAAGCTCACTTAGGCTTCAGGCTATTGCAGCAGTTCAGATGAGATATGGCATCCATTAAGATGGTAGCAGCTAAGGAGAAGAATGGGATGATCTGGGTATTTAAACAATCTGCAGGGGCTGGGGGTGTGGCTCAGTGGTAGAGTGCTTGCCTAGTATGTGTGATGCACTGGGTTTGATTCCCAACACCACATGCAAAAAAATAAATCAAATTTTAAAAAATTCATCAAAAACAAATAAAAATATATATATAAAAAACCCAACAACCTGCAGTACCAACATACAACTGAATGAACAAATTTCTCCTGAGAGCCAAAAGTGAGAAAAAAGTGAGATACTCTTCTCTTCCCATATCCCAACTTCGGACCAGATCTTTGCACACAGTAGGTGCATGGCAAACCTAGGCTGGGTTGAGTTCAATCCCAATGCTCATTTGTAGTAGCTACAACCCACCACGTGGCCCAGAACAGTAGACACCTGTAGGGCAGCCTAAGACTCCATCCCGGGCTCTTCGCCAGGTCTAAACCCCAGATACATGCTAGCGCCCCAGACCTTTGCGCATCTGCTTATCCTTGAAACCCATAGCGACTTCGCTGGGCCCCGCCTCCACCCCAACGGTCTAGTTAATCAGACTGGACCGGGTGGTAACAAGGCCCCTGCCTATCAGTGTGCCACGCCCCGTCTCCCCAGGCCTTGCACCAGGCAAGGGTACACTGCGGGAGGAAGACCAGTGACCAGAGCGCAAGGCCCCGCCCCTGGCACCGGAGCCCCCGCCCAGGACCCCCGCCTCGGACTCTGGGGAGACCCGAGGCCTCCGGGACCCCGCCCCGATCCCCGCCTACCGGGGCCGCCGCGTCCTCCTCATCCATAGGCCTCTCAGCTCCGCACACAAGCTCTTCGGCCGCCACCACCACACACATCCGGGTCCCCGCCCTTCCTACGCTCCTAAAGACCCGCCCCCACCGCCCGCCTTGGCCAATCTTCAGATGTCTTTGATGAAGGGCACCTTCAGCAGCCAATCGAAGGACGCAAGCAGAGTGTGGGGCGCGGCCCGGTGAGCCGGGTACCGAGCGCTGGGCCGGGTCTAATAAACCCGGTATCAGGAGCACGGGAGAGGAGACGTGGCGGCGCAGACCTGGGAGTCCTGGGCTGAGGGGGGCTGGTCAAGGGGTGGCTTCTGCTCGGAGCAGGGCGGAGCGGGGAGAGCGGGACGGGGCGGGGCAGGTTAGGTCGTCTGCTCGCACAAGCTTTGCATTTCCTGAACGCTCATTCTGTGCCATATGTGATGCTAAACGCTTTAACAGGAATGCCTCTTTAATCTACTTAGCACCCTTATTAAATAAATTTTGCTTTTATCTCCTTTTTACGCATTAGGAGGCATAGGCTGGCCTCCGTAGCCCTTGTGCTTAATTGTTACCATGTGCTTTATTCTTTTTCAAGCTCCATTTCGTGTCACGTTCGTTCATTCTGAAAAGGACATTCCATTCCGGGACGAGAGAACTTAAGATGCAAAAAGGACAGTAGCATGAAACCCAATGCTGTTCAGGAGCCGAGGGGTTTGATAGGAATAAATGAAAGGTCGGATCGGAATATGAAAGGAGGAAGAACAGTAACATTTATTGAAAACCTTATTGCCATTGTGGGGAGTTCGCACTCTTGAAGGAGGACTTCGCACTCTTGAAGGAGGACTTCGCCTGTTTCCTGCTATCACCAAATCTTTTTTTCCATACAGAAAGATTTCTCCTTCCTCTGTAGCACCTTATTTATTTACACTTATAAGAGTCTTATTTCGATTGCGTAGACCTATCTCTGCTCCTTCAGACCTCAGATCTATTTCAATCTTGTCCTAACTAAATACTCTAAAGTGTTGAATCCAAAAGGATAGAGCCTTTCACATATCATACACAAACAGTGGCCACTTGGCATAATGAAAATGGATGACAGAAAAAGGGTGAATAGAAAACAGGGAAACTTGGATTAGAGCTTCAGTTCTGTGTGACGGAAAGGTCACGGTCTTGTTCTCATCCACAAACAAGAATTATTGAAGCATGTGTCTTCTTAGCTCCATTCTTGCCGCTGGGGTACACAGTCTTGAATGGCTACCCTACTCAATCCAACTCATCTCCAGCTCCTGGGTCCTGCATCAATTCTCCTCCACTCCTCTTTCTGAGTTAGGAAAATACATCTAGTTTTGTCCCAAGAGCGTGTGACATGTGAGTGGCTGCCAGAGTCCTATCCATCCCACATGGGTCTCCTTTCATAAACTACCTAGCTAACTAGGTCCTGACATGGAGGGAATTGGCAAAAGAAGTTGTTTCCAGAATGGCTGATGGCACTAGGAATTTCCTCATCTTCAAATTCCAAATATAGGACTGGTCCATTGGTATTTTCAGGACCTAATTGGTAATTTGTGCTTGGCATCTACATGTAATTGATTAAATAGCCTTACTGAGGTATAACTGACAAACAATAACCCATACATTTTTTTTTAGAGAATTTTAATATTTTTTTTTAGTTTTCGGCGGACACAACATCTTTGTTTTTGTATGTGGTGCTGAGGATCGAATCTGGCCGCACGCATGCCAGGAGAGTGCACTACCGCTTGAGCCACCTCCCCAGCCCAGCCATACATATTTAAGGTGTACAATTATTATGGTGTATATACACCCATGAATATGGCTCCACAATCACAATAGTGACTATATCATCAGTTCCAAAAGTTTCTTCATGCTCCTTTATGATGCTTCCCTTCCACCCCATCTCTAGGACACCACTCACCTGCTTTTTTGATAGCAGTTTATTTACATTCTCTAAAATGTTGTATATAAGAGGAATTATACGTAAGTGGTATTTGGAGTGTGTGTCTGACTTCTTAGTGTAATTATCTTGAGATTCATCCATGTTTCTTGCACCAATAGTTTATTCCTTTTATTGCAGAATAGTATGCCATTGTTTGGATATATCACAATTTGTTTATCCATTCATCTGTTGATGAACATTTGGTTGTTTCCAGGTTTGGGCTATTACAAATAAAGGTATTATATTGAGCTGAGGTTGTGGCTCAGTGGTAGAACACTCGCCTAGCAGTGCAAGGCCTTGGGTTCCATCCTCAGCACCATGTAACAATAAATGAATAAAATAAAGGTATTGTGTCCAGCTGCAACTAAAAAATAAATATTAAAAAAATAAACAAAGCTATTATAAATATTTATATACAATATTCTTTGTACAGACATGTATTAGCTTTCAGTTACTGTAACAATATAAGTCAACTTAAAAAAAGGAAAGGTTTATTTTGGCTCAGTTTTGAAGATTTCATTCAATAACTGACTGGTCCCATTGCTTTGGGACTGCGGAAACACAGTCCATCATGGTGAGCAGAGGAGGCCTGCTCACCTCATGACCTAGCATTAAAGAGGCATAAAGGAAGGCAACCCTCTCTTTGGACCCCTTCTTGCAGGAGCTCCACTTCCTATTTCTTAAATAAATCCTCTTACTTTGCTCTTAAATGAAAAAAAAAAAGAGGGAAAAAGGAGGGGACTAAGTTACCAATACCCCCTTCAAGAGCACATCCCCATGTAACTGAGACATTTCTAAATAGGCTTCAACTTTAAAGGGGTCACATGTCACCTCCCAATAGATTCAGAGGCTGGTAACAAGTACTTAGCACATAAGCCTTTGGGGCTACTTTTCCAAACAGCAGAACATGTGTTTCATTCTCTCTGGGGCCTATATCTGGGAATGATTGCCTGGATTACCCAATAGAAGCATGGCTAACTTTAAAAAAATTATATATAGTTTTTAGTTGATAGACCTTTATTTTATTCATTTATTTATATGTGGTGCTGAGAATGTAACCCAGTGCCTCACACATGCTAGGCAGGCACTCTTCCACTGAGCCACAACCCTAGCCCCATGGCTAACTTTTTGAGAAGCTTCCAAATTTGTTTTTCAAAGTGGTTGCACCATTTTAAATTCATATAAGTACTGTATCAGTATTTGGGTTTTTTTTTTATACCTTTATTTTATTTATTTATCTTTATGTGGTGCTGAGGATCGAACCCAGGGCCTTACATGTGCTAGGTGAGTGCTCTACCGCCGAGCCACAATCCCAGCCCCCTGTATCAGTATTTTAGGTGTTGCACATCCTTGCCCATACTTGGCTGTGGTCATTCCTTTAATTTTAGCGGTGTGTGTGTGTGTGTGTGTGTGTGTGTTTATGTGTGTATGTGTAGTAATGCGGATTGATTCCAGGGGTATTTACTTTACCACTGAGGTACATTCTCAGCCCTTTTTTTTTTTTTTTTTTTGAGACAGGGTCTCACTTAGTTGTTCAAGCTAACCTACAGTGTAGCTGGTTAACGGTGTCATTCAAAGAGCAGAAGTTCTTAATTGTAAAGATGGTATGACTTATCAAGTTTTATCTTATGGATCATGTTTTGGTGTTATGTTTTAAAAAATGTAGCCAGTAGCAATGGCACACACCTGTAATCCCAGTGACTTGGGAGACTGAGGCAGGAGGATTCCAAGTTTGAAGCCAGCTTCAGCAACTTAGCAAGGCCCTAAGCAACTTAGAGAGACACTGTCTCAAAAAGGGCTGGGGATGCAGCTCAGAGGTAAAGTGCCCCTGAATTTAATTCCCAGCACCAAAAAAAAAAAAAAAGTATGTTTTAGGTTTTAATTTGTCTATAATTCATTTAAAATGTTTTTTAATTTTAAACGATTTTACACTTGCAAAAATATTACATGGAGTTCCATATGCCCTTCACCTAATATTCTTGAATATCAACATTTTATGTAACCATAGTGCAATCATTGAAACTAATATATTAATGTTGGTACAATTATTTATACACCCTATTCAAATGTCACCAATTTTTCAATTAATGTCTTTTTTCTTTCACAGGATTCAATCCAGGATTCCACATTACATTTACTTATACCTCTTTATTCCCCTCAGTTTAGAATAGTTTTTTAGTTTGTATTATTCTTTTTTTCTTTTTTCTACTGGGGATCGAACCCAGGGACACTCTACCACTGAGCCACATCCCCAGCCCTTTTTATGTTTTGTTATGAGACAGGGTCTCACTAAGTTGCTGAGATTGGCCTCAAACTTCTGATCCTCTTGCCTCAGTCTCTTCAGAGATTACAGGCATGACACACCACAGTTAGCTATTTTTATTTTGTGTGTGTGTGTCTTAAATTTCTAGTTAGATTGTAAGTGATTTGAGAATATCCCCCCATACCTTTTTTTTTTCTAGACCCCCAGCTTCCAGTGCATCCAAAATCCTTCTGGAAGGATTTTGGAATTGACACAAGTAAATATTAGCCTTTTTTGGTGAGAGCAAAGGCAGTCCCAGGAGAGGGGGTTGAGAGGTAAATCCCAACTACTCAAGAGGCTAAGGCAGGAGGATCACAAATCTGAAGCCAGCCTTGATAACTTAGTGCTTAGTGAGCTCATGTCTCAAAATTAAAAAATAAAAAGGGCAGGGAATGCAGCTCAGTGGTAGAGCACCCCTAGTACCACCAAAAAAAAAAAAAAAAAAAAAAAGTGGGGGGGAGTAATTATTTAGCCTGACTTTTGAAGAAACAAAAACTATATATCTCATACCCTGAAGATTTAGAAATAAATAAGACAGGGCCTTGGCTTTCAAAATTGTAGTCTAGGGCTGGGATTTGGTTCAGTGTAGAGTACCCACTTAGCATGTGAGAGGCCTTGTGCTCTATCCCCACCACCCCCACCCACCACACCCACAAAAAGAACAAACATCAGACAAAATAAAACTGAGAAATATCATACAAAACAACTGACCTATACTCTTATTTTTAAAATATCTTTTTAGTTGTAGATGTACACAATACCTTTATTTTATTTGTTTATTTTTATGTAGTGCTGGGGAATGAACCCAGAGCCTCATGCATGTGTTAGGCAAGTGTTCTACCACTGAGCCACAACCCCGGGTCCTATTTGTTTATTTTTATGTGGTGCTGAGAATAGAACCCAGTGCCTCACACATGCAAGGCAAGCACTCTACCATTGAGGTACAGCCCTAGCCCATGACCTAAACTGAATAGCCTGGCATGGTGACACACTATGGTATCACCTATAATTACATGGTGACCACTTGTAATCCCAAAGACTTGCAAGGTTGAGGCAGGAGAATTACAAGTTCAAGGCCAGCCTCAGCAATTTAGTGAGGCCCGAGGCAACTTGATGAAGACTTGCCTCAAAATAAAAAAAATTTTAAAAGGCTGGGGAGGTTGTGGATCAGTGGTACAGCCCTTGCCTAGCATGTGTGAGGCACTGGGATCAATTCTCAACATCACATATAAATAAATTAATAAAATAAAGATACATCATCATTTAAAAAAAAATTTAAAGGGGGGGGGGCCAGGGATGTGGTTCAGTGGTTTGGCGCCCCTGAGTTCAATCCCTGGTACCAAAAAAAAAAAAATGGAGGGCTGGGAATACAGTAGCAGAACACTACTACTACTGCAAAAAAAAAAAAAGGTAATAAGAAATAAGAAATATAAAATAGCAACACAATAATATGGATGAATTCAGAGGAAGTTAAGACTTCTGTTGGCCCCTGTCTGCAAGGAGACTTGTGAGACCCCCAGCATAGCTGGACATACAACTCTGGATATTCATACTGGAAGGATGGAGGAAAGGAGAAGTGCAGTGCCGTGAGCTATTCTGGGTTGTGCAATCCTGCTTAGACTGTAGGGAGAGACCAAGGGGGCAGTGGGAACCAAAAGCAGGGAGAATGGGCAGGAGGGCAGATGAGGAAGGAGTGGTGGATGTTAGAAATTAGCAGGGTGCCGGGATTGCTAGGCAAGATAAACTACCAGTGAGAAGTACAAATATCCCAAAAGGCACATTGGGACCCTGCAAGTAACCATTTCTCCCCCCTGTTCAACTTCCTATAGATTTTTCCATCTCATTCAGGAGCAACAAGCGGAAATCCAGGAGAAAGACCCTAGAAAGAAACACATGCAGAACAAAAGCAAAACAAAGCAAACCATGCTGGGTTCAGTGGCTCACAGCTATAATCCCAGATACTCTGGAGACTAAGGCAGGAGGATCTCAAATTCAAGGCCAGCCTTAGCAATTTAGTGAGGCCCTAAGCAACTTAGTGAGAACTTGTCTCAAAATAAAAAATAAAAAGGGGGGCTGGGGATGTGGCTCAAGTGGTAACGTGCTCGCCTAGCATGCGTGAGGCGCTGGGTTCGATTCTCAGCACCACATAAAAATAAAATAAAGATATTGTGTCCACCTAAAACTAAAAAATAAATATTTTTAAAAATTTTAAAAAATAAAAGGGACTGGGGGGGACTGGGGTTGTAGTTCAGTGGTAGAGCGCTTGCCTAGCATGTGTGAGGCACTGGGTTCCATCCTCAGCACAACATAAAAATAAAGGCATGTGTGTGTGTGTGTGTGTGTGTGTGTGTATGGCGGGGGCAAGGACTGAGGATGTACTTCAGTGGTGGAGCACTGGCCTAGCAGGCACAAGAAAAAGAAAAGAATGGGGGCCTGGATTCAATCCCCAGTACCACCAAAAAAGAAACAAAAGACTGATAAGAGTTTAGGCCCAGGAGCCAAGTTCCCCACCCTGGGGTCAGAGCTTGGGAGTAGGAGGTCACAGAGCCCTAGGTGGAGGAGAGCTGTTACCCACCCCTTCTCTTCCCCGACTGTCCAATCTGCCCTGAGTATCTCAGGGCAACGGGAAAACACTACTTCCCAAATGCAGATGCTAGGATCCCAGAGTGTCCCTGGAAGGCGGGGCTGCAAATGAGGCTCTTTTTATATTGTATTTGTCCCAAAGTTCAGAAAGTCCTTGCTGAAACTCTTGCTTGGGGGCCCAGAATTTAAACTTAGTCACTGCCTGAAGTCCTTGTTTTAGGAAAGATTGAGTTGGTTGTTGCATAACCCAGAGCTGGGCGGGTATGGGTTGCAGAAGGAAACATTTCCTCTTCCTTTATCCTGTGATGCTGGAGTGCTAGGGGTTGGCCAGGCACTGCCTGGGGAAGGAAGGGCTGGTCAGGAGCAGCTAAGACAGACCAGCCGGAAAAGGGCAGGCAAGTGTCTGGATGCAAACACTCAGACCCTCTCCAAAGCCTCCTGGGCACAAAAGCATAACCTGAGAAATCTAGAAACCCCATTGCATGCTTGTGAGGAGGAGGACAGGTTTAGGGAAAGGAGAGAAATGAAGAAGGATAACCTAAAGAGTTGGGAGGTGGGGTGGGGTATGCTCTCTGTCCACTGTCCCCCAAGAACATCCAGAATATGAGTTCATCTAAATTTGCCCACACACTCCAGAGTTTCAACTGGATAATACCCCCTTTCCCTAACTCCCAGGTGTTTGGCTAATTTTCACTTTGAACACTCAGCCCCTTTTCAGTCCTTCTAGACTCAACGTGTCTACTCCACAATGCTAGGGTTTCCTGCAGCTTACTCCAGGTGTATTCCTCTCCACCTTTTCCCCATTTTATCCCTAGCTCCCCAGAACCCCTTCTATCATCTTACCCCAGTCCTGCTCTCTCTAAACCTATTCTACCCATAGACACTACTCAGGGAGACTTACTCTTCCCCTTCCCCAATTTTGCTTTTCCTCTCCTCTCTTTGGGTCTCTTCCGTCAGTAGTAGGTTCTCCCAACACCCCATGATCCATCATCTCCATCTTCTTTCTTTGCATTTGTCCCCATGCCTCTCATGACTCCACCCCCGCCCCCCCCCCCCCGTCCCTTGTCGGTTCGTTTTTTAAGCCCCCCATCTTCTCACTCCAAACAGGAGACCCCACGTGCCTTTCATACTCCTACACATACACACAAACTGGATTTCAGGTTTGCCCCTCATCTCACTCCAGTCCTTCCCTTCTTCCACTCCTCCCCACCCTCCAGTCCCTCCAGCCAGCTGTACAGCTCCCAAATTCCGGGCGAGATTCCCAGGAACAAAGCAAGAAAAATCAGAGCAATTTGGGAAGTAAACAGAAACTGGGAAGGGAGCGGGGAGAGAAGAGTGGGGAGGACCCAGGTGGTGGTGGGGGGGGGCTCTCCAGTCCCACCCAGTTTAGGGAAAGCCTCTGCCTTCTCCCCCACCCCCCTTCACCTGGCTCTTAAAGGGCCGGCCCCTGACCGACGGCTACTTAAGGCAGAGGGGCGGCAACGGGCAGAGCTGCTCTACGACTGCTCTGGAAGGAGTGGACGGGGCAAAAATCCTGACGATGACCCCCCACAGGCTGCTGCCACCGCTGCTGCTGCTAACTCTACTGCTTGTTGCCCGCCCAACAGGCGCCTTGGCGCAGTGCCCAGGCTGCGGGCAGGGGATGCAGGCGGGATGTCCTGGGGGCTGCGTGCAAGAGGATGAGGGACCGCCGGCGGAGGGCTGTGAAGAAACCGGGGGCTGTCTCAGGAGAGAGGGGCAGCAGTGTGGGGTCTACACTCCTAACTGCGCCGCGGGACTACAGTGCCAGCCGCACAAGGACGAGGAGGCGCCTTTGCGGGCGTTGCTGCTGGGCCGGGGCCGCTGCAGCCCTGCCCGGGCAGCCGCTGGTGAGTCCGCGCTCCGCCCCTGCCCCGCCCACCTGAGACCCGCACTTCTCCCCGCGCGGATCTAGAGATGCGGCGAACAGCCCTGCGAGCCTGTAGATCCTTGCCAGTGCTGCTTCTTCCTCCCTGACCTTAGGAAAGGGGCACACTCTGGGGGTAAGGGGCAAGTGCAGGGAACAGAAGGCTGAGGTGTGGCTAGGGGATCTGGGAATATAGTAGGAAAATGAACTCTTAACTTTCCTTTTTTGCTCCTTCTATTTATTCTCCCTTGAGGGAAAGGGCTGGGGAGGAGGATAGAGGGTTTTAGAGCCGTCCCACGGGCCCCAGCTCCTTCAACCCTGGATGCCCAAGCTGGAGACAGGACCCAGCTTCCTTCCTTTCGGAGGAGGGAAGGGAACCCCAGACACCCAAATTCTGCACATTGAGCAATAGTTGCTTTCCTCCTAATGCCGGAGTTGGAAGCACCTGAACTTGAGGTCTAGAGGAGAAGATGACCAGAGCTGTACCAGACTACACCGGGAGAGTGGGTAGGCCCTGGAGAGCCTGGGGAGGAAGAAGGCGGTGGGAAAAGAGGGAATTTGCCAAACCATGCTTATGATTTAAACTTGCTCGAAACCCTCCACTCGAGCTCTCCACCCAGCCCTACCCCAGGGAAGAGCAAAGGAGGCTGAGTCATTGGGTGGGTGGGACCAAAGTGAGTCAGCTCTCAAAAGATGGGGGGCAACAGGGAGATGGGAGGAAGCAGGAAATGCAAGTGCCCCCATCCCAGAGCATCTGAGTTCCTGATTTATTTCATGGGAGGGATGAGAAATGAAACTGGAGTCTCTTTCAATCCCAAGTGCCTGAGTCCAGGCTTCCAGAGGTCCTCCTGGAAGGGGCGATTAGAGTGGGTCAAAGAAGGCAGTTTGAGGTACTAAATGCTGGGTCTTAAAAAGATAGGGTAACCAGAGGAAGAAGGGTTAGAGTCGGATTGGGTCGCTGGTAGTGAAAGCAGATGAGAGCTTGTCCCTGGGCATGGAGAGGGAAAGACCATCCCTGCATTCCTTCCAATATCTAATTTTATTTATAGCTGGGGCAAATTTCAAGCAGTGCATTCTCCCTTCCCTGCCTTAATCTAGGATTATTTCTTACCTTTTTCTATTCCTGGACGCTCCACAGGAGCACCTCTCTCATCAGAAACTTTTTCTAGAGTAAGAGCAACCCACAGGTTGGAAACCCCTCATTCCTTGTACCTTTGTAACTTTCTTCACATCATGGCTAAGGGCTGAATCCACATGCTCCTGGGACTAATAAGGTTGAGCTGAACTGAGCCACAGGGGAACAGAAGGGAGAGGTATCCACTGCAGTGCCCCCAAAGAAATCACATGTCAAACTTGGGCGGGGTAGGTTGAGTCACAGCAGGGTCACAGCCAGGACATACATTCCATTTGGGTCCCTGTTGATCCCCTCCTACATCATTGCTTTCCTGCCCCATCTTCCTGTCTTGGTGCACCCCCTTGTGGCTTCTGTTGGAACAGCCAGGTCTTTTCACCTATAGCTTAAAAGCCTCAAAAAAACCAGTAGTGAAAAATTTGTTTTGTTTTTTTTTTGGTGTTTGTTTGTTTTTCAAAATGCCTCTTCTTTATAAGCCTTAAAATTACTCTGGGGGCTGGGATTGTGGCTCAGCGGTAGACCTCTCGCATAGCACGGGCGGGACCCGGGTTCGATCCTCAGCATCACATAAAAATAAAAGCATTGTGTTGTGTCCATCTACACCTAAAAAATTAAAAAATAATAATAATAAAATAAAATTAAAAATTACTCTGGGAGCCGGGCACAGTGGCACATGCCTGTAATTCCAGTGGCTGGGGATGCTGAGGCAGGAGGATTGCAAGTTAAAAGCTAGCCTTAGCAAGATCAAGGTGCTAAGCAACTCAGTGAAACCCTGTCTCTAGATTCATATTCTTTTTTGTGTGTGTGGTGCTGGGAATTGAACCAGGGCCTTAGTGAATGCAAGGCAAGCACTCTACCAGCTGAGCTACATCCCAAGCCCGAAACCCTGTCTCTAAATAAAATACAAAAAATAGGGCTGGGGTTGTGGCTCAGTGGTCAAGTGCCCCTGAGTTCAATCCCTGGTACAAAAAAAAAAAAAAAAAAAAAATTACCCTGGGAAGCCAGGTGCAGTGGCATACACCTATAATCCCATTGACTTTAGGGGTTGAGTTGAGACAGAAAAAAATCACAAGTTCAAAGCCAGCCTCAGCAATTTAGCAAGGCCCTAAGCAACTTAGCAATACCCTGTCTCAAAATGAAAAATAAAAGGTTGGGGTTGTAGCTTAGTGGTAGAGCACTTGCCTCACACGGGTAAGGCCCTGGGTTTGATTCCCAGTTCCATGTTAAATAAATAAATAAACAAATAAAAGATATTGTGTCAATCTACAACTAAAAAATATTTTTAAAAAATGAAAAATAGGGGCTGGGGATGTGGCTCAAGCGGTAGAGCACTCGCCTGGCATGCGTGCGGCCCGGGTTCGATCTTCAGCACCCCATACAAACAAAGATGTTGTGTCCGCCGAAAACTAAAAAATAAATATTAAAATTCTCTCTTTCTCTCTGTCTCTCTGTCTCTCTCTCTCTCTCTTTAAAAAAACATGAAAAATAAAAACGGGTGGGGATGTGACTCAGTAGTTGAGCACTCCTAGGTTTAATCACCGGCCCCAAAATAAATAAATACATAAATAAATAAAATTACTTTGGGGATATAATGTCAGGAAAAGTAATATAACTGTTTTCAGAGAAAGAAACTGGCTAGGATGAGGCAGAGGAACCAGCTTCTAACCTCCCATGGTTTTTTCTCCTACACCTTAAGGCCCTCTGTTCCTTCGTTCCAGTGGATAGGGGTGGACAGGACTCTTCTCTGCATGGCACCTAGCTGATCTTTTGCCTCTTTGTTCTTTCTGTGGCCATAGAGAATCCGAAGGAGAGTAAACCCCAAGGAGGCACCACTCATCCACAGGACGTGAACCGCAGAGACCACCAGAAGAATCCAGGGACCTCCACCACTCCCGCTCGGCACAATCCTGGGGGTGTCCAAGAAACTGAGATGGTAGGAGCAGGAGAGGTGGGGAACCCTGGAGACTTCTATCTCAGACTGCTTCTGGCAGCTTGGATAAGTCTCCAGTGTTGGTCTGGGGGATCCTGGCTTGTGGGGCCCTGAGCCACCGCTCTCCCTCCCCTAGGGCCCCTGCCGCAGACACCTGGACTCAGTGCTACAGCAACTCCAGACTGAGGTCTTCAGAGGGTCTCACACCCTCTATGTACCAAATTGTGACCATCGAGGCTTCTATCGGAAGCGGCAGGTAAGATGAGGCCTTTCCTCCCCAGTACAAGGAATGGGGAGGGGCACTTACAGAGTTGCCTAAATAAGACACTGTCCCTGCCTATCAGGATTTCCAACTTTAGCACCCACACAAACATAAAGAATAATTAGGGCTGAGGATTGTGCTTCAGTGGTAGAGCTCTTGCCCAGCATGCACAAGGTCCTGGATTTAATCCCCAGCACTGAAGAAAAAAAAAGAATATCTAACTATACATTGTGGTAGAGGACTTAAAGTCCCCAAGGAGTGGCCTCTCAGTAGCTCTCAAACTTGAGGCCCAGAATCATCTGGAAGGCTTGGGAACACAGATGGCTAAGCCCTACCTGCAGAGTCCGGACTCAGTAGGTCTGGGGTAGGGTCTGAGAATTTATATATCTAATACATACCCTAGTGCTATTGGTGCTGTTGGTTTGGGAGTCATACTTGAAAACTATTTTCTGTCCTAGCAGAATGGGCACAACTTAGTGGGTGAAGAGGGGGAAGGGAAACCAGGGCCCTACTGTCCTGAGGAACCTGAGGTATTTCTGAATACTCAGGCTGAAGAGTTCCTTCCCACCTCAGGCCTCACCCTTCATCTGTGTGCCTCTCTCCCCAGTGTCGTTCCTCCCAGGGACAGCGCCGAGGCCCCTGCTGGTGTGTGGATCGGATGGGCCAGCCTCTACCCGGGTCTCCAGATGGCAATGGAAGCTCCCTCTGTCACACAGGGGGGAGTGGCTAAAGCAGGGTGGGGAGCAGCAGGGCCAGTGGCAGGAGCGTGGGGCTGTCATCTTGGGTTATTAAGTGATAAGTAACTCAGGGGCTTTGAGTCCCACCATACACCTTCAGGCCCTGTGTCATTGTCACCCTCACTCCTGGGTCCTGTTTCACATCTAGTTGAAATAATTGTTGGTATCAGCCTGGGAGGTTAATAAAGCTGTGTTGGGGGTCTCAGGCCTGTGTCTCTGTGTCCACCTCTCACTGTTCTAAAGCCCCAGGCCCTGTCTCCCACAGCAGCCCACTCATACCATGTCCCCCTTCCCTATGTACTATCTTCAGTTCCTCGCACTGCACTTGGGAGGACTTGCAGGACACAGCAAGTAGCACCGCATGGCGCTGTCAAGCCTCCTTCAGCTCTCCACTGGGAGGTAGAGAGAAGGGAGACACTGAAATCATGGCCTCCATCAGAGGTCGTGACCTAATTTCCAACAATGATCTTTGGACATGGGGGAGGGGAAGGATTAATAGTTAATCCCCAACAGGAACTCATCAAAGAAAAATTCTCAAAACACCCATTTGTTACTACAAAAAGAGGAAGGAAAATATTTATTGAGCCCATTTCCATGGATCAGGACTGAGCTGTGTGATTTTGACTTGGACTACTTATTTTGGGCTTCCAATAACCTCGTGAGATAGGGAGTTTTTGCCTCCATTTTTCAAAGGAAGCTTAAATTTTTTGTGTCATTTGCCTGGAATTACAGGGCTAGTAAATAATAGAGAGAAGTTTACATCTGGTTCTTCAGTGTCAAGTAAAAACTTGTTTGGTTTCCCTTCTGCCTGTTAACCCAAGCAGGTGTAGGACAGAGCTGACAATCAGGGGCCCTAGCACCCAACATTTCCTAGAGGTGGTCATGCGTACCACCCCCCCATCAGAATATTATTGCCCACCTCATCTCACGGTCTCAGGAGGCTGAATGCACTGTTACAGGAAGATGTTTTTAACTCCTCCCTGACCTTCAAGCCTGTGGGAGAATGACTGGAAAGCAAACTGTGATAAGTGATAAGCCTCAGAGAGGCAAAGTCCCCCTTCCAGCCTCATACAGAGCCAACACTCCCGTGGGAGGGATAGCAGGTTTGGAGCTGAGTGACTGGGTGGTGGTGTTGGGGGGATGAGGCCCTCTCGGTGACAGCCAGCAGGGCAGAACTGGCCCTGAGAAGCCCTGTCTTGAGATAACCTATTGTGTCCTGGAGGTTCCCTCCACCTGAAAGGACTTTAGCCTCTGGAGCTGCCAGCTGAGCTGAGTGGGACAAGAGCTCGGCAGGCGGGCTGTGAAGGAAAGGAGGGAGCACAGGCCACAGCCACTTGCTGCCCACTCAGACTGGCATATGGAACCAATGGGGACTCATTTGCGGAGGAGAGAAGGGCTGGGAGGGGAACCGGAGGAGCGACCCTCTGGAGAAGGTGAGCCACCCTCAGGGAGGGCACAAAGCTCAGGGGTGGGGATGCACTGTTGTGCGGGGCCTCCTACCGGCTAACTTCAACCCTTCCCCTTGTCCTGGGAGGAAGGGAAGGCAGATGCTGGTGTCTGTCCCACACGGCTCAGCCTAGATGTGGAGGAGAAAAGGGGCATTCAGAAAGGTGGCCTTCTCATGTCTTTCTGACCCTTTAACCAGAGAGGATAATGGAATAGCTTCGTATTCCCTGGGGCCCCTGTTTCCAATAATGTCATCATATCCCTCTTGCCAATGGCCTCTTCATCTACAAAAATAACTTCCTCTTCTAGTTGCCCCACCAGAGATACTAGATAGTGACTGATTGGGCAGAGGGGAGGCTGCTAAGCTACAGAGGTGTTTCCTGTACAAAGAATACCCCTGGGTCTACAGAACCCTAACTCCTCCCCCTTGAGTGTTCCCTTTGACCCCCTCCTCCTAGGAAACACTGAGACGCACAGAGCCCCAGACTTGGTGCAATGGACCCGACATATGGAGGTGAGGGACCTCAGAGACCTGGGGTCAAGATGGACAGGTCCTTGGGGTGGCAGGAGGCAAGGAAGGGTGAGGACTGGCTTGGTGATAAAGATGATTTGTTCTCAAGTACAAAGTTCAGATTAGAGCCCAGCACAGTGACTCATACCTGTAGTCCCAGTGACTTGGGAGGCTGAGGCAGGAGGATTACAAGTTTGAGGCCAGCTGGGCAACTTAGTGAGACTCTGTCTCAAAAACTTAAAAGGGCTTAGTGGTAGAGTGCCCCTGTGTTTAATCCCCAGTACTTCAAACAACAAACATTAGGTTGGAATTAAGGGTTAAGATGGCAGACTTTGAAATACGTTCTCCAGGATGGGACAAAAGTCAGCATATAGAGTATTAGTGAGGTTAGAGGTCAGAGGTAAGCAAATAAGGATCAGAAATGACCTGGTAGAAATTCAGACCCAGGAAGTGGGAGGAGCATTGCTCCTCTGGTCATTCCCTTTTTTGGGGGAAAGGGGGATACCAGGGATTGAACTCAGGGGCACTCAGTCACTGAGCCACAACCCCAGGCCTATTTTGTATTTTATTTAGAGACAAGGTCTCATTGAGTTGCTTAGTGCCTCACCATTATTGAGGCTGGCTTTGAACTCGTGATCATCCTGCCTCAGCCTCCTGAGCCACTGGGATTACAGGAGTGTGCTACCCCGCCCTGCTCTGTGGTCATTCTTGATTCTCACTGATGTCACAGGAAGCCAGGAGGCAAATGGCTGGGGAATCTCTGGGCATGGCTTGTCATCTTTCTACCCCTATCACTTGGCATAGAGAGAAGCTAGGTAAATGTCTGGTAAGTGGAAAGAAATCCGGCTGGCTGGAGGAACAGTGGACTTTTGTCCTGTAGGCAGTAAAGATGCAATTGTTGGAGCAAGCACAGGAAAAGCTGGTGGAGCTGCTGGATCGGGCCATATGGGAGGCCATACAATCCCACCCGCCACAAGACAGACCTCTGCCCTCCCCTCACCCAGCTCCCTTAAGCAAGTGAGTCTGAGGATCCAGAAAACTGGGGAATGACTGCAGGGTGCTCAGAAGGACCCTGAGCCACAAACTTGTACCTTTTGCCAGCTTTAGCATGGCCTTGACCTCAGGCTCCCCACTTCTCCCCCCATTGCCCTGACTCCCTGATACTAACCTCCACCTTCTCTGCCTTGCTCTGCCCTGATCCTGATTTTCACCTGATACTACCCTGGGCTCACACGTACTGACCTTCTGCATGAAGCTGTCCTCTGCCCACTGCCTTCTTCCTTTGGAGCCTGACCCTAACCAACTGTTTTAATTCAGGACCCAGAAGCCATCCTTTGGAAGACGGAAAGTTTTCGTTGTCCGCAAATCCTTGCTTGAGTAAGTCGGGGGGAAATAAGAATAGGAGGAAAAGAAAGAGCTTCAACTGGGGATCAAGGATACCTTGATTCTTATTCCTAGGCTCTAGGTGGTTTGTGGGGAGAATCGGAGAGGGTTTCTAAGGCTCAGTTCCCCCACTGTTTGGCCTGGATATGCTTGTAGAAGAAAGGAGACCTGGACGAGAAGTCTCAGCCATATCTCAGAACTTAGCTGGAAGTTCTGGATCAGTAGCCCCCATGTCCTTCTGTGTACAGTACTTGATCTAGTCCATATGACCCCGAGGGCTGTCCCACACTGACCTTAGGTCCCTGTCTCTCCAGTGAGCTGATGGAGGTGCAGCATTTCCGTACCATCTACCACATGTTTATTGCCGGCCTGTGTGTCTTCATCATTAGCACCCTGGCCATCGACTTCATTGATAAGGGCAGGTAGGCCCCCCTCCTGCCTGGGATAGGCATGTCAATCAGATCAGACCCTCTATCTCCCAGTACTCCATGTGCCCCTGACCCCAAAGGGCATATGCTTTGATTGAGGACATTCACCAGCCAATTTCTCACATAAAACACTTTTGTACTCCTGCCCTCCCTGGCCTTGGATGGCCCTTGGTCTCTCTTCCCAAGGCCAGACATTCTGGTGATACCATGCCCCCACTTTTTTTTTCTTTCTGTTTTTTGGGGGGTATCAGGGATTGAACTCAGGGGCACTTAACCACTGAGCCACATCCCCAGCCCTGGCTTTGAACTCATGATCCTGCTACCTCAGCCTTCTGAGCTACTGGAATTACAGGTGTGGCCACTGCATGCAGCTTCTCAATAGTAATCTTGCCTGGAGGCAGATGTAGGTGTGTGTTTATACATATACCCTCAAACACTCCTTTCCAAGTAGGTCTGTTCAAGTAACCTTCATCATCATGGAGTACCTACTGGCTCCCATGAGCCATTGCTGATCTTGTGGGGAAGACAGACGTGTGCAATGTCTTAGTTGTTTTTTCCACAGAGCATCCCCTCCCTATTCTGATGATGAGCCTCAGAGTGCTGCATATTCCTGGGGTCTGTATTTTCAAGACCTCCACCTTCCCCCTGACCTCACCTTAACTTGGGCTTAGGAAGCAGTAAAAGAAAGAGGACCAATTATGCTCACCTAGCATGCCCTGAGTTAGATCCCTGTGCCACAAATACACACAAACAAACTTCAAATACACTTTTTATTGTAAAGTGATAGTCCTTCTTGAGCATTTTTCATGCATGCGCGTGCACACACACACACATACACACACTTCAAAGAGATGTATGTTGTGGGAGTTTGTTTTATTATTTATTTAGTTAGTTTTAGTTGTTGACAGACCTTTATTTTATTTATTTATATGCGGTGCTGAGAATCGAACCCAGTGCCTCACACATGCCAAGCAAGTGTGCTACTGCTGAGCCATAGCCTCAGGCCTGTTGTGGGAGTTTTTATAAACTCTTGTTTTATATCTATTATTTTGCAATTTGTTTTTACACTGAACAACTTTCTTAGGGATTTTTCCATGTCAATCCACTGATTTTTAACGACTTCAGAGTATGGAGGTACCAGATTTTGTTCATTTAGTCCTTTATTAACAGATATTTAGATTGTTTCTCATTTTTCACCTTTATAAACCATATCCCTTCCCTCATCTCCCATGCTGAGGATGGAACCCAGGACCTCCTTCATGCTGGGTAAGGGCTCTACTGAGCCACATCCCAGCTCATAAACCATGTTCTGTTAACCTAGGGAAGCAACACACTGAACAACTTACATTCTTTTAGCATGGGTCTACAACTGCAGACACTCTAAAGAAACAAAACTATTGAAAATCAAAGTTGAATTCTAAATACCTCATACTATAACATTTGGGATATACAGAATACTGAACACCACAAAATTCACAAAGGCCTCCAAGAATCATTTAGAATCAAATCCATTCCATGGCTGGGTCTCCTGAGGCAATGCCCTGGCTAGATTTGCCAGGCAGCAGAGACATCTTGACCACCTTCCCTGATGGGGCATGCACAGCCTTCCCAAGACACCTCTGTTGCTGTGGTGGCACACACCTGTAATCCCAGCCAAGAGGGAGACTGAGCCAGGGCAATCACAAGTTCAAGGTCAGCCCGGGAAATTTAGTGAGATTCTGTTTCAAAATTTAAAAAAGTAGGGCTGGGGATGTGGCTCAAGCGGTAGCAAGCTCGCCTGGCATGCGTGCGGCCCGGGTTCGATCCTCAGCACCACATACAAACAAAGATGTTGTGTCCGCCGATAACTAAAAAATAAATATTAAAATTAAAAAAAAATTTTTAAAAAGTAAAAAGGGCTGGGGATGTAGCTCAGTGTAGGGCACTCGCCTAGTATGTTTAAGGCCTGGGTTCAATCCCCAGCACCAACCAACAAACAACAACAAAAGCTTATCCTCCAAGAGCTCTGACTCAAGAGCACGGGGATCAGGATGGGCTACACTTTTGTCTACAGTCTCTCCTTCCCCCAAGGCTGGTGCTGGAGTTTGATCTGCTGATCTTCAGCTTCGGACAGCTGCCCCTGGCGCTGGTGACGTGGGTCCCCATGTTCCTGGCCACTCTGCTGGCGCCCTACCAGGCCCTGCGGCTGTGGGCCAGGCCCAGGGCAGGGGGCGCCTGGATGCTGAGGGCGGTCCTGGGCTGTGTGCTGCTGGCTGCCCACGCTGCGGTGCTCTGTGTGCTCCCAATCCACGTGGCAGTGAAGCATGAGCTCCCGCCAGCCTCGCGTTGCATCCTAGTCTTTGAGCAGGTGAGGACAAGCCCCGCTGCTGTGCAAGCCCAGCGTGCAGGGGGAAGGGGTACAAGCCAAAAGCAGGGCCATTTCTGCAGAGGGTGAGCCTGGAAGAGGGGCGTGGCCCATGTGAAGGAGGCGTTTGATGGTGCTAGAGGACGCAGAGCTAGTTAATAGGGGCATAGTCAGCTAGGAGGATTTGTGGAATCCGCAGGCTCCGAACAAAAGTAAACTAAAGGGGCAAGGGGCAAACCACAGAGGCAGACTGATCTGTTTAGAGGACATATTTTTCTTTTTATCTGATAGTCCAACACGGAAGGCTTCTGGGAGGAAGGGGTAAAGTGGGACAGGAGAGGCTAGGGTGGGGTCTGCCTCGGTGGTAAATGAGAGCAGAGAGGTTAAGTGATTTGCTCAGAACCACAAGGCAACTTGACCTCCCTTTTACTCCACCCCAGGTCAGGCTCCTGATGAAAAGTTACTCCTTCCTGAGAGAGGCTGTGCCTGGGACCCTTCGTGCTAGAGGACGTGAGGCCTTTCTCTGACCTTGTCATGAACTTGGCCTTCTTGGCTGGTTGAAGGAAGCCAGCAGTTACAGGATGCTCATAAAACTCTGCGATCCCTAGCTGCTCTTGGCCAGCAGACACAGCTCTGGCCTCCAGCTGGGCTCTAAGGCCTTAGTCATTAGAGTTCTCAGGCCCCACCTCTGAGAGACCACACTTTGTTACCCAAGATTTCTGGAGTTTAGACCTGGCGTTGAGAACTTTCTATGAGAAAGTCAGTATAGAAGGGGAAGGAGACTGGGAACTTGTAGCTGCCAAATGCAGCTCTGGCCACAGCAGGTCCTGTGCTAGAAAATGGGGTGCCTGGAATGGAAGCAAAAAAGGGGGTATGAAATAGCAAATTCAGCTCCTGACCCCCTAACTACTCCTCCCTGCCTGAATCTGGACCCCATATCCAGCCTCTCACCCATCTACCCTGTGCTATGTGTCTCTCTATTCTCCAATCCCATCCCCTTCCCCAGCAGCCCATTCACCTCTGTTCTCTGCCTTCCCCCTCCTGATCCTTCTCATTCCTCCCCAGGTGAGGGCATCTGGGCCCCCAGTTTCTCCAGCTACCTCTACTTCCTTTTCTGCCCCACACTCATCTACCGGGAGACTTACCCCAGGTAAGACCCTGCAACCCCTCCCCAAGTGCCCAGGCCTATCAGGCACCTTGACCTTTAACTCATCTCTCACCCCGGGCACTGGCCACTTGCTCAGGAGGCATCCCATAATAAAGATGGGAAATAAATGGGAGGTAGACTAGCCCTTTTCCTTGTGCAACCTATCATTGACACTAGGATGATTAACTGTCCTGGTTTTCCCAGTTCCGTTCTGATTTTCATACTGAAAATTCTACACATCCCAGAAAACTCCCAATGTTTAGTCACCTTAGTTGAGACCCAAGCTATAACTTCACTTGATGTCATTGTTATGAAAAGTCTAAAATGTTCTAGACCCCTATACCCCCGGATAATCCACCCAGGCCTGAGCGACTGAGGGAGCTGCAGAGAGAGGGCCACAGGCCTGAGCAAGAAATGACACAAAAGGACAAGAAGCATATTATTCTTTTTGCTGCTACAGGACACCCAGCGTCAGGTGGAATTACGTGGCCAAGAACTTTGCCCAGGTCAGAAGATGGTAGAGAAGGGTGGCCAACTGTGATTCATGGTGGCTGGGGGAGACCTAGGGAGGAGGGAGAGGGTGGTACCAAGGGAAGAGAGAGGAGAGGCTGGGCCAGAGGTTCAATTCCAAGGCAAAGAGCCAGCTGCCAGCACCCCCTCATAGTGTATGTCCCCACTCTCTCTGTAGGCCCTGGGCTGTGTGCTCTATGCCTGCTTCATCCTGGGCCGCCTCTGTGTTCCTATCTTTGCCAACATGAGCCGGGAGCCCTTCAGCACGCGGGCCCTGCTGCTCTCTATCATGCATGCCACTCTGCCAGGTAAGTCATCCAGGGTGGGCAGGAGAAGGCTGGGCCCTGGAGAAGGCTTAGCAGGGAAGGCCTCGCTCTTTGCTTTCGCCAGATGCTCTCACATCTCTCCTGCCTGTCCATGCTCATTGCCATTGGCTCCATTCAGTCTCCTCAAGTGTCTCCCTACCCCCGCAATCTTTCCTCTCCTATCTGTGGACTGATGGATGCCCTGGTGAACTTCTGCATATACTCTCCCTTGCTTCAAAAATATCACTATTCTTGCACTAAATAAGCCCTGTTTTAGACTTTCTTTTTTTTTTCTTTTCTTTTTTTTTAGTTGTAGTTGGACACAATACCTTTATTTTATTTATTTTTATGTGGTACTGAGGATCAAACACAGTGCCTCACATGTGCTAGATGAGCGCTGTACCTTGAGCCACAACCCCAGCCCCTGTTTCAGACTTTCTTGTCAAAACAAAACAAGACAAAAAACCTGATTCCCATTGTTGGCATGAGATTTAAACCATTGGTCTGTTCAGCTTGGTGGCCCACCACGCTGTAATCCCAGCTACTCAGGAGGCTGAGGCAGGAGGATTACAACTTAGCAACTTGGCAAGACCTTTTCTTAAAATAAAAAAAAATAGAAAGGACTAAGGATATAGCTCAGTGGTAGCACGTTCCTGGTTTTAATCCCCAGTACCATAAAATAAATAAACAAACAAATAAACCTTTAGCCTGGCACTCAAGGCCCCTTCCCATGTGATCCTAGTCTTCCTTTATTTTATTTTATTTATTTTTTATTTTTTGATGTCTCACTATGTTACCCAGGTTGGTCTTGGATTCTTGGCTCAAGTGATCCTCCTGCCTCGGTCTCCCAAATAGCTGGGACTACAGACATCTCACGTCACCCTGCTAAGCCTATTCTTTTTCAGCCATCAATTATGGTGACCCACCCCTTGCTCTGCACTTCCAAGCACATCCATGGCCACCATACTTAGTTGCCATTACATTTGACCTTGATACATGGTTGGACATGTCTGTCTCTTTGTTTGTGTCTCTCCAACTACTCTGAGAACTCCCAAAGACCAGGGCTTTGAGAATCTTTTTTTTTTTTTTTTTGGTGGTGGTGCTGGGGATTGAACCCAGGGCCTTGTGGATGCGAGGCAAGCACTCTACCAACTGAGCTGTATCCCCAGACCTGCAAATCATTTTTGTATTCCCAACATCTGGCATGGAGTAGATGTCAAGAACATATTCATGAAAAAATGGGTGAATTAACAAATGCATGAATATGTGAAGTTAATGAATGCTTGGTAAGAGTTGGGCCCTGGTTGCTGGGCAGGGCGGCCTGGAGGTCCAGGCTTGTTGGACAGCAGCCCTTGTCCCCACTGCCAGGCATCTTCATGTTGCTGCTCATCTTCTTCGCCTTCCTGCACTGCTGGCTCAATGCTTTTGCAGAGATGCTGCGGTTTGGAGACAGGATGTTCTACAGGGTGGGTCCTGGACATGAGCTACCTGAAAACTGGAGGCAGGAAGAGTTAGGGAGGGTTGGGGTGATGATGGCGATTGGGTGTCACCTAGCTGTGCTATTAAGCTCCCACATAAGCAATGGAGTTTTTAGGTGTAAGAATGATGTGTCCTCTCCACTATCTGACCAGCCAGGGCTGGTTGATTTTGTGGGGATGGTACCATGGAATCTTCTTAAGATGGTGGGGTAGGAAAGAGGGCAGGAGGGAGCTGGGGTGACAGGGGAGAGAGTACAGGCAGAGGGGGCAGTGGGAAGGAGCTGGGGCCTGGGATGCTTATCTCCTTTCCCCACCGAACTCCACTCCCTCCCCAGGACTGGTGGAACTCAACATCCTTCTCCAACTACTACCGCACTTGGAACGTGGTGGTCCATGACTGGCTGTACAGCTACGTGTATCAGGATGGGCTGTGGGTACGGGCCCTGCAGACCCCTTCAGGTCCTATAGGAGAGGCTCTCCAGAGCACCCTCCCCCACCGTCCCGCTGCACCATCAGCTCCTTATCAAACCTGAGGGCCCTGGAGACAACCTTTCTCCATTTTACCCAACCCAATAGGCAGAAAGTCTTCCTTACAACCTAACTTCCTTCCTTCTTTACTCCTAATTTCACCCTCTCCACAAGATATTTCTTTCCTTCTTAGCCTTTGAAGGAACATGCGTAGAGCAATTTTCAGTTACCAAAAGTTTTCACATGCATTTCATTAGCACAGTTAATCCTGAAAAATAAGGACTATTATACCCCTTTTTAAAATTGCTGCCAAGGCCCAATAAGCTAATTCAATGCTGTTGAACAAGACTGACATTAATCCCTTTGGACCCCAGATCCCATATTCTTTCCATCACTCCACATTCCCTCCTGGCTTCCTTAAAAGGAGGCTCTTAGTGGAGGGGTGCAGGGAGACTCACTCCCCACTCCCCTTCTTGCTCTGCCAGCTCCTTGGTGGCCGGGGCCGAGGGGCAGCCATGCTGGGCGTGTTCCTGGTTTCTGCAGTGGTGCATGAGTACATCTTCTGCTTTGTCCTGGGATTCTTCTACCCTGTCATGCTGATGCTCTTCCTTGTCATTGGGGGTGAGCTTGGCCTCTGTGCCACTGGAGAGGAGGTCTTCCTCCTGCTTCTGGGGATCCCAGAAGCTGCTGGGTTTGCGGGTGGGTTGGGAAGGGACTTGGGAACAGGAAGGGAGGCCACAGGGGTGTCTTGAGGGATGTGGGAGAAGTTTTCTGGTTGGAGAGTATTTGAACAGGGGACATAGATGGAGACAAGGGGAAAAAACTGGGATGTGGTTGGAAGGTTCAGTGTGAGATCCAGGATATTGAGGTGGAAGCTGAGGAATCCTGGTTTCACATGAGTCACTTGAGATCTCCAAGAATTTCTGAAGCTGGGTTCAAGGTCTTCCCCAATGAGGCCTTCCTGCCCCACCACTTCCCAGTACCCTGGGATGGGGGGGAAGCCAGGGAGACAATGCACAGGGATCTGGAGTGACAACTTTTTCTCCTACACCAGGGCTACTGAACTTCACAATGAATGACAGGCACACGGGCCCCGCGTGGAATGTGTTGATGTGGACCTTACTCTTTCTGGGCCAGGGCATCCAAGTCAGCCTGTACTGCCAGGAATGGTATGCACGATGGCACTGTCCCCTGCCCCAGGTAAGAGAACACAACCCTCACCCAGCCACAGTGGTTCTCAATTCAACACCCAAAGTCAGGGGCCAGGGCCTGTGGTTCTCAAGGGGTCACCAGAAATGACTTCATTCACAATCTATCCTTTTCTGGTACAGACAACCTTCTGGGGGCTGCTGACACCTCGATCTTGGTCCTGCCATGCATAGAGGTCAGGACTCTTGCTCCACCCAGATGACACCATCAAGCACTTCTCTAGCTGCAAAGTCTGAGACTGGGGCTCCTCTCTACACCCTCATACCAGGCTCTGAGTCAGGGGACTTGCATGTAGGGTCTCACCAAGGAGTTGCAAGGACTTGGGTCTGTGGCCCTGCAGGCAGCTGAGCACAGATTCTGCCTAGGGGGAGACTCTTCAATACCCATTTCCATGAATTGGGCACAAGTTCCCCTCATAACTGATGGCTTGATAGACTTAGGGAGACTTGAGGGAACCTTACAGATTTGGTGCATGTGGAGGGACTCAGAGTAACAGGGGCCACCAAGATTTGAGAACGGTTTGGTTTTTGATTTTATATACTTCTCAAAACAACAATAAATTTTTTGTCTGCCTTTTTATCCATTCATGTGTTTATTTATTCATTCATCATTTGTTGAATTTTCACTTTTTGTGCCAGGCACTATTGAAGTGTTGTGTTTGCAGAAGAAAGACCTTGTTGCAGGAGAGACTGAGAATCTGAGGTGACACTCTGGCTTACCTCCTCTATGTCAACACCCCCAACCCCCACAAACCCTGACTCAACCCCTCTGCCACTTCTGCTCCTTCTCCAGTGCATGTGTCCATATCCCATTAATTCTTCCACTCCTGGCAACATCTGGCACACTCTTGAGAGTGCATACAGCCGGCCTCCTTTCCTTTAGCAGACCAGGAGAGGAACCTTCTGATAGACACGAGACAAGTCTTTTAATTTGAAGAGCCTGTTTTCACAACTATAAAATGGAAATCAAATTAGGGAATGGGCTGATTGTATGGGGACAGAAGTTCAAAACATTTGCATGCAAATATGCTCGAGAAACCAAGCCAGGCATGGTGGTGCACGCCTGTGATCCCAATGACTATGAAGGCTGAGGCAGAAGGATGGCAGGTTCCAGGCCAGCTTAGCAATTTAGCAAGGCCCTAAGCAACTTAGCGAGACCCTGTCTCAAAATAAAAAATAAAAAGGGCTGGGGGTGTAGCTTAGTGATAAAATGCCTCTGGGTTTAATCCTCAGCCACACACAAAGAAAAAAAAATTCCAGAAACAAGACTCTGTGGTCTATCTTCTCCACAGGGATTCTCCACCTATCCTGCTATCCTGGTTCTAGGGACTTCTGGGTGTGGAAGGGAGGGAACATTAACCCCAGGACGAGTGAGCAAGAACCGAAAAGCAGAGTCCCTAAGAGAGATGGAACACTGTTTTTGTTTTTGTTTTTCACATTTCAACAGTGTGTATGACAACTTTTCATGTCAAATATAGATCTAAAAAAATAAACAAATAAAATTAAAAAATGGTCCCAGCAGGGGCTGGAGTTGTAGCTCAGTGGTCAAAGCACATGTGTGAGGCACTGGGTTTGATCCTCAGCACCACATAAAAATAAATAAAATACAGGTATTGTGTCTATCTACAACTTGAAAAAAAATAATAATCCCAGTGGCTCAGGAGGCTGAGGCAGGAGGATCACGAGTTCAAAGCCAGCCTCAGCAATGGTGAGGCACTAAGCAATTCAGTGAAACCCTGTCTAAATAAAATACAAAATAGGGCTGGGGAAGTGGCTTAGTGGTCGAGTGCCCCTGAGTTCAATCCCTGGTACCCCCCCACCAAAAAAATTTAAAAATAGATATATTTCATCTTTTCTAATGACTCCATGATAATATATTGTATTATCTTCTATAATTAATTACATGTTTCAATTATTTACAATATTTGTTCTTAGAAACAATTCTCACATATACATACCTCACTGTACATTTTTTTTGGTGTGTGTGTGTGGTACTATGGATTGAACCCAGGAGTTCTGAATCAGCCCTTTTTAAAAACAGAGAGACAAGTTCTCACTGAATTGCTCAGGACTTCACAAAGTTTCTGGAGGCTGGCTTTGAACTCATGATTCTCCTGTCTGAGCCTCCCAAGCCTCTGGGATTACAGGCTTGTACCATTATGCCTGGCTCCTTATATTTTTTCTTAAGGGAATTTTCTAGCAGCAGAATTACTGGAACATTGAGCAAGCTAAATTAAAAAGTTGCTCACATTACCAAACTGCCCTCTAGAGACCTTATATGAACTTACAGTTATATGATGTTACCCATTTCCTCATTCCACTGCTGATACTGTTTTTTTTTTTTTTTTACTTTTTAATATTGGCCAATCTCATAAACAGAAAATTATATCTATTTTCTTTTGCATCATAATTATTAATTAATTTATTTATTTACTTATTTTGGTACAAGGGATTGAACCAAGGGGCGCTTAACCACTGGCCACTTCCCTAGCCTTTTAAAAATTTATTTATTTTGAGAAAGGGATGGATCAAATCCAGTGCCTCACACATGTTAGGCAAGTGCTCTGCCACCGAGCTACAGCCCCTTTTTATTTTTAATTTTGAGACAGTGTCTATGTTGCTTAAGGCCTTGCTAAGTTGCTGACGCTGGCCTTGAACTTGCCATCCTCCTGTCTCAGACTCCTGAGTCACTGGAATTACAGCCGGGTACAGCTTCACATATTTTTGAAGCACTGTTTAAGATGCATGAACATTTAGCATTGTTATGTCCTTTTGACCAAAGGACCTCTTTGCCATTATTAAAGGTGAGCTTTACCTTTATAAGCTACTTAGCTTTGAAATCTATTTTAGTATTAACAATGCTTCCCCCCACCTTTTTTGATATTTTAATTTCTTTTGAATTAAAGTTACTTTTTGTAAACAAGCTAGGAAATGGAATCAACCTAAGGACACTAGTCCTTTAGGGATCCAGGCCAAGTCTTGAGATCTTTAGCAAAATATAATTATTGTAGCAGGTGCTAGCAATAAGGTTATAAACTCTAAATAATAACCACTTATCTAAAGTTTTCATTAGTAAACAGCCAAAAGTCCAGTCCTTAAAGGCATGATATATGGATTTTTTTTTTTTTTTCAGTACTGGGAATCAAGCCCAGGGCTGCTCTACCACTGGGCTACATTCCCAGCCTTTTGTTTTGTTTTTTTTTGTTGTTGCTGTTTTATTTGAGACAGGGTCTTGATAAATTGCTGAGTTGGTCCCCACATGCCATCTTCCTGCCTCAGCCCCCTTGAGTTGCTGTAATTAGAGGCATGTGCCACCACATCCAGCATGATATACGGAACATTCTCACCTACAAAGGATGGATAGAATGACACAAATTACATGCAGTCCAACCTATTGGAAAACGAGATCAGAGCTAGCCAAGGATTGCTTGTCAAAGTGTTTACATTTTGAAAACTCACTACCTGGCTTTAAAAGTTCCCTGTTATATACCACACTTTCTTTATCCATTCATCTATTGATGGGCATCTAGGTTGGAGGATTTTTGGATTGGCCAAAGGGGAGGGTGGGGGGAGGTTATGGGGGTAAGAAAGATGGTGGAATGAGATGGACATCCTTACCCTAGGTACATGTATACGATTGCCCACATGATTCGTCTCTACACCATGTACAACCAGAGAATTGAAATGTTGCACTCCATTTGTGTACAATGAATTGAAATGCATTCTGCTGCCATGTAAACTAAGTAGAACAAATTAAAATAATAAATATAATTAAAAGAAAAAATTTCCCTGTTGCTGTCAATAAGAAAATAAATGAAAAATATTACAGGTCGTCCCTCACTGATGTTTAATTGTTTTCGACATCTTCCACCAGAACTTGAAGATAGAGATAAGTGTAGGGGATAAGATACTTAAATAACTTAAAAATAAATTACTTAGTAATAAGAAATTAGACATACTGCATTCTTCCATTTGTTACAAGAACAAGCTGACAATTAATATTATTTTAAAACAATGCTCACTCTACAGAGGGTGGTAACAGTAAGACTTTCCACTACAGGATAACCTCTGCTTTCCCACACAATTAACATTACTATTCTTTCATGATACCTATTCATGTGGAAAAACTGTTGAGCTTTTGCCAGATCCAGGACATGAAAAACAGTGTCATAATTAGCTAGTTTGTAAGCTTTGTGTACATTTTTGGAATGGACCCATAAGATATAGCCATTGTTTTGTTAAAACATTTAAGAACTGCAGAGTTCCTCAACCCTTCTCTATAGTTCCTGCTCAAAATCTTACAGCTGGGAACAGGCTATTTTACCATAGTAGGCAATGCACAATGGTAAAATCCTAGCAGTAAAGCCAGGATGCCAATGTTCAGGACAGGAACAGCCCTGTCAGGCCTGCCCCCACCCCTCTTTCAGTTTGCTGAGGTAGGCTGACAAAAGAATGGAGCCTGTGATAAAGAGGAAGATGTCAACTGGGGTTACGGCTCAGTGGTAGAGCACTTGCCTGGCATGTGTGAGGCCCTGGGTTCCATCTTTAGCACCGAATATAAATAAATAAAATGAAGGTCCATTGATAACTAAAAATATATTTTTAAAAAAGAGAGAAAGGTGTCAATCAAAAATAGTACAGTGACCTGTGCCCAAGCCTGCAATCCCAGTGACTCAGGAGGTTGAGGCAGGAGAATTGCAAATTCAAGGCCAGCCTCAGCAATTTAGTGAAACCCTGTCTTAAAAGAGAAAGATCTGGGGCCAGGCATAGTGGTGCATGCCTGTAATCCCAGCGGTTTGGGAGGTTGAGGTAGGAGGATTGCAAGTTCAAAGCCAGCCTCAGCAATGGCGAGGCACTAAGCAATTCAATGAGACCCTGTCTCTAAATAAAACATAAAATAGGGCTGGGGATGTGGTTCAATGGTAAAGCACCCTGGGATTCAATCCTCACCACCAAGAAACACAAACAAAAAAACCCAGCACAGTAGTACATGTAACAGCCTTATGAGGGATTGAAACAGACTGAAATTAAGGGCCCCTCTAATATTGAGAAATTCTTCATGTTGAGAGTAAAGGCTGAGAGGGCTGCAAGCCCCGGGCCTGACAGGTGGCCAAGGAAACTGAGATTGTGGATCACCCACTCTTTTGGCCCCTGCAGTACATACTAACTAAATCTTCATGTGTCTATTTTCTGTCTTTTGTCTCACTTTGCCACCTCTTCTCTTTTGAAAGCTTTCCTCTGGGGCAGTGGCAATTTAGGAGACTAAGATAGGAGGATGGCAAGTTTGAAGGCAGCCTGGGCAATTTAGTCTCAAAATAAAAAATAAAGGGGCTGGAGATACAGCTCAGTGGTAGGTACCCCTGGGCTCAATCCCAGCACCTGAAAAAAAGCTTTTCTCATCCCAGAGCCTCCTGAAGATGGGATTTTTGAAACACAAAATTTCTTCTATCCTCCTTAAAACTGTCTTTTAATAAAACTATTTTCCTACCATTTCGACTCTGAATATTTGTGCAGCAGCCAGTGGTAGAGCCCAGCCTCTCCCCGTGGCCAGCAATTGTGTCCTCTGCTAACAGAATCTTAGGAGGATTTTTCTTAAACTTTAATAAATTGAATCTCATGACATTAGGAAAGAAGTTGGATTCCCACAATTTGCTGGCTTGGGCAGTTAGTTTTTTCTGAAGGTCAATGCAGCAGTCTTCTGTGCTGGAGAGCCTGAGTTCTTTACTCCTGGGGATTCCAGTAGCCAGGTTAGGAGGAGATGGCACCATAACAAGCCAAGGCTGCTACCTGCTACCATGGCCATTAATTATGTAAATACTTGTGTCATAACAAAACAAAACAAATCGCAGGGTGTGACAGAGAAGGGCAGGAGAGAGAGAGGAGATGAAAGCTTATTGTTGGCAAAGAAAAAGATTTACTATTTCCTGCCTGCCTCAAGACGTCACCACTGAGAGAAGTAAGAACCAAGGAGAATTTAGACAAAAAACAAATACAACTGGTTCTGGAAGGAGGCCAACCATGTTGGGCCAATAAGCAAGGGATGCAGCTCCTGGTGAGGAGGCAGGAGGCTCACTCACCCTACCCCAGGATTGCACCAGGCCCAAGGGGCGGCCACGGACTGAGGCCACATGACACAGCCAACCCAGTACACTGCTAGAAATGGCCTCCACCTTTCTTCTGATTAATGTTAGCATGTTTTATCTTTTTCCATTGTTTCATTTTTAAGCTTTGTCTTTCTGTTTTGTTTGTTCCGTTTTGGATACCAGGAATTGAACCCAAGGGCACTTAACCTCTGAGTCACAACCCCAGCCGGTTTTTTTTTTTTTTTAAATATTTATTTTTTAGTTGTAGTTGGAAACAATCTCTCTTTATTTCACTTATTTATTCTTATGTGGTGCTGAGGATCGAACCCAGGGTCTCACATGTGCTAGGTGAGCACTCTACCACAGAGCCACAATCCCAGCCCTCCCAGCCAGTTTTTCTATTTTGAGACAGGGTCTTACTTAGTTGCTCAGGGCCTTGCTAAGTTGCTGAGGCTGGCTTTGAACTCTCCATCCTCCTGCCTCAGCCTCCTAAGCCTCTGGGATTATAGGCGTGAGTCACCATTCCTGGCCTTAAAGTGAGGTTCTTGTAAGCAGAAGATAATTGAATCTTGCTTTTTTTTAAAAAAAAAAAAAAAAATCTTATCCAATAATAGCTGCTTTTAAATTGGGTATTTAAATGGTTGAGATAATTTACATTTAATATAATTATTGGTATGGTTTAAAATATATAATTTTTCTAATGCTATTTGTCTGATTTTTTGTTCTTATCCTCCTCTTTTAAAGGTTTCTTTTGTATTAATTATGATTCCACTAGTGGAAAAAGTGGTACATTGATTTTGTGTGTGTGTGTGTATGTGGTACTGGGATTTGAACTCAGGGCCTTGTGAATGATAGGCAAGTGCTCCTACCACTGAACTGTATATATACCTCCCAACCCTGCCCCCTTTTTTGAGACAAGCTCTCACTAAGTGCCCAGGCTGGCCTCAAACTTGCAATCCTCCTGCTTCAGCCTCCTGAGTTGCTGGAATTACTGTGTGTGGCACCACTTGGCTAGTTTTCCTACTGTCCAGTGTCACAAATGAGAAGTCCTATGCCAGCCTGATCCGTTTCCCTTTGTAGATAACGCTTTCTAGAAACTTGAAAATGTTTTCCTTTAACCTCAGAATTCAGGAATTTCATGCGTATGTGTTTGTCTTGTATTTTCATTATGTAAGCTCAGATCTTTCTTCAGGTCAGCAAGATATCTTTACTCTCTAATTATTGCCTCTCCTCCACTCATGCCTTTTTGCCTTTGGAAACTAATGCATTTGAATGTTAGGACTACTAGATCTACTCTCCAAGTCTCATATTTTTCTCATTATTTCCATCTCTTCATATTATTTGCTCTGTTTTGAAATACTTTTTCCACTTGTTCTTCCAAACCACTAATTTGAGTCTCTGCAGTGACCATGCTTTCAATACATATACTGATTTTTTTGAAAATGTTTTTTTAGTTTCAGAAAGTTATGAGAGTCTTTTGTATACTACTTGAATTTTTTTTCTTTCTTTCTTTCTTTCTTTTTTTTTTTGTATTGGGGATTAAACCCAGGGGCACACTACCACTGAGTTTCATATTTTTATTTTTTATTTTGAGACAGGGTCTCAAACTGAGATATTCCTGCCTTAGCCTCCTTAGTCACTGGGATTACAGGCTTGTGCCACCATGTCCAGTTACTACTTGAATATCTTTAAGTGCTTCTAATGGTGTCATAAACTGTCTTACACCTCTGTCAGTGGTTCCTGTGCTTTCTGGTGGCCAGGGAACTAGCTATAACCTCATCCTTGCAGGACCAAGACTCTGAGTCACATTCTTCCAGTATACTTCCCCATGGCCCTAACCTCTGCTCAGGGGCTCTCCAAAGATAGTCTCCATGCAGTGAGAGTGACAAAGCTCCTCCCCAGTCCTCCACACTAGGTCTTCCCCACTCATTAACCCTATGGTTAAGCTGCTGAGGCTGGCTTTGAACTTGCGATGCTCCTGCCTCAGCCTCCCAAGCCAGATGATTAGTGGGGTGTGCCATCATGCCTGGCAGGCCCGGGCTCTTAGACTGAGAAAAGGGCTCTGTCAGAGGGCCAAAGGCACTTGGGGCAGGATTGCATCTATCCCAAAGAAAGATGAGTTGAGGTGGGTGGGACCAGAAAGCATCACCTTGGCACAGCTGCAGGACTTCTCAACTTTTTGCCTCTTTGGATTATGATCTTTGTGCCCATAGGGTGTCAGCTGCTTTGCCCAGATGGCACCTCTTCCCCATGTTCTTCCAAAGGAAATGTGGGTGGGAAGCACCTGGAGCCAGGATGGATGTACCTGGTTGGGAAGACTCTTGGTCCTCCTCCCTGGCTAGGGAGCACCTGTCTTCCCGTCTTGAGTCTGCAAGTGTTTTCCTCTCTCTTTGCTACAGCCCCATCTGTGTCTCCCAAACTGCCCTTCAATTTTGTTCAGTCTTTTCTCTAAATCTTCTTGCCTGTCCTGGGACCAATATGACACCCCTCCACGGTTGGGCGGTCCTCTCTGGATCTGCGTAGCTCCAGCGGTCCGTGACTTCTCTCACACACGCACACTCCATTATTTGGTGCTCTTCCTTCTTTCTTCTATTGTTTGGAGTCCCCCCCCCCCAAGACATAAGCTCCACTGTTCAGCAAGAGAGACCTTGAATGGGATTTTACCAATGTCCAAAGATCCTACTGTTTACCTGGAGGAATTCCTTTCCATTCTGCAAAAGAACTCCGTCCTTCTTTCTCTTTCCTCCTTTCACCCAGTTCCAAGTGTACAGGTTCGCCCACTAGGCCTCTCCTCTGGTTCCTTCCTCTTAACTGGAGAAATCAGTTCCTTTCATCAAAGGTTAATTGCTGGGCAACCTACATTGGGTCCCCTTTGGCTCTATGAAAGCTCTGTCTCTTTTCTTCTCACTTGAAAAAATCCTACTCTTTTACATCGCCCCTGCCAAAAGAAAGTTAATTGTTTACCTCTGGCCATGTCATCCATCCCATTGATAGACTCCAGGTACCATCCTCCCTTTTCCTTTCTATCAAATTGCTTCTAAAAAGACCCAGGTATGCTGTCCCACAGTCTCTCATCTCTAACCTCCCCTCTCCTCACCCTCATCCTAGTGAAGCTGCTGTCCACTTCTCAGCTCCCTGTCAAAGCCAAATTTCTTGAAAGAGTGGTCTGTGATCACTCGGACTAGTGGCTCATATCCCATTCACTACTGCACAACTCATGGGCCTACAGGGCCTCTCCTGTTTTGGTATAGTTATCAACTCTAGTATCTGTCCCTCCTGTTATTGCCCTTCTCATCATAGGGACCCACTCTAATGAAAAATCTGTATGTATTCTTGTAAAATACAGTGCTTTTCTGTACCTTTTTTTTTTTTTTAATATTTATTTATTTAGTTTTCGGCAGACACAACATCTTTGTTTGTATGTGGTGCTGAGGATCGAACCCGGGCCGCACACATGCCAGGCGAGCTTGCTACCGCTTGAGCCACATCCCCAGCCCATTTTCTGTACCTTTTTAATTTTCAGAAAATCATTTATACTACAATTTTCATCCCATTTCATTCATCACCAATTCAGAAGGTGTATTAATGGTGCTACAGATAAATTTAGCTCATTTCTGCTGATAACTTGGGAAGGATTTCATCATATGCACCACTTTTTATACATGCCTCCATTTGGCAGTGGGCATTTAGTATGAGCCTGAGGGGAGAGAGGTTTTCTGTGAGACTTCCCAGGAGCTGCTTCTTAAGGTATATTTAACTTCACTAAGAATTGCCAGATGTTCTCCAGAATGGCTAAGCCTGGGACCATTTGCAGTCTCACCATAAGTGAATACATGAGGTTCCTACTTACTCATATTCTTTGTTTATTTGTTTGTTTGTTTGTTTACTTAAGGGGAGATTATGTTTTGTTTTGTTTTCTGGGGTACCTGATATTTAACTCAGGGGCACTCAGCCACTGAGTCACATCCCCCACCCTATTTTGTATTTTATTTGGAGACAGGGTCTCACTGAGTTGCTTAGCGCCTCGCTTTTGCTGAAGCTGGCTTTGAACTCTCAATTCCTCCCACCTCAGCCTCCCAAGTCACTGGGATTTCAGGGGTGTACCACTGTGTCTAGCTAGCCACTTACTCATATTCTCAGAGCATGAGATACCACATTTTGCATATGGCCAGTTGTTCTACCACCATTCATTGAAATACTATTTCTCCATTGAATTATCTTTGCACCTGTGCTAAAAATGAATGGATTATATACATGTGCATCTATTGATGGACTTTCATTTGGTCCATTGATCTATTTGTCTATCATTATGCTGATACCACACTGATTGTTGTCACTTTATATTGTCTTAAAATCATGTTGCTCCAGGCTTAAACAAATTTCTTGAATGACAAAAACTACCAAATTACTCAAGAGGAAATAGTTCTGTATAGCCCTTTTCTATTATATAAATTAAATTTGCAGTTTAAAAATCTTCCACCAAAGAAAATCCCAGTGTCAATACTCAGTGAACATTATCCTCAAATCTCTATACAGGCAAAGTGAAGAAGCAGCAACACCATCTTCCAATTGATATTAAAAACACTTAAATCCATGAGCTAACTGTAATGTATGTTATTAGAAAAAGCTAAAAATAACATGCTACAAATTAAGAAAATGTGCAAGCTAATTATGTCAGCACTGCAACAATTTACTAAAAATGATCTCCAGGAATATTTTCAAAACTAGGCCACCAGAATTGACCCCATGGATCTCTCTAACATGTGGAAACTGGATCTCAAGAGCTGGCAAAATATTAGTCTAGGAAAGAAGGCACAGAATTATTGTATTTGTGGGACAAAATTAAAGAAATGGTGACTCATACAAACAAATGATTTTCTACTTTACAATAAAATACATCTTCTGCTTAAGAGACAGACACTTTTGTGATCCTGTCAAGAACCTTAGCTTTGCCCAGACTCAGCAGGCTTCTTTATGAAATACAGGGTTAAAAGTCTGACTAAAGGCCAAGGTTATAACAAAGGAGTACTTGTGCTGGCCTTTTACCTCCAAGAGCTATAATCCTATGAAACCTATAACACTAATGCTAAATCAATGTAAGGACATTGCCATCTTTATGCAAAATCTAATCTCCAAGCCAGGTGTGGTAATACCCACCTGTAATTCCAGTGGCTCAGGAGGCTGAGGTAGGAGAATCACAAAATTTTTTTTTAATATTTATTTTTTAGTTTTTGATGGACACAACATCTTTGTATGTGGTGCTGAGGATCGAACCCGGGCCGCACGCATGCCAGGCGAGCGCGCTACCGCTTGAGCCACATCCCCAGCCCCGAGAATCACAAATTTGAGGCCAGCCTCAGCAACTTAGCAAGGTCCTCAGCAACTTACTGAGAACCTGCTTCAAAATAAAAAATAAAAAGGGCTGGAGGACTAGGGTTGTGGCTCAGTAGTAGAGCACTTGCCTCGCCATGTATAAGGCACTAGGTTCAATTCTCAGTATCACATGTAAATAAATGAATGAATAAAGGTCCATCAACAACTAAAAAATATTTTTAAAAAAGGGGGAGGTGCTGGAGATATGGCTCAGTGGTTAAGCAACCCTATAACCAAAAAAAAAAAAAAATCAAGGAGCATTTTATAATATTCTATAATATAACCAGACTATATTGTTGTTAATGTCATTGTCACTAAATAATAAAGTCTGAGGAACTATTTTATATTAAAGGAATAATCTCAAATAAAACAAAATGTACTACACAATCATGGACTGGATCTTTGTGAGGGTAAAAATACTATAAAGGGAGTTATTGGGACAATTGACAATTTTGGAATATGGACTTTAGAGTGCCAATGTTAAATTTCCTGAATTTGGTAACTGTACCATGGTTATTTTAAGAGAATATTCTTGTTCTTGGGAAGTATGCATTAGAGTATTAAGAGACAAAGAGACATAATACATGTAACTGACTCTCAAGTAGTTCAGAAAAACATGAATATAGTACATATATAGAGAGCATAATAAAACAAATGTCAAAATATTAAAAATCAATAAGTCTGAGGGCTGGGGATATGGCTCAGTGGTAGAGCACTTGTCAAGCATATGTGAAGCCCCAGGTTCAGTCCCCAACACAGAAAAAACTAAATAAATCTGGACAAAAAGCACACATATGGGGTGGTCTCTGTAACTACTTTTGCAACTTTAAATAAGTTTGAAATTATTTCAAAATAAAAATATCTTTTAAAGTTACATAAACAGAAGAAGAATAGCCAAATGAGGACCTAGCATGCATAAAAACAGTTCCAAGAATCCAGTTAAATACTGACTTGACTGTAGCTTGTTTGTTTTCATCTACTTTCCTCAAAAAAAATAAAAAGGCTGATACCCAGCTGCCACATCACCCCCCCCATCTCCCCATCCCCCAGCTTTTTAACTTCCCAGCATGGCTTGCTTCCTTGAGAAGGGCACCATCTTCCTTCTGCCTCTGAAGACTTTGACCCCTTCCTTGCTTTTGTTTTGTTTGGTTTGGTTGGTTTTTAGCATTGGGAATTGAACCCAGAGGTGCTTTACCACTGAGTTACATCCCCAACCCTTTTTATTTTAAATTTCAAGACAAGGTCTTCCTACATTACTGAGGCTACCCTCTAATTGGGATCCTACTGCCTCATCCTCCCAAATTGCTGGAATTATAGGAGGGCACCACCACTCTTGGCCCAATGTCTTTGTTTTCCTGTTTGCTGGAAATTCGATTTCCCCAGAACAAGAGCAAGTGGATAACTAAACCTTCATGTGCCTCATCGTTCCCATAAGCACTAGATACATAGTACATGATTAATAAAACAGATCTAAAAACCACACCTATGAATGATATATATCACCTTTGAATGATATACACTTGTCAATAGAAGCAGGTTAGATATATGGTTAAGAACTAAGTGAGATAATCCTAGTTTTTGACTCCACAACTTAAAAGTTGTATGACTGAAGTGCATATCTGTAATCTCAGAGACTCAGGAGGCTGAGGCAGGGGGACTGCAAGTTCTAGGCCAGGCTTGATAACTTATAAAGACCCTCTCTCAAAATATAAATAAAAAAGGGATGGAGGTGTAGCTCAGTGATGGAGCACTCCTGGGTTAAATCTCCAGTACTGGGGGGAAAAAAAAAAAAAAGTAATATGACTGAGAGTAAGTTAACCAGTACCTGAAGTTCACCAACCATTGTCAGCCCTAGTACCCAACTAGAAAGTAACAGATACCATTTCTGGAGGCATCAGTATAAAATCTCTGCTCTGATAGCTTGCATTCTAGTTGAGTGAGACAGAAAATTTTAAAATAAATACTTAGGAAGAGCCGGGAGTAGTGGCACATACCTGTAATCCCAGTGGCTCAAGAGGCTCAGGCAGGAGGATTGCAAGTTCAAAGCCAACCTCAGCAACAGTGAGGCACTAAGCAAATCAGTGAGTCCCTGTCTCTAAATAAAATACAAAACAGGACTAAGGATGTGGCTCAGAGGTTGAGTGCCCCTGAGTTCAAAACCTGGTACCTCCCATAAAAAAAAAATACTTAAATAGTATGCTAAATGCCTATTCATGCTCTAGAGAAAAATAGGGCACATAGGGGATAGGACCAGCAAGAATAGGAGATGGAAATGTAATTTTATACACTCAAGGAAGGCTTCACTAGAGAGGTGACATCCAAAAAAAATTTAGGGTCATAATGTAGATGAAGCAAAAGGGACAATATGTTCAAAGGCACCAGAGCAGAGATGTGCCTCAGGTGAAGAATGACTAAGATGGAATCAGCCCTTCTTATTTATTTATCTATTTTTGGTACCAGGAATTGAACTCACAGGCACTTAACCAATGAGCCACATATCCAGCCCCTTTTTTGGGGGGGTGGGATGACGGGGGATTAAACTCAGGGATCCTCAACCACAGAGCCACATCCCCAGCCCTATTTTGTACCTTATTTAGAGGCAGGGTCTCACTGAGTTGCTTAGCAACTCGCTGTTGCTGAGGCTGGCTTTGAACTCGCGATCCTCCTGTCTCAGCCTCCTGAGCCGCTGGGATTACAGGCGTGCACCACTGTGCTTGGCTGGAATCAGCCCTTCAATGGCACTCAAAGGGAATGGGAGAGAGGGAGAGAGATACTTTGAGGTTGGATTTTGGGAAGAGGAAAGAAGCACTAGTGTCATAAAGTTGAAGAAAAATAGGTGATTACCTTTTTTATGTCCTGTACTTCTAAACTTCTCTTAAAAATATTTCTCAAATGGAGATAATTCAAAGAATTCAAAAATGTTTTTGTTTTTGCTTTATGGCTTTGCCTTGAATTAAAAATTAGGATCCCTCTCCCCCCATTTTTTACTATATTTTGAGACATTTTTGAGATATGCAGAATCCTTTTAGATTAGGGTTTGACAATAATTTTTTTTAAAGATTAGAATTTGAAATTCACATTAATATTCTCAAAACAATTTTATTATTTGGAAGTAAAATACCATTTATATAAAAATTATAAGTTTATAGGGGAATTACTAGTAATTTACTAATAGACTTTTTTTTTCCCCACATGGTCAAGAGAATCAGGTCTGATTTGCTTGTCCTTTTGCTATGGTTTGTACAGTCTGTACCTGCCTCTTCAAGTAATTCTGGATGACTTCTACATGACCACATTATTGTTTTCATAAATGATATTTTTAGGGATTGGAAATAACAAAAAGTTCTGGTAGTCTTGCCATGTGTCCTTTTTTTTAACATTTATTTTTTAGTTTTAGGTGGACACAATATTTTACATTTATTGGTGCTGAGGATCAAACCCAGTACGTCGTGCATGCTAGACAAGCATCCTACCACTGAGCCTCCACCCCAGCTCCAACCACTTGTCCTTAATAATTTGTGTAGCTCAATTATTTCCCAAAAAGTAACTGAGAAGCAACACCAGCCAGGATTTTAAGTGTTAAATAGGGAGGGGGATATTTTCTTCTGTTTCTTTGCAGTGCTGAGGATGGAACCTGGGTAGCAGGCAGATTAGGCAAGTATTCTACACCCCTGGACCTTAAGTGGATGTTTCTATGCCAAATAGTGGCAATCCCAGAGGACAGAACAGTGGTTTGGTTACTGGTTGGTTGTTGCTGTTATTTTTGTTTCTTGTTTTGTTTTTTACAGTACTAGGGATTGAACCCAGGGCCATTTCACCACTGAGCTACATCCCTAGCCCTTTGTATTCATTTTGAGACAGGGTCTTGCTAAGTTGCTGAGGATCTTGCTAAACTGCCAGGACCAGTCTGGAACTTCTGATCCTTCTACCTCAGCTTTCCCAGCATCTGGGATTATAGGTGTGAGCTACCACATCCAGCTTGTTATCCTTTTTTTTTGGTGCTTGGGGAATAAACCCAGTACCTCATGCATGCCAGGCAAGCACTTTACCACTGAGCCACATCTCCAGCCCCAGGTGTTATTCTTTTAAATTTCCTTTACATTGTTTATAAGGCTATTTCAAGGGTGGGAAGTAGACAAGGCTCTGGTCTCAAGACACAATCAGTGCCCATTTTGTCTTTAATGTCACCAAAGAACAATTAGACTTTTCCCCTAAAGATTTTGGGGGAGTGGGGTGTGGTGGTGCACCTATAATCCCAGCGCCTCGGAAAGCTGAGACATGAGGATTACAAGTTCAAGGACAGCCTTAGCTATTTAGTGAGACCTTAAGCAAATCAGTGAGATCCTGTCTCAAAATAAAAAACAAAAGGACTGGGGAAATAGCTCAGTAGTAAAGTGCCCCTGGATTAATTCTCCAGTACCAAAAAATGAAAATAAAGAGAAATAAAAAAATAAATAAAAAGAGCTAGGGATGTGGCTTAGTGATTAAACATGCCTGGGTTCAACCCCCAGTGCCCCCCCCAAAAAAAATTGGGGGGGGAATAAGTGTTCCTTTATTAGTCTTTCTTATGTTTTGATTTTTTTTTAAGTTGGAGATGAACACACACCTTTATTTTATTTATTTATTTTTATGTGGTGCTAAGGATTGAACCCAGTGCCCACATATGCAAGGCAAGCGCTCTACCACTGAGCCACAACCCCAGACCCCTGCCTTTTGTTTAAAGTTCTCCATTATTTGGTTAGAATAAACTTCAAAACATATCAGTAGTATACTTGAAATTTTAATTTTATTATGTTCCTATTACATAATGCATATTCATTACATAGTAAAAGGAGAAGGCACAAAAGTATAAAGGGGTCAATTTTAAAATTGCCTATTATCTCATCTCAGGGAAAACAAACTCTGGCATAGTTCATTCATCAGCCTTTTCCTATGTATTTCTGAACATTGCTCATTACTATATAGTCCTATATCCAGCTTTTTCAACATAACATTATATTATTTTTCTCAATTAATAAAAATTCTTTGTAAATATAATTTTAATGAAAGAATAACCTTGCATCCTATGGATATAGTTATTTAAACATTCTCCTAATAGCTTAAGCCTACTTTGTTTCCTAGAGAGGCTATTTTGAGAACGCAGGAGGCAATGCAGAGAGACTCAGTGGGGTGAGGGGTGGCACTGAGGCTTCTAGAGGAAGAAGGCTCATAGGTCCTGGCCTAGCCGCTCCAGCTCGTTGAGGAGGAAGTCTATATCAGCACAGGTCAGAGTGGGGTTAGCTACCACCATTCGAAAGAAGTTGCCATGTGTCCCATGGGGCTGGTAGCCGATCATCATGGAGCCTTCCTTTACCATGCGCTCCTTGAGCACAGGGGCTACCTATGGGAGCAATAAAGAGTCCAGCTGTAGCATGGGGTCAGGTGAGAAGATGGGCCAGCTACCTGGACTACCCGGCTCTCAGAGCTGTTTTTCCCTCCCACCCAGCCATCTTCTGGAAATACCTTCACTGCTTAGACCCTCACCTTGGCCCCACTTTACTTTTTCCACCTCATCCAACTTGGTTGGCCTTCTCTACCTTCTGCTTTATTCCTCATTTCTCCTACCTACAAGATAGTTGTAGGACAGGTCTCATGCTAAATCCTGACTTTCCTGATTTTCAACCCTGCTTCAGTCTACCTTCAAACTTAGTCATCCTGAATGTCTTCTTCCCCCCTTTCCTGGTTCCTGTCTTTTTTATTTCCCAGGGATTACCCAAGGGTACTTTACCACTGAGCTACATCCTAGTCCTTTTGTACTTTTTATTTTTTAATTTGAGACAGAGTCTTGATAAGTTGCTGAGGCTGGCCTCAAACTTGTGATCCTCCTGCTTCAGCCTCCAGAGACACCAATTATAAGTGTGTGCCACCACTCCTGGATCCTGTAATATCTGATCTGTGCCATGTGATCTAGCGTGTAATTTACAAAACCACCTTGAAATATTGGCTTCAAACAGTAATTCTTGCTTTCCACAATAACAACTTCATGAGGGCAAGAAGATTCTTGTCCTTTCAGATTATCTGTAGCACCTAGTACTAACCCATTCTTAGGGACCAGACAGAACATACTTCCTTGCCTCTAGAAGGCATATCAAATTGGCCTTTCTGTGTTTCTCTGTCCCCGGCATCATTGAAAAGACTCTTCCTGTTATTTCTACCTTATATATCTCTGACCTGGGCCTGAGTTCCCAGCACAGACCCTAGCACAGGGGTCTGTGTGCTGCACACTAACTTTTTTGGGTTCTCCTGTGATGCTCCTTTCTGTCATCTTATTTCCCCAAAACATATCTTATTCCTATCCCCTTCTCCCCCAGCCCCCCACAAAAAGGACAAGCTTGTGTTGTCTTCCAGTTACCTAGCCCCTCAGGAGCAAGAGACCAATAGGGGGACCGCCCATATCAGGAATGGCCAGCAGGGGGCAGAAGTGCACCAGCTGCATCAGTTCCCTTAGCAGGGCTACCCAGAGCCAGACAAAGCCTACCTGAGACAGCCTTTGGCTGTATTGTGGACTGGCCTGCTTCCCCCGCAAGCTGGGAGGCACGAACCAGAAGCACACGTTGACAAACTCAGGCTGAGGGAAATAAGGAAGGGGAAGGTATGAGCTGAGAAAGGAGGACCATTTTCCCTTTCACCGCCACTCTTTCTCCATGTGAGCTTGCTGTGTGGAATACGCTGAGATAGATGGATGCAAAAGAACATGGGATCATACCTCCATGACCAACTCAAACCCTTCCCTCTTCTTTATTTCCTCCACCAGGTACCTGGGAACAGAGGGTGACAAATTGCAGGTGGAGAGGGGAAGACAACCATATAAACTGAAGAGAACCACAGAGATAGGTGGAGGAAAGTAATCCTGAGGGCAGAAATGGAGGAAGGGTAGACCCTGGGAGGGGATCTGGGACCCCCCTTGCCTACCGGGCAAGAGCAAAGGCCTGGTCGATACGCTGCTCCAGCCCTTGCCCACCCTGTGCTTTCCACATGAGCCACAGCTTCAGACAGTCTACACGGCGGCCACACTGCACCACCTTGTCACCCGTATCCAGAGCCACATCGTAGAACTTGTCCTGCTGGAAGAGGTAGCTGGCCTGGAATCCATGGCAGCGCTTGAGCAGGTTCTATGTGGGGAAGAGGTTGTCAGACCCCCGTGGCTCCACCCAGGCTCTCCCCTAGTGCAACACTAAGGGTCTTTAGCTCAGTCTACCCATGCCTGCGCTGGAACCAGGCAGCACCATGGAACAACTGCCAGTTAACTGGACCCATTTCTCTGGGCTTTCTCCAGTATGCAGAGCTCTTCCCAAACTTTCCCAGGATCCCTCGGACTGCAACTTTAAGCTGCCTATCTTCTCCTTTGCATGAGGGCTCCCAATGTAGGGGTAGGGTGGTGGCAGGTGAGATGGTAAAGGGGACAAAGTAAGGCCTGGTCCCCCTCTAAAGTGGGATAGAGAAGAAGACAGGACTCCAAAAAGGACATAGGCCAGGGCCAGGCCAAGGACTGGGAAAGACCCACCGAGGTATCCTGGAGAAGAAGAGCAGAGCACTGCAGTCCTGCAGCGAGGAGCTTGTGGGGGTTCCAGGCCACGGAGTCAGCCCTGGGTAAAGCAGAGCAAAGCCAGGTCAGTGGCTCCTCCTCAAGTTGCCTAGCCAGAGCCGTTCTCTTCCAGACCACCAGTAGAGGGGTCTCATCCCCACCCCAGCAGTCAGGAAGAATTCCCATGTCTGACTTTCCAGCCCAGATCAACCATTCCCATCTCCATCTGTATCCCAGTACCCTCCTTCCCCTACCCCACCCTAAGTTCCCACTCCATGACTATTCTGAGGATCAAGGATTGGAAGGCTGGGGTTCGGGCAGAAGGGAGCCATATGCACCTCTGGATCCCATCCAGGAGATGCCTGTGTGTCTGTGACAGCAGGACGCTCCCACCCCAGGCAGCCTGTGGAGCAGGAGGAACAATGTGGGTCTTGGCCTCAGCTCAGCTCACCCCACCCCACCCACAAGATCCAAGTCTCACTCACATCCACGTGTAACCACAGTCCGTGACGCTGGCACACATCGGCAATTGCATCCAAGGGGTCAAAGGCTCCCAACACAGTGGTGCCAGATGTGGCACTGACCAGGAATGGCACAGCACCCTGTGAAAAGAGGATTTAGAGGATTTAGCCTGGTGCTGGGACCCAGTGATAAGTTCTTCCCATACCCGACCTTGTCCATTTCAACTTTACAACACTGCATTACTGTCCTCTTTAATTTGTAGGCAGGAATGTCTTTCTCACATCATCCCCCAAAATTAACACATAACAGATCAAAGTCCTAAATGTAATAACTAAAACAACAAAACTCTTAGAAGAAAATATAGGAGCAACATTTGTGTGTATGAGTTAGGTTAGCTATGATTCCAAAAGCACAAGCAACCAAAGAAAAAAATAGATCAACTGAACTTCATCAAAATGTATAACTTCTGAGTCAAGTACAGTGGTGTACACCTGTAATCACAGCTACTCAGGAACTTAAGGCAGGAGGATCTCAAGTTTGAGGTCATCTTGGGCAATTTAGGGAGACCTGTCTCAAAATAAAAAGTAAAAAGACTTGAGGGGCTGGGGTTGTGGCTCTGTGGTAGAGCACTTGCCTAGCATATGCAAGAACCTTGTAAAATAATGTACCATTGGTGAAATGGTACAGCTGCTGTAGAAAGAAGCAGGGCAGTTCCACTTCGGGGTATGTGCTCCTACCAAATTTAAAGTAAAGCGTTACGGTGTGGATACACTATGGTTTGAACACCACACCCACCCTCCGCCTAAGGATTCATGTGTTGATAAATAATGCCCATTGTAAGATATTAAAAGGGTAGAAGTTGAACCTATGGTGTTCAGAGGTGGGGGTCTCTAGAGGTGATTAGGATTTTATAAGGTTATCAGGGTACAGCCCCATGATTGAATCTCGATGGTTTTATAAGAGGGAGACTGGAAGAAACAAAAACATGCTCCTAGCTCTCATCATGTGATGCCCTATACTGCCTTGGTGTTTTGCCAGCAAAAAAAAAATCATCACCCAATTTGAGCCTTGAACTTTAGACTAGAATTGAGAGCCAAAATAAACCTCTTTATAAAGTTACTCAGTTTCAGGTATTTCATTATAGTAAAGAAAAATGGACTAACACACAGGGTCTTTTTTGGGGGGGCAAGGATTGAACCTAGAGGTGCTTAACCACAGATTCACATCCCTAGCCTGGTTTTTATTTTTTATTTAGAGACAGGGCCTTGCTAATTTGCCGAGGCTGGCTTTAAACTTACGATCCTCCTGTCTCAGCCTCTCAAACTGCTGGAATTAGAGGCATGCACCACCATGCCCACCTGCACAGGGTCTTAAAGAGATATTTTGTACATCTGTATTCATTTCAGCATTATTCATAACTGCTAAATCATAGGTGCAACCCAAGTTTTCGCTGATGGATAAATGGATAAGCAAAATGTGGTAAATATATATAATAGGGATTAAATTTCAGCACATCAGGGAACACATTCAAACCATATCCAAAACATAATACCTTGGTTTCTTCTCAGTAAATGTAATAATGCCCCCTGGGTTACTGTCACAGAACAAAGCAAAATAAAACAGCACCACACACTTTCAAATACTCCCTCGATGGCAGGGAGAGTAGAGGTGGAGGCAGCACCAGCCCCAAGCAAGTACTCTTGGATAGGGAAGGCTACAGGTAGCGGGTGGAAACACTCCAGGCAAACAGAGGAAGCTGTCTTGGAAGACACATCCCATGGCTTCTGCACAAGCATAGAGTGTTCTTGTCCATCCACAATATCCACCATATAGTTAATTCTTCTTCCTCCCAGTATCAGCTCAATCATACTCTTTTTTTGGTACCAGGAATTGAACCCAGAGGTACTTAACCACTGAGCCATATTCTCAGCCCCTTTGTTTATTTATTTTAATTTTGAGACAGGATGTCACTAAGTTGCTTAAGGGCCTTGCTAAGTTGCTGAGGCTGGCTTTGAACTTGCAATCCTCCTGCCTCAGCCTTCCGAGTCACTGGGATCACAAGCGGGTGCCAGCTCAATCATCACTTCTGAGGAATGCCTTTCCTGACTCCCTCACCACCTGATTCTGTCAACTCTCCTGTATTATAGCTTCAAAGAGCACTATGCACTTCACATTAACAGCACATGTGCAGCTGTTACATACATATGAATGTCATACTTCCCTATTGGAATAAATGCTCTATGAAAATTTTTTTTTTTTTTTTTTTTTTTTTTTTTTAAATTTTAATATTTATTTATTTTTTTTTTTTAGTTTTCGGCGGACACAACATCTTTGTTTGTATGTGGTGCTGAGGATCGAACCCGGGCCGCACACATGCCAGGCGAGCGTGCTACCGCTTAAGCCACCTCCCCAGCCCGCTCTATGAAAATTAAATGGGCAAAAGATCTAAAGAGACACTTCTCTAAAAATGTGCAAATGCCCAATAAAACATGACAAGATTCTCAACATTATTAATCACCAAGGAAATGCAAATCAAAACTACAGTAAGATACTTCACACCAAGTAACTATAATCAAAAAGAAATAATACCAAATGCTGGTGAGTATATGGAGGAACTGGAACTTTCATACTACTGCTGGAATTGCAAACTGGTATAGTTACTTTGGAAAACAGTTTAGCGGGGCTGGGGATGTGGCTCAAGTGGTAGCGTGCTCGCCTAGCATGCATGAGGCACTGGGTTCGATTCTCAGCACCACATAAAAATGAAATAAAGATATTGTGTCCACCTAAAACTAAAAAATAAATATAAAAAAATCAGTTTAACAATTCCTCAAAGGTTAAATATAGTTACCATATGACGCAGCAATTCCATTCCTAGGTATATAACTAAGAGAAATGAAAAACATGTTCACATAAAAGTCTATATGTAAATGTTCATGGCAGTGTTATTCATAATAGGTCAAAAAATGAAAATAAGTCAACCATTCATCAACTGACGAATGAATACATAAAATGTAATATATCCATACAATGGAATGTTATTTGGTCACAAAAAGAAATGAAATAATTGGTATTGTGACAACAGGATAAATACATACTGTTCTGAATAACAAAAACAGCCCTACAGTGTTCACTGTATACTAAGCTTGCAATATATATTTTATATATATAGTGGAGGTATTTTCATGTTAGTTTATATGCTTTTCCTACTTTATTCTCTTATTTTTATTGATTGATGATTAACGGATTGATTGCAGTACTGTGCATCAAGCCCAAGGGTGTTCCTATCACTGAGCTACATCCCTGTCATTTTTAATTTCTTATTTTGAGACAGTGTCTCACTGAGCTGCCCAGGCTGAACTCAAAACTTGCAATCATCTTGCCATAGCCTCTTGAGTAGCTGAGATTACAGGTGTGCGCCACTGCACCTGGCCTATTTTCTTTTCTTTTTCTTTCTTTCTTTTTTTTTTTTTTTTTTTTGTGGTACCAGAGATTGAACCCAGGGGAACTTAACCACTGAGCCACATCCCCAGCCCTTTTTCTTTTCCCTTTTTAATTTTTCTTTTCTTTTCTTCTTTTTCCTTTTTCTTTCTTTTTTTTTTTTTTGAGGCAAGGTCTTGCTAAATTGCTAAGGGCCTTGCTAAGTTGCTAAGGCTGGCTTTGAACTTGCAATTCTCCTGTCTCAGTCTCCTAAACTGCAGGGATTACAGGTGTGTGCCACCATACCCACCAAACCCAATTTATTTTTATTTTTTGCAATGCTAGTAATCATACCCAAGGTCTCATGCATACTAGGCAAGTAAGCTACACCTCAGCCCAATCCTACCTTATTCTTTAAAATGGCTACATTGACATACTAATTCATTTAACCCTTACAACTACCCTCTGTGGTAAGTTCTGCAGTATTTCCATTTTACAAAATAAGAAATAGATAATACAATAATTTATCTACTGATGTATACTTCGTTCCAGGAAACATTCTCATGCACAGAATTCTATACACTTGTGATGATGGTTGACAGCACAAATTCTAAGCATTGGAACTCTGAATCAGCAGATACATTTAAAAATCATATAGCTCATACCCAAATGCTGTCCCCAGTGTACAGCTACACTGTCCCTGGTAGCTTCAGCAGTCCACCCTAAGTGGACACCCTGACCTGTACCCATGAGCATAGCTAGCACATCCTCCTCAGCTTCTCCCAGCCCTGACCCCCAGCACACAGAAACCTTCCACACTATGCTCCAGGCTGCTAACACCTGCCTGCAGTGCTGCCTCAGCCATCCAGTCCCATCTCTGAGAATCCCACCCTGCCTTCATGTCTCGGCAGAGTCCCCAACAGCAACATGGTGTTCTTGCCCATCAGCCTTCAGCCCACTGCAAAAAGGGCATGGAGATGAGGAGAGGCATGAAGGGTGATGAACAGGGGGAGCCCAAATAACTGTCCAGAGATGGGACAGAGTGGTCCCATTCCACTCACCTCAGCTTCAGCCAGACTGATCTGCCTCTCCAAATCCTCAGGGATCATTTTCCCTCTGAAAAAGAAAAATGAGTGAGTGGAGAAGTTATAGGTCCTCTAGGCTAGGAGGCATTACTCTGTTGAAGAATGATAAGGTAAGGTTGGCAATGCAGAAGCCATAATACTCTACAAGTCTGAGGGCACAGGGCAGGAAACTTTGGCAGGCACTGGGAAGCAGGAGCAGCAATTCTACAGGAAGAGTGAGGGGAGAGAAATCCACCAGGGATACAGGCCTGAGGCCAGAGTTTTCTGGCAGCAGGGAGGTACACTATGCCAAGCTGGGTCAGGGCCATGTCGGCAGGACCTTCACCTCTCATCAGCCTTGACCACTCGGACACTGTCAGTGCCAAGTCCCAGAAAAGCAGCTCCCTTGTTGATGGAGTAATGACACTGTTGAAGAATGTAGATGGCAGGTTAGCATGACCTGGGCTAGGGACCAGAAGGCAGGGTGGATGGGGAGAAGAAAGTCTGGAAAATGTCAAGTATGAGCTGCAATAGATAGGACCCCAGAGGCCAGAGCTTTCCAATTTTTTATATATACGAATTGCCTGGGTGTCTGGTTGAAACACAAATTCAGATTAAGTAGATCCGGGTAGGCCTGAGCTTCGGCTTCTCTAATAAGCTCCCAGGTGATGTCAATGCTGCTGGCCCATGACCATACTCTGAGTAAAAGTGTGAACCGTGTCCATTGCACTTGTTGCTCCTGTCCTACTCTCCTACCAAAAGAAAAAATGAACATGGCCCCCTTGATTGGAAAGAAGCACATCCTCTTAGGGACAGGGTAGGGCAGGAAAAGAATCTGAAGGGGCTCTGATTGAGGTGGCTAGAGATTAGAATCAGAATCCCAGGGCTGGGTCTATACTCTTCCCCACCTCCTTTGATGTGAAGAGGGCCAATGGTGGCAGTGCCCGGAGGCCCCTCTGCTTGCAGTCTGGGTAGCGCTGATAGCGGGCCAGGTTTATGGCATACATGTTGGAGATGGAACCACCTGTCATAAGGAGGGAGTGATGGCAAGAGGGAAGGATGGTGAGTCAGAATGGAGCTTGCTTCCCCAGAACTTTCCACCCAGAATAACTGACCAAAGCAATACGTGTGACTGGCTCTCAGGCCACAAATTCCCAGGGATCTACAAATGGCACGAGAACCCAGAACAGACCCGGACTCAGCAGATTCTCCTGATCACCCCCTCCACACCCAAGACTGCCCCTGGAGAGAGTCCCTCACCCCCTGCCCCAGAGCAGGCATCCCAGGGACTGTTGGCAAACACCAGGGTAAAGGGGACTGGGCAGCCTCCTTGCTGGTCTGGCCCTGGCCCAGCTGGAAACGAAACAAAGAGGAATCACCCCTCCCAGACAGCAGATTAGAGCAAGAGAATGGTGTGGGAGGAGGAACCCTACAGTTCCCCTCCTCCTCACATACCAGGGCAGAAGACCCCATCCCCAGAGCTCCAGCCCACCAGGGCCCGGAGTTTCTTCAGCACCTCCTCTTCCATGAGTACAAACACAGGGGCGATCTCATATGTGTACCTGCCAGAAGAGCAATGATGAGAAAGGGGAAGAAACAGGAGGGACTGCCAGTTCAGGCTCTTAAATTACTAGAGTCAGAGAGAGAAGGTGGTGAGATAACCAAGGAAGGGTCCCCAGGGAGAAAGAGTTGGTGACTAAGAACCAGCAAAGCACCGATGAGAAAAAACTAGAGTCAGGACACATGAGAAAGCTTGGGGAATTGGAGCCGAAAGGACAGAAGGAAAAAACTCTGCCAACAGGCATTCCCAGAAAATGGTATAGAGGGGCAAAACCCATTCTTCTCCCCTATCTCTAAGGCACCTCCCCAGCAAATCTGAGTCCTCTGTGGGCTGGAGGGAGGGGTGTGGGATGGCTCACGGGCTGGTGTTGAGGCTCTCAGTGATAATGCGCCCAGCCAGAGAATGGGGATCCAACCCTGAGAAGAGCTGGTTGAAGAACCGGGGGTGACCTGGAGAGAGGGGAGCAGGGGAGGGGACTCAGCGTGCAGCTGGGTACAAATGCTGGAGACTCCTCCCTTCAGAACCCAGGCCCACCAGTCTTGACACTGTAGCGAATCACAGCCCGGCAACGCTCCAGGATCTGTTCCTGTGACTCGCCCTGGCTCTGCAGCTCCAGATCCAGCAGCTGCTTAAGCTCCTCAGGCTCCTTCCACTCACAGACCTGGGAGGAGAAACCAGGGATGCAGGGACCTCAGCCCCTGAGGACTCGCTGCTCCAGAAGACATAGGACATTACCAACCTGCCCTTAAAACAATTCAAGAATAGTTTCAAAATGATACATGAACAAGGGTAAATAAACCTAAGACCCACTATGCAAATTTCTTTTCTTATTTTTTGGTATGGAGGATTGAATCCAGGGGCCCTTACCACACAGCTATCTCCCCAGCTCTTGTAATGTTATACTTTGAGACTGGGTCTCGATAAGTTGCTCAGGGCCTTGCTAAGCTGCTGACCAACCTCCACTAACCCACCTTCTCAGAAGCACTGGTCCCTTTCCGAATGGCCTCATCCACAACAATCCCAAATACGTCCTGGAGCAAGGTTTCCACAGCCACAGGGTCCCCACCAGGGGAAGGGAGCAGTTTTGAATCAGCCATCAGGTAAGTTCTGTGAGCAGAGTAGGAGTCATTCTCCATTCAGCCTGTGCTACACCCCACCCAGACCTAACCAGCAAGACCCTCCAAGCACTGGTGCCCAGTCCCAGCCTCCAGTATACAAAGTAAGTGTCAGCATCCAGGGAGAAAGTCAGGGGACACAGGAGGGAGAGAAAAAAGGCAATTAATGCTGAGTGAGTGGAATCAGTGGCCACTGTCCACCAAAAGCAAAGAGGAAAAGCTTACCTTCTGCTCAAGTCTCTGTTCAGGTGAGCTGGCCACAAGGTACACAATTAGCTTTTCAGAATAGTAGGACCAAGACAACAGAGGGAGTGGGATGAAACCAGCAGTCACATGGCCATGGCACAACTCTCATGACCCTTGCCCGAAAGAGAACTTTCACAGATTTGGGACAGGGACAGCAGGTTAAGTTCCCTGAATAATCATTAGCTGACAGAGGTGGTGGGGGCCGGTGGGGAGAAGGGCAAAAACAGGTGGCACATTAACCTAGGGACTGAGGGGCACAGAGCCTGAATGTATTGAAGGGGGGATTCCCACCAGGAATTCAAGAGGACAGACCGGTGGTGTGGGGGACGTCTGAAGTGGGAAGAGAGCAGTGGGCAGGGTAGGGGGCAGAGCAGAAGTGAGGGGGCCTCAGCCATGGAGGCAAAATGGTTTAGGCAAGCCTCAGAGGACAATCTCTTTTGCACCCTAATGCCGTCTTCTCTGAACTGTTCTGATTTCTGAAGCCCTCTCCTACAGCAGGAAGGAAAGGAGGTTCCACTGAGGGAGAATTCCATTACTTGAGTATAATCCTCAGTTTCTGACCCTGCAGGAGCACACAGACACACACGCAACAGTTACAGCTCAGGGTGCAGCTGGGTCCTAACCCTAAGTGTCCTCAGAATCAGGAAAGGAAACCCAGGAGGCTGAAGACTGGGAAAGACTCATAGAAGATGGGAGCTACATCTTGAGAGTGGGCAGGAGAAATGGGATGGGCGAAAGGGAGGAGAAAGAGTTGGGCTTGGTGGCAGGTACATACAGTCCCAGCTACTCAAAGACGCTGAAGCCGGAGGATCACTTGAGCCAGGAGTTTGAGGCCAGCCTGGGCAACAAGGCAAGATCCTGTCTGGAAAAAACAAAGAGAGAGATGGGGGAAGAGGGAGAAAGGGAGGGAGAGAGGAGCACTGGGGCAGGGAGAGGAATGCCAGGAGCTTGCGTGGGCAGTGAGCAGGGCCAGGGTCAGTGAAGGCACTGCTGGCTGGAATATGGGAGCAAAGGCAGAGCAGGCAGAGTAGGCAGAGTTGGGTGAGATCATGGCAAGTCTTTCCTGCCAGCCAGGCCAGAAAATGTAAGCTTCGTCCTATAGAAAATGAGATGTGAAAGATTCTTTGGCAAGGGATGTGAAAAAATTGATACTCTCAGAAGACTAATAGACCAATTTATAACAGCATGATGCAGAAGAATTGACAGGGTGTTGCAGTAAGCCAGGCAAGAGGTGATCCACACTTGAATAAGGGTGGGATGAGTAAGAAAGGGAAGAGAGAAGAAATTGCAGCCTCAGTCATTCCCTGGAGTACAGTTAATTCAACACTCAGAGAATGTACATTGGAAAAGTCAAAGATGAACCTGGATGTTCATGCCTGCGTGACAGAGAAAATGGCACGCTTAAAACAAATATGGATGCAGAAAGAAGAAACTGGATGAAAATTAAAACAGTGATTTCTTAGAAGTACTCAGCCAAGTGGAGACTTCCTGGGACTACAGATATGCATAGGTAGATGGTCAGATCTAGAATTCCGATGAGATGCAAGAACTAAAGGCGATTTAGGAGTTGGGATAGATGAAGCCTTGTGAAAGGCTCCATTCCCCAAGGAAGAGATGTTCAGAGAGAGATGGCTATGGAGAGAGGAACAAACACCAAGGCCTGGAGGAAATTTCCAGATGAAAGGACATGAACAAGAAGAGAATCTAGGGCTGGGGATATGGCTCAAGCGGTAGTGCGCTCGCCTGGCATGCGTGCGCCCCAGGTTCGATCCTCAGCACCACATACAAAGATGTTGTGTCCGCCGAAAACTAAAAAATAAATGTTAAAAAATTCCCTCTCTCTCTCTCTCTCTCTCTCTTAAAAAAAAAAAAAAAAAGAGAGAATCTAGAATCGGGCCTACTTCCTTAATGTGGGCTGCTCTGATGTACTTGACTGTCAATAGCCACGGAAATTCACACTAGTTAACGGAGGGTCAAGGGAGCAGGTGGTCCAACTCTTACACATTTCCTAAGTAGACTGGGTTTGGAGAAAACCAGAGAGCCACAGGCCTGGAGAATGGAGGACACGGTCCTTCGCCAGCTCTCCTGTCAGCTCCTGACAGTGGTAGCATGGAGTATGGAGGTTGAAAGGCTAATAAAAATAAGCCCCGAGGCGAGGGGTAGAGCTCTGTGGAAGAGAGCTTGCCTAACATATGCAAGGCCCTGGGTTCAATCCCTAGTATCTCAAATATAAACAAAAAATAGGCCCCATTTTAATACTTAACCAGATACCATGTACTTACAATGCATTGTGTGCTAACCTCCATGACCATTCAGGGTAAACTTACTACTCACATTTAAAGGAGGAAACAATTTCAGAGATACTGTGTAACTTGTCCAGGACACAGAGCCAGTGTAGGGTTAAGCCAGGTTAAGCCCCTAACTGCCCTGCTCTCCGGCAAGTTTTAGGCTGTGCCCTCCTCTGGCCTCCCAAAAGAGCTGGTGTTTTTTCATTCCTGAGCCTTTCTGGGCTTCTGCCCCAAGAACCAGCTTGTTTCCCGTTGGGCCCCTACAGACATACTGGCTTTGACTTTCTGACATTGGCTACACTTCTCCTCTGCCTTCTAGCTTCTATAAAAAGGCAATTAATGCTGAGTGATAGCTGTACTGACTGGTGGCATTGCTGACAGGTGATTGGGTGAGGACTAAAATGAGCCAATAGGCTTTTCTGGAAATACAACAAGAAAATGGGGGCTGGGATTGTGGCTCAACAGTAGAGCGCTCGCCTCACATGGGTGGGACCCGGGTTCAATCCTCAGCACCACATAAAAATAAAGGCATTGTGTTGTGTCCATCTACACCTAAAAAATAAATATTAAAAAAAAAAGAAAAGAAAATGGACAGGAGGCAATTGATAACTCTTGCCTCCTGACCATTTTCTTGTTATATTTCCAGATTTAAAATTCTACTGATGCAACTTTAGTGGAGTTCCAGGAAGGAACCTAGTTTACACCTAGTTTAATGAAAAATCTAATTCCTATCTCATTCTATGTGACCCAGTCTCACTCCCACTCACACAGGAAATCACTAGAATTTTTAAGGCAAATACTAACAAATGTAAAATATATTCTTATTTTCTCTCTCTTCATACAAAAGTTAGTACATAATCATTCTTCTGTACCTTGCTTTTTTCAGTTAATAAAATATAGGTGCTCTTATCATATCAGTACATTTAGAACTTTCTCATTTTTTAATATTATGATTTGATTAAGATATAACTTACCTACCACAAAAAATAATTCTTTAAAGTACACAATTCAGTGGTTTTCATATATTCACAAACTTGTGCAACCATCACCACTAACTCCAGGACATTTTCCTCATCTCAATAAGAAAAACTCAATAATAGTCACTCCCTGTTCCTCCCACCCCAATCTCTGGCAACTACTTATCTATTTTTCATCTCTACAGCTTTGCTAGTCTGGACATTTCACATAAAAGAAATCATACACTATGTGGGGTTTTTTGTTTTGTTTTGTTGTTTTTGATACCATGGATTGAACTCAGGAGTACCTAACCACTGAACCACTTCTGTGCACCCCCCCTGCCCCGCCCTTTTTTATACTTTATTTAGAAACAGGGTCTCACTGAGTTGCTTAGGGCCTGGCTAAATTGCTGAGGCTGGCTTTGAAGTCAAGATCCCCCTGCATCAGCCTCCCGAGCTGCTGGGATTACAGGCTTTCACTACTGTGTCTAGCATTATGTGGTCCTTTTGCAAGGAGCTTTCCTTAGCATAATGTAGTCAAGGTTCATCCACATCATAGTGTGTATCAGTACTTCATTGTTTTTTTATGACTGAATCATATCCATCTTTTTTCTTTTTTTTCTTTCTTTCTTTTTTTGGGGGGTACTGGGATTGAACCCAGGAGCACTTAACCACTGACTCACACCCCCAGTCCTTTGTTTTGAGACAGGGCCTTGCTAAATTGCTTAGGGCCTCACTAAGTTGCTGAGGCTGGCTTTGAAGTCATGATCCTCCTGCCTCAGACTCCTGAGCTGCTAGGATTATAGGTGTATGCCCCCATGCCCTGCTACAACATTTTATTTATCCTTTTACCAGTTCTTGCATATTTCAATTGTTTCCACCTTTGGGCTATTATAAATAATGCTGCTGGGAATATTTGTTTACAAGTTTTTGAATAGACATGTTTTCAGTTCTACTGGATACATATCTGATAGTGAAATTACTGGGTCATATAGTAACTATAGTTAACGTTTTGAGGAATTACCAAATTGTTTTTCAAAATGGCTGTACCACCTCATAGTTTCCACCAGTAATGTATGAGAGTTCCAGTTTCTTCACATCCTCGCTAATATGTTATTATCTTCTTCTTTTGTGTGTGTGTGTGTGTGTGTGTTTATGTGGTGCTGGGGACTGAACCCAGGGCCTTGTGCATGCGGGAGACAAGCACTCTACCAACTCAGCTGTATCCTCAGCCCTGTCTTCTTTTTCAATATAGCCATCTGCAGGGTTGAGTTGGATAGGGATTGCCAATATCCACAAAGGTATCATATATGAAAATGCCTGTGTGCTCAGCCTCAGCAAGAGAGTATGCTGTTGAGCATTTGAAATGAGGAGTAAAAAATGATACCTCAAGGCTGAAGGTATGGCTCACTGGTATGTGTAAGGCCCTCAGTTCAGTCTCTAACACAGCAAAAAAAAAAAAAAAAAATCTCAGTATAATTGTAATTTATTTGAATGTCTTTATTAGTCAATTTTGCTGTAGTGACAAGGGCTTCAAAATCCCACCTGCCCATGACAACATAAGCTTTTGTTTTGTTTTTGAGATGAGATCTCACTGTTTCCCAGGCTGATCTTGAATTTCTGGGCTCAAGTAATCCTCCCACTTAGCCTCCAGAGTGCTGAACTACAGGTGCCTCCAACACACCTGGCTTAACAACAGAGGTTTATTCCTCTCTAATGGTTCTAGTTCTGATGGTGGTGTTGGCTCTAGTTCTGATTTATGTGATTTTATTCTAAAATCCAGACTGAAAGAACTATCTGGGACACACTGTTCTCATGGCAGAGAGTAAAGAACAAAGGTAGAGAAAACCACAAACTCTTAAAAACTTCTCCTCAAACCTGGCATGTGGCGCATTTCCTCATGCCCCACTGTCCAAACTAAGTTGTACATGGAGCCCCAGGCAGGGGTGAGAAAAGTGTGTCCCTCCCAGGAGAGGACACTGCATAGCACAGAGCAGTGGGTGAGATAAACCTCCATAAGATGGCTGGACACTGGCCTGTGGCAGTTTCACATTCTGTTCCACCTCAGTCTCCACTGCTTCTGTGCACTCATTTATGTTAAGTTTTTTTTTTTTTTAATATTCTTAGTAGTATATGGACAAGATATCTTTATTTATTTTTTTACATGGTGCTGAGAATCAAACCCAGTGCCTCATATGTGCTAAGCAAGTGCTCTACCAAGGTCTAAAGGTTTCCTCTCCTTCGCCCTCAGGGACAACTCTCAATTATTCCTGCTCACTTCTTTAATCTTCATCCTCTAACTCTTCCTCACAGCACCACCCCACCCCACCCCCCCAAAAAAATCTCTCACTACATGCCCCCTTCCAGCCACCTCCTCTTCACAGCAGACCTTTTTTCTGCAGTACTGGGGATGGAGCCCAGGGCCTCAGGCTTGCACTCTACTGCTCAGTTACACTCCCAGTCCCTGATCTTTTTTATTGAATCTTCAAAGGCTGTTGCACCTTTTTTTCTCTTTCCCTCAACACAACACTAAAACCTGGATAAAGCTTCACTTTTTTCCTCTGAGTTGGGCTATGCTGTAATTTTTTCCCCTTAAAATAGTTCCTTAAGGAGTCAGATGTGGTGGCACATGCCTGTAATTCCAACAGCTCAGGAGGTGGAGGCAGGAGGATCGCAGGTTCAAAGCCAGCTGCAGCAACTTAGTGAGACTATACACAACTTAGTGAGACACTGTCTTAAAATAAAAAATAAAAAGGGTTGGGTATGTGGTTCAGTGGTTAAGTCCCTCTGGGTTCAATCCCTGGTACAAAAAAAAAAAAAGTTCCTTAAAGGGCCATGCACAGTGGCTCATGCATGTAATCCCAGCAATTTAGGAGGTTGAGGCAGGATCACAAATCCAAGGCCAGGGACTGGGGGTGGGGCTCAGTAGCAGAGTGCTCACCTGGCACACGTGAGGCATTGGATTCCATCCTCAGCACCACATAAAGATAAAATAAAGGTATTTTATTTTAACTTACAACTAAAAAAAATACATTTTTTAAAAAAGTATGAAAATAAATATCTTTTTTTTTTAATATTTATTTTTTTTTTTTAGTTTTCGGCGGACACAACATCTTTATATGTGGTGCTGAGGATCAAACCCCGGGCCGCACGCATGCCCGGAGAGCGCGCTACCGCTTGAGCCACATCCCCAGCCCTGAAAATAAATATCTTTAAAAAATTCAAAGCCAGCCTCAACAACTTAGCAAGTTCCTCTCTTAAAATAAAGAATAAAAAAGGACTGAGGATGTAGCTCAGTGGCACAGCACACCTGAGTTCAATCCAGTACTGATCACTCACATACACAACTTCAAAAGGAAAATAGTAACTTCACAGTGGAGAAACCTGCTGGGCACCACTTTGCCCAAACATTAAAGCTGACATCACCAATAATGGAACAGATTAACACCAGGCACTTTCTGATGTGAGGCACTGAGAAACACTCAACACCACTTGTGTAAAATTTCTACCCAAAATGTATAACCAGGACTGGGGTTGTGGCTCATCAGTAGAGCACTCGTCTAGCATGTGCGAGGCCCTGAATTTGATCCTCAGCACCACTTAGAAATAATTAATAAAATAAATGTAATTAAAAAAAAAAAAGGTTTCAGTGGTTAAGTCCCTCTGGGTTCAATCCCTGGTACAAAAAAAAAAAAAAAAAAAATGTGTCCAATACAACCAAAAAATAAATGTTTAAAAAAAAGTATAACCAAATCTAACCATGAGGCAATAAATATATCTAAGTTAAGAGTCATTCTACAAAATAACTAGCCTATACTCTTTTAAAATGTCAGTGTTGGGGGCTAAGTCTATAGCTCAGTGGTAGAGCATGTGAGAGGCCCTGGGTTCAAATCCCTAGTACCACAAAACAAAGTCAATGTCATGAAAATCAAAAAAGGCTGAGGACCTGGCTCTGGATTGAAAATGACTAAGGTATTACAAACAAAAGCAACATACAATCTGAGTTTGGCTCCTGGATAAGGAAGGAAAAAAACTGTTATAAAGAACATTATTGAGGGGCTGAGGTTGTGGCTCAGTGGTAGAGCGCTTGCCTAGCACCTGCGAGATGCTGGGTTTGATCCTCAGCACCACATAAAAATAAAAACAAAATAAAAATAAAGATAAAAATAAAAGAACATTATTGGGGCTGGGGTTGTAGCTAAGTGGTAGAGTGCTTGCCTCGCACATGTGAGGCCCTGAGTTCGATCCTCAGCACCACATAAAATAAATAAAAATAAAGACATTGTGTCTATCTACAAGTAAAATAAATAAATAAAGAAAGAAAGAAAGAAAGAACATTATTGGGGGTGTACATGGTGGCATGTGCCAACTGTCCCAGCACTTGAGAGGCTGAAGTAGAAAAACCACATGAGTTCACAAGTTCAAAACCAAACTGAGACTGTCTCACAGGGAGGAAAAAATATTATTGGCACAACTGGTATAATCTGACTATGGGTAGTACCATAAATATTAGTATTAAATCAGTATTAACTTTCCTGCATTGATAATTGTATTAGACTATATAAGAAAACATTCGTGTTAGAAAATATGCTGAAACATTCAATAGTAAAGAGACATGGTGTCTGCAACTTTCAGACAGTTCAGAAAAAGACAATACTGTGTATATGCATATACAGGCATTTTAAAAAATAACAGTTTATTGAGATATGATTCATATACCATAAAATTCATTATTTTTTTAGATGCTGCTGAACCTTTATTTTATTCATTTATTTATATGCGGTGCTAAGAATTGAACCCAGTGCCTCACACATGCTAGGCAAGCACTCTGCCACTGAGCCACAACCCCAGCCCAAAATTCTTTTTTTTTTTTTTTTGTGATGCTAGGGCTTCACACATACCAGAGAAACACTCTACCACTAAGTTACATCCCCAGCCCAATAAAGATCATTCTTCTGAAGTAATTTAGTGTTTTCGTTTTTGTATTTTCCCAAAATAGTACACGGGTCACCACTATTTAATTCCAGAACATTTTCATTAGCCGCAAAAGAAACCTACACCCATTAGCATTCACTTCCTGTAGTTTGTTTGCAATACTGGGGACTGAGCACAGGGGCATTTTTTTATTTTTTGAGATAGAGTGTCCTTAAGTTGCCCAAACTAGCCTCAAACTTGTGATCCTCCTGCTTCAGCCTTTTGAGTAGCTTTACAGGTAAATGCTACCCTGTCTAGCTAGTTAATATTTTAATGTCTTTTTGAGTCTTTTAATAAATCCACTGGGGGCTGCAGATGTGGCTCAGTGGTAAAATGTCTGCCTGGCATGTGTGAGGCCCTGGGTTGGATCCCCAGCTCCACACACATAAAAAACAGCACAGGAAGGGTAGCATACACTTGTAATCCCAGCTACTCAGGAGGCTAACACAGAAGGATCACAAGTTTTCAGGCCAGTCTCAGCAATTTAGTGAGGCCCTAAACAAATTAGTGAGATCCTGTCTCAAATTAAAAATAAAAAGGACTGGGGATGTAGCTCAGTAGTAAACCAACCATGTGTTCGATTCCCAATGCCCCACACTATATATTTATATATACATATATATACATATATATACATATATATATATACGTATATATACATATGCATACATATACATATACATACACATATATATATATATATATATATATATATATATATATATATATATATACATACACACAGTTATTACTGGGCACTAGAATTATGGATGATTTAAATTTTCTTATTTATAAACTTCCATATTTTTATAATTTTATATAAAAATTTCATATTACTTATGTAACTAAAATAAAGATATTTCAAAGCAATTTTTAAAATTAAGAAGGAATTAAGGGGTCATAAGAATTCTAAAACAGCTGATAGCTATGGCATACACCTGTAATCTCAGTGGCTCAGCAGACTGAGATAGGAGGCCAGCCTCAGCAACTTAGCCAGGTCCTAAGCAACTTATTGAGACCCTGTCTCAAAATTAAAAAAAAAAAAAAGGAGGTGGGGTACTAGGTGTATAGCTCTGTGGTAAAGTGTCCCTGGTACCAATCCCCAGTACCAAAAAAAAAAAAAGTTTTTTCCCTAAAACATACACATTGCTAGAATCAAGGAATGTCCCTTGTTTGGTTTCCCAACTTCTCTATCCACTATCATCAAAGGTCTAGCAGGTGGCAAAGGGAGACAGACACTGCTCATTTTGATTATGCAACCCATGCTGGTTCACAGAGGGGAAAGGGTTCAGCTTGTTCAGCAAACATGGACTGACTGTCTACTTCTGCCGCCTGGTTGGCACTGCCCCAGGTGCTTGCTGTATGTGTGCTGTGGACTCCAGCCAGCAAGCCAGCAAGCCAGCAAGGGAGCTTGGGATGCAAACTGAAGGCATGATTACCACCACAGAGTAGTGCGCTCACCAAGGAAAGGTAGGACTGCTTCATTCTGCTCTGCTGACCAAACCCAGGCTTCCAGGAGCAAATACTCAGACTCATGAGATGATATAGAACAGGAGCCAGAAAAGACTACTCAGGAATCATATACCTCGATTTGGTAAAAGGATGGGGTGGGCCTGAGTTGGGGAAAGTCACAGAGCAAGAGACCTGCCTGGGGGCAAAAGGATCTGACAATTGCAGTTACCTTCCCCCCCTTTTTTTTTTTTTTTTGGTATTGGAGACTGATCCCAGGGGTACTCTACCAGTGAGCTACACCCCTAGCCCTTTTTATTTTGAGATAGGGTCTCACTAAATTGCCCAGGCTAGCCTTGAACTTTCAATCCTCCTGCCTAAATTGGGATTACAGACTGATTACAACTAGGATTACAGGTGTACACATCCATGGCCGCCTGGCAGTGCCTCTTAAAGTGCTTTCAACCAGAGTCTTGCACAAAGGCTATCAATAGACATTTGCTGAATTCATCAACTATTTATAGGTACTGAAAATACCCCTGCATTCCACTTATATTTGATTCCCATCATCCAGGAATCTGTACTGATGGTAACTTGATTTGCAAAGGGTTTTTTTTTTTTCCCTCTACTGAAAGCCCTCTAATCCATTATCTCATTGATACTCATAATGGTACTAGAAATTAGATAGGTATTCATTCATTCTTGTCTTCAAAATGAAGACTCTTGGGCTGGAAAAAGTGAATTAATTTGTCCAAATTACAAAGGCAGTATAGCCAATTTTCGCTAACTTCGAGGCTAGTCTGTCTACATTAAGTCTGGAGTTTCTCACTATTTCTTCCCATACACACACACACACAAGAACTGCAGCCAATATACAAATATTTGTGAAAATATACAACAACAGAATACCAGAAGAAAGTACAGGAAAATATTTTAATAATATTGAGGTAGCATGACACAAAAATTCAAAAGCCACAGATTTTTAAAAATTTTTTTTTTAATATTTATTTTTTAGTTTTAGGTGGACACAATATCTTTATTTTATTTTTATGTGGTGCTGAGAATCGAACCCAGTGCCTTACACATTGAAAGCGAGCGCGATACCACTTGAGCCACATCCCCAGCCCACCACAGACAGATTTAACAATGTGAAACTTTAAAAATTTTGCGTAAAGAGACACCATGAAAGTGATGAAAGCTTACTCACAGCTTTCTATTTCTCACTCATAATTTTACCCACTCAAATGTTTTCAAAATATTCTTGTGCCAGGTGAAGCGAGCACCTACAAACTCAGAGACTCAGGAGGCTGAGGCAGGAGAATTTCAAATTCAAGGCCAATCTCAATAATTTAGACCCTGTCTCAAAAATAAAATACCTGGATTTGTGCCTCAGTGGCAGAGCACTCGCCTAGCACACATGAGGCACTGGGTTCAAACCTTAGCACCACATAAAAATGAAATAAAGATATTGTGCCCACCTACAACTAAAAAAAGAAAAAGAAAAAAAAAAAGGTTTGGGGGTATAGCTCAGAGACAGAGTGCCCTGGGTTCAATCCCCAGTACCAAAACAACAGCAGCCAAAAAAAAAAAAAAAAAAAGAATTTTCTTTGCTCTTTTTGCAATTATTCTTTTTCATGTCGATTTTAAAAAACATTTTTAGTTGCAGATGGACATAATACCTTTATTTTATTTATTTATATTTATGTGGTGCTGTGGATTGAACCCAGTGTCTCACACATGTTAGGCAAGCGCTCTAGCACTGAACTACAACCCCAGCCCTCCATATCAATTTAAAAATCAGCTTAAGAGCTGGGATAGGGGCTGGGGATGTGGCTCAAGCGGTAGCGCGCTCGCCTGGCATGCGTGCGGCCCAGGTTCGATCCTCAGCACCACATACAAACAAAGATGTTGTGTCCGCCGAAAACTAAAAAATAAATATTAAAAAAAAACTCTCTCTCTCTCTCTCTTTAAAAAAAAAAAAAAAAGAAAAAAAAAAGAGCTGGGATATAGTTTAGCAGTAGAGCTAAATAATAATCCCCACTACCCCCCCCCCAAAAAAAAAAAAGTAAAACAATTAATTTAAATTCCATGCAAAGGGGCTAGGGTTGTGGTCCAGCAATGGAGTACTATTTAATTTAGCACTTGCCTGGCACATGCAAGGCCCTGGGTTTGATCCTCAGTACCACATAAAAATAAGTAAATAAAATAAAGATATTGTTTCCAACTACAACTAAAAAATATTTTTAAAAATTCCATGCAAAATCGTGTAACTAGAATTTAGTTTACCTTAATCTACAGCAAGAATTGATGTCCCTATAAAACTATGACTACTACAAAACTACAAGACTACTATGTCTTCCTACTAGTGGACATAATAAAATGTCATCTAATTAGGCCTTTATGATTTCATTAAATAGCCTGTTTTGTTTTGTTTGTTTTTTCCTTTTCAAGACAGGGTTTCTTTTTTTTTTAGAGAATGATCTTTTTTAATATTTATTTTTTAGTTTTCGGGGGACACAACATCTTTGTATGTGGTGCTGAGGATCGAACCCAGGCCACACACATGCCAGGCGAGTGGGCTACCACTTAAGCCACATCCCCAGCCCTCAAGACAGGGTTTCACTATGTTGCCCATACTGGCATAGAGCTCTCAATCCTCCTGCCTCAGCCTCGCAAGTTGCTAGGACTACAGGCATGAGCCATAGCACCCAGGTTGGTTTTCTTAACATATGACTGTGGCAGGAGCCTGAGGCAGTAGGATTACAAGTTGGAGGCCAGCCTCAGCAACTCAGACCTCCAACAATTTAATAAGACCCTGTCTCAAAAAGTATAAAGGAATGAGGATATAAGTCCCTGGTAAAACACCCCTTGGTTCAATCCCCACCACCAAAAAATAAATAAATCTGACTTTCAGTTCCCTATTAAAATTTTTTCTAGAAATGTAATAGTTTTACTGTAAATGAGATTATTCTATGACATTTCATGGTTATTCTTTTTATATTTTACTTATATAATTTGTTCTCATGCTGGAGATTGAACTCGGTGCTTTACTACTGAGCTACACTTCCAGTCCTTTTTTTTTTTTTTTGTATCAGGGATTGAACTCAGGGGCATTCAACCATGGAACCACATTGGCAGCCCTATTTTGTATTTTATTTAGAGACAGTATCTCACTGAGTTGCTTAGCACCTCCCCATTGTGGATGCTAGCTTTGAACTCAGGATCCTCCTGCCTCAGCCTCCCAACCTGCTGGGATTCCAGACCTGCACCACCATGCCCTGCTCATTTCCAGTCCTTTTTATTTTTGATTTTATATAATTTTTATTTGTTAATCTTACATCTGGCTATGTTGCCGAACTCTAATATTAATTTTACTATTTCGTCAGCTGTTTCTCTTTATAAATGAATATATTAACATAATGAGACTTTTCGGTGCCCAGAAGCTCTATTGAATTAGTAGGGTTTTTTGTCGTTGTTTTTTGCAAAGTTGAGAATTGCACCCAGGGCCATGCACTACATCTACAGCCCTCATTTTTAATTGATATACAATAGAATATTAGTGTTAATGGTAAACATTCTTGACTTGTTTCTCTTGTTGATAGGCGATTTACAAAAACAATTAAAATGGTCAAAATGTAAATGTAATAAGAGGTTTTTTTTTTTTTTTTTGGTACTGGGGATTGAACCCAGACCAGGAATGTAGCTCAGAGGGACTGAACCCAGTTGCTATGCAACTGCTGTACCGCTAAGCTACACGCCCCCCCCCCTTTTTTTGTAATTAAAGATTTATTTCTGGAAATGTTTTGCTCTCTCAATCTTATTCAATTTTGGGATGACACTAAAAGCACAAAGAACTTGCTTTCAATGGCCCAAAATGTTGACAGGTTGGGGAAATAAAATTTGTGTACAAAAGTTGATTGGGAATTCTTGTTTTTTCATCATAAGCATTTTTTCTTTAATAGAGCCATCAATTTTCCTAAGCTCACAACCTGATAGCACCAACAGCAGAAATTAGGTCTTAAATGGAATCAACATTTCCTTCAGTAAAGTGCATCTTTAGCAAGACCCCCTCCCTAACGGCTAAAGTTGGGAGTAGAATTTGAAGATGGGTTCAATTTTTCCATTTTTCTAATTCAGCCCGGCCCAGGGACCAAAATGCATGCCCAACTGTCCAACTAGTTTTGTTGGAAACTAAGGTAGGTTCTATGTCCTTTTCCAGCGAAGTCAGAGCTAGACAGCCTGGAATAAAGATAAAAGGTAACCAGGGTGTCCTCTGACTTCTGCGAGGACATAAGCATGGCAGCCTCGGGCTACTCAAGGAACTCCTTCGAGACACTCATTTTCAGATTATGGTTGGGTTTACAAGGCAGGACTGTGCAAAGAAAGTTAACTCCTCCCAGCTGACCCTAAAATCTTCGGGTCTGGGCCCGATAGCAAACTCAAGGAAAGACAAACCTGACCGAGTTAAAGGAAAAGATCAGAAGTGTGAACTATCTGGCTTCTACTTAGGACTCCGACCCCAGAAGCGACGGAAGGGAAAGAAGTGGCACTTTTTCTAAGAGTCTTAGCCAGCTCTCCCAAGAAGCCCTCTCAACCAGCGCCCGGAGATTTCAGGAATCCTATTCCTGCCCTCAGTCAAGATGGCGTCCCGGGCTCGCATTCGCCACGGCGCACGCGCCAGCCCTCCGGTCCGCCCTCCTCCCATCCTCCCGCGCGCCTCAGCGCCGGCTCGCCAGCTGCAGCGCTCCGCGCGTCCCCAGCCTCACCCCTTTTCTGGTTGTCCCCGCCTGTCCAGACTCCCGAGCCCGGAAGTGGATGTTGCTGCTCGGCGGAGAGAACGAGGGGGAGGGGGAAGTGCTTCCGGGGAAACGGGCCCCGGGTTGGTGTTTGTAAACTTGCCTCGGTCCCGGCGGGGACAGCGGCGGCCACAGGGTTGGCACGGAGTGCTGGGGCCTGAAGGAGGCGCCGCGCTGCTGGGGAGGCAGCGGGAAGTCGTGCCTGGCAGGTAGGCGCACGCCCCAAGGTGCGCAGCGTCGTCCAGGCGGACGGCAGCGCTTCAGCAGCTCGCAGGCCGTGGGACGCCGCGCGGGAAGGGGGAGGGGAGGGGAGGAGGGGCGCGTGGCGAAAGGAGGGGGTCTGGGGGAGGGCCGCGCGCGCACCGCCTGCCGCCGCGTCCCCGACCCTGGAGATGAATGCTCGCTTGGAAGGGACGCGGGCGCGAGCACGCACCTCGCGCTATGCTCGGCGCTCTCGTCTTTTCTGCTCGGTTGGTGCGGCGGACGCTGCAGCTGCCTATCTGGGTGGCTGGAGGGAGGGAACGCGCTATGCCTAGCTTTGCCTGCCCGCCCTCCACCTCCGCAACGAGTTTACGTACCTTCGGGCAGACTCAGAGAACATACACGTGTGGGCACTGCCAGTGTGGTTTCTGCCCGTCGCCTCAGCGCCCAGCGATGGCCCCCGAGCTTTCCTCCACCCCGGGTCTCTCAGCCTCTGTAGAGTGCCAGCTTTGCGGGCCGGCCCACTTGGCCCAAAATCCCTGAAAGGCCTCCGCCCCCTTCTTCCATTCCTAAGATGGCAAATCCAAGCAGTAACCCTGTTGACAGAGTTACTCTCTAAGAGGTCCCTGTTACTTTTGCTTCTGTTGGCTGCCCCTCCTTGCCTACGAGACCAATTTCTTCTACTGACCTAGAAAGAACGCTCTCCTGACTCATGTCTTCTTTCTGAGCTTCAGAGTGCGCCCAGCAAAAAAAAAAAAGTTCACGTCACTCTATGGCCTGAGGATGTTGCACTTAAGGGCCCCATCTCCCTCTTTGGTTTCAGGTTTCTGGAACAAATCAAGAGAATTCAACTGGAAAACCAAGACTAGAAGACTCTCTTTTCTTCAGACAACAGGCAGAAGCCAAAGAGAGACCAGGGATTCTTGGAACACCTGTTTTCCCTTTGGAGGACACAAAGTTCTTTTGGGAGACAAAGGCAGTTCAATATGGCAGCAGGACTGAGAGGACATGAGGGAGCCATTACCGTGATTTGGTGACAGTTCTTCAAAAGGCAGTGTCTTAAGGAAAGCTGGATCAAGGAACTCCTGAACTTTGGGTTGCATTAAGTGAAAAGTCAGCATGGCTCAGGTAAAAAGCTCTAAAGTCCTCCTTCAAGATCACTGGGAAGCCTCTTTGCAGTTACACTCTTGAATGCTGCCCTAGTCAACAATATTGACCAACCCAGTGAGCCAAGCTCTGTATTAAACACCAGGGGGAGATCTAGAGGAAGGAAAGGAGACAGGCCACAGCCCCTGCCTTCAGGGAGCTTCCAGTCAAATGAAGGAGGTAGGCTATACTGCATCACAGGCACTAATGAAACTTTTGCAAAGCAACATGTACTCAGTGTGCATTTGGTACATTAAGTGCTGAGGGGCATAAAAGAGTACATAGTCTGGTGAATGCTTCGTTTGTTGTTGTTTTTTTTCCAACAGGAATTTATTGAGCTCCTGTTACATGCAAGGCATTGTGCTGGGAATACAAAGATGAATAAGATTGTTCTTGTCCCCAGTAAGCTTCCAGGCTACTTGGGTTTGGGGGGAAGGGACGGAAAGACGGTCTATTATTTTTATATTCACAATGCCTTGCATAGTGGCTGACTAGTAGTAGAGACTGAAACTGTTGGTTGAAGGAATGTACAAAAAATAGACATATATACACCGCAGAGTGATACTTCTGCCTAGATGGAAGAAGATGAAGCTTGAAGAATGCAAAGGATTTTGCTAGATTAACAGAGAAGGACAATCAGACAAGGGATACTATGTAGACAGAGGCTTAGACTAAAGGAGAATGTGAGGAGGTACAAGGTGTGCAGGTAGTTTGGTAGTTACGAAGCAAAGGATTTAAATGGGTATAATTTGGGAGATAGGGTAGATAATGTTGGTGGGGGGTGTTTTCCTGGAGAAGTAAGCAGAGTATGACCCCAGGGCCTTTTATGCCTTCCTGAGGAATTAGATCTTATTTATAGGGAATGAGGCCTCCCTAAATAATGTTAAGCAACAGAGTAACATCAAATCACTATGTTTAGAAGGTAATTGTCATTGTGCAAGTGGAGATGGATTGGAGGGACAGGATGACTAGATAGCCTGTTGTAGTCATCTAGGTAGAAAAGCTTTGTGCACACATTCCCAGAGCTGCTTCTAGCTTTCTTCCAGGGAACCTCCCCTACCAGTCTCACCAGGATGGCAGCCTGATTATAGTATAATTGGCTTTCTTCCAGCTGCTTCTGCATGCACAGCTTCCTCCTTTCCCTGCAGAGTAGAAACCCTTTGGTTTCTTCTTCCTTTGTCTGTTTGCGGCCCATTCTACAACATTAAGTTCACTCTTATTTTGAAAAGATTGCCTTTCACTAAACACTAACTCTGCTAAGCACTGCCAAGCATTTTACATTTTAGTTTAGTTCTCATCAACTCTATGAGAATAGGCACTATTTATTTAGCTTAAAAAGTGGAATAACTTGCCCAAGATTACAGTACAAACAGCAGTGATAAGATTTTTGATTCTGGACCTTTCACTCCAAAGTGTCCCTGAAGGTGGGAGAAGGGATTCCAAGATACACTGATCATTTATAAAGAAAGGAATTTTTTTATAAATTTGGGAGTTTACTGACCAACTATTTTAAGTTTTTTTGTCAGTAAAAGAAACATATCGAGTGATACTAAACAAAGTCAATTTGAAGAATGCAGCAGTGAAAATAGGTTATTTGCTTAAATATATCTTGTTTAAGTAACTTGTCAACTTTATGTGGAACAGAGAATATGAAAAAATGTAGATATGCATACATATAAATGGCCTAAGGAGTCAAAAGAAATTGTTTATTCAACTTCAGAATCCTTCCAAGTAGTTTGATTTTTACATCTGCTGTAACTGACAACACTTATTAATATTTAAAGAGAAATAACCTCTGCTGGGTTTCTGATCTCGTGACTAAAAGGCTCAGGGGTCACTCCAGTTAAAGTGGGCTAACTGGGCTGCACGAAATAACCACACAAGAGAGACAATACCTTTTTCTTTGGGGTCACTGTGACAGCTCCTCTGACCTTAAGGGTTCACAGAAAGAGAATGAGAGCACTCGCTGACCCCTTTTATTGAGGATAAACTATTCAAATGAGGCAAGGGGTCAGGTTTCAGGGGGCTGAGTATCTTCATGATGTCCACTGTCAGCAGATTGACTGACACCTGGGTAGGCCACACCCAAGGGCACAATAAGAGAAGGGGACACATATAAGGCACTTCCATGGGAGATTCTATCCTAAACCTGGCAAGGGGTTATATTACAAAGGAACAAATGAGCATAGCTTCACTCATGGGGCTGTAGCAAGACACACCCATGCACGAGACATCGACCCTCAGACCCAAGAAGGGCGGGGAAAGCTCTGCCACATTTCTGCGACTGAGCGCCTCAGCACCCAGCTGAGGAGTGTAACTCAGTCACATGTAAGGTTGGTCTCCCACAAACCTCCTAGAATATATAGTTGGTACCAATAAGGTCTGCCAATCAGAAATGGGCTCTGAAATTGAGAGCTTTTGAGAGAGAGGAGAAAAGTCCTCTAGACATTTCCCATTTCAGTGGGTAATATTGACACATCTCATATCCACTCAGTGTTAAGGCCTAGAAATACTTTCAAAGTAATTTGTAGCCACATACACTGTACTTAGCACAGTACTGCTGACAAAGGTGTTGATACTGCTTGATTATTAACTTCATGTGTGTTTTAATGCTGAAGAACAGCAGAAAAGGAACTGGTGAGATGAGTTGGGGAGGATCTTGAAGGAAGGAGGGTTTGGCAGTGAGGAGGGCTGCTCCCTGGAGAGAAGCAATTTGTCTGTAGCTGGGTGTAAAAGGCAGTTCTATAGAAGATGGCAGCCTGTTTTTGCCCTGACTTGCCAGGTGATCTGACACCTCCTCTCCTTTCAACTTAGGCAAGTCTCCTGGCTTGTGAAGGCCTAGCAGGTGTGAGTTTGGTTCCCACTGCAGCCAGCAAGAAGATGATGCTGAGCCAGATTGCCAGCAAGCAGGCCGAGAATGGCGAGCGGGCAGGTAGCCCTGATGTGCTGAGGTGCTCGAGTCAGGTACAGCACTTGAGTCCACTGTGGTGCTTGGGGTTCGGGTGGCCCAAGCTTTGTGCCAGGAGACATCAAGCTTTGATTCCTCAGCGCTTCTGTTTAGGAAAGTGGGAAAAGGGAGTACAGCTGGGGAATGAATGAATGCAGATATTTTAGAAAATTGAGGAAGGTCTTTTTATACAACAACCCCTTGAGACCAAGGACATGGAGAGAAACAGAAGAGTACTTTTTCTAAGCCTTTGGAGCAGGTGGTTACCTGTCATTTAAAAATTGTCAGAAAGTAGTATCTGGTCTCTTATATTGTGTTCTGAGATGGACTGTGAGTTTAGGTTTGATTTGTCTTCAAAGGGCCACCGAAAAGACAGTGATAAGTCCCGGAACCGGAAAGATGATGACAGCTTGGCTGAGGCTTCTCACTCAAAAAAGACTGTTAAAAAGGCAGGTAATGGGGTAATCCCCCAAACCAGTACAGTTTAGTAATGGGGTAATCTTTTCTTTCCACTGTGATTCTCCCTGGAACTTTCCCTAAATGCTTTCATCCTTCATAGCCAATGTGTATCCCCTGATTTCACCCAGAGTCCACTTTAGTAGTTAATACCTACCCTTGCTGAAACATCTTTGGTACAGGTCAGGGAACATGATTTATACTGTTCCCTAGGGCAGGGACAGACTAACTCCAGCTCAGGTCATGCTCAGACTGTTGAGTGTAACAAGACAGGCATCTTACCCACTCCACCTCCTTCCCCAGAGGAACTCTTAACCCTGAGGAATGTGGGAGATGTTGGCATCTTTAGATATCATCAGAGAGGTTCTTCATCCAGCAGCTGAAAATGGACCCAGAGTAGAATGGTCTCTAGGAAGAGGGCAGAGGAATAGCCTCATGACATGCCTGATTGTTGCCCCCAGGTGGTGGTAGTGGAACAAAACGGTTCTTTTCAAGTAAAGATTCCAAAAAATTTTATTTGTGAACACTGCTTTGGAGCCTTTAGGAGCAGTTACCACCTCAAGAGGCACATCCTTATTCACACTGGTAAGTCTCTTGTTTATATTCACAGGGGGAGAATAGTCTATAACTTTTGTTCTGTGATGAGATATACCTGTTTAGTTGGGTTTACCTTCCAGGGGAAGCATTAGAAATGGAGGAAGTGGATAAGTAAATGAGGTATAAAGAGTGCATAGCTCTGTTTCTGGTGTCACTGAGACCAGCAGTTTTGGGGATCTCTCCACTATATTATAGTTTAGATGACTAAGAAGATAGCTGGAACCATGTCCCTACCACATATACCTCTTGACATTCACTTCTGTCTCCACCTGGGTTAGGTGAGAAACCATTTGAGTGTGATATATGTGATATGCGATTCATTCAGAAGTACCACCTGGAACGCCACAAGCGTGTACACAGTGGTGAAAAGCCTTACCAGTGTGAACGGTGTCATCAGGTAAGGCTCACACGTCATCCAGCCCCATTACGGCTCCACACGTAAAGTTCCTTACCCAAGAACCAGGGCCAGGCCCCACTCCTGCCACCCAGTGTTCCTTGCCATAAAAGATGAACCTCAGGATGAGGTTCATCCCTCTGGCCTCATGCAGCTGCTTAGGGGGAAGGGTTAGAATATTAAAATAATAATAGCCTTTCTTGAGCACTTAATCTGTGCCAGGTACTGTGAGAACATACTTTACATAGATATTTTTTGTTTGTTTTTTAGTAAATCTTCACATTAACTCCATAAAGTAGCTGTGTCGTCCTCATTTCAATTATGGGGAAATTGAGATTCAGAGAAGTTAAGTTTTCCAGGGACACAGCAGATCAAGGGCAGAGCCTGGATTCAGTCCGACTTGAGAGCTCCTGCACTTTGGAGGAAGAGATGTAATCTTTGCCCTGAGGTCAGCATCTGATCTGATGAGAATGTCAATGCCAGGACCAAAACAAGACAAGAACAAAAGATGAGAATGATAGTGGTAACACTTCCTGGATGCTTTGCTAGGTCTCGAGCTTTGTTCTGCACTCTTACATGGAATCTTCCAAATGCTAGAGTGAAAGTCCCATGAGGGCAGTGACTGTCCTTCTCACTCTCCACCCTGTCCTCAGCCCCAAGAACTGTACCTGCTTTGAGATAGATGCTCAGTAATATTTGATGAACAAAGCAGCTATGGTGTGAGTAAGAACATTTAGCCTCATCTTACAGATAGAAGAGTGTGCAGATTCAGGGCTATGAAATAACTTGCCAGGGTCACACAGCTCCTAAGTGGTAGAGTCAGGATTCGGTGCCAGGGGCTCTGGCTCCAACAACTGCTTTCTTAACCACTGTGCTTGTGTCATCTGCACATGTTGAGAGGAAGTAGAATATGACATATGCCTTCTATGTGGTGAAGGAGCTTGTTAATGGGCCACTGAGTTTTTCCTCCCTTTTTTCTCAGTGTTTTTCTCGGACAGATCGATTACTCAGACACAAACGGATGTGCCAAGGGTGCCAGTCGAAGACTTCTGATGGGCAGTTTTCTCTTTAGGCACAAGGGGTCCTGGGTGGTGGGAGTGATCAGAAGAATCTACAGAAGAGTGCACACCCTTTCTGGTCTGATGGTCCCACCACCACCCCATCTGAATCTGTCCCCCTCCTGGAGGAGTGGACCCAGGAGACCAGAAGATTGCATCGGGACAGTGGCTTCAGAGCCTCAGCTCTGTAAATAATCTGAGACTATGAGTATCTCGGGGAAGTTCCTACAGCATTCCTGGGTAGGGGAGCTAGTCCCTGGACCCTTGACTGAGGTCATAAGTGAGGACTCAAGGTACAGGACCAAGACTGAAGTATGGCTCCCACAACCTTGGACTCCAACTGGCAGCTGAAATGGAAAAGATTGGGAAAGGGGATTTGTTTGTTGTGTTCTTATTTTTGTTTATCCAAAAGCAATTTCAGCAGGTAAACTATGGACACAGGTAATCTGGAGGCTTAAAGTCCTGATCCAGAAGCAAGGACTGTGGCTAGTCCAGCCCTACCCCAAGATTGAGTTATAGTAGATCCTGAACGTTCCACAGTCCTGCACCTCACCTCCTATTTGAAGGAGAATAGGATCAGGGATGGCAGCTGAGCTTACTTTGACTTTCTTATACACTGTAGGGACAAAAGTGAAGACAGTGGGAGGAGCAGACAAGGGCTGGGTCCAGGAAGAGTGAAGAGTACTGCTTACCTCCTCAAGAGCAAGAATGTGCCCATGGGTGTTGTAATGGCCCATGTTGCACCATTCGTGATGGGATCAGCTCAAGTGCCTTCTGGAGGAAACTTGGGTGACAGTGGTCCATGAAGCCCTTTCCTTCTCTCTGGGCAATTGGTCTTGTATATGGTTTATGGCTACCTCACTGTCATTGACTCCTAAAGCCAGACAGAGGTGTTGAGCAGGGAGTCAAGGATGTTAAAGTGGGTTCTCTTCTTGTGTCCTCTAAGGAAAACCCAAGACTAGTCCCAAATTGGCTAACAGTACTTAGAGAAACAGGAATTGGAGCCCTGACGTGACTGTTGTGCAGGAGGAGCAGTTCTCCCTGCCCAAGTCCTGTATTCAGGTAGAGGAGATAGGAGCCTGGCCTTGTGTCCCAAAGAACAAGAATTTGGCTCCCTTCTAGATGGCCATTCCTACCCAACAAAGATGGGGAGAGAGGGATGCTGCAGAGGAAGGACTGCAGGAAGAAACCTAATTAGGTTTCATTCTTAACCGTGCTTCTTGCTCCTTTCTGCTCCACCACTCTTCACCTTCAGGAAAGTGATCAGATGAGTGTGTGGTATGTGAGTGCTCACGTTTGTGTGCTTGGAGGAGATGGCATGTTGTTGAGCCAAACCCTTCTATCACCCTCAACTTAGAGGAGGATGTGCATAAAATAGCCTCCTGCCCAGAACTGAAGGGTGCTGGGGTCCCAGCAGGAGCTGAGGAACTCTTACTTAGGGAACAAAAAGGCTTTGTTCCAGAGGAGGTTTTTTAGACTGATTCAACAGGATGGTGGTTAGGATGTTTCTAACCCAAGCCAGGGCTTGTAAACATGAATTTTCTACGGTGAAATAAAAACAAACAAAACTCTCCTTATGCTAACAAAAGGATCCTTATGGAAGGTTCTGGGATTTGACTCCATGTGGTCTGCATTTGGAGGTAGGGCGCTGTCAGGTGTAATCATGAAAACAAGGTGAACTTGAGCACCAAGCTGTCAGTGGGGATCTAGGATGAAACTTTCGGGAAGTATGGTTTCATTGCCCAGAAAATTCTTATAGGGAATAAACAGTGGCAGCAATCTCTGAGAGGGTTGGGGACAGGGGTCCTCCATTTCCCTGAGGTAGGGGTATTTCAGGGAAAAAAAAAAAAAAAGAGACCTGGCACCCTTTAGCTTTTGGAGCACAGCATCTGAGGTTTTGGGGAGAGATGTTTCCCACCATGTGTTGCCCTAGCTTTGTGCTGACACTCCCATTTGACATGATCCAGAACCTAAATCTTGGTCCTCAGATCCTTGCCATGGTCCCTGCAAGGAAAGGGCCAGCCCCCTACCTATTACAGGGCTTTGCTGTGGCTGGGATTTTTCTATTAAATTTAACTCTGGGAAGGAAGATACCTTGAGAAAGCTGTCCTTTTGAAAGTGGGAACTCTCCCTGCCACTTGGAGCTGATCTGTTTGAAATGTAGAGAGAATCACATGAGTGATGTGTGCTTCTTTATGTTCAAATGCTTGTGCTAGTCAGAATGTCCTTTGACACACACACCTCAGATCTGGCCACCTGCCTTGGTGGGTGGAAGTAAGAGTTTCTGAGCAGTGCAGATGGCCATACCAGAACCATTCCTGCTGAGGCTTGGGAATGGTGATTAGTCCAGTTCACGTGCTGATGTGGGGCAATTGATGTGTGAAGAGATGAGCAAAGGGATGAAAGGAGTGAGCACCCACAGGCACAGGAGCCCTGATTCTACCCCATGGAATCCATAGAATTGGGACTGCTGCAAAGGCTCCTGGGCCCAATACCCCACCCCTCCTCTGCAGGGTTGGGGCTAAGCACTGGAAAGATGCCTCAGGTGTGTTTGGAGTGAGGGGAAATGGAGATAGGGCAGGCTTTTAGAGACCAGGATATGGAGTTGGAGGACCTAGGAAAGAGTAGTGCCAGTTCCTGGGTAAGCTCCTGCACCAGGCCATATCAACCCTGCCCTTCTCATCTTTTCCGTCCAACCCCAGCAGCCTCTTTTCATCACTTAGCTACTGATTGTGCCCCACAGCTTGACATTGGAGGGTTAAAGGAGTGCAGTCCCAACACAGCTTTTAGCCCTCTTCCCAGATGCTCTTTGCCTCTACTGTGGCCCTAGGGCTTTTATCTTCAATAATCCCCCTCCTATCCTTCCTCTCCACCCTTTTTTTTTTTTTAATATACTTATTTTGCTATGGGGGTGGGGACTATCAAATGAACAAGATCACTTTTAAATGGTAGTTTTTATAAGATGTTATAAACTTGTATCTTTTTACCATTAAAGTGCAGTGTATGTTCCTTCGTGATATATTTCGGATATTTAAATAAAAATAGTGGGGCTTTTCTACATTTCATCTCCTCTTTGGGAAGACTGTCTTTTGGGGAAAGCTTTTTTTTCCTGCAGAGAAGCAAAGAGTAGAAGCAAAAACTGCATGTGTTCTGACAGCAGGACAGAATGTCAGACACCAGTAGAAGCAGTGTCAGTGTGATTGTTTCCTTATTTGTGATCATCATCAGTTACCTGAGAATCCAGGCCCCTCTGGCCCAGGGAGGTGGAGCCAATTGTTTCCAAGCTACTTCCTGCCCTCAAGTGGCCAGAGGAGAAATGGACTTTAGCTTTTGTAGGCTCGGGCTGAACAGCCTATTTTGGCCTTGGTGGGCTGAAGCAAAGTGACAGTTACAGTCTGAGGTAAGATTTTATTGTATACTTAGGTTGGTTACGGTTGCTTTTTTTTGAGGTGGAAAACAAAGTCACAGCAGTAGGAGCAGCCCTCTGAGTATCACTCTGAAAATGAAGTTGGGTGGCGACCACTCCTCACCAGCGGATTAGTTCCTTAGATTGCTGCCTGATAGCTACCCCCTTCCCCAATTCCCACTGTCATCCCAGAGACAAGAGCCCTGGGTGAGACTCCTTCCTCCTCAAAGAATGGGACTATCAGCCCCTTTGAAGCGGGGATTGATAGTAGTTGTGATGGCACTTTTGTAGAGAGGATTGCTGTCCTGTGGGAAAAGGTTGCAAATTATGAGGGGAAAATCTTAGGATTCCTCTTCCCATTTCCTAGTCCTAGGAGCCCAACCTAGAACTAGCGCAAGATCATAGGAGCTGAAGGAAGACAGTAGAGGGATTGGTTAAGTCTGCAGAGGATGCTCCTAGATGGGAATTGAGGGCTGGTTGTGTGGTGGAGAAGCCGACAGCAAGAAAGGGACCCAGCCAGTGGAATAACAGGCTGTCTCCTCACCTCCTTCCAGTTGAGTTGCTGCCGCTCCTTCTCAAAGCGACTATATTCCCTGCGGTCATAGATTTCCACTGAAAGCCGATAAGCCAGGACCAGCCCCAGTCCCACTGCCACGATGCCCCCTACACAGCCCAGCACAATGGTCTGAGTCTGGTCTGCTCCCTCTGTGAGGAAAGAAACAATACAGATTTCTGAGGGATAAGGCACAGGGACAGATCAGCAGTTGCCCACAATGAGTCCTGCCTCCCAAACTCTGTCACTGAAAGCAAAAGGAATCCAGAAGGGTCCAAGTTTATCCTCTCTGTCTGAGGCCTTAGACTTATCACTTTTTTCTGCCTTTGCACTATATTTATTTACAGCTCTGCATCAAATCCAGCCTGGTTTCCCATTATTATCACATCACATGCCCAGCTCTGAGACCCTGCACATGAAATTTCCAGATCTATTTAGCATGTCCATGGCCTCTCTACCCACTTACTCTCTTGGGGTTTCACTCTAAGCGTCACTCTGCCTCCAGCTTCATCCTCCACCAGGAAGAAGAACAGCTGGTTGTCTAGTGTCCTTTCTTTGCACCAGCCATCATCCAAGATAGGGGTCAAAGCCAGGGTCACGTTGGCATGGGCACAAGCCATGCTGCAGTTGGCAGCCAGGGGGCCTGTCCCAAAGGCCCCACACTCTGCACAGTCCCTGTGGATACCAATAAGTTAGCAGCTGAGCACTTGTTACTTACCAGCTCTCACCTACACCCCGCACAGGAAGAGCAGGCAAGTGTGAGTGCTAAGCAAACCCACTGTGTCCCTGTTCTCAGGATGCAAGACCTGAAGCCTCACCTGTATCTCTCACACGGTGTCTTGCAGCCTGGGCACTGGTCACACAGAGCACCATAGTAGCCGTCCAAGCACTGGCAGCGATTGCATTTGCAGTGTCCATGCCCACTGCAGAGCTCTCCCTCAGGACTGACACAACTGTCCATGTCCCCACTGCACTCACATGCTCTGCCCGTTCGATTGGCATGACAGTGACATACTCCACATTGGCAGCGGCCAAAGCCTGGGGTAGAGCCATGTACAGGGTGATAACCATCCTCGCACACAACTGGTTATCACACACCACCACATGCACTCAATTCCTCTCAAGTGTGCCTGACTCATCCTCCAATTCATACACCAGAATATTTGGCACTTGCCTTCAGTGCCATAAGACTCCTAGAGTCTTAAGTGCTCTTGGGAGGGCCCCTCTGACCCCACCCTCTGCCAAAATCTCCAGGTACCTCCACAAAGGATGCCCTCATGTCGCTCACAGCTGGCATCATCACACTCGCACAGACGCCCAGAACTTTGTCCACTACAGCTGCATCGTCCACATTGGCACCGACCCTTCCCACTGCATAGGGGTCCTGTCCCATTGGGGGCCCGGCACCCAGATTCCAGATCCGGGGAGGACAGCTCAGCCTCAGAACACTCACAGAGTCGACCCAGGCGGCCAGAGGCACAGCTGGAAGGGGAAGTCAAGAAGGGAGAGTTGGACCATTCCTGACTTTTTTCCTAGGATCCTCTAAACCCAAGTCCTTAAAAGTTGGAGAGAGATACCAGGGTACAGTGGAGCACCAAGCATGGAAGGAGGGAAGAATGGAGGGTTCTGTTGAGGGGAGAGCCTGGGCATATTCAGGAAGCACAGACACATGGCATTCAGTGGAGCTTTGGGATGTTCAGGAGATCCCAGTGGGAGAGTAGGAAGCAAAGAGGAACACGAGGAGTGGTCACTTGTAGGAACCAGATGGGTAAAGGGACCAAGAGACTCACCTGCATATTCCACACTGAAGGTCTCCCTGGCCATCGCTGCAGTGGGGAGCCTGGGGCTGGGTATCACTGCAGTTACAGTCACACAGCGTGTGCAGCTCCACAGTCAGCTCCTCAGAGAAGCCAAGTGCTCGGAGCCTCAGGAACTGGGGCTCTGGGAGGCAGTTATTAGCTTGGAGGGTAACCCAGAAATTCACCTGAGGACAGGGCAGGCAGGAACCAGACTGTTATACACACATGCATGTATGTACACACACACCCCAAGCCCGCCAATCATGCAGGACTCTACTCCTTAGTAAATTAAAGGACAGGATCATGCTAACACTATCTCCTAGAAACTCATTTGGGGAAGCCACTCACTGAACCCCCCTCAGAAAGGACAGGTGGAAGACTACCTTGGTTTTGCCTGTCCTGGCCGGCTCTTACCATCTGGTTAATTCGGACGTGGTTGCACTGTCCACGGTCCCCAGCCTCAACTTCACTCTTCTCAGAACCTCCACACTGGGATTCATAAGAGATATTGACCCCAGGAGGGAGTGAAAAGTGTTCCAGGGTCACAGTGGATGACAGGCTCTATGGGAAGAGAGGAAGCGAGCAACCAGATGAAGGCAGGAATCCCAGCCTCTGCCCTCTCTGGCCATACCCAGTTGTATCAGAACCCTGCCCTCTGCCACCCTGGGGCTCTTTCCCTTCTGCCCCAAAAGGAGACCTTTCTGGAGGAAGGATCTATGAGAACCCTAAGTAAACTATCCAGGATCCAGAGGTCCCTACCACAGTATGGCAACCACAGGGGCTGGCCAAGTGCCATGAACATGCAGTGACCCTGTTTGTCAAACTCCAAAGCAGGACACATAACCAGTGTGCATGTGAGATTGAGTTTGTCCTGAGAAATCTGACACTATCTCAAAAATTTTCTCACCATGGTTTAAGACATGGTCCCTTTCATCAAGAGGCTGACAATCTGGATGTAGAGCTACAACCTAAGCTGAAGAGACACTTAAGACTTTCAGTGGGGTCTGGGGTTATGGCTCAGTGGTAGAACGTGTGCCTAGCATGTGTGAGGCACTGGGTTCAATCCCCAGCACCACATAAAAATAAATAAATAAAATAAAGGTATTGTGTCCATCTACAACTAAAAATACATTTTAAAAAATATCTTTCAATGGTTCCTTCTACCTGCAAAAGTTTATGATTCTTTTTAAAAATATTTTTAGTTGTAGATGGACACAATAACATTATTTGTTTATTTTTTTATGTGGTGCTAAGAATCGAACCCAGTTCCTAACATGTGCTAGGCAAACGCTCTACCACTGAGCTACAACCCCAGACCAAAAAGTCTGGTTCTAAATTGTTTATTTTTTAATTTTATTTTTTAAATTTATTTATTAGTGCTATGGATTGAACCTAGGAGTATTTTATCACTACAGCCCCAGCCCTTTTTATTTTTGAGAAGGGGTTTCATTAAGTTGCTGAAGCTGGGGTTTAGCTTGTGATCCTTCTGCCTCAGTCTCTCCTGTAGCTTGGATTACAGATGTGCACTACCACATCCAGCTGTCTGAATTGTTTGTAAACAGTGAACACAGGCTCTCATCTTACATTCTGTATGTATATCCCTTTCATTGTTATCCATTGAACTTGGGCAAGGCACTTAGCCTCTGTTTCCTCATCTGTAAAATAGTCAGAAAGCACGTGGGGTTAAACTAGGTGGCGAACAGTATGTGCACTAGGACAGACTTGGCATGAAATAAAAGTTCAGGGAATGTAACTGTCCTTCCTTGCCCAGAATAGGGCTCAGCTTTTCGGGAGCCTGGGACGGGATCTCAAGGCCATTTCAGACACTTAAGATTTGTGAATGTGGGCTGGGGTTGTGGCTCAGTGGTAGAGCACTCGCCTAGCACATGCGAAGCCCTGGGTTTGATCCTCAGCACCACATAAAATGAATAAATAAAATAAAGGTATTGTGTCCAACTACAACTAAAAAATAAATATTAAAGATTTGTGAATGTGAGAGTGAGTGACAATGACAGCCATGCGTAAACTGTAGATAAGAGCTATAGAATGTTAGAACTAAAAAATGAGCATGGCCACTTAGTTCTGCCACTGCACCTTGAGAACTCCTTTCCATCTTTCCCTTGTGCCCACCCTCGCCATTCTCCCTCCCACCCTTGTGCTCACATCATAAGCATCCATGATGAGCTGCACCACATTGCTGGAGTCCTCACTCAGCTCGCCCACTGCAGACTTGGGAATCAGCTGACTCAGCTCCTGAGTTAGGAGGATTTGAAGAAAATGGTTGGACACAGCTTTAAGAAAATGGGCTCCTAGAGGTCTGAAAGGAGGCATATGGGGAACAGAGAATGGGTCTTTGGGGGAATTGAAAAAGATTAGGGTAGGGATGGGTGGTCTGCATTCAGACAACTCTCACCTGGTAGATGGGCAGTGTCGCACTGGTGACAGCAAAGATGGGCTGTATGTTTGCTGCAGAAAGGGCCTGAGCTACCTGACCCACAGAAGGGTAGTCCTGGGACAGGAAATGGGGACAAGGTGAGCACCACAGGTCTCCCACAAAACATGCTAGGTACCCTCATCCCAAGGAATCCAGGACCTAGGGTGCCACCAACTAAAGGAGCTTGGAGGCTTGACAAGGCAGGAAGGAAGTAAGGAGTGAAGGGCACAGGTTTCCTATCTGAGCAGTTGGGCTGGAGAGGAGGAATTCCCTGCTGGGGAAGACCGCAGGGTATCTATAGGATGGTCACCAGCAAAGAAGAATGTGAGGTGGGGTGGCGATGAAGGTACCTGGAAGGAGAGGAGTTGTGGCTCAGGTAAAGAGGTCAGAGGGTACTCACAAATTCTGGGCTGCGACTGTAGAGGCCATTGCTGTCCAAGTGGCAGTGTCCATCACTGGGCATGAAAATTCCACCCAATTTTCCATCCCCAGCTGTGTGAAATGTGTCATCTGAAGTGAACACCAAGAGCCGGGACACATTTCTCCAGCCAATCTGCTCCTAGGATGTGGGAGGGAGGGGGCTATGCACCCGGGTATGGCCCTCAGCCACCCTAGCCAGTCCTGTGAGCCAAGGATATGGCCTGCCTCCCTCTGCATCTGATGTCCACCTTCCTGCCTCCAGTTCCCTGCTTCTCCCTTCATCCCAGCTCCCCAAACAGGGCTACTGCTAGTGGAGGCCTTCCTGTGAATTAGAAAAAATGTGCCTCTTCCTCAAGATATTTTACCAAGTAATTTTACTAAGTAATTGTAAAAATAAATATACAGCCAGAAATGGTGGCACATGCCTGTAATCCCAGCTCCTTGGGAGGCTGAGGCAGGAGGATCACAAGTTCAAGGCCAGCCTCAGCAATTTAGCAAGATCCTGTCTCAAAAAGCAAAATAAAAAGGGCTGGAGATGTAGTTCAGCAGTAGAGCATCTCTGGGTTCAACCCCCAGTTCTGCAAACATAAATAAGCAAACTACAATGACAATATAAATGGCACCCCCTGAGGGGGCTGGGGATGTGGTTCAAGCGGTAGCGCGCTCGCCTGGCATGCGTGCGGCCCGGGTTCGATCCTCAGCATCACATACAAAGATGTTGTGTCCGCCGAAAACTAAAAAATAAAATATTAAAATTCTCTCTCTCTCTCAAAAAAAAAATAAAATAAAATAAATGGCACCCCCTGAAGTTGTGCACTACACAACCATTGGGGTATATTGGGGGGTGTGATTCAGTGGTAGAGTGCTTGCCTAAAACTAGCAAGGCTCTGAGTTCCACCCCCAACACCATAACAACAAAAACCAACCACAGAAGGCAGCCTGGCCCCAAGCAGTCCTTCAAGACTCAGACCTGGTCCCACTTTCTCACCTGGCAGAGGGCAGCCTGAAGAATGGCATCAAAGCCACCTTCAGGTGAGTCCAGGTTGCCAGACACATTCTGTCTCCCCACCTCCCGCTCAAAGGCTTGAGCATCCCCTGTCAGGGACAGCACATGGTGAAAACTGAAAGGTGGCTGGCAGCGCTCCATTCGGCTGGGGCAGGGGTGGCGCAGCTTGGAGGGCACTGTGCTCACAAAGGGAAGCACTGTTTTGTCCACGAAGGAGCCGAAACCTGGGAGGCAGTAAACACAAAGGCTGAGGGAGCGTCACTGGGAGTCACTGGAAGAGGTCACTGCTGAGAACTCAGAAGGAAACGAAAAGAAGGGATGGTCCTAGAAGAGATGATGGGCGGGTGCTCCTAGGAGGGAGGACTTCACCCTGGCAAGGGTGAAGGGATGGGACCATTACCTCCCTGAAGTGCAGGAAACTAAGAGGGGGACACAACAGAGGCAGACTGAGTCTTCCTGAAGGTTGAGGAAGGTCAGGATGGAGGGTGTAGAAGCGCAGGAAGCAGAGGGGCTCTTGAGCAGAGAATGTGGAGCTGAAACAGTGACATCTAAGCCTTATCCAAGAGTTACTGGTCTGAGACAGTGACATCAGAACAGTGACTGGGTTGGTAAATCCAGGGCAGCTGTCTGAACAGTCTCTCCAGACTCTGGGATTCTGTCAGCCCTCCTGTGAAGCGAGGGGTTCTAGTGAGAAGTCAACCTTAAGTCCCCTCCAGCTCTGACCTAGAAGATAGGTGTCTCAGTAGAGATGTCAGGATCCTGTGGCCTGGCTAGGTCTGTTAAACACTTGAAGAGGGCAGGTGATGGCCCTTCTGAATCCAGGACTTTGGTAGAGACTAAAGTGGTAGTTGAAGCTGGACGCAAAGGCAAGGGCTGGCAGGGTGGGGGCCGGCCACTGGCTCACCTATGCGGACCGAATGGGTGACCTCCTGCAGCCGGACCAGCAGGGCGTGCCCGAGTTGGCGCACGCGTTCCAGGTCGTCCTTCATCGAGTAGCTCAAGTCCATGAGATAGTACAGGTCCACCGGATAACCCGCGGCCCGGAGGAAGCGGACCCGAAGTCGCTGGGGCTCCCCTGGGCAGGAGAAGAAGGGGCGCGGGTCAGCCGAACGCACTCGAACCCCAGCCCAGATAGGTGCCTCGGCCGCGCCCCCCCGGACTCACCCGGCCGCAGCACGACTCGGACCCGCTGCGGCGCCAGCTGGGTGGCCCCCTCGCCGCGGTTGCCCTGGCTGAGCGGCTTGTCTTGTAGCACCTCCTGCCGGCCACGGGGCTCCTCCAGCTCCTCCGGCGGGCAGCCCCGAGCCAGCAGCTCCTCTCGCCGAGCACAGCGTCGCGACTCAGCCTCGCCCGAGGCGGTGAAGTTCTGTGCCACAAGGAAGGCTTTGGGGACCCTGAAACTACGGCCTTTGAGCCCCTCTCCCAGAACTACCCTACAAACCCGATCGCCTCTAGTCACTCGTCCACTCCACTCTGTCAACTCCATGAGCCCTCCCCTCCTCAGACCCTCCACAGTTACCCTTGAACTGCGGCCCTTTCTTCTTTGTCAGACCCACTTCCTATAGCAGTTCTCCCTCCCCTCCCCTTATCTCGACTCCCCCTTCCCCCAGTAACCCACCCTTCCCCCCCGCCCCAGAGCCACAGACTTCCTGTTGAGATCTCAGGGACTTTGCTACCATACAAAAAAGGACCTCCTAGTTCAATGTACCTGCACGCTTAGATCAAAATGGGAAGGGGGTCAGGCTAAGACCCACAGTTTGGGGAAGGAGGAGGATAGCACGGAAGAAGAGATATCCTTCCTCTAGTGTATCTGGTACCCCTGCACCAGCTGGGCAGCCGCAGGGGAAGGAAATGGTTAGGGCGGCTTCTCAGCTGTCAGGGGTGCCAGGCCTGGGGGTTGGAGGAGGCAGACACAGACCCTGCTGTCCCAAGGGCCCCATCTCCACAGCCACAGCCTGGCACCTCTGCCTCTGCCTCCCACAGACTCTGTCTGACTCTATGTCTACACTTCCTGTCCTCCCATACTCATGTGCCTTTCCCCTGGGCCCTCGACATCTGTAGCTAACTCCCATGATTTTCCTTCATCTTTTACCTAGGGCCTACACTGATCTAACTCTCCATCTTCCTCTGAGAGACAGTTCTGCTCCTACCCCCACCTGGGGTCACCCTCAGTGCTCTCCTGTGAGCCTCCCACCTCTTTAAATTCCTGTTGAGATCTCAGGGACTTTGCTACCATACAAAAAAAGGACCATCTAGTTCAATATCCCTGCATGATTAGATCAAAATGGGAATTCTAAAGAACAGCTTTGTCCTCTGGGCCCATTGGCACATGCCTGTAATCCCAGTGACTCAGGAGGCTGAGGCAGAAAGATTGCAAGTTTAAGGCCAGCCTCGGCAACTTAGTGTGACCCTGTTTCAAAATAAGAAATAAAAAGGACTGGGGATGCAACTCAGCAATAAAGTACCCCTGGGTTTAATCGCAGGACCAAAAATCCCCCAAAGAACAGACTTGTTTGACCAGCAAGGAACACATACTTACTCCCCAGCATCCTCCTTGGCCACTTAGGAAGCTCAGGCCTTCCTGTCCACTCTCTCCCCATCACCCACCTCAAACCCTTTTGGAAGTCTTCCCATCCTCTTGCCCTGCCACACATCCCAGAACATAATAAATCCCACCCAGACTCAGATTCAGAAACTCAGGCCCAGATTTTCTGCTATGGACTGAACTCTTCCCCCACATTTCTGTGTTGAAGCCCTCACCCTCAATGCAATTTTATTTGCAGACCAGGCCTCTGGGAGGTAGTTAGGTTTAGGTGAGGTCATGAGGGTGGTATCCTCATAGTGGAATTAGTGCCTTTATAAAAGAGACACCAGAAAACCCATTTCCTCTATCTTTCCACCAAGTCAGGTGAGGATATAACAAGAAGGTGGTCTCTCTGCAAACCAGGAAGAGTGCCCTTGAATGAGAACCAAATCAACCAGCCTTTTGATTCTGAACTTCCCAGTCTCCCAAATTATAAGAAATAAATTCCTGTTGCTTAAGTCACCAAGTCTATGGTATTTTGTTATGTCAGCCAAATTGGCAATATGCTTTCTTACACGTGTGTGTGCACAGCAGGCCCTTCTACCTATATACAAGATGAAGTCCCACAAGCACATCCTCTTGAATGCATGGTCACAAGTCCTCTCCAAATAAACACAAATAAACATATTCAGACATAATTGTGCACAGAAAATGCACATGCATGTAGATGTACACTCACACCATCACACACAGAAGTTCTATGTGCATAAACTCAGTCACACATGAGACTTCAGGGTATAGCAAGTAAAATCACACATGTGTCCACACAATCACACACATATATCCAACCTGTACGTACAATACACATGGTTCAAAGGCCACCGGCCTATCTTTACCAGTTGCTTGCACCATGCACAGCTAGGGTGTGAGAAGATGCACTTCTTGCAGGAGGGGGCTGGCTGGCAAGACCCTGGCAGAGACAGGTCAGGATCCCCCAATTTTGTGGCTTCCCTTGGGAATGGGCTCTTGATGTCCACTTCACTTTCACCTCTGCCCAGGGCCAGTAGGAAAACAAGAGCCATCGACAAAACCACCATGGCCTGTATTGGATGTAAAGTGGGAGACGTGGGTCCTCAGTGAAGACTCCCAAGCTGTCAGTCCTCTAAACTTAGCTTGTGGGTTGCCACTCTCAAAACTATCTCAACACTTCATCTCTCCTCATTGTTTCATATTTCCCTGTGGATTCAACAGTGTCTTCAGACATGGCAAGAAGGAGTATATACAAGGCTAGGGTGGGGGCATCAGAGAAGACCTGTCCTTCTTGTGGGCAGAGGGGGACAAACGGGTCCACAAAAGAGTCTGGGAATGCACCTAGGGGCACTGAGGACTGTACCCAAGTCTTTTCACCAAGATTTCAAACTATGGTGGAGATAAAAACTAATAATAAGCACACCAGTCTTGGTCACTCACTGGCTGTATGGCACGTCAGGCTTTCTCTCTGGGCCTCAGTTTCCACATCTGTAAAGTGAGAGAGTTCAATAAATAATCTGACAACACTTGCAGAGTTCACAATTTTGAATTCAAACGAGGGAAGAGGATTAGTGAGTGGGAATGAGAAGAAAGAAGGCTGGAACAGATCAGGGAGGGTGAGAGAGAGGGAGAGCAGTTTCACTTGGTTGACATAGTAGCAAGAGGAATGAGTAGACCACAAGAACTTTCTGAAGGTCTGGGATAAAAGAGGAAGAATAGGTAAAGTGTTGATTAAAAATTTTTCTCTCTTTAGCCAGGCACAGTGGTGCGCACCTATAATCCCAGCATCTTGGATAGATGAGACAGGAGGATCCCAAGTCCAAAGCCAGCTTCAGCAACTTAGTGAAGCCCTAAGCAACTTAGCCAGACCCTGTCTCAAAACAAAAAATAAAAAGGGCTAAGAATTCGTTCATTAGTAAAGTGCACCTGGGTTCAATCCCCAGTACCAAAAATAAATAACTAAAAGCCAAAAAGGGCTGGGGTGTGGCTCACTGGTAAAGAGCTTCAGGGTTCAGTCCCCAGTATCAATAAAAAGGGGGAAAGGAGCAGGGAGTGTCACCCCAGTGTTAGAGCTCTTACCTGATGGAAGAACACCTGCCTGATGGTAAAGTACTTGTATGAGGCTCTTGAGTTTGATCCCTAGTACCACATATATACAAATTTTTTTTTTCTCTTTTCTGTGATTTGCACAAAGGGAATCTAGACTGGTGAAAAAGCCTGGTTGTAAGGTGATTCCTGGAAATTCCTGGAATGAACTCTAGGAAAACTAGGCAAATTTCTGTTTAAAAAAAACCTATTTGGGGCCGGGTTTGGGGCTCGGTGGTAGAGCGCTTGCCTAAAGTGTGAGGCACTGGGTTGATTCTCAGCACCACATATAAACAAATAAATAAATAAAGGTCCATCAATAACGGATAAAATTTAAAAAAAAAGCTGTTTAAGCCAGACACATTGGCACACGCCTGTAATCCCAGAAGCTCGGGAGGTTGAAGCAGGAGGATCATGAGTTCAAAGCCAGCCTCAGCAATGGCTAGGCACTAAGCAACTCAGTGAGACCCTGTCTCTAAATAAAATACAAAATAGGGCTGGGGATGTGGCTCGGTGGTCAAGTGCCCCTGAGTTCAATCCCTACTACCAAAAGAAATAAAAAATACCTATTTAAAAAATTGAAGGGTTGGGCCTAGGTTGTGGCTCAGTGATAGGGTGCTCACCTAGCATGCTTGAGGCACTGGGTTCAATCTTCAGCACCACATACATGTAAAATAAAGATATTGTGTCCACTTAAAACTAAAAAATAAATATAAAAAAAATTGAAGGGTTGGGGGATGTAGGTCAGTTGTAGAGCATGTGATTACATGATTAGCATGCAGGAAGCCCTGGGTTCCATCTCAAAAAAAAAAAAAAAAAAGTAGACAATTCTTTACCATGTTCAAAAATCAAAAAGTTAAATCCATGGGCTGGGGATGTGGCTCAAGCAGTAGTGCGCTCGCCTGGCGTGCACACAGCCCAGGTTCGATCCTCAGCACCACATACAAACAAAGATGTTGTGTCTGCCAAAAACTAAAAAATAAATATTAAAAAAAGAGAAAAGTTAAATCCATGGTGAGGGAGGAAGAGGGGAAAATGTGGGAAATGAGGATTTAAATCAAAGTCCTTGCATGTATGATTTTGCCAAAATAAATTCAACTACTATGTATAACTATAATGTTCTAATTTTTTAAAAAAGTTAAATCCCATTGTACCTTCCTTCCCCCACATGAAATGGGAATGCTGATCTTAAAATTCATATGGAATTTCATGGGACCCCAAATAGCCAAAACAATCTTGAAAAAGAAGAACAAACTAAAAGACTCACATTTCCCAATTTCAAAACTTATTTTAAAGCTTCATTAATCAAGACAGTGTGGTTATGGCATAAAGACAGATATGAATAGACTTCAACAACTGGTGCTGGAATCACTGGATACTCACATAAAGAAGAATGAAGTTAGACCACTACCTCATACAAAAATTAAGAATATTTTAAAAAATAATAACATGTTGATAAGGATTTGGATCTTTGTATATTACTGGTAAGAATGTAAACGAACATAACCACAGTGGAAAACAGTTTTATTCCTCAACAAGTTAAACATAGAATTACCCTATGACCTGTCAATTCCACTCCTAGGTATATATCTGAAAGAATTGAAAACGGATGTGCAAAGAAAAACTTGCACGTTGATATTCATAGCAGCATTATTCACAATAGGCGGGAAAAAAACCCAATTGTGCATCAATTAATGCATCGATAACCAAAAGGTGGTATATCCACATAATGGACTATTATTTTGCTATAAAAAAGCCAAAAAGAATGCTACATGTAAAACATGAATGAATCTTGAAAATATTATGCTAAGTGAACACTTATTGTATGAGTTCTTTAAATGAAATATGTAAATGAGGAAAATCTATCGAGACAGAAAGTAGATTAGTGGTTACCAGAGTCAGAAGAGAGGCAGGATGGGGAGTGACTGCTTAACTGAGTACAGTTTCTTCTGAGAGTGGTGAAAAAATTTTGAAATCAATGGTGATGGTTACTCAAGTTATACATTTAAAACAGTTAAATAATGAATCTGTTTCTTTTTACACTATATCAATTTCCATTGCATGGGTACACCATAGTTAATTAGTCCCTAGCAACAGACATTGAAATTGTTTTGGAGGCAGGGATGTGGTTCAGTGGTAGGGTGCTTTCCTAGCATGTGTGAGGCCCTGGGTTCCATCCCCAGTACCACAAACACACACACATAAATTAATTAATTAATTATTTTTTTGGTAACCAGAATGAAACCCAGGGCCTCACACATGCTAGGCAAGTTCTCTACCCTTGAGCCACATCTCCAGCCCTAAATTAATTAATTATTTAAATAGTTTCTAATTGTTCACTATTACAAACAATGCTGCAAGGAAAAATCATGTACTTATCATTTCACATTTGTGCAAGTTAATCTGTAGGATAAGTCCCTGGAAGAGTATGTACAGGTTCAATAGAAGAGGATAGGGGCTGGGGTTGTGACTCAGTGGTAGAGCGCTTGCCTAGCATGTGAGGCACTGGGTTCAATTCTCAGCACCACATGTAAGTAAATAAAATAAAGGTCCATTGACAACAAAAACTATTTAAAAAATAGAAGAGGATGTACAGGTTCAATACAAATTCAATATGATTTGCAGTATTATATTGGTGAGTACTTGCCAATATTGATAAGTATAAATAAGTTCCCTGGGAGTTGGACCAGTTCACATTGCTATCAGCAGCATACGAGAAAGGTCACCTAATGCCTTGCCATGAAGCATGTGCATCCTCCTTAGCCTGGGCCAATTCAGGTCCAGATGCTCTGCAGGGAGTGTGGGGGAAGGATGGGGTGCTGAGGCCTTGAACACCCCCATCCTGCTCCTCACCCCAGGACCTCAGGTGGGTGCAATATATGATAGAGCCTCCACCCTCTGGGAGAGACCAGCCCAGGGCTCAGCCTCAGTGTAACCTCAGCCCTGCTCACTGCATGTGCTGTGGTCAGAGATGCTGAAGATGCTGCTGCACAAAGCCCAGCTTTGACTCATCTCACAGGTGGGGCCCTCACTGCCACACTTGTTCCCAGGATAGGGCAAACCCAGAGGAGACCTCAAGCCCACTCATCTCTCCTAAATAGGAACCTGGACTCTGGTCGCCTTTCCCTCCCTTTCCTCTCAATTGTTCCCCCTTCTCTGCTCCTTGAGAACCCATGCTCCTTGCTCTTCCTATTCAAAAATTCAATTACATCTCTCTATGGATGTTCTTTATATCTTTATAGTTGTTTTACTTCCTTTTAGTCTCTAATAGAAGGCTCTTCTACATCAATCCCTTTATTTTGCAAAAGGAAACTATACCCCAGAAGGGTAAGCTAAGGTCACACAATGAACAGGAAGAAGAGCAGGGACAGAGACAGGCCTCTTGGCACTTCGTCTTGCTGTTTCCTCCCCTCCAACCCTGGCAGCAGCACCATCACAAATTGTCTTCTCCCTACTAGCCCCAGCAAGTCTGACCTAATCCCATTTCTCTTTTGCCTTGGATCTCCTTCAGTCTTCCCTTCTCTCCCTGGGAGCAAATGCTTGTCCCGTTTTCCTGGACTTGATTCTGACTCCAATACACATCCCATTGCCCTGTTTGATGTGTGTTTTACTGTGTTACGATTCTGAATCTAAATAAAAGTTTTCCCTGGGGATAAAACTGAGGGCCTTATGAATGCTAGGTAGCACTCTACCACTGAGCTACCTACCCCGCCTATAAATTGGTCTTTTGACTATGCTTTGACTGCACTCACTCCATTTTGAGTTTTCTCTTGTAATACAAGAAGTGACTGCTGACAGTCAACCCTAACAACTGCTGACTGACAGCTCTATTGACAACTGTGTGCCAATTTGCAAAGGAGATAGTTGACATCCAAGACCTTTCCTCCAAAAATTGACATCTAGAAGCTAAGTTAATACACCTTCTGGAACTCTGGAACTATAAATAACAATGCTTTCAGGCTGCCATTTAAGACATATCTCACTGTGACTTTACCCTTGGCATGTATTTGCTCTGAAAAAGCATGGGCCACAGGAGGCCCTGCCTGAGTGAACAGTGAATAGGCCCTGCCCTTTCTCTGATTTCACTGTTAGCAGCTTGACAGCATCTCAGGCCTGCATGAGTACCACCTTGAGGGGACCAGTTTCTGGGACCGTTTGGACAGTTTCTTCCATGGATGCATGGTGTTCAGTTCATTACTAGTAGTTTATGTTGGCGTCATTTTCTTATAACTACTTTTGCCTACATTTTCACAATATTCCTTTTCTTATTTTTGCTTTATCCTGCTTTGTTTACCTTACAATAAAAAGACTTTCAGAAACTATCTTTGCTTCATGTGGTTTGACACTTGATTAAAAGATAAAAGAACCTGCCCCTCTTGGAGAAAACATAATCCTTGAGGTGAAATTGTCACCAGGTATTGGGGAACCAGGCCCCACTGAATGTTTCAATGAGAATGCCCTTTAGCAGCTGAGAAACAGCCTCTTCCCAACCCATCCACACCACCCAAGTCAAGGAGAGCCCCCTCTGCTGCCTGCTGCAAGTCTTGAGATGGGAACAGAACTGAACTGCTGGGCAACGGTCTCCAAGGAGTGTGGAATTGGAGGCCAAGGTGCCAAATAGGAAGAAGCCAGAGCTGGGGCCAAAGCATGAGGCAGCAGGGATGGCAGCTGGGGGAAATGTGGGGAGAAGCTACCCTGGTCTAGCCTTTGGCACATGGCAGACATTCAGGAACAGCACTCATACATCAACCCCCATCTAGCCCAACTCTTAGGAAAATGATGAAAGAGGTGAGTGGTGATGCTAGAGGAGGGAATAGGGGCAGGGGATTCTTAGGGAGTGCAGAAAGGAATTCACAGCTTTCTCAAGACTAGACAGAACCCTGAGTGTCCAGGTTAGAATTGTCTTGCTAAGCATTTGGGACCAGGTGGGTCTGGGCTTGTCAAGAGAGGAGATGGGGAGGGGGCTGTGCCCAAGTACTCACAGGTGCATGCAGAGCAGCCTTCCTTTGGTGGCAGCAGCAGCCTTTGTGTACTGATCTGGAGGCTGCAGAGGAGGAAGTGACACGCCCTGGGGTGGGGGAGTCTTAGGGATGGCTGATCTAGAAGAAGGTGGAGCAGATAGGGTTAGGGCTGGGCCAAGAGCATGAATGAGGCAGAGATCTGGAAAAAGAAAGCTCATCTATTGTCAGGTGCTGGACCACCAAGTTAGAGTTAATGGTCACAGCAACCTCATTAGCTAGGTGTTAGTACCCCTACCCCACCCCACACACCAATCTTACAGATGCAGAGATTGAGGCCTGGAGGCAAGAAGTAAAGAACCTTGCTCAAGAGCAGGCAACTAGTAAGTGGCTGCTTGGCCTTCCTCCACAATTGATGATCTCTTCACTTCCTCATATGGGAAGGGATAAAATAGGAAGGACTATGGGGGCAGAAAGTATTGTAGAAAGGAGGAAGTTAGAGACTGTTGATCATTTTGAAAACCCAGGGACCACAGTATCTTAGTGTGCTTAACTCCATGGGCTCTGGAACCAAACTGCCTGAGTTCAAGTCCTGGTTCTCCCTTACTAGTACGTAGAAATTCCCTTAGCTAAGTTCCTTAACCCTCCCTGTGGCAGCTTCCTCATCTGTCAAGTGGGACTCGAGGATCATGGTGAGAATTAAATAATTCATATCAATTGCTTACAAGAGTACGTGGCACATAAAAAGTGTACGATAAAGAATCACTAGGAGTAGGAGCTGGGTTGTGGCTCAGTGGTAGAGTGCTCGTCTCACATGTGTAAGGCACTGGGTTCGATCCTCAGCACCACATAAAAATTAATAAAATAATGGTATTTTTAAAATAAAAAAAAAAAAAAGAATCACTAGGAGTAAAAAGTAATGGAGGCAGGTGGAATGGCTTTGAGAAGTGCAAGGTTCAGACAGTTGGAAAGCTGGAGAGAGAGGCACGGAGCCAGGCTTGGAGAATGCGATGGAGGGCGGAGGAGCCAAGACAGTAGTAGAGACTGGGAAAGAGTGGAGGGAGGAGAGCAAAGAAGCAGAGCACAGTAACAGCAGCTGGAGGCCAAGCAGGATGAAGCCTGTAAGAATGGGCTGTGGAAAATATAAATAGGATTGGTCACTGGCCCACACTTGAACACAGGGAGCTTTGAGAGGGACCTGGACATTAGGTCTGTGTTCGTAAGAGCTGTACTCCATACCAGAAGAGGCACCCCTTGGCAGCAGGGACTGGTTCTTAGGATCCCTGCTGTAGCCACTAAACATAGCCAAGTGCCCATCTTCTAGCAGGTGCTCCATAATGTCAGGTGGATCCTAGGAGCATAGCAGGAGAAGGCAACTGGAGAAGAGGGGCTCCTTCTCTGGGTGGGCTCCTGCTAGCACCAAGCTATGGGTCAGCCAGGTCCTTCTACCCTTCCCCCATAACCATGGGTTACCATGGCAATGAACCTCCTTACCCACAGGCCCTGTGGTTTCCTTTAAGTCTTCTTTCACTTTCCTCTTCTGCTTTTCCTCCACTCGTCTCTCCTCCCCCTTTCACACATCCTCAACTCTTTTCCCACAGGCACAAGTCACCAGTGGAGAAAGCCAGGAACAAGGTAGGCAAAGCACTGTCCTGGGAAGAAGTGGGCACAGTAGGAGAGATACAAGGGGAATCACAGAGGCAAGAGGATAACAGGAAGGACAGACTAAAGGCCAAAAGCCTTTGAAAAAGAGGTGTTGTAGAGGTAAGGCCTATCGGGGGAGGAAGGGCTATCAGCAGAGAGGGTAACTGGGGCCGTTGGGTAAGTGGAGGTCATGGAGGAAAAGTTGGCTCAGGAGGGGTGGAGGGAGTGATAGGGTGTCAGCCTGCCACAGAGGGTGGGAGAGCTCACCGACGGGCTGGTGTCAAACAGAAACACTGCAGCTTCAAGGTGGGGTTATGGTTCTCTTCTGAGGCCAGAGACAACCATGCAAATGAACCAGAGAAGGGCAAATAGGCACTTTTAAATATATAAAGTGAGGCCCATAGAGATAAGTAAGAGCATAAGTGGGGGTTTTGGGAGGCCTGTGCCTCAGGGTGGACCCTGTAAAAGCCCTCCCCCGCCTCACCAGTCCTATCCAGCATACTTCATCCTATTTCTTTTGCATCCCTAAGATAGTCGCAAAGTCCAGCAGATTAGGAGTTCTCTCTCACCACCCTGCTATACCTCCAGGGAGCAACATCCCATGAGTTTCCATCACTTTATTTTGCAAAAATAGAAAACTCAGCAATATGCGATACAGCGGGGTAGAGGGGAGATGTAAACAGAGGGGAGGGGACAGCACCCTGACCCCCCCGGAGTAAAAGGAGAGCCAGCGGGAATCTTATTTGGCAGCTAAATACAAACTGGGGATTGGAGGAAGAAGGGAGGGGTCACAGAGGCCCTGGGCTCCCCCTCCCAAGACCCCTGGAGGAAGGGGTCATACCAGGGTGTAAACAAAAGCTAATAAATAAATAGAGGCTTCCTCTGGGTCAGGGTGGGATCAGCTAAGCAGCATCTCCTCTCCCTGGGCCAAGCTGCTCTGGGGGTCAAGGGTGGAAGGCACTAGGAGAGGGATCCCTGGCTCCTCTGTAGTGTAGGAGGGCCCCTGCCCGATGGCTGAGATGGGGGCAGGAGGAGCCCAAGGCACATGATGGGGCTGGAGGAGGGGCTTATAACGGAGGACATGGGGTAAACATTGCACCCCAGCAAAGAGGTGCAGAATAGACCTGCATCTGTCCCTTTCACCCTCGGGTCCTGACCCAGAAATGCAGGGCCCAGCCTGCCCCCATCCTGACCTGGCAAAAGGATGGGGCATCAGCGTGCACCAGCAGGTGCATCACGCAGCATTAGGCACCAAGGGTAGGGGCGAGAAGGATGGGCTCAGCCCCTCCCCCCACTGCCCTTCTTTTGGTCTCTAGTGTTCCTTTTTTGCTCCCAGAACCCAAGCACCTGGCAGAGGAAGGGGCTATGGTATGGCAGGGTCTTCCTCCTGCCCTGGAGAGCCTAGGACACTGGCATCTGAGGGGCAGTGCTGAGATTTTAGAGTCCAGACCCAGGCTCACCCCCTCCGTCCTCTCTCCTGGTTGGGAGCAGGGCAGCCCCCCAGGATTGGAGAGGGAGCCAGTTAGAGCGGAAAAGGGACGAACACAGAGGCACCCCTGGAAACTTTGGCAAAACAAGGAGCTCATTGGAAGGGTGGGGAGATGGCAGAGCAGGTCCTCCCCCAGTCACTGGTGGCGTCTGGGAGATGGTCAGTCTGCTGCCTGGAGCCCAACCCCACAGGGGGGGAGGTCAGGGGCCCTGGTCAGGCTGGGGACTTTGGTCTCCTTTGCCCTGGCCCCTGGGAGTCTCATCCTCGCTGGAAGCCTTGGGCTGGGGACCAGGCTGCGAAGAATCGTCCTCAAACATTTCGGGGTTCTCCAGCATCTCTCGGATCAGTGGGGGCATCGGGCCTGGAATCTCCATCTTCAGGGTAATGGCCCTTTCTGCTCCTACAGGGAGAAACAAAGAGGCTCAGAGAGGTAGAAGTACATGGTGCTTGGGACTGCCTCCTTAAACTTTCTCAACTAGCCCATGACTCTCCTTTGGGCATGCGCAGCCCGGTCTGGGAACCCCTACCTGGTCTTCTCTGCCATACCTACTGCCCATTTGTCTCATTCTTTCAGGATGTCTTCTTTTTTTCTTCCTTCTTTTTTTCTTTCTCTCTCTCTCTCTCTCTTTTGGCAGTACTGGGGATTGAACCCAAGGGCACACATCCCCAACCCTTTTTACTTTGGGACAGTTTCTGAGCCTGGCTTGGAATTTGTGATCCTCCTGCCTTAGCCTTTTGAGTTGCTGAGATTACAGGTTATGTAATGACCTTGACCCACTATAGAACTATATTTTTCTTTACTTTTTTTTGTACTGGGAGCTAATTTTTTTTTTTTTTTTTTTTTGGTATGGGGATTGAACTCATTGAACTCAACCACTGAGCCACATCCCCATCCCTATTTTGTATTTTATTTAGAGACAGGGTCTCACTGAATTGCTTGGTGCCTCACTGTTTCTGAGGCTGGCTTTGAACTCTCAATCCTCCTGCCTCAGTCTCCCGAGCCTCTGGGATTACATCCGGCTGTACTGGGAGCTATTGAACTGTATTTTTCTTTTCTTTCTTTTTTTCCCCTTGTTTTGTACTGGGGATAATCCCAGGGATACTTTACCACTGAACTACATTCCAATATATATTTTTTAAAATTTATTTCAAGTCAGGATCTTGCTAAGTTGCTGAGGTTGACCTCAAACTTGTGATCCTCCTGCCTCAGCATCTGAAGTCAATGGGATTACAGGTGTGTGCCACTGTGCCCAGTTCAGTAGTGAATTTTTAGTTCACATTTTTAAACACATTGGGAACCAAATCATTTAGTCCTCACAGTTAGTTTATATAGTAAGCATAATCCAGTTTACAAACATCAAAACAAGGTACAAAAAGTAAAGGAGATGTTAGGGGTATAGCTCAGTGGTAAAACATTTGCCTAACATGCAAGAGACTGTGGGTCGATCCCCAGCACTGCAAAAACAATTTTTTTAAATTGCCTAAAGTCTTCTCACTAGGATGTATGTGGCCAAACTAAGACTCCAATGTAGGTCACCTGATTCTCAATCACTCTGTTCCTGTCTCTGCCTGTCCAGCTGTGTGACCTAGAAGACCAGCAGCTCTAGGAACACAGACAGGGAGGGCTCACTCATGACTAACCCTTGGTGCTGATGCCCCGGAGGTCGGTGATTTTCATAAGCATCCTTGGGAACATATAGGGCTGGCTGGGCCTCCGGCGCCGGGCATACAGCCTCAGGGCTTCCAGCAATGGCTCCTGCAGCTTGTCTACTTTTTCAGGTTCCTCCAGGTCCATGCGGTCTATGAAGACAAACACAATGGAGTGAGAGAGAAAGGAAGAGAGGATGAGTATACAGTGACACATTTCTAATCCCCAATCAGTCCTGCCCTGTTGCTTCTAGGTCCCAAACTGTCCCATCAGTCTTTCTCCTGTTGTTCCTGAGCCCTACCAGGATATCTCTCCTGCTCTGAGCCCTATGCCTTCTCCTGTTCAGCAAGGGGCTTTCTCTGGTAAATCCATCCAGCCAGATCACTATCTCAACACCAGTATTTAGGGGCTCCTCAGCTCCCTCTAGCTCTTCTCCCTTTTTATGTCCTATGTTCGAGGCTGCTAGGAAGTTTTACAGGATCTAAGTCTGTGTCTGGGGCCAAGGACAACAATTTCAAAAGAAGAGACCACCAAGACCTCCCACCTGGCCAGAGATCAGGTGTGGAATATGGTGGGAAAGGAGCCTGAGCAGACGCCAGGGGGCGCCTCCGCACCTCCACAGATGAGGCAGATTGCGCTAAGCAGTCCTGTCTCGGTGTCATCCATCTCCAGTGGCAGGAGCTGCCCAGCAAAGGCAAAGACGAGGTCTGTGAGGGGCCCAAAGCCAGCGTTGTGCATTTGGGTCCGGTTCAGGGTCAGCCCATCAGAGAAGGTCATGGTGTCCTGCTCCGGGGTGTACCTTGTGCAGATTCGTAGCATCTGCAGGTGGGGGCAGAAGGAGAGTTAGTGCTGTAGCAAAAGTGGATGGGTGGGGGCGGGGGGTTCATACAGGACAGGGAAAGAGGGAATGAATGGAAAATGAAGAAGTTAGATCCTCAACAAATGCAACCTGAAACAGGCATGGGAAGGAAAGCAGAGAGGAGGAGGATCTGAGGGAGCCCCCCAGAAGGCAGGAGAAGGCAGAGCATCCAGAAATCTAGGAATAGGTCCTAGGGGCAGGGCCTAAGACAAAAAGAGCTTGGGTTGCCAGGTATGGTGACACATGTCTTTAATTCCAGGGAATCAGGATACTGAGGCAGGGGGATCACAAGTTCAAGGCCAACAAGGCAATGTGACAAGATCGTATCTCAAAATAAAAATCTACTACTATAGTTCAGTAGTAGATTGCTTATGTAGCATGTGCAAGGCCCCAAGTCAAGTAAAGGAAAGCGTGAGCTTGGGTAGAGGAGATGTGGGGAGTCCCAAATGGTTTGGGGGGAGATAAAGTAATCTTTTTGAAGCAAGGAATCATTGAAAGTTACATATAAGGGTCAGGCTAAGGCAAGAACCATAGGCCTAAATTACCAGGATGTCCAGGCAGGCAGCCTTGAGCAGAGTGATCTGGTCAGCAATGCTGAGCCCTGTAAAGCCAGGCAACCTCTTGGCAAACTCCACTATCTTAATGATGCACTTGGTGGCCAGCTCACTGAACTTGTCCCACAGCCCCAGATCCAGCTGCACCCGGTGGTCTGCACTGGAGTTCTGCATGGGAAGAGAAGGTTAGGATGCAAAGGCCACCCTGAAAGTTTCCTTCTCTCTGCCAATACCCCAAGCTCTCTCCTCTGCATGCTGTAGCCCTCCTTGTCCCTAGTACCAGACCATGGCCTCCTACACATCCCTTAACCATTCCCAAAAGGCACAGTCCCTGCCCTCATTGGGGCTCTGCTCATTCCTCACCGTGGTGTACTTGCCCAGCTGGCAGAGTGAGGGGAAGGTCTCCTGATGGGCTTTGCTGACCTTGGTGATGAGCTCTTCTAACTGGGGGCTCAGCTCATAGCTGTCAGGAGACCCTTCTTCCTTGACCTCTTTCTTTTTCTTGTTCCGGTCATTCCGCACAGCTTAGGGGTGGAGGCACAAGGAGAGGGTCAGAACCATCAGGGACTCCTTTTAGATGTCCTCCCTCACCCTAACTTAATGTACTCAGTCCCTACCATGAATAGCTATTCCCTGGCACCCTAATTAGTGCCTCAGTTGCCCTATCTCATATGTTAGTTCCTATTCCCAGGCTGGCTCTCCCCAGCCCCACCCAGGGCCTGCAGCCCCTGCTCTCTCTCCAGGCCATTCGGCTCCATCCTGCCCTTCCTGTCACCCTGCAGGAGCTGGGGAGGGGGGGCAGGATATGCAGGCGGCAGGATATCCACTTATAGCCTTGGCAGCACAATGGGGGGGGATGGAAAGGAGGGGCCACCTCAGATCCATCTCAGGTTCAGTCCTGGGAACAGCAGAAAAGAGTGAACCATCAGAGGGAAGCCCACTCCCCTGCCCCAAGAAGCAGGGAGAATGTGAAACCCTAATACCCATTGACTAATTCAAAGGAAGGGTTAAGAAGAGAGGAGAATGGGAAAGGGTAGAACCTCTTGTAAATGGAGCTAATCAAATAGGACTGGTCTGAGAGGAGACAAAGAGGTCAGGGAAGTGGGGGTGGCCAGAGGGAAGACAAGAAACCAGAGGGCAGGACAGGACTGCTTCTGTCCAGACCAGTGAGTGATAGGAGCCTACCTTCCTTGGACATGCCCACTTCAAAGCACTTTTGTAGCCTACAGTACTGGCAGCGATTCCTGGTCACCTTGTTGATAATACAGTTTTTGTCACGGTGACATGTATACACCATGTTCTTCTGGATGCTGCGTCGAAAGAAGCCCTGGAGTTGGGGGGAAAGAAGATTGTCAATGAAGCAGGGTGCTGGGAATACCCCAGGCCTGCCCCAATCTATTAACCACCTATATGCAAAATAGCCCCTCTCCCAACACACGCTTACTCACATACAGCACTTGGGTCCCAGGTAACTAGGGATCCCCAATCAGCTCACCCCATATGTACACACCTTGCAGCCTTCACATGAGCTGACCCCATAGTGGTAGCCAGAGGACTTGTCATTGCACACGAAGCAGGGCTTGTAGACCCGAGGAGGTGGTGGGGGTGAGGGCGAGCTGGGCACCATCTCCTCTGAGCTAGTGCTCTGTGTCTCCACCGCTGTGGGGGCAGTGATGTGAGGGGTCAGGGGAGGCCCCCCAGACCTCCAAGCCTCCCTATCACCACCACCCCCATGCCCACTCCTCCTTCTGGCCCACTGGTGATAGCCATCACCAACCCATCCCTGCACAACTCCTCCACAATAATGCCAGCCCTAGCCCTACATGATGCTGTTCAATTCTCCAAATTGTGGGGAGCCATTCTCACACGTGACTGGGCAACTCCCGGTTTGGGTCTGAGGCACTCTGGCTAAACTGTGTCGGAGCTTTCCCAACCCGTGTGGGGGTGTGACTTGACCACTGACCCTGGGGCCAATCACTGACCCTGACCTTGGAGTGCAGCCCCCCCTCAACCTTCATTGGATGGAATTCTCCCCTGAATTTCTTGTTCCCCAATAAAAGGCTACTCCCTGGCGTGCTCCCTCTCTCTCTCTCTCTCCTGCTAGCCCTGAGTAATCCTTGCTGCCCTACCGGGTGGTTCGAGATGGGAGCCAGAGGGGGAGCCATCTCGGACCTGGTCATAGAAAAAGGTAACTGAGTCTGTGTGTTTATTACGATCTCACTAGCTAACTTTTATGCCAAGAACCTCTTTAATGGTCGCATGGTGGAACCAAATTCCAGACCAAGGCCATCCTAGAAGTTAACTTCTTTGGGCCTCTGGTTCCCCCTATAATAATATGGGTGGGGTAGAAGAATTAGGGCCTTGCAACTCTGAATTCTCATGACTTTCTGTCACTCTGGAAGATCCTTTCAGGTAGCTGGCTTCCCACCACCCTCCCTCTGGAGGGGTGGGGGTGATGGCAATTGATGTGGGGGCAGGTAAGACAATAACAGGCCACCTACAGCTGGCACTGGCTGGATGACCTGCTGGGACACTCCGAAATGAGAACAGGACTTCATTTCTCTCAAGTAGTACAGGTGATTCTTGATCTTTCCCCTCAACCTCAGCCCCCAAAATAACTACCAAAGTCCTTTTCTCCAGAAGTCACTGAGACCATGGACCACGAGGGTACAGGTGTCAGGAGAGTAAGTCAGAGGACAGGCCTGATTTCACACCTAAACGAACTGAAGCCATGAGAGGCGACAGAATGGGCTCAGTGCCACAATGCCAGCTGATGGTGCAGGTAAGGTTCTCAGGTGCTCTGACTAGACTTAAGTGTCCATGAGCTGCAGAAGCTGAGGCAGGAGACTGAGGTATTTGCTCAAATTTCTCAGGTCTAGAAGCTGTTGGGGACAGTCTGGTGACAGTGGGTAAACAGAGCTAATGGGGGAGGGAAACTATCTCTGGACCCTCTCTCAAGCTGTCTTCATCCAGAACTGCCTCTGAAAGTACCCCACTGCAGTTCACAAGCTGGAGGATGCACTCTGTGCAGGAGGCTGCTGAGTAAATCCTGTTGAGTATGTGGCCGATTTGATCTGCAGAGGCTCAGGATATCTGTAATATTTTCAGTCTATAGGACCTATTACCTAAACCTGGAGGGTCCAAATTATTTCAAGCCCCTCCCTAAGGAGTATCACATGAACCCACCTCATGAACACCTTCCTCCTAACAATCTGAGCCCAAATGGTCACAAGTTTGCCCCAGTGCAGCCAGAACAGAAGAATTGTCCTAAGCAGGGGTTCCAGGCCACCTACAACTGCCCCACAGGCAGGAAGCCCTCCCCACCCCCCAAAACATACACACACACACACACACACACACAATTAGCATAAGAATCCTGCTGGAGTGAGATTCCCCAAAGAAAAAGGGGAGGGGGAGAAGAGTGTCAGAAGACTATTCAAAACTGGGGGTGGGGGACTCTAGGAGAGACTGGTGCTGAGAGATGTGGGGAGGGATGGAATGCCTTTCGGGACCTCCCCTCACCCCCTACCCCACCCCCACCCCCGCCCACCCGGGTGTCCTCCAGGGGTAAGTGTCCTGCCCACAAGCCTGTACGTGGGGTGGTGCTTTCTCCGGTGCTGCCGCCCTCCCTGCCCGCAGAGCGCTGCCTCATTTCCTCTTGCGCAAGGGCCTGGGTACGGTCAGACTGGCATGGGGCAGCGCCAGCCAATTATAAGACTGGGGGCCCCAGGGACACCACCCCAGGGCAGCTTTTCCCATTTAAGTGGTACTGTCACCCCTCTAGCTTATCATATCCCCCAACCCTAAAGTTCGGTCCAGTGGCTCTGAGGTCAGTCTGCAAGTGGAGAGCTGGGAAGCAAATGAGGTCTATCCTTTCTCTGCCCAGGGCTGAGACCCCACCAGGGATGCTGCTCTAAGGCTGGGCAGGGGCCCCTGCTGGGGAAGCAGGGGTGGGCTCTTGTGTTTTTCTCCTTTTAAAGCCCAAATTGCTGAAATTGAGGAAATTCCTGGCCAGGCTGAGCGGAGCTTCAAACAAACTCTTTATAACAGGCTGTAAACGCTCCCAGCTGCGAGGCCCAAAGTTGAGTAGCCTAGACTCCCAATCTAGCACACACCTCCTAGGAGACATACACATTCTCACAGGCCAACACCACACAGGGCACAGAAGCAGACATATTAACAAGGGCTCCTTTAATCCCACCCCAATCCTGGCACGGAGGAACTCACAAACCCGCATTCAGGCACTAACTCCAGTCACACCGTGGAGTGGATGACAAGTCACAAGGCTGACACACAACACCCAGCACTTGGCTACACATTTACAAGTGCACAGCTCTACCACCAAACACAGCAGCCTGCCAGCACAGCACCAGGACACCAAAGCCTGGAAGCGCGCACAAAGACACAGTGCTCCCCTCTCTAAACCCTCTCTGAAAGTTGCGTGGAGACAGGCCTAACACTGGCTTTGTAAGCCCACCAGGACCCCAGAGGTCAAAATTATTAGTCCAAATTGAATGCAACAACACCCTGCCTGCGTAGTCCAAGGGGCTTTCAGGGGGCCTGAGGGGTCCTCTGCCCAGCCCCCATCCCTCCAAATCCCTCCTGGAAGATTCTTTGCCCCTCAAAACATCCCCCTCAACATATCCCAATTCCCCATCCCATTGGGCAATGAGAAGCTTAAGAATTCACAAAGCTTTGGTGCAAAGCAATAGTTCCATGCTTTCTCCACCCTTTAAATGGCACTCTTTAATTCTTGCCCCGCCCCACCCAAAGTACGGTCTCCTGTTTGCCACCTCCCTTTTCCAGTTTCCCAGTTGCTAAATCTGAGCAGCTCTGCCCTGGAACCAAAAGACGAAAGAAAAAAAAAAATCTGAACTTGTAAACAGCGCAGCCGTGTGCCAAGGAGCGAGGCGCGTTGGCGGGGGCTCGGTGACCCGGCGTGCGCACTCCCCCTGCGCCAGCCGCCCCGCCCCGCCCGCTGCCCGCCCCTTTCCAGCGTGCCCCCAAGCCCCGGGTCCCCAGCCCAGCGCACCCGGACTGCGAGCGCAGTTCCAGCGCCAGGTAAATTTGGGGGGTGCTCCAGGCTCCCCTCCCGGCCCCTCCCCACGCCCTACCCCCGCCAGGCACTGCGGCCCAGGCTTCAAAGCCGCCTCTCATCTGGACTTCATTTTTACTGCCTCTCAGTCCCCAGCTTTTTATTACCGCTCTGGAAAGGGGTTCCAGGGCCCCAGGCCTGGCATCTTCCATTTCACAGAGGGGGAAGGTGGATATTTAGGGACTCTAATCGTGCGATTCTCCTGCTACTGTCATCTCCAGGCCACCACCCCACCATCACACACCCAAACTACTTTGCTTTAAACTTTTCGCTTCCTGCTGTGTGTTAGAGTCATTGAAAAAGTTATTTCTCTCATACAACCCAATAAACGTTTTCAAGCTTTTTTCTTTTTAAAAGCTGTGGGGGGGGGGGCAGAGCCCACCTCCTACCCTCTTACGTGCATAACCCCTAGCACTCCACACGCAGAGCACACAGGATGCACTCTGGGACACAGCACTTTCCAAAACCGCCCCCGCAGCCACACAGGGGCACACACCCTCCCAGCCTCACGCCACAAACATCCCCACACAGGGCCATGCAGATCTGCCAACACAGTCTGAGAGCGACAGTGCGCTGAGACCCCCTACTCCCACACCCACATTACCAACGCAAGGCGCACACCAGGGAGTCACACGCTCTGCAAATAATATTTTTTACACTTCCAACTTCGCACATGGACATTATAAATGCCATCCATGGTTTTAGGTGCCATATCCAACCGGGACCAGAACCTGGAGGCACAAACTACCAACACACCTCGGTCTCTCCCTATCTCCAGGAACTCTGGAGTGCATCAACGACAAGTCCTAGCTAATCACCCACCATATAAACCACACACATTCTAAACACTACTGCACACACGCAAAGGAGACGCTGAAGCCCCCGCATTTAAAGGGACAGTACTTCACATAGAAAGGACCAGAATCTCCACTTGCACCCCAGTTCCAACCTTCACACACGGAAAGGGTAAGCCTCAAATTTTCTTGCACCCCAAACCCAACCCCCGGGCTCGAGTACCTACATTGCAGACTGGCGGGTTGCGGCCAGGCAAAAGACTCAAGTCCGGCGAAACAGGAGCTGCCGGTGGCTCTGCGCAGCAAGCCGGCCCCGGGCCCAGCCGCTCCATACAGCCGTCGCGGACCCGGGGCAAACGATTCCATGCAGTCGTACATCGCGACCCGGCTTGGAGGGAAGCTGGGTGCTAGAACACCAAGGACCCGCAGCCGATTCCCCCTCCTCCCCCGGCGGCGCCCCGCTCCTGGAGGGGGGGGAGGGGGAAAGGCTAGCATAGGGCGCTGGGCTGCATGGGGGGTAAGGGGAGGGCGGGGAAGAGGGGGATCCCCAGCAAGGGTAAGGGACTGGGCGGGGCGCTAAGCCCGGGCTGCCGCTTCAGCTGGGTCCCGCTCACTCTGGGCGTCTCGGCAGCTAGTACTGGGGAGACCTTTTGTAAAAGCAAAGCCTGGAAGGGTGGGGGGTGGGGCTTGGAGAGCGAAAGGGGCCGGGCACCAAGATGAGCAGAGCTAGCAGTGGAGCGCTCACACACACACATACTATACTCGCTGCGCTGTGCGCGCCCTTGCTCAGACCTACATCCATCCACTCATGCATTTATCTTGGCAGGCAGCACGCATTTGCAAAAATGCAATAGCTCACATGCATGTCTGCACGCACACAAATTCATAGGTGCACACGTTTGTGCAAACCCATGTGGCTCGGGAGAATGCTTGTAAATATTCTTTCTCCACAGCCTGGAAGCTTTGCACGTATTTGCACTTAGGCGCGTGCCCAGGTCGGGGTTGGGGGAAGGAGTAGAGAAACCAAGCACACGCATTTCCTTTCATAGGATTCTCCCGCTTCCCTCAACCCTTCCTTTTTCACACAAGTTAATACAGGCAGGGGTGTTAAGGATGACTGGGAGAGGAGAACGTGGAGATCCTCCACGCGCTGCAGCTCTCCAGAGGACCTGCACTACCTCCACCCCCCTCATTCCCAGGCCTGGCTCCTCCCTCTCCCTCCGCGCGCGCACTTCAGGGCAGAACCGTACATTCCTGCGGCTCGGCGCGCGCTGCCTCCTCCTTCCTTCCCGTTCACCCCACCCCCGGTCCAAGGGCCGGAGCGCGTTCCCGCCGTGAACTCTCCGGGAACCCCCCTCGGGGCGGGTGGCCGGGCGCGCTCACCTCCTTCTGACCCGGCCCCGCCCCGCCCCGCCCCGCCCAGGCCGTCGCCAGAGCCGCTGCGGAGTCCCCCCCCCCTCCGCCCCCTCCAGCACAGCGGAGAGTCCACCCTTCCAAGCCTAAGCTGTCCTCCCTCCGCTGAGTCCTGGGCCGACTCCCTTCAAGTCCCCGAAGCCCCATCCCGCGACTGACACTCCCTGAGTGCCTCCGTCTCTCAATGCCCTCTTTTAGAATCTAACTTCACTTTTAGAGCACAAAACTACCCCCAAATTGTCTATACCGGGCCAACTGCGCCTTAGACGAAACTGTCCCCTAAATGCCAATCCCCCCAAGTTTATAACGTGCCAGGTGCCCAAAGAGTCAATGCCCCCTACGCTGTTGATCATTATTTTCAGGGTCATTTATTCCCCCACCATAGACAGTAACTGCCCCCTCCTCCCTTCAGCGCCACACTAAGTGCCCTTCTGAGTTTCAAGGGCCGCCTCACTGTTCCCTTAGTCGCCCCTTCCGGCACTGGGCGCTCCCGCCGGACAGAGAAGGGGACTAGGGGGCGGGGGTTTGGCCACGTCAGAAGTTTGCCCTTGCTGGGCCGGGCCGAATCGGGGACCCTGGCCCCGGGACAGCGCCAGCGGCGGCGACTCCCGGAAACCACCCCCTCCCCCGCGCCCCGCCCGCCGGCCGCCCCGCCGCCCGGCGGGCCGGCCCAGCCGGCTCTGTCAGCGCCGCTCACACGGGGAGCGCCGGGGGAGCGGGAGCGGCACCCGGCCCGACCCCTTCCCCCGCCTGGCGGCTGTGGCTGGGCAAGGGCGAGGCACGTTTTTCCAAGAATCTGTTGTACCGGGTGGTGGGGACGCACTGGGGTGCTGCAGGAGTGGGGCGCCTGTTGGAAGAATAAAGAACAGGAAGGGGTGCCAGAGTAGGCAGGGAAGGCGGGAGCGGGGGAGGGGCCCGGGTGGCTGCCAGGGACTGAGGGGGGCAGGGCTGTGAAGTAGGGCTTGAATTGTGGAGGGGGGGCTGAGATGGCACGGCTGACGAGGGTGGGGGGCGCGGCTTGAAGCAGGAATGGAGAGGGAATGCGGGGCTCTTCCAACCCAGGGTGAGCTTCCCCCTTCATGCTTCAAACCCCAAATACCCCATTTCTGAGTCCATCCCCACAATAAAAAAGAAAAAAGAGGGGATGGGCTTCTGAATCAGAATATTGCCAGCGCAAAAAAAAAAGTGCAAAATGGGGGGTACCCCCAAAACAAGGGGAAAGAGCCCTGCTTAGTCAACTTAAGGCTGTCAGCTGTCCCTCCCGCCCCCCTTTTCCCCTCCGAAATCTGAAAGGTCCCAATTAAGTCAGGCCTGCCTGGTTGGTAATTAGAACCAGAAGTGGCCAGGCCACAGGGAGGGAGGGAGGGAGGGAGGAGGGCACCGGAGGAAGGGGAGGAGGGCTCCAGGAAGCCATGAGTCCTCTACAGCCCCCCTTTTTCCTCACCAAATGCACCCCACTCCTCACCACCCCATCTGTGTGTGCTACCCAGACATTGCAGGGAGAAGGGGCCTTAGATCTAGGCTATTTAGGGTGTCAGGCACATTCTTCTCATCAACCCCAACCCCCCATTCTGGATAGGCAGTATAGCCTTGGGTAGAAGGCAAGATGGGGGGATCTAGTGCCCCCTCTTTTCCCCATGGTTTCCCCAGCCCCTTATTGCAGCAATTAGACCCATTAGCCTTCTAGCATTTCATGGGAACCAGATGTTCTCCGCCAGCCTGGTGGAAGTATGAGGGGGGGCTGCTGCCTGACTCACCCCTTTCCTATGATCCCCACCACCAGGGCACCCCTGCTACTAGCTAGAGACCCACAAAGGCATGGCCCCAGAGGCAAAGACAGTATACCCCTCACACACTTACAAGGCCCTTTGCACTCAGACCCTAGCAAGGTCTCCCCGTCAGTCCTACCACCCTGGCAAGGACAAGTTTGGCCAAGATTGGGGAAGAACCCAGGACAACTAACTCCATATACATCCCTACCCCCGCCCACCCTGCCACCTTCTGGTTGAGGCTTGAGGATCACTGGCTCTGAATTCCTCATGCTAAATTTTCCTTTTCTTCCAAAATCCTCCCTCAAAAAACCAAAGAAGGGGCATTTCAAAGGGAAGCAGGCTCCGCCCAGAAGGGTAAATCCTAACAGTGGAGTCCCACCTGAAGGGCAATGGGAGGGGTCTTTGAAGGAGGAGGGGGCAGCAGAAAAAGGAGGGGATAGGGAGGTGTGAATAAGGGACGAGGCCCAAAGCAAGGATATGAGGAGCGCTGGGCAGGATGGGGGCTGGGACTGGGTAGGGGGCCAGGAGAGGGGGGTGCAGCCTGGGCCCCAGCAGCGGCGGCTTGCCCAGCTCCCCCCGCCAGAGAGGTTTCCTGTTGCAATCAAAGCCCCGTTTGTGTCGGCCTGAAGCTGGAGCCTGAGCCGGAGGAGGAGAGACCAGTAGGGGAGGGGAAGGAGGGAGTCACTGGGGTTTTTCCTGGAGGAGGCCTTGCTGCCGCCTAGTCTCTCGCCACCTTTACCCACCCGCTTGCTCTCCTTGATCCTTCTCCCAGTGCCTGGCTCTCTCTGACCCTAAACTTTTCTGCCTGTGTAGCTGGCCTTCATCTTGTTTTGGTCTGGGGGTACTTCTTCAGTTCCTTTTTCAGTAGGACTCCTTTTCTCTCTGTTCCAGTTTGCCCTCAGTTTCCCCACATGTGGTGAAGTCTGGGCTCCCTTCCCCAGGGATAGTGATCCCATGGCTAGGGCAATTGTCACCAGGTTCAAAGGAAAAATATCCAGGTCCCCAGTACCACAGTTATCTCCTCAAGACAGGAAGGAGAGCAATGCTTCCCTTCCCTACTTTCCCTCCTAGCACACTCTGTTCCCTGTAGTCTTGATAAAGCAAATATACTACACACAATGTCCACAAACAGAGAGATACACAGGGACATGGACACCATGCATTTCATGCACATGCATGTATGGTACGCATGCGCAAACACAGCCTTCTGTTTTCCATGCGCACAGGCCCATGCTTGCCTCTATCTCAGCAGTACATGCTCCCCTCACCTTTCCCCTCCTCCACTGTACAGTTCTAAGTTCTCTTTCACCCACTGAGGCCAGAAGAGAGCCCCAAGAAGGGAAGCAAGACTCAACAAGGATGTACCCGAGGTGCAGGGAGACTCTACAAAAAGATGTGAGAGTCAGCCCTAGGAAGAAGTTTCAGGCTCCTTCCTCATTCTATGTAAGAGAGAGGGTGGTCCAGAGGGTAAAAGAGTGATGAGAGAGGCAGACTCAAGGTAAGGATGGTTTGGGCATCAGATTTAGAACTCTAATCCCTCTCTATTAGATGGCCCTAGCCAAAAGGGACAGCATGTCAGAGAAATGAGAGATGGCACTCTTGCCCTTCAGTTATTCTCCCATGGGAGGTTTCTGAGAGCCCAAATACCATCATCTCCCTTGTACTAGAACTAGAATCTGTGTGTTCCACCCCCACACAAGCTGTCTGGACCCAAGCCTTCCTCTCTTCCCTACCTCACCTGCCACCTCCCTGCCCAGGCCTGTCCCTCCATGCAGGCCGCACCCTCCCCAGCTACCTGCCCTGGTTGTGGCTCCTCCCTCAGACTTCTCCTTTCAGTGCCACTACTTAAGAGAAGCCTTTGGGGTTGGTGCCCCTTCCCCTACCTTGATCTCCCTTTACATCCTGACTTTGGCCTCCATGTGTTCAGGACACAGAGACAAAAGTCAACAGTCAATGTCACTGGGAACTGGCCATTGACTCTCAGCATTCTTCCCACTCTTTCTCCTCTCCCCCTTTACCTCAGTTCCTTTAGTTGCCTCTCCCAAATGGTGGAAAAATCAAGTCCCTAGAGATATAGTTGTATGGTTTTCTACAAGTACATTCACAGGGAGAGAGGGTGGTTTCTTTCCACTTCCCCCAATCCCTAGGACAGATTCATGGGGTGAAAATAAGGTAGGGGAAAGCCCAGTTGAAGTTTCCAAAAAGGAGGCTTTGTGCTCTCTCATTCACCTGCATGCTACTCAATAAGCCCTATTGGACTACAGACATGCCACTGGCAGACCTCACCAAACACCAGACACACCGTCAGCGGCCCTATTAAATACCTCCTCTCTCCTCACACTGACTCTTTGTTGCACATATTGGAATTCTGTACATGAGCAGAGTCTCAGGAAGATGCTGCACACACACAACTACATATAGTTGGGGACACACACATCTTCTCCAAATGAGCACACTCCAGAGGAGCTGTCAGTCTAGTCTAGTGCATACACAATCCTCTCAGTGCCCCCTCCTGAGGGCAGGACCTTTTTCTTCCACTTCAGCCTCTGAGTTTATTAAGCTTATACAGCTATAAAGGCTGTGTCTCTTCTCACCTGCCTCCCTTTCTCTTTCTCCTCCAGTCACCTTCCCCTCTCTCCAACTGAGGTCTTCTCTTCACTAGCTTACATGCTAACTTTTTACCCCTCAGAACTGTAGCCCACCCTCCAGCTCATGGGCACCTTTACCTGTAATGGTCTGGCCAAGAGGAACAATGACCAAGTGGGCAAAGAGGGGTCCCTGGGGAAGCAGGGGAAGCCCAAGCCTTGCCTGCTGTCAGCACTCAAAGGCTTAACCCAAAGAAGGCAAGCCTGGGGGACAAGTAGAGATCTGCACAGCATGCAGGCACTATGCCAGACCTGGAGGGAGGGGAGGAGTCCAGAACCATGTGGCTGGAGGAGAGGATACTTCTGGAACACCCCCTCCATCTCTCTGGATGGCTTATGGTACACCTTTTTTTCATGGCTGATTCTAATCTCTCCAGAACCTAACAGAAGAGTCTCCTGATACCACACATCTTTAGGCATCTGTGACTAGGTTTCTTTCCTCCCTTTGCAGCCTCCAAACAATCTTACCTCTTGATCACAGAGCCAACTGACTGGCCTCCCAGATCCCCTGACTTCCCAGTGTGGTCCCTCATCCTTCCAACTGCATGCAGGCAGCAGCCTCAGACTACACTAGACTGCACCAGGGGCTGTCCACACAAAGGTGCTCCGTCTGCTAGATGACAGACAGGGGCCATGTTTAGACCTCTTGATTTTAGGCCTGCTACTTCACCATCCTGTTTGAACAGAAGAACTCTCATTTGCAAACATTTCCCTTCAGTCCACATCCAAACCCCCTCCTCACCACCACTACTGCTCTTCACTGCTTTCCACTACTGCATTAGACCACACCTCCACCTTCTCACCCAGCTCCCTTTCTCTCTCTCTAGGTCCCCGCCCACCTTCCTAACAGGGATGCCAGTGTTCTACATCTTCCACCCTCCAGATACCCTCTTGTTTCCATTTGCCCTTATCCCCCCAAATCCCTGAGACTCACACAGAGAGGCCATCTCCTTGGGGAGGTCAGGCTGGCCCAGGCCCCGGAAAGTAGGGCTCAGCATCTCGAATGGTGGAGACCCCCTGAGTGCCCCTGGAAAGGCAAAGGGGTAGCCTGCCCCTGGGTAGCCAGATCCAGGCCCCAAGGCACCAGCCACAAAGAGTCGCTCCTTATTGGTAGCCATGGCAGCTGCGATGTGGGAGTCCCCAGGGGTCTGCAGTGGGCGGGGGTGGTCTTCAGCCACAGCCCCCGCCCATGCCCACTGCCCTGGCCTGGGAGGCTCCGTGCCCACCCTGCCTGGCCTGCCCACTGGGTCTCCAAGGATCCTAAAGAGAAAGAAAGATGAGAGAGTGATCACTCTGAGGTCCCAAGCCCCATGGCCCGCCCTCAGTGCAGTACCTACACTGCCTTAGCTCAGGGCCCTTTTGTGTGGTCGAGAGGGAAGGGAGGGAATTGTACAGGCTCTGAGAAACTCTTCAGATTAGTTCCAGGGAGGAGTAAACAGGTTGTAAGGTGAATTGACAGTCTGAGGACTTCTGGTGAAGACTGAGAAGTGATCATAAAACACACAGCTGGGCTAGACATCTGACTTAACCCTCATACCACACTAATTCCATGAAGTAGGAATTATGATTCCCATTTTAGAGATGAGAAACTGAGGTTAAATAACTGGCTTAAGGTCACATGGCTGTAAGTGGTGGCACAGAGATTTAAACTCTCAGGCCAGAGGTTATAGATCAGAGGTACAGTACTTGCCTAGTATCTATGAGACCCTAGGTTCCATCCCCAGCACCACAAAACAAACAAACAAACAACAACAACAACAAAAAAAAAACCCCACAAACATATCTCTGTTGTAACTTTGGGGCCCTACACCTCACCTCTCTGGAGAAGAGTATGGTGACCCTCCTGCCTCAGCCTCCTGAATTGTTGGGTTTACAGGCTTGTGTTACCTCACCGAAATATCATTTTTTAAAAATGGCTGGGCTTAGCCAGGGTGCAGTAGCACACACCTATAATCCTAGCCATTCAGGAAGCTGAGGAGGAGAATAGCGAGTTCAAAGCTAGCCTCAGAAAAAGTGAGGTGCTAGGCAACTCAGTGAGATCCTGCCTCTAAATAAATACAAAATAGGACTGGGGATGTGGCTCAGTGGTTGAATGTCCCCGAGTTCAATCCCTGGAACCTCCCCCACCAAAAATGACTGAGTTTAGCTGGGCACGGTGGTGCATGCCTATAATCCCAGTGACTTGGGCAGCCTGAGACAAGGGAGATCACAAGTTTGAGGTCAGCCTCAGCAACTCAGTAAGACCCAGTCTTAAAATTTAAAAAATATAAAAAAGTCTGGGGATACAGTTTAGTGGTTAAGCACCCCTGGGTTCAATAAAACAGACTCTGTTTTGTTTTTATTTTTAATTTTTTTTAAATTGTAGATGGACATAATATCTTTGTTTTATTTATTTATTTTTTTTAATGTGGTGCTGAGAATAGAAACCGGTGTCTTACACATACGAAGCAAGCGCTCAACCACTGAGCTACAACCCCAGCCCCTGAATTCTGTTTTTTAATTATTATTTTTATTTTTTGGTACTGGGGATAGAACCCTTTAGCACTGAGCTACATCTCCAGCCCTTTTCTTATTTTTTAATTTTGAGGCAGGGTCTCTCTAAATTGCTGAGGCTGGCCTCAGACTTGTGATTCTCCTGCCTCAGTCTCCATAGTCACTGGAATTACAGTTGTGTACCACTGTGCCTGGCTAGGAGCCCAGACTCTGGAGCCAGACTACTAAACTGACATCTCTACCACTTGCTAGCTGTGGGGCTTTGGATGAGTTAGTTAATCTCTCTGCCTCAGTTTCCTCATATGCCACTGGGAATAAAAATAGAGGCCAGCCACAATAAGGTTATTGTGAGGATTCAACAATTTAACGTGTAGAATGCTTAGGATAATACACAGCACATTCTAAGTGCTATGTAAATATATCATTTATCTTAGTATTTTCTCTTCCTCCATACCTTTCTTTTAATTATCATTTCCTTCCTTCTCTAGCTTCCTCAATATTCCTTCTTCCTTTCCTTTCCCCTCCTAAATCTTTCTCTGTCTCCAATCATTGCTCAACCCTTAAGCTTTCTCTTGTACCCTCTCCTTCAAATCATGGATATTGAAGGACCACCACTACGTGACAACTATGATGCCCAAAACCTCCTTGTCCTGGGTATAGCTCAGTGGACAGAGTGCTTGCACAAGGCCCCAGCACTGCCAAGACAAAATAAAAACTCCTTGTCCTCAGTTTACTCTGCTTCTCCATCTCCTTTTTTTTTTTTTTTTTTTTTGGTAGCAGGGATTGAACTCAGGGAGGGGCACTCAACCACTAAGCCACATCTCCAGCCCTATTTTGTATCTTTTTTTAATTTAGAGACAGGGACTCACTAAATTGCTTAGCGCATGGCTTTTGCTGAAGCTGGCTTTGAACTCGGGATCTTCCTGCTTCAGCCTGTGAGCCAGTGAGCCACTGGGATTACAGCTGGGATTACAGGTGGGTACCACCTAGCCCGGCTCCACTTCCTTTTCATTCTTATCTCTGGGCTGCCTATTTCTGAAAGCTCTCTCTGCACCCTCTCCCTCAAACATAGCTTTTCCCCTAAATTTTTTTGTTTTTGTTTATTTGTTTTGAAGTACTGAAGATTGTACCCTGGGCTTTGCTAATGCCAAGCAAGTTCTTTGCCACTGAGTTACATCCCCAACACTTTTTTCTCTCTCTCTCTTTCTCTCTTTTTTTTTTTTTTTTTTTGGTACTGGGGATTGAACTGGGGGCACATAACCACTGAGCCACATCCCCAGTCTCCTTTTGTATTTTATTTAGAGACAGGGTCTCACTGAGTTGCTTAAGGCCTTGCTAAACTGCTGAGGCTGACTTTGAACTCACATTCCCGATCCTCCTGCCTCAGCCTTCCAAGCCGTTGTTGGGATTACAGGCATTTTAGCTACTCTGGCCCAGCTCAAGAAGATTTTTAACCTGAACCCAGGAAATAGGAAGAAAAGCAGGGAGAGGGAGAAATGGGAATCTCAGGATGGGCAGGTGGTTCCTCTCCTGATGCTCTGGAAGGGGAAAGGCTGGCTTTCCCAGGAGCCCTAGAACCACCTACTTCTCAAGGGAGTTGAAGGGCTGGGGAGGGAGAGTCACCCCAGCCTAGGCAACTCTACCAGCCAGAACTATAATAGAATAACAGGAAGAAAGAAAGAGAAGGACCAAGAGAATGAAACACACAGAGCCCACAGGGTGGCAGGCACAGAGGTAGGCAAGAGGCTTTTCTGCATCTATTTCCATCAGTATTTGCTTCTAGTACCAATACCTCTCAGTTCTAGTTTATACCTCTGCTCTTTTTCTTTCTTTCCTTCTCTGTCTACCTTGGCCTTCAAGCCCTAAGTAAATTGTGATGGAGGTTACAGGAACTCAGCCTCCAACACCATTATCCTATCCAGTTTAAGTGGACCCTGTGCCTCACCAGGCACGACCCATACCCCCAGGACCCTTCAACTCTTTAGCCAGTGTTTCACCAGGCCCTAAAAGTCTGAGCTCTGAGCCCCATAGGCTCCCCCTCCTTTTCCTTCCCAATTCCATAAGGTCCTCATCCCTGGTTAAGCCCAGGTGGAGCCAGGAGTCCTGGGCCCCTGAGGCCCCTGGGCCATAGCTCAACAGGCTGGGCCGCATTCCAAGTGGATTAACCCCTCCAATGCCAAGGGTAAGAGGCTAGCAGAGCACCCACCCACCCCCCTCTGCCAGCTGCCCCAGCCTCTGCTTAGACTAGGGATGGGGCTCTCTGCTTCAACTCCCATTATCTTTGTCACTCACCTAGAGATTGGAAACAGACCTTAAAAGTAGGATAGAGGACTTCAGCAGGGGGTCCCACAGAGGGATGCTCAGACTCCTAGTTCTCACCAAGGAAGGAGGCTATAAAAGAGCAAAGGACAAGCCGACTCTCCCTGGACTTCCTCCTATACTACCTCAGAGAATGCCCTGGGAATCCACTGAATAGAAGAAGGGGACAGAGAATCCTCCCCTCTTTGAGCATCAGTCTATCTACCTAGGCTGGGAAGGGAAGGGAAGGTCTTCAATTAGGGTAGAGGAAGACAGCAAGGAATTAAAGACAGTGCAAAGTAAAAGGAAATCCTAAACAAGGGCCCTAGATGCTTGGTTCTTTGGGGGACCTGTGGAAAGGAGAGAACACTTCTCTTCTCCAGATGCCACCTCAGATAGAGGGAGGGGCAACTGACTAGGAGAAAGGGGCTCTTACAATGCTGCCTCTTAGAGCTGAGGTGGAGTTGAGGGGAGGGCATGGATGAAGGGGGCTGCCGGATGGAAGGGGGCGTCTCCTTGTTGCCCTGCCCGCTCCAGAGCCTGGAACAAAGCTGCTCTTGTCGGCTGCTCTCCACCCGCTGCCCCCCTCCCCTCTGTATAAACACGACCACCTTTTTCCATGACCCCATCTCCAGGCTGGGCAAAGAACCCAGGCATCCTTTGCTTTAGCTGGGGCCTTCTGTCTACTCACCAGGAGGCAGCAGTGGGCCTAGTTTCCTTGGCCCTATGCCACTCTTGGGGGAGTCCAGACCCTTGAGTCTCCACCTCTCATCCCCAGGTGCCCTCCCTCCACCCCTCTGGCCCCAGGGAGGGGCAGTGCCTAGGAGGCAGGCAGGCAATGCCAGTGGAATGTGTGTGGGCATCGGAGGGCACGGGCAGGGTGGGGCAGGGGGGGAACTGGAGGTGCCAGTTAGGTGGCTTTCTGAGCCAGGGGTGGGGGTGTGCCGGGTTTGGGGGGAGTGCCCTGTACTGCCTACCAGGCTCTAAGCCACTGTGTGTGTGTGTGTGTGTGTGTGTGTCTGACTGTCTATTTGGGATACCCAAGTTCCAGGCACCCTGCACACACTTTCCACCCCACCTTCTCCCCTGTCTTCTCTCTACTTCCCTCAAGGATATGGGACACTGGCTGTGGTCCTCAACCCCAACCCAACATTTAAGGAGTGATCTTAAGGGCTGCTACCTCAGATTTCAGGACTGGATCCCAGCTGCCCAGGACATAAGTCCTAAAATGGGACAAATATTTCAGCTTCTTGCCATATAGACCCCTCCTCAGGCTTCCCTGCCCGGTCCCAACCATCATCACCAAGCGTGTATATTCTTACCCTCTGGCCACCTGTAGAGATTCCCTCCTACATATTGGGTCAGGTTGAGGGGACTGGGCTGTAAGTGCTGAAGACAGAAAGGCAGCGTCAATGGGACTCCAAGACTAGGACTCCTGGCTCCCTGTTCCAGTATTCCTGCTCTTCTTTTGTTCCATTTGGGCTCCCCTTACTACAGAGGATCCCCCACTTTGTTACAGGGAATCCTGCACTGGCAGTTCAAGGAAATTTCACAGGCCCCTCTCCTCCCTCCAACTCCTAGACCCAGGCAGCCAAGACCACTTGCTAAGCCAACCTTTCTTTGCCCTTCTGATGTCCAAGCTGTGCCATTCTACTGGGGAAGGAGGAACTCACCAGCTTGAACCATCAAATCCACCCCTTAAAGCCCGGAGGGCCTCTGTCTCTTCCCACTGGAGGGAATCCCAGTCTTCTCTCACATTCCAAGCACAAGAGAAGGGCAGATGTCCCTCTGCCTGCAGACTCTTCCCCAAACTCTCTCCCCGCACTACTCACCCAATTCAAGGGCAGATAACCCATCCCATCCCCAGCCTCTCTAAAATCTTCCCATTCCTTTCTCACATCACAGCTGACCCCAGTCGGGGCAGAAAGGCCCCTCAAGTCCTACAGACAGCTTGGCCATCCCGGGCAAGGAAAGGACCAGCGTGGCTGCGCAGCGCCGCCGCCCCCAGCCCACCTCAGCGGAGGACCCGGGCGTCCGCGGGCGGGCGGGCGGGCGAGCCGGCTTCCCCGCCTGACTCACCTGGAGGGGGAGGGCGGGGAAGGGAGGCCGCGGAGCCCCGAGGTCCCGGCGTCGGGCGGTCTCCGGGAAGGAGCGTCGCGGTGTCAGGGGCTCGCAGTAATGGGGGGCGCCAGGGGGGGGCACGGCTCTAGGCTGGGACTGTCCCGGGGCCTCTCGGAGCCCGCCCGCCCACGTGACTGCCCCAAAATATCCGACACATTTTCTCCCAAACCGCACACTGACTCTGCAGGCGGGGACACGGAAAATATTTTCTTTCTTTTTCTCCCTCCCTGCCCCCCCACCTCCCTCCCTGCCCGGCTCCCTCCTCCTCCTCCCGCCCTCGCTCCTCCCTCCCCTGCCGCCTGCCCCTGCCCGGCTCCCTCCTCGGTGCCCTGGGGCTCGGGGGCGGGGGTTGGGTGAGGGGGCTGGGCGGGGCGGCCCTGGACGCCTGGGTCTGTGCCCCTCCCATTTGCTGGGCTTCCCTGGCTCCATCCCCAGGGAGGCCGGGCAAGGCTGGCAGAGGAGGTCGGTGTCCTCAACCCCGTGATGCCAGCCCTTTCTCTCTGGCGCTTTTCCCCCTTCTGCCATTTGGGGGGACTAGATGAGTTGTCTTTGGCCAGGCTGTGTTCTGAAAGGTCAGTGTCTAGTACCTCCCAGGATAAGCAATGGGGACTGTGTCCACGTCCTCCTAAGTGTGGAGTGATGGGGCAGAAGTATGCTGGAGCTGAAGCTGATATCCTTACCCTTTGCTTATCCTCCAACTGCAGGTCTCCCCCTTGCCTCCGCAGTCCTTTGCCCCAGGAGAGAACTGGTTTAACTAGTGAGGGTTGTAGGGGTACTGAGACATGGTTTCATAGACCTCCTCCTTCTCACCCTGCCTGAAATAAACTTCAGAAGTTGGAGCACTTGGGTCCCTTGCTGCCGATATTGTCCCCACCTTTAGGATTTGGTTTGGAGCAGTGGGAGAAAGACAGGATGATCTGTAGCTGGGAGTGGGAGGAGCCTTGGGTTGGGTGTGAGGGAGAAAGCCCAGGCTGAGGGCGTGTCTGCCTCAGCCCTCTAAGCCTGCCTGGCTGCCTGGTAGATGCGCCACGAATATTGTTGACTCTGGGTCTCTGGAAGCCCAGAGTCAGTGTCTGTGTCTGATGGGACACACGTGAGACTTCAACTGACCATCACAGACAAACTCTTCACCTAGAGTGGGAACCCAGCAGTTTCATTCTATTATGCTGAGCACAGAACCAGAGAATAGAAGGGATCTGAAGTCCAAGGTCTGTGCACAGACCCTAAAGGCTCCCACAGGGACTGAGGTTGGGAGAGAGGAAGAGGAGAAAGGAAACTTTATAGGGGCTAGTCTAGGTTCTAGCCCAAAGGAACCTTCCCCTTGAAATATGATATGTCAAGAACTTTGTAATGTTTTGAACAACTAATAATAATAATAATAATAAAATGTTCTTCTCTAAAAAAAAAAGGAACCTTCCCCAGCAACACTCCCAGGGTGGCCAACACCTGGGGCATGGGCTCCTGGGTCACGTCACATTTTCCATACAGGAATTACTCTCCTCTGTCCTCACTTCTTCCTTGGGGACCAAGTATCCTCCCTCCTGGGAAAGGCCACTTTTGGTAGCCAGAGTTAGGTGAAGGAGAGAGGAAAAGAAGAAGCATGCTATGTCTATCTCAGGAGACCAGAGATGTCATTGGGGGTGAAGACAAGCCCTCCCTTTCACTCCAGAGCTGGGGAGAGCTGGGAATAGGTACTCCAGGGTCCCGTCCCCAGGTGGCCTGGCTGCTGTTGACTTTGCTGGTTACCCTGGGAGCAGCTCTTAGCAATGTGGGAACAGCGGCTGTCAGGGAGTTGGACCCTGGTGTCCAGGCTGGGATGGGATGGCACCCTGCCTGTGTCGAAGGGATCCTGCCAAAAGACTGTAAAGTTAACCCCTCCTGCCTTGTCCTGATGGTGCCTGGGGGAAGGAGGGCCGGCCCAGTTGTGGTTTGGGAATGTGGCCCTAATCCCCCCACCCCCATCCCTGCCCAGTACATCTGAACTTGGTTTGCAGTGAATGAGTCTCCTGTCCTCATGAACCAGGGGAAGGCACCACTCCCTCCGTGGCGGGCATTCTGACACAGACCCAGGCACCACCCCCATGACAGTCTCCACTGGGTATCACCTCTCTCCACTTTTCTTTTCCCCTTCTTTAGAGGAGTTTAGAGACTGGTCCTAGATACCAAGAACTAGAGCTGAGACTATGTGACTGGGGTAAAAGATGGGGACAGAGAAGCTAAAACACAAAACTCTTGGTGTAGATTCCAAGGGGAGAGTGAGTTGTAGAATTCCATTTGTCTCTGGCTTCTCCTTTGTCTTGGTTTGTCAATTTGTCTGCCTCTGTCTTTGTCTCCGATGAGCGTTTGTCCATCCATCCGTCTTGGTAACTGTAGCTCCTCCCTTCTGGTGATCTCCTTGTCCCCAGCCAACGACAGCATCCAGGGGGCGATGCCCAGGAAGACCCGCCCTATACCGGCCCCTTCCCTCGGGATTGCAACGCTCCGCCCCACCCCGACAGTTCTGCCGCCCCTTCTCAAGACCCACCAGTGGGGTCCGTGTGCTGTGGCAGTTTGAAAGTCAATCAAATAGCCACAACAGGTCGGGGAGCAGGGAAGAGGGGTTCAAATTTTTCTCCCCTCCCTCCACCCCCGTCTTGCAGAAGAACCAGCTTTCTGTCCAGGGACTCCAGGAGGAGGTTTGGGAAGAGGAAGCTTCCCACTCTGGAAACTGGTGGAGGGGGCTGTCCGCATTTCTCTTTCCCCGGGGTTATGCCTGTTTCTAGGCTTTGATGTTTGTGGCTGCTCCACTCTGTCACCCTGGCAACTTGGAGAAATGATATCTTGGGTACCCTAGGACCAGGCTTCCTTTGCTTCCTGCATCACAGAGTAAAGAGCAAAAGGAGAGACTGTAAGGAGAGGGAATCTGCCCCACTGCCCTGACTTTGCCCTATTGCCCCACCCTGCTTTTCACCCTTGCCCCTTTCCCATCAACATCAGGACACTGACTAGGTCATTTTCCCATGCCCAATCTGGTCCTACAAGATGTCCCATGCCATGCTTAGAGGCGACTGGCAGATGTCTGGGGGGTGGGGGGAGCTACGTTACAACCTCCAAGGACATCATTAAGGCACAGAAGTGCTGCAGGGGCTTGGAGACTAAGGCACTCAGGGAGAGTGAGATGAAAACATGTTTTGTACAACACGTGGCCTCTCCATGTCCCTCCTCCCTCCCCTCCTCTCCCAGTCTCCCAGTCTGTGCCAAGGCTTGTGCCAGCCCTGCCCCCAGTGCTTGCTTAATTTCACCCCTCATACCAAGCCTATTCTGCTGCTTGCCAGCATACTGACTCCTACTGAGCAAGTTTGTGTGTGGAAGGTCCTTAGCAGCCCCAGCATAGCCCAGATCCCCATATAGAATAAGGCCTTGGTTTTTGAAACATGATTTTAGGACCCCTACACAACTCTAGGAATTTCTTCCCTGAACATGCACCATTTGTTAATTTAGCAAATTTGTATTAAACATCCACTATGTGCCAAGCATCTTGCTAGGCCCTTTCAGACTCGGTCTGATGGAGGAGTAAGATGTTAACCAAAAAGTCCACAAAATTGCAACTAGAATAGTAGGTATGGAAAGGCATAAGGTGCTAGGAAAATGAAGCAAAGGAGCATCTGCCCACAGCCAGGAGATCTGGACAGCCTTCTTGGAAACAGTGAGAAGACAGTGGAGAAAGCGATGATGAAAGAGTATGTGCAAAGGCCCTGGAATTGAGGTCCTGGCTATCAGTCAGCCTGCTATCCCAGAAAGAAGGAGGGATCTCTATTCCTGCACCCTACCTGGATCCAATATTCCACAAGGGAGGAATGGTAAACACCCCCTCATGGCTAAAGCAGGATATGGGTCATCTGAAATGATTCCCCTCATGGCTTCATCTCCTGCTCCAAAGAGGGAAACCTAGACAGAGAGTGAAGAGGAATTACAGGGTTAGGCCTGAGATTATAGTACAGAACTCAAGTCTTCATGCTGGGAAATCCTCCAGGGTGAAGATTCCTGCATTTGCTCAGCTAGAGCCTCCTCAGGCAGAAAGCCTTCTCCTCATTGCCTGCCCTACCCTGCACCTTCCTCCTCCCACCGATCCAGCCCCAACCTGTTCCACTCCCTGGAGCTAGCATGTCTGCCTCCACTGTTGCCTGGAGTTTGTGGGAAGCAAGTGCTCCAGGTGTCTGCCAGCTAGCGTGTGGGTGGATGTAGCTGTATGTTTTGCACAGAACCTCTGTGCAGGGGTTCTGGGGGGAGGGGAGTCTTTCTCCTCTGTTTACTGGGAGCTTCCAGTTCCTCCTGCCCAGGTACCAGAGTTGCAGACCCTTCTTTTCTTCTCTTTCTTTTCCTTGTTTGCTTTTTCCTGTACCAAGGATTGAACCCAGTGTTGCTTAACCAGTGAGCCACATCCCTAGCCTCCCCCTTTTTTTTGGGGGGGGGGTAACTAGGGATTGAACTCAGGGGCACTTAACCATTGAGCCACATCCCCAGCCCTATTTTGTATTTTATTTAAGAGACAAGGTCTCAACTTTGAACCCGAGATCCTCCTGCCTCAGCCTCATGAGCTGCTGGGATTGCAGGGGTATGCCACACACCCAGCTTCTTCTCTCTCACTTCGCATGATACTCCAGGGCTTCAGTATGCTGGCAAGTACTTTGCCACTGAGCTACATCCTCAGGTACCATCCCCAGCTCTAGCCCCCACAGTTGGGTTTCTATTTCTTTTATTTTGGTACTTGGGATTGAACCCAGGGGCATGCTATCTTTTACTACTGAGCTACATCCCCAATCCTTTTTGACACAAGGTCTTGCTAAGTTGCTAAGAGTCTCCATAAAGGATCTTGCTGAGGCCTAGAAATGAATGATCCTCCTACCTCAGCCTACCAATTGGCTGGGATTACAGGTGTATACCCCATATCTGGCTTTAGTTCTTCCTGAAGAAAAGGAATTGAATGCCTTTGGAGGAAGGAAAAGGCCTCTTTGTGGCTCTGCGTCCTTTGGAGCAGGCAAAGAGGTCATGGGACCAATGGGGTTAAGTTCCAGCACTGCTGTGACCCACTTTTCTCCCTGTGCCCACATCCCCTGGGGCCAGGGTGTTGGGTGGGGCCAACTTGGCACCCCCGCATACACACACCTGGGACTTCCCCTGGATGGAAACTCCCAGGACCCAGGCGTCCTGCCTGCCCTGCCAACTCCCACCAGTTCACCTTCACTCAGATCTCCCTGCTGCCAAATTACATCTCTGTGCCAGCACTAAGGGGCGCCAAGGATGTCTAGCTCATTTGGGGCTGCCTTTGATGTCTGGCTGTCCCCATATGATGTACTCATTTAAAGAAATGATGTAGGGCTGAGAGGAGAAGTTTGGGGAAAGCTCTCCTTTGTTGAGTACCAGGCATTGTGGTAGGCATGTACAGTGTCTCATTTAATCTGCAGGGCAAGGCAGCCCAGAGAGCTCTAGTTATCATCCTCATTTCACAGAGGAGGGAGATGAGAACTGGAGAGGTCAAGTGACTGGTTTATTATCACACAGCTAGGAAGTGGCAGAGCTAAGATGGGAACTCAGGTTTTGGAGGTCCTGGCTCTCTTCACTATAGCAGTCTTTTGACCCTTTTCCTATTACTACCTATCTCTCCGTAAGATGACAGAATTAGGAAATTCAATTCCGTACAATTTAGCAAACATTTATTGAGCATCCAGTATATGCCAGGCAGACAGATGATAAAAATAAAGAGAAGGTCGGGCTGGGGCTGTTGCTCAGCGGTAGAGCGCTCGCCAAGCATGTGTGAGACCCTGGGTTCGATCCTCAGCACCACATAAAAATAAATAAATAATATAAAGGTATTCTGTCCAACTATGACTAAAAAATAATTTAAAAAAATAAAGAGAAGGTCACTGTTCTCAAGGTCTGGTGGAAAAGATGGGTATAATGGATTAAGAAGTATCTTAACTTCAGCATAATTTGAGCAAGTTATCATGGAGCACCCAAAGAAAGGCTACTTTTATTTCTTTTTTTCTGTACAAAGTATATAAGTATATTGTGAACAGGGTATAAAATAAGCTGAGGGGCTGGGGATGTGGCTCAAGCGGTAGCGCGCTTGCCTGGCATGCATGCGGCCCGGGTTTGATCCTCCGCACCACATACAAACAAAGATGTTGTGTCCGCCAAAAACTAAAAAATAAATATTAAAAAATTTTTAAAAACAAAATAAAATAAGCTGAAAAAAATTGAACAGTATTTAACTGCCATCCTGGACAAGAAATGGAGAATTTCCTGCACTCTGGAAGTTCCCCACTTGTCCCATCCACAATTCCCTCCCTTCCCTAAAAACGTAGCCACCATCCAAACTTTTATACTAATAATAAACAAGGAACTTATTTTACTTTTTTTTTAAAGTGTGTGTCTGTGTGTGTGTGTGTGTATGCTAGGGATGGAACCCAGTGTCTCATGCATTCCAGGCCAGGTATTCTACCACTAAGCCAAATCCCAAGCCCTCAACGTCTTGTTTGTGAGATATATACAAGTTGTTTCACCAAGCTAGCTTTTATTGTTGCATAGTATTCATTGCATGAATAATATACCCAATTCACTTTTTTATTCTACTGTTGAGCTATCATAAATAATATGGCAATAAACATTCCTATTCTTTTTTTTCTTTTGGTACTGGGGATTGAACTCAGGGGCACTTGACCCTGAGTTCTACATCAGGGTCTATATCTACATCTCTCGACTCTGAGAGCTACATCCCCAGCCCTATTTTGTATTTTATTTAGAGACAGGGTCTCACTGAGTTGCTTAGCAACCTCACTTTTGCTGAGGCTGGCTTTGAACTCGAGATCCTCCTGCCTCAGTCTCCCAAGCATCTGGGATTACAGGCATACACTACTGAGCCTGGCCTATTCCTTAAAAAAAAAAATACATATATATATATATATATATATATATATATATATACATACACACACACATACATTAAGTTGTAGATGGACAGCATGCCTTTATTTGTTTTGTTTTTGTTTGTGGTGCTAAGGATCGAACCCAGGGTCTCACACATGCTAGGCAAGTGCTCTGCTACTGAGCCACAGCCACAGCCCCTAAACATTATTATTCTTGAACACATTTCCCATGTTACATACAAGAGTTTTTCTATGATATAGGACTAAGAGTCAAACTATACACAGGTTCAATTTTATCAGATACCAAACTGTTTTCCAAAATTATTGTGCCAATTAGATAGGAAACAGAACATTCTAACCCAGGGTAGGTGTAGGACTAAAAAGACCCACCCACTCTGTTGCCTAAAACTGTCAGTGATTTTCCCTTTTCACTTGGAATAAGATCTAAGTCCCTACCTTGGCTTACAAAGCCCTGTATGATGGGAACTCTGCCTTACACTCTGCCCTGTGCTATTATGAATCTTCTCTTTGCTTGTGGAACTCTCTGGAATGTTCTTCCACTAGACATTTCCATGGTTTGCTCCCATGGAAAAGACTACTTCTTTTAGTCTTTCCCTGACCACTGATTTTGAGACTGTAACTTCTAGCATTCTTCATCTTTTTTCTTTTTCTTTCTTTCTTTGGTGCTGGGTATCAAATCCAGAGTCTTCCTTTCCCTCTTTTCAATTTTTTTTGTTTTGTTTTTTCCATAACCCAATCATCTTGGTTCCCTTTGTTCCACTCAGCCTCAGGCAGCTTTCTGTCCTCTGCCAGGGCTTGACAGAGTGTAGATCCTCTCATTCCTTAAGGGGAGGACTGTTTGTTTCTGTGGTAATAGGAATTGAAGCCAGGGGTGTTATTCCACTAAACTACATGCACATATCCTTTGCATTTTTTATTTTGAGACAAGGTTTTTCTAAGTTGCCCAGGTTGGCCTTGAATTTACAATCTGTTTTATCTTTCCAAGTCACTGGGATTAAAAGCATGAACCATGGGCCTTGCCTTACCTGACTGTTTGGGGGTTGTCTAGCTGCCCCTCTGATTGCTTCACCTCTGAGTCACTGTTTATTATCACATCACCCTGTGATAATGAGAATAGCCATTCTCATGCTCTGAAATAAGCTAATTTGTTCACCTGTTTGGTTTTTGTCCTTACTCTGCCCCACCTTCCCTTCTTTTGGGAGCTCCATAAGAGAGGAAACTCAGCTGTCTTGTTCACTACCAAGGCTAGTGCTTGACCCATAATAGACTTGCAAATAATAGTTTTCCAGATCAGCTGTCAGTTTTCCAAAGACAGCCAGGTACCCCTACGCCCACACCTGGGACTTGCTCTCTCTGGAAACTCCCAGGACCCAGGCATTCTAACACTTCTACCTGCTCCCAACAGCACCCCTGACTCAAGTCTCTTAGAGTGCTTCTACTGATGCCACTGCCTCCCTGAGCCCCCTCTGGGAGTTGTTTGGGGCCAGTAGCTCTGGCCACCAGAGTTGGAGAAACTAGGCAGGTGTTAAGGCCTAGAGTGTAAGAAATTCTTGTGATTAAATAGAGGGGAAGACTTCAGAGATTATAGGGCCTGGCCAGGTGAAGAAGAGAGAAAGGACATTCCAAGCTGAAGGAACAGCGTGAACAAAGGACTGGGGGCATGAAAGTGCATGTCCTATTTGAAGAACATGTTCTGGTCTGGTATAGTTAGAGGATTGTCAATGGCAGGGAGGGTGGCAGGAGAGCTTTGCTGGGCAGATCTGGAAGGGGAGGGCTGGCTGGGGAGGGCTGAACTCCCTGCAGGATCTGCAAGGCTCAGCGTGTCTTAGATTTAATCCTACCCCCACCCCGAGTTCATCCCTCCTACTCCCCGCTACCCTCCCTTCTACCCAGGCCCCAGCCTTCCTGCTCCTACAGCTAGATGGACTTCTCTGTGGGCCTACGCTTGGGGCCTAGGAAAAAGAAGGTTGCCTACCAAGAGCCCCCTACACCCTCTGGGCACGGTCCACCAACTACCTTTCCCTGCCTGCCCTGTCACCCCTCTGCGTGTACCTGCTCCTGCCCTGCCTGTCCCCCTCCCACCTACTCCTGCGTTGCCTGTCCCTCCTATGCAGCTACCTGCCCATCCTGTCCCAGCCTCCCTGGGCCACCCTGCACCTGCTCCTGCCCTCCTTGCCCTGCCTGTCCTCCCTTGACTTGTCCCCATACCTCCTGTGTCCCCTGCTCCGGTCCACCCCTGACCTGCTGCCACTCCTCCTCTTGTCCCATTTACCCTTGTTCCAAGGGCCAAGGTGCCTGTTGGAGTTCCCGGAGTTCCCACCTGGCCTGTAGTGATAGCTATGGCTGTTGCCAAGGGGCAGCTTGCGGGCTTCCAGCCTCCACTTGTTGCTGTAACTTCTGCCTAAGGAGACGGCGTGCTTCTCAGGGGCGCTGTCTGATTGTCTAGATGAACTGCTGCTCTCCGAGAGACTATGGGTCTCCTGAAACACTTCTGAAGCTGCTTCCTCAGGCAGGAGCTCTAAGCAGAGTGGGGAGAGGGATCAGCTGGACCCCTGCCCAGGCAAGGAAAGGCAGCAGGTTACCCAGAACCCCTCTTCCCCAGGCCTGGGGGACAGGGAGCGTCTGCTTTGAAGATAGTTTCTGGGCGTGCTAGTGCTGGTTCCAGAACCTCCTCTTCTGCAACTTCTGGAATGGAAAGTGAAGCACCCTTACAGCCCCTGAAGGTGAGCAAATTGGCTATTTCTTCCCCTCCACTCAGCCTCTAGTGGAAACCTTTGTTTCTTCTACAATTCATATGGTTAAGATCAAACCTTTGTCTTGAAGCCACTCTGGCCCCTTGGCCTCTATCCATACCCCTAGTTGCCCCAAGAGTTTCTGGACCTCTGACCTCTCATTTTGAATCAGGAAGAGAAGGTCAGTAGCTATTAGCCCAGAATCGATGGCTAAGCAGAGGGTTCCTGGATCTCCCTCCTTAAATAGCTTTGCCATCCTTCCTGGTCCACACTTTTAGCCGGAAACCCTCTGCCTGGATAGCTTGTCTTGAAATCTCTCAGAACTCTCAGCCTATGACCTCAATCTTGTAGCAGTAATCCCATCTATGACAACTATCTCATCTATCATGGGGATGAAAGAAGCTGGGGACCCTTGACTCAGGGTCAAGTAAGTCCTGTGTCCCTGGGGTTGGGGTTGGGGCTGGGAGACAGGAGAAGTCACCAAGAGAAGTCAGACTAGTCATCTAGAAGTCAGACTCGGGTACTTATCGGGCCTGCTCCTAGGCCTGAAATCCTAAGCCCCTCCATGTTTCTCACATTCTCTGGCTTCTACTTGCCTTCTTTTTCTTCACCTCCTTTTGTAGGACCTTTGTTGTTGTTGTTTTATCTTGTTCTTTTCTCCTACCTCCCACCCTGTACCAGTTGGATTTCCCCAACTACTCAGGGGCTCTCGACCACTGAGCCACATCCCCAGCCTTATTTTGTATTTTATTTAGAGACAGGGTCTCACTGAGTTGCTTAGCACCTCACTTTTTCTGAGGCTGACTTTGAACTCACCATCTTTCTGCCTCAGCCTCCTGAGCTACTAGGATTATAGCAGCTTTTTTTATTGGTGCAGTATACTTGTACAAATGATGGAATTTGTTGTTTCACATTCATATATACACAACATACACACAATACAGCAATATAATTTGGCCAATTATGTTCTTTTCTTTCTGCTTATTTTTTTCTCTATATTTCTACTGCATTCTCTCCCCCCACTGTTTACATTGGGACATTTTGCCTTCACCAAGCTTTTGTCACTGTATCTGTCTTTGCTACTCTCTATTTCTCCTGATTTAAAGACATATCTGGGGCTGGGGTTGTAGCTTAGTGGTACAGTGCTGGCTTAGCATGTATGAGGCACTGGGTTTGATCTTCAGCACTACATAAAAATAAATAAAAATAAAGGTATTGTTTCTATGCAACTAAAATATTTATTTAATTAATTTGTTTATTTTTTTGTGGTGCTGGGGATTGAATTCAGGGCCTTATGCATGTAAGGCAAGCACTCTACCACCTGAGATATTATCCCCATCCCTAAAAATTTTATTTAAAAAAATTTTTTTTAAAAAGACATATCTTTTTCTTTCCTCCTTCCCTGCCTCAGTCCCTGTCTTCATGGCTACTTTCTTCTTTGGTCTTTCTCTTCACCTCCTATCTCTCTGCTCTTCTGTTTATTCTGCTTCTGGGTGCCATCTCATTTGTGATCTCTTCTGTTTCTATTTCCCTTTCTGTATCTGTCTCTCTTCCTGTCTTCTGTGTCTAGTTGTTTTATCATTTCCTATCTCTCTTTCTGCCTCTCCTCTCCTTCTCCCTCTCTCCCCCTCTCTCTATCCTTGTATCTCTCCTCCTGGGTCCTTCGGCTGTCTGCACAACAAAACAAACCAGATCTGTTTCATATCTATCTCATTTCTACCCAGGGGCCAGGACATTGAGCTCTCCAGTGTCTGTCTGTACTACGCAGACCATGCACGGGAGGGAGTGAGGGGCAGACACAGTTACCAGAGTAGCACCTCCCTTCCCCAAGTACTACCTAGGCCACCCTTTCCTGCTCAGTTTTAAGCCCAAACATTATTATCATTTTGTAATTTTTCATTTTGTACCATGGATTGAACCCAGGGGTGCTTAACCACTTAGCCATATCCTCAGCCCTCTTTTAAATTTTGAGACAGGGTCTCACCAAATTGCTGAAGCTGGCCTCTTACAATCCTCCTTCCTCAGGCTACCCAAGTCACTGGGATTATAGGCATGCACCATCGTGCCAAGATAAGCCCAACCATTTTTTAAAATGATATTTCAGCAAGGTGGCACAAGTCTGTAATCCCAGCAATTCAGGAGACTAAGGCAGGAGGATAACAAACTGGAGACCAGCCTTGGCAACTTAGTGAGACCCTGTCTCAAAATAAAAATAAAAAGCTTGGCCAGGCATGGTGGCACACAGCTATAATCCCAGTGGCTCAGGAGGCTGAGGCAGGAGGATTTTCAAAGCCAGCCTCAGCAACAGCGACGAGCTAAGCAACTCAGGGAGACCCTGTCTCTCAATAAAATACAAAATAGGGCTGGGGATGTGGCTCAGTGGTCGAGTGCCCCTGAGTTCAATCCTCAGTACCCCTCTCAAAAAACAAAAAACAAACAAACAAAAGAAAAAAAAACCCTGGTGCTGCAGTTCAGTGGTATAGCACCCCCAGGTGCAATCCCCAGTATGGCAAAAAGAAAAAAGATATTTCAGGAATGGAGATACAGTTTAGTGGCAGAACACTTGCCTAGTATGATCAAGATCCTGGATTCTATCTCAACACCATAAATAAATAAATAAATAAATAATAGAAACAATGTCTCTCCAAGCTTCTTATTCTGAAAGTTGGCAACTAAAAATAAAAAGTGGGGACTGGGATCGTGGCTCAGTGGCAGAGCACTTGCCTCGCATGTGTGAGGCACTGGGTTCAATACGCAGCACCACATTAAAAAAAAAAAAGTAAATAAATCAAATAAAGGTATTGTCTACAGATTAAAAAAATAAAAAATAAAAGTGGCCTGTGGATGAGCTTAGCTCAAAACTATAGGGGAAAAAAAAAAACATTGAATTAAGCATTTAGGATTTATGCTGCCTGTTCTATATAAACTATGTTTCAGGACAGCCAAATAGCTCTTACTGATGGAGACAACCTCTTATTTAAAGAAGACTTCCAGCTAATATGGAAGGATTATGGGAGAAAAAAATCACCATTTTGCAATTCCCAATGAATTAAAGCAAGAATCATGTATGGGTAAATCAAAGATGATGATTGATGAAGACTTTTGCAATGGAAGAACCAAGCTGCCACCATCTGAGCCCACTGATGAGTCTTAGCATCACTAAAAAGCAACATAAACAGATGCCAGGTACCTCCTGATGTGATACAGTTTGAAGCACTCAGCATCAAGGAGTGATGTTTCTCCTAAACAAGGAGACAACCAAGACACTGAAGATGAATCTAATCAAATCTCCAGAGCTAACTTCCATTTCATGGGAAATTCAGGAGATGGAGGCTCATGTGAAATATCACTGAAGAAGTAAGCAGATGCATCCCAAACGTGGGACATTCTAAAGGAAATCTGACCCAGTTTCCTCAAGTAGTCAATGGCTTAAGGGGGGAGAGTTAGAAGGGTTTTAAAAAGACAACTATAGGGCTGAGGGTGTAGCTTGTAGTGGTAGAGGCTTTGCCTAGTGTGTGTGTGATGTTCTGGGTTAATCCCCAGCAACACACACACACACACACACACACACACACACACACACACACATAAGACCAACTACTTACACAGAACATGTGGACTTCTTTCAGTTCGTGATTTGTAGAACCAACTATAAAAAGATATTTTCAGACAGTTGGGAACATTTAATTGTGGACTGGGTATTTATGATGCCAAAGAATCAGTGCTAATTTTGCTAGTTGTAAAAATGGCCCTGGAAAAAAAAAAAAAAAGGGCCCTGAAGTTATATAAGAGAAGGTCCTTATTTCCTAGAGACACATGCTGACATGTACAATAAAGCAAATTCTTTAATTTTAAATATTTCAGAAGAAAATTAAGAACAGAAAGAAAAGAGTAGAGGGCACAAACAGTGACAAAATTCATAATTGTTGAATTAGTATATGTGGGTTCATAGAACAATGCTATCTTTGTGTATGTTTCAAACATTTTCATAATAAAATTTTTAAATGAAGTTCCTCTGGTAAGCCTGGTTTTTAATAACTCCCAGAGTGTCCTCCCCAACTATCCTGAGATCCAGGACTTCCCCCATGGTTCCTCACACACAGATGCCAGCCCTCCCTTCCCATTATCGGAAGCATGTCCTAGAGATGGATTGTGTTCACTTTTACCCCTCCAGTCTTCCACAGGCAATTTCTCGTTAGGACTTTTCCCACCTAAGCTTCACAGCTCTGAGGGGCCAGGACAACCGTAAATATTCCATAAATATTTTGATTAGGCACTACAATAAAAAAAGATAATCCAAAATAATATAATCTTGTTTCTGGTCTCTATTAGATGCTTCTGAGAAAAATACAATATGATAATGGTAGAAAACTGGTCTCTGCCCTGTGAAACAGAAAGCAAAAATAAAAGGTCATACTATTATATCCATTATCTTTATCCAGGACAATCTCCATATCCAAAGAAAAGAACACCAAGAAATTAGAAACTTGTTGTCATGAGTTCAAGGAGCTGATGCTCAGCAATAAGATGGAGGGCAGTCAGTGCCCAATGCCCTCACTAACTGAGTGACCTTGGAGAAGTCATGAGTTTTTTAATAATAGTATTTCTGAATGAAAGCCTGGGAACAATAACCTCTTTTTACTCTCCAGTAGTTTGACACCTAGTGGTGAAGACACTTTTCAGCTTGTAAGATATAACTCAGCTGTTTTATCCTAAGAAAGTATTTCTCTGGATATAATCTCTGACCCTGTACACTATACTCTCCAAGCATTAATATTAACAATATTTACTAATCATTGTGCAGGCAGCTAGACTCATTTAATTTTCTCAGAAACCTTGTGAGCATGGAATTAGAAAGATCTGGGTCCCAGATCCTATTTTACCTCTTACTATGGGACTCTGGAGATGTGAACTACCTTCCCCAACTCTGGGAGATAATAATCATATCCACCTTAAAGGTTGTTGGGACAATTAAGTAAAATATTTCATCTATAGCAGTTGTCCCAGAACTTTTTTTTTTTTCCATTTCAGTGCTGGGATGGAACCCAGGGCTGTAAGCATGCTAGGCAAGTGCTCTACCCCGACCCACATCCCCAGTCCAACCAGGACTTTTTTTTTTTGTATCGGGTATGGAACTCAGGGGCACTCAACCACTGAGCCACATCCCCAGCCCTATTTTGTGTTTTATTTAGAGACAGGGTCTCCCTGAATTGCTCAGTACGACACTAAATTGCTGAAGCTGGCTTTGAATTAACAATCCTCCTGCCTCAGCCTCCGGAGCTGCTGGGATTACAGGTATACGCCATGGCACCCAGCACCCTTCTTAAAACAGAGCTTAGGTACATAGTAACTGTTTGATAAATGTTAACAGTCAACATGTGCCAATACTTTGTACAATACTTTCATGGATTGATTTATTTATTCATGTATTCATAGAAAATTTTGGAATATTTATTACATAGCAATGACTGTTTTAAGTATTGGAAACAGGTAAACAGATAAAGGACAAGGGTTATAGCTCAGTTGGAAGAGTGCTTGCCTTGCATGCACAAGGCCCTGCGTTCAATCCCCAGCACCATAAATAAATAAATAAATAAAATTTAAAAAAAAACAACCAGATAAAAATCTGTAGGGAGAAGAGATAGTAAAACATATAGTATTCTAGAGGGTGTTAAGTACGGAGAAAAAGTATCAAAGGAGAATAGAGTTGGAAGAAGAGCAGATAGATATACTGTGGTAGAAGTAGTCATGCTGCTGTTTTAAACAGCATGGCCAAAGATGGCTCTGATAAGTCGACATTTGAACAGAAAACTGGAAAAGGTGAGGGAGAGAATTATGTTGGTATTTTGGGAAAAAAAAAAAAAAAACTTGCAGTTAACAGTGTGCAAAGGCCTGGGTGGTAGCCTATGTAGACAGTGTAGAAGGCAGAGTAGTAGAGGATAAGGTCAGAGAAGTAGCAGAAGGCCAGAGGACAGAGGGCTTTTAAGTCATTATAAAGACTTTTAGAGGAGGAAAAGGGGAAATACTAGGGGCAAAAAAGATTTTGCTTTTACCCTTAGTGAGAAGGGGAGCCAATGGAGGGTCCTGAGGACATATTTCAGAATGGAGGGAGGTTAAATAACTTTTCCAAGGTAGAATAGCTCCTAAGAGGGGGAAGCTGGAACTTCAGCTTCAAGGCTACACCTGCCTGTCCCTCTCAGGGGATTGAACCCAGGGGTACTGTACCACTGAGCTACATCCTCAGCCCTTTTTATTATTTATTTTAAATCCATATTTTATTTTATTAGCAGCACTCGGGATTGAACCCTGGGGCACTTTATGAGCTATATCCCCGGCTCTTTTTATTTATTTATTTTGAGATAGTGTATCCCTAAATTGCTGAGGCTGGCCTTGAATTTATGATCTCCTGCCCCAGTTTCTTTTTCTTCTTCTTCCTCTTCCTTCCTCCTCCTTCCTTCTCCTCCCTCCTCCCCCCTCTCCTCCTCCTCCCTCTCCTCCTCCTCCTCTTCTTCTTCTTCTTTTGGTACCAGGGATTGAACACAGGGGCACTCAACCTCTGAGCCACATCCCCAGCCCTTTTGATTTTTTATTTTGAGACAGGCTCTCTCTGAGTTGCATAAGGCCTAGCTAAATTGCTGAGGCTGTTTTTGAACTTGTGATCCTACTGCCTCAGCTTCCCAAGCTACTGGGGTTACTGGCGTGTGCCATGGCACCCGACCTGCCTCACTCAGCCTCTTGAGTAGCTGGGATTACAGGTGTGTACCACTGTACCAAGCTTGAAAGTAATTTTAAGTTAATTGTGCAAATGGCCTAAACTTTACTTCAAAAGTGACTTTATTAAAATTCAACTGAACAAAATATTAGGTATAGGTACCTAACTGATATGTAATATAAGGTATGCATTCATGAAGGTATTTTCTAGAAATAGGTTATCATTTTATTTTGAGGAATGCACTGTATTTCAAATGATTAATGTTCGAGTCAAGTAGAGTGGTACATGACTATAATCTCAGCAACTAAAGAGGCTGAGCCTGAGCAACTTAGTAAGATCCTATCTCAAAATAAAAGATAAAAAGTATTGGGGATGTAGCTTAGTGGTAAAGCACCCTTAGATTCAATTCCCAGTACAAAAAAAAAAGAAAAAGAAAACAAAAAAAAAAAAAAAAAGGAAAAGAAAGAGAAATTGTTTTCCAGGAACTGAAAAGTATGAAAAATAATGAATGGCAAAAAAATAATGAAGATAAAATCTTTAAAATTATCCTCTGGGCGGGGATATATCTCAGTAGAGTGCTTGCCTTGAATGCACAAAGACCTGGGTTCAATCCCCAGCACCACAAAAAAAAAAAAACAAAAAAAACCAAAAAAAAACTCTAAAAATATGCTTCAAAAATCATGTGTGAAATTTGGTATCTTTGAAGAATCTTTGATAGTGGATAAAGTGATTATCACCTATTATAGACACAATTTGCTGAGACAAATTATAAGACGTAAAACTAAGATTCGGGGCTGAGGCTGTAGCTTAATGGCAGAGCACTTGCATGTGTGAGGCACTGGGTTCGATCCTTAGTACCACATAAAAATGAAACAAATAGGGCAAGGGTTGTGGCTCAGCAGTAGAGCACTTGCCTAGCACATGTGAGGCCCTGGGTTCAATTCTCAGCACCACATAAAAATAAATAAGTAAAATAAAGATATTGTGTCCAACTACAACTAAAAAATAAATACTTAAAAAAAATGAAACAAAAGCATGCTGTCCATCTACAACTAGAAAAACATTAAAAAAAAAAAACATAAGATTTGGTTATAAATTCTGGGCACTGTGTGGAGTTTTGGGATATTGCATCAATTTTGATTTATATTGTAGAAAAAGTGCTGGAGGCTGGGTGCAGTAGCACACACCTGTAATCCCAGAGACAAAGACAGGGGTTGGGAGGTGGAGGTGGCGGGGTGCTGAGGCAGGAGGATCATGAATTCAAAGCCAGCCTCAGCAATTTAATGAGGCACTAAGCAACTCAGTGAGACCTTGTCTCTAAATAAAATACAAAATAGGGCTGGGGATGTGGCTTAGTCGAGTGCCTCTGAATTTAATCACCAGTACTCCCCCTCCAAAAAAATACTGGATTCCAATCTACAGGTACCTTAAGGGAAAACAGACTAACAAGTATCTTCTGAAATCTACAACATTAATGGAAAAAACAAGCAAGAAGGTCCTATGATTATTATAGAGTCAATATAAATAATGAAATTTTCATTGTAAAATGGTTAGATAATAAATGTGCCATTGTTGGAATGAACTATCATACAGTGGAACCACTTGGCAAAGTTCAGATATGGAAGAAAGAAAGAGCACAGCCAATGTACCTCAACCAAAGGTAATGGGTACCTTTAACAATTTCAGTGATGATACAGATAAACACTATTGGTTGGTTTCCAAATATTCTACTTCTATTAGAGGTAAAAAATGGTATTGGCCTCCAGACACTCAATAATTGATGTGCATTGTAAATGCACGAATTATTCACAAATTTGGGAAAAAAGACAAGAAAGATCTCATAAATCTGCTGGATTTCAAGAGACATCTAAGCAAGGTGCAATGGCCACTGCCTGTAATTCCAGCAGCTTTGGAGGCTGAAGTAGGAGGATAAAAAGAGGCCAGCCTGGGCAATTTAGCAAGACCCTGTCTCAAAACCAAAAAATGTAAAGGACCAGAAAAATAGCTCAATGGTAGAGTGTCCCTGGTTCAATATCACTACTGGGGTGCAGGGAAGACATCTGCTTAGCATTCCAAAAACAATGCAATGAGAAACCACCAGGAAGAAGATCCAGACCTACTACTGTCCAAGATATCAGATTTGACATGATAAGTTAAATTATTCTCAAACAAGAACAAGAATGTCAAAACAAGCCATGTCATGGAAAACAGAAAACATATTGTCAAAAATGTAATGTAGGGTTGGGGATGTAGCTCAGTTGGTAGAGTGCTTGCCTCACATGCACAAGGCCCTGGGTTCAATCCCCAGCACACACACACACACACAAAAAGTAATATAAGTATTTTGTTCTTTTCCACCAAAACAATTTTTTTTTTGGTAGTGGGTACCAGGGATTGAACCCAGGGACATGCTTAATTAACCACTAAGCCACATCCCCAGCCCTTTTTATTTTTTGAGACAGGGTCTTGCTAAGTTGCTGAGGCTGGCTTTGAACTTGCCATCCTCCTGCTTCAGCCTTTGGAGTGGGCTGGGATCATAGGCATGTACCACTGGAAAGGGTCTTCCCACCAAAACTGAAAAGGTCATGAAAATAACTTTTTTGTGGGGCTGGGGTTGTGGCTCAGTAGCAGAGCACTTGCCTGGCATGTGTGAGGCACTGAGTTTGATCCTCAGCACCACATATAAATAAAAAAATAAAAAATAAAGGTACATCAACAACTAAAAAATATTTAAAGACAAAAAAAGAACTTCTTTGTATATTGTATGCTGTATAAAAGGATATGGTATTTGCCCGATGTCTTATTTATAGGTTGGCTTATATATGTGAAAGATACCTCTAAACAGGGCATTATAGTATTTTCTTTTTTTTGCACTGGGAATTGAACCCATAGTCACTCTACTACCAAGCTACTCCCCGACCCCCCTTTTTATTTTTTGATACAGGGTCTTGCTAAATTGCCAAGGCTGGCCTTGAACTTGCAATCCTTCTCTCTCAGCTGTCCCAGGAGCTGGAATATCAGGCATGCGCCAGCTGTATTTTCATTCTTAATAAGTTATATAAACTCTAGATTATCATTTCCAACCTAATTTAATGCATCGTTGTCAATTTCGTTGAAATATTATTCACAGAATTGAAATTTGAGGACTTAATGGGTTAAAGCTATGCTGTCACTGAACTTTAGCCTTCTTTATTTGGGCACTGATCTGACTTCATACAGAGAAACTGGGACGCTATGAAGTTATGTAGCTTGCCTAAGGCCACACAGCTGGTAAGTGACAGTTTACCAGCTGGATTGGAACCTTGGTCTGTCGGAGGATCCAGTCCAAGTTCCCAGCCCTACACCGCCTCCCTCAGGTGTCTGGACTGCAACTGATTTCTTGTCTGGAGGTTATTATGCTGCGAAAAGAGGCAAAACCAGAAGCCGTCTTGGCTTAGGGCAGCCAAATTCATTAAGAGGAGGCAGCTCCTGGATCTGAGGCACTGCAGGCATCTTTCCCAGGTACTCTGCGCAGAGAAAGAGAGAAAGTGAGTTTTAAAGTCGAGGTGGCCCCACAAGTGGGAGAGAGTGTCACGAGAAGGCAGCGGGTCAGGCTGGATCAGGAGCAGCAACTGCCACCCCCGCGGACCACTCCCCTCCCCATCCTACCTCACACCGACCTCGGGAGCGCGGCGCCCGGGCGCAAGCAGGAGGAGTGATGGGGCGGGGCTTTCGCGCCGCGCCCCCATCACGTGACGAAATCATCATGGCGGCGGCCCGAGGCCTGCCCGGCTCCCGGAAGCAGGCTGTGAGGGGCGGGCGCGCTGCTGGAACCCGAGGGAAGCCAGAGCCAGAGCGGGGAGGGCGGCCCGGCGGCCTGGAGCCGGACGTGTCCGGAGTGTCCCCGCAGACCGGGACAGCAGGTGAGACCCAGGCCGAGCAAGGCGCGAGCAGGTGTGGTGGCTCTGGGCGGGGGCTAGGGGGCGCAGGGATGTGCTGGTGTCCTGGAGGAGGAGAAATCTAGGTGCACGCGCGTGACCGTGAAGCAATACAAGAGGCTCGCGCGGGCGAGAGAGATGCATGGGAATATGTCGAGATACTGAGGGCAAAAATGGGCTTCTCAGCAAGAATAGAAGGTAACAGAGGAACTGCAGAAGCTGTTGTGGAAGAGGGTAGCAGCCCCTTTAGAATTTGCAGGACCTGGATTACTGTAGGGACTCCCTCTTTGCCATGCCTGGCAAGGGTGGGGCGAATGCTCAGGCCTCGCCCTCCTCTCTTACCTCTCCCTGCCCCACAGTGTCCTAGGAGACAGCTCTGGCGGGCCACTCCTCCCACCCACCCAACTGGTCCCTCCAGTCTGAGCTCTTGGGGGTAGGGTGGAGTTGGCAGGGGGGTTGGGTGGAGCTACCCTCTGCTTAGACACCCAGCCCCTTGACAGTGCTACCCGGATGTGACTCTCATCCTCCCCGCCCCCTTTTTCTCCCCAGGTCGTCCGGGGGCCCACCATGCTGGTGACTGCCTACCTGGCTTTTGTAGGCCTCCTGGCCTCTTGCCTGGGTTTGGAGCTGTCAAGATGCCGGGCTAAACCTCCTGGAAGGGCCTGCAGCAATCCCTCCTTCCTTCAGTTTCAACTGGACTTTTATCAGGTCTACTTCCTTGCCCTGGCAGCTGATTGGCTCCAGGCCCCCTACCTCTATAAACTCTACCAGCATTACCACTTCCTGGAGGGTCAAATTGCCATCCTCTATGTTTGTGGCCTTGCCTCCACAGTCCTCTTTGGCCTAGTGGCCTCCTCCCTTGTGGATTGGCTGGGTCGTAAGAAGTCTTGTGTCCTCTTCTCCCTCACTTACTCTCTATGCTGCTTAACCAAACTTTCTCAGGACTACTTTGTGCTGCTGGTGGGCCGAGCACTTGGTGGGTTGTCCACTGCCCTCCTCTTCTCAGCATTCGAGGCCTGGTACATCCATGAACACGTGGAGCGGCATGATTTCCCTGCTGAGTGGATCCCAGCTACCTTTGCCCGAGCTGCCTTCTGGAACCATGCACTGGCTGTAGTGGCAGGTGTGGCAGCTGAAGCTGTGGCTAGCTGGATGGGGTTGGGGCCTGTAGCACCTTTTGTGGCCGCCATCCCTCTGCTGGCTCTGGCTGGTGTCTTAGCCCTTCGCAACTGGGGAGAGAACTATGACCGGCAGCGTGCCTTCTCAAGGACTTGTGCTGGAGGCCTGCGCTGCCTCCTGTCGGACCGTCGTGTGCTGCTTTTGGGCACCATACAAGCCCTGTTTGAAAGTGTCATCTTTATCTTTGTCTTCCTCTGGACACCTGTTCTGGACCCACATGGGGCCCCACTGGGCATTGTCTTCTCCAGCTTCATGGCAGCTAGCCTGCTGGGTTCTTCCCTGTACCGCATCGCTACCTCCAAGAGGTACCACCTTCAACCCATGCACCTACTCTCCCTTGCTGTCCTCATCGTTGTCTTCTCTCTCTTCATGTTGACTTTCTCCACCAGCCCAGGCCAGGAGAGTCCAGTGGAGTCCTTCATTGCCTTCCTACTTATTGAGTTGGCCTGTGGTCTGTACTTTCCCAGTATGAGCTTCCTGCGGAGAAAGGTGATCCCTGAGACAGAGCAGGCTGGGGTACTCAACTGGTTCCGGGTGCCCCTACACTTACTGGCCTGTCTAGGGCTCCTTGTCCTCCATGACAGTGACCGAAAGACAGGCACTCGGAACATGTTCAGCATCTGCTCTGCTGTCATGGTGATGGCTCTGCTGGCAGTGGTGGGACTCTTCACCGTGGTAAGGCATGATGCTGAGCTTCGGGTACCCTCACCCACAGGGGAGCCCTATGCCCCTGAGCTCTAACCCTGTTCTAGTACAATGGGTCTGGGATGGACTCTGAATCCCACCTCTCCAGGGTTGTACAGATCTCACTGTGACTGTCCTGCAGCCCCTCCTGCCAGTGCTTTGTGTTGGGAAGAACATGGGGGTGATGGACTGGAAAGGTGCCAAAAGTTGACTCTGTTACTCCCTTTCCCCTTTCCATTTAAAAATAAACACTTTTAATGGATTATTGATTTGATTTACTCATCCTCACCTGTACCCATCTCAAATGTTTCTTTCTGGTGAGTGGGCAGCTGGAGGTTTTGAGATAAAGGTGGAATTGCCAGCAAAAGGTTTGTATTTCTAAATTCTTCAAGCTTACACCTCAAATTGACAGCTGCTAAGATTGCTTTTCAGCAGAACTAGGCAGAAAGGACCTGAGGCTCCTATGTCTTGCACACCTCTCTTGTACAGGCACTCTCCCCAGTTGCCAAATAGAACCTTTCTCTGAATCTTGGATGAGACAATCTCTGAAGCACATGGGGTAAATGCACAGTATTCCAGGCCACTGACAAGTCCAGGAGCTTGGTCTGCTGCTGTGACCACCCTTTAGTGCAAACCCAAAGCCATTCCTGCAGGAGTAAGCTTGCAGCTCCGCAGGTTCATGCTGCCAGCCTCTGCCTCTGGCTATAAATGTACCATTTGTTTAGCATCATCTGAGCCCATCAGGTTCTGTATCCCCACGTGAAAACTAAGTAAAGGACTGAGGGACTAGGACATCTTGTCTGTACCTGACTTTTCCCCACCCAGCGTGACTGAGGGTGAGGAAGCATCAGGGCAGGAACAGTACCAGTGGGAACACCAGTTCTGTGGGTCCCTCCCTGCCTCACCTTTGATTGTATCTGCCCTTCCCCCTCCCACCCAAACCTGGGCTTCTCAGGATAAGCAGAGCTAGCTTTAAAAAGGGTAGGGATGGAGGGAGAGTGGCTCAAGGGTATATCCTGGAATGTGTTTGAGATGGGCATGGGGGACCCACTTGTTCTAGAAAGGGGTTGAGGACCTTTGGGTGTCAGACTGCTTCCCAGACAGGAAGATTTGAGATGTTCCAAATCTTGCAGGTCTCAACCTGTGTGGAGAGATAGCATCGGCTGGTGCTTGAGGAATGTGGGGTGGAAGTGCTCCTGTAGGGTGAGGCTGGGGGAGAAATGGACAATGGACGGTGGTCTCAGGTCCAGAAAAATCACATGTTCCCCCATTCAAGCTACAGAGTTGAGGTTAAGAACAAAATATAGGTATCTTTCCCTCCCCCCATCATCTTGAGACTAAAGACAGTCTTGCAATAACTCCATTTCCTCTTTCTGCCCTGTTGAGCTAGACCTTGATATATTTTAGTCAGTTATTTGTAGACTTTCCATCTCTGAAATCATACTATGATCTCGAAGGCACGTGGAAACTCTCACTCATCTTTGAGATATATATGCTTTGTCCATGGCTGTGCTTAGTAGATGTCTGGAGAGGAGAGAGGCTAGCTTCTGCCTGATTTTTCAAGAGCTACCCATGTGGGAAGTCTATTAGACTAGAATATCTAGGGTCTAGTTAATGATTTGTTGTTTTAGATGATAATAATTATTTACTGTTGGAACTATGAGGGGGCCCCACATTCCTAAGTGATAAGGAAATAGGGGGAATAGGTGAGACAGACTAATGAGATTCCTTTAGCTTTGTCCCTACTAAGCTTGCTTCAAAGGGGCTGGTGGCAGAGTGTGAAGGGGTCTTTCATGTCAGACTTCTGTGTGCTAAGAGCTGAAAGACAGTGTAGGGATTGTCCATTCAGGCTTAAGCATATTTTTTTTAAATGTTTTTTAGTTGTCCATGGACCTTTATTTTATTTATTTACTTATTTATATGTGATGCTGAGAATTTAACCCAGTGCCTCACGTACACTAGGCAAGCACTCTCCCACTGAGCTACAACCTCAGTCCTTAAGCATATTTTTTATTAAGCACCTACTATATGTCATGCATTGTATTGCTAGGTGCTGGTGCTTCCCCACAGCCCCAAGAGGAAAATCCACTTAAGTAAAGGAAGTGACTTGCCTAAGGGCATGTAGTAAATGAGTGGCAAAAGAGACTAAACCTTGCCTGTGGCAACTAGCCCAGTGCCCCATCTATAACACATGTTGCCTTTGTCCTGTGGGCCTTCACCTAACTGCCTTTGGCTTCTAGCCCTGCTCTCCCATCCCAAGCTCTGTCCCTGGAGATGAGCAAAAGAGTGGTCCTTGGCCAACTGATTCACTGTCCATATGGTACGCATGAAGGATTGGTTCACTAGGTATGCACCGCCCACAAATGCTGCACATGATGTTCTTCCTGAGGCAGCATAGGGAAGTGGTTAAGAGCTTGGTAAGATGCTGCTCAGTGGTGGAGCACTTGCCTAGTGTGCTTGAGGCCCTGGGTTCTATCTCCAGCACCAATGGTGGCGGGCAATGTATGGATCTGGACCAAACTGCCTGGTTTAAATCCAGCTCTACTCCTCTATGCCTCAGTTTTCTTATCTGTAAAGTGAGGAGGACAGTATAGTTTCTACCCTATAGGACTCTGGTGAAATTTAAATGTATTACTGTATTTAAGTGCTTAGAACAGTATTTGACCAGGCATGGTAGCATGTACCTATAATCCAAGTTGCTCTGATAGCAGAGGTGGGAGGGGAAATTGAGCCCAGGGGTTTAAGTGCAGCCTGGGCAATTTACTGAGACCCTGTCTCAAAAAACAAACAAACAAACAGAACTTGGCCCACAGTATCAAGTACTACACAAGCAGTTTTACTTTCTTTTTATCTTAGTGCTAGCATTGAACCCAGAGCCTCATGCATGCGAAGCATGTGTTGTAACCCAGCTATATTCCTAGCCCCAATGTTTGCCTTTACATTTTATTCATTCGTTTATTAATTTCTGGTACTGGGGATTGAATCCAGGGATGCTTAACCACTGAGCCACAGCCCAGCCATTTTTTTTTTGGGGGGGGGTATTACCAGGGATCGAACTCAGGGCACTCGACCCCTGAGCTACATCCCCAGCCCTATTTTGTATTTTATTTAGAGACAGGGTCTCACTGAGTTGCTTAGCGCCTCGCTTTTGCTGAGGCTGGCCTTGAACTCGTGATCCTCCTGCCTCAGTCTCCCCAGCCTCTGGGTTATAGCTATGCGCCACCTCACCTGGCCCCCAACCTTTTTAATTTATTTCTTTTTTTAAATTAATTTGTTCTAATTAGTTATACATGATAGCAGAATATATTTCAATTCATTGTACACAAATGGAACACAACTTTTCATTTCTCTGGTTGTACAAGATGTAGTGTCACACCATATGTGCACTCACACATGTACATAGGGTAATAATGTCCATCTCATTCCACCGTCTTTCCTGCCTTGTCTTCATTTTGAGACAGGGACTCACCAAGTTGCTGAGGCTGGCCTCAAACTTGAGATCCTCCTGCCTTAGCCTTCTGAGTCACTGGGATCACAGGCATGAACTACCATGCCCTGCTATATTTTGTTTTCTAACTTTTCTAATTCAGTTGAGTATATCTGGATTGCGTGTGAGAGAGTGGATGGGGCTTTAATGGGGTATAGATCTTTCTAACACATACCAGTGGTTGGGGATTCCCAACATGTTTATCTTTGGTCCTCGCCCAAATTAAAGTATCAGGCTATCTGAAAAACTCTCTACTTTGGATGTATGTGAGCAGCTGAATTGGGTGTCAGTATGTTCCACTTGAACTCATTTCCTCTTCCTCAAGAGGGAAGGTCAGTTTGGGGTCAAACCATCTTTCATTTTGAGGCTCATGATTTTCTGAATTCCCATCCAACTAGACTCATTACTTGATCTGTAGCTTTTAATTAGTCCTGAGGAAGGAAGAGAAACATCCCAAGAAACCAGGAGCCAATGAATGGGAAGCAGGGGGTCAGTCTTTTCTGGAAATTCAGTCCCTGGTCTGGGAGGGGAGGAGTAATTTCCATCTAGTAATGAGCTGGATCTAGGATCCATTCCCAAATTCTCTCCTTGTACCCTCAGTCCTATTATCCTCCCTATCTCTTTTATCCTTCCTTCCTTTTTCTTCTAGTACTCAAGATTGAAATTAAACCCAGGGCCCAGGGACAATTTAACCACTGAGTTATATCCCCAGACCCTTTTATTCTTTTTTTTTTTTTTTTTTTGTAGTTCTGGGGATTGAACCCAGGGCCTTGTGCATGAGAGGCAAGCACTTTGTCAACTGAGCTACATCCCCAGCCCTATCATTTTTTTTAACTTTATTTATTTGTTTATTTTATGTGGTGCTGAGGATCAAACCCAGTGCCTCACATGTACTAGGCAAGTGCTCTATCATTGAGCCACAACCCCTTTCCCTTTTCATTCTTTTATTTCTTTTTTGTACAGTGCTAAGGATTGATCCAGGGATTTGCACAGGCTAGTAGGCAAGTTCTGTATCACTGAACTACACACTCAGCATGTTTTTTTGTTTTTTTTTTAATTTTCTACCATCACCTCCCAACAGAATCAGAGAACAGAAATACAAAACAAATAAAGGTTTCATGCTTAGGATCAGTTCTAATGTTATAAAAAACACTTCACTTTTGGTTTAAAGTTTTTTAACAATAAAATTATATTATTTTTAAAAAATAATTTAATCTGGTGGACTAGACCTCAGACATTTAACAGTGGTGGTCTCTGATGAGTGGGATTAATGGAGCCTATCATTTTTTTTACATTCCAACCCCAGCCCTCAGGCAACATTTTATTCATTTATCTCTCTCTCTTCTCTTCTCTTCTCTCTCTCTCTCTCTCTTTGCAACACAATATTCTCATCAGTGACAGACCACATATATGACAATGGTCCCCTGAGACTATATCACCTAGAAACATTGTATCATTGTACCCATACTATCTTGTTTAAATTCTGTGATGTTCACACACACAATGATGAGATCAGCTACCAACACGTCTGCACTAATACTAAAGAACAATTCCCATTGTTAAGCAACACATAACAACATATTTGAATATGCTTATATTTATGCTATATTCATATATCTATATAGATATATACATTTAAAACATTTTTTTAGTTGTTGATGAACCTTTATTTTATTTGTTTTGTTTATATGTGGTACTGAGAATTTAACCTAGTGCTTCACACATATGTGGCAGATGCTCCACCACTGAGCCACAACCCCAGCCCTAGATATATACATTTTTATATATTAACTTACTTATATTAAATATATATTTCTGTGTTGCTTCTTTTTTTTTTTTTTTGATACCGGGGTTCTGGAGATTGAATCCAGGAGTGCCTTACTACTGAGCTATATATCCCTAGTCATTTTTATTTCATTTTTTAAAATTTTGAGACAGCATCTTGCTAAGTTGCCCAAATAGCTGAGATTATAGGTATGCACTACCACGCACAGCTCTGTGCTCTCTCTATAAATTTGGGAGTCAGATGAGGGATTAAATTATGTGACTCCAGTTCATATCAGGCAACAGTTTTTAAAAAATATTTATTTTGGGGGTATATGGACACACACAATGCATTTTTTAGTTTTTGTTATGTGGTGCTGAGGATCAAACCCGGGTCCCACCCGTGCTAGGCGAGCGCTCTACCGCTGAGCCACAATCCCAGCCCCGCAACATTTTTTTTTTAAATAATTATTTTTTGGGGCTGGGGATGTGGCTCAAGTGGTAGCGCGCTTGCCTGGCATGCGTGCGGCCCGGGTTCCATCCTCAGCACCACGTACAAACAAAGATGTTGTGTCCGCCGATAATTAAAAAATGAATATTAAAATTCTCTCTCTCTTTAAAAAAATTATTTTTTAGTTGTAGTTGGACACAATACTTTATTTTATTTATTTATTTTTTTTATGGTGCTGAGGGTGGAACCCAAGGCCTCATGAGCCAAAATCCCAGCCCTCAGGCAACATTTTATTCAGTTATCCATCTCTCTCTTGCTCGCGGTCTCTCTCTCTCTCTCTCTCTCTCTCTCTCTCTCTTTTGTCCTGGGGATGGATCCCAAGACCTCACACATCCTGGACAAGCATTCCCACTAAGCTCACTTCCAGCCTGTTCTCTAGATAACTTCCTACTTGTCATAAGTGGAAGAGGAATAAAAAAGCATAAATTTGGGGCTATGGATATAGCTCAATTGGTGGAGTGCTTGCTTTGCATGTACAGGCCCTGGGGTCAATCCCCAGCACCACCAAAAAAAAAAAAAAAAAAAAAAAAGGAAGAAAAAAGCATAAATTCTCTGCCCTTGAGTTTATTTTGAGACAAGGTCTTATTATGTTGCTCAAGTGGTCTTGAACTTTTGGTTTCAAGCAATCATCTTGCCTCTGACTACAGAGTAGCAGGGACTAGTTGGCTGGCAGCCCACATCTGTAGTCCCAGGGCTTGAGGGGTTAAGGCAGGAGGATTGCAAGTTCAAAGCCAGCCTCAGCAACTTAATAAGGCCCTAGGTAACTTAGCAAGACCTATCTCAAAAAGAAAAAAAATAATAAAAAAGTGCTGAGGATGTGATTGAGCACCCCTGGGTTCAATCCCTGGTACCAAAAAACAAAAACCAACACAAAACAAACAGCAGCCAAGACTAAAGGTGCACACCATCCTGCCCATAACTTGAATTCAAAATCAAATAGGTATAATAAGCACATCAGAAAAAGAGACCTAGAACACTCAATAAAGAATATGTAGAGCTGGGCATGGTGGCACATGCCTGTAGAACAGTTCAGGAGGCTGAGGCAGGAAGATCTGAGTTCAAAGCCAGTGAGGTGCTTAGCAACTCAGTGAGACCCTGTCTCTAAATAAAATACAAAATAGGGCAGGGGCGTGGCTCAGTGGTTAAAAATTCTGTAAATGAGAATGATGTATTGAGAAAAATACTGTATTCATTGGTGAAAAAATTTATAAACAACAAAACGAAATTTATGAACACTTCCTTTCTTCTGGGTCCCTTGCACTACAGGATATATACCTGAAATGTTTGTAATGCACATTTAGCACCCGCATAAATAGTACATTCCAATACTGAGTTATTGTTCTTTTAAAAAGTTTTCCTTGCCAGATTCTCAGTACCATAATGATAGAGAAGGATGATTTATCCAGCAGAGTACATCAAGGAAAAACTAACTGGAAGGCTTGGAGGAAGTAGGAAAGAGAAGCAGCTCCTGCTCAATCTGTATATTTGGGGAATGGTTAGTACTATTAAAGACTATGAAAGAGCTAAAAGCAGTGGTGCATGCCAGCTTCTCGGAAGGCTGAGGCAGGAGGATGGCAAGTTACAGTCTGCAAAATTTAATGAGATCCTGTCTTGAAATAAAAAGGGCAGCGCCGGGGGTTGGGTTGTGGGAGGTGTGGGGAGTGGTGACATAGGTTAGTGATGGAATACCACTGGGTACAATTCCAAATACAAGGAAAAACAAAACAACTGGGATGAAAGATTCCGGTGAATGAACTGTCCTAGTTCTTCACCTCAATCACAACCTCTTCCCAACCCTACCCTTTATCCTATATCAAAGAGCACTAGATCCCATATTCCTCATTCAATCAACAGAAGTAATAAGGCTGGAAGGCAGCGAGAATGGGCACTAGCGCTGGAGGTCGTTATAGTACTCATTTCTTTGACCCCCTAATACCGTATTTATAAAGGATTCCGTAGAAGGTTACACCCCCTTGTTTTCCTAGTAACCAAAAGGCGTGAATTTCCAAACAAGTTTTTTGTTGTGATCTAATCTAATTCCCTTCTCTTAAAATTCAAACACCTGCCGCAGCTCAGAACTAAAGCGAGAAGGTGGCGAAGATCTGGCCTTCCCGATAGCGAAGAAGAGGGCAATAACTGAGGAACTCAGCCCTGACTGGGAAAAAAGGGGTGACACGCGCCCCCAAGAGGCCTTCCTTCTCAAAGATGCAGTCCACCACGCGGGCTGGAGTCACGTGACGGGCAGCGGGGCGGGTAAACTACAACTCCCAGAACGCCGCGCGGCCCGTCGGCGTTAGGCGCTCTTGTTGATTGGCTGCTGGAAATATTTGAAAGGAGGGGCTGGCGCGGAAAGCGAAGATTATTTTAGAGATCCTTGTGGAGCACTGATCTGGAAGTGAGTCCTAGAAGGAGAGTTACTTTGGGTGCGGTAAGGCTTGGAGGGGCTCGTGAACGTGTGTTCGCGCCGAGTTGTATGGGTTTCTCAGCGCTGACTTTGGGGAGAGGCGCCGGCAGCTCTTCGAAAGTTTGGGACGTCCTGATGGGCGCCATAGAGTTTGGTGGAGGCCTAAGGCGTCGAATGGCGGAGTAGTGAGGACGCGTATCGGCCTGAAGAAAGGGAGAGAGGAAGCCTGGCGTCCTGTCATCGCTTTTTCCGGAAAGGATTTTTTTTTTCTTTTACTACTGGGGATTGAGCCCAGGGCCTCGTGCATACTAGGCAAGCACCCTACCTCTGAGCTACATCCCCAGCTCTTTTTATTTTGAGACAGGGTGTCACTAAATTGTGCAGGCTGGCCTTGAACTTGCAAATCTCCTGCCTCAGCTTCCCGAGTAGCTGGGATTACAGGGGTGTGCCACCAAGCCCAGCTTTCCGGCTAGGATTTCTTATGGAACCTTTGCCTAATATCTGCCACTGCCTTCAAGTCCTCTTTGTTAGCTCCATTCCAAATCTTTTCTGCCATTTCTAATCTGTTTTCTTTTCCGTAGCTTTCTGCACCATGAGGAACTTAAAAGGAGTCAACTTTGGGACTCTGCTAAGCAACCAGAAGAAGGCTGAAGAGTTGCTGCCTGACTTGAAGGTGGGGGTGTTGTTGTCTAGCTCAGGACACACCTGGCTTCCCAAGCTCAGCTGTTTTGTGTTTTGCCTTATTTTGAAGAGATGGATAAGTAGAGGAACTTCTCTGGAGCAAACTCATTCTTAGTTCTTTTCCCTACTTATTTCTCATCTTTCCTAGCCTCATGCATCTTTCTTTTTTCCTAGGAGTTTCTGTCCAAGCCACCAGCTGGTCTTCCTAGCAACCGATCTGATGCTGAGAAGAGACAGATTTGTGATGCCATCCTGAGGGCTTGCAACCAGCAGCTGACTGCCAAGCTAGCTTGCTCTGGGCACCTGGAGAGCCTACTGGAGCTGGCAAAGCTGGCCTGTGATGGCTACTTGATGTCCACCCCCCAGCGTCCTCCCCTCTACTTGGAACGCATTCTCTTCATCTTACTGCGGAATGTTGCTTCTCAGAGAAGCCCAGAGGCTATGCTTCACCTTGCCCAGCCCCTCCATGCTTGCTTGGTGCAGTGCTCTCAACAAGCTGCACCCCAGGATTATGAGGCCGTAACTCGGGGCAGCTTTTCTCTGCTTTGGAAAGGAGCAGAATCACTGTTAGAGCGGCGAGCTGCATTCTCGGCTCGGCTGAAGGCCTTGAGCTTCTTAGTACTCTTGGAAGATGAAAGTACTCCCTGTGAGGTTCCTCACTTTTCCTCTCCAACAGCTTGTCGAGTAGTTGCTGCCCATCAGCTATTTGATGCTAGTGGGCATGGTCTAGATGAAGCAGATGCAGATTTTTTAGATGACATGCTCTCCAGACATGTGATTGGAGTCTTGGTCAATCAAGAAAGTGGCTCTCATTGCCCTCTTTCGCCCCAGAGGGCCCTCTGCCTTTTGGAGCTCACCTTGGAACAGTGCCGTCGCCTCTGCTGGAGCCACCACCATGAAAAGGCCACTGGTGCAGTGGAGAAGGCACATGAATACCTAAGGAATACCAATCTAGCCCCCAGCCTCCAGCTATGCCAGTTGGGTGTTGAACTGCTGCAAATTGGGGAGGAAGAATCTCAGGCAGTGGCCCCGCTTCTGATAAAGGCATCAGCTATCCTGAACAACAGTATGGGGATGCCATCACCTCCTCTCCGGGCATTGTATGACACCTGCCAGTTCTTCCTTTCAGGCCTGGAGCGAAGCATCAAGAAGCGCTATGGACTGGATGCTATTCTGAGCCTCTTTGATTTTCTTGGAGGGTATTGCTCTCTTATCCGGCAACTGCGGGATGGGGTGAGTTAAGGACCTGGAGGTAGGGCGGGATGTGGATCTGTGAACTTAATACAAGTCTAGAATCTGGCAAGATCTGGTTCCTCTTTGTTAAACTGCTCTCTGGATTATGCCTGGCATGCAGCCTAATCTATCCTAAGAGGTTTATGGCCCCTCCCAATGTCCTTCCTCCTCCCTGAGCTGTGTCAACTCTCTAGAACTCTGGGGAATCTTCAGCTTGAAACTTACTTCATCTCTGCTCCTAAAACCCACCTTCCCCTTCTTTCCTTAGGTCCATGGGGACTGTACCAAGCAGCAGCAGTCTTTGCTTCAGATGCACTTTCAGGGTATTCACCTCTACACTGTGATGGTTTATGACTTTGCTCAAGGCTGTCAGGTACCATCTGGGAATGAAGGAATCTGAACAGGGGCTTATGGTCTTGGGTTGCTCTTCGGGAGAGCTCTGGGGTGGTGTTTTGGCTTTGAGTGTGGAGTGGGGTGAAAGTCACCTTGGACCTGGCATGACTCCTCTCACCCTCAAGCCCCTTCTTGTCACTTTAGGTAGCTGATTTGGCTGATCTGGCCCATCTAGTGGAGAGTTGCAAATCTACTGTTGTCTGGATGCTGGAGGCCTTAGAAGGTCTGTCAGGCCGAGAGCTGACTGACTACCTGGGGATGACTGGTTAGTGCCCTGGGCCCAGATACAGGGTTCTTGGGAGGGTCATCACTCCTTAGGCAGATGAATAGTACTTGATGGATCGTTCTGGCCACTGAGGGGGCTCTTTGTCGCTTAAGGAGGCAGTAAAAGAGGTGTTTATAAGGATCAGTTGCTTTTTATACTAGTGAGGAGGCTAAAGAACAGGCATTAATTTTTTTTTTTCCCTCCCCTCATTGACTTCGAAATTTGATTTGGTGTTTATTTTGGGAAAAATGTGCTGAGGCTGAGACAGGAGGATTGCAAATTCAAAGCCAGCCTCTGCAACTTAGTAAGACCCTGTCTTAAAATTAAAAATAAAAATGACTGGGAATATTGCTCAGTGGTTAATCACTCCTGGGTTCCATCCCTGGTACCAAAAAAAAAAAAAAAAGAAAAGTCTGTATGTGCCATGCAACTTTATGACCTTTGTATTTAAATTTTAAAGAACATTTCTAACTGTTGGTAGTGACTCACACCTGGAAACCCAGCAACTCTGGAGGCTAAGTCAGGAGATTGCAAGTTCAAGGCCAGCCTCAGCAATTTGGCAAAACTCCCATTTTAAAATTAAAAATAAAAAGAGCTGGGGGTGTATCTCAGTGGTAGAGTGCCACTGGGTTTAATTCCCCTGTAGCAACAAACAAAAAATAAATAAATAAAAAGAATTGAGGATCTAGTCCAGTAGTAAAGTGCTCCTAGGTTTAATTCCCAGTAACAAAAATAATAATAATTGAATTATCAATATGTTAGAATGTAATAAAAAATATAGGAGGAGGGATAACTGGGTGCAATGGTACATGCCTGTATCCCAGCTACTTGGGAAGCTAAAGCAGGAGGATTGTGAGTTCAAGACCAGCTCAGCAATATAACAAGGCTCTAAGTAACTCAGGGAGATCCTGTCTGAAAATTTAAAATAAATAAATAAATAAATAAAAAAGGGCTGGGGATATAGCTCAGTGGTAAAGTACCCCTGAGTTCAATCCATAGTACCTGCTCCCCTCACCCCCATAAAAATATCCCAGCTACTTGGGACAATGAAATAGAAGGCTCACAAGCTTAAGCCTACCTTGGGCAACTTAATGAGATCCTTTCTCAAAATATTTTTTAAAAGGGGCTAGAGATGTAGCTTAGTGGAAAAACACTTGTCTAGCATGCATGAGACTCTGAACTCAATCCCCAGTACTTCATTAAAAAAAAAAAAAGCGTGGTGTGGGGGAAGTAAAGCAGGATTAGAAAGGGATTTAGGAGTTCATGGGTGAGGGGGCAAGTTACCATCTGAAGTCAGAGATTCTGGGCAGGTCTCATACAAAGAGCCATGTGAGCAAAGACTTGGAAGAAGGAAGGGAGCTAGCCATGTTGATAGCTGGGAAAGAACATCTCTGCCAAAGGAAGCAGAGCCAAGTCCCTGAGGCAGAAGGGGTGTATTTGAAGAATATCAAGGAAGTTTGTGTGGCTTTGGTGGAGTGAGAGAAGGAGAAGGTGAGAGACAGACCAGAATGTTTCCCCTTAAATGCTGATCTTGGAGCATGGAGTGAGACTGGCATGTGAGAAGAGATTGGTCTTCTGTGGAAATGAGGACTCAGCCCTAGTAAAACAAGAATGAAAGGGCTGGTGGTATGGGTTCACTTAATTGGAATGGAGGGCAGAGGGTGACTTGGAGTAGGTTGGGGGGCTGCCCCTCTCTCATTCCCTAGTGATAGGGATGCCTGTCTGATCTGGAAGCTGCAGTGCTGACACCAGGTTGAACTTCTCTTTACCTCTCCAGCAAGACAGGGCAGTGGGAATCATTCCTGTGGTTAACTTTCTTTTCCCCTGCAGCCTCCTACACCAGTAACTTGGCCTATAGTTTCTATAGTCACAAGCTGTATGCTGAGGCCTGTGTTGTCTCTGAACCATTCTGTCAGCAGCTGGGCTTGGCAAAGCCAGGCACGTATCCTGAGGTGCCTCCTGAGAAGGTAAGAGGGAATAAGAAGGGCAGGAAGGGAGGTTATGTAGTAGGGGCTTGAGTAATGTCAAAGGGTGGGATGGGACCCTGCCTTGAAGTAGGGGGTTTAGGAGCTACATGTTTGTAGCATGGGGCAGTACTTCCCAAATCTCACTTGTTCCGTTACTTCATTTTTTTCTTTAGATTAATTGACTTTTTATATTTAGTCTTGTCTTAAGCTGGTGGTTCATAACCTGGCTGCATTAAATCACCTCAGTGAATTTTTTTTTTTTTTCTTTTTGGTGATACTGAGGAGTGAACCCAAGAGTGTTCTACTGCTGAGCTACATCCCCGGCCCTTTTTATTTTTTAAGACATGATCTTGCTAAGTTGCCAAGGTTGTCCTCAAACTTGTGATCTCGTGTCTCAACCTCCCAAGTCACTAGGATTATGGGTGTGCACCAGTGTGCTCAACTCTGAGTGAACTTTAAAAATTTCTCATTCCTGCTGGGCAAGATGGTGTGTGCCTGTAATCCCAGTGACTCAGAGGCTGAGGCAAGAGGATCGTAAGTTTGAGGCCAGCCTTGGCAACTTAGGCCCAGTCTCAAAAAATAGGGGAGGGGCTGAAGATGTAACTCAGTGGTAGAGTACCCCTGGGTTCAATTTTCAATCTTAAAAAAATAAATAAATAAATCCTGCCCCAAGTTAATTGCATCAGAATTTCTAGTACTGGACCTCAGGCGTCTACATATTTTAAAAGCTTTCCCCAAGATGGTCCTTTGCACCAATGTCTTAAACAAGAATACCTGTGAAATGGTAGGTTGGCTGGATAGGCAAGTGTGGTAAAGGACTTTGGGTTTCATGTCAAGTGAGGCAATGAGTGTCTAAAGGATTTAAGTGGAGGCCCTACATTAGATTCTCATTTAAATTGCTCTGGCATCCCTGTGGCAAAACTGGGTAATCAGGCTGCTATTGCACCCTAGGCAGGAAAGGGTGGCTTGAGCTGAACCAGCTGTGCAAGGGATGAAAAGAAGCAGATGGGTATAAAAAGTTAAGGTTTAACCTGGTAAGTGACTGGCTGGGAAGGAGAAAAGAGAAGGAAGCGCTAGGATGGTCTTGCATTTCTGACTCAGCACAAGGCAGTTCCAGTTGCTGAGGGAGGATTATAGGAGGAAAAGCAGGTCTTCAAGGATGTGGGTGATGACTATAGGGAAGGTTGGGATGGAAACCTATCAGTCTGAGATCACCCAGGTGTTTAATTTTCAGATATCTTCTGATGAAGGTGGGAGTGGAGCAGGAGGACCACCTGACAATCCCCCATCACGGGGTACATGTGCTTATAAACATATCCTCTCACTGCACACATTCACCTGTTCCTCCCTCCAGCTTGGTCTATCCCTGTCTTCTGTCAGTTGCATAGGTGCTTCCTGCTGCACGTAGAGAGTTTGAAGAAAATGGGCAGACAGGCCCAGGGCTGCAAGATGGTGACCTTATGGCTGGCAGCTTTGCAGTCCTACAGCCTAGAACACATGACTGAGCCAGTCACTTTCTGGGTTCGAGTCAAGATGGATGCTGCCAGGGCTGGAGACAAGGAGCTACAACTGAAGTGAGTTGCTCCATGGATCGGGTGGCTTTTTGTTCTCATGGTTGTGTCCCTTAATCTTTATATCTGAGAAAGGCAGTGATTCCTTTATTAGTTATGCATTGAGTGCCTACTGTGTGTCAGCCATTATCCTACGTACTTGGGGTATAGTAGTATATTTGTGGAGTTTATATTCTCCTTGCAGAAATATAAAAAGCAAGTATATTTCATATGTTTCATGAAGACAAACTGATTTGCTAAAAGAGGGAGCAACTTTTTTTTGTTTTCTACTGGGGGATTGAACCCAGGTGTGCTTAACCACTGGGCACATCGCCAGCCCTTTATTCTTTTATTTTGAGGCAGGGTCTTGCTAAGTCACTGAGGCTGGCCTTGAACTTGCAGTCTTTATGCCTCAGCCTCCCAAATCTCTGGGATTAGAGGCATACTCTTCCATGCCTGGCAAGGGAACAACTGTAGATGAGCCTTTTGGAAGAAGTGATAAATGAGACCTGAGGATGTGGAGGAATCTACTATTTAAAGATTTCAGGCTGGGGTTGTGGCTCAGCGGTAGAGCACTCACCTAGCGCGTGAGAGGCCCTGGGTTCAATCCTCAGCACCACATAAAAATAAATGAATAAATAAATAAAAACAGAGGTATTGTGTACAACTAAAAGAAATAAATATTAAAAAAAAATCTTAGGCCGGGTTCATTAGTAGCATAGGTCTGTAATCCTAGTACCTCAGAAGACTGAGGCAGGGACTGAAGCCTCAGCAACTTAGCAAGGTCTTTAGCAATTTAGCAAGACCCTTTCTCAAAATAAAAATAATAAATAAAAAGAGCTGGGGATGTGGCTCAGTGGTTAAGCACCCCTGGATTCAATCACTGGTAAAAAAAAAAAAAAAGAAGAAGAAAGAAAAGAAATCTCGGGGAAGAGAATTCCTTTTAGAGAAAGTAGTAAATACAAAGGCTCCAAGATGAGAACAAGCTTGGGAACAGCTTGAGAAAGCCAGCATGTTGGAAGAATGTGGCATGGGGTATAGGGTAGGAACCATATGGAATGAGGTGGTCAAGGTGGGCAAAGGCAGAAACACATAGGGCTTTATAGGTCATGGGTATTGGATGTGATTCTTAGTGCAGCCCACTGCAGTATATTAAAAAAAGGAAAAATGCTATCCATTTAGAGTTTTAAAGTCACAAATAAGCTTAGAGAAGTCTAAGCCAAAACTGGGACTCTTTGCTATTGGTGCAGAATTTTCATGCTTTCCAGAATCTTCTCTAGTGCTAAACCTCCCTTTCTCAGGACTCTGCGAGACAGCCTAAATGGCTGGGACCCAGAGACCCTGGCCCTCCTGCTGAAGGAAGAGCTGCAGGCCTATAAGGCAGTACGGGCTGATACTGGACAGGAACGCTTCAATGTCATCTGTGACCTGCTGGAGCTGAGTCCTGAGGAGACACCGGCTGGGGCATGGGCACGAGCCACTCACCTGGTGGAACTGGCTCAGGTGCTGTGTTACCATGACTTTGCCCAGCAGACTGACTGGTGAGAAGGAATAACTGGTGAAGCCACTCTTGCTCCTTGTCTTGGTCCTCTTACTCTCTTTAGGGTCCATTTTCCTCTCTGTTGCTTAGTGTCCACTCATTTTGTGGGCATGGAAGCTCTAGCTATTGCTGTTGTAGAACAGGCCCTTTCCAGGGTGCTGTGGTCAGTACTTATTGTGGGCTCAGCCTAAGTACATCTTCTTACAGCTCTGCCCTAGATGCTATCCAGGAAGCCCTGCAGCTCCTAGAGTCTGTGAAGCCCAAGGTGCATGCCAAAGATCAACTTCTGGATGATAAAGCACAGGCCTTGCTATGGCTCTACATCTGTACCTTGGAGGCCAAAATGCGGGAAGTAAGTGAGGTTGAACAGAACTGTGTGTGGGAATCATTTGCCCTGGGCTCCCAGTAAGCTGGTACCAGCCCTGTTTTTACCTTGATCTACCCATCCAGGGTATTGAGAGGGATCGAAGAGCCCAGGCTCCCAGTAATCTGGAAGAATTTGAAGTCAATGACCTGAACTATGAAGATAAACTCCAGGAAAATCGTTTCCTGTACAGTAACATTGCCTTCAACCTGGCTGCAGATGCAGGTGAGGGCAGTAAACACAGTGTGGCATGGACATCTCCTTTGTGGTTTCTTTAAAGCAGAATAAGGACTCCCTAGTATGGGAGATGCTGGCCTTGTTGTGGGGAGGTGGGTGGTAAGGTAGGGAGGCAGAGGTTTAAGGGTAGAGAGAAATAAGGGCAGAGGATGTTATGAAGAAAGCCATATTCTCTGAGATGGCCCATGCACTGAAGGTGGTCACTTTCTTCCGAATTATAGCTCAGTCCAAATGCCTGGACCAAGCCCTGGCCTTGTGGAAGGAGTTGCTTACACAGGGGCAGGCCCCAGCTGTGCGATGTCTCCAGCAGACAGCAGCCTCACTGCAGATCTTAGTGGCCCTCTATCAGCTAGTGGCAAAGGTAATGAATGGGACAGGGCATTGATGGAAGCATTTGAAACAAGGGTAAGTCAGAAACTGAGCTTCTTGGGCCTATGAACCTGCTAAGAATCACTGCACATAAAAGAGCTTTGTTAACTATGAGCTTTCAGCCATTTTTAGCACAGGGAAGGGTAACTCAGCCCTAAATTTGAGTCTGGGCTCTACCACATATCTGTTATGTGTGTTAACTTAGACAAGCAACTTAACCTATGTGAGTCTTAGTTTCCTGTGCTGTAACATTGGGATTAGAAGTTGCTATGAAGATTAAATGAGTCAATGCATGTAAACTTCTTGGTACGGGTGCCTGGCACATAATAAGCACTCAGTAAGTCCTGGCTATTGCTGGTGATTGGAATGTAGGCTTTAAATCAAAAGAAGTAGGGTGGTTTGTAGGATACCCAAAGATGTCTGATGGAGTGTGTAGTGTGTAGTGTGGAATGTGTAGCCACATTCTATCCAGGCCCCAAAGTCAGATTGCTGCCCAAGGTCCCAGTGGGTCAGGGAATGGAGGGTAGAAATGGAAGCTTGCATGGCAGCAGAGTCAACTTGCTATTTCTGGTTGCCCAGCCTCTGCAGGCTCTGGAGGCTCTCCTGCTTCTTCGGATTGTTTCTGAGAGACTAGAGGACCATGCAAAGGCAGCTGGCTCCTCCTGCCACCTCGCCCAGCTCCTTCTGAGCCTCGGCTGTCCCAGCTATGCCCAGGTGAGTACCAGTCACTCCAAGTCTAGAGGCTATAGGTGACACATGGCTTTATAAGCCCATCTTTTCCCTGAGAAGATAGGATACTGAAGGAGCAGCTTCTCCCCCTTGTACCCCATTGTTGGACTGCTGTAGACTGTGGAGTGTTGAGAGGTGACTATGGGGAGAAGCAGTTTTTTTACTTCTTAGTAAAAGGACTGATTGATCATAGGTCTTAACTATGGCTCCAGGAAGCTGCCCATCCTGCATTTCCCAAATTGTTTCCTTTGCCCTAGTTGGTGCTTCATCCATCCTGGTTAGCTGTCACAATGTCTCCTAGTTGGTCTTTCTTGTCTTCAATTTCTCCCTTTATTTTTTTTTTTTCTCTTTTTTTTTTTTTTGTGGTGCTAGGGATGGAACCCAGGGCCTTGCACATGCTAGGCAAGAGCTCTGCCATTGAGCTACATCCCTAGCCATTTCTCCTTTTGCAACTTGATCTTCTACCACTCGTAGGAATTGGTCTGATCTTATGTCTTTCTTGCTGAAAAGATTTTCATGGCTTTTCTGTTACCTAAAGAATACTATCCAGACCCTACTGCACATCTTTTTTTTTGGGAAAGGAGTACTGGGGATTGAACTCATTGCTCTGCCACCATGTTACTCCCAGCCCTTATTTTTTTGAGATAGAATCTCACTAAATTGTTGAGGTTGTTACTAAGTTGGCCTTGAACTTGTTATCCTATCTCAGCCTTCTGAATAACTGTGATTACAGGTACCATACCCAGCTCTATTGTAGTTTTTTCTGTTCTAGTTCATGCTTTTTCTTCTACCTCCTCCCATGAATCTTTTTTTTTTTTTTAAAGAGAGAGAGAGAGAGAGAGAGAGAGAGTTTTTCAATATTTATTTTTTAGTTTTCGGCGGACACAACATCTTTGTTTGTATGTGGTGCTGAGGATCGAACCCGGGCCGCACGCATGCCAGGCGAGCTTGCTACCGCTTGAGCCACATCCCCAGCCCTCCCATGAATCTTGCCAATACTTACTGGTTACTTTATGTTTATTGTTTTTCCCTCTATCTTCAGTTATGTTGATTTCTCCACCTGAAATGCACCTCTTTCCTCAACCTTCCTTTTTTGATTCAGTGAACTTCAACTTTTTTTTTTTTTTTTAAATGTTGTAGATCAGTTGTCACCTTCTTTTTTTTTTTTTTTTTTTAGTTTTTGGCGGACACAACATCTTTGTTTGTATGTGGTGCTGCAGATCGAACCTGGGCCGCACGCATGCCTGGCGAGCGCGCTACCACTTGAGCCTCATCCCCAGCCCAGTTGTCACCTTCTTCATAAAGCTTTTTTTTAAGTACTAGGAATTGAACCCGGGGTGCTTTATCACTAAACTATATCTCCCACCTTTCTCGTATTTTATATTGAAACAGGATTTCCCAAAGTTGCTGAGGCTGGTCACAAACTTATAATCCTCTTGCCTCAGCCCCCCACTAGTAACTAAGATTACAGATAAAGCATTTTATACATCTATTTCTTAAAGGACAAAATCAACCATTTTCCTGGGTCTTCCTGCCATTGAATAGCCTTCATGGCATTTTTTCAAGATTATATACATATGCCTGTTTCTCCACTCCTTTCGAGCTATTGGATGGCAAGAAAAGTTATTAGAAGGTTCTGTACATTTTTTCCATCTAATAGGAGGAAACATAAACTTGTATTTATTTGCTTCTTTCCTTTAGAAAGAATTTTCTTTCTTTTTTTTTTTAAAGAGAGAGAGAATTTTTAATATTTATTTTTTTAGTTATTGGCGGACACAACATCTTTGTATGTGGTGCTGAGGATTGAACCCGGGCCGCACGCATGCCAGGCAAGCACGCTACCACTTGAGCCACATCCCCAGCCCTAGAAAGAATTTTCTAGCATGGTAATCAACTGTTAGATGAAAATTTCAATGAGCAAACAATTTTTAAGAAGACTGTAACAGGGTTGTGATTGTGGCTCAGTGGCAGAGCACTCACCTACCAGGTGCGGGGCCCTGGGTTCAATCCTCAGTATCACATAAAAATGAATAAATAAAATAAAGGTATTGTATCCAACTACAACTAAAAAACAAATTAAAAAAAAAAAAAACTATAACATTTGAAATAATGTCATATTCAATTGGCTTTGTAAACAAACATTTTCTTGTGAATGCTTTACTTCACTTTAATTTGAAGAACCTAGCTTCTTCAAAGAACCTAGTTTCCTCACTAGCATGTTCACATACCCTCTGACTGCTTCTTTAGGTGTACCTGGAAGAGGTGGAATCAAACCTGAAGCATCTCGATCAGACCACTGACACATACATGCTCCTTTCCCTCACCTGTGATCTACTTCAAAGTCACCTCTACTGGACTCACCAGAAGGTATATTTTCTTTTTTCTAGTGGTGGGGATCAAAACCAGGGCCTTGCACATGCTAGGCAAGCAGTCCACCCCTAAACAACACCCGCAGCCCCATTTCTCACTTTCTTAAAAGCCCCAGAGGGCCTGAGTATTACAAAGATTTTAGGATTTTCAGGATATTTGGGTTCTGAGATTTCCCTGGAGCTAGGCAATATGCTGCTGACCTGAAGAAGCAGTAGAAGTTTCCTAGCCTTGCCCTTGTTAGTCTCTTCTAGTTAAAATATTATCTTTTTCATTGGTTTGCAGTTTTTAGAGTGACGAGGGGGACTAGAAACTGGGAAAAGAGTGGTCCTCGGAAGGTACCAAAGCCCTATACTAGAAAGCCAGTGGAATCCAAAACACCTGCGTTTTCTCCCAAACTACCTGTGTGTTTGTCAAGTCTTGTACCCTCTCAGGCTTTAGTTGTTTTTGTTGTTGTTTCTGGCGTGTGTGTGTGTGGAGGGGGGTACCTGGGATTGAACTCAGGGCTCAGGGACACTCTACCACTGATCCACATCCCCAGCCCTGTTTTGTATTTTTATTTAGAGACAGGGTCTCATTGAATTGCTTAGCACCTTGCTGTTGTTGAGGCCTAGTTTTTCTTTATTTTTTATTTTTATTTTTTTTTGTGATGCTTGGGATTGAACCCAGGACCTTGTGCATGCAAGGCAAGCACTCTACCAACTGAGCTATAACCCCAGCCTCTATTTTTCTTTTTTTCCATTTTTTTTTTTTTTTCCATTTTTAAATTGAGAGGATTGGCTTGGCATGGTGGCACAGTCATATAATCCCAGCAACTTGGGAGGCTAAGACAGAAGGATTGCAAGTTCAAGGCCAGCTTTAGCAACTTAGCGAGACCTTCTCTCAGAATAAAAAATGAAAAGGACTATGGGCTGGGGCTGGGGCTCAGTGGTAGCACACTTGCCTGGCAAGTGTGAGGCACTGGGTTCAATTCTCAGCACCACATATAAATAAATAAAATGAAGGTCTATCAACAACTGAAAAAGAAAGAAAAGGACTAGGGATGTAACTTAGTGGTAGAGTGTCCCAGGTTCAATCTCTAGTACCAAAGGGGGTGGGAGGGAAGCAAGGAATTGGGTCACATGACCTGCAAAGGGATCCCAAGCTCCAAAATCCATATCTGACTGCTCTCCTTTGGTCCTTTGTCTCACTCAGGTGGATGAGGGTGTCTCTCTATTGCTGTCTGTCCTTCGGAATCCTGCCCTCCAGAAGTCATCCAAGGCTTGGTACTTGCTGCGCGTCCAAGCCCTGCAACTGCTGGCTCTCTACCTTAGCCTCTCATCGAACAGCCTCTCAGATGCCCTGCGGGAGCAGCTCTGGGCACAAGGTGAAATAGTAGAGCAGATGGCCCTTTTTGGATAGGCATAGTTTGTTGTCAGCTTTTTTCAGCCCTTGTTCCCTCTGCTGTCCAACCATATGCAGCAGCCTACCTTGGATCTACACAGAATAGACCTGGAATAGCAAATGAGTTTTGCTTCACCTGGTACCTCTTATTTATAATAAGTAAGGACTATTTGGAATACTAAACTAGAGAGAATTCTGTGATCCCATGGGATCTTAGAGGGAAAGAATTCTATGATTAACTAGCTCTGTCTTCCTTGGGTGAAGAAGGAAAAGAGCAGTAGCATGCTTTGCTATCTTACTGGTTGAATGTGGCAGAGTGCTGGACACAATACTTTCCTCCGTTTTCCACTCTACCCACCACAGGCTGGCAGACACCTGAGACAGCACTCATAGACTCACATAAGCTCCTTCGAAGCATCATCATCCTGCTTCTGGGTAGTGATGTACTCTCTATTCAAAAAACACCCGTGGAGACATCATTTCTGGACTATGGTGAGTGAGGAAGAGAGCAGGGCCCTGTGGAAATAGATGGGCCAGACAGTGGGGCTGGCAGTTTTGTCTCCTTAGGATCCAAATTGTGGCTGAGTATTAAGGTCTTGACTCTTCCTTTACTACAGGTGAAAATCTGGTACAAAAATGGCAGGTTCTTACAGAGGTGCTGAGCTGCTCAGAGAAACTGGTCTGTCGCCTGGGCCACCTAGAGAGTGTGAGCGAAGCCAAGGCCTTTTGTTTGGAGGCTCTGAAACTTACAACAAAGCTGCAGCTGCCTCGCCAGTGAGTGGGGGGCCTAAGAAGATGCAAATTCTGCCCCTTAGTGCCATGCATTCCTGACCATGAATTCCCAAACTACTCTAAACATTACATGATACATTTAGAGGGGTTAATGAAACAAGGCATTCCATGGCTAAGTGGGAAATGCTGAGTTAATCATGGCTGGATGTTTTATTCCCTACAGGACTCTGCATCTCCTTTAGGATGCTAATATGCCTTGTAAATCTCCAAAGGAAGTCTAATATGTTGCCTTTCCCTAAGTTTAGTTGCCTATGTTTTTTTTTTTTTTTTTTTTTTTTCAGGAATACAGTTGAGAAATCCTGTCCTAATGCACAAGGATGAGTTGGGATGAGATAGAAATATAGAGGGGTTTTCCCCAGGGAGTGTAGAAGTCAGCTTTAGGGAGTGTAGAAGGCCTCCTAGAGGCAGGGAAAGACAATGATGGCTCTGCTTTGGAAAGGAGCAAGATTCCAGGAAACTAAGGCTTCCAGTCATGGGTTCTATCTCCTCTCCCAACAAGGTGTGCCCTGTTTCTGGTGCTGAAGGGTGAGCTGGAGCTGGCCCGCAGTGATATCGACCTCTGTCAGTCTGACCTGCAGCAGGTTCTGTTCCTGCTTGAGTCTTGCACAGGTGAGCAGTTGTGTGGCCTGCCTGTAGATGGTGGGTAGCACACAAGCTGTAACATGTCACCAGGTAAAAAGGTTTAGTTCCCCCCAACATCTTTTTTTTTTTTTGTACTGGGAATTGAACCCAGGGGTGCTTTACCACTGAGCTAAGTCCCCAGCCCTTTTTTAAACAGGGTCTTTTTGTTGAAGGTCTCATTAAAGTGCTGAGGCTGGCTTTGAATCTGTGATCCTCCTGCCACAGCCTCCTGAGTCACTGGGATTACAAGCATGTGCTATTGCACCTGGCTTTTTTCCCTAGTTTTGTAATTCTTCTGTTCTCTCCCTAGAGTTTGGTGGGGTGGCCCAGCATCCAGACTCTGTGAAGAAGGTCCACCTGCAGAAGGGGAAACAACAGGCCCAGGTCCCACATCCCCCACAGCTCCCGGAGGAGGAACCCTTCCTCAAAGGCCCTGCTCTGGAGCTTGTGGCCACTGTGACTAAGGAGCCTGGCCCCAATGTACCTTCTACAAATTCCTCCCCAGTCCTGAAAACCAAGCCCCAGCCCAGCCCTGGCTTCCTGTCCCACTCACCCACCTGTGATTGTTCACTGTGTGCCAGCCCTGTCCTCTCTGTGGTCTGTCTGCGCTGGGTGTTGGTCACAGCAGGGCTGAAACTGGCCATGGGCCATCAGGCCCAGGGTCTGGATCTGCTGCAGTTTGTGCTGAAGGGTTGCCCTGCAGCTGCCAAGCGTCTCAATCAAGCTCTCCAAGTTTTCCTGAGTCACAAAGTTCCCCCTACTTCCATCCCAAGCCTCTTGGATGAGATCTTGGCTCAGGCATACACACAGCTGGCATTAGAGGGCTTGAGCCAGCCATCAAACAAGAGCCTGAGGAAGGTCGTAGAGTTGGGGCTGAAGTTCATGACAACGCGAATACACCACCTGGAGCCTTGGAAAGCCAACCTGCTCTTGATTCAGGCCCTTTTGAACCTGGGTAGCCTCAGCTGCTGCACTACTCAACTTTTTGCAAGCTCTTGGGGATGGCAGCCACCATTAATAAAAAGTCCTCCAGGCCCAGAGCCCTCAAAGACTCGGAGCCAAAAGTGTTCAGGACGAGGGCGCCAGAAGATATCCTGTGCTCCCCTTTCCTTCCATAATACCTCTCAGAAAGGTCTGGAAGGTGGAGGACCACCCTGTACACCTAAGCCTGCAGGCCACGTCAGGCCAGCTGGCCCTCGTGTTCCTGTTCCCTTCACTGTGTTTGAAGAAGTCTGCCCTACAAAGAAGCCTGAGGTTCCCCAGGCACCCAGGGTACATCACAGGGTCCAGACGCGCCTCAAGGTGAAGTGGGACTGTGATTAGGTGGTTTTGGGGGGGAGCAGTCCTGGAAGAGAGGGTTTTGCAAAGCAGTGTTCCTATAGAATAGCTCCCCAGGGCCCTTCCATTTTTTATTATGCTTCCTTCCCTTTCTCATCCTTCCTCCTCGTCTTCCGTCCGCCCAGTTCCACCTTGAACCCTAGAAGTCATTGCCTGAATTAGGAGAGGCAGGTGTAATATGGGAAGTCTTCCAAAGGCCTGGGTGATGGTGCCTGCTGGCATTCCACAGTGCCACCTGCTGTTAAAAGATGTTATTGAAAGCCCCTTGGCCTTTCTCCCTTTCTCTGATCCAGGTAAACTTCAGTGATGACAGTGACTTGGAAGACCCTGTTTCAACTGAAGCAGGGCTTGTGGAGGAACCTAAAAGACGGGGCACTGCTTCCCGGGGCCGAGGCCGGGCTAGGAAGGGCCCAAGCTTGAAGACAGATGCAGTGGTTGCCTCAAATAGTGTTCCTGGAAACCCTGGTCTGAACAGTAGGAGTCGGAGGGCCAAGAAGATGGCATCAAGACATTGTGAAGAACAGGATCCCCAGATGGCCCTTTATGACCAGGCCAGGCAAGGTCCTGAGGTCATGAGGGCCATCCCTGAGGAGGAGCTGGATGACAATAGGATGGAAATGAGCTTTGAGACTCTTAGAGGCTCAGATGGGGAAGACTCAGCCCCAGGTAAGATGGCAAGGCATGAGAGGTAGAGGGTGTGTGGGATTTTTGTTTTTGTTTTGGGCAGAGGGAGATGTCCCTGGGGCCAAAGCAGTCTAGGAAGAAAAATAATTTTGTTAGCTCTCGGGCTAGACTGTAGCTCCAGGGAACAAAGAGGATGACAGGAGAAGGACTCCATAAAAAAGGCATGCTCTCTTCCCAGGTGGGAAGGCACCAGCTCCTGCCTCTGATGCAGCCGTAGGAGAATGTGAGGTGTTGAGAAGAGATTCTAACAAGGAGGAGTTGCCCATGCCAGGCCCAGAGAAAGGGAACAACAGGGACTTCAGTCCTTGGCTCCAGCTCCCCTCAGAACCTGTAGCCATTGGTGAGTATACCAACCATTGAAGTTTGGTTACTTGGAGAGAGCTGAGCTTCTTGGTCCCTTGTTCCTTATGTCTTTCTATTCTGTCTCGTTTTGGCTTTGGATCCCCCCTGCACCCAGTTGAATCTCACCATTCTGTGTAGTAACTTGGTTGAATCTCACCATTCTGTGTAGTAACTTAACCTCTCTGAACATCTATTTCCTTCCCCGTCCAGTGGGTCATAGGGAGGACTGAATGAGTTGATGCCTGATAATTGCATAGCACCCTACTTGGAACATCACCTTTCATGAATGATAGCTGCTTTTTTTTTTTTTTTCCAGTTGTAGATGAATGCAACATCTTTAATAAATAAATTATTTATTTAATCTTTTGCGGTGCTAAGGATTAAACCCAGTGCCTCACTCATACTAGACAAGCACTCCACCACTGAGTCCCAGCCCCAGCCCGATAGCTGCTTTTTTCCATGTGGGAGATTATGTAGGGACTCCTTCTTGGAAGTTTTCTTTCTCTTTCTGAAATAGAGAATTTATCTTTAACAAGAGTATCAACCTTCCTCTAGGTCTTTCAACCTTGGATTCCATATGTGACGCACTGAGTGTTGCTTTCCGTGGGATCAGTCACTGCCCTCCTAGTGGACTCTATGCCCACCTCTGCCGCTTCCTAGCCTTGTGCCTGGGCCACCGGGATCCTTATGCTACCGCTTTCCTTGTTGCGGAGTCTGTCTCCATTACCTGTCGCCACCAGATGCTCACCCACCTTCATAGACAGCTCAGGTGAGTGCTCACCATCACTGAGGCTCATGCTGGGCAAACTGCAGAGAGGGCTGAGACTTTGAAGGAGAGGAGCTCACTCCAACTTGTGTTGTCTGCAGCAAGGCCCAGAAGCACCGTGGATCACTCGAACTGGCAGACCAGCTGCAGGGGCTGAGCCTCCAGGAAAAACCTGGAGATGTCCCCCTGGCCTGCATCCAGCGTCTCTTTTCCTTCAGGACTTCAGAATCTCACCACTTCCCCAAGCCTGAGAAGGAGAGTTTCCAGGAGCTCCTGGGTCTGATCCCCAGTGGTACGGTGGTAGGGGAGCTGTTCTGTCCTCTTCCGTATCCTCTTACTGAGTTGGGTGGAGGAGTTTAAAGCATTGGTCAGTTTATATAAATTTGCATTCCTTATGTCATACCTTTCATCAGTTAGCCATTTGTTTCTGTCATCAAACAAACATCCCCTGAATCAGGAAGTCTTGTTTTTAACCTCAACTTTGGTTTACCAGAAAATTCTTGTCTTTTTTCAGATCTGAGTTCAGTTGTCTGGGGTCTTCCTATACTTACATAAAACACCCAGACAGGTGATTTGAGTGCTTTACTCTGTGTAGGGACTTTGTTGTGGGGAACACAAAGAAGTACAAGTTCCCTGTCCCTAGGGAAATGTTAGGGCAGGAAAAAGTACCTGAACATCTAGTAATCAGGAAAGACTTCTTGGAATTGTCTTGAGAGATGGATAGGAGTATTGCATGCAGAAGATAGGGACAGGAATTCTCATAACTATTGACATGATTTTGAGTGTGTCCTGTGTGTCAGGGGTGACTGTCTGTGTGTTGGCTCTGGCTACCCTCCAGCCTGGAAACGTCGGTAACACCCTCCTGTTGACCCGACTGGAAAAGGACAATCCCCCAGTCACTGTGCAGATCCCCACTGCCCAGAGCAAGGTAGGGTTCCCTGTGGCCTCTGATCAAGCCGTTCATATCTTGTGGTTGGGGGATAGAGAAATGGTGATCCCTAGGTGAGCCAAGATCTTGCAACCCCATCACCCACAGTTCCCACTAAGTTTGGCCCTGAGAGAGTTTGATGCCATCCAGAAGGACCAGAAAGAGAATAGCAGCTGTACTGACAAGCGAGCATGGTGGACAGGGCGGCTTGCACTGGACCGCAGGATGGAGGTGTGTATTGGGAGGAGGGCACTCAGGCCTGCCTCAGAAATGACCCAGGGGTTGCCAGTACTTTCCCTGGCAGAGGTCCTGGGTCAATGCTGAGCTACTTCAAGTTCTTTCTGAAAGTGTAGGCCTCAATAAAAATTATCACTTGGGGAGGGTTTTAAATAATAAGAACTCCAGAGTTGAAGGGGATATGACAATTGAGTGTTTAAAGATACACAGAAACAAAAAAAAGCTTCCTGGCTTTAGCTTTCATTGCCCACCTGTTCATATCTGTCACATTGTTGTAGTGATCTATAATGATCTAGATTTTTAACCTTTTATGACTGGTAGGAAGGTAAGTAAGACAAATAAACATATTAGAAAACCCCTTTCCTCATGTCCAGAATGTCGATGCCTATGGGGAAAGAAATCCAACTTCTTCTCTAACTGAAGTCTCTATCGCACTCCTAGGATCTCATCACTTCCCTAGAGAAGCACGTGTTGGGTTGCTGGAGGGGGCTGCTGCTGCCATCCAGTGAGGAGCCTGGCCCTGCCCAGGAGGCCTCCCGCCTACAAGAGTTGCTGCAGGAATGTGGCTGGAAATATCCTGACCCCAATCTGCTGAAAGTGAGTTCAGGAAGCAGAGAGGGAAGCCATTGTACTTGGTTCTTTCACCCCAGCCGCAGTGAGTGAAGACGGATGGCAGCTAAGGCACCCATTAACTGCTGCTCCCCTACAGGTTGTTCTCAGTGGTGCCAGTATTCTCACTGCCCAGGACATTCAGGCCCTCGCCTTCGGGCTGTGCCCCACTCAGCCAGAGCAAGCCCAGAAGCTCCTGAGTGAAGTAGTAGGGCGTTTACAGGGCCAGATGGCACCAAGCAATAGGCACCTTGTCTTGGTGCTAGACAAGGTAAGGAGTAGGACAGAGGGGTGGTGTCTAGTGGGTAACGGTTATCAGCTAACCCCAGGCTCCTGCTTATACCTGGCTCAGGACAGTAACCTCGGAGTGCTTTTTATCCAGGACCTGCAGAAGCTGCCATGGGAAAGCATGCCCAGCCTCCGTGTACTGCCTGTAACCCGGCTGCCCTCCTTCCGCTTCCTGCTCAGCTACTCCATCATCAAAGAGGTGGGGTTTGGAGGGTAGGGGTCTGGGGACGATTGGCAGAAAGAGCAAAGAGTCTTAGTAATGGATCAAACAGGAAGAAGGGCTTACAGTTTACTGGAGGTCAGGTCTTCTGCTGAAACCAGGGTCCTAATCACCAGTATCTTTTCCTTAGGGTGGGGCTTCGGCAGTGCTGAGCCAAGGGGTGGATCCTCGAAGTACCTTCTATGTCCTGAACCCTCACAATAACCTGTCAAGCACAGAGGAGCAATTTCGAGCCAATTTTAGCAGGTCAGGGGGGTGAAGGCAAAGGGCGTATGGGGAATGGTAGAGATTAAATACAGGGACAAAGTGCCTTTTCTCCAGAATCGGTGGTTGCGGCCCACCTTCTGTCTACTGTTTCTCTGTTTGCCACATGACTCCTGCTGTATAGTTCCCTATTCTTACTCCTACTTTTTCCTTGCAGGGAAGCTGGCTGGAGAGGGGTGGTCGGGGAAGTGCCAAGCCCTGAACAAGTGCAAGCGGCCCTGACAGAGCATGACTTATATATGTGAGTGCTTAGGACATGGAGGTGGAGAGGGGCAGTCCCAAGGATAGTATCACCATGGGTTGCTTTGTTCCTTTCTTTTTTTTTTTTTTTTAAAGAGAAAGTGAGAGACAGAGAGATTTATTTTTTTTAGTTTTTTTTTTTTGGTGGACACAACATCTTTGTATGTGGTGCTGAGGATCGAACCCGGGCCACACGCATGCCAGGCAAACGCGCTACCGCTTGAGCCACATCCCCAGCCCTGCTTTGTTCTTTTAGAGCCTCTGGAACCATAGGCAGAAGCCTATAGGTCAATACTTACCTCACTTCCTTTCTGCCGTAGCTATGCAGGGCATGGGGCTGGTGCCCGCTTCCTTGATGGGCAGGCCGTCCTGCGGCTGAACTGCCGGGCAGTGGCTCTGCTATTTGGCTGCAGCAGTGCAGCCTTGGCTGTTCATGGAAACCTGGAGGGAGCTGGCATTGTGCTCAAGTACATCATGTCTGGCTGGTGAGGCTCCAGGGGTGAGACCTGTCCCAAGGCATTAAGACTCCTGCCCCCCACCCGGGTTCTTTCCCACTGAATCCCTCTGCTTTTATGCCCCACCTGCCTACCAACCTATTTCCCTGGCATGTCTTAGCCCTCTTCTATCCTTCTAGAATGATGGGCCAAGGAGCTCTTCATTGGCACAATCTCTTTCTCTGCACCCATCACCATCAATCATACTACCAAGTATATTCTGTTATAGAACCTTTACTTTGTATTATTTCTTCTCTTTTCCCAGCCCATTATATCTAGGTAATCTCTGGGATGTGACTGACCGAGACATTGACCGCTACACAGAGGCTCTGCTACAGGGCTGGCTTAGAGCAGGCCCAGGAGCCCCACTTCTCTACTACATCAATCAGGCCCGCCAGGCTCCCCGACTCAAGTATCTTATTGGGGCTGCACCTGTAACCTATGGCTTACCTGTCTTTCTGCGGTAACACCTTGGTAGAAGCCATGTGATTGTTTTACCAATCTTAAATTTAACGCTTAGTGATTTTCCCCAGGATTTTATATAAAATATTTCCTTTTAATTTAATAAAGATATATCATTTAAACCCCATTTTGTGTAGTGTGTCTGAGAACCATCTAAAGACAAGACAGCTTCTTCCCTTCCACTGTGTGGTAGGTACCATAACTAGACAAATAGCTTGCAGGAGTTCAAGGGTTTTATTTTTTGTGGTACTGAGCATTAAACCCAGTGCCTTGGGCATGATGGGCAAGCACTCTACCGCTGAGCTACATTCCCTACCCTTTTAAAATTTTTATTTTGGGACAGGGTTTTGCTAAATTGCCTGAGCTTGGCTTGAATTTGTGATCCTCTGGCCTCAGCTTTCTAAGCAGCTGGGATAATGGGTGTGCAATGCAGCACTGACTTAAGAGTTCAAGTTGAGAGCTTTGGGGGGAAAAAAAAAAAAAAAACAAAGCCACAGGACAAAGCTGGGCCTGGCTGTGCCTCAGCTGGAGGAGAGAGCAATGAAAATATTGCAAGTGCATTTTGGAAGGACAGTGATGGGCCCATTGAGAGGCTCAATGTTTCAGTTGCTCTGCCTTCCTCCTACATGATGTTAGGGGTGGTTCCTCTCTTTTCCCTATAGCTGCTACACTTATCAGTACCAGTACTTTAGTAACAGATTCTGTGGGGTTCTACTACTTATGTGGCTTTTGTCTCCCATCTAAACTATTAAATTCCTGGAAAATACATTTTACATTTTATACTCTCATGTGTCCCTCCTAGCAAGCATATAGTAACACATTTTTTAAAACACACATGTGTGTCTATGTGTGTGTATACACACATATATAGTTTTCTCTTTTTAGTTGTCAATGGAGCTTTATTTTTTAGTTGTAGATGGACATAACACCATTTATTTTATTATTTTTTATTCTAATTTGTTATATATATGACAGCAGAATGCATTATAATTCATATTATACATATAGAGCACAATTTTTGTTAACCTCTGGCTGTATACAAATTAGAGTCACACTATTCATGTCTTCATACATGTACTTAGGGTAATGATGTCCATTTCATTCCACCATCTTTCCTACCCCCATGCCCCCTCCCACTCCCTCCCTCCCCTTTGCTCTATCTAGAGTTTGTCTAATTGTCCTGTGCTTCCCCCCCCCCCCCGCCACAACCTCATTATGAATCAGCATCCTTATATCAGAGAAAATATTCGGCATTTGTTTTTTTGGGATTGTCTAACTTCATTTCGCATTATATTCTCCAACTCCATTCACCTACAAATACCAAGATTTTATTCTCTTTTAATGCTGAATAGTATTCCATTGTGTATATATACCGCATTTTCTTTATCCAGTTATCAACTGAAGGGCATCTAGGTTGGTTCCACAGTTTAGCTATTGTGAATTGTGCTGCAATAAACATTGATGTGGCAGCACCTCTTCGTATGCTGTTTTTAAGTCTTTTGGGTATAGACCAAGGAGTGGGATAGCTGGGTCAAATGGTGGTTCCATTCCCAGCTTTCCAAGGAATCTCCATACTCCTTTCCATATTGGCTGCACCAATTTGCAGTCCCACCAGCAATGTATGAGTGTGCCTTTTTCCCCACATCCTTACCAACACTTATTGTTGTTTGTATTCTTTTTTTAAAATATTTTTTAGTTGTAGACGTACACAGTAGCTTTATTTATTTGTCTTTATTTTTTTTTTTATGTGGTGCCAGAGATCGAACCCAGCGCTTCACACAAGCTACCCCAGCCCCTGTTGGTATTCTTAATAGCTGCCATTCTGACTGAGATGAGAGAGTAGTTGTGATTTGCATTTTAATTACTAAAGATGTTGAACATTTTTTCATGTTTGTTGATTGATTGTATATCCACTTCTGAGAAGTGTCTGTTCAGTTCCTTGACCCATTTATTGATTGGATTATTTGGGTTTTTTTGGTGTTAAGATTTTTTAGTTCTTTAGATACCCTAGAGATGGGTGCTCTGTCTGATGTGCTTGTGGTAAAAATTTGCTTCCCCAGATGTAGGCTCTCTGTTCACCTCACAGATTGTTTCTTTTGCTGAGAAGATTTTAGTTTGAATCCATCCCATTTATTAATTATTGATTTTAATTCTTGCACTATAGGAGTCTTATTAAGGAAACAGGGGCCTATTCTGATATGATGGAGATTGAGGCCTACTTTTTCTTCTGTTAGATGCAGGATCTCTGATTCTATTCCTAGGTCCTTGATCCACTTTGAGTTCAGTTTTGTGGGAGTTTTTTGGGAGAGATAAGGGTTTAATTTCATTTTGTTGCATGTGGATTTCCAGTTTTCCCAGCATTATTTGTTGAAGAAACTATTCTCTAATGTATACTTTTGGTGCCTTTGTCTAATATAACTGTAGTTATGTGGGTTTGTCTCTGTGTCCTTTATTGCGTACCATTAGTTATTTATTTTTTATGTGGTGCTGAGGATTGAACCCAGTGCCTCATATATGCCAGGCAAGCATCACTGAGCCACAACTCCAGTCCCATATTTTATTTACTTATATGTGGTGCTAAGAATCCAACCCAGTGCCTCACACATGCTAGGCAAGTGCTCTACCACTGAGTTATAACCCCAGCCCTAGTAACACATTTTATTAATAAATCTGAAAGAACTTCAAAAGTGAAAGGCTTCCTCCCGCCTAGCAGTCACCAGGCTGGGTGAATAGCACCCTCATGTGGGAATAGCACACACTACTTTGCAATATTGTGGTTTTAAGCAGTACTAGAATTGAGAGCCCAGCTCTACACCGAGCTAGATCTACAGCCTTTTTTTGTGTGTGTGTGCTGGGGATTGTACCCAGGGCCTTGTGCTCGCGAGACAAGCACTCTACCAACTAAGCTATACCCCCAGCCCCACTTTTTTAAAATTTTTGAGACAGGATCTTGCTCAATTGCTGAGGCTGGCCTCTAATTTTCATCTTCCTCTTGCCTCATCCTCTGGGGTCACTGGAATTAAAGGCCTACACCACCACGTTCAGCTGTGCCCTGAGTTCTTTTTAAGATTTTAAGTTCCTTGATGGCAGAAGTATTGTCCCCTACAACTTTACTGCGCTAGGCTTAGGATATTTTGTAGAAAGAATAGACCCACTTCCACCCTAATGAGGTTCCCTCCCTCACCGGACCGAGAGTCATAGAGATGTCTGGCGCAGAGAGGCCTCCTAGCGCAGCCATAGAGAGGCTCAGAGGAAGGCTAGAGCGCTGTTCGCCCAGCCGGCTTCCTCGTCCGTAGTCCTCCTTTCCAACATGGCGCAGTCAATTAACATCACGGAGCTGAATCTGCCACAGCTAGAAATGCTCAAGAACCAGCTGGACCAGGTGGGGACGGGCCCCAGACACACCTTTCTCCCGCTTCACATCCCCGTTGCCCGCGAACTCCCTTGCCCCCAACTCCTTCCTAGTTTTAGGAGGCTTCCTTTTCCAGGCGAAAGCCCTATCAGGTCCCAGGACCCGCCCCCTCTCTGGCTGCCCCTCTTCCCCCACCCTCCACACTGACCCTCTTTCCCGTCCTGTATAGGAAGTGGAGTTCTTGTCCACGTCCATTGCCCAGCTCAAGGTGGTACAGACTAAATATGTGGAAGCCAAGGACTGTCTGAACGTGCTGAACAAGAGCAACGAGGGTATGGGGTAGGCGGGAGAGGGCAACTGGGCATGTGGCGAGTCCGCTCCTCTAGACCCACTTCCTAATCCAATTTTTCTTAGAGAAAAAAAAAAAAATCCATTACTCCGTCACGAGCCCTTTGCATGTTGTCTGCGGAGAGTTGAAATTACAGAACATTTTTCTCTTGTGGCCCCTTTTTCTGTTCTTTTACACGAACTGTGGGCGCTGTGCCCTGTTGGAGCTGCCAACCTTCCCCCAGGTGTTTGTGTTTGCTTTCACAGGGAAAGAATTACTTGTTCCACTGACGAGTTCTGTATCCTTTCCATAGGAAATGCTACCATATCTTCTCTCTCTCTCTCTCTCTCTCATGGGGGTTAGGGGTAGTTTAGATTATAGTTACCCCATGATTTTGAAAATACTCTTACTATACACACTTCGAAGCTCTTCTGTCTAACCTTATTTCAATATCCAGGTAATGTCAGTACCAAAGAGTATGAAGAGTTTGAGTGATGGGGCTGGGGTTGTAGTTCAGTGGTAGAGCGCTTGCCTCGCATGCATGAGGCACTGGGTTTGATCCTCAGTACCACATAAAAAATAAAGATATTGTATCCATCTACAACTAAAAAAAGTATAAAAAAAAGAGTTGAAGTGATAGTTCCCTTTCTTGTATGACAATATTAATCTAATACTTATGCTAATAACTTAGAAGATATAGCAATAGAAGAGTGGGAAAATATAGAAACGGGTTGGCTCTGTTTTTTAATCATCAATTTCAGCTTAATTGTCCTGCATTCCTAAAATACTTTAAGAAACCTGGATTGTGGGGGCTAGGGATATAGCTCAGTTGATAGCATGCTTGCCTTGCATGCACAAGGCCCTGGGTTTGATCCCCAGCACCAAAAGAAAGAAAAAGAAATCTGGATTGTGGCCATCTGTTTTATCATGAGCGAGCAAGTTATGGCAATAGAGCACCTACAATCTGTAGTCTGAGAACTGACAGGTTAAAAGAGAAGTACAGGCCCAGCCCAGTGGCACACATCTGTAATTCCAGTTGCTCTGGAAGCTACAGCAGTAGGATCATAAGTTCATAGGTCATCCTGGGCAACTTAGGGAGACCCTGTATCAAATAAATTTAAAGTGTTGGGGTTGTAGCTCAGTAATAGAGCGTTTGCCTCTATTACTGTGAAAGGCCCTGGGTTAGATCTCTAGTACTGAAAAATAAGACAAGAAACCATACAGAAATCGCAGTATAGTGGGGAGTGGTTAAATAGTAGAGATTAAATCCATCAGGAGTTAGCTACTTCATGGCTGAGAGTGTTGAGGGGAAATGAAGCTAGCCTTTGACTTGTACTAGAGCTGTAGGAAAACACTGTATTTGGTATTTGTGGAGGGGTTAATGGGAAGAATTACAAGAAGTGCCTGCAGAGCAAAAGATGGGATCAGCACAAGAGTGTCCCAGCATATATAATTTTCTGCATACAGAACCAACCTGTCTCTCCCTCTGTGAAGTTACAAGTATAGTTCTGAGGCTTCCAGCAATCTTCATGCTTGATAGCTTTTTAGAAAAGGAAGGTCTTAGATCTGTCAGACTGCTTAACAAGGAATCATGGCTCATGCGGAGCTAGTCTTTCCCTTAATCCTGGCTTCTCAGATGTATGTTCCTGGGAAGCTACACGATGTAGAACATGTGCTCATCGATGTGGGAACTGGCTACTATGTGGAGAAGGTGAGTAGGAGGAAGCATGTGGATGTCCCTTTAAATAAAGAAGGGGAGTTTAAGGGAAAATCTAGAGTATAGAATAGGGTCTCCTTTTACCCCTTCATTCACCTCTGATCTTGCAGACAGCTGAGGATGCCAAGGATTTCTTCAAAAGGAAGATAGACTTCCTCACCAAGCAGATGGAGAAAATCCAGCCAGCTCTGCAGGAGAAGCATGCCATGAAACAAGGTGAGTGCTGCCTAGAGCACCTCTTGATCTTTTCTTCCTGCATAGTAAAAGTACATAGAGAGCTGGGCATGGTGGCACATGCCTATAATCCCAGCTACTCTGGACGCTGAGACAGGAGGATCACAAGTTTGAGGCCAGCCAGGTCAACTTAGTGAGATCCTGTCTCAAAAAATAAAAAAGGGCTGGGAATATGACTGAGTGGTTAAACACCCCTGGGTTCAATCCCCAGTACAAAAAAAAAAAAGAATAGCCTGGGCCCACTCCAGATCAACTACTAAATCAATCTGAAAGTTGGGGGAGGCATAGTTGTCCCAGGGGTCAGTGTATTTTTAAAAGCTACTGGGTGGGGCTGGGGTGGGGCTCAGGTAGAGCACTGGCCTAGGATCTGTGAGGCACTGGGTTCAATCCTCAGCACCACATAAATATAAAGATATTGTGTCCATCTATAACTAAAAAATAAATATAAAAAAAGTCTCATCTGAAAATATTTTTAAAAGAAAATTAAAAAATAAAAAGCTACTAGGTGACTATGTTAGGGAGGATTGAGGACCACTATTGTAAAAGCAAAAAAATATATATATTTTTTTGGTGGGGTCTAATCCAGGGCCCTACCCATACTAGGCATGTGCTCTACCACTGAGCTATGCTCCCAGCCCTCAAAAGACTTCCATATTACAATTTTCTGGATGTGTCAGACTAATACAGTACTGTATTTTGTCTCAACGTTTAGCATATTGACTGACACATGGTAGACTCTAAATTCGTGTTAGTGTGTGTCCCCTACAGTAGATTGCTTATTAAAAGTTTTAAACAGGGGCTAGGGTTGTGGCTCAGCGGTAGAGCTCTCACCTAGCATTTTCGAGGCCCTGGTTCAATCCTCAGCACCACATATAAATAAATAAAGTTATTGTGTCCAACTACAACTAAAACAAATATTTTTTTAAAAAAGTTTTAAACAAACTGATTTGGGAGTCTGAGGCAGGAGGATGGCAAGTTTGAGGCTAGCCTCAGCAATTTAGTAAGGCCCTAAGCAAGGTGATGAGACGTTGTCTCAAAATAAAAAGGGCTGGTGATGTAGCTCAGTGATAAAGTGCCTCTGGGTCAGTTTTCCAGTACAAAACAACTGTAGTTGGTAGTTCACCTGTTTCTTTTCCTTTAGCTCCTGACAAGGATGTGACTCTTCCTTTTTTCCCCCGTAGCTGTCATGGAAATGATGAGCCAGAAGATTCAGCAGCTCACAGCTCTAGGGGCAGCTCAGGCTACAGCCAAGGCCTGAGAGTATGTTGCAGAAATGGAGCAGAGGGACCCTGCTTCAGGGGATTGGGACTTTGTGGGAGTGACCTCCTGGTGTCCGGGGAGGGGAAGGATCTTGTGTTTAATGCTAATAAATGTGCCAGCTGGGTAGAGTGTTGGTCTGTTCTTGCATTAAGCAAGGGCCTGGTGATGAGATGGGAGAGGGTGATCGAGAGGGTGACCCCCTTCCCAGAGTCTGATAAACAAAGGTAATGAGAGCTGCAGAGAAACTGCTAAATTGAGTGCTCCGCCAGAGGGCCGGTTGCCATAGGAACAGTACGCAAGCGGAAGTGGAGCTGCGTGGGCGCTTTCCCCTTCCGGGTCGGCCCTTCCGACTCCCGCCGGAGTAGGGGAGCCACATGAGACGCACGTTCTTGCACTGTTTCTTAACGCTGTTGCTTCCGAGATCAACCCTCCAAACCCGGCGCTGTATGCTAAGCCCAGAGTCCGGCCCGCCCCCAAAAAGGTCCCGCGGCAATATGGTACCACCACGAATCGGGACACACAACGGCACCTTCCACTGCGACGAGGCGCTGGCATGCGCTTTACTTCGCCTGCTGCCTGAATACCGGGTACGGTCTGCGAAAACTGACCCTGGGACTGCTTGCGGACCCGACGGGGTCCCTCTGGTGGCTCCAACAGTCCGAGCACTGCCCTAGGCCTGATGGAAAACCTGCATTAATCCTCTACCCGCACGACCGCGTCCTGATAGCCTCTTTGCCTGCTGTGTCCCCTGTAGGATGCAGAAATTGTGCGGACTCGGGACCCCGAGAAACTGGCTTCGTGTGACATCGTGGTGGATGTGGGTGGAGAGTACGATCCTCAGAGACATCGATATGACCATCATCAGAGGTGAGTCCTTAGATACCACTTGGTTTTTGGGTTTTTGTTATTGGTTTTGGCGGTGCTGGGAGTAGAACCCTGGACTTGCTCAGCAAGTGAGCGCTTTGCTACTGAGCTACACCCTCAGTCCTAACTTACTTAACTTACCCCTGTGCTCCATTTCAACCTTTCACTGCTCAGGTCCATGTTAGGGAACAGTTCGACTGGAATCGAACTTGCAAGGCTTTTTGGAACTATACAGCCTTACATCCCTCCTGTTCTCTGCCTGCCTTGTACCCATCTTCCTGGCCTTGGACCTCCCTTGGCTCCTAATAACTCCCTCCAGCTCCTCCTAACTCGACTTGTTTGGCTTATTTAGGCTTCTATTCACCATTGCTGTCATCAGCCCAGCCAATACCCCATCTGGGATTAATGTGTCCTGTGCCCTTGGTGCCCCACCTCTGACTACTGGGCTTACTTGATTTTGGCAGTTAATTACAGTTCAAATATGTGTAGTGTTTATTTCGTTTATACTCTTCCACTGGGAATTCCTCTTGTTCAAGGGTAATCCATTATCCACAGTACCATTCCCATCCTTTTCCCTCACCTCAAACCCCTGTTCACATCCCAGTGGGCTCTTCCAGTGAGCATTTCTTCAGTTTTCAACCTGGAAACATCCTCAACCCCTTTTATCAGTAGAGGAAATATTGTTTCCTTCTATTGGGAGGTTATTTCTCTGTCCTATTCCAATCTGTAACTTTCTCTTTTGGAACTTCACATCACAATTCTGCCACCAACCTTTCTATTTTTCCTTCATTAAAGCCAAAACTCTGCTCAAGCATCTTCCATCTTGAAAACAAACAAAGGAAGAAAAACAAAACACTATCAGTGATACTGTAATATAAAAGTAGTTATTGCTGAGGGATTATAAAGATGTTCGGGGGTTGCTGAGGATGGAACCTAGGACCTTGAGCATGCTAAGGTAGTGTTCTACCTCTAAAATTTTTAAAAGACTTTAAAACCATCTGAATCAAACATGTACAGAATTTTTTTTTCTTTATTCCCTAAACAATACAGTATAACAACTATTTACATAGCATTTACATTGTATTGGTATTATAGGTAACGTAGAGGTGATTTAAGGTACACAGGACAAAATGTTTATTTAAATAAGGTACTGATGATCTGAGGTTTGGTTCAGGGGTAGAAAGCTCACCTAGCATGCGTGAGGCACTGGGTTCGATCCTCAGCACCACATAAAGTAAAATAAAGACATTGTGTTCACCTATAATTAAAAAAAATATATTAAAAATAAATAAATAAGGGCTGGGATTGTGGCTCAGTGGTAGAGCGCCCGCTTAGCATGGGCAGGACCCGGGTTCGGTCCTCAGCACCATATGAAAATAAAGGCATTGTGTTGTGTCCATCTACACCTAAAAAATAAATATATTTTAAATAAATAAATAAGATATTTGAGCATCAGTGGAATTTGTTATCCATAGGGTGTCCTGGAGCCAGTCTTGCACAGATTCTCAAGGACAGTTGTACTTGTTTGGTTGCTTGTATTTGTCTTCTTGCAGCAAATAAAACACAAAACCCGAGATATGGTAAACATTGAGTTTTAGTCATTGTTCAGTGAATGCATGAATGGAGACTCTAAGCCGAGGTCTATGTTAATCTCTGAGGAATAGCCAAGCCCCTCCCGGCTGGGCTTTCTCCTCCCAACTTCTGCAGTGGCCCCCACCCTCCCATGTCTGCACAGGTGAGCACTCACACAGTATTCACTGGGGCTGGCTTCTTCACCTCAGCCCTACCTCCCTGTGCTCCTCAGGTCTTTCACAGATACCATGAGCTCCCTATGCCCTGGGAAGCCATGGAAGACCAAGCTGAGCAGTGCTGGACTCATCTATCTACACTTCGGGCACAAATTGCTGGCCCAGTTGCTGGGCACTAGTGAAGAAGACAGCATGGTGGACATCCTCTATGACAAGGTGGGGATCTGAGGACAGAAATGTCCCCAATATGCATCTCTACCAGGCCTTCTAGGCATGTTACCATGCAGCATTCAGGGCTGGGCCTCAGGGTTCCTGGACTATTTACCACTACCCCATATCCCACCCCATCCCCATCCATCTCATTTCACAAAGGGATGATCTCTCTCCATCTGCATCCTGGGGTGTCTGTGAGAAGTGGATGACATACCACGTGGAAAGGGCTTTGGTGTTTTTATTCTATGGTGATTTTGTTTTTCAGTCTGATCTCACTGTGATGCCCAGGCCAGCCTTGAATTCCTGGGCTCAAACCACCTTCCTGAGTAACTAGGACTAAAGGTGTATGCCACCATACCTATTATCGCAAAGCAGCATTTCCCAGTCCTAGTACACGTAAAAATAATTACTCAGAACTTGAGTACATAGAGGAAGCTGCTTATATTTGGAAGCATCAAGCTCAGAGGTTCTCCCTGCCCTGAAGTTTGAGGAGTTCATGTCTCGTCGCCACTCTAATTCACTTGTAACACGGGAGTTGGGAAGGGACTAATTTTGAAAATATCTTCAAGTTCCACCAGGTTCCCTACAAGCAGCTTTCTGCTCTTGGGGAAGGAATAGGACTCACAGCCCTGGGTTCATCAGATCAAACATATTTTAGTGTCAGAGATTGAACCCAGGGGTGCTTAATGACTGAATCATATCCCTAGCCTTTTTTATTTTTATTTGGAGACAGGGTTTCACTAAATTGCTAAGGCTGTCTTTAAACTTGGCAATCCTCCTCTCTCTGCTTCCTGAGTTGCTGGGATTACAGGCATGTGCTATGCCCAGCAGATAGCAGCTTTTTAGACTGCCAGGGTCAATTTTAATTTCCATTCCTGAGAGGTTACTAAGCAGCTTACTAATTTAAATGTTTTTTTGTTTCTTTCTTTTTGTAATGGCATTTGAACCCAGAGGTGTAGCTTTACCACTGAAATACATTCCCAGCCCCTTTTATTTTTTGAGATAGGGTCTTGCTACATTGCTTAAGGCCTAAGTTATGAGGCTGGCCTCAAACTTATGATCCTACTGCCTCCCCCAGTTGCTTGGATTACAGTCATGCACTGTGCTAGGCCAAACCTGTGTTGGGGATCCAAGCATCAGATTAGGGTCCTGTCTAGTCTAGGTCTCATTCTTCCCTACTCAATTTATGTGCTTACAGACCTTCTTGTAACTCATTTACTGCCATTGAATAGACTCTATAGCCCACTTAGAGCTCTACCCTCCACCAGTGATAGGAATCTACTCCCATAGTCCCCTTTAGGAACTGAGATCCTTCTTATTCAAAAGCCAGCAGTGCCCTCCCCACACATGCTGGCCATGGCTTGGGCTTGGTACAGTGAGCAAGCCCTGGGTTAGAGGTCAGGTAATTTGAAACCCCATCCCAGCATTATTAGCTCTCTGATCTTTGGGCAAACCCGGTTCCCCCCCTCTTCATCCAGTGAGTGGTAAGATCCTTAAAGGGGTATTGTGAGGATTAAGTGAAATAGTATGTATGGACATACTTTGAAACCTATGTGACTTTGCACAAATGGTAGGTATCCTCAAGAGCATTTCCCATGCTGCTGCCATAGATGTATGAGAACTTCGTGGAGGAGGTGGACGCAGTGGACAATGGGATCTCCCAGTGGGAGGAGGGGGAGCCTCGATATGCACTGACCACTACTCTGAGTGCCCGGGTTTCTCGACTTAATCCCACCTGGAACCATCCTAACCAAGACACAGAGGTAAAGAGGGCCCCTGGGAAAGAGACCCTGAGATGTAAAAACCTCAGAGGAAGTTGGAACATTTGCTCCTCTTTTTTTCTTTTGCACCAGGGATTGAACTCAGGCACTAAATCACTGAGCCACATCCCAGCCCTATTTTGTATTTTATTTAGAGATAGGGTCTCACTGAGTTGCTTAGCACCTCACTTTTGCTGAAGCTGGCAATCCTCCTGCCCCAGCCTCCCAAACCTCTGGGATTACAGCATGCACCACCACACCCAGCTACATTTGCTTCTCTTAAACTCTAGCAAAGTAAAGTTTGGGCCAGCACCATGGTTCCAATTCCTACCATTCCCAGGCAGGGTTCAGGCGTGCAATGGATCTGGTTCGAGAAGAGTTTTTGCAGAGACTTGACTTCTACCAACATAGCTGGCTACCAGCTCGGACCTTGGTGGAAGAAGCCCTGGCCCGGCGATTCCAGGTACAAGTCTAGGAGAAGGCATTGGGGATCAGTGGTGGCTGGCAGGCTGATGGTCATCTGAAACTCCCATTTTTATCTAAATATTCTAGCGTTACTTCTCTTTCAGGTGGACCCAAGTGGGAAGATAGTAGAACTGGCAAAAGGTGGATGCCCCTGGAAGGAACATCTCTATCACCTGGAATCTGGGCTGTCCCCCCCTGTGGCCATCATGTTTGTTATCTTCACTGACCAGGCTGGACAGTGGCGAGTTCAGTGTGTGCCCAAGGAGCCCCACTCATTCCAAAACCGGTGAGGCACCAGGGAATGACCCTGCACACCTTCAGGCCTGTTTTAACCCTATCAGGGAATGCTGCCAACCTTGGCCTCTGATCTTCTCCCCTTTCCCAGTTTCTCAGGTCTGTTTGCTCCCACAAACTCCCTTTTTCTCTTCATTTGTAGGCTTCCTCTACCAGAGCCGTGGCGGGGTCTTCGGGATGAGGCCCTGGACCAGGTCAGTGGGATTCCTGGCTGCATCTTTGTCCATGCCAGTGGTTTCATTGGTGGGCACCACACTCGAGAGGGTGCCTTGAGCATGGCCCGTGCCACTCTGGCCCAGCACTTAACACCTAGGCCTGCCTCAGATCCCCCAGTCCAATAAAACAACTTCTCTTATGGATCCAGTCCTTTATTCATTATTACCCTACATTATCCTGGGAACTTGCTCAAACCTGGCAAAAGCAAAACATCTAATATGTGCAACTCCTTATGCTACAAGTTTTCCTCAACACTAACTTCTTGGTTTTGATTTTCCAGTCATTTTTTAAAAGAATCTAGTTCCTAGGGTTAATAACTGAAGAATTCAAAAGTAGCAGATAAAAAGCAACAAAGCAGGAACTTATTCCCAAATCCTTGCCCCCTGCCCCACTGCAATTCCCCTAGAAAAGACAGTCCGATAACTGAATGGAAAACAAACCTTTAATTAGAGGTGGGGATGAGGAGAGTGGGGCTGAAGAGTTGGTGGCCCTGGGAGAGGGTCCCAAGGGGCAGAGCTTGGGGATGTCTCAGTAAATAGTGGCAGATCATGAATAGAGCCTCCACCAGCTAGGGGCTCTTGGCTCCGGCCAAGCACTGGACTAAAACGTGGAAACTGGGCATTTACAAAGTACAAAGGGATGTGGGCAATCCGGCCTGTGGACCAGCACTGCAGAATAAGGAAAAAAAATATTAAATCCTGGGTCCCAAGGCAGCCTCATGGCAGAGCCACACAGCAGCCAAGGGCCCTCAGCTTCTCTACCCCAGTCCCCAAAATCCCAGCAGCCTGGCCTACTCACCACACTTAGCAGGGCCCCTTTATTGAAGGAAGGATGGAAAGTGATGAGCTGGGCCTGGGCTCCTGGCTCACCCTGGATAATGCCACTAGGGGAAGCATAGAAATAGGTGAGAGGCAACAGGAGGTTGTGCCTGTAGTGGCTTGTGGGTTTAGTGTGTGAGAGTGGCCAGGAACCCAGACCTAAATGCCTGCCCAGCACTTACCAAGGAAGCAGCTCAAACACAGGGCTGTTTCGAGTGCGAAAAAGGAGGATGACTGGTTTCCCATCCTGTACCCGTGGGTTTCCTAGAAGAAATAGGTCCAGTGCTGGGGGTGTTGTTCAATGGCAGGGCACTTGCCTAGCATGCATGAAGCCCTGGATTTGTTCCCCAGGACCACAAAAAAAGAAATGGATCCACTGACAGAGGGAACTCGAGTAGCAGTGGAGTTCCAGAGCAGGGGCAGAAAACTAGAGGCTTGGACACACTTGATTAATAGGGAAAACTGACCTAAGCAAAGCCCTTCCCTCTGTCTCACCTTTCATAAGCACAGCAAGACGCTCCCCGCTGGGGTCCCAGACCATGGAGTGGGCCTCTCCCCCGAGCCTACAGGCCAGGACAAGAAGTGTTAAGTGTGGCCCTTGCCACCTTCCTTTTTCACACTCCCTCCTTTCCTCCCACACTCAGCTCACCTCTCCTCACCATCTGGTGTCTGTATTGTTGTTTCAGACAGATCTGCCACAATCGTTGCTGACTTTGCACCTCCAACGCGCCCTTTCCCCTCACCTGTAGATAATGGGAAAGGTTCTGAGAAGTACAGAAAACACCCTTCCCATTGATCCCCAGTCAGCTCATCAATATTTCTGAAGTCTCCTAAGCTTCTGTACTTCCCTTTACCCATCACGTTACCATCCTACAGGTTGCTGCCTCCCTCCGATTGTCCCAGACATTCTGCATTCTGAAGTGTTGCCCTAACTCACCACAATGTTCTGGGAATAACAAGGAGTAAATCAGTGGTTCCCCCAATACAGTGAACAGCAGTCGTTTTCCATCTGGGCTCCAGCAGCCAGTCTGGGGTCAGGAGGCAAAAGGCAGGGGAAGGGAAGTCTATAGGGTGATGCAGAAAGGAAAGTAGTATAGGAGGTAGGGAGCCAGGCTTGGGGAATTTAGAGTCTATTGGACATACCACCTCCCCAGCTTCTGTGAATCACAGCCTCCTTACCTGACAGCGCCCTGATAGAGTGGGCCATCTCTCACAAGTCCACATCTGGGCCTCCCAGACTCTGAACCAGAGAGATAAATTATAGCTTAGGGCCTCCAGGCTCCTACACCTGGACCCCCTCCCTCTGGCAGTCCCAGGGTCAGGTTCCAGGTACCAAGTGCCTTTCTCTAGGTCCTTACCCTTACCCTTCCCTCATACCGAAAGACAGCTGAAGGAGTGGTAGCCAGGACTTTGCTGCCATCTGGGGACCACAATAAGTTAGTAACTCCGCCTCCTCGAAACCATGGAAGTGGGACACAGATCTCTGTTGAGATGTCCCATACCTAGGTGAGGACGCAGGAGAGTGAGACAAAGGAAACTCAAGCACCCCATCAGCTTACAGTGGGCTACCCTCTTTAATGTACACAAAAGAGAATGTTAAACATGAGGACATGGATTTATGTTTACAATGAAAGCAGACACTTAAATCTGTGAGGGTGCCAATGGTAAAACTGCTTCCATGATAAGTTAAAGATTGGACAAGGATCCCACTCCCTCCCACATGATATTTTCCAACACCAGGAAAAAACTTCTTGCCTCAAGTCAAGAGTAGAAGCTGAGATGGCATGAGGGGTACAAGGTTGGGGATGTGGCTCAGTGGTATAGCATTTTTCTAGCATATGTAAGACCCTGGGTTCCATCCTCAGCATGGCAAAAAAAAAAAAAAAAAGCAGGGGTTAGGGAGAGGATAGGACCAACTCACCAGGATTGCAGCATCCACAGGTGAGGCTGAGAGCAGCCGCCCCCCACTGGGGGCCCAGGCCAAGCTGGTGACAGGTGTGTGTCCAGGATGAGACAATACCTGGGCACAGCCAGAAGAAGGTCTGACAAAATAGAAGATATGGGATCAGTAGATAGAAGAAAGCCCTGTGATTGCGTTTCTTTGCTTCTCCTAACACCTCCCAATCTCAATAGTACCTCCCAGCTCAAATCTAGGTTGGGGAAAAGGGGTAACAATCATGGAAATTAAAGGGGGAAAAAAGGCAAAGGAAGGAAATCATTGCCATTAATGGGTGATGTGTAATGTCAAGGCCAGAATGAAAAGAAGTAAGCTTTCACTCCTCACCCCAGGAGACAACTTCTGACCAGTAAAGGCAGACAGAATAACACTGAGTGTCATGCTCCCCCTAAAAGACAGCCCTGTCCCCCAGGCCATCCAGCCCAGTGTTAGGATCATTGATGACATTATCTAAAGGTTCCCAACACTTCTCAGAGTTACCTCACATTCCCCAAAGCTCCAAAACTGCTTTTCTGCCTATCTTTGTTAGGATGTCTCCTATATCTGTGCCACACAATGATTTTTGCTGGGAAATAAGTGATGGCACCTGCTGTCCCTTTTCTTTCTTTTTTTTTTTTTTTTGTACTAGGAATTAAACTCAAGGGCTCTCTACCAATCACATACCCAGCTCTTTTTATTTTTCATGAGACAGGGTCTCACTAAGCCAGCTGAGGCTGGCTTCAAACTTGCAATTCTCTTGCCTTAGCCTCCCTAGTTGCTCGGATTACAGGCATTCATCACCATGCCTGATTTTCTGCCCGGTCATTCATCTCTATTTTCAGAGCCATGTACTTGGCCTGACAGGGACAGGCTACTACCTAATTAATACCACAATACCACACTTTCCCCTTTCCACCAAACTACAATCACCTTTAATCCCAATGAGGCCATAGGCCACTGATGTACAACTATTTTCAACTTTAAAATTAATGTCACAGCTGGATGTGGTGGTACATACCTATGATCCCAGTAGTTTGGGAGGTGGTTACAGGGGGATCGCAAGTTAAAGGCCAGCCTCAGCAATTTAGTCTGGCCCTAAGCCAGTTAGCAAGAATATATCTCAAAATAAAAAATAAAAAGGGCAGGGATTGTGGTTCAGTAGTAAAGCCCCTATAGGTTCAATCCCTAGTACCAAAGAAATAAAATAAAGCATAGCAGCTGGGCACAGAGGCACACATGGCTGTAATCCCAGGGACTCAGGAGGCAGAGGCAGGAGGATCACAAGTTCAAGGCCAGCCTCAGCAACTTAGCAAAACCCTGTCTTGAAATTAATTTAAAAAGGGGAGAGGGGGAGCCTAGGGACTTCGCACAGTGAAAAAAGCACTTAAGTTCAATCCCCAGTATAAAGAAAAAAACATTTCAGAGCTATCTTTTCTAATCAGTTTATAGAGCTCTATTCTCATTCTTTTTAGGGCTCTGCTTTATACATCAAATATAATTTGTTTAGATGTGCTTCTACAAATGGACATTTCATTGTATAAAATATTATATAAAATATTTTCTATATTCAGCCTACTGCAGTTGTGCAAGCCTGTAACTCCAGCTACTCTGGAGACTGAGACAGGAGGATTCCAAGACAAGAGGATTCAAGGCCAGCCTCAGCAACTTAGTGAGACTCTGTCTCAGAATAAAAAATAAAAAAGGAAGGAGTAACTCAGTGATAAGAGCATCCTAGATTCCATCCCCAGTATCACAATTTTTTTCTTTATCCACATCTCTTGTATTGTCATTTGTGTAGAGCAGAGTTTTAACTATAATTCAGGAATAAAAAGCTTACAACTTTAAAAAAATAATTATAAATATTTTATTTAGAGAACTTAGGTTGCTTAGCACCTCACTTTTGCTGAGGCTGGCTTTGAACTTGCAATTCTCCTGCCTCAACCTCCTGAACCACTGGGATTACAGACATGCGCTACTGCACTCGGCTTCTTTTCTTTCTTGAGACTGAGTCTTGCTAAATTGTTCAGGTTAGGGTTGGGATGTAGCTCAGCGGTAGCACACCTTTACCTAGCAAACATGAGGCCCTGAGTTCAATCCCCATTATTACTGGGGAAAAAAATTGCCAAGATTATACCTGAACTCAAAATCCTCCTGCCTCAGTCTTCTGAATGTGTGATTACTTATACATGCCATGTAATCATTTGAGACAGGGTTAAACTTCTTAATTAACTGATTGATCAACTGGTACTGGGGACTGAAACCAGGGGCAATCTACCACTGAGTCACACCCAACCCTTTTTAAAAAATATTACTTTGAGATAGTAAGTAGCCCAGCCTGGGCAACTCCTCCTGCCTCGGCCTATCAAGTTGCTGGGATTACTGGTGTGTGCCACCAGGTCCAGGTCATTTTTTTTTAATGGCTTTTTTTTTTTTTAATGGACACAGTATCTTTTTATGTCTTTATTTTTATATGGTGCTGAGGATCAAACCCAGTGCCTCACACATGTGAGGCAAGGGCTCTACCACTGAGCTACAGCCCCAGCCCCATCATTTTTTGCAATGAAAACCCAACTTTATCATACATTAAAGTTCCATATATCCTAAAATCTGTTCCTGAATATTATTCTGTTACATCAATCTATCTTTCTTTTTTATTTTTGGTAGCACTGGGGATTCAATCCAGGGTTCCATGCATGCTAGGCAAATGTTCTACTACTTAGCTATACTCCCAGGCCCTGTTTTTCTATTGTGCCAATAACTCAATAACTTTCTTTAATACCTGGTAAAGCAAGTCATCCTTCACTATTCTAACTTTTGAAAGTAATTGTTTCACATTTATTCCTTAAGAACTCTAATTATCATTTGCCAATTCTGATTGGAAGTATACTAAATTTGCCAGGCACAGGGGAACACATGTAATCCCAATAACTATGGAGGGAAGTTGAGGCAGGAGGGTCTCAAGTTTGAAGCCAGTCTCAAAAAATAAGGACTGTGGATGTAGCTCAATAGTATAACACTTGCCAATAATGTGCAAGGCACTTGACTCATTTCCCATCACTGTAAAAAATAAATAAACAAATAATAAAATTTTAGGGCTGGGGATGTAGCTCAGCAGCAGAGTGCTTGCCTCACACGTGTAAGGCACTGGGTTCAATCTTCAACACCACATAAAAATAAAACAAAATAAAGGCATGCTGTCCATCTACAACTACAAAAAAAATTAAAAAAAAAAAAGACAAAATTTTTTAAAATGAAAAGAACTGGGGATGTAGCTTAGTGGTAAAGCATCCCTGGGTTTAATTCCCAGTATGTGCCACCCACCCCCCCCCAAAAAAAAAAAACCCTCTCTTGTATTACCTATTGTCAGGTAGGGGGCTGGGATACAGCTCACTGGTAGAACACTTGCCTAACATGTACAAGGCCCTGGGTTCAATCCCCAGCATTGAAGGGGGAAAAATCCAATCTGTTGCAGGTAGATGATAGGGTTACATTAGTTTCAGAAAAATTAGTTAGGGCGGGGCTAGGTTGTGGCTCAGTGGTAGAGCACTTGCCTCGAATATGTAAGACACTGGGTTCGACTCTCAGCACCACATATAAATAAAAAATAAAAGTCCATCAATAACTAAAATGAATAAGATAAATAAAATTTTTAAAAAATATTAGGATGGATCCTGCAACTTTCTTAGAAAGAGGGTATTAACAGAAAAACTGATGAAATCCAAATAATGTCTGGATTTTGGTTAATAACAATGTACATATATCAGTTTCCTGGGTTTTTTTTATTCCCACATTTTTTTTACTGGTGCATTATAGCTGTACACACTAATGGGATTTGTTGTGACAGTCATACATACACACAAGTTTCTTAGTTTTATTTGTCATCAATGAAACTGAGACCAGTGGTACACTGGTGGTACACCTTTGGTACATGTCCATTATCCCAGCAACTCTAGAGGCTGAGGCAGGAGGATCCCAAGTTCCAGGCCAGCCTCAGCAATTTAGCCAGACTCTTAGAAACTTGATGTTGCCTCAAAATAAAAAAGATTTTTAAAGGGACAAGTGTGTAGCTCAATGGTAAAGTATTGCAGTATCTGTCTCACATACACATGCAATCAAGTTTTCCAAAATTTTCTTTGATGTGGAATAGTCCAAATAACAGAGATTATCTATTCTTGGGACAATTTCATATGACTTTCATAAAACCATCTCAGTATAGCATCTTTTTTAGTGGCAGAGTTTATCCTTTTCTTCTACAATCCACTTTCATAACATTTTACTAGAAATCAAACATTTATACTTTTCCAATTTGTTGGTCTTTTTTTTTAGTTGTAGTTGGACACATACCTTTATTTTATTTATTTTTATGTGGTACTGAGGATCAAACCCAGGGCCTCGCACATGCTAGGCAAGTGCTCTACTGCTGAGCCACAACCCCAGCCCCCAATTTGTTGGTCTTAATAGGTACAAAATATTTTCATAAATAGAATCTAGAGAAAGGGATGGAACTTTCTAGCACACCACCTTGACCTTAAATGCTTCTTTATCATACCCCAGAGAAGTACTGTGAGGACAAAGAACTTCTTCCAAAACTCTCACCACCCACCACCCGTGGGATGGCCAAATTAAGACAGGTTGCCAAAGCAGGCTGCCAGGACTCACCGGGTAGACAAGGAAGTGGGGTCTAGAGTCCATATGAGAATACAGCTCTGGCAGGCCACAGCCAAGACAGAGGCACTGAGCGGCTTCCAGGCCAGAGCTGCCACATTTCGCTGTAGCCGATGCTTCAGGGAAGGAATTATAGTGCTGGAATGTAAAAGTAGGGAACTGAATCAAAGCAGGGACATTAACACTCAGGAGACCTGAGTGTAGTTAAGGAGGGAGAATCACAGAGAAGAAAGCTAATCCATCCAGGGCCCAGGAGAATCAGGGATATTGTGGGTAAGATAAAAGCTAGATCTAGAAAAAGGACACATCGGGCTAGGGATATAGCTCAGTTGGTAGAGTGGCTTGCCTCACATGCACAAGGCCCTGGGTTCAATCCCTAGCACCAAAAAAAAAAAAAAAAAAAAGGCACATCTAGTTATGAAACATCCCTGAACCCAGTTTTGGAAGGAACCCTGTGGACCAGGCTCAAGAACTATACACTCCCCTGGGATCAAGGCTGGAAGGAAGGGAGAATGACAAGTCAGAGCTGGCCTCATACACCTACACACACCTGTTGGCATTATACACACGAATGGTGTCATCCTGCAGGGCCACCGCAAACTTGTTGGTGTGAGGATGCCATGCAAAGACCCTCAAGCAGCAGCTGGACCTGGGCAGAAATGAGTTCGGTTGACATTTGTTCTTCCCACACCCCAACCCAACATTCCCTTCCATATGAAAAGATGTTTGTTATTTACTTTTCCTTTTACTCCTTTTGTGGGTAGGAAGAATGAAAATGTGGTGAACAGTCAGGAAAGGAATGGAAGAAGTCTCCATCTTGACTTCCCTATCCCCAAAAGAAGTTCCAAGGTTCACAACTCCTCCAACAAGGCCCCAGAACTTGTGTACTCACCAATTTGTGACTTGGGCAAATTCAGCAATCAGATCTTCACTCCTGAGCTATAAGAACAAAGCAGAGGGCTGGGTTGTAGCTCAGTGGTATAGCACTTGCCTAGCACATATGAGGCACTGGGTTCAATTCTGAGCACCACATATAAATAAATAAATTGAAAGTCCATCCAAAAAAAAAAAAAAAGTATGTGTGTGTGTGTGTGTGTGTTAAAAAAAAAAAAAAGAAAGCAGAGAGAGTACACACTGGGACAAAAGGAGTCATCCCTCCCACAGGGTAACTGGACCACTTCTGCCCTCTGAAATCACCCCACCCAACTCTGATCTCAAAGAATAGGAAAGGGGTGATGAGGGAACAATGCCCAGGGAGGGCCAAAAGGAAGTCAAACTTACAGACAGGTGAGGGAACAGGGACCCATGGAGGGAGGAGGCCCATCGACAGAGTGCCAGGGCCCAGCTGGATGCCGTCTTCACCCATTCAAAAACTGTGGGGTTAAGGAAACAACTCTGATACACCATTCACAGGGCACTTACTAAGCAGTACTCTCTCAGGTGAGAACAAGCAAGAACAAGCACTTCCCAGGTCCCTCTGCCCAGTAAGGACTCTGGACACCTCCCTCTTTACACCTATTCTGGGTTATAAGGGTAGTAGAAGGGGAGAAAGATGACAGGAAAAAATGGGGCTAACAGGAAAAAGGCCGGGCAAATGGGTACTGCGGTGAATTCAAGAAGAATATGAGGAGATAGGCTGATAGGAGATACCAACCACAAAACTAGAGGAAGCTGGAGGGACAAACACTTACCCTCTTCCTCTGAGTTTGCAATTTCATTCAGCACCCCAAAAAGGCCCACATCACGCCTGATAAGGAAAGAAAACCATGACTCAGATTATTCTGATCCCAAGTCCCCCTATATGCATTTCATTCTTTCACTAAACATGTATTAAAAGTAAGGGTTCGATCCTCAGCACCACATAAAAATAAATAAACAAAATAAAGATATTGTGTCAATGTATAACTAAAAAAATATTAAAAAAAAAAAATAAGGGCAGGGATGGAGATGTAGCTCAGTTGGTAGAGTGCTTGCCTTGCATGCACAAGACCCTGGGTTCAATCCCCAGCACCACACACAAAAAAAAAAAGTAAGGGCACTCATGCTTAATCAGTGCCAACTAGGTACCAGGCACTTTATGTTTTGTCCTTTCATTTACCTATCACAAAAATCTTCTAAATAGTATTTTGCCCATTTACAGATGAGGCAACTAAGGCTCAAAGGTCTTTGGGGCTTTCTGAGCCAGTCAAGAAGTCTGAACTTGTGCTAAGACAGTGAAAGGGAAACCCTGGAAGGGTTTGAAGCAAGAGAATAAAGCATTAGCATTTCAGAAGGATCAGTGTGGAAAGACATTAGAAGGAACCAAAATGGAGAAAAAGGAATCAGTTATGAAGTTACTTCAGGACTTCTCCAAAATAAAGATGAAGTGGCCTGAACCAGTAGGAATGCAGAAAAGGAGATAGATCTGACAGATTTAGGGAGTAGAATACACAAAATTTGAGAAATAATTAGACATAGTAAGGGCAATACCAAGCAGCAACTACAACAGTTAATACGTTCATAATGTGCTAGGTTTGGGTTAGGTGCCTTGAGTGATCTCCTTTGGCCATTACCAAAACCCTACACAGGGCTGGGGTTGTAGCTCAGTGATAGAGCGCTCGCCAAGCATGTGCAATGCGCTGGGTTCAATCCTTAGCACCACGTGAAAAAAAATAAATAAAATAAAGGTATTGTGTCCAACTACAACTAAAATAAATAAGTAAATATATATATATATATATATATATATATATATATATATATATATATATATATATAAAAAAAACTTACATGGGCTGGGGTTGTAGCTCAGTAGTAGAGTACTTGCCTGGCATGTATGGGATACTGGAGTCGATCCTTGGGGCCACATAAAAATAAATAAATAAAGCAAAGGTATTGTGTTCATCTACAACTAAAATATATTTTTAAAAAGCCTACAAAATAGGCATTGTAAACAGAAATTTTAGACAAGCAATCTGATTATGAAGAGACTAATATGAGCAAGGTAGCAGAGACAATAACACAAGCTTGTAATCCCAACCACTTTAGAGACTGAAGCAAGAAGATCACAAGTTCAAGGCCAGCCTCAACAACTTAGGAGAACTTCTCTCAAAATAAAACGGGATGGGAGCTGGGATTGTGGCTCAGTGGTAAAGTACTTGCCTAGCACGTGTGAGACACTGGGTTCAATTCTCAGCATCACATAAAAATAAATAAAAATAAAGGTTCATCACCCATGTATATATGGTTGTATATACTAAATTTTAAAAAAATAAAAAGGGCTGGGGATGAAGTTCAGTGGTAGAGAGCCCTGGGTTCAACACCACTATAAGTGATGGGGGAGACATCTGATCAAGTGCAGGAAGCCATCAGTGAATTACATGAGGGTCTTCTATCAGTATGGTGGCCAGGGAGATTTAGGTTTGGCATCGCAAACTCTTTAACTGTCTGTGGCTCTCCCAGGGCAACAGATTGCCCAATGCACGTGACCTTTATCTCTGCTCTATTAGGAAAATCCCTCATAGTAGCTCCAGAGATGGGGAACTGGACAGCCCAACTTTAACCTTTTTTGGTGAAGAACATTCTATGGAAGGGCTTTGATATTTCCCAATATAAATAAAGCAGGCGCAGGCTCCATTTTGCCAGAGTATAGAAGCTCAATCCGTCTGATCAGCTTGCTCGACCTGCCCCAACTTTTGAAACAATTTTCTGCAACCTGTGGTTTTTTCATTGGTTCTATTTTTCTTAGCTTTTATTTCTCAGCCAGTCCATTCCACCAAGGGGAACCCCATTTCCACCGCCTGCGCAGGACACGGGCAGGAATCAAGGTGACATAAATGGGGAATAAAAGAATAAGGAAGGGGCTGGGGATGTAGCTCAGTTGGTAGAGTGTTTGCCTCACATGCACAAGGCCTGGGTTCAATCCCCAGCACCTTAAAATAAATAAATAAATAAATAAATAATTTTAAAAACTGTCTATTTGCCTCAGAGCCTACCTTAAAACCTTCTGCTCCTGAATAATACAGCCATTCCTTGAAAGAAAAACCCCAGGGAAGAAGCCTGATTGAAGAGGGAAATGGAGATACTGAATTTAAACAGGCTTAACATGCAACATCTGTGGAGTATCTAATCGGGAATATGTGACAAACAAGTGAACACCCAGCTCTGCTGCATCAACTGGAAGTCCAGCCCCAGGAACATCAACATTTAAGGGACATCAGGAAGGGAAGCCAACAAAAAGAATGAGAGGACTGGGGCTGTAGCTCAGTGGCAGAGCGCTTGCCTAGCATGTGCGAGGTACTGGGTTCCATCCTCAGCACCACATAAAAATAAACAAATAAGGGGCTGGGATTGTGGCTCAACGGTAGAGTGCTCCCCTAGCACGGGTGGGACCCGGGTTCGATCCTCAGCACCACATAAAAATAAACAAATAAAATAAAGATATTCTGCCCATCTACAATTACAAAATAAAATAAAATAAAATAAAATAAAAAGAATGAGAAGCAACAACCAGAGGTAGGAGCCAAAAAAGAGCCGGGGAGCAAATGGCTCAATGAATTGATGTTCAACTTCACTTACACATGCAAATTAAACTGTACTGCAATATCAAACATCACAGTTTAGTAACACACAGGTAGGGAACTCATGTGCTGTTCATAGAACCATATATGTATACAATTTTAATAAAGGACTATTCGGGAACAGCTCACAAAATAAATGAATGAATATACCCTGGAACCCAGCAACTTAATTTCTAGGAATTTCTTCCTATAGATGACAATGGTAATAATGATGATGACTGAAGGGATTAATGTGTGCTAGGCCTTGTTCTATAAGTAATTTATACGTGTTAACTCATTTAATCACCACTACAACCTTGTAAGACAAGTTCCAGCCCATAAATGAGGAAAATGAAGGACAAAGTAATTAAGAAACTTGCCCAAGTCACACAGTTAAAAAATAGCACAGTCAGAAACTGAACCCAGGTAATGTGGCTCCACTCCTAAATATGAATGACATATGTATGAGATTAATCCATACAAGCTGACACTAACCTTGCTGAGATTCATATAAAAGCTCAAAAGCGACAATGGCATGAGTTGGAAGAAAAGAGCAGGTTCACAAACCAGAAAGCAAAACAAGTCAACAGAGATGAAATGGAACCACTGTTGCACAACCTTGTGTTCCACAATAAGAACCAGAAATTTGACATAATTTGATAATCAAGCCAGGTACAGTGACACATGCCTGTAGTCCCAATGACTCCAGAAGCTGAAGCAGAGGATCACAAGTGTGAGGTCAGCCTCAGCAACTTACCAAGACACTGTCTCAAAATTAAAAATAAAAAAAGGGCTGGGGATGTGGCTCATGCAGTAGCACGCTCGCCTGGCATGCGTGCGGCCAGGGTTCAATCCTCAGCACCACATACTAACAAAAATGTTGTGTCTCCCGAGAACTAAATAATAAATATTAAAATTCTCTCTCTCTCAAAAAAAAAAAAAAAAAAAAAGGGGCTGGGGGCACTGGGGCTGTAGCTCAATGGTAGAGATGGTAGAGCACTTGCCTTGCCTAGCATATGTGAGGCACTAGACTCAATCCTCAGCACCACATAAAAATAAATAAATAAAATAAAGTGTTCATCTACAACTAAAAATATTTTTAAAGAGGGGGCTGGGGATGTAGCTCAATGATAAAGTACCCCCGGGTTCAATCCCCAGCACAAAAAAAAAAAAAAAAAAAGATTTTATATTATAGACTGCTTTCATGGAGAGAGAGCCTGAATAAAACAGCCTTTTGGGGCTGGGATTGTGGCTCAGTGGCAGAGCACTTGCTTCGAACATGTGAGGCACCTGGTTCGATTCTCAGCACCACATAAAAAAAGTAAATAAATAAACAAAATAAAGATATTGTGTCCATGTATAATTAAAAAAAAAAAACAAAACAGCCTTTTGAAGAGGAGCTCAAGGCAGAGGAGTGGTGACCTCAGATTCTCCAGGATCTGTAGCCCATGGTCCAGGAAACCTTTGCCATGCCTCACCAAATGTTGATACACCGCTTCCACACTTGTTCCCGGTGATGGATGAAAGCAGTTCTTGTGCTTTGGTCCAGCCTCCCAGGGGTCTTTAGCAGATCCTTGTTAGGTTGTAGAATAGGAAGATCGATCCACTATAGCCCAGAAATGAGGGGTTTGACAGTGAGTCAGACTCTTCCCCAGATCTTTGCAGAACTCCCTGTCATCTCCAACCCATGGTTGAGCTAAGAAAAACAGGCTCCAGAGGCCTGTTTTCCTATTTGCACAAAATAAATACTTGTGAGAGAGAAACAAATCTTGGCTCTCTTATCTGTAAAACTAGAATACTTTTTCACAGGGTTCATTTTAGAAAACACCTGACTCAACCTCCTCTTAGCAAACACTCGATAAACATCAGTTTCCCTTGCTTTTCCTTCCAAATAACTCCCCTGGAAAAAAGTTCCGGAGTAAGCTTTCCCAGTTCTCCTAGACACTGTCCCCTATTTTTTAAATAGTTCTCCGGCATCCTCACACGTCCCAGATCCATCCTCATTTTCCGCATCCTTCTAACGCCACCCACAGCTCCTTGGCATCTCTTACAAGCCAAATTCAGCTCTAAAATATACTGCCACCCTACAACTCTCCCGTGCACCCTGGCTGTTTCCTGACCCCACCGACGCCACAAGCCCTCGGGTCCCCATTTCTCCCTGCTCCGCCCCCACGCCTCTGGTCCCTCTATGCCTAGACTACCTGGCCCCGGAAGTCGGGAGGCGGGCTCTCGTAATCATTGCCCGTTACCAGCTCGTTATTGTGCTCATACTGGGTGACTTGACCCCTAGGCGGCGGCGGGGGAAACAAGCCCAGGGAGCACATCTTGCTAGTCAGGAGGACGTCAGAAGTCGGCTAGCTCCAGGTAAGTAACTGCACAGACCGCGCCCCTCCGACTCAGTTCCCGGGTTAGATTCGTATGCGGACGGGTAGTCGCACAGGACAAACGACGACGCGAAGTTCAACGGAAATGAAGGGAAGAGTAACAAGAAGGCCCCGTTGGCGGTCTTGGGCCAGACTTCCGGAGTTTTCTCGCGCGCCTCCTAGTGGCCGGACGGTAGCAGCGCGCAAATGTTCGTAGGGCCAACCTTTAAGAGCCCAGTGATTTTATTTTTTTTGTTTCCTATGAGACTACTATTTTTTTTCCAACTCTGAATTCTCCAGCAATCTCCCACCCACTCAGCGCTGAGAAAGCCCAAAGTAAGCCATGTATATGGAAGTACCTAATTAAACCCTCCCAAGCCTGTGGATCGCCCAAACACAAATACAGACCATGTCGCAGGCAACTGGCTGGAAAAATCAGGAAAAGCCTCCAGAAAGAAGAAAAGTCAGAGGGAAGACCTCTGGAGGCAGGCACAGTGCTGTGCTCACCAGAACTCCTGGAAAGAGTGGTGGGGACACCTGGAAAACTAAAATTTCCTGAGCACATTACCGGAAGCACTTTTACAATTCTTACAACCTCAAGAGGTGCGCTTTTATACCATCACGAGGAAAGTGAGGTACAGAGAGATTTAACCTAGATTTACCCAAATCAGGTACTAGGATTTAAGAATGAAAGTGAAGCTGGGCACAGTGGTGCACGCCTGTAATCCCAGCGACTCGGGAGGTTGAGGCAGGAGGATTGCAAGTTCAAAACCAGCCTCAGCAATTTAGTGAGGCCCTAAGCAATTTAGTGAGACCCTGTCTCAAAATAAAAATAAATAAATAGACCTGGGGATGTGGCTCAGTGGCTAAGCACCCCTGGGTTCAACCCCCAGTACCAAAAACAAACAAACAAAGTGAACCAGTTGGTTGTGGTGGTGCAGGCCTGTAATCACTGTAACTTCGGAGACAGAAGCAGGAGATCAAATTCAAGGGCAACCTCTGCAATTTAGGGAGACCTTGTCTCAAAACAGAAAACAAAAAGGCTGAGGATGTAGCTCATTGGTAGAGCACCCCTAGGTTCAATCCCCAGTACAAAAAAAAAAAGATGAAATCAAGAGATAGGGGTATAGATAAGTAGTACAGGGCTTGCCTAGCATGTGCCAGACCCAGGGTTCCAACCCCAGCACTGAAAAAAAGTAAAATGAGATTAACCTTACTCTAATTCCAAGAGCTGGAAATAGAACTGGACTCTAAAGCAGAATGGGAGCTCTTCATCTTGCTGCCCAGAGACTGGAAAAGTCATTGAATTTTTTGAGCCTCAGTTTCCACATTCCTAATTATCTCACAATGGAAATAAAGCTATTTAAAGTTGTAAAGTGCTAGGCAGATGTCAGGTTATTAGACATAACTCTGTCATCAGTGGCTGGGGTGCTATAGCTCAGTTGGTAGAGTACTTGCCTTGCATGCACAAGGACCTGGATTCAATCCCCAGCACACACACACACAAAAAAAAAACACTACCAGTAGTGGGAATGGAACCCAGAGCCTAATACTGGCTAAGTGCAAACCCTATCACTTAGCTACACGCCCAACCCCTAATAAGAAATTCAGTGATATAGCCATATATGGTGGCATATGCCTATAATGCCAGCTATTCAGGAGGCTGAGGCAGGAGGATTTCAAGTTTGAGGCCAGCTTGGGCAATCTTTTAGTGAGATCCTGTCTCAAAATAGTAAAGTAAAAGGGCCGGGGATGTAGCAAAATCCATAATAATATTTTTCTTTAATATTTATTTTTTAGTAGTAGTTGGACACAACACCTTTGTTTTATTTATTTATTTTTTTATGTGGTGCTGAGGATCGAACCCAGGGCCTTGCATGCGCTAGGCGAGCGCTCTGCCTCTGAGCCACAACCCCAGCCCCCACAATAATATTTCTTAAAAATAAAATTAAAGTGCCACGGATGTAGTTCGCTGGTAAATACTCCTGGGTTTAATCCCCAATATTAGGGGGAAAAAGAAAAGAAGTTCAAATTGTTTTGAAGCATAGTCCCCACACTCAAAAGCTGACAGTCTCATTTAAGAATCTAGGAGACATTCTAGTTCTTGAATTCTTGGATTCTGTGTCTTCCCTCCTTTCTACCTGAAAAATTCTCTCCAAGAGAGTTATTTCCAGGTCAAAAAACAAAGCATTCCAAGCCGGGCGTGGTGGTGCACACCTGTGATCCCAGCAGCTCTGAAAGCTGAGACAGGAGGAAGATGAGTTCAAAGCCAGCCTCAGCAATGGCAAGATGCTAAGCAACTCGGTGAGACCTTGTCTCTAAATAAAATATAAAATAGGTCTGGGGATGTGGCTCAGTGGTCCCAGAAAAGACAAAGGGTTCCAGAAGTTTACTGAAAAGGCACCTCACCTGTGACAAGGCAGGTGACTCACCTATACTCTAGTACTTCTCAAATTTTTTGTTTTGTTTTGCTTTGCTTTTTTTGTTTTGTTTTGTTTTGTTTTTGTTTTTCTGGTACTGGATTAAACCCAGCGGCACTGTACCACTGACCTATATCCTCAGCCCATTTAATTATTATTTTTTTTATTTTTTTAGGCAGGGTCTTGCTAAATTGCACAGACTGGCCTTGAATTTTCAATCCTGCTTCAGTTTCCTGGTAACTAAGATTACAGACATGCACCACTAAGTATAGTACATGGCTGGTACTTCTCAAATGTTAAGGGACATAGGAATCACCTGGGGATCCTTTAAAATAGTGGATTCTAGGGTGGGATTCAGAGGCTGTAGTTCACAGAACCCCAAAGTGATACTGTACAGAACTCATTTTAAGTGACCAGGCTCTAAACCTTTCCAGTAGCCAGGTTAATGAACCCACAGGCACTCAACCAGTGAACTACATCCTCAGCCCCTCTTAAAATTTTATTCTGAGATGCTGTAATCCTAGGGATTGGGAGGCCAAAGTAGGAGGATAACAAATTTGAGGCTATTGGGTTGGGGATATAGCTCGGTTGGTAAAGTGCTTGCCTATCATGCACATGGCCCTGGGTTCAATCCTCAGCACCACACATACACACACACACACACACACACACACACAAAAGGGACTATTGTGGGCAATTTAGGAAGAACCCTGTTTTAAAATTAAGAAAAAAAAATTGGAGAGGATACTGGGAACTACCACAGAGCCCTGTTTTTTATTTTGATAGAGTCTTGCTAAATTGTCCAGGTTGGCCTTGAATTTGGGATCCTCCTGCCTGAGCCTCCAAGTAGTTTGGATAATAGGAATGTACTACCAGACACACCTAGGTTGGTTCACTGTTGCCTGGGAAGTCACATAAATTTTAAAGTGCAACTGGGTAGGTGTAATCCCACAGAGGCCTGTAATCCGGGCAGCTCAGGAAGCAGAGGTAGAAGGATCCCCAGTTCAAAGCCAGCCACAGCAATTTAGCAAGGCCCTAAGCAACTCAGTGAGACCCTGTCTCTAGATAAAACATAAAAATTAGGCTGGGGGCGCTGGGGATGTGGCTCAAGCGGTAGCGGGCTCGCCTGGCATGCATGCGGCCCGGGTTCCATCCTCAGCACCACATACAAACAAAGATGTTGTGTCTGCCGAAAACTAAAAAATAAATATTAAAAAAATCTCTCTCTCTCTCTCTTTAAAAAAAAAAAAAAATTAGGCTGGGGATGTGGCTGGTGGTCAAGTGTCCCAGGGTTCAACCCATGAAATAAACAAACAAAACGCATCAGCAACAAACTGGGGATATATACCCTTGGAGAACCTGGTTGGAAAATCTCTCCCTGAAACCAAGCAGGTTTGAAGGAAGAGGGAGTCAACGATGCTGACAGATTACTGGAGAGCGCTGAGGACCTGCAGGCAAAGTTTTTGTTTGAATCTGGATCATAACGCCATTCATACCCAAAAACCCCCAAGAAATTACTCCCGCCTGCAATTTCCACCACCCTTTGATAAAGACTGGATTTTCACCAACAGGTTATGTCATAATTATCAGTTAGGTGTCTACCTTTTTAAAAAAATATTTTTTTAGGTGTCAATAACATTTATTTTATTTATTTATATGTGGTGCTGTGAACTGAACCCAGGGCCTCACAAGTGCTAGGCAAGTGCTCTACCACTGAACCACAAACAGCCCAGGTGCTTACCTCTTATCCTGTAATGTGAAGTGGGGGAAAGGAGCAATGATATTCTGTCCCCTGACACTGCCCTGGCCTGACCCAAGTACCGTGCCCTCCCCCATAATGCTTCTTTAACATTTGTTGGACGTTTTTCACAATTTGTGGGTTCTGGGGAGGCCAAAGTTCAGGTCTATTGTCTTCCCTTACTAACTTCACCAGGGGGCGAGACTGCCCGGCGACACAGCGACTGTGATCCGCCGTCCCAGGTCTCTAAGGGCTTAGAGGGCGGTCTCCACGGCCCCTCCCAACGACCTGGGCGAGAAACCGAGGCAGCTCGGAAGCCGCTGCCCGAGACTTCTAAATGGGGGGCCCCACTTTGGGAGGCATCGCCGGAGCCTGGGTCGCCTGGAGCTTGGCTCGCCAAAGCAGGGCGCCCGGAGCCGGGGCCGGTAACCAGGCGCACATGGCCCGCCCGGCCCTGTTTGTCCTGGCAGTGCGCCGCCGCTATTTGAAGCGGTTTTTATCTCCCAGAAACCAGCAAAACCCCAAGCGGAGTCTAGGGAAGATGAAAGGAGCCGAGGGGCCGGGGAGGGGAGGACCGCGAGGCTGCGGCGGGCAGGAGCTGGCACCCGACAGGCGGAGACCGGGAGGCGAGAGGGCCAGACCCTGGGGGGTCCCGAGGAGCCTTCCTTCCCCTGGGTGGGGGTGGGAGCTTGGGTCCGCTCCGGACCTCTCTCTCAGACCAGCTCCGAGGCGCCCCCCCGCCACTCATCTCCAGCCTCCTCTCCCAGACCTCTCTTCCGCCACAGCCCCCAGCCCACTAAAGAAATCCTCGGAACTCGGATTTCTTCAAAGGGACTTTGAAGCTGCGCGCCCCGCCAGAGGGCAGGAGATTTCGCACCTGGGCGGGGGCAGGAGCGGCGGCAGGGTGGGGAGGGGGCTCGTAACCCGAGCCCGCCCTGCTCCCGGCCTAGGACCGCCGACTCCCTCCCACCAGCTCCTGCGCCGCTCGGGACCGGGAAGGGTGGTCAGTCCGTCGTAGGGCGCGGGCGGGAGACAGGCCCAGGCCTCGAGGAGCGCCCAGTGGGGACGCTCTGGGGGGCGGGGGCCGCACAAAGCCCTATTGTGGCTTGGGGATGGCCGCCACAGAGTGGCTTTTGTTCCTCCGATAACTCCGTGGCGGGCACGACTGATTGCAGGCTCGGGGCAGGGGGCGGGTTACGTGCCAGGCGGGGTCCGCCCGCCGGGAGCCGCAGCTTGGCGAGGCTGGGGCCGCGCGCTAGTCCGCTTTGCGACTGGGGTGCCCAGACCGGGTCACTGCTCTGGCCAAAGTCGGAGATGTAGTGTGAGAATACTACTAGAATAGGGCCCTGGAAGATAACACCTCTACCTTCCCCACTCTGCGGACAGTACTGGACCGTTAAAAACAACCCCGCTTGGAGTGCGTGGCCGACAGAGTGTGTTACCTCGAGCATAAAATGCAAACGAGCATAACTGAATATCGCACATAGAGTCCCTGGCTTTGCTAAGGAAAAGCTGTGGCCCACCCTTCACCCTTCTCTTCCCTTTTTCTCACCAGGACACGATTTCAAATTGAAATTTTATTAAATTAAAAAAAGAAAGGACTCCACAAGGGGATGATTCTTTGCCTTCCACAATGTTACCCTCTCCCCAAGTTCCAGCAGCTTTACCCTTTAACCTGGGGACTTGTGGGAGCAGGGCACAGAAAAGGAGGATCCAGAGTCTCAGAAAAGGTATTCAAAGGCACTAAGCGGCTTTAAAAGTCACTGGAGGTGGAGTTGGAAGTCCCAGGTTGGGGCTTGCAAATGCACCCCCAAATCAGTTTGGGGACATCTTTCCTCCTAAGCTCTATAAATTCTTTCTCATGGTTTCTAGGCACCAGGCCTAGCACAGTGCCTTGCACAGGATAGGCACTCAATAAATACTTGATTTATTTTAATCTGATCCCAGAGAAAGACTTCCCCCTCCATTGTTCAGGAGGAGCATCTCCAAATCAATGTCCTCCTGTTAGGTGGGCTTCCCCAAAGAGCACGTTTTAGATGGCAGCTGTAAGCTCTCCCTAACCATGACAACAGGGAATTAGCCTGATGAGATCATGGTGTCTGAGAGAAGGGGCAGTGGAAGAACCTGCTCTGGGGTCAAGGGAGCTGGGATACATTCCAGTCCTTCTCCCCTCCATAGGACTTGAGGTTTCACAGCTTCTGACTGGGGCTGGGGATACTAGGGATCTCCTAATCGAGAGATACTCACATCAACTCTTTTAACAGAGATCTAGCTAACCAACCCAATTTGTTAAAAACTCCATTGAAAGAGAAACCCCACTGAGACCCTGATGATAGAAATTCTATTAACAAGACCTCCACTACCATTTGTCTATACAGCAATACATTTGGCTAGAATTTCCTTAGCAGAAATGGATCCCCTTCCCTCCCCAGCTCATTCTACTGGACCCGTCATCATAACTTAGATAAATAGAATTATTATTACTAGTATTCATTACTCGGGGTGCATGGAGTTAAATATATAGGCCTGAGGGCAGCCTCCCTGACCCAGGGGTTACCCCATCTTTGGGATCAGATCCCCACTGGTTTGCCCCCCTCTTGGCACCCTGCTCCCAGCCAGGTCAATAACCCCAAGCCTCCTATAACTGGGATCTATAAGGAAGAAGCCACCAGGGGGCAATAAATTATCATCATCATCAACATCATCATCTTGTTTGTGAAAAGGAAAAAAGCTCTGCAGAATGGAAAGCCGTGGAGTAAGTTGGGAACACAAGCCTGGAAGCTGAGTGATAGCAGTAAATAAGCTTGTGAAGCAGAAAGGAATTAGTAAGAGGGAGAAATAGTGTTGGGAAACTAAATGGAAAGAAAGTGAGTTGGCATGACAAAAGCCAAGGAGAGAAAAACTGTGAACAAGGGGTGAAGGAAAACCTAGGAACCAAGAGCTCAGGAATCGGGCACAAAGTGAGGGCCTGAGATGAGAGTTTGGCCGAAAGCCAGGCTCATGGCAAAAGGAGGAGGTGAGCTGAGCAGGCGTGCAAGGAGATAACCAGGTCCAGAATGGCCAAGGTAGAGCCTCAAAAGACAACATGCATGGAAAAGAGTGAGGGACAATAGTCCACAGAGCCAAGAGAGGCTGGCAAGGCGGCCCTGGCACTGGAGACCCTCCACCCAGCTCAGATCTCCAGCAGGTTGCTCTGCTCCGGGCTGCCTCCAGGGGCTTTCTCTGGGGGTGCTGGTGAGGCCGAAGGTCGGGGTGTCTGATTGGTCTCCTCTTCTCCCACGCCACGGCCCTCCCCTAGCTCCTTGGGGCCACTAGCAGGGGGTCCCGGGCCTGGCTCGCCATGGGTGCGCTGGTGTTTGCTCAGGTGGTCACTTCTGGTAAAGCGCTTAGAGCAGAGCAGGCAGGTGAACTTCTTCTCCCTGGTGTGAGTACGAACGTGGCGCTCCAGCTCATCGGAACGGGTGAACCTCTTGCCACAGAAAAGCCAGTTGCAGACAAAAGGCCTCTCTCCTGTGTGCCAGCGTAAGTGCGCCTTCAGGTGTGAGGCCTTGCCATACACTTTGCCACAGCCAGGGATGTGGCAGCTGTGAATGGGCTTCTTCCGCAGCCCAGCTGCTGCTGCCCCTAGCCGCTCTAGCTCCTGGCAGTTGGGGCAGTCACAGGAGGAGCGCCCTGCCCCACTGCCCCCATATCCACCGCTGGCCCCAGTGCCTGCACCCCGGGGTGGTTTGGCTCCACCACTCCCTTCCAGCTGCCCACTATTGCCAACAGCCTTGGGCTTATAGACATCTTGGGGCAGGACGTGCTGGGGCCCTGGTTGCAGGAGGTGGGGTGCTGGATAGGGGGCTGGATTAAGGGGGTTAAAGTCAGATGGGTAGGTAGGTAGCTGGGGGTTCAGTGGAGGCTGAGCAGGGCCTGTGGGCAGCGTCCCTTGCAGCCCATCACCCTGGCCCTGCCCACCACCTAGCCAGTTGCCCCCAGGGTGCATGTCCCACCAAGGAGCAGGAGTGTTGCCTGGGCCTGGAGAGATGCCTGCATGGATGCCCGCCTTGTACCAAGAGCCGTATGGGTGTGCCATGTCCAGAGAGGTGTAGACACTGGGCAGGCAGTCAGAAGAGCTGTGTCCCTTGGGCATTAGTAGCCCAGGGTCCTGGGTGCCTGTGGGCCCAGGGAATGAATGAGAAAAAGGTGGGTAGTCATTGGCATAGCCAGAGGTGGGTGCTGGAGGACTGCCTGCAGGTGAGAGGAGCCCGTTGGTGCTTGAAAAGGGGGCTGGGTAGGCATCCCCCATGGTTTTGGGAGCTGAAAGATCAGAGTATGGCTTCTTTGTGCCTGCTTTGCCCAGTGTTGTTGAGTCCCGCAGAGGGCTGGAGCCACCAAATTTGCTGCATGCAGCTGTCAACATGGCCAAGGGACTGGAGCCATAGTGAGCATCCTCCTGTGGAAAGAAGGAAGCACTGCTTAGGAGAAGAGGAGAAGGCAGAAGAAAGGGCAAAACTCTAGGACTGAGACCTAGAGACATGAAGAATGGAGCAGAGGGGTCAGGGAAGAGTTGGAAAGGATAGGGGATTAGAGGGAAGAGAGGTGCGCTAGTGAGGCTTGGCATCCAGGCAGAACTAAATTAGAGTCATGAGGGCTGGGGTTGTGGCTCAGTAGTAGAGCGCTTGCCTAGCATGGGTGAGTCACTGGGTTCGATCCTCAGCACCACATAAAATAAATAAATAAAATAAAGGTATTGTGTCCACTTGGGGGGGCTGGGGATGTGGCTCAAGCGGTAGTGTGCTTTCCTGGCATGCGCGGGGAGCTGAGTTCGATCCTCAGCACCAAATAAAAATAAAATAAAGATGTTGTGTCCATCGAAAACTAAAAAATAAATATTAAAAAATTCTCTCTCGGGCTGAGGATGTGGCTCAAGTGGTAGCACGCTCGCCTGGCATGCGTGGGGCGCTGGGTTCGATCCTCAGCACCATATACAAATAAAAAATAAGGATGTTGTGTCCACTGAAAACTGAAAAATAAATATTTTTTTAAAATTCTCTCTCAAAAAAAAAATGGGGGCTGGGGATGTGGCTCAGTGGTTGAGTGCCCCGGAGATCAGTCCCTGATGCTGCCCCCACCAAAAAAAAAGGAAAGGAAAATGGAGGCCCAAGACTTCAGCCAAAGAGGCAGGAAGCAGAGACCATGTGGAGTTGTTAGGGATATGTAAAGGCCTTCGAGGAACAGGAGACTCTAAATGACTGAGAAGAGCTGGGATAGAAGCAGCAGCTAATACTGGGCATGGTGGCACATGCCTGTAATCCCAGCCACTTGTGAGGCTGAGGCAGGAGGATAGTAAGTTCAAGGCCAACCTCAGCAACTTATGAGAATCTGTCTCAAAATAAAAAATAAAAAGAGCTGAGAATGTAGTTCATTGGCAAAGTATCCCTGTATTCAATCACCAATACCAAAAAGAAGAGGAAGAGGAGGAGGAAGAGGCAACAGCTTAGTGAGGTGAAAATTATGATCTCAATGCTGGGAAGCAAGTTTATAACAGAAAGAAATTATAGTCAGGGACTCAGAAAAAAAGATGCAACTCAAACAGCAGCATGGAGCCAAGCACAGTGTCCAACACCTGTAGTGCCAGCTACTTGTAAGGCTGAGACAGGAGTATCCCTTGAGCCCATGAGTTCAAGACCTGCTTGATTTAGGACAACATAACAAGACCTTGTCTCAAAAAAAAAAAAATTTAAAAGGTAGAAAAAGAAGTATTAGGAAATCATATCTGCCCCCCATTCTAGATTTTGCTGGCTTCACCCTTTATTCCACTTGCTGCCTCTGCTTCATCTCCTCACTTAGGCAGTGACCTGGTCTCCCTGAGGTCCCAAGTCCGCATGTCCCTAGTAAGGAATCTCTTGGCAGGCACTCTGGGACTGGGAGACAAGAGGAAGCAACAGCAGAGACACTGGGACATTGAGAGGCAATAGGGCTGCCGCCAAGCCAGGACTGTGGCTGAGGCAAGAATGTCTTTCATGCAAGCAGTGGGCACCTCCTGCTTCATGGTACCAGCTGGTGGGTGGAAGAGCCCAAAGTCTTCAGACCCCTCCAAGGCAGGGAATTGGAGTAGCTAAGATACTGACTCACAGCCATATCCCTCCATGCCTCAATATTCCCCAACATGTAGCCTATGTCACTAGTTTCTCTTCACCTTTCCAGTGTAGTGAGTGAAGGAAGACATGCATGTTGTACTTGAGAGGATCTTTTGGAAATGCAGAGGTATCTCCTTAATGCCCATCAGGCTACTGCTATCAAGTCATACCACACTTAAGACCACCTCCCTCAGGAGCTCATGGTAACCCTCCCTAGGTCAGACTTAGGACCTCCCAGGAGGAGATGCCCTCCAGTATCCCTGGCTAACATACACATGTTTCTATTACTAAGAATTTGACAAAAAAAAAAAAAAAAAAAGCATTCAAAAGCTGATCCTGTAGAGTTCCCTGCTTGAGTTTCTCAAAAGCCAATTGCCTGGTGTCTTTCTAGTAGAGTTAAGAACCCCAAAGGGACTGCATATATAGCTCAGTGGTAGAATGCTTGCCTAGCACACACAGGGGTCCTGGGTTCAATCCCAAGTACTGTTTAAAAAAAAGAGAGAGAGAGGGCTGGGATTGTGGCTCGTGGTAGAGTGATCACCTAGCATGTGTGAGGCCCTGAGTTCGATCCTCAGCACCACATAAAAATAAATAAAATAACGATATTTAAAAAAAAAGAAAGGGAAAAAAAAAAGAATCCAGGGGTTTTAGAGCTGTCTAGCAGCTCCAAGCATGTGGTAAGTGTGTGTGATACCGAAACTAGAGATAGGTCTGGGATCTCAGGGTTGCAATGAGTGGAGTGGACACTCACTACTGCTGTATTATTCCCCAAGTACAAACCAGCTGTTCCCCCTGTCTAACCAATTGGCTCCTTGGGATCCCAAATTTGAGCCACTAGTAGGTTTGTTTACTAGTCAGAGGCTTCCCTGGAGCCTCTGATACCCCAGAAGGTTAGTTAAGGCAGGATCTGACTCCTGCCCCACTGGCAGGACAGGTGGGAACATGGAGTTAGAAGGACACCTAGACACCAGGGTGCAAAGGACCCCTACAAAGAATAAGGAAGTGCCATAAAAGCCTCAGAGGACAGGGACAAGAGGTGAGAACTGGAATTAAGAGGCAGAAATGGGCAGGACCTGAAAAAGCAGAAAGGTGAAAAGACAAAAAGGAGGGAGAGAGAGGAAAGCAGAATAAACAAAGAAGGAGAGGTGGTGGAAATGAGCCTTGGCTAGAAAAGCTAAGGAAAACAGAGGCAAAGACAGAGGGGGAGAAGAGATGCTGGGAGTGGGGGGCGAGGCAGCGTACTTCCTACCTAAGAGAAAACCACCGTGGTGCTGGGCCCCAGAAAACCCCCAGACCAGGCCACTCCTCCCTCCTTCTCCCCCTTGACCGCCCCCTCCCCCTCTGCCCAGCCCGGCTCCGATGGTTTCCCTGTGGTCGGTTTATTTTTAAAAACGCCGACGCCGTCCCCCGCCCGGCCCTCACACTGTGGCCACAGGGGCCTCAGCCAAGCCCAGGGACCCCACCCAGTTGTGGGGAGGGAAGGAGGGGTGAAAGGAGGCAGCCGGCCTCAAGCCAATAGGAGACCCCAGCCCTGGGTTGCTGAGGCCCTGGGGCCCCTGCAGTCAGGGAAGGAGAGGCAGGGCACCAGAGCCACCAGACTCTCCTGGGGTGCCAAAAGCAGTGCATGTGGCTGAGTTTCACCATAGTCTCAGTTTCCTTTTCTGGCTGATTGCTCTCTCCTGAAAACTAGAGGAGAGGGTCCCGCTTTAGGGGTCTGAATATGTGCCCCATACCCCATCAAATGTCTTGCCTTCCAGGACCCAAGATTCCCACCCTACATTTATTTGTCTCCTGCCCACAGCCTTGAACCCAGCATCCAAAAAAAAAAAAAAAAAGAAGAAGAAGAAGAAAGAAAGAGCGACACCCGCACCCCACCCCACCCCCCAAAAAACACGTTTAAAGTACTGAAGGGGAGTCCTTGGAGAAAGAACAAGATAGAAGCTGTCCCAACTCTCTCACCCAGACATGGAGTGGGGCAAGAGGACCCCCTCTTCCAAGGAGCTTACAGTGTAATGCCCAGCCCCACCACCCAATGGAAAAGTCTACTATAGGGCTGGGGCTGTAGCTCAGTGGCAGAGCACTTGCCTTGCATGTGTGAGGCACTGGGTTCCATCCTTAGCACCGCATAAAAATGAAACAAATAAAATAAAGGCATTCTGTCCATCTACTACTACAAAAAAAAATTTTTTTTTTAAAGAAAAGTCTACTATACATCTGACAGCTGGCTGGCCTTAGGTTCTGACCACCCAATGTCCCCATTCCTAGTTTTTAACTTTCTAGTCTTCTTCCAAGTTTCTTAGTTCTCCTGGCTTCCCAATTCTTTTCCTCTTTCTTTCTATCTTTTCCTTTTCCTTTTCTTTCTTTCTTTTCTTTCTTTTTTTTTCTTTTTTCTTTTTGGAAGAAGGTGATAGTGTATGTAGGGTGCTGATGATCAAACTCAGGGCCTCACATGTTAGGCAAGTGCTCTATCTCCCAGCTCTATCTCTAGTCCATTGCCCAATTTTCCATTCCTACCTCCCCCCTCCCACATATCTCTCTCTCCCAGATTCCCCTGCTTTTTACTGTATCCAGGTGAGCCTCCCATCACACAGCAGCTGCTTCCCTCTCTGCACCCCAGGTTCTTCCCACTGCCAGGCAGAAAGATTCCCAAAGAGATAGGGAAGAATTTGAAGGCCCAGGTAACCAAAGACCAGGTGAAAGAGATGGAGGGACTGGAGAGCCTTTGTGCTGAGGGCATCTTCAACTCACAGGGAGTGATGGGACTTGAAAACCTAACTTCCACAACAGACTCCTCCTCTTTCCACATGCACCCCCAATCCTGTCTATCCAGCAAGCCTCTGGGCTGCCCTTCCCCCAGGCACCACTGCCATGCTGGCAACACTGGCATGATGCCTATGCCCACTGACACTACCCCTGCCCTGACTGGACCCAGGATTTTCATGTACATTCTTCCAGCTTCAAGGCTAATGTTGCAATGATGGCTCAATAAAAAGTCTACTGGGGGGGCTGGGGATGTGGCTCAAGCAGTAGCGTGCTCGCCTGGCATGTGTGCGGCCCGGGTTCAATCCTCAGCACCACATACAAACAAAGATGTTGTGTCCGCCAAATACTAAAAAATAAATATTAAAAAAAATTCTTTAAAAAAAAAAAAAAGTCTACTGGGGAGATGGTAAGAGGACAGCTGTCCCCATTGCCTGAGGGTAAAGAATAGCACTTGGGGACCCCTCATTGGATACAGAATAGTAAGAAGCATGGTGTCTGCCTCATTGGCATGCATGCCATTCCCTCAAACTCAGCCACAAACTCACTATCTCACAGTCTTACACAGATACCATTCCTCACTTGAACTATCACCACCCAGATGCCCAGTCTCTCTCTCTCTCTCTCTCTCTCTCTCTCTCTCTCTCTCTCTCTCTCTCTCTCACACACACACACACACACACACACACATACACACACCACCTGTAGTCTCACAATTCAGCTGTGTAAAGTCACACTTGACTGTACTCTAACACTTCCATGAAGCCAATAGACACAAGTGTCAAAGAACTGCTGTTCCATCTCACACACACCTCTTCTTCAGGTTGAATGAGTTGACTTCCTGTTTGGCCCATCACCCTGGGATTTGTTAGGGCACCAGAAACAAAGATTGGAATTTCTGAATGCCAGAAGAACAGGGGAGATTTAAGGCTACTGAAAAGAATTGACTCTCAAGGAGGGCTCTTTAACCCCAAATTCCTTCAGAGGGACCCAGAAAGCAGGACAGAGATGGTGACAGAGAAACAGAGTCAGAGAGCCAGAAGCTGGGAGAACTCAGGTCCTGAGCAGTTGTGAGTCCTCCAATTCTGTGCTTTAGGTTCCCCAGAAGCCCTGGGAGAGTCAGTGATTTCTCAAGACCCAAACCTCCATGGTACCCTAGTTCCATCCATCCCCAGTGCCAGAGGCAAGGGATACTGGGGTCCCAGCCTAGAGGGGAAGTGGCCCAGTCCGCCCTGGAGCCTCCCACTCCCAAAATAGAGCTGAGTTTGTCTTTGGCTGAAAGCTAAATATTTGTGAGCTGGGCAGGCGGCCTCAGACCCTGTCCCTCCTCCTTGGTTCCCTCTCAGGCCTGGGCTCAGTTCCCCTGGTCAGTCCCCCCCACAGGCACACCCGCCCTTGCAGGGCTGCCCTCCTCCTCTCCTTTCAGCCTACCTCCTCTCCACACACCGGCTCACAGGCCCAGCCCCTCCCCCACACAGACCAAACAAGATCCTACTTAGGCCAGGAATCCTAGGGCACCAGAGTCCCCAAAGAACTATAGCCAATTGCTACTCCATGCCCACTCAGCCAGTCCTCTCTGCCTTCCCTTTCTCCCATCTGCTGGTGTCCGTTTGTATCTGTTTCCACCCCTCTCTTCTTCCTCCTTTTCTCATTGCTTTTCCACTCCTCAGTTAGTGGCTTAGTTGACCTTAGGGGTCCATGCCTTCCCACCCAATGTTCTCTCACCCTCCTCTGACTGTCCTTTGACTCCTGACCCTATACTTCCCGGCCTTTTCTCCTGCCCCCTGCTGGCCCCTCCATGGAGCCCACTCCTCTCTTCTCAACAGAAGGACCCTGGAAGTGACAAGCACCACAGCTACTGTCTATGTGAGTTGAGGGGGTGGGGTGGGCAGGGATTAGGACTTTAGGGTTGTGGCTGGTTTCCTAGGGGGAGGAGGGGGCAGTTACCTCAAGCAGGGAGGACGCCATCCTGAGGCTGGGGAACGGGTCCCAAGGAGCCAGGCAGATGGAGAGAGCCGAGCCGGAGAGAGAGGGAGGGGAGAGGGAGGGAGAATGGGAGAATGGGAGAGAAGAGATCTAAAGTTAGAAGGGACTGGGGGGTGGGGGGTGGGGGGGCTGCTCTCTGTCTGTAGGGATCCACCCTCTAATTACAGCTTTCCCAGCGGAGAAGGCTCCGGATCCAATGAGGAGGGCGAGAGAGGGAGGCAGAGGGTCCAAATTTCCTGCTCCATTTGCTGAGCTCCCCAAAGAAGGGATCTGGGAGGGAGAAGAGAAAAGGGGCATCCAGGGAAGGGGTGGGAAGGAGGAAGGGGGAACAGGAGCATGGACAAGTTGTCAGGGCTTCTTTGGGGGTGCCCTAGGGAAAGGTTAAAGGGATGGTGGACCCAGGTGTCCTATACACCCCCGACAACCCCATAGGCTTCTGTGGGCAGCCCTCCCAGAGCTCTTAGCATCTTGTACCTGGGGGAACCTGAGGCTGGCTGTCCCAAGTCTCTCCTCGCTGGAGGTCTGGCAGGGAGAGTGCAGGCAACGGGTGGCCTGAGGGTGCTGGGAGGGATCCGCTCCTCTCCCAGGCCAGCTCCACTCCTTTTCCCACTGGGCTCTGATCTTACAATCCTACTCTGACTCCAGAGTCCTTGGTGCTGCTCGGCGGCGACGCGGCTTCTGCTGCTGCTGCTGCTACTGCTGCTGCCGAGGCTGCTGCCGCCCGCCGCTGCTGAGGGAAGGAACAGGAGGGAAAAGGAACAAACCCCAAACCACTAATTAGAGATCCAAGGGGGGGGATGGGGGACTGGGGACGACACTCTCAGAGAGACTGGAACACACTGACATACACACTCATGGACAAACACGGGGATGATGCATGCACACCACATGTATACACGCGGCACTACCCACACAGGTACTGCCAGTGTCATGAATGAACACAGAAAAACTCACATACAAATGAACATGGGGACACGCTGGGGGCACATACCCCCCCCACACTTGAGCTCACCAGAAAGATGCTTACCTCCCCATTCACCCACATCGAACTCAGAAGGGCTGTGTGTGTGTGTGTGTGTGTGTGTGTTGTGTGGGCCAGGAGGGAAGGTGTGCCCAGGGGTGGAGGCTTCTGCTGCCCAAACTTTTAGGGTCACTGAAGTAGGTTTAAGAGCCAGACCTGGAAGAAAGGGTGTAGAGTAGGAAAGGGCTGGGCACAGGCTTAAGGATCCCTTAGTCTTCCTCTTTCCAGTGCCTCAGTTTCACTGCTAGGAAGCGATATTTAGGCTCACCTTGCTTTTTATGGCAGAACCTTGGAATCTGGCTCTAAAAAAACTTAAGGCAGGCCGGGGATGTGGCTCAAGCGGTAGCGCGCTCGCCTGGCATGCGCGCGGCTCAGGTTCGATCCTCAGCACCACATACCAACAAAGATGTTGTGTCCGCCGAAAATTAAAAAATAAATATTTAAAAAAAAAAAAAAAAAAAACTTAAGGCAGGCAGGAATGAGGATTAGGGCAGAGCTCTTTGGGTCAACTCATACATGCCTATGCTTAGCCCCTTTGGGTTACCCCCCTACAAAAAAAAAAAAATGTGCCCTAGCCTCTCTTATTCCTTAACAGTTACCCAGTTGCCATTCTTGAGTGGGGTAGTTCTTTTCATAAGTGATCATACTTCCCAGGTTCCACTGCTCATTGCCTTGCACCATTCCCTCAGCAACAAAAAGAACTGAAGTGAAAGCTTAATCAGGACTTCCTAACTCTGACTTCCCATCAAAATGGGATAGAAGAAAGCTGGCCATAGTGGTGCACACCTATAATTCCAGTGGCTTTGGAAACTGAGGCAGAGGATCGCAAGTTCAAGGCCTGCCACAGCAATTTGTTGAGGCCCTGTCTCAAAATAAAAAATGAAAAGGACTGGGCATATAGCTCAATGGCAGGGCACTGCTGGGTTTAATCCCCAGTACCAAAACACATACACACACACACACACAAACACACACACATACACGCATACACACATGAAAAGTAGAGAAGGAAGGTGAACCATATTGGGAAAGGGGAACCCAAAAGGTCTGTTAACTGACAGATGGGTCCTGGGGTAAGTTTATGGGAGAAAGAAGACTGGGCCACCAAGTGGTAGAACCAGCATCTGTCCCACTGTAGTGTGTGTGTGTGTGGGGGGGGCTAGCAGGGGTTGTTAGGCAGGTTTTTTCTCCAACACAACCCTGGGTCCCCTCCCAGCCCTGCCTGTCTTTCCCCACTTTCTTTCCTTTCCTCACTTTCTCTTCCTAACCGTGCTTCTTTTGTACTCCCAGCTCTCCAAGGAAAAAGTTGGGAGGTGAAAGGAGCAGATAGAGGTCCAGGGAGGGTACACAGCAGCTGAAGCAGCAAGCAGGAACCAAGTTCAGGGTAGGACCAGGAGTTCTGGATTCCAACCATAGGACGTATTTCCCCACAAGGAATCCTGTGAGCCCAACTTTGCAGGAAGGGGTTAGGAACCAGGTGGCCCTCAGACAAAGGTAATGAAGCAAAAGGAGAAACACAGAAGGACCAAGAGACATAAGAGCAAGTGATACAGTCCAAGAGAATCAGAAGAGACATCAAAAGTCGTAAGAAAGAGGGAAAAGGAAAACAGAAGACCAGATATGTGGCTTTGGAAAAGCCAGAGAGAGCAGAAAAAAAAAAAAAAACTAAAAGAGGAACAAAGATGGAGAGACAATGGCTTAGAAGAACAGAACAGGGGAATAGCCAGAGGCTTGGCCAGGTCTGGAGGAGGTGGAGGGTTAAGTAGCCAGCAGGTGGGGGGGGCGGGGAGGGAGTATAAATAGCACATAATTGTGTCCCATGATTACATGGGCCACCCCACCCGTCTGCCCTAGAGGAAGTGCCCGTGGTGGGGTGTCCCTGTGACCTTGCTGTCTTCCCCTGGTTGCCTGGTTGGGGGGGTAGTTTAGCCTGAGCCTCGGTGCTAGTTGGATTTCTGGGGTCCCTAGATCAGAAGTTGGGAGAAGAAAGGCAGGCATTAGAGAAATTCCTGTATTGCCAATAGAAGAGAGTCAAACCAGTTAGATCAGGCAGGAAACTGAGGCAGGGGAGAAATCTGAGACAGCAGGTATGAGAGGGGATGGTGCTCAAACTAGATTGGAGAAGAAAAAAAAAGACTGAAAGGGAAAAAGAAAAAGGGTAGGGCTGGGGTTGTGGCTCAGTGGTACAGTGCTTGTCTAGCATGTGTGCGGCCCTGGGTTCGAGTCTCAGTACCACATAAACAAATAAATAAAGGAGTTGTGTCCATCTACAACTAAAAATAGTTTTGTTTTTTTTTAAGGGTAAAAAGATGAAATGAAGGACAGGACTGGGGGAGGAGATTAGGAGAAGGATCAACCTTCTTTACTTCCCTTGTGGACTTTAGTAACCCTTAATCCTTCCTGGGAAGTGGCAGAAGTGTTCAAACCCAAAGAATGCTAGAAAAGAAAAAGAAGGAGCAGGGTCCTGGGAAATGTGAAGCAGAGCCCTTGATGTATCAACCCCAATAATAGGATAGCCCCTGGACTCAGACCATGACCCCCATCAAAGTTCTGCACCAAACTGGCAGAGTGGCTGCCCAAAGCCCTCTGTAGCCCTCAGTCCTGCCTGCCTTAGGTCCTGGCTTCTGACTTCTTCCACACCCATTTTAAACATAGTACTGCAGCCGAGCTGAGGTCCTGGTATTCCTGGGTCTTGTTCCCCACCCTACTTCCCCAGTGCGTAGAGGGTAGGGGCAGCAACTGGAATCCCTTACCAAGGACCCACTTCCACCCTCTCAGGCCTCCCTCAGCCCAGCCTCCCAGGGGGTGGGGCAGCCCAGGCAGAGGCGCCATGTGGCAGGGGCGGGTAGAGGCTGCGGCTCTGGTCCTTCCAGTATAAACCCCCTAGGCATCTGGTTTCTATCCACCACCCCCCACCACCCTAGGGGCCCCTCAGCCTCCGCCCATGGCCACCCAGACACTGAGCTCCCAGCGATGGACGCCCCTGAAGGAAGGGGTGGGATAGTACCTTTCTGATCTCCCAATGCCAGGACTGGGTTGAACCGCAGAGACCACTCCCTTCTCTCCCTCCCCTGGGAGAATCAGGGTGGGCTTTCTAGGCTATAGGAGTTGAATCTGGACCCTACCTCATTCTGTCTAATGATTTTGGATCTTTTTGGAAAGGTCAGTGGGAGTAGAGAGAGAGCAAAACCTTGGGAGAGTGAGAGACCTCTAACTGCTACCCTGGAGGGAAGCTCCCTCCTTCCTCACCCACTGATGTCTGAATGTGTCACTCATCAGGTATGTATTACAGTATGTGTCAATCTCTATTTCAGGGGTTCTGCTTGCTGTTCACTGGTGAGTCTGTCTAGGGTAGACAAACTTATAAAGCATCAAGGGAAAGGATGGATCCCCTTGGATTAGGGCCCTCAGAAGGAGCCTAATCAAAAGAGTGGACAGAGGACAGTGGGTGAGGAAGGAGGGATCTTTCCTCCACAGTAGTAACATGACATGCGTTCAGATGCATACATTTGCACACATGCTAGGTAACATGCTAGGTAACTCATTCACATATATGAACTATGCAGACACCCACGTGATATGTACATACCACTCTGATACATACATATGCTATACACATAATATCTACCTCAAGCCTTTTAATCCTTAATTATAAAAAGGCACACACCATTGTATGTACAAGCACATACAAACTCATGGTTACATAATATACTTCATGAATCCACACATACATTTATTACATACAGCTTTATTTTATTTATTTATATGTGGTGCTGAGGATTGAACCCAGGGCCTCACACATGCTAGCCAAGTGTTCTACTGCTGAGCCACAACCCCAGCCCCCCCCACCCACATACTCTTATCAATACATACAGCTCTACCCACAGAAAAATGTCACTTGCATACACACTGGCCTATCACCATAACTTTACTGCTTGAGAAATTCCTGAGGACTATTTTTTGGGATATTTTGTTTTGTTTCATTTGTGATTCTGGGGGATCAGATGTGCTTCATCTCAAGCCCTTTTTATTTTGAGATAGGGTCTTGCTAAATTGCTGAGGTTGGACTCCAACTTGTGATCCTCCTGCCTCAGCCTCCTGAGTAGTTGGGATTACAGGCATGTGTCATCATACCCAGTTCCTGTGAACTCCTAATTTAGGAACCCCTCTCCCTACAAGAACCTGGGGATGAGGGTGATGTGAAAACAACTGCCAGTCCTACAAATTGCTGCCTCCACCTCCTACTATTTTAGGTACCTCCTGTGTTCCTTTGGGTATCTTTGATCCTTTACTCCTCCACATCTACCAGAGTTCAGAGACTCAGATGGCCCCAGCGAACTCCTTGGCCCTGGGGAATCCCAGCATGCCCACCCCCACCCAGGCCAGTTCTGCGGCCCTGCTGACTCATCTCTCCCTCTGTGGAGCTCCCCAACCACAGGGGCCTGGAAGAGAAGCTTGGAAAGTTGCACTCATGTCCCGGGCCCTGGGTCTGGCCACTACCCCCCCATGCACCCAGGCCCAGCCCTCATCTCCAGAGATGACTCCAATAATAGAGAACATAGAGGAGATGAGAAAGAAGTCTGAGTGCAGAGAAACAGAAAGACAAGGGGAGAGACAAGGGAAAACAGAGATGGTGGAGATATAGACAAGGGACCTGAGAGTAGTTGCTGATCTGGTAAGGTTCTCCAAGAGCAATGGTCCTAGTGACCAGAGAAACTTGTTTGGTTCAGGCCATCTACTTGTGGTCTCAAGACATGCAGACTGCATGGTGACACAGGCCTATAATCCCAACAGTGTGAAAGACTGAGACAGGAGAATCACAAATTCCAGGCCAGCACTGGGCGCATGCCTGGAATCCAGTGGCTCCGGAGGCTGAACCAGGAGGATTGCAAATTCAAAGTCAGCCTCAGTAACAAGGAGGCACTAAGCAACTCAGTAGGACCCTGTCTCTAAATAAAATACAAAATAGGGCTGGGGATGTGGTTCAGTGGTTCACTCACTGGGATTACATGTATGCACCACTGTCCCCAGCTAACCAGTATTAATTCAATGCTGACATTGTGCATACCTGTAATCCTAGAGTGCACCTGAGTTCAATCCCTGGTACCAAAAAAAGAAAGAAATTTAAGGCCACCCTGGGCAACTTAGAACTTCAGCAACCTAGAGAGACCCTGTCTCAAAATAAAAAAATAAATGGAACTGGGAGAACAGCTCAGTGGTAAAGCATCCTTGAGTTAAATCCCTACTGGGAAAAAAAAAAAATGGAGACTACTCAGTGCCCTGACCCAGCATTCTCAGCCTAGGGTTCAGGCAACTTGAACTGTAAAAGACAAAACTGAGGACTCAGGGAAGACAAGGCTGATAAGTGCCATATTTGACAGTTTGGAAAAGGAGCTCCCCACCCCCACAAATATGTATACACATTTGAATGCACAAGCATACTCCATCACTCTCTCTAAATCTTGCCATTCCCTCTTCCAGCACCAACCTTGCAAGGCAGTCCTGTCTCCTGTCTTCCCTGAACCTCAGTCTTCTTTGTTGACATTTGAGCCCTTAGATGATACAGCAGTTTCAGGAGAGGCAGAATCCGAAAGAGAAGTGCTATGAAAGGAGAAGGAAGGAACAAGACAGCTGGGGACAGAAAGGACAGTGGAGGGAAAGGAAAGACTGAGGTCTAATCCTGGAACAAGGGAGCCTACCCTGACTCAGTGGCTCACATGGGTCAGCACTGAATTAAGACTGGTTAGCTGGGGACAGTGGTGCATACCTGTAATCCCAGCTACTCAGGAGGATGAGACAGGAAGAGCATAAAATGAAGGACAGCCTAGACCACTTAGCAGGACCTTGTATTAAAAAAAAGAGAGAGAGAGAGAGCCAGGCGCAGTGGCACAGGCCTGTAATCCCAGAAGCTCAGGAGGCAGAGGCAGGAGGCTTGCGAGTTCAAAGCCAGACTCAGCAATTTATTAAGGCACTCAACAACTTAGTGAGACCCTGTCTCTAATAAAATACAAAATAGGGTTAGGGATGTGGCTCAGTGGTTGAGTGCCCCTGAAGTCAATCCCAGTACAAAAAAAGAAAAGAAAGAAAAAAACACTGGGGACTGGGGATGTAGCTCAGTGGTAGAACATTTGCCTAGTATGTGCAAAGCCCTGGGTTCAGTTCTCACCATAAAAAAATAAAATAAGACCCTGGTCATCTCTAGGAAATGTCCCTATATTAAAAAGATATGCTGGAATATGATATTGCAATATATTAGGCTCTTTAAACAAATAGAACATGGGATGTTGGAGTCCCAATAACACCTTCTATCCCTAGGAATGGGACTGAACAAACCAAGGGAATGATCTTTCAAAATCCTAAATATAGCTGGGTGTGTGGTACATGCCTAGAATATTAGTAACTCAAGAGGCTGAGGCAGGAGGATCACAAATTCAAAGCCAGCCCCAGAAACTTAGCAAGGCCCGAAGCAACTCAGCAGGACCCTGTCTCAAAATAAAAAAATAAGGGGCTGGGGTTGTAGCTTGAAGGTGGAACACTTGCCTAGCATGTGTGAGGCACTGAGTTCGATCCTTGGCACCATATTAAATAAATAAATAAATGTATCGTGTCCATCTACAACTAAAAAAAAAAAAGTTTTGTTTTGTTTTGTTTTTTAATAAAATAAAAAGGGCTGGGAATGTGACTCGATGGTTAAGTGATCTTGAGGATTCAATCTCTCTCTCAAAAAAAAAAAAAAAAAATCCTAAATACAGCCAGGTACAGTTGTACATGCCTGTCATCCCAGCGGCTCCGCCTCCGGAGGCAGAGGCAGAGGCAGGAGGGTTGCAAGTCTGAGGCCAGCCTGGGCAATTTAGCAAGATAATGTCTCAAAAATAAAAAAAGGGATGGGATGTAGTTCAGTAGTAGAGCACCCCTAAGTTCAGTACCTAGTACCCTGCCCCCACAAAAACCCTAAATACATATCTCTCCCTACTCTCTCTGACCTGCTCCAATTCTTGGAAGCAATAGGGCTGGGGATGGGGCTCAGTGGCTGAGTGCCCCTGAGTTCAATACCCCATACCTCCCCCCACCAAAAAAAATTAAAAAAAAAAAAGAAGATCCTTAATTCAACAAATGCTCAGAAAGCTTCCACTCTGTGTCCAGTACACAAGGCTAGACTGCAGCATGCAACCATGACCAAGCTAGATCCAGCCCTTTGCCTCACTAACTAGTAACTAACATAAAAGAGGGAGGAGTATCTGGATAGAGTAAGGTACTCCATGTTAATAAGAGACAAAGTGAATCTAAGATAGTGTGGGGAGATTCAAGGAAGGCCTCCTGGAAGAAGGGATAGTCAACTACAAAAAGAAACTGAAAGATAAATTAAAGTTAGCCAAGCCAGGGCGCAGTGACACACGCCTGTAATCCCAGTGGCTTGGGAGGCAGAGACAGGAGGATCTTGAGTTCAAAGCCAGCCTCAGCCTTTGTGAGGCAAAAAGCAACTCAGTGAGACCCTGTCTATACATAAAATAGGGCTAGGGGGGCTGGGGATGTGGCTCAAGTGGTAGCGCGCTCGCCTGGCATGCGTGCGGCCCGGGTTCGATCCTCAGCACCACATACAAACAAAGATCTTGTGTCCGCCGAAAAACTAAAAAAAATAAATATTAAAATTCTAAAAAATAAATAAATAAATAGAAATAAAATAAAATAGGGCTAGGGATGTGGCCCAGTGATCGAGTGCCCCTGAATTCCATCCCTGGTACATAAATAAATAAATAAATAGAGCCAGGTAAAGACTTATAGACTAAGGGAAGAATATATGCAATATCCCAGAGGTATAAGGGATTAACAACACTTTTGAGGTGCTGATAAATGAGTGTGACTGCAGCACAGAATGGAGGCTGATGGAGGTCTAATCAGCTATGCAAGTGGTCTGAACTTGATTCTATAGGCAACATATGGGAGCATGTGTATATTAGAAAGATGAGCCTGGCACTGGGCATGGTGGTACATGCCTGTAATCCCACTGGCTTGGGAGGCTGAGACAGGAGGATTGTGAGTTCAAAGCCAGTATCAACAAAAGTGAGGTGCTAAGCAACTCAGTGAGACCCTGTCTCTAAAAAAAAAAAAAAAGGTGGGGGATGCTGGGGATGTGGTTCAGTGGTTAAGTGCCTCTGAGTTCAATCCCCAGTACCAAAAAAAAAAAAAAAAGGGGGGGGTGGGGTGTGGAGATGTGACTCATTGGTTAAGTGCCCTTGGTTTCAATTTTTTCTTTTACCATAGAAAAGAAAAAGAAAGATGACCCTGGCTGCAGAGAGGAGAGTGATATAGGGGCTTACATTCAGGCAATTCTAGATAAATTGACATTTAGTAAACTTGGGACGCTATTTAACCTTTGATGCCTAAGATGATTTCTCTACTGTAGTACTGTAGAAAGGGAAAATGTAACACAGTAACCTCCCAATATTGTTATAAAGATTAGAAATAACATATAGTTTAAAAAAGTATATTTTTTTTAGTTGTAGACAAACACAATACCTTTATTTATTTATTTTTATGTGGTGCTGAGGATCGAACCCAGTGCCTCACACATGAGAGACAAGCACTCTACCACTGAGCCACAACCCAAGCCCCCAGGAGTAGTTTTGTTTGTTCATTTGTTTTTGGTACTGGGGATTGAACCCAGGGGTTTCTACCCCACATTAATTGATTGATTGATTGATTGATTGATTGATTTTTGAGACAGGCTCTTACAAAGTTGCCTGGCTGGACTCAAATTTGCAATCCTCCTGCCTCAGCCTCCCCAGTAGCTGGTATTAAAGGTGTGTGTGTGTGACCATGCCCAGCAGATGCATGTGGAACTCTTAACACAAGATCTGCCACTTAGTAATTGTTCCATAAATGGTGGAACATTAGTATTGTCATGGTTTGGAAGAGGACAAAATTGGAAGCAAGTTGACTAATGTTGCAGCAGTCCAAGTAAGAGCTGAGATGTGCCCTGCAACAGCAGAGAATTGAGGAGAAGTAAATTAAGGAGTGATACTTAGGGGGAAATATAGACAGAATTTGGGGCCTGACTAGATATGAAAGGTGGGCCTGCATGTGGATATTTTAGAGGTAACTGCTTCTGAGAATGGTGCTTGATAGCCTCTGGTTCTGGTCAACAGGGTGAAGAGCAAGTGTATTATCTGAGGACCTCGCCCCCAATCTGCCAGGAAAACCCCCCTGTACTCTGCTCTAATCCCTCCCCAAATGCTTGCCTTTCTCTTTGTCACCCATTCTGGCCTTTCCCATTCCCTCCTTTTCTCCTCCCCAATGAGGACTCGCCAGAAAGTTCTAAGGAGCCTTCCTGGGACAGCCATCCCCACCCTTCCTTTTTCCACTGCCTGGGTTAATAAGTACGTCCCTGGGACTTGAACACCACCGCTACCACCTCCTCCCCACACATCCTCAGTCGGATGCCCCCCTGGATCTCAAAGCACTATTTGACGTGGAGGTTTGCAGCAATGCACGTGGTTAAAGCAAAAGTCGGATTGGGGGCCTCAGCGCCCAGCAACAACTGTTGCGGAAATAGGTTCCCTGAGATGGACGGGTCTTGAGGTAGAGGGATGCTGGAGGTCTCTTGCTGCTTGGGCTGTGCTCACCCCTGCCAGGGACCCCGCCTCTCTGTCTTGCCTCAATGTCCCCGCCAGGCCAGCAGGCCGAGGGGCGGGCCGGCCGGGGGCGGGGCGGGGGCGGGGCCGGCCGGGCCAGGCGCCCGGGCAGGAGGCAGCTGCATATCTGCGGTCCTGACCACAATTGCTGGGAGTCGCGTCCCGGAGACTGGCGGCGCTGACTCTGCCCGCTGCGGCCGCCGCGCCGATTAGAGCCCGAGAGGGAGCGCCAACCCGGGGGAGGGGGGAGCGGCGGCGGGGGAGCTCCGGTGCCCCTTTCCCTCCGCCCAGCCAGCGCCCCCAGCTGCCCAGCCCGGTCGTTTCTTAGCAGCATGAACCCGGGATGGGAGTCCTGTCTTCCCAGTCCTGGTTTTCTAGAGACTTCCGCCTTTGGGCCCTGCAGTTCCCGAGGTCCCGACGGTGCTGACATTCTCTTGACCTCAGGCTGCCAGCCTCTCGTGTTCCTTTTCTGTCCCATCGTTCCACACAGAGGAATCTGAATCGCAAGACTCCTCGGTTCTCTTATTCCACGTTCCCCAGAAGCACTCCTAGTCAAAAGCAGCTCTAAGAGGAGAAGGGGTCAGAGACGCGTGATGGCATTCCCGGGCCAGAGCACCCCCTGCTGGCTGGCCCCAAGTCCTTGCCCCTCCCCCTCCAGCTGTGACCTCCAGCTGTGGTGGTTGGGAAGAGCTGGCCTCTTTGATCTAGGAGCATGGCCACCCCCTCCAGGCGCCCCATTAACCTCCATTATCCCAATTAGGCAGCCCTCCCAGTCCTGGATCCAAGCTTCAAAGCCCCCTCAGTGGGGAGAAGGGTCTGAATCCAATGTCGTTCTCCCCCAAGCCACACCACTTTCAGACAAGACCCAGGTGTCCTGGTCCCTAGCTTGACTATATGATAATAGAGCTAGAAAAGAACACTCAAGGACCACCCAGATCCCAATCTTTAAACTTCACTAAAAAAAAAAAAAGGACAAGATAGAATGGGGTATAGTGGCCTGCCTGTGATCCCCAGCACTGGGGAGGCTGAGGCCTGAGGATCCCTTGAGCCCACAAAAGGAGTTCAAGACCAGTCTGAGAAAGAGAGAAACAGAGAGAGTGAGAGAAGAATAGAGGAGGGAACCCTCTTTTTCTGGCTATCAGTTATCCTGCATTAAATGATTTAGTGAGCCGCATCCAGGGTCCTGGCTGACCTGAGCTTCCCATCAATTTTTGCATCTTTACTCTGTGGTGAGGGGAGCCAAGAGCCACCCCCTCCTCCCTTAATCCTATCTCCATACTCCCTTCCCCCCTCCCTCCTGGAACAATTTCCGCTGGGGGAGCCTGAGCAGGGCTCAGCACAGTGGCCGCTTCCTGGAACATTTTCCTGTATCCGAAACCGCGGCTCCCTCCCCAGGGACAGGCTGATCAAGGCCAGATGGGAGCAGGGATGGGATGGGGGAGGAGAAGAGGGAGCCAGGCTCTCATCATCACCCCCTCCCAACACATATGCACACCACAGGGAGCCCCTGCCCTGTCACACAAAGGCTGACACAGGCATACACCACATGCCAGTCAGACAACCATGGGCATTCTTGGGGACACAGGAACCATGAGGGCCAGGTTTTAGGAATCAAAGTCATCATATACATAGATATGATCATACTCTCTCCACCCAACACCTTACCCCTTCAAAGTCTCCTTGGGCCCTTGTCTTCTTTGGAACTGGGGTAGGGCAGAAAGGAGGCCTTAGAGAGGACAGGCATTCCTCTGTTAAGGAGGCCTTAACAGAAGGGACAGAATACATCTAATGTGCCCTATCACACAACACCAACTGCCCTGTTCCTCTTCTGATTGACAGTCAAGCCTGACTCCCCTCTCCAGGATCCTGGGCAGCAGGGTAGAGGAAAGAATAGGATGCTTCTCCTTGGGTGCTACACTTAGAGCACTTTCTAGTTGCTTCCAGATTTTTAGAGAAGTATATGGTATCCAGTGGATTCACTAATGGCAGCCAAAGAGAGGGACAAAGAGGGCAAGAATGTGAGCTGCAGGGAGTTCTGGGAGCCTGGAGGAGGAATAAGAATACCAAGCTAACTTGGGAGAAAACAGAGAGCCAGGGAACATGGAGACTTGTGGTCTCATTGGTAACAGCTCACCACTCCCCAATCTTTAAACTTCACTAAAAAAAAAAAAAAGAAAGAAAGAAAAGAACAAGGTAGAATGAAGTATAGTGACCTGCCTGTGGTCCCCAGCACTGGGGAGGCTGAGGCCTGAGGATCCCTTGAGTCCATGAAAGGAGTTCAAGAACAGTCTGGGAAAGAGAAAAACAGAGACAGTGTCACATCCATTTTGAGATCCTTCCTTGGAGTTGTTTCTTAGAGTGAGAATGAGAATTGTTTTGATTTGCAAAGAGGAAAACTAAAGATGCAGAGAGGTTGGGGCATAGACATTAGGCACTCAGCAAAGCTGTGACATGGAAGAGATGGTTTCCCCAGCATCCTGACATCAGCCACCCAGCCCTTTGTTTCAGATAAAAACTAAAACACAAACACTGATTTTTTTTTCCCCCTCCAAGAACTGGGCTTGAACCCAGGGCTTCCACATAGTAGCTCTATCATTGAGCTACATTCCTAGCCTCTGTAATGTTTTTTTTTTGGTTTTTTTTGAGGGGGGGTTACTGAGGACTGAACTCAGGGGGCCACTGAGCCACATTCCCAGCCCTATTTTATATTTTATTTAGAGACTGGATCTCACTGAGTTGCTTAGTGCCTTGTTTTTACTAAAGCTGGCCTTGAATTCAAAATCCCCCTGCCTCAGTGCCCATAGCTGCTGGGATTTCAGGCGTGCACCACTGCACCCAGCCTTAGCCCCTTTAATTTTAAGACAGATTCTCCATAAATTGCTCAGTACAAATTTGAATTTAGGATCCTCCTACTTTAGCCTCCTGAGTGAGTCCCTGGGATTACAGGCATGTACCACCACAACTGGCTCACAGTACTGTTTCTGTCTCAAAGCCATTCTGGTAGAGGTGTGTGCCATAACTTTTCTTTTTTTGTGGTGTTGGGGATTGACCTCCCACATGCTGGGTGAATGCTTTACCACTGAGCTAGTTGCCCCTACTCATCCCTTCAGTCTTTTTTTTTTTTTTTTTTTTTTTTTGTCTTTTTTAGTTGTTGATAGATACAATGCCTTTTTTATTTTTATTTATTCTAGAAGCATAAACATTTTTATTTTTATGTGGTGCTGAGGATTGAGCCCAGTGAGCTACAATCCCAACTGCCCCTTCAGTCTTTTAAGAGCTTAGAATCTTTGAAGGTCTTTGATAGCTCAGCTCAGTGTGTTGGAATAGCAGGAATGTCAGGATCTGCTGAGAATGAGAAGGAATTCCAGAGAAAGAAACCCTTCTGACTAAGGACAGTATGCAAAGAGCTTCTAGCCTTTTCCAAAAGAGATCTTCCCTAGATCCACAGCTTGGAGAAATGAGAATGAACAATGCTTCTCAGTACCAGCAGGTGGAAGCAGTGAGCTACTCAAGACTTCACCTATTACCCTGGGGCTCCCAACTTAGTGCCAGAGCAGTACATTTCTATATCAGGCAGTCGCAGAACTCTCAGGGCTGATGCAAGGGCAGGGATAAGGAAAAGTCCCAGGGTTATGGTACTGATTCTAGCCCTTCCCACAATCTTGACCTAGAGAAGGCAAGGCACTTATCAAAGGTCCAAAGGTATCCTGCTCTCAGGCCCAAATTCATCAGTGCCTGTGTATTTCCTGCTCCACCTGTCTGCCTGCTTTCCAAAGAATTTCCTGCACCTTTACTGTGAGCCAGGGATGTGCTAGAAGCATACTATGCTTAACAGAAGTGTGCAATTTTGTGGAATAGAGTCTGGTAAATGATTACGTTTTTATGATACTTGGAGACACTTAAGCATACCACCTGGGAAGTCAGAGAGACTAGGGTGTGAATTCATGCTACATCCCTTGCTAGTTGAGCAATTTTTTTGAGCTTTAGGGTTTTTTGTTTGTTGTTTTTTTAGTTTTACATGACATGTAGACTGCATTTTGACATATTATACATAACATAGAGTATAACTTAAGATCTATTAGGATCTTATTCTCCGGGGCTGGGGTTGTGGCTCAGTGGTAGAGTGCTCGCCTAATATGCAAGGGGCCCTGGGTTCAATCCTCAGCACCACATAAAAATAAAATAAAGATATTGGTCCACCTAAAACTAAGAAATAAATTTAAAAATATATTTAAAAAAAAGATCTATTAGGATCCTATTCTTGTGGTTGTACATGATGTGGAGTTTCACTGATGGTATATTCATATATGAACATAGGAAAGTTATGTCCGATTCATTCTACTGTCTTTCCTATTCCCATCCTCCCTCCCTAAATTCTTTGTCCATAAAAATGACAAAGGTAAATGACCACAGAATAACAGCAAGATGATACATAAAAATTCAATACATAAAAATAAATAAATAAAATTCACCTCTTGCCACATGGCAGTTATAAATGCTGAACACCAGGGAAGCAACACCCAGCTCAGTCCTCAGGAGACTTCCCAGAGAAGGTAACCATTGCAACGAAACTTGAAGGATGAAGACAGGTATGGTGGCATACAGCTGTTTTCCTAGCAACTGGGAGGTTCAAGCAGGAGGATCATAAATTCCAGGCCAGCCTCAGCCACTTTGCAAGATCCTGCTCAAAAAAAAAAAAAAAAAAAAAAAAAAAGCCAGGCATGGTGGCACACCTGGAATCCTGGCTCAGGAGGCTTAGGCAGGAGGACCTCAAGTTCAAAGCCAGCCTCAGCAATGGTGAGGCTAAGCAAATCAGTGAGACCCTGTCTCTAAATAAAATACAAAATAGGCTGGGGATGTACTTCAGTGATTGAGTGCCCCTGAGTACCCCTAAAAAATAAAAATAAAAAGGGCTAAGGTTGTATCTCAGTGGTAAAGAGCCTCAGTGCCAAAAAATAAAAGAAGGAAGGCAGGAAGGGAAGGAGGGAGGGAGGGAGGGAAGAAGGAAAAGAAATTTTAAGGAGAGTAGGAGATATACAGGAAATGAGGTGGGGGAAAGAAAAGGTGGGAGAAGGTGAGGAGGAAAGGAGTAAGGCAGATAAACTTTGGAGAACATGGATGCGTAGTACCTCCTTCACCATCAACAAGAATAAGTTTTTCTGGACATGGTGGTGCATGTATACTAGGGAGGCTTAGGTAGGATGATCACAAATTCAAGACCAGCCTCAGCAACATGGGAGACCCATCTCAAAATAAAAAATAAAAAGGGCTGGGGATGTAGCTCTGTGGTAGAGCAACTCTGAATTCAATCTCCAGTTCCAGAAGAGGAAAAAAAGAAAAAAGAAAGAAAGAAAAAATAAACCTAGTTTCCCAGATGGGAGGCTGCATGGTCTGGATCCTTTCCATAAATTAACACACATTTAGTGAGCACCTGCTATGAGCTTCTTTCAAGAATTGTGAAAGACAGGGCTAGGAGAATAGCTCAGCAGTGGTGTATATGCATGCTTAGCACATGAGAAACCCTGGGTGCAATCCCAGCAAACACATACACAAGGAGTTGTAAGAGATAATAAAGATAAGATTGATGTAGTGACCCATTATGTGCTTCTGGCTTTTTTTTTTTTTTTTTTGTAGTCCTAGGGATTAAACTCACGGTTTCACACATGTGAGGCAAGCACTCTACAACTAAGCTAAATCTCCAGTCTCTCCAGATACTTTTGGAAGCTGAAGCAGGAGAATTGCATGAGCCCAGAAGTTTAAGGTTATCCTGGGCAAATAAAATAAAAGAACAGAAACAAAATAAGAGGTAATAAAGATAAGCGAAAAAACCAAAAATCTCACTTCTTGTTTTCTGAAAGCCTACAGAAATTGGGAAGAATAAATGGGGGGTGCTGGGGTTGTGGCTCAGTGATAAAGTGCTTTTCTAGCATGTGAGAGGCACTGGGTTCAATCCTAGCACCACATAAAAACAAATAAAGGCATTGAGTCTATATACAACTAAAAAAATAAAAAATAAGTGTCCATCTAAGAGGCTGGGATTATAGCTCAGTTGGTAGAATAATTGCCTTGCATGCACAAGGCCCTAGGTTCAATCCCCAGCTCCATTAAAAAAAAGAGAGAGAGAGAGAGAAAAAAAGAAAAAAGAAAAAAAATTGTCCATCTACAACTAAACATATATATGTGTGTGTAATATACCCCAGTACCAGAAAAAAAGGAAAAATAAGATCCTGGCATGGTGGTGCACATCTGTAATCCCAGCAACTCAGGAGACTGAGGCAGGAGTCTTGCAAGTTCAAAGCCAGCCTTGGCAACTTAGTAAGACCCTATGCAACTTAGCAAGGCTGTGTCTCAAAATAAAAATTAAAAGTCTGGAAGGTGATTCAGTGGTTAAGAACCCCTGGTTTCAATCCCTAGTGCAAAGAGAAAAGAAAGAATAAACATCAGTGGAGAGACTGGTTTTGGTCTGGGATGTAGGTAGGAAAAGTAGAGAATGCTGGGGGTGGAAACAGTCATATGGGTTGGAAGTTATTAAGTTCTCCATCCTATTCACTCATCCTCAGCCTTGTAGGAAACCTGCTCCAGGGAGGATTACTTGGCTTTTCTTGAGTCCTTTCCTTTTCTGAATTGGCCAAAGTATAAAAATGCTGACTTTCTTTCATTCAGTATTGAACATGCTATGTATAAGACAGGGGAAGGGTCTCATCCAAGTCCTATTACCACTACTTAGAAATATTCTAAGAAGGCACTGTGCTTCCAATTATACTATAGAGCTATAATAACAAAAACTGCATGGTACTGGCATTCAAACAGACAAATAGGCCATTAGTACAGAATAGAAGACACAGAGACAAACCCACATAGATACAGTCATCTGGTCCTTGACAAAGGTGCCAAAAACAAACATTGAAAAAAAGACAGCCTTTCTAGCAAATGATGCTAGCACAAGTGGTAATCCATATGTAGAATGAAACTAGACCTTTATTTCTCACCCTGTACAAAAATCAACTCCAAATAGATCAAAAATCTAAGACTTCAACCAGAAAATATGCACCTCCTAGAAGAAAACATAGGGTCGCTGTATTCTTCAGAATACAGTGCCAGGCAATGACTTTCTCAATAGGAACCCTAAAGCTCAGGAAATAATGCCAAGGGTTAAGAACTAGGACAGCATCAAATTAAAAAACTTCTGCTCAGCAAAAGAAACAATTAGATTGTGAAGAGAGAACCCACAGAATGGGAGAAAATCTTTGCTAGTTACTCTTCTGAGAGAGGATTACTATCTAGAACATATAAAGAGCTCAAGAAATTTTCACCAAAAAAATAAAATAACCCAATTAATAAATGGGCAAATGAATTAAATGGACACTTCTCAGAAGAAAGAAATAAAATGGCCAACAAATACATGAATAATGTTCAACATCATTAGCAATTAGGGAAATGCAAATCAAAACCATACTGAAATTTCCTCTCACACCAATCAGAATGGCAGTCATGCTGGGCACAATGGGGCACTCCTGTAATCCCAGCAGGTGGGGAGGCTGAGATAGGAGGATCACAATTTCAAAGCCAGCCTCAGCAATGGCAAGGCCCTAAGCAACTCAGTGAGAGCCTGTCTCTAAATACAAAATAGGGCTGGGGATGTAGCTCAATATTGAGTACCCCTGAGTTCAATCCCAGGTACAAAAAAAAAAAAAGAATGTCAGTCATCAAGTATACTAAACTGGGTGGCGCCAGTGGTACATGTCTGTAATCCGAGCCGTTTTGGGGAGGCTGAGGCAGGAGGAGCCTTTGAAGCCAGCCTAAGCAACTTAGGAAGGACCTAAGCAATTTAGCAAGATTCTGTCTCAAAAAATAAAAAGGATTGGGAATGTAGCTCAGTTGTTAAATGCCCCTATGTTCATCCCTAGTACAAAAAAACAACAACAACAAAAAAAAAAAAAAAAAACAATAAAGCCAGCCATTGCAACTTAGTGAGTCCCTAAGCAATTTAGCAAGATTCTCTCAAAATAAAAAAGGCTGGGAATGTGGCCCAGTGGCTAATCCCCACTGGGTTTTATCCCTGGCACCAAAAAAATTTAAAAAACAAAAAAGAATACAAATAATAATAAATGCTGGAGAGGATGTGGAGAAAAGGAAACTTTTACACTGGATGGGACTCTAAATTAGTACAACCACTATGGAAATCAACTGGAGGCTCCTTAAAAGATTAGGCATGGGGGCTGGGGTTGTAGCCCAGTGGTAGAGTGCTTGCCTTGCATGTCTGAGGCACTGGGTTCGATCCTCAGCACTACAGATATTAAAAAAAAAAAAAAAAAATGATTAGGCATGGGCCAAATGGCTCCAGAGGCTGAGGCAGAAGGTTGAAAGTTCAAAGTCAGCCTCAGCAATTTAGCAAGGCCCTAAGCAATTCAGTGAGATTTGTCTCTAAGTAAAATACAAAAAAAGGGCTAGAGATGTGGCTCAGAGGTTAAGTGCCCCTGGGCAGGAGGATGAGAGTTCAAAGTCAGCCTCAGCAATTTAGCAAGGCCCTAAGCAATTCAGAGACCCGTCTCTAAATAAAATACAAAAAGGCTAGGGATGTGGCTCAATGGTTAAGTGCCCCTGGGTGTACCACAAAAATAAAAAACAACAACAACAACAACAACAAAAAAAAAACACAACTAGGCATGGAAACACCAACACCATATGACCTAGCTATGCTCTTTTTGGTATTTACTCTGAAGAATCTTACTACAGTGATACCTACATACCCATGTTTATAGCATCCCAATTCACAATGGAACCAGCCTAGGTGTCCATCAATGGATGAATGGACACAGAAAATGTGGTATTTATACACAATGGAGTTTTATTCAGTGATAAAGAAAAATGAAATTATGGCATTTGCAAGAAAATGCATAGAACTAGAGACTATCATGTTAGGTGAAATAAAGTCAGACTTTTAAGTTGTTTTTTTTTTAATATTTATTTTTTAGTTGTAGTTGGACACAATACCTTTACTTGATTTATTCACTTTTATGTGTGCTGAGGATTGAACCCAGGGCCTCCCACATGCTAGATGAGCACTCTACCGCTGAGCCACAACTCCAGGCCCCAGACTTTTAAGTTTAAAGGTCTTATGTTTTTTCTCATATGCAGAAGCTAGAGAAGAAAAAGGAAAACGAAGGTGGGGGTGGATCTAATGGAAATCAAAGGGAGATCAGTAGAGGAAAGGGACCAAGGGGTTGGAGGCAGGTAGAAAGGTGGAAGTGCTGGGGAGTGATATTGGACAAATTATATTGTTATATTGTGTGCATGTACAAATATGTGACAGCAAATCCCATCAATATGTACAATTATTATGCACCAATAAAAAGTGGAAAAAAATAATGAAGAGCCCGTCCAGGGTGAAACAGGCAAAAATAAAATAAAATAAAATAAAAGGCACTGTGGGGGCGAAGCCAGCTTCTACTTCCCTCCTCGAACCACCAAACCTTAAAATGTAGGGCAAGAAGTGGCATGTCTTTGGCATTGTGCCAAAGGCTGATGTGGCAAGAGGAAAGAGGAAAGAATCTGAGAAGGGGCTGAATTTCAGCAGAAAGGAAGGAGACCATAGGCCTCACAATGGGGGTGTGGAAGAAGAATGGAGCCAGTGGGAACTTTAATTATTAGTTAAAATTAAAAATTGTTAACTGGGGCTGGGGATGTGGCTCAAGTGGTAGCGCGCTCGCCTGGCATGCATGCGGCCCGGGTTCAATCCTCAGCACCACATACAAACAAAGATGTTGTGTCCGCCGATAACTAAAAATAAATAAATAAATATTTAAAAAAATTCTCTCTCTCTCTCTCTCACTCTCTGTTTAAAAAATAAAAATAAAAATTGTTAACTGGGGCTGGGATATAGCTCAGTTTGTAGAGTGATTGCCTCACATGCACAAGGCCCTGGGTTCAATCCCCAGCACTACAAAAAAAAAAAAAATTGTTAAGTGGAGTCCCTGGTTATCACCTCCCAATATATCCTGATGAGAAAATGAACCTGAAATGCCTATCAACTAGACTTAACAATTATTATTGTATTCCGTGTTTAGGTCTGTTATTCTTTTCTGAAGTATTTAAAAATAATTTACAGACATTATGACATAAAAATTAATTTTTAAAAAAATTATTTGTTTTTTAGTTATAGGTGGACACAATATATTTATTTTATTTTTATGTGGTGCTGAGGATTCAACCTAAGGCCTCACGCCTGCTAGGTGAGTGCTCTACCTCTGAGCCACAACCCCAGCCCTAAATGTTTTAATATGTATTAATAAGAAAAACATTTTCTTATATAATGTCAATACTATTATGCTCCCTGTATTAACAATAATTTCTTTCTTTCCTTTTCTTTTCTTTTTTCTTTCTTTCTTTTTTCTGTTTTTTTTTTTTTTTTGGTACCAAGGATTGAATCTATTGGATATGAAAATGACAAACCCCAAAATAGTGTGGCCCAGGAGAGGGAGTGAGGGAGAAGGCAATACATGTATTCTTTCCCAGTACATTCCTTCCCAGTGACAAAACAGGCCCCAAGGGAGGAGATATCCATCAAGTCTAAAATGACAGTTTCTGTGAAGAGACCAAAGCATTGATCCTTCCCTAAACAAATCCTTTCCCTAGATACCAACCACTGACCCTCCATCTGGATCTGTAAAAGATAAATCCCAGATACTGACCACTGACCCCAGGCCCTCCATCTGGCCCAGTAAGATAAATCCCAGATACTGACCACTGACCCCAGACCTCCTCCCATCTTGCCCAGTAAAACAGACCCCAAATTCCTGAGTGCCCATACTGACAAGCTCATTAATTAAGTCACCTCTCAGTGTAACCTATATAAGCCCATACTTCTCCTTTGGCCAGAGGCTCATTTTCCACCAGGAAAGTGCGTCCATCAGAACATCACTTTGTTCCTGAATAAAAAGCTGTGCAGAGCTAATCCGTGAAGTTTGCTTCTGGCCCAGTCCTTTGGTGCTAATAGAACCCAGGGCTGCTTATCCACTGAGCCACATCCCCAGACCTTTTTATTTTTTATTTAGAGACAGGGTCTCACTAAGTTGCTGCTAAATTGCTGTGGCTGGCTTTGAACTTGCAATTCTCCTGCCTCAGCTTCCTAAACTGCTGGGATTACATGTGTGCCACTGCACCCAGCCAACAATAATTTATTAATATCATCTAATACCCATTTTGTTTCACATTTTCCCACTATGTCTCAAAAGTCTTTTCACAATCTGTTTGTTCAAAATAGGATTAAAATTCATGTGATTATTTTATCTCATGTCTTATTTATTTTTGCAGTGCTACAGATCAAACCTAGGGCCTCACAAATACCTGGCAAGTGTTCTACCATGGAGCTACAGGAAGGAGCTGTCTTGGTGGTGGTGCACACCTGTAATCCCAGCTATTCTGGAGGCTGAGGCAGGAGATCTCAAATTCATGGGCCATTTAGGGAGAATTTCTCTCATAATAAAATAAAAAGAGGGCTGGGGATGTGGCTCAAGTGGTAGTGCGCTCGCCTGGCATGAGTGTGGCCCGGGTTCGATACTCAGCACCACATACAAACAAGGATGTTGTGTCCACCGAAAACTAAAAAATAAATATTAAAAAATTCTCTCTCTCTCTCTCTCTCTCTCTCTCTCTCTCTCTCTTTAATAAAATAAAAAGAACTGAGGTCCTGTGTGTGGTGGCTCACACCTGTAATCCCAGCTGAGACAAGAGGATGGTGAGTTCAAACCAGCCTCAGCAAAGGCGAGATGCTAAGCAACTCAGTGAGACTCTGTCTCTAAAAAGAGTCAAAATAGGGCTGGGGGATATGGCTCAGTGATTTGAGTGCCCCTGATTTCAATCCCTGGTACATCCCCCCCCCCAAAACAAAACAAAACAAAACAAGAAAAAAAAAAAAAGAAAGAAAGAAAAGAAAAAATAAAAAGGGCTGGGTCCTAGTTCAATGGAAGAGTACTTGCCTTGCATGTGTGAGACACTGGGTTCAGTTCTCATCACCATATATAAATAAATAAGATAAAGTTCCATAAACAAATCAACAACTAAAAAAAAAAGAGAGAGAGAGAGAGAGCTGAAGAGAGAGACAGAGAGAGAGAGAGAGAGAGAGAGAGAGAGAGAGCGAGCGAGCGAGCTGGGGATGTAGCTCAATTCTTCCTTACCATATGTGAGATCCTGGGCTCAATCCCCAGTATGGAAATAACAAAAATGTGAGCAGTGGTGTTTGCCTGTAAAATCAGTGACTTGGGAGGCAGAGGCAGAAAGATCCAAGTTTGAGGCCAATTGAGCAACTTAACATGATCCTGTCTCAAGATAAAAAATAAAAATCCTGGGGATGTAGTTTACTGTAAAGATCCCTGGGTTCCAACCCCAGTACTGCCCTCCACACCTCCCCCACTCCAAATAAGGACAGTTCTTCCTTCTGTTTTTCCATGCAATTGATTTGTTGAAGAAACAGGCAGTTTCCCTGTAGAATCTTCCACCTTTCAGATTTTTCTGATTTGCCTCTGTGTTTTCATTTATCTTGTTCCTCTGGTCCCTGTATTTTCTGATAACTGGCTATTAGATCTAAAGACTTGCCAAGATTTAGGCTCAATATTTTTGGAAAGAACATTTGTCAGGTGAGAGAGGCAGTGTTCTTCCTATTGTACTACATCAGGACCACATAATACATATAATGTCAGGTTGTCTGATTCAGTTTCTGAACTGTGGAGGAGGTTAAGACTGAGGGGCCTACACAGCAACCACCTATGAGCCTGGAAGTGGAGCTCTGATTTCATCTGACTTCTGATACTGCTGGCTTTTGTAGGAAAGAGTGGGCTGAGGTTAGGGTTGAGGTCAGCATTCAGAGAAGTATTAGTTGAAAGAACTTGATGTCCACAGTGTGGACTGGTTCAGATTCTGGGCAGGATTGAGCAGAGTCCTAGGGATAGAGATACCAATTATCTCTATCCATAGGGTGGTGCAGGGTGGCAAAAGGTGAGTCCCCCTTTAATCCCGCTGGTTAGGTACCTAGATTGGTGTAGGGAGTTGGGGGGGAGGGGGGGTGGGGGAGTGTGGGGGAACCCTTCCTAGACCTATTCACCCTATCCTGAACTTTCCACCGTAGAAAGCAAGATGCTTTCCTCTTCACCTCTGGATCCTGTGGATCTGGTTATAGTATGGGATGGGGAAAATTCTCTATGAATTGTTTTTCTTGTTCTCTGGCTTCTGGTTCCCACCTTAAAATCTTATTTTTGCTTTTTGCCTTGCTGGGCAAAAAGGGCTGAGCTACACCCCACCAAAATACTTTTTTTTTGGTACCAGGGATTGAACTAAGGAGCACTCAACCACTGAGTCACATCCCCAGTCCAATTTTGTGTATTATTTAGAAACAGGGTCTCACTGAGTTGCTTAGTGCTTCTGGATTGCTGAGGCTGGCTTTGAACTTGCGATCCTCCTGCCTCAGCCTCCCAAGCCGCTGGGATTACAGGAGTCTATTACTGCACCCAGCTATTTTTTTTTTTTAATTTTTTGAACTCAGGGGCTCTTGACCACTGTGCCACATCCCCAGCCCTGTTTTATATTTTGTTTAGAGACAGGATCTTACTGAGTTGCTTAATACCTTGCTGAAGCTAGCTTTGAACTCATGATCCTCCTGCCTCAGCCTCCCCAGCTGCTGGAATTACTGGTGTTGGCTACTGTAACCGGCTCAAAATACTTTTTTATTGCTCTAAAACTTCCAAATGTTAGAGCAGAAAGGAACTTCAAGATTAGGTCCCTTGGGCTGGGGATGTGGCTCAAGCAGTAGCCCGCTTGCCTGGCATGCGTGGGTTCGATCCTCAGCACCACATACAAACAAAGATGTTGTGTCCGCCAAAAACTAAAAAATAAATATTTAAAAAAAAATTCTCTCTCACTCTCTCTTTTTTTTTAAAGAAAGAGAGAGAGAGACAGAGAGAGAGAGAGAGAGAGAGAGAGAGAGAAGTTTAATATATATATTTTTTTTTTTAGTTTTCGGCGCACACAACATCTTTGTTTGTATGTGGTGCTGAGGATTGAACCCGGGCTGCACGCACACCAGGCAAGCGCGCTACCGCTTGAGCCACATCCCCAGCCCCTCTCACTCTCCCTTAAAAAAAAAAAAAAAAAAAAAAAAAAAAGATTAGGTCCCTCATGGAGGAATTCTCCTTCCCTCTCATCCTTTCTGAGACTTGATGACATATAAGATGGTGTAGTGTGGTAGTTCCTCAAAGTTTAATCATTCACATTCTGTCTTCATAATTTTTTATTTACCATGATCAGCTTGCTCCATAGTATACTATTATTTTTCTTCATCCTAACAATAATCTCTGTAAAATTACAGGTTGAATATGTAGTTCTATTTTTAAAAGCCATTGAAAGAACACAAACATGCTGGGTATAGTGGCCAGTGCTTGAAGTTCCACCTACTCCGGAGACTGAGGCATGAAGATTCCTTGAGCACTGGTTGAAGAGAACTTGATGGTCACAGTGTGGCCATAAAGGACTTCGAGGCCATCCTGGACAACATAACAAGAGCCTGGCTCTTAAAATATTACAAACCAAGGGCTGGGGGTGTAGGTCAGTAACTGAGCGCTTGTCTACTATGTGTGAGGCCTTAGTTTGGAGATCCCCAGGGCCAGGAAAACAAAATCAAACAGTGTGTGTGTGTGTGTGTGTGTGTGTGTGCGCACACACACACACACAAATATACACAAACACTACACATCAGAAATATTCCAATTCTAACGATGGTGCGTGCCCCACACTTCGGGAAATACTACAGAGAAGGAATGGAGGCAGGGAGTCTTGAGATCTTGTTCGGGCACACTTCTTAAATTCCGGATTTATTTCCTAATCATAAGAAGAGGATGATATAATGTTTACAGGCATTGGTTATTGGTCTTGTGAGTGAGCCAGTCTTCCTGGAAGAATCCCAGGGACCTTTGTCCAGCACCTCTGGCAGCAGCTGCGGGGAAGGGAGCTGAGCGCCCAGCAAGCCAGCAGGGAGAGTCACCTCTCTCAACAATCTAGGCAGACGCGGCGCCGGGGAAACCCGGTTTCTCTAGGTCGCCTAAGTCTGTGAAGCTCCTGCCCTCTCCCACCTTTCTCTCTCCACCAGCTTCCCAGCCGAAATCGAGGTGGTGTTTCAAGGCCTTTCCCTCAGAGGAACCACCCACCCGCCCAGCCTTTCTTCCCGGGGCAGTGAGAACTTCCGGAAGAAGAGATGAAAAGTCAGGTGTCAGGCCTATACGAAGTTCAGCTGGCTTCACGGGCTCCAGCGAGGGAGGGCAAAGCAGGAAGGAGGGGTTTGCGGTTGGGGACAGCCAGATGGCCCACCTCGACCGGAAACTGGGGGTGGAGAGGCCGGGCCCAGCCTACCCCCGTCATCCAGCTCCCGCTGGGTCTCAGAGGCGGGCAAACCCCACCCCATTCCTCTGGGCACCTCGTGGTTTGTTTACGAATCCGGCTCCCTCCTCCCGCAGCCCGGCCCTTCGCCCGCCCCCAGGGTGGCCCGGGAGGAGAGGGAAAGCAGGCTGCCCCCGGCGCACTGCGCTTGTCATTCTGCCTGCAATCTGTGCCATGGGTGTCCAGACCTGTGGGGGCCTTTCTCCTTTAGTGGGAATCGGGAGTTGGGGTGGTGTCGTTCGTTCTGTCAACTCTGGGATCTGGGGAGGACTCAGGGCTACTTGTCTCAGGAGGGGCAGGAGAAACAAACTGCTTCAACTTTGGTTAAAAGAAGATTTTTTTTTTTAAATTAGGTTTCCTAGTCAGGAACCCAGTCACCCTTGGGGTGTGGGGGTCCGGGTGCGTGTGCGGTGAGGGTTAAATTGACATTAAGCACCCCTTTCCTCCCAGGTGTGGTGAGCCCGCGACCCCTGAGGAGCCTGCGGGGGTGGGGGTGGGGGTTGGGTGTTTGGGGAAGAGAAATGTTTTGTTTATGTATTTGTTCCAAACTGGAATCCCTAGGAGTCAGATTTAAATGTTCAGAGAAGTTCTCATTTTGCTCTGTTGGGGGCCTAGGCCAGATTCCTTGAGCTTGTCTTTCCTAGTTCTCAAGAACGCAAAAAGTGGAACCCCCAAATTTCTTTCTCACCTGCGTTAGACCACCCTTGCTTTTATTAGGTAAAGGGTCTTCAAGCTTGGAAGATTTGGTTGGGTTTATAGTCGGGACAGACTTTTTTTTTTTTTTTTAAGAGAGAGAGAGAGAATTTTAATATTTTAGTTTTCAGCTGACACAACATCTTTGTTTGTATGTGGTGCTGAGGATCCAACGGGGCCGCACGCATAGCCAGGCTAGCGCGCTACCGCTTGAGCCACATCCCCAGCCCCTGGACAGACTTCTTGTATCCCTCTTCAGAAGAGAGAATATTCGAGAATTTTGGGTCAGAGTTAATCTCCCACAATAACTAAATTGTGTTTTTATTTTTCTTTTCTTTTCTTTTTTTTTCTAAATTGTGTTCTAGACCATGCTACCCAGTCTTCACACAAAACTAATTTGGGGTGGGGATATAGCTCAGTTGATAGAGTGCTTGCCTTGCATAAGGTTCAATCCCTAGCACCATAAAAATAAATAAATAAATAAATAAAAATAAACCCAACTCTTATTCCCCCTCTTCCACCTTTTTTTTTTTGGGGGGGGGGTACTAGGGATGGAACTCAGGGACACTTCACCTCTTAGCCACATCCCCAGCCCTATTTTGTATTTTTTTCTTTTTAAAGAAAGCTTATTAATTTTTAAAATTTATATATGACAGTGGAATGCATTGCAATTCATATTACACATATAGAGCACAATTTTTCATATCTCTGGTTGTATTCTATTTTGTATTTTATTTAGAGACAGGGTCTCAGTTGCTTACTGTTTTGCTTTTTGCAGAGGCTGGCTTTGAACTCAAGATCCTTCTCCTTCAGCCTCTGGAGCCACTGGGATTATAGGCCTGCACAACAGTGCCCTACTCTCCCACCTTTTTCTTCCTCTGGGAACTTCAAGTCCACCAGAGCCACAAGCTGGTTACAGAAGAATTGAATGCCTTTCTAGTGCTAGGTAGAGTCTAGGCAGGCATAAATCACAATGCTTCTCAGATAAGGAAACAAAAGTACCAACTGAGTCACTTATATAATGATAATAATTATAAAGACTAATCCAGCCACTGTAGCCCAGTGGTGCACACCTGTTATTCCAGTGACTTGGGAGACTGATACCAGAGGGAGCACAAGTTCAAGGCCAGCTTCCGCAGGTTAGCCATACACTGCTTCCAAATAAAAAGGAAAAAGGGCTGGGGGCCAGCTCAAATCCCTAGCCACACACACAAAAGTTATAGCCAGGGGGCTGGGGTTGTGGCTCAGTGGTAGAGTGCTTGCCTAGCATGTGTGAGGCACTGGGTTCCGTTGTCAGCACCACATAAAAATAAATTAATAAAATAAAGGTCCATCAACAACTTAAAATGCTATATATTTATATATTATAGCCAGGCGCTGTGAGGCTCCCCTGTAATTCTAGCAACTCCCAAGGCTGAGGGAGGAGGATTGCAAATTCAAAGCCAGCCTCTGCAATTTATCGAGACCCTGTCTCAAAATAAAAACAGGGCTGGGGATATAGCTCATGATGATAGAGTACTTGCTTTATGTGCATAAGGCAAACACATAATCTCCCAGCAACACGCAAAAAAATAAATTAAATTAAAAAAAAAACAGGCTAGAGATGTGGCTCAGTGATTAAGTGCCCCTGTATTTAATCCCTGGCACAAAATAAATAAATAAAAGTTATAAAGACTATCTGCCCCAAGTCCTGGATTTCCTCACAAGTTCTGGGCTTCTCAAATAGAAAGAAACTCAGATTGCTTCAGTTTTTTTTTTTTTTTTTTTTTTGTTTTGGTACTGGGGATTGAACTCAGGGGCACTTAACCACTGAGCCACATCCCCAGCCCAATTTTGTATTGTATTTAGAGACAGGGTCTCACTGAGTTGCTAAGCACTTTGCCATTGCTGATGGCTGGCTTTGAACTTGTGATCCTCCTGTCTCAGCCTCCTGGCCTCTAGAGCTGCTGAGATTACAGGTGTGTGCCCTGGCCTCCCTTCAATTTTTTTTTTGCCATACTGGTGATTAAGCCCAGGGTGCACTACCATTAAGCTATATCCCCAGTCTTTTTATTTGGAGACAGAGTCTAAATTACCCAGGCTGGCCTTGAATTCTACCTCAGCCTTTTGATTAGCTGGGATTGCAGGCAGTGCACCACTGCTTCTGCAAGGACTTTCTTTTCTTTTTCTTTTTTTAAGGATTTTCTTTTCTAACCTCCTTTATCCTAAAGTAAGTAGGACAGATAAGAAATTTCAGTCTACTTTGGACTTAATAGCTGTAGTGGAGAGTTTATGAACAAGAAAGATTACAATGATGAGAATGACAGTGTAGAAGGGTTTGGGATGATCATATGTATATTTTATTATATTTTTATTTTTGACAATTTATTTATTTTTGTGATGCTGGGAATGAAATCCAGGTTCTTCCTATTTTTGGTACCGGAGAATGAATTCAGGGTTGCTTAATCACTGCGCCAAATCCCTAGTCCTTTTTTTATATATTATTTAGAGACAGGGACTCACTGAGTTGAGAAGCACCCTGCCATTGATGAGGCTGGCTTTGAACTTGTGATCCTCCTGCCTCAGCCTCTGGAGAAATAACAGGCATGCCCAGCTGGAACCCAGATTCTTGTGTATGGTAGACGAACATTACCACTGATCTACATCCCCTGCCCTTATATTTTACTTTTTTTTAAAGTTTTTTTTCCATGGGGCTGGGATTATGGCTCAGTGGTAGAGCAGTTGCCTAGCATGTGTAGGGCACTGGGTTTGATTCTCAGCACCTCATATAAATAAATGAATAAAATAAAGGTCCATCAACATCTAAAAAAAATAATTTTTTTACAATACTTTTATTTTATTAATTTTTATGTGGTGCTGAGGATGGAGCCCAGTGCCTCACATGTGCTAAGCAAGCACTCTACCATTGAGCTACAGCCCTAGTCCTATTTTTCACTTTTTTGAGGTGAGGTCAGTCTTGTTATATTATCTAGACTGGTCTTGAACTCCTGGGCTCAAGCAGTGATCCTACCTCAACCTTCCCAGTATATGCTAATTTATCAGATTGCTAACTGGGAAAGTGATGACAGCTGAAGAAAGGCTTCAAAGTTAGGAATTAGGAAGATTTAACTTGTATATGCAATCAAATGAATGCTGAGAATCAGTTGTTAGTATTGTAATACCTGCAGACCCATTCAGGAATGTTAAGACTAGGCTTTCCTTTGAATGGTAGCAGTGTTTACTGGGAGTGGGAAGGACTGGGGTTATGGCTCAGCAGTAGTTTTGCCTAGCTTGTGTGAAGCCATGGGTTGAATCTCCAGCACCACAAAAGAAAAACAAAAAAGCAAGTATTTACTGAGTATCAACTATATGCCAGGCTTTGAGAATACAAAATGAAAATGTTATTGGCGTTTTGTATTTTATTTAGAGATAGGGTCCCACTGAGTTGCACTGAGTTGCTTAGTGCCGGTTGCTGAGGCTGGCTTTGAACTCTTTTTTTTTTTTTTTTAAATATTTATTTATTTATCTTGTTTTTTTTTTTTTTAGTTATCGGTGGACACCACATCTTTGTTTGTGGTGCTGAGGATCGAACCTGGGCCGCTACCGCTTGAGCCACATCCCCAGCCCCTGGCTTTGAACTCTTGATCCTCCTGTTTCAGCCTCTCAAGCCGCTGGTACAGCTGCGTGCCCAGCTCTTGTTCAGGTTTTTACAGAAGAATTGAGCAAGAGAGAGCACGTTATTCATATGCTCTCATGGCCTATCAATAAGTTAACCTATGTGTAGGATATCCTTCAGTGGTCAGGGGCTGAATTCTTTTTCTGAAGGAGTGAAGGGAAAGGATTGTAAATAGGACGATGGCTATTGAATTTTTAGTCTAAATCTAGGCTTTTTTTCTCAGTACCTGGAATAAAATCAAAACTATAGTTCCCATTTCAGTCATAGACTAGCACTGAAGCATAGAAAAATTACAGGCTTTGGAAATAAATATAGCTCAATCATAGTTTAAAGTGTCTAGCCTATTTTCTCCTCTGTACAAGGGGATGATCCCCCCACCCCATTTGTTGTTGTTTGCAATGGGGATTGAATAGAAGGCTTTGTACACGCTAGGCAAGTAAGTGCTCTACTACTTAGCTATATTCCCAGTCTCATAAATCTCCTAAATCTGTAGAAAGAATTGTTAGACAATATATATGAAATGTTTAGAGTACTATTCCAGAATTGGCTCCTTTCCCCTACACCCCCTAGCAAGTTTAGGTGTGGTCTATTGCTGAATACACCAACAGCTGTTAGTATCTTCAAAGCTTGGTTTACAAAGATGAGTAATACAGTTTCTTCTTTGCAGGAAGTTTCTTTTCTCCAGTTTCTTCCCTAGTGTTTCTTAAACTTGGTTAAGGACTAATCACTTGGGCTACTTAAAAATGTATATTCTCAAGCCCCACCCTAGTTTTTGATTGATTTATTAGGTTTGGGGTGGGAGTCTAAGAAATTGAGTTTTTCCCCAGTCCTGGGGATTGAACACAGAGGAGATTTACCACTGAGCTAAATGCTCAGCCTTATTATTTTGCATAATGTCACAGGATCTGGCTAAATTGCTGAGGCTGGACTTGAACTTGTGACCTTCCTGCCTCTGTCTTCCTGGAGGGTGGGATTATAGGCGCTGTGCCTGGCTATTTTTATCTTTTAATTTTGAGTCAGGGTCCTACTAAATTGCTCAGCTAGAGCTGGAATTTGGGATCCTCCTGCCTTGACTAGTCGCTGGGATTGCTGGTGTGCACCATTGTGCTGGATTCACTTAATCTTTTCTAGGCCCTGCCCAAAGAGGCAGAGGTCTCAGTTCCTACCTTCAAAGGGTTATAAAAAGTTTTAGAAGGAAATCCAGATTTTAAAACATAAGAACATATAATGAAGAGAACTGTAGGTAATGAAGGGACAGCATATAAGGTACAAATGGTAATGACACTGTCATTTGACAAGACTTCAAAGCTGCCTCCACTAAAACAAGCATAAAGGAGGCAAGATGGAAACCAGAGATTCAGGTGCCTCGGGCAAAATCTCCTTTAACCTCTGTGATTGCAAAAAGCAGGAACTCGGGTTCTGTTGCTTCATACTTAGGCGGTATTTGCAACAGGGGTGGGGGAGGAAGTGGCTCAGGAGATCTTGACTCCAGGAGGTTCTCCAATGCACTGTAGCCTCAAACACAAGCTCTTGAAAAGTTAAGTAGCGAGAAGTTTAGTGTTTAGCGCCTGTAGTCTGGGAGAGCTTAATAAAATGGCGTTAGTTGGAGTCTTACAATAATCTTGCATACTAGGTATTTCAGTATTAACTCAGTTTGTGAGTGCTGTCACCACATCTGATCCCGCCCGCAATCGCAGGGCTTACACCCACATTGAAAGGTATCTTCCAGCCTGTCTGCCTACCCGAGGAGGAGGTTAAGACTCGAGAGGTACTTTTTGAGAGCGGTTAAATGAATACTTAAACGAGCCCGAGCGGTGAAGCAGGACTGCAGGCGCCGAAGATCTTGGCTGACACTTGTTGAGTTGCAGAACCCTGGTGAAGGGTACCACATAATGACTGTAAAGACTTCCCTTAAGGAGAGTCAATATGGCGACGGGATCCTCTTGGCACAGCCCTGTTCCCTCCCTCATGATGGGCGTCTCTAGTAACGCCCATTAGGCCATATGGAGGCGGTACCAGACTTACTTTGCTCCTTCATTGGGCTGAATAACTGAGGGAGAGGCCAATTCTCCTTTGCTCTTTCCAAGTTCCTACCCTCAGAGTTGATTCGGCTTTCAATTGGTTTTTAGTTTATGTCAATATGCGTCGTATTCCGTCTCTTTTCAGTGTTAATCCAATCATAACATTCCTGACTGCCCGCCTGATTTCTGATTGGTTTAGATCAGCTCCATCCTGTGCTATTGCTACCTACTTTTTACTCTCCTCCCAACCAGGACTTTGCCCATGCACGTCCAAGATTCTGGTTGGTCGTTATTCTGTCATTTCTATCAATGCTCTCCCTATCCCTATCTCTCAGGGAGCCCGCCTGGTAATTAACTGGTTTCTTTCTAAGCCTATCATCTCTAGCTCCCACCCATCCTCACTTCCTGCCTCTTTCATTGGTTTTTCAAACTGAGGGGGCGGTTCTTTTGGGCGGACACCAGGCACGCAACTTTGTCTTACACGCCTTAGAGAAGGAACGAGTCTTACCATTGGGGAATCTGCCCGCCTTTCTTCTGCTAGTCCCTCCCTTCCCCCTCCCTCATTGGGCGGGGCAGTACCGAAGGGGCGGGGCCAAGGCCGGGCTTGTGGCGCGCTACTCCCTCCTCTTTACCCCCCCCCTCCCTGTCCGGTCCAGGTTCGCTTGCCTCGTCAGCGTCCGCGTTTTTCCTGGCCCCCCCCACCCCCCCGGACAAGACCCCCTTGAGCTAGCCCCTCAGCTGCCACCATGAGCGGTAAGGATGAGTCCACTCCAAGCTTAGGGGTGGAAGGGTAGTGAGGGGGCGCGCGCGAGGGCCGACCGGGCGGTCCCCGCCGTGAGGGGGGGCGGGCGGGAGGCGGCTGCGGCGGCCTTGGTCCCGCCCGGGGCGGAGGGAAGGGAGGGAGAAGGGGCAGTGGCGGGGCCTCCGAGGAGGAGGGGGATGGGCCGCCCGCCCCGGGGGAGGGGGCAGCGTGGCCTCTCCCGCCCCCTGCCCGCCCCGGCCACGGGGGACGGGCTTTACCCCCCACTACTGGGCCGCCCGCCTGAGGCTCCTCCCGCCAGGGGCTGGCGCCGCGGGGGCGGCCCGAGCAGTGCACGCCCCGCCCGAGCCAACCGCCTCCCTGGTCCGCCCTCTGGTCGCTGCCTGCCCCAAGGCCCTCCCCCCCCAACCCGGTAAGTTCCCCTCCCCCCTCGCGGTCCCGCCCTTTCCACGCCCCTCACCCCGAAACCGCCCTTTTTTTCTAGGGTCCGCCCTCTAGTCCTGAAACCTTCTGATTTCTAACCCTTAGACCCCTTTAGCCCATTGCTAGTATTCACAAATGTTTTCCCACTTGGAGTTTTGGCCTCCTCTTTCCCACTTTTCCTTTTTCCCCTCTTACTTTTTATACTTGTATTTTTCTTTCTCCATCTCTTTTAACTCTAATTTTAGCAAGCTTTCCATCCACCCACATATTGATTTTTGCCTTACCTATTTTTTCCCCAGGATACTTTTTATTATTTTGAAACTCTTACAGCATTGTCTACCACTCTTCACATTTCCTATTCCCAAAGCACTTTATGAGTATTTTCTGAGTTTAATTTTGTTCATGGGGAAATTGAGACTTGCTTTTGGCATCACTGAACCTAGTTCATGTCCTGTAGGCTCTAGGATTCCCCTTGTCCAGATCCATTTTATTTGTACTGGTGACTTTCATCTTCCTATTAGTCATTACTGATTTCATCATAGTTTAATAGGCTTTACCCTTCTTTACTTTATTCCCTCTCCCCACTTTAAGTTTTTTATCTTTTATCTTTAGATCAAGATCACTCCATGGATGAAATGACAGCAGTGGTGAAGATTGAAAAAGGAGTTGGTGGCAATAATGGGGGCAATGGAAATAGTGGTGGTGCCTTTTCTCAGACTCGAAGCAGCAGCACAGGCAGTAGCAGCAGCAGTGGAGGAGGAGGAGGAGGAGGGCAGGTGAGTGATCATCAAGTGGGGAAGGTATTGAGAGGATCTAAATATTCTTAGGTATTGCTTTAATCTTCATAGAAAACATTTTAGGAAAAAAACTAATTTTATAGAAAGAAGTAAGCTTAGGGAGGAAAGTGAGTTGGAGATTCCCTAAGGATGAGAGTTTTAGAAATACCTATAGGTCAGGGTTTTTTGGATTTTTTTCTTTTTTCTTTTTTTGCATTGCTGGGATTGAATCCAGGGCCTCAGACATGCTGGGCATGCAATCTACCACTGAACTATATACCCCCATCCCCAAATATAGGCCAGTTTTTTGTTTTTTTTTTAATCTTGCGCTGCATTGCTGTTTATTTTTTATATATTGCCCCCTAGGCTAGCAGCTAGGTGTCACTAACTCCTTTCCTCTCCTCTATTTTCTGGCCAGGAATCCCAGCCATCCCCTTTGGCTCTGCTGGCAGCAACCTGCAGCAGAATTGAGTCACCCAATGAAAACAGCAACAACTCCCAGGGTCCAAGCCAGTCAGGGGGCACAGGTGAGCTTGACCTCACAGCCACACAACTTTCACAGGGTGCCAATGGCTGGCAGATCATCTCTTCCTCCTCTGGGGCTACTCCTACCTCAAAGGAACAGAGTGGAAACAATACCAATGGCAGTGGTGGCAGTGAGTCTTCCAAGAATCGCACGGTTTCTGGTGGGCAGTATGTTGTGGCTGCCACCTCTAACTTACAGAACCAGCAAGTTCTGACAGGACTACCTGGAGTGATGCCTAACATTCAATATCAAGTAATCCCACAGTTCCAAACCGTTGATGGGCAGCAGCTGCAATTTGCTGCAACAGGGGCACAAGTGCAGCAGGATGGTTCTGGTCAAATACAGATCATACCAGGTGCAAACCAGCAGATCATCACAAATCGAGGAAGTGGAGGCAACATCATTGCTGCTATGCCAAACTTACTCCAGCAGGCTGTACCCCTCCAAGGCCTGGCTAATAATGTGCTCTCAGGACAGACTCAATATGTGACCAATGTACCAGTGGCCTTGAATGGAAATATCACCTTGCTACCTGTCAACAGTGTTTCTGCAGCTACCTTGACTCCCAGCTCTCAGGCCGTCACGATTAGCAGCTCTGGGTCCCAGGAGAGTGGCTCACAGCCTGTCACCTCAGGGACTGCCATCAGTTCTGCCAGTTTGGTGTCATCACAAGCCAGTTCCAGCTCCTTTTTCACCAATGCCAATAGCTACTCAACAACTACTACCACCAGCAACATGGGAATTATGAACTTTACCACCAGCGGATCATCCGGGACCAATTCTCAAGGCCAGACACCCCAGAGGGTTAGTGGGCTACAGGGATCTGATGCCTTGAATATCCAACAGAACCAGACATCTGGAGGCTCACTGCAAGCAAGTCAGCAAAAAGAGGGAGAACAAAACCAGCAGACACAGCAACAACAAATTCTTATTCAGCCTCAGTTAGTTCAAGGGGGACAGGCTCTTCAGGCCCTCCAAGCAGCACCATTGTCAGGGCAGACCTTTACAACTCAAGCTATCTCCCAGGAAACCCTCCAGAACCTCCAGCTTCAGGCTGTTCCAAACTCTGGTCCCATCATCATCCGGACACCAACAGTGGGGCCCAATGGACAGGTCAGTTGGCAAACTCTTCAGCTGCAGAACCTCCAAGTTCAGAACCCACAGGCCCAGACAATCACTTTGGCCCCAATGCAGGGTGTTTCCTTGGGGCAGACCAGCAGCAGCAACACCACCCTTACACCCATTGCCTCAGCTGCCTCCATCCCTGCCGGCACTGTCACTGTGAATGCTGCTCAGCTCTCCTCCATGCCGGGCCTCCAGACCATTAACCTCAGTGCACTGGGTACTTCAGGAATTCAAGTGCACCAACTTCCAGGCCTGCCATTGGCTATAGCAAATGCCCCAGGTAAGGTTTTCAGTCTTTTGCGTTCATCTGTCTTATCTGTTTTTGTGTCACTTGTAATTGAACCCAGGGACATTCTACCATTGAGCTGCATGCCCAGCCCTTTTTATTTTCATTTCATTTTTTCTTGTTGGTATTGGGGATTAAACCTTGGGCACTTTACCGCTGGGCTATATCCCAATGGTAAAAATATTTATTTTTTATTTTGAAACAGCGTCTGGATAACATTACTGGGGGTCTTGATGGGCTTAAGGTATGCACTGTTGTACCCAACAAAGGACCATTACAAGGGCGATAGGTGATGGTGGCCTTGAAAAACCACTCTAACTTATTTATTTACTTTTGTAGTGCTAGGGGTTGAATCTAGAGCCTTGTGCAGGCTAGGCAAGCACTTTACCACTGAGCTACACCCCCAACTCTCCTTTTTATTTTTCATTTGAGACAAACTTACCAAGTTGCCCATGCTGACCTCAAACTTGTGATTCTCCTGCCTCAACCTCCTGAGTAGCTGGGATTGTAGGCATGTATCACTATGCCAGGCAATCTTTTGCACTTATTAGGAAGTAATTCTTGGCTTAACTGAAACTGTTGAGTTAAAGAAGGGAATAGAATCCGGGTGCAGTGATGCACACTTGTGATCCCAGCGGTTTGGGAGGCTGAGGCAGGAGGATAGCCAATTCAAAGCCAGTGTTAGCTTTGTGACATCCTAAGCAATTTATCAAGAACCTTATCTCCAAATACAAAGTAAACAAAAATGCTGTGTATATTGCTTAGTGGTTAAGCACCCCTGGGTTCAGTCCCTGGTACCAAAAAAAAAAAAAGGTAGGGGGAGAATAGAACCTTTTGGGGGTAACACTTTCTCAAGGACTAATCATTTAGGCAAATGAATTAGAAAAGTAACAGTGTCTGGGCCCTGTGGTGCACTCCTGTAATCCAAGAGACTAGGGGAGACTTGAGTCAGGAGGATCAAAAGTTAGAAGCCAGCCTCAGCAATTTAGTGAGGCCTTATGCAATTTAGTGAGACTTATCTCAAAGTAAAAATAAAAAAAGGCTGGGGCCATGTGCAGTGGTGCACACCTGTGATCCCAGTGGCTTGGGAGGCTGAGGCAGGAGGTTTGAAAGTTCAAAGCCAGCCTTGGCAAAAGTGAGGCAGTAAGCGATTCAGTGAGACCCTGTCTCTAAAAAAATTCAAAATAGAGCTGGGGATGTGGCTCAGTGGTGAGTGCCTCTGAGTTAAATCCCCGGTATGAAAAAAAAAAAAAAAAGTGGTGGGGCTGGGGATGTGGTTTAGTGGTTGAGCACCTCTGGGTTCAATCCTTGATACCAACACAACAAAAAGAACTGTCTCTCCTCACACTAAAATATATTTTAAATAAGCTTCCTAGATTAATCTGCTAATTTCCTAGATAGGGAATAACTTCTTAGACTGCTTTGAAAATACCATGTATGTTTGGAGAGGGAGGAGAAAGAAAAGGAGTGAGGTCAGGAATGGAGTAGGGAGGTAGGGTTGAGAGGGGTTAGGAATAACAGCATTAAAAGAAAGATATATATATTGTAATGTATATTAAATCAGTTGACCACAATATTTAGTCTTTCTCATTTTATCTTTTGGTACTGGGGATTGAACCCAAGGCTACATTCCCAGGCCTTTTTTAAATTTTGAGATAAGGTCTCACTAAGTTGCTTAGGACCTTGCTAAATTGTTGAGGCTTACCTCTAATTTGCAATTCTTCTACTTCAGTCTCCAAGAATCATTGGGGTTACAGGTGTGTACCACTGCACCTGGCTTAATAGTTAAAAGTCTTTTCATTTTGAATTGTTGCACTGTTGGTTAGTTTGAAATTAAAAACATACACACAAAATAAGATTAAAGTCTATTGAGAATTTATCTTTTTCTTTCTTTTTTGTGGTGCTGGGGATCAAACCCAGGACCTTATTCATACCATGCCAGCACTCTACCACTGGGCCCTGTGGTGCACTCCTGTAATCCAAGAGCCACATTTTCAGTGTCCCCCCGCCCCCCTTTTGATTTTTATTTTTGAGACAGGGTCTGGATAAGTTGCTTAGGGCCTGACTAAATTGCGGAGGCTGGCCTTGAACTTGTGATCTTCCTGCCTTAGCTTCCTGAGTCACTGGGATTATAGGCATGTACCACTGTATCCAGGTCCCTCCCCACTTTTTTTTTTTTTAATATATTGAGGATTAAACTCCGGGACACTGTACCTATGAGCTACCACTGAGCCCTTTTTAGTTTTTATTTTGAGACGGGAGAATTGCCTAGGCTGGCCATTTGTGATCCTGCCTCAGCCTCCCAAGTAGCTGGGAGTATAGGTATGTGCCACTGCACTGGGCTTAGACCGTATATATTTTTACTGAATCTTTTTTTTAAATATATATTTTTTAGTTGTAGTTGAACACAATACCTTTATTTTATTTATTTTTTAATTTTTATGTGGTGCTGAGGATCTAACTAACCCAGGGCCGCCTCACATGTGCTAGGTGAGTGCTCTACCGATGAGCCACAACCCCAGTCCTGACCATGTACATTTTTATATTCTCCTATGATAAATGAAAATTATTATTTTTTTTTTTTGAGAGAGAGAGAGAGAGAATTTTAGTATTTATTTTTTAGTTTTCTGCGGACACAACATTTTTGTTTGTATGTGGTGCTGAGGATCGAACCCGGGCCGCACGCATGCCAGGCAAGCGCGCTACCGCTTGAGCCACATCCCCAGCCCCGATTTTGGAAAATAGTTTAATACCACCAAAATTCTACTTACTTTGGAATATATGTGTGCTTGTGAATTGTTTGTATTTGTTATAGTGTTCCACTTAGACTGGTTCGTTTTTTTTTCAAGGATTGGTTCTTATATAAGTCGGGTTAACAAATTAAGCAACCATGTTTCCTGTCTGCTGCAGTTTTGGAAACTCTTGAGAGGAAAAGTCTGCATCATGAGTTCTCTAGCTTTTTTCAGTTCATGTGGTGTATTTAAAATGACTACATTTTGAGCTTTAATGAGACAATAAAATTTTCTTAGTGAGTTGGAGATCTTGGAGTAGAAAGTTAGAGCTGAAAGGGACCTAAGAATTCATCTATTACAACTAACTGTCTTGTCTTTTTTTTTTTTTTTTTTGGTACTGCGGATTAAAGCTGGGGCGAATAACTACTGAGGCACATCCCTAGCCCTTTTTATTTTGAGACAGGGTCTCACTGAATTGCTTAGCACCTTACTTTTGCTGAGTCTTTGCACTCAGGATCCTCCTGTCTCAGCCTCCGTAGTGGTTGGCGGACTATTCTATTCTATCCTATTTGTTTATTTATTTTAAAAATATTTTTTTAGTTGTCAACAGGCCTTTATTTTATTTATTTATATGTGGTGCTGAATATCGAATCTAGTACCTCACACATGCTATGCAAGTGCTCTGCCACTGAGCTACAATCCCAGTCCCCAGGGACTTTTACTCTTTTTATTTTTTTCTATTTTTTAGTTATAGGTGGACCCGATATCTTTATTTTATTTTTATGTGGTGCTGAGGATCCAACCCAGTGCCTCACACGTGCTAGGCAAGTGCTCTACCTCCAAGCCACAACCCCAGCCCCCAGGGAATGAATTTATTCTTTTAAAGTTTTTTTTTTTAATAGTTTTAGTTGTAGATGGACATAATATCTTTATTTTATTTAGTTATTTTTATTTTTTTTTTTAATGTGGTGCTGAGGATCGAACCTAGTGCCTTACACTTGCCAGGCAAGTGCTTTGCCGCTGAGCTCCAGCCCCACCCCTAATGTCTGTTTCTTAATTAAAAAAAAAAAAGTCCCTGAAATCAGACTTTTCTACTCTTGCTGGACTGCTACAAAGTATCACATTTTACCCACTTCTGTGATATATTGTTATTTTACAGGGACAAATTAAATCTGTTGACAATAAAAGGCCATGAATAGCTGGGTGCACACCTGTAATCCCAGTGTCTCAGGAGGTGGAGGCAGAAGGATCTCCAATTCAAAGCTAGCTTTAGCAACAGTGAAGTGCTATGCAACTCAGAGAGACCCTGTCTCTAAATTAAATACAAAATAGGGCTGGGGATGTGGCTCAGTGGTTGAATGCCCCTGAGTTCAATCCCTGGTACCCGCCCAAAAATAAAAATAAAAAAAGGCACATGAAATATGAGATAATCACTCTACAAAATGAGGTATTATTATATGGTTGTGGAAGACTTCAGTCTATATGGGGTTCACTTAGTCTGTTTACATTTTTTGTTTTTTTTTTAAATTTTGAGGCAGGATCTAAGTTGCCCAGGTTGTTCTTTTTTTTTTTTTTTTTGAAGAGAGAGAGAGAGAGAATTTTTTAATATTTATTTTTTAGTTTTCGGCAGACACAACATCTTTTTATGTGGTGCTGAGGATCGAACCCGGGCCGCACGCATGCTAGGCGAGTGCGCTACCGCTTGAGCCACATCCCCAGCCCGCCCAGGTTGTTCTTGAACTTTTTGATTCTTCTGCATCAGCCTCCCATGTAGCTGGGATTATAGGCATGTGCCACTGCATGAGGATACATTTATTATGTTTAGAAATCATCTTTTAAAAACCTTTAAGCCTTCCTTTCGACTTTTATCCTGTTTTCTGTTTGTGGAATACGTGAGTAAAGGCACAAAGTTAGAACCAAAACAAATCAGCTATCTCTGTGTTCCTGTGTTTTTCATGGCTTTGTCCCTGGTGGTTGGTAGTAAGGGTAGGACCACCTAGTTAACTTAGTTTCCGGAGAGTGAAATGATCTATGGGCTCTTAGTTGTTTTTTTTTTTTTTTTTTTTTTAAGTCATCAGTAGCTTTTTTTTTTTTTTGTACCAGGGATTGAACTCAGGGGCACTCAATCACTGAGCCATATCCCCAGCCCTATTTTGTATTTTATTTAGAGACAGGGTTTCACTTAGTTACTTAGCACTTTGCTTTTGCTGCGGCTGGCTTTGAACTTGCTATCCTCCTGCCTCAACCTCAGAAGCCACTGAGATTACAGGTGTGTGCCACCGTATCTGGCTTTTTTTTTTTTTAAACACCTATTTGGGGCTGGGATGTGGCTCAGCTGTAGAGCGCTCACCTAGCACGTGGGAGGCCCTGGGTTCGATCCTCAGCACCACATAAAAATAAATAAATAAAATAAAGATATTGTGTCCAGTTACAACCAAAAAAATAAATATTAAAAAAAAGTTAAAAAACAAAACAAAACACCTATTCCTCTTTATTAGCATCCTTTCCTCTCATTTTGTAGTCTTACTCTTATAGACTTTCTCCTGGGTTTAAAGCTCTAGATTTTTTTCCCTCAGTCACTGCGAAGTACTAAAAAACTTTTGCCCTAGGTTGAGAGGTGGTAGCTTTGAAAGACTTAAATTTGGATGACTTCTTTGGAGTTCTGCTTAATAAAGAATGAAGGGCTGGGCTTTGGCAGGAGACTAGAACATATTTCCTTGGTGGCTGTAATTCACTGAAGAAGAAAATTTCAGGCACTAAAAATAAGAATTTCACATCTGCTTGGTTTTATTGGGGTCAGGAAAATGTCTTCTCTTAGAAGTTAAGTTGAATGTGATACCAGGATTGGTTTACCAACAGTGTCACTAAACTTAGGGTCAGAGTGCTGGGATCTAATTTTTTAAAAAGTTTTCTTTAGACTAGTGCTTATGAACATTAGTAATAAGTAAGGTTTAGATGATTAAAATGTACTCAAAATTATCATATTATTGCAAAAAGTCACATGCGAGACTTTTGTTTTTTAAAGTAATATACTTTATCAATCATAACATCAAATTTTTATGTTTCTTTGTTTTCTATTATTATACTTGATTCTTAGGGTGATAGTAGTGTTTTTTAAATGGTAAGTTTCAGTTTAAATAGAAAACATCTTTTTTTTAAAACCTTGGTGTCTATTCATTTGAAAATTGGTGAAGCACATCTGTAATCCACAATTACAGAGCGGAGGCTGAGGCTGAGGCAGGAGGATCAAAAGTTCCAGGCCAGCCTGAGCAATTTAGTGAGCCCTAAGCAACTTAAGTAGACCTTGTCTCAAAAAATAAAAAGGACAGGGGATGTAGCACAGTGGTTAAGTGCCCCTGAGTTCAATTCTCTGAACCAAAAAAAAAAAAAAAAAAAAATCAGTGGAATATAAGAAGATAGTCTTTAGATATTTTCAGTTGCTCCTATTTATTCATTCCATTGACTTTTTCTGAATGACGTCATTGTTAAATAACATTGCCTTGTGCACTGTGGCCATTTTAGTTCTTAATTAAATAACAAGAGTACAAGGATGCCTAGTGTTTCAGAAGATTGTAGTTATCTTCTGATCTCATATTTCCTTTTTCTTTCTTTCTTTTTTTGGTGGGGGATAGGATCTCTCCATCATCCAGGCTGACCTGGATGTAACTCCTCAACTTGTCTGATCCTCAGGCCTCAGCCTTCTTATCCCACCTTTTTTTTTTTTTTTAAATACTGGAGATTGAATTGAACTAGGAGCACTCTACCTCTGAGCTACATTCCTAGGCCATTTCATTTTTTCTTTTGAGATAGGGTCTAAGGTGCTGAGGCTGACCTGGGATTGTAGGCATGTACCATCACACTGTGCTACCCCTTTTTTTTTCTTTTTTTGTGGTGCTGGGGATTGAACCAGGGCCTTGTGCATGTGAGGTAAGCATGCTACCAACTGAGCTATAGCCCCCCCCCCAAGTTTTTAATCACCTTTCCTTTTAATTGTTCCATTTTATAAAGTAGCATATAAATGTGCCACTAATTTAGTTCTGTTCTTTCCTTGCTTCTAATTGTTTTGCTTTCCCACCTTGGAAATATTATGAAATGTAAGGTGAACTTATGTAGAAAGGTTGTAATATATAATGCTTTGGAAGTTACATATTGCATATCTGTCAACATTACTAGATAATTGATTTTTCCCTTTTGTTGTTTGAAAAATAAGCATATTGTTTTTCATGTCTCTTATAGAAAGTGTGACACAATAATGCTATCCTTTTCTCTTTTTAAAATATATTTTTTGTTGATTGTATAACTTTATTTTATTTATTTATTTAATGTGGTGTTGAGGATTGAACCCAGTGCCTCACATGTGCTAGGCAAGTGTTCTACCACTGAGCCACAACTCCAGCCCCCTTTTCTCTTACATTTAGCAGTTTATAGTAGGGCTTGGTATGCTGAAGGATTACTTAAAAATATATTTATTTAGCTGGGTACCATGGCTCATACCTCTAGTCCCAGCTATTTAGGAGGCTGGGACAGGATTGAAAGTTCCAGGCCTACCTAGGCAACTTAAAGAGACTGTTTCAAAATGAATTTTTTTTTTTTTTTTAAGGGCTATGTATATAGTTCAGTGGGTAGAGTAATTGTCTAGCATGCTCAAATCCAGTTAGGCCAGGGGTTCAATCCCAGTATCACAAAAAGAAGAAAATTTATCTATTCATACATTGACTATATTGTTAATGTTATGCTTGATTTTAAGAATTGGTTCCTTTAGAAGCCCCTCAAAAACATTTCTGTAGAAAGTTTTTTTTTTTTTTTTTTTTGTATCTGGAATTGAACCCAGAGGTGATTAACTTCTGAACCACTTCCCTAGCACTAATCTATCTATCTATGTATTTATTTATTTATTTTTATTTTTTGTTTTTTTAATATTTATTTTTTAGTTTTCGGCGGACACAACATCTTTGTTTGTATGTGGTGCGGAGGATCGAACCCAGGCCGCATGCATGCCAGGCGAGCGCGCTACTGCTTGAGCCACATCCCCTCCCTATTTCTTTATTTTTAATTATTATTATTTTTTTTTAGTTGTAGACAGACAATACCTTTATTTTATTTATTTTTATGTGGTGCTGAGGATTGAACCCAGTGTCTCACACGTGCCAGTGCCGAGGTAGGCAAGTGCTCTACCACTGAGCCACAACCCCAGCCTCCCAGCCCTTATTTAATATTTTTATTTAGAGACAGGGTCTCGCTAAATTGCTGAGGCTGTCTTTGAACCTGTGATCCTTCCTGCCTCAGCCTTCCAAGTTGCTGGGATATAGGCGTGTGGTACTATGTCTGGTTCTGTAGAAAGTTTTTAAGTAAATCTTTTATTTATTTATTTATTTTTTAAACATTTATTTTTTAGTTGTGGGTTGACAAATACCTTTATTTTATTTTTATGTGGTGCTGAGAATCGAACTCAGTGCTTCATGCATCCTAGGCAAGTGCTCTACCTTTGAGCCACAACCCCAGCCCTTAAGTGAATCTTTTAGAATTGGGGCAAAGCTGACTTGTAATTTGAATTTGTATTTTTGCTTCAATATTGTTTACATTCTGAACAACTTATAGAAACTGAGCAGTATTACTTGTTTGACAAGTTTGGATCTGCATGTTTAGTTTTCTGTGGATCTGCCTCCCACTTATATACAAAATAAGTAATATTTACTTTGAAGGAGTTAAAATATAAAATACCAAGGTCAAGACCCTTTAAGAGATGAGAAAAACAGTTAAGTCTATAAATATCTGAAAATTAAAAAGAGCACAACACTGGTTTTCATAGGAAAGTACATTTAAAGACAAATAATTTAAATTAAGTTAAATGCTATTAAGATGGCTCTTCTCAAATTATTCAATGCATTCTCATTGAATGTGATCCTAGTTTGATGGCTTAAGTAGTTTTTTTGTACACTGGGATTGTAGCTCTGTGGTAGAACGCTTGCTTTGCACATGTGAGGACCTGGGTTCTATCCTCAGCACCACATAAAAATAAAGATATTTTGTCCACCTACAACTTAAAAAAATTTTGTTTTAAAAAAAGAAGTTTTTTTGCAAACTTGGTACAATTCAACCAGACCATCCATGGGTAGTAGCTCTTAGAGTGAAGGTTGCCTGAGCTAGAGGAGTCCTCCTCTCCACTATTCTTATTTGACAGAGCATAAGGTAGAGAAAAATTCAATTACTTTTTAAAAATTCAGTTACTTTTTTGTACGATAATGGGGATTAAATCCAGGGGCACTTTAGGTTACAGCAGTATACGAGTTATATTTCAGGCCTTTTTAAATTTTATTTTAATTTTTTTAAAAAAATATTTATTTTTTAGTTTTTGGCAGACACAACATCTTTGTTTGTATGTGGTGCTGAGGATGGAACCCCGGACGCACTCATGCCAGGCGAGCGCGCTACCACTTGAGCCACATCCCCAGCCCCTTTTTTATTTTGAGATAGGGTCTCACCTAATTGTTTAGGGTGCTGACAAGTTGCTGAGACTGGCCTGAAATTTGTGATCCTCCTGTCTCAGCCTCCTGAGACAGGAGGATCACAAATTTTTAAGGATTTAAAAATCACATTTTTTTAAGGATTTAAAAAAATTTTTTTTTTAGTTGTAGATGTACACAATACCTTTATTTTATTTATTTATTATTTATATGCAGTGCTGAGTCACTGGGATTACAGACGTGTCACTGGGCCTGGGAACATATTTTTTATTTTGCAGTAGTGGAATTGGAACATAGGGTCTACACATGCTAGGCAGGTACTCTACCACTGAACAACATCACAATGCCCTGGCTGGCTTCCAGTTTGCAGTCCTTCTGCCTTAGTCTCTTGAGTAGCATGGACTATTAAGCCTACCTACAAGGTCATTGATGCTTCCAAGAGTGACCGAGATCCTGGCACAGTTGTTCATACCTTAATCTCAGCAGTTTTGTAGGCAGAAATTCTCAGACAGAAGAATTGCAAGTTTGAGGCAAGCTTCAGCAATTTAGGGAGACTGTCAAAAAAAAAAAAAAAAAAGTGAAAATTGGGATGTAGCTCAGTGATAAAGTACCCCTGGGGTCAAGCCACAGTTACCAAAAAAAAAAAAAAAAATGGTTAAAGGTCTTTTGACTTTTAGGGTCAGTATCCTTATATTATTATATTGATTTGTTTTATCAGGCCTTTTTCAAGTATTCGTATAGATTTTGTCTACTACATAGTTCATTTATTTTGAAGTGTTACTAATATTTTTAGCCTAAGATAGTAAGAAAAGGGGCTGGGGTTGTGGCTCAGAGGTGGAGCACTTGCCTAGCATGCATGAAGCACTGGGTTCGATCTTCAGCACCACATAAAAAATAAAATAAAGATATTGTATCCATCTATAACTAAAAATGAATATTTGAAAAAAAAGATAGTAAGAAGAAAAGGAAGCGCAAATGATGAGATTAATCAACACCTTCTTTATAAACTTTTTTTGTAAGGATTTAAAACATTTTTTTAGTTGTAGATGGACACAATGCCTTTATTTTATTTATTTGTTATTCATATACAGTGCTGAGAATCAAACCAGTGTCTCACAAGTGCTATGCAAGCACTCTTCCACTGAGCTACAATTCCAGTCCCTTTATAAACTATTTTTTTTGTGTGTGTGTGTGTTGGGGAGTGAAGCCATGGGCACTTAACCACTGAGCCACATCCCCAGCCTTTTTTTATATTTTATTTAGAGACAGGGTCTCACTGAGTTACTTAGGGCCTCGCTAAGTTGCTGAGGCTGGCTTTGAACTTGTGATCCTCCTGCCTTAGCCTCTCAAGCCACTGGGATTATAGGCGTGTGCCCCCACCCCCAGCCCCTTTATAAACTTTTTTATGAATTGGAATTTGTAACAGCCAAATTGGTCAATTTGAATTTATTTAATTTGTAATCAAATGAAGTATTAATCAGTGAGTCATAAAAACATAGGAAGAGAGAAGCAAGATGTTAAAAGAGAAATAAAATTGTATAATCAGACTTTGAAAACCTGAAGGTCAGTTTGTGCCATCTGGTGTCTGTGGGGGAGGTTATCTTCCTTCCCCCCGCCCTTTTTTTTTTTTTTTTTTTACACTTAGGAAGATAGAATCTGTTTTCCTGAGAGTTCCTGTCTTAATAAATACTAAGAGCTGTCTACTGACATTACATTATGGGTTGTTTTAAATATTTTGTTTAGTTGTAGTTGGACACAATACCTTTTATTTTTTTTTTTTAATGTGGTGCTGAGGATCAAACCCAGTTTGAGATATTGTAATAGCAAATTTGATTCTCTTTTTTTTTTTTTTTTTAAAGAGAGAGAGAGAGAGAATTTTAATATTTATTTTTAGTTTTTGGTGGACACAACATCTTGGTTTTGTATATGGTGCTGAGGATCGAACCCGGGCCGCACGCATGCCAGGTGAGCGTGCTACCGCTTGAGCCACATCCCCAGCCCCTTGATTCTCTTTTTATTCTCATCTTTTTTTCCATGTTTTACTGGAAATTGCCTTCAGTGCCTACCTTCCCTACCCACGATATTTATTTTCTTTTTCTTTTTTTTTTTTAGAAAGAGAGAGTGAGAGAGAGAGAGAATTTTTTTTTTTTTAATTTTTTTTTTTTTTAGTTTTCAGCGGACACAACATCTTTGTTTGTATGTGGTGCTGAGGATCGAACCCGGGCGTCACGCATGCCAGGCGAGCGCTCTGCCACTTGAGCCACATCCCCAGCCCCGCCCCCCCCCCATATTTCTGATATGTTTAAAAATGTATCCCAGAGCTTAGGGTGAAGCTCAGTGGTAGAGTGCTTGCCTTAGCATGCATGAAGCCCTGGGTTCCATCCTTAGCACTGCAAAAGAAAACAAACAAAAACCAAAACAAAACCCTTCATGTTTTCATATTGTGTTCTTAGTCAAAATTAAATTTTTAAGCTTTTTGTATGTGTATGTGGAACCCAGGGCCTTATTCAGACTAAGCACTTGGTTCCTATCACTGAGATACATCCCCACCTCCCACTTTAAATTTTTTTTTTTTTTGGGGGGGTGTCAGTACCAGGGTTTGAACTCAGGGGCACTCGACCACTGAGCCACATCACAATCCTGGTTTGTATTTTATTTAGAGACAGAGTTTCACTGAATTGTTTAGCACCTCGCTTTTGCTGAGGCTGGATTTGAACTCTAGATCTTCCTGCCTTAGCCTTCTGAGCTGCTGGGATTATAGGTGTATGCCACCGCACCTGGCTGCTGCTTCTTTTTTTTTTAAACTGGGCATTAAACCCAGCAGTGCTTTACCACTGAGCAACATTCACTTCCGTGGTCTTTGAGTTTTCATTTTGAGTCAAGGTATCACTAAGTTGCTGAGGCTGACCTCAAATTTGCTATCCTCTTGAGTTGCTGTGATAACAGGCATGCACTGCCCTGCCCAGCTCCCATTATCCATTTAATTCCCGCCCCCCCCCATTATTGGGGATCAAACTCAGGTCCTTATCCATGGTAGGCAAGTGCTCTGTGACTAGATAATACAATCTCCACCATTTTTTTTTTTTTTGAGAGGGTCTTGCTAAATCTCGCATACTGTACTTAGAATTTGTGATTCTACTGCCTTAGCCTCCCTAGTAGTTTAGATTATACACTAGCTGGAATTGCAGGCAAATGCCACCATTTAAGTTTTTCTTTCTTCTTTCTTTCTCTTGGTACCAGGGATTGAACCCAGGAGCACATAACTTAACTACTGAGCTACATCCCCAGCCCTTTTTATTTATTAATTTACCACAGGGTCTCCCTAAATTGCTTAGGACCTTGCTAAATTCCTGGGGTTGGCTTTGAATTTGGTATCCTGCTGCCTTAGCTTCCCAAACTTTTGGGATTACAGGCATGAACCACAACACCTCTTCAAGTAAAAAAAAAAAAAAACTTAAAATAGCTGGACAATAAATATTGTCCCATTAGGTTAAGAATAGAAGACTCGAAAATAAATATTAAAAAATTCTCTCTCTCTCTTCTCTCTCTTAAAAGAAAAAAATAAAATGAGTGTTATAAATGTTTTTGAGAACCTTCATAGAACTTTATTCATAGATGACTGCTATTTTTGATTTTTCTTTAGGCCCTACTGTAGAAACTAATTTTCTTAGTATTGTTAGTGTGAGGCAATCTGTAGGATACTTGTTTTTTGTTGTTGTTTGTTTTGTTTTTTATTATTTTTAGTTGTAGATGGACATAATACCTTTGCTTTATTTATTTTTTCTGTGGTGCTGAGAATCGAACCCAGTGCCTCACGCATGCTACGCAAGCACCCTACCATTGAGCCACAACCCTAGCCTTAGGATTCTTGGTTTTTAAGTATTTTTCTTTCTTCTTGTCCTCCTCCCCCTCCTCCCCCTCCTCCCCTTCCTCCCCTTCCTCCCCTTTCCTCCCCTTTCCTCCCCTTTCCTCCCCTTTCCTCCCCTTCCCTCCCCTTCCCTCCCCTTCCCTCCCCTTCCTCCCCTTCCTCCCACTCTAACCCTCCACCCCTCCACCCCTCTACCACCACCACCACCCAGGGCCTCATGTATGCTAGGTAAGAACTTTACCTTTGAGCTACATCCCCAGTCCATATTTTTCTTTCTTATGAACTTCTATAAAAGATAGAAATTAAAATCATGATAAAATAAAATTAAAATTATGAACTTCTGTACTTTCCTCCAGTATTTTCTCACTTTTTAAAATCACACAGCATCTAATTGCTATATTTTATCCTGAAAAAAATCTCTGAAAACATAAATTTAATTACATTTTTTTCTTTATTTTTTGAACCCAGGGGTGTTTAATCACTGAGCCACACCCCCAGACCTTTTAATTTTTTTGAAACAGGTCTCTGCTAAATTGCTTAGGGCCTTGCTAAATTTGTGAAGCTGGCTTTGAAGCTGGCTTTGAACCTGTGATTCTCCTGCCTCAACCTCCTAAACCACTGGAATTCCAGGCCTGTGTTACCATGCACAGCTACATTTTTTCTTCTTTTTTCCAGACAACATTGTATACTCAGAACACATATTACCACATTTTATTGTTTCTCCTTTGTCAAAATTCAGGTAGTTGTCAAATTTCCTATTTATTTGTTTATTATTTGTGGGACAGTGGATTGCTTTACCATTGAGCTACTTTCCCAGGCCTTTATATTTTGAGATTATCTAAGTTTCCCAGGCTGGCCTTGAACTTGTGATCCTCCTGCCTCTCAGCCTCACTAGTAGCTGGGATTACAGGCTTGTGCCACTGTATCTGGCTATTTCTTTTTCATTACTGGGGACTGAATGCAGGGGTACTCTACCGATGAGCCACATCCTTAGCCCTTTATATTTTTATTTGTTATTTATTTATTTATTTATTTGGGGGTTACTGGAGATTGAACTCGGGGGCACTCGACCACTGAGCCACATCCTCAGTGTATTTTATTTATTGACAGGGTCTCGCTGAGGCTGACTTTGAACTTGAAATCCTCCTGCCTCAGCCTCCCTAGCCACTGGGATTACATGTGTGGGCCACTGCACCTGGCTAACATTAATTTTATTATGAAATCTAATTATATCCTCTTTGCTAATGAGGAAACTAAAACTCAGAGAGGTTACTTAGCTAAGTAGTAAATCAGAGTTCAAACCTAGATTTGTCCAATAGTGCTATTTTAATTACAGCATATGTAATTTCTCTTATTATTAGTTTTAAACATCAGAGGCTCTTGGTAATTTTAAAATGTGACATGATGGATATGAACAATCCAGATATTTGTTAAATTAACCTTTTTATAAAGCTAGATGAGGTGGAGTAAACCTATAATCCCAGCAGTGCAGGAAGCTGAGGCAAAAGGATCCCATCTTCAAGGCCAGTCTCAGCAATTTACTGAGATCCTGTCTCAAAAAATAAAAGGACTAGGGAGGGGCTGGGGTTGTGGCTCAAGAAGTAGAGTGCTTGTCTAGCATGCTTGAGGCACTGGGTTTGATCCTCAGCACCACATAAAAATAAAATAAAAATTAAAAAAAAAAAAAGACTAGGGATTGTAGCTCAGTAGTAGAATTTCCCTGAGTTCAATCCCCAGAACCAAAAACAAACCCTAATTGTGTTCATCTCTCTCTCTTTTTTTTTTTTTTTTTTTTTTTGGTACCAGGGATTGAACTCAGGGATACTTACCACTGAACTCTGTCCCCATCCCTTTTTTATATTTTATTTAGAGACAGGGTCTTGCTGAGTTGCTTAGGGTCTTGCTGAGTTGCTTAGGGCCTTGCTAAGCTGCTGAGGTTGGCTTTGAACTCATGATCTTCCTGCCACAACCTCCCAAGCCACTGGGATTACAGGTGTGCTCCATTATGACTGGCTTTATCTCACCTTTGATTCAGGGAAATAATGGAAGTGTGAAATAAGTTCAAAATATTTATCACTTCCCTGTTTATTTTACTCTATACTGAGTTTATTAAAGCAAAATGACTGTATTTTTCTATTTTGCCTCTCCTATTTTTTCTCTGTAGTTTGTGTTAGTGCATTTATTTATTTAAATGAATTTGTGGGCTGGAGTTGTAGCTCAGCGGTAGAGTGTTTGACTAGCACAAGTGAGGCCCTGGGTTCGATCCTCAGCACCACATACAAATAAAATAAAGATGTTGTGTCCGCCGAAAACTAAAAAATAAATATTAAAAAAAAATCTCTCTCGCTCTAAAAAAAAAAATTTAAATTTAAAATTTGTGTCCCCCTCATTCTGTTTTTTTCTTGTGGCGGGATGCTGATGATTGAACGCAGGAGTACTTTACCACTGAGTACATTCCCAGTCTATTCTGTTTTGATACAGGGTCTCACTAAAGTAGTCTGGAACTTCGAATCTTCTTATATCAACCTCTGAAGTATTTAGGAATTTTTTGGGGCGTGGGGCATGGTCTTAAACGTCTTGCCTGGGAAGTAAGTGGGGTTTCAAAAGTCACATCTATCCCTTAGTTACACTGACACCTACTGGTAGGAGTCTTTTTTACCTTTGTATTGTTTTCCCTGTACTTGAGGAAAACTAACCATTTTTGAACCAGTTGTTTTCTTTTTCTTTCTTTCTCCCCCCCCCCTTTAAAAAAAAAAAAAAAAACCAAAACACTGAATTTGACTTGGATGAGAATTACACCTGTCAAGGACCTAGGCAGTACCCTCCTTTATGGCAACATGAACCAGTTCTTACATTTATAAAGTACTGCTAATTTACCAAAAGGAGGTGCACAGAGTAAATTTTTGCTGCTGTTGTGTAGATTTTTTTTTTTTTTTAAGTACTGGGTATTGAGCCCAGAGGTGCTCTACCACTGAATTACACCCCCAGGCCTTTTAACTTTTTTATTTTGAGACAGGGTCTTGCTAAATTGTCGAGGCTGGCTTCAAACTTTATTCTCTGGCATCAGCCTCCTGTGTTTCAGGATTACAGACATGAACCACTGCCCCCTGCCTCATCTCTTATGTTTTTTTTTTTTTTTTTTTTAAGTATTCTGTTATTTACATATGTGTGTGTGTGTGTGTGTGTGTGTGTATTGCCAGTGGACTTTTATTTTATTTACCTATATGCAGTGCTGAGAATTGAACCCAGTCCCTCAAACATGCTAGGCAGGCGCTCTTCCACTGAGGCACAATCCCAGCTCCAGCCTTTCTTATGCTTCTTTTATCAGAGCTGAGAAACTCAATGAGACCCTGTCTCTAAATAAAAATACAAAATAGGGCTAGGGATGTGGCTCAGTGATTGAGTACCTCTGAGTTTGGTCCCCAGTACCAAAAAAAATAAAAAAAAGCTAGGGATGTGGTTCAATGGTAGAGTGCTCTGGGTTCAATTTCCAGTACCACCAAAAAAGGGTTAATTCTTTATTTGTTTTCTATCTACTGCTAATTTTTTCTTTTTAGGGGCATTAGGAAGTGAACCTAGGGCCTTGCTCATGTTGGTTTAGCATTCTACCACCGAACTATATCTCTAGCCCTAATGGTAAATCTTTGGCATTCATCTCTGTCATCATTTTCTTCTTCTACGTCAAGTGCATCCCTATGCATCATGCCCTACAAGACCTAGTCCATTACTCTACTCAAAATATTCCCTCTGCCTGGACCATCCTTTCCTTGCCATCATTCTTCATCCAGCTAACTCCTATGTTCGGCCCAAATGTCAGCTCCTCTAGGAAGCCTCTAAATTTCCTGACTGGGGACATTTCCCTTTCAGTTCTAGAATATCCTTTGAATACCTTCTTTGTTAATATTTATCACATTATGTTGAGGTTTTATGTTTTTCTCTTGTCTAATAAACTATAAACTCTTCAATAGTGAGAACGGTATATTTGAAACTTCAGATCCTAGTATATGTACCTGGAAAAAGTCAGTAAATAATTGACAGGTATTTCTCTGGCCTTCATTTATGAAATCCGCATCATACAGGGTGCTGTTTGGGATAAGATTTAAAGGGTTATTAGTTTCAGGGGGCCAAGATTATTGAAATGTGAATATAGAAAGACATTACCCGTGTAATATATAATGCTTTTATAATTCTCTCTGTAATTAAGAATAATGTACAAGAAGCAAATTTAGAAACCAGCTATATATATTTATATAGTGTACGTATTACTAATGAATTTAGTAATTTAATAATTTTGTTTAACAGAGGAAATGTCTTTGGTACCCATTCTCTGTTCTTATGTGGTCTGATTTTAAATATTATCATCAGACTCTTTTAGATGCTTGTCTCCTTATAGCATAGTTCTGGCAGTTGGACAAACAAAATGAAAAACACACACAACACATATCAGGACACAAATATCAGTAGGCTATATTGAGATGTAAACTGCTTAGTCAAGAATATTTGGTTGAGGGCTGGGGATATAGCTCATTTGGTAGAGTGCTTGCTTTGCATGCACAAGGCCCTGGATTCCATCCCCAGCACACACAAAAAAGAATATTTGGTCAGGGCTAGAGTTGTGACTCATTGGTAGAATGCTAGCCTGTGTGAGGCCCTGGGTTCAGCACTGCATAAAAATAAATGAATAAAATAAAGGTCCATCAAGAACTAGAAAAAGAATGTTTGGTAGTCCCATGCAATGGCACACACCTATAATTCCAGTGGCTTGGAAGGCTGAGGCAGGAGGATCATGAGTTCAAAGCCAGGCTCAGAAAAAGTGAGGCACTAAGAAATTCAATGAGACCCTGTCTCATAAATAAAATACAAAATAGGGCTGGGGATGTGCCTCAGTGATTAAATGCCTCTAAATTCAATCCTTGGTATGCCCACCCCCCACAAAAAAAAAAAAAAAAGAAAGAAAGAAAAGACTATTTGGTAGGCCGAGTATAGTCATACTTTCAGTGGTGCATGCCTGTAATCCAGTTGACGTGGGAGGCTGAGGCAGGAGGTTTTCGAGATCAAGGTCAGCATGGGCAAAAGCAAGACCTTTCTTAAAATTAAAAATAAAAAAGGCTGGGCGGCTGAGGTTATAGCTCAGTGGTAGAACGCTTGCCTAGTATGTGTGAGGTGTGAGGCACTGGGTTCAATTCTCAGTACCTCATATAAATAAATAAAATAAAGGTCTATTGACAACTAAAAAAAAAAAAAAAAACTCAAAAAAAGAAAAAAGGGCTGGGGACATAGCTCAGCAGTGGAGCATCCCTGGGTTTAATCCCAAGGTTTGAAAAAAAAAAAAGTCGTTTTGATTATAAAGATGAAAATTAATGAATATGATGTTACACACCTGTAATCCCAGCTACTCCAAAGAATTGAGTCAGGAGGATTACAAATTGGAGCCTTGCCTGCAATTTAATAAGCCCATGTATCATAATACAATATAAAAAGATCCGGGGATATAGCTGTGTAGTAGAGTACTAGCACCATAATGTATGCAAAGCCCTGGATTTAGTTTCTAGTATTGCAAAAATTTATATATAGAAAGACATAGATGTATAGAGAAATAGATATGAATATGTAGATATTGATATCTGTGTATCTATATTAAAGATGAAACTAAACAGATAATGCCTCAATAAAATAAAAAGACAAAAACATTTACATATACTAGAAGAGAAGGGAGCTTGAAAATAAAAGAAACAGAGGGAAAATTGAAAAATGTAGGCAAAAAAAAAACTAGTATTCAAATGAACAGTCTCTCTCCAAGGACTCAAATCAACACCATGGGATAAAGAAAACTTTCCCAAAGTATTCATGCAGAAATTAACCAGAACAGCCAACACTGAGACAGTCCAGTAAAATTAAACAAGTGGGTCAATGCCCGTAATCCCAGCAGCTCTGGAGGCTGAGGCAGGAAGATTGCAAGTTCAAAGCCAGTCTCAGAAATTTATTGAGACCCAAAACAACTTAGACCCTCCTGTCTCATAAAATAAGAAGGGCTGGGGATGTGACTCAAGCCTGGTGTGGTGGCACACACCTGTAATCCCAGCAACTTGGGAGGCTAAGGCAGGAGGATCAAGGGTTCAAAGCCAGCTTCAGCAACTTAGTGAGGCCTTAAGCAGTTTAGCAAAACTTTGTCTCAAAATAAAATGTAAAAAGGGCTGGGGGTGTAGCTCAGTGGTTAAGCACCCCTGGGTTCAATCCCTGGTACCAAAACAAACGAACAAAAAAAACCTAATCAATCAGGAAGGAAAGGAAAAATGGATCAATGTTGAGACATTTTGGCAGTTTGTTAAGTGCCAAAGTCATTGGATTAACATGTAAGACACTTAAATACTAGCCAACAATCTACATGGAAGAATTCAGGGGGCTGGAGATATAGCTCAGTTGGTAGAGTGATGGCCTCACATATACGAGGCCCTGGGTTCAATCCCCAGCCCTGCCCCCCCCCAAAAAAAAAAATTCAGCAAATAGCATTTGTTTACTGTTCCTATGGTGTGTTCCCTGTTCTGTGGAATCTACTGGATCATCAGGTAACAAAAATGACCCCAGAACGAAAATTAGTATCAAAACATTAATTTCTTATGAAAACGAACTAGGATTATTGGGAATACTTGAGGAATAGCTGATTCTAAAAGCTAGGTATGGTGGTGCACACCTGTAATTGAAGCTACTTGAAAGGCTGAGGTGGGATCATAGAGATCAGCCAGGGGAACATAGTAAGAACCAGTCTTAAGAAAAAAAACTGGGGCTAGGGTTGTGGCTCACTGGTAGAGTGCTTGCTTGACACCTGTGAAGCACCAGGTTCCAGCCTCAGCGTCCCATAAAAATAAATAAATAAAGGTAAAAAAAATTCTTTTCAAAAATCTTTAAAAAAAAAAAAAAAAGCCCTAATTCTAGATATAGAGCACATAATAAATATCAAATGTGAACTGTCTTGTCAGAAGAACTCCACAGCCAATTTTATGTATCTATGACCAAGTGTGGAACAATTTGAGCATCTGATAAGGTTAGTAACTCATGGATGAATACAATGAATGGAAGCATCAAATAAATTTAAATCTGGGTCATATTGATACAAGAAAGAAAACAAATTGATACAAGGAGTCATGAGGGAACTATTTGAAGTTATAGAAGTGTTCTATATTTTGGGCTAGGAATGTGTGGCTCAGTGGTTGAGTACTTACTTAGAGTACATGAGGCTCTGGGTTCAATCCCCAGAATGATGCAAGTAAAAAAAGGTATTCTATATATTGCTTCACTTTGCATGGTGGCAGACACCTGTAATCCCAGTGATTTGGGAGACTGAGGCAGGAAAATTACAAATTCAAGGCCAGCCTGGGCAATGTAGCAGAACTGTGTCTTAAAATGAAAAGGGTTGGGAATCTAGCTCAGTGGTAGAGTTTGCAGTAAGCTCTTTTGTTCAATCCTAGTAACAAAAAAAAAAAAGTCTTATCTTGCGTCTATCTTGTTTGTATTAGTGGTTGCTCAACTCTATGTGTTTGTCTATACTATGGTTTCTCTCAGCATTATCAACATTTTTAAGCCAGGTAATTTTTTGTTGTATTGGAGGAAATAAATAAATAGATGGGTGGTCTTGAGCATTGTAGAATGTTTAGCAGCACTGAATGTCAGACATGAAAATCAAAAAGGGCTTCAGATACTACCAGATGTCTCCTAGACAGCAAAATGGCCCCAGTTGAGAACTCTAAGCTTATGTAATGGATAAATTTTATGATATGTAAAATATATCTCAACAAACTTGATTTTTCAGGAAACTTATTGGTCACCTTTAGAGGAGTCTAGGAAACTAACCTTTTATTTATTTATTTTTTTAAATATTTTTTTAGTTCTGGTAGACACAATGCCTTTATTTTTATTTATTTGTTTTTATGTGCTGCTGAGACAGAGTCTTGCTAAGTTGCCAAGGCTGACCTCAAACTTGCAGTCCTTCTTTCTCAGCCTCCCCAAGTGCTGGGATTACAGGCATGTGCCACACCAGGCCCCACAGGAACATTGTTTTAACATTAATTCAGTAAGTATTAATAAAGTAAAGCTGAATTTGAAAAATACATCTCATTAAAGACACACTGTGTTTTCTGGACATGTTTCATTTTACACATTAGATTTAATCCAATGAATCTATCTCAGATCATGAAGCATTTGTGTGTTCAGTCATGCTGAAAGGTAGTATTGATTAACATATCACTTATTCCAGAGAAACATCAGGTATCTGGCTACAGCCCCAAATGAGGAAATAAAAGTCTCCTCTCTAGGTAACAGAAACAGATGTTTTCATAATACACAATACTTTATCTATTTAAATAATAGTAATTTTATTAATCTGAAAAGTCAAAGTAAATTAGAGGTAGCAAATTAGAAAGGAAAAGGGAGAATAGAAGAGATTGTACTATTAATTGCTGAGAAACATACAACTAGAAATGATAAAATATAATGCCAAGAAAACTACATGAATGGCCTCCAAATTCATCCCAATATCAACTACTTGGTTACTGTGAGGTAAAGCTAATGTAGGAGAGAGAATAAATACTTGATTCTGTTTTAAATCATCAGTTTTAAAAATAAAAGGTGGGGGCTGGGTTGTGGCTCAGTGATAGAGTGCTTGCCTAGTGTGGGTGAGACACTGGGTTCAATCCTCAGCACCGTATAAAAATAAAGGTATTGTGTCCATCTCCAACTAAAAAAAAGGAAAAGGGCTGAGGATGGACTGTGTGGTTATGTACCCCTGGGTTCAGTCCCCAGCATTCGTAAAATTATTTCAGAGATCATATGAATAGGGAAGGTGCCGCAGTCCGGCTGCAGCAAAATAACAGGGGGTTGACGAATAACTTGTGTACGTTGATACAGCAGGAGTGGGAACCGTTTATTGTAGGACAGGAGTGGTATTTATACATTCCACACAGCTTATCTTAATTAGCATAAACTAGATACATCAGTCAACCAATAAGGAATCTCCACGCTTAATGGCTCGCTGGCGTTACTTCACAAACCACTCCCTCTGGCAATATGCCAGGCGCCATCCAGACTTGTTTACAGACTCTAACAGGAAGGAAAATCCCTACAGTGTCTTTGTAACTATATGAGAACTAGCTGTTTTTAAAGTTACCAAGGAGGCCTTATTTCAGTTTATTTTAGTATTGCCCAAGTTTCTTTTTTCTTTCTTTCTCATAGGAGATTAGGGTTTTGACTTATCATGGTGGTCTTCTTGGAAGATCATGATTTCAGCACACCTCTTCCCTTTGAGGAAAAAGAAGTGTTTAACAGCCATGGCTGTTTTAGAAACTGATGCTAGAGGCAATCATTGGCCTGGGCAAGACTGTTATTAAACTGTGCCTCTGATTTTCTAGTTACTTTCATCTTGGAAAGTAAAGTCTTTAATATATTTCATAACTTAACCAATGTCACATTTTAAGATTAAACTGTTCTTTTTCTTTTTTTTTTTTTAAGAGAGAGAGAGATTTTTAATATTTATTTTTTAGTTTTCCGCAGGCACAACATCTTTGTTTGTATGTGGTGCTGAGGATCGAACCCGGGCCGCACGCATGCCAGATGAGCGCGCTACTGCTTGAGCCACATCCCCAGCCCTAAACTGTTCTTTTTCTAAAAAAAAAAACTGTTATTAAAAGACAGGCGAGCCCTGTGTGGTGGCTCATGCCTGTAATCTGAGTAACTTGGGAGGATCAAGCTTAAGGCCAACCCTGGCAATTTTTAGGGAGACCCTTTCTCAAAATAAATAAATGAAAGGGCTGGGGATGTAGCTCAATAGTAGAGTGGTCCTGAGTTCAGTCCCCAGTACTAGAAGAAATGAAACAAGGGGAAGCAACAAATTCTGGCATGATATTGAAGCTTTGCTGGCATTTCATCTCTCTTTAAAAATCTATGTTTTTATTTATTTATTTATTTTTTTAGAGTTAGGGTCTTGCTATGCCACTCAGGCTCGCCTCCAGCTTCTGTGCTCAAGCGAACCTCTTACTTTAAGCCCTCCAATGTAGCTGGAACTATAGGTACAAGCCATCATACCCAGCCCCTGCTTTGTAAAATTAACATTTATTTATTTATTTGAAGTAATAGAGATTGAACCTAGGGTCACTTTACCATTGAACCACATCTTATGCCCTTCTTGTTTTCAATTTTGAGACAGGGTCTTACTGAGTTGCTAAGACTGGTCATGAACTTGTGATCCTCCTGCCTCAGCCTCCCTAGACACTGGGATTAATACAGACACATGATGATATGCCAACACACCCCCCTTTTAAATGAAATTTGAAATTATTATTTCTAACCTCATACCCAATTTTTTTGAAAGGGAATATCATGCTCCATACATTCTTTATTTTATTTGTTTTTATGTGGTGTTGAGGATTGAACCTACTGACTCAACATACTAGGCATGCACTCTATCACTGAGCTACAACCTCAGCCCTCAAACCCTTTTTTTTTTTTTTTTGGTACCAGGCATTGAACTCAGGGGCACTCAACCACTGAGTCACATCCACAGCCCTTTTTATATTTTATTTAGAGACAGGATTTCACTGAGTTTCTTAGGGCCTCAGCCTCCCGAGCCACTGGGATTATAGGTGTGCGCCACCTTGCCTGGCACTCATATCCAATTTTTTTAAAAAATATTTATTTGGTTGTAGATGAACACACAGTATCTTTATTTATTTTTATGTGGTGCTGAGGATTGAACCCAGTGCCTCACACATGCAAGGCAAGCACTTTACCACTGAGCTATAGCCTCAGCCCCCTCATATCCAATTTTTTAAAAACTTTTTTTAGTTGTAGATGGACAATATATATATATTTTAATGTGGTGCTAAGGATCGAACCCAGGATCTCACACTTGCAAGGCAAGTGCTCTACCACTGAGCTACAGCCCCAGCCTCTCATACCCAACTTTTGTATTTGAGTTGGACACAGTCGTGCATGCCTACAGTTCCAGCAACTTGGAGGCTGAGAATGGAAGATCACAAGTTGTAGTTCAGCCTCAACAACGTAGTATGACCCTGTCTTAAAAAAAAAAAAAAAAAAACAGAATGGACTGCCCCAATGTAGCTGAGTGATAAAGCACCTCTGGGTTCAACCCTAGCACTAAGCATGCAAGCATGCACACATACGCACACATACATACACACACACCTTTGAAATCATAGTTTAATTCCCAGTACTGAAGACAAAACAAAACCTTGAAGAGATTGAAGCTTAGTGGACTATACCTTCAGTCCTAGCTATTCAGGAGGCTGAGGCAGAAGGATCATAAGTTTGAGGCCAACCTGGGCAATTTAGGGAAACCCTATCTCAAAATAAAAAAAGTAGCAGGGTTCAGGAATGTAGCTTAATGATAAAGTGTCCCTGGGTTCAATCCCCAGTAATGGTGGAAAACAAAAATCCTTGAATAAACAGTGCTGTGAATGAATGTGAGATGTCATTGAGATGCCTGAGTCTGTCATTGCCTATCAGTTACCCATGTTGACCCTGGTCTCCCTTAATTTCAGGTGATCATGGAGCTCAGCTTGGCCTCCATGGGGCTGGTGGTGATGGGATACATGATGACACAGCAGGTGGAGAAGAAGGAGAGAACAGCCCAGATCCCCAACCCCAAGCTGGTCGGAGAACCCGGCGAGAAGCATGCACCTGCCCTTACTGTAAAGACAGTGAAGGAAGGTAAGTTTACCCAGTTGACTCTTTTGAATATAAAGAAAAATTAATGGGGGGCTGGGGATGTGGCTCAAGCGATAGCGCGCTCGCCTGGCATGCGTGTGGCCCGGGTTTGATCCTCAGCACCACATACAAACAAAGATGTTGTGTCAGCCGAAAACTAAAAAATAAATATTAAAATTCTCTTTGTCTCTCTCTTAAAAAAACAAAAAAACAAAAAACAAAGAAACAAGAAAAATTAATGGACTAGAAAGTAAAATGAAGAGAGTTAATTTTTTAATATTTAAGACTCAGCAATGTTTTTTTTTTAACAACTTGATTTCTTTTCTCTCTCCTTTTATTTATTTATTTTTTTAGTTGTTGATGGACCTTTATTTATTTACTTATTTTATTTATATGTGGTGCTGAGAATGGAACCCAGGGCCTCACACATGCTAGGCAAGTGCTCTACCACTGAGCCACAACCCCAGCCCTTGTTTTGTTTTTTGTACTGGGGAATGAGCCCTAGGGCACTTTACCACTGAGCCACATCCTCAGCCCTTTATACAATTTGAGACAGGGTCTCACTAAGTCGATTAGGGCCTCTATAAATTGCTGAGGCTGGCCTTGAATTTGGGATTCTCCTGCCTCAGTCTCCTGAGTCTCTGGGATTTCAGGTGTGTGCCATCACACCCAGCCATATTATGGGACTTTGATTCCAGCTCTAATCTTTCATTCTTCACTGTTACAATTTAGGGACTTAAAGGTTTCCACTTCCACCCAGAGTTAAGGAAATCAGATGGATTTAACTGGTATAATAATTACCATCAAATGTCTATTTTAAGATGATTTTAACAAGATTGCTTGTAGAAAAGCAAAGAAAAACCTACCTTCTGTAATGATTTCTTTTTTTTTAACATTTTTAGTTGTAGATGGATACAGTACCTTTATTTATTTGTTTACTTATTTTTATGTGGTATGGGGGCTCAAACCCAGTGCCTCACGCATGCTAGGCAAGTGCTCTACCACTGAGCCACAACCCCAACCCTGTAATGATTTCTTACAGTGGTTTTGTGAGTATCATGAGATTCCCAGACTATTGCTTTCACTGAAAATAAAAAATGCTTACTTCAGATAGAAAATTTTTCCATCAGGGAATCTAAAAGATCCTGCAAAGTTCTGACAAATTTTTTCATCAGTAGCACCTATTATTTACCTCTGGTGAGTTCTAAGTACTATTCTTTTCCTTGAAGTCACTATTTTTGAAAAAGAACAGAAAGTAGTATCTCTCTTTTTTTTAAATTTGTTTTTTAGTTATAGTTGGACACAATACCTTTATTTCACTTAATTATTTTTATGTGGTGCTGAGGATCGAACCCAGGGTCTTGCATGTGTGAGGCAAGTGCTCTACCGCTGAGCCACAACCCCAGCCCAGAAAGTAGTATCTTTTAAATGCTCTTTAAAATTCTGTTCCCGGGCTGGGGATGTGGCTCAAGCGGTAGCGCGCTCACCTGGCATGCGTGCGGCCTGGGTTCGATCCTCAGCACCACATACAAACAAAGATGTTGTGTCCGCCAAATACTAAAAATAAATATTAAAATTCTCTCTCTCTCTAAAAAAAAATTTAATTAATTAAAAAAAAGTAAATAAAATAAAATTCTGTTCCCAACCAGGTGTGGTGGCACATGTCTGTAATCCCAGCAGCTTGAAAAGCTGAGGCAGGAAGATCGAAAGTTCAAAGCTAGCCTCAGCAACATAGTGAGATCCTGCATCAAAATAAAAAATAAAAAGTGCTAGGGATGTGGCTTAGGTCTTGAGTGCCCCTGGGTTCAATCCCTAGTATTAAAGTGAAAAAATAAATTAGCAAAATAAAAATCTGTTAGCCCCTGATGGGGAGAATCACAGCCTCTGGGACAGGAGTCCCTGTGTTTCTCCTTTGCTAGCAAAGCAATAAAACTTTTTTTTTTTTTCTTTTTCTAAACAAAAACTGTTTAAAGTTTTATTCCATTAAATAAGCAAGCACAAAAATATAAAAATAAGAAAGTACCAAAACAGAAAATAAATTGAGTTTTTCTCGTTTATCCTGCATTATAGAAAAGTGGGCCATATGTGCCTAAGTCAGAAGCACCGAGTAGAGCACAGTTTTCTTCTAACAAAGTTTCACATGGCTTACTTACATTTTTTGAAGGAAATTCTCTGATTTGCTCCTAAATGTGATTTTATTTCTGTTATGTTTTTTTTTTTCCTTTGTTAGTAATAATATGTGCTGTTAAAACACAAGAAAATTCCCTCTTGAAAATCTCAGTGCCCACTAATGGATCGCATATGTCATAAATTGATTTGGGGGAAAAAATGCCTCAGAACTGTTTCCTGAGAGGAACATGGGATCTACTTCATATAGGAGGAAAAATATCATTTTTGTTTTAACATACATTGCACTAATTGGGATCATTGATCCCTCATGCCTCCCCCTCTTTTTAAAAAAAATTTTAATTATTTGTTACCAAGGGTTGAAACAAGGGACGTTTAACCACAGAGCCATATCGCCAGTCCTTTTTAAAGTTTTTTTTTTTTAATTTAAAGTACAGTTTGTATTTATTTTTTAACAGAGAGAGAGAGAGAATTTTAATATTTATTTTTTAGTTTTCGGCTGACACAACATCTTTGTTTGTATGTGGTGCTGAGGATCGAACCCAGGCCGCACGCATGCCAGGCGAGCATGCTACCGCTTGAGCCACATCCCAGCCCCTTTTTAAAGTTTTTGTTTAGAGCTAGGGCCTCGCTAAGTTACTGAGGCTTGCTTTGAACTCTCCCAAGCCAATGGGATTACAGGTGTGTGTCACTATTCCTGCCCTCCCCCTTTTTAAGATAGGGTCTTCTTATATTGCCCAGTCTGGCCTCAAACTTCGGGGCTCAAGCAGTCCTCCTACTCCAGGCTCCTAAGTGGACAAGACTATAGGTATATGGGACTACATCTGGCTGTTCTCTTCTGTTTTAACTTTTATTCAGTCTATCCACCTTTTCCACTGAGTCTGTGATATTGTGTTACCTTTTGGGGTTTCATTTTTTACCATTTGGCTCTTGATTCCTGTTCTAGGAGAAAAATTTTGTAATTGTAAAATACTACTTTTTTTTGGTACTGGAGTTTGAACCTAGGGGTGCTCAACCTCTGAGTCACAACTCTAGTTCTACTTTTGTATTTTATTTTGAGATAGGGTCTTACTAAGTTGCTAAGGCTGGCTTTGAACTTGCCTCAGCTTTTTGCCTCAGCCTGTCCAACTGTTGGGATGACAGACGTGGGCCACTGTGTCTGAGTATACATTTTCTTTTTTTGTGTGTGGTGCTGGGGATTGAACCCAGGCCCTTATGCATGCAAGGCAAGCACTCTACCAACTGAGCTATATCCCCAGCCCCCAACCATACATTTTCTTTAAAGTTCCCTCCAAGTGTTTAAATGGGCAGACCCTTTTTTGCTCATTAGGTGAGTCCATAACCAAAAATACCACTATAATAATATTTCCCATGGGTAATGCTTGGTCTGAGACTTAAGTTCTAGAAGACAAGAAAATGTCTTCAGACATCACAAATCACTGTAAGAGTGATCATCTGTCTCTCTTTTTTTGGTGGTACTAAGGGTTTAACCTAGGAGCTACCACTAAACTATACCCCCAACTCTCTTTTATTTTGAGACAGGGTCTCATTAAATTATAGAGGCTGGCCTGGAGTTTGTAATCCTTCTGACTCAGCTGTATCAAGCAAACGATCATCTCTTTCTAAAAATATAGACAACAAAGTTGATTAAGGAACAAGAAAGCAGGAAAGAACAAATATTCAGTAGAGAGGAAACTTGAATTTTGGCAATGAAGAACCAGAATCAACTGTGTATGATGGCACACACCTGTATTCCTAAAGGGGACTGAGGCAGGAGGATCACAAGTTCAAGGCCAAACTCAGCAACTTAGGGAGGCCCTAAGCAACTTAGCTAGACACTGTCTTAAAATAAGAAATAGAAAAGGACTGGAAATGTAGATCATTTGTAAAGCACCTCTGGCATCAATCTCCAGTACCAAAAAATAAATAACAACAAAAAGAAGCAGAATCTGCTAGATTGATTATTTTTTAAATACTGGAGATTGAACATAGGCATGCTTTACCACTAAACTACATCCCCAGCACCCCCCCCCTTTTTTTTTTTTCCCTGAGATAGGGTCTCTTTGGGTTGCCCAGTCTGGTCTTGAACTTGTGATCCTTCTGCCTCAGCCTCTCTAGTAGCTGGGATTCCGTGCATGCTCTGCTATACCTGTCTAGATTTATCTTTTTTAAAAATAAAAGTTTAGAGTTTGGGGTTAAAGCTCAGTACTAAGTACCTGTGGAGCATGCAGGAGGCCCTAGGTTCAAGCCCCAGCACTGCAAAAGAGAGAAAGAAAGGAAGGAAGGAAGAAAAGTTTGGGTTAAAACCAGATGCTCTGTTGCATGCCTATAACCTCAGGGACTTTAGAGACAGAAGCAGGAGGGTTACAAGTTTGAGGCCAGCCTGGGCAACCTAGTGAGATCCCATCTCAAAAAATAAAAAGGGCCAGGCATGGTGGTGAATGCCTATAATCTCAGTGGCTCTGGAGGCTGAGGCAGGAGGTTTCCAAGTTCAAAGCTAGCCTCAGCAATTTAGCAAGGCTCTAAGCAACTCAGTGAGACCCCGTCTCTAAAAAAAATACAAAAAAGGACTGGGGATGTGGTTCAGTGATTAAGTGCCCTTGAGTTCAATCCCTGGTACCAAAAAAAAAATAAATAAATAAAAGGGGCGCTGGGGTTGTGGCTCAGTGGTAGAGCACTTGCCTAGCATGTGTAAGGCGCTGGGTTTGATCCTCAGCACCACATAAAAATAAATAAATAAAAATAAAGGTATTCTGTTCAACTACAACTAAAAAATAAATATTAAAAGAAATAAAAATAAATAAAAAAATAAAAGGGCTTGGGGCTAGGCATGGTGGCACATGCCTATAATCCTAGTGGCTTAGACGGCTGAGGCAGGAGGATTGAGAGTTCAAAACCAGCCTCAGCAATTTAGCAAGGCTCTAAGCAACTAATCAGAACCCTATCTCTAAATAAAATATAAAATGGGCTGGGGTTGTGGCTCAGGAGTTAAGTGCCCTGGGTCCGATCCCCATACTTAAAAAAAGAAAATGAAAAAAAGGGGTTTGCAATATAGCTATTGCTGTTAATATTTTATGCTTCTTTAATTTCAGTCTTCAGAGTGAGTGATAATAGTTGTGTTCTCAATTTCAGGGGTTCTGGTGATCCTGGCAAAAAGAAACAGCATATTTGCCACATTCAAGGCTGTGGCAAAGTATATGGCAAGACCTCACACCTACGGGCACATTTGCGCTGGCACACAGGCGAGAGGCCATTCATGTGTACCTGGTCATATTGTGGGAAACGTTTTACACGTTCGGATGAGCTGCAGAGACATAAACGCACTCACACAGGTAAGCTAGAGCCTAGGGAAAAAAAACAGTAATAGGACAGAATGGAAAGACAGAAGATATGTCTGTGAAATAGCTAAAATTTCCAAGCAACTTATGTGTGGAAGTGAATATGTAGACCATAAATGGAATTGGAATTGATCTAAAAAATTTGAAAATGGAAGAAACTATAGATTTCAAGTTGACTTTGAAGAGAAGCACTGACCCCCATTGCTCTTGTTTTTTTTTTTTTTTTTTCTTTTTAATAATTATTTTTTAGTTTTAGGTGAACATGATATCTTTATTTTATTTCTATGTGGAGCTGAGGATCAAACCCAGTGCATCCTGCATGCTAGGCAGGCACTCTGCCATTGAGCCACAACCCCAGCCCCCCCATTGCTCTTCTTGGTCTTTGTCCTACCTACTTTCCTGCTAAGTTCTGCCTTGCTTTACTCAGTATTAACCAACCTTTATCTATTTTTCTTCCCCAAGAAAGGAAACGATACTTGCTAGGTTGCTCATGTTCTTGTCACCTTCTACGGCTGACTTTATTCTATCTCATGTAATTATTTATTTATCTGTTTGTTTATTTACATATTTATGGTTCTGAGGATCACCCCAGGAGCATTTTACCATGCAGCTACATCTCCAGTCCTTTTGTTATTTATTTAATTTTGGAGTGGGTAGTAGGTATTGAACTCAGGGGCACTCAACTACCAAGCCACATCTCCAGCCCTGTTTTGTATTTTTAGAGACAGGGTCTCACCAAGATGCTTAGCACCTCACTATTATGGAGGCTGGCTTTGAACCTGGGATCCTCCTGCCTCAGCCTCCCTAGCACCTGGGATTACAGGCGTGCCCCACCTTGCCCAGCTTGTTTTTTATTTTGAGACATGCTTTTGCTAAGTTACCTAGGGCCTGAATTGCTGAGGCTGACCTCCTGCCTCAGCCCTCTGAGTTATTTCAAATGTAGGTGTGAGCCACCGCACCTGATGTAGTTTGAAGGTGGTAAATTAGGCAAGATATCTTCACTTCCTGACATGTCAGCTTCTTACCTTTTTTCTCTCCCTTTATCTAGGTGAGAAGAAATTTGCCTGCCCTGAGTGTCCTAAGCGCTTCATGAGGAGTGATCACCTGTCAAAGCATATCAAGACCCACCAGAATAAGAAGGGAGGCCCAGGTGTAGCCCTGAGTGTGGGCACTTTGCCCCTGGACAGTGGGGCAGGTTCAGAAGGCAGCGGCACTGCCACCCCTTCAGCCCTTATTACCACCAATATGGTAGCCATGGAGGCCATCTGTCCTGAGGGTATTGCCCGTCTTGCCAACAGTGGCATCAACGTCATGCAGGTGGCGGATCTGCAGTCCATTAATATCAGTGGCAATGGCTTCTGAGATCAGGCAACCGGGGCAAGAGACCTATGGGCCAATACCCATCAACCCCCGGGATGCAAGTTAGCATGGGTCCAAGAGACATGTGGGAGAGAGAGAGCCATGAGGCATTAAAATGCATGGTGGTGGGAAGAGTTTGGGGATGGATACAAAGAAGAGACAGGGTTCTGACACCCACCCGTATCATCAGTGCCTCCTTACAGGTGGGAAACATCAGTGAAAATTCTGTTGGTGCCACCCTTTGATGAGCATTTGTTTGATCCCAGTTTCTTCTTATACTTCTTACCCCAGTCTCCCATTCCTTTGTTTCCCCTTCTCAGCTCTCCCATGATGGATCCCCCCCCTTACCTAAAGCCATCATGCCTTGATAAATATATATGATCATTGAAATACTTTTTAACAAAAAACAGATTCTATATTATATATATATATATATGCATATATATATAAAGATATATAGAGATGCATTCACAGGGGTTGGCTGGGAGGAGGAAGGAGACCATTCTGTGACCAAAATAGCTTGGTCATTTTTTTTTTTTTTTTTTAATTGCCTTATTTCCTTAGGGCTGAGCCTTATTGTGACACATCAAGCTTTTCTGTAGATGTTGTCTTGGCTTCCCACCAGAGTAAGCATTTATATGCTCTGCTTTTAGTTTATATATACATACATAATGTTTTTCCTTTCTTAATTTTATCTTTTTATTTGGGATCAGCTTCTTGCACTCCTTTCTTGACTCAACCCTTTCTATCTCCCCTTCTCTCACCTAATCACTTCATGTTTTGTTTTTGGTAATGGTCCCTGGATGAGGCACTTCTGTCAATCTTTTAAAAGCCTTAGTCCCATCAGCAGAATGGAAAAACCTTGAAGCTTAGTATGATGCTTGAGATAGCTATGGAGGGCATGTTCAAAATACTCCTGACGCAGGCACCTTCATGGTGCTGGAGAGTCAAAGGCATCTCCCTTCATTAGCTCCTCTAAGCATCAAGAATCAAGCAAGTCTTTCTGTGGAATTGTACAAGAGACCATTTAAACAAGATAATCCGCGATCTGTTTATATAAATTGTCAAAAAGTAGTCAAATAATAAATAGGGAATTCCAATAGGAAAAAGATGTGCTCAGAAGAGGAAGTGACAAATAGTTGGGAGTTATTTGGACTTTGATACCATTGTCTTCCAAGGTAGCTCTAAGCCTTGATGTATGGGCTTCTGAGTTCATACTCTGAAAGGAAGTACACTTCCTCTTTTGAACATTCCTGTAGTTTCTTTCCCTTTGTGTTGTTAAAGAATATCAGCCAATAAATCTGTTCAGGTTTCCATTCTGCAGAACTCCAGAGCATGTGCTAGTGGCAAGACAGTGGCTCTTATGATTTTTTTCCCTTAATTCTTCCTTATATGTACTTGGGTGGTTCCTAAGGGAAAGGGAAGCACATGATCATGGGAATGATAGCCCAGAACAAAAAGAAATCTTGTCTTACCACTGTGGTTTATAGGAGAGATTGGGAGAAATCTTCCTGCTTTCTCCATGGACTGATTCCAGAAGAGACTGATCCAAAAATTATAGCGGCAGGGAACTCTTGGTGCATTTGGCACTGAGATTTAAATGCAACAGAATTGTCCTCAAAGCCCAGCCATTAAAGCATTGTCTCTCTTGACCTTCTGGTATCTTGTTAGAGAGCTTTTCACTGTGAGGAAGTGTGGAAATGGCTGTGTGTATGAGTGTTATCTGTCAGGTTGGGGATAGGTTTTCTGTTAGCCAATATTAAAAGAGACCTACAATAAAAAATTACCCTGATCTGATAGAGAAGTGTTTGTGTATGACTGTGTGTATGACTGTGTGTTTGTGCCTGTATATATCTACATTCAGAGGAGAAATTATATTTGAAATTGTTGGAAAATAAATTCAGATCAAAATGCCTTTCAGGCGCATTACCTAGAAATCTGTCTTAAAACCTGGGTATGTTCCTGAAGTCATTTCTCTGCTTTTGCTAAATCAGTTATAATTATGACTGGGGGATATTCTGCACTTTCTAAAGAAGAAACTATTTTTGTGTGAAAGTGAAACCTATCATCCAGCTCTATGGCAGAGTCCTTGTACTTAAATCTTTTTATCTTGGCTATCAATAGATGATGCTATGATTCTACTATACATTTTATATAAAATCCATTCAAATTAAGTTTTGGGTAACTTTATGCTGTTGTTAAATTGAAATATAATAGCTGTTAATACTCTAAACAATAGTTCACTCCATTTGGTCCTTTCTCTGAAGACAATACTGTTATCAACCCTCAGGAACTATTGCAAGGAACTTTACCCAGATCGGATTAAGAATCCTGAAGTAAAAGTCATCCATGACTGTTCATCATCACACACTTTATTCCTACTGAAAGGCAGAACTTAGAGTTGGTTATTTTATGTCTGTAATCATGTTCTTTGGCATCTTTTGGAGGAAAGGGACAAGTTAACATGCTGGAGTATACAGTATTTTGCTCCATAGAGCATTTCCAGGAATGGAATCTTCTCCAGTATGAAATTATTAGCTGCAAACTAGCTTACTGATGCTGAGAACTACAAGCTTTTAGATGAGGTTATTTGATGGTGTTTCTCTCTTGGGTGAAAAGTTGCTGGTTCATTATCATTACCATGAGTGAATTTATATCCAATTCATTGCACTTATCTTATTTCTTTCCCACAGAGGAAGCTTCAGATCCAGCATCTTGTTTGGCCCACAAATGGAATCAGCTTCTGCTTCTGTCTCCCAGCAGCAGCAAGCCATTTAGTCTTTTCCAGGAGAAGTTAGGTGGTTACATTCCTTGAGTCAGGAGCTCTTTACTGAAAATTCCCCTTTCCTGAACTTTAGGCCAGCAGAAATTAATGTAACTGACATGCATATTCCGAACCTATTTTCATGATTTAAAAAAAAATTTTTTTTTGATGACCAAACCTTGCAGGGTTGGGCATGACCAGGACTAGTAAAATGAAAGCACTCATTGTCTTGTTCTTTCAGGTTGCCCATTCACATTCATCTGCTTATCACTTAACTGTCTCACTTTTTACCCAGAGAAGTAACAACCCACACCATCTTCCTTCAGGGACCTCCCAGCTGGCACTCTGTTTTTGGGTGCTATGCAGAATGCAGTTTAATGGATATTTCTCAGCCTGGTTTCAGAATACATAGAACCTTTGATCCCAAAAAGTATAGACTGAAGTATGGGGTAAAGATTATGATTGGGGGAGGGTTGGAGACAAAAGCTGTAAATTACTATGGCTGATTTATTTCTACTATATACATATATATATTTTTTGCTTTTGTATATCCTATATAGGAAACTAAGCATTGTATTTTTTTAACAAATCTGAGAAAGCACTATGAACTGCAGGTGTTTGACTTTCAGAATATATTTTGTATTGTTAAATATCTTCACATTGTGTGAATACTGGAAGCTGCAGATCTTTGCTAGGACGCAATAAATTTATACACTTTTTGAGGTTTTTTTCCTGGGGTGCTAATCAGGCCCCTGTTATGCTTTGGGGGAGCCCTGGTGCTACATGCTTAAAGTTTTCATTCAGTTGTAAGTACCCTGATGCCTTTTGGACCTTGGGATCAGATCAAAAGAGTTTTGGAGATCAGGTACCAAGGAAATGAGGACAGATTGGCTGCCTCAAATGATAAGGGGCTCTTTGCATAACTTTCCTTCCCCTTAGCCAAAGCTGTGTAGCCTCTTGGGGTTGGGAGGAGAAATGTGAAATCTCAGACTTCATCTTCCTTTAGAAGAAAGCCAGTAATTTATGTGCAATGATGAAAGGTGGCAGCAGTAGCTTTGGGGGAAGGGAGGAGGATATGGCACTTCTCCAACCCCGGAAAACATTGTTTTTGAGAACTGCTGATAAAATATGGGCATGTTATTACTTTTGTTTGGGAGACTGTGTTCTTTCTAGTGCCTATCTTGGCTCTACTCCGGGGGTACAGACCTAGGAGGATGAGCAGACCAGCTTTGAGGTTGACCTATTTCTTTTCTTTGTCTGCCTTCCGTAAATACCAGCCCCCAGGAAGACATTAAGCAGCCTTAAGCTTAAATTTATACTCCCTCTTCCACACTTGGCTCACTTGCCTTAGATTGAAGACCAGGAAAGGAAAAGAAGGGAAGTTCCTGGCTTCATTCCTCCCCGAGGCCTTCTCCACTTTGATTTTAACAAACCCAAAAAGATTTTCTCCACAACATTCATTTGCAAGAAAGGAGTATTTTCCCATTTGCTCCTTCAAACAGCCCAGCTTTCCTTGTCTAAATGAAGGGATTACCCTTCATTTAGTTAACCATGATCTGTCCTTTAATTCTCTGAAGTCCCAGCTCAGTATAAAAAATAAAGTCAGGTTTGGCTGGGGGTGCAGGTAGTGAGGACTTTATTGATACCTACCCTTGGGACCTCCCAGCTGGCACTCTGTTTTTGGGTGTGTGCTTCCCTATTTCTTGCCTTCAGGAATTACTCTGTGCCTTCTCCACAGAGGAGGATTGGGCTTCCTCTACCCAGCTTTGCCAGTAACTAACTGCTCTTGAACAATGTCAACAGGGGCAGCTATTCATATTTCTGATCATCCCTTTCTCCCAGTGGCATCCCATGCATGGCCCTTACCTAGAGTCTAGGGGAAAAAGAATATGAGGAGAATATCTGATATTCTATACACCAGTGGCAGCTGTCCCAGGACCTGCTCCTCTTCCCAAGTCTGTCATCATCCTGGGGCGAGGGGTGGTGCTTCAATCTCTGGTGCCTAAAACAAGTTTCTCTCTCTTAACACTGGCAATAACCAGTCTCCATACCACTGTTGCCTTTTAAACTTCTTAATAATCTCATGCTGTGTGTTTGTTGTTGATTCCAAACCAATTATCACCAGGGCTGTGTGGGTAAATACTTTTAATGCTCTATCATCTTGCTCTTTTCCAGCCTACTCTTGTGTATGTATGATGCTAATTTCTTGTTTTTCAGTTTCTTCCTGCTCCTTTTGTATCTTCTTTCTTGTTTTTCCCCCTACCTTTTGTCTGGGTGTTTTGGGGCTCTTCCCCGCTCCTTTTGTACAAAGATTAGTTTCAATGTAGTCTGTAGCTCCTTTGTAAACCAATTAAAAAAATTTTTTTTAAATAAAAAAGCCATGTCTCTGGTGTATTGAGAGGGTGGGGAATGGGGAGAATATGGTTACAACTTCATATTCTGAACTCTGCAAATGTTTCCAGATATACAACAGTTGTGTTCCTGAATGTGTTAATTAGTGAAGTTTACCCTACTTCAATCCCAGGTAAAGTTTCATGATCAGGTCACTGTTCCACAACTTCCCAGAAGAGTGGAGAACCAAGGGCTGGGAGTATATTTCAGTTGTAGAGCCCTTGCCTAACACCTGTGCCAAGTCCTGGGTTTGATCCCAGTACTCCAAAAAGCAAAAAAGGAAAACAAGGCGAGCCAAAAGAAACAGGGGCAGCCCCAACTCTTCCTCCTCCTCTTTTTTTTTTTTTTTTTTTAAATATGGTCTTTATTTTGGAACAATTTTCTTTTCATTGGGAAAGGGGTAATTTTAGGTTTACAGAATGTGGTGCACACCAATAATCCCAGCAGCTGAGGAGACTGAGGCAGAAAGATTGCAAGTTCCAGGCTAGCCTCAGCAATTTAGTGAGACCCTATCTCAATAAAAAGCACTGGGGTTGTAGCTCAGTGGTAAAATGTCCCTGGGTTAAATCCTCAGTATTGGAAAGAATAACAAAAATATAGAAAAGTTGCAAAGGGAGTACAGAGTTTTACCCTTACCCAGTTTTCTTCCTCCTGATATTTTACCATGGTATGTTGTCAAAACTTGGACGCTAACATTGATACATTATGTGAACTGAACTTCTTACTATGGGTTTCATTAGTTTTTCCACTGATATCCTCTTTCTGTTCCAGGATCCATTCTAGGATAACACATTGCATTTACTTATCACATATCCTTTGTATCCTCTGTGACAGTCTTTCCTTGTTTTTCATAATAAATATCTTGAGGAATATTGGCCAGATAGCCTATATGTAGCCCCCAATCTGGGTTTGTCTGATGTTTTGCTCATTGTTAGCTTATGGGGTTTTGTTTGTTTGTTTTAGTTGTTGATGGACACAATAGCTTTTTTTTATGTGGTGCTGAGGATTAAACCTAGTGTTTCACATGTGCTAGGCAAGTGCTCTACCACTGAGCCACAATCCCAGCCCCAGCTTATGGTTTTTGAATGAATACCACAGGTAAAATACCATTCTCATAACACAATGATAGTGTCTATGGTATGCAAGTAACATTACCAATGTTAATATTTGCCAGATTTCTGCATGATAAAGTTAACTTTTTTCTCTGCCTACTCTTTGTAAGTGAATCACTAATACTAGCCCAACTTCAATGGGTTGGTGGAAATTAAGCTTTACCTCAGAGGGGGCATTATCTGTATCTGTTATTTGGAATTCTGTAAGGAATTTTCATCTTCTTTTATTAGACCATCATTTATATTAGTGTGGATTCATGTATATTTATCTTATACTTGGATTATAATTTAATACTACATAACTTAATTTCTCAATTAACCCAACTTTGGCCCCTGGGAATTCATGTTGATCATATTTTTTTGTACACAATTTGTTTTTTTGAATTTTATTGCTTTTTTTTTTGCGGGGGGCACTGGGGATTGAATTGAAGGTTGTTTTACCTCTGAGCTACATCCCCTTTCCTTTTTATTTTTTTGTACCAGGGATTGAACCCAGGGGCACTTAACCACTAAGTCTCATCCTCAACCCTTTTTTATATTTTATTTAGAGACAGGGCCTCACTAAGTTGCTGAGGCTGGCTTTGAATTTGGGATTCTCATGCCTCAGCCTACAGAGTTGTTGAGATTACAGGTGTATGCCACATTGCCTGCCCCTTTATTGCTTTCAGATACATAAGATGCTTCAGGCTTATCTTGTATTTTTCCTGCCCCTGCCTTCTGATCCCCTAATCCTCTAAGGTTCCTTGTATTGGAGAATGTCATTTGGAAACCAAGATCTAGACCTGATATACTTTGCATTTCTTGTACCCTGTATTATTTAAATCTGGTCTCTGGCCCCTTCTGAATTGAAGTTATTCTGACAACTTTCCCAATTTTCCATCAGGCTCTAGTTTTACTTTTTAAGAAATGTGTTGTTATATTACCTAACAAATATTTGGTCAATTGTTAAACTGTTGTTTACCAGGATTCTCAGTTAATTTGCTTATTCTACTATTTGTGTCTTCTTTGTCAGCACTCAACCGTGGGTAAACCCAGCCATTTGCTTTCCTTATATGACATTTTAATACTTGTCTGTTTTGGAGTGTGTATTTATGGGTTTGGTTTTGCAGCCTTAGTTAGGTGAGAGTTGTGTTATCTATTCATTTAGTAAACAACTATTGATCCTTTACTATGTGTGAGGTACTAAGTTAGGTTAAAAGTATTAAAAAAAAAAACTTAAGGAGGTCCCTGTCATCAAGGATTTCATAGTTTGGCAAGTAAGACAGACACTATTGATTGCTAGTTTCTGGATTGTGACCTAATTTATATTAGATGATTTGCCTCTTAGTTCATTGAGGAAATGGAAGCATTTCTTCAAACTTTCCTATCCTTCTCATTAAAAACATCTGTATTTTCACTAAGTTAACCTTTTTCTCTCTTCCTAGTAGAGAAGTGTTATATTTCCTTTGCAAGACCAGCCCTGCTACTTGTGCTGTCAACCTCATTTCTTTGACTTTTTGTTCTTTGTTTCAATGATACCTTCTCCTTTTGTCATCCTCTTATGCATGTTCCATTTTGAAAAACTTCTGCTTACTCTTCCAGCTACTGATTTAGTTCTTTTATTTTTCAGTTAGCAAAATCAGTTTACACTCATTTTCCTCTTTATTCATCCTTAGGCCACTTTGTTAGCACCAGTTACTTAACAAGAATCTTTCTCATTAACATCAGGACCTGATGGCAGCTCCAGTGATCTTTCAATTATCAGCCTCTTTATGACTACTGCACCTTAAAGCTTTTTGTCACATAGAGTGTGACACTGATACTGTTCTTGATTTTCTTTCAATATGTCTGAATATTCTTTTTAGTCTCTTTAATAGTCACTTCTGCCTCTGTCCCTTAAATGTTGATGTTTCCTGTCTTATGTGCTTTCTTTTTTATTTTGTTTAATTTTTTTTGTAGTTGTGTACGGACAGCATGCCTTTATTTTATTTGTTTATTTTCATGCAGTGCTAAGAAACCAGTGCTTCACACATGCTATGCCAGCACTCTGCCACTGAGCTACAGCCTCAGCCCCTTTATCTTTCTCATTGAAAGAGTCTTATCCACTTTTTTTTTTTGGTAGTTGAACACAAAACCTTTATTTTATTTGTTTATTTTTACGTGGTGCTGAGGATCGAACCCAGGGCCTCACATGCAGTAGAGCAGTGCAGCGCTCTACCTGAATGCTCTACTGCTGAACCACAACCCAAGCCCAAGTCTTATCCATTCTTTAGTTTTAACATACATGTTGTCGACTCCCAAATCTCAAGCCCTGACTTTGTCTTGACCTGAAAACCTACTTATTGGACAATTTTATCTAAACATCCTGCAGATGAATTTGGTGTGTTAGAAGGGGAAATAATCCTTTGTATTCTGCATATCCCTTAACAATATTACCTGCCCCTTAATTACTCATGCTTGAAACTTCAGAATCATCTTTTAGTTTTCCCTTTCGTCTACCCATATGCATTTAATTGCTAGTCCTGTCAATTTTACCTATATAGTGTTTTTTGTTGTTTCATGTTTGTTTTGTTTGCGTATCGCTTCAATCCCAACTTTCTTTATTTTTTTAATTTAATTTAATTTAATTTTTTTAGAGAGAGAGAATCTTTTTTTAATATTTATTTTTTAGTTTTCGGCGGACACAACATCTTTGTTTGTATGCGGTGCTGAGGATCGAACCCAGGCCGCATGCATGCCAGGCAAGCACACCACTGCTTGAGCCACATCCCCAGCCCTTTATTTTTTATCTTGAGACAAATACTCACTAAATTGCCAAGATTGGCCTGGAATTTAATTCTGCCTAACTGGGATTACAGGTGTGCACCGGTGTACCCAGCCAGTGCTCACTCTGGTTACTGGTTATGTCTTATAACTGATCTCCATAAGCCCCAGTCATTCATCTTCCACATTGCCACAAGGCCCCTGCCTAAAATCCTTTGCTTTTAGTAGAAGTCTAAGCTCCTTGTTATAAAATTGAAAACCTTTCCAATTTGGTCCCAGTATATCTCTGTTGATTTACTGCCTCAAATCTCATTGCTTTCTTGTCACTAAATATATATGCTTGTGTATGTTTGGCACTAGGGATCTAACTTGGGGCACTTTACCACTGAACTATATCCTTGGCCCTGTAAGATAGGGTCTGGGAAAGTTGCTGAGACTGGCCTCAAACTTGTGATCTTCCTGTCTGAGCCTCCTGGGATTACAGGGATGCACCACCATGTCCAGCATGCTTTGTGTTTATATATCTACCTTTTTTAAAAAAATTTTTTTAGTCGTAGGTGGACACAATACCTTTATTTCATTTTTATATGGTGTAAGGATCAAACCCAGTGCCTCACACGTGCTAGGTGAGCACTCTTATCACTGAGTCGCAACCCCAGAGCTTTACTCCTGCTCTTTGCTTTAAACAACCACTCTCTTAAAATCATTATGTTGACTTTTTTTTTTTTTTTTTTTTTGGTGCTGGGGATTGAACCCAGGGCCTTGGGCTTGTGAGACAAGCACTCTAGCAACTGAGCTATACCCCCAACCCCTTTGTTGACCTTTAAAATGATTTAAATGTCCCTTTCTCTGAAACCCTCTTGGCATCTTTCTTACTTTATCTTCTATGTCTTAGGCATAATTACTTGATCTTTCTTCTTGTAAACAGTTTTGGGGCATATCTCTAGTGTGACACATTATTTTCTGGCTTCTTATTGATATAGCTGCTTGACTTTCTAGACTATGAATTCCTGAAGGGCAGGAATAATTTCTGTCTGAAATTATTAGGCCCAGCACCTAACAGAAACCTTTTCTAGACTGGAATCCATAGCTACCTGCTGAATTAAATAAAGGAACAGCTTACTTTGTCTTTGTGGTCAGTAGGATCAAAGGTAAATCATTGGGGGGCTGGGGGTGTGGGTCAGTGGAAGCACACTTGCCTAGCATGTGTGAGGCACTGGGTTCAATTCTCAGCACCGCATAAAAATAAATAAAATAAAGGTCTATCAACAACTAAAAAAAAAAAAAAGTAAATTATTGGATCATTGCTGACTTGAATCAGGGAGCCCTAATGAAAGTCATTATGTAGAGGCTGGAGTTGTAGCTCAGTTGTGGAGCACTTGCACATGTGAGGCACTGGGTTCCATCCTCAGCAACACATAAATAAAATAAAGGTATTGTGTCCATCTGAAACTTAAAAAAATATGTTTTAAAAAGTTAGGTGGAATCTAGAAAGTCTTGACTCTTATGTGGTAGTCCTTTAGGACCTTCCTAATTCCTCAGTTACAGACTATTGCCACCACTACCATCCCACCTCTTTTTTTCTTTTCCACAGTCCTGATGATTGAACGTAGGACCTCATGAGTGCTAAGCAAGGATTTGACAACTGAGTACGTTCCCAGCCCTTTTATTTTATTTTTTAATTGTGGTACTAGGGATTGAACCCAGGGCCTTGCTCATGCCAGGCAAGCACTCAACCACTGAACTACATTCACATTCTGTTTATAAATTTTTACTTTTCGACAGCGTCTCACTAAGTTGTCCAGGCTAGCTTCAAACTTGTTATACCTTCTGCCTTAGCCTCCCAAGTGATTGGGCTTATAGGCATGTGTTACTACACCTAGCAGATTATTACACTTTTTATTATTGTCTCAACTCTTAAAACCTAACTACCCAGAGCAGGTGTAATTCCCGTCAATTGTTTCTTCCTTAGGAGTAGTTATTTAAAGCTTTCACTGAGGAGACTACCTCTTTGTCTCAACCTTACCCTGCTCTCACTAGGAGGAGACAGCCTCCTGAGACATACCAGACAAAAGAAGTTATTTGATCTTCAACTCCCACCCCCACCCCCACCTTAGACTTATCTTGGAGCAGCTGAAGGAAGATAGCTGGAACTAAGCACAACATTTCATGGACCTCACTGGCACAGCCCCACAGGCTCTTAGAAGGGCCCAAGAAAGGATGAGTAGCTGTCTCTAGTCCTAGTCATTCTACCAGCTTCTATTACACAATTATTGGAGCTTTTTACTCCCCTCCTGAAAGGCCTCAGCATGCTCAGAGAGTACTCAGACACTTACCACCACCCCACCCCTTCCCATCTAGCCAGTTTATTCTGACAAGCGTTTCCAGGAAGCCACTAGGGGGCAGAAAGCTTGAAAAATAGGGAACCAATCCCCTCTGACTAAATCTAATGGGACCCAGCTGCTCATAGTTGTGGAAATAATTACCTATGACTGGATACTTTGGGGAAGAATCTGGTGGAGTTGGGCTTCTGTCTGTTGCAACACAAGCCGTTGACCTTCTTCCAGCTCCTGCTGACATGCTCTTTACATACCCTATATTCTCCCTTCATATTTTATATTCGTAGAACTTAATACATAAAGGAGGTGTACTGTGTATATTAATCGTCAGAGAAGTTACTTTCTGCCTTCTTGCCCCAGCGCAGACTTTGTCCTATGTCTGCTGTCCTCTGGTGGTGATAGTTTGAACTGTACTCTACCTACCTTCTAGTAAGTGGTCTGCTGGCAGATAATGCTGGATATTTTTTCAGTAATCCAAATTCAAATTTTGAAATATGCATTTAATGGAAAAATTTTTCATTGCTGAATTTTGTATTCGTTTTCAGGCAGCATTACATAATACAAAGAATAGAGCCTGGTCTTTTGAGTCAGAATTACCTAGGTTCATATCACAGTTCTGCTGTTTTCTACTGACCTTGGGCAACTTACCTAAACTGAATTTTCTTGTCTATAAAGTGGAGATATAATAAACATCTCAGCGGGGGAATTAGATGATTGTAAAATGCATAGCCCCAACTACCCTAGCACATAGTAGGTGCTCAATAAAAAGTTGTAATTGCTTCAATAATGGTAATTTGCTCAGTGTGTGAATCCATGTGATTTTTGTTTCTTTCTTTGTTTTGTAGTGCTGGGGATCGAACCCACAACCTCACATATGCTAGGCAAGTGCTCTACTACTAAGTTATATCCCCAGCTGTTTTATTATTATGGTAAAATACACATAAAAAATTAACCATTGTAACTATTTTCAGTGTCATTTTTTTTTAACTCTGAGAAATTTTATGTACTTTTTGACCCTTGAGTTTGAAAAATGAGGTAAAATCTAGTATGGGGTATGAGGCCTCCCTCTGCCCAGGAAGCTGTAGATCTGAGCCCTGAATACATGAGTTACAGGGGATCTTGGGCAAAGCTAAATGGCTCTAGGTATTTGACCTTGCTTTGGTTTCTAGCCTGAGAAAGGCTGACTGGATCCTGCACCTTCTTCCAAGGTCAGCAAAGGGCAGAGATTTGAAGTTAGGTATCACTGGATTCTCAGCTGGGCCTCCAAATCCCCCTCCTCCTGCTCTTCAGAGAAAAGAGGAGGTGGCTAAAGAGAGGAGGATATGAGATTGGTTCTCTGCTCCTCCCTTTCTTTCCCTGTTTTCCTCATACCCACTCTCTCCCCCACAGCAGCCTTCTCCCCCACAGAGAGACTGGGATAGGACAGAGGGGGTGGAGTTGGGGACTCAAGGCTTGGAATCTCCATAGTGCCCTGTATCTGAAGGGAGCTTTGCTCTGGGGCAGCTGTGCTGGCTTATGCTGTCCTCCTCCTGCTGCTGCCATCCTTCAACAAGATGCTGGGGAGATTGGGACTTTGGGCATTGCTTCCTACAGCTGTACAAGGTGAGTGTTTATAGGGAGGGGCAGGATCTTTCCACCCACTCAGTGAGCAAAAAGGACTCTTGAAGCAGAAGCCATCACTTTGGAAGAGTGGTGAGTGAGCTGGATGAGTGAGGGTGAAGGGTAGTCATGTGTCCCTGTGGTGGCATCAGGTTCCAGGCCTCTGCTGACCTGGGTTTCCCTTGTGGCTTTACTGACCCTGGGAAATGAAAATCATGTTTTGTCTATCCTTTTGCCCCCACATTCACACCCTTCTTGAATCCTTCCCTTTCCCCACCCTGGGTTTCAGCACCACCAAACAGGAGGACCTGTGTGTTCTTTGAGGCCCCTGGAGTGCGGGGAAGCACAAAGACACTGGGGGAGCTGCTAGATGCAGGACCAGGGCCTCCCAGGGTTATTCGCTGCCTCTACAGTCACTGCTGCTTTGGGATCTGGAACCTGACCCAAGGCCGGGCACAGGTGGAAATGCAAGGTGAATGGCAAAGTATATGGCAAGTGATAGTTAGGGTGGGAGACAGGAATGTCCTGGGGGAGAAGGGGAGAGATGGAAATGTGTGGAGGAAAAGAAAAGCCTATGTGAAATAGAAGGATGCTTCTCGCAGAGAAGGGAGTTATCCTTTCTGATTCCAGACCCCATTTTGTCCTCTCCCTTGTTCCTTCTATTCTACTCTTCCCCTAATCCTACCCCATCAGGATGCCGAGACAGTGATGAGCCAGGCTGTGAATCCCTCCACTGTGACCTGAGTCCCCGAGCCCATCCCAGCCCTGGCTCCACTCTCTTCACCTGCTCCTGTGGCACTGACTTTTGCAATGCCAATTACAGCCATCTGCCTTCTCCAGGGAACCTGGGGGTTCCTGACCCCCAAGGTACCCAGGCTACCCCAGGTAATTACTGGCTAGAGCCCCATCCTGAGGCCCAGGTAAGGAGGAGAGGTAGAACCAGGTCTAGTTCTCACCCTACCCCCTCCATAAGCTTTCCTCCTCCTGGCCTTGGGAAGCTGGTTGCCCTGGTGACAGAGAGATAAGGGGGCTTGTGACTAGGATGGGGGTGGGTTGAGAAGCAAGCTCTCTGAGCAGGGGAGAGGTGCAGAGAGCAGTTTGGGGCAATGTTCACCCACCTCTGTTCTTGTCTTAATGACCAGGCGAGTCCATCTGGATGGCATTGGTGCTGTTGGGGCTGCTTCTCCTCCTCCTGCTTCTACTGAGCAGCATCATCTTGGGTACTAATTTGCCCCATCTCTCCCTTATGACCAAGATACTGCCCTCAAGCTCTGAGTCTCTTGTCACCACTGACCCCACATTCCTGAGATCTCTATACACTGTCTTTCATGACCTCCATAGACAACTCCCTTCCTGCAAAGTCCCCTTCCCTTGTCCCCATGCCTATACACCCTGACCTTCAGGTTCTTCTCTGCAACCAGCCCTGCTGCAGCGAAAAGCCTACAGAGTGCAAGGTGGGCCACAGCCAGAGCCAAACTCAGGCAGGGACTGGAGTGAGGAGCTGCCGGAGCTGCCGGAGCTGCCGGTGCTGCCAGAGCTGTGCTTCTCCCAGGTGCCCCCTGGAGGGAGGAAGGGCTCCTCTGGGCATTCCAGGAGGTTATACTGGGGAGAAAATCTGGCCCTGGTGTTAGTTCGGAGGCCTGCACCCAGCACAGTGTTCCCACTAGGTAATCCAAGAAGGAAGTCACGCAGTGATGTGGGCCGGGAGGCTGCAAGGCGAGCTGGTAGCCATCAAGGCCTTCCCTCCAAGGGCTGTGGCCCAGTTCCGAGCCGAAAGAGCAGTTTATGAGCTGCCAGGCCTACAGCATGACCACATTGTCCGCTTTATTACTGCTGGCCAGGGGGGCCCTGGCTCCCTGCCCTCTGGGCCCCTGCTGATACTGGAATTGCATCCCAAGGTGAGGACTAAGGAGTGTGTGTGTGTGTGTGTGTATGTGTGTGGGAGTTGGGGGAGGTTGCATGGCAGGGGGCTGGCTATATACACTTATTCTTCTGCTTTAGATTTTCTCTTCCTTAAAGCAATTTTTTTTTTTAACTGAGGATTGAACAGTGCTTTACCACTGAGCCATATCCCCAAACCTTTTTATTTTTTTATTTTGAGACAGGGTCTCATTAAGTTGATTAGGGTCTTGCTAAATTGAAGAGGCTTGCCTCAAACTTGCGATCCTCCTGCCTCAGCCTTCACTGGGATTACAGTCATACACCACCATGTGTGGCTTGTCTTTTTCTTTTTTATTACACAAGTAATGCACACTTTTTTTTTTTTTTTTTTTTGAGATGGGCTCTCTCCCTATGTTCCCCAGGCTGGCCCTGAACTCTTGGGCACAGTGATTTTCCTGCCTCATTGCCCAAGTAGCTGGGACTGCAGGTGTATACCATCCACCTGGCTCATGTTAATATTTTTAACCCTTAAAATATAGATAAGGGAAGGGAGAAACCAAACAGTTAATATTCCCAACCTTAAAGAAAACCATTGTCGGGCTGGGGATGTGGCTCAAGTGGTAGCGCGCTCGCCTGGCATGCGTGCAGCCCAGGTTCAGTCCTCAGCACCACATACAAACAAAGATGTTGTGTCCGCCGAAAACTAAAAAATAAATATTAAAATTCTCTCTCTCTCTCTCTTTTTAAAAAAAGAAAAAAAGAAAACCATTGTTAAAGAAATAGCTCACCCAATACAGTGGCAAAAACTTGTAATCCCAGCCAGTTGGGAAACTGAAGCAGGGGGATTACAAATTGAAGGCCAGCCTGGGCAATTTAGCAAGACCCTGTCTTAAAATAAAAAATAAAAAGGGCTGGGGCTATAGCAAAGTGGTAAAGTGCCCCTGGGTTCAATCCCCAGTATGGTGGGGGTGGGGGTGGATAAAAAGACTGGAGGTATAAGTGTCATATGTCAAATGTACTAAAATCTAAAAGGGAGGGCCCTGAGGTGAAGAACAATGAGTTGCAGGATAAAGAGGGGGAAGTAGGCAGAGGCCAGAGCACACTGGGCCTTGTCTGTCTACTAAAGGTTGGGATTGTTTTTTTTGGTTTCTATAGCATTTCCCATCTAATAGGCATTGTATTAAGCACTTTAGACACATTTTCATACTTAATATTCATATGCTATGAGGTAGGAATTACTATCCACAGAGGCTCAGGAAAGAAAGTCATTTTCCCAGGATCGGTGTGACTCTAGAGTTGCTTTTCTCCTGTTCACCCCAAAAGCAGGACTCTTCCACCTGTGTGTAAGAGCTCCATTATCCAAGTCCTTTTCCTCTTGTAGTTCAACCTCTTCAACCTGTTTTGGTGCCCAAATGCAGTAGTCCTTCCCTGGATTTTATCAGCCCCTACAGCTCCTCTATCTCTGAGATCTTGAATTCTGGAAAGTCCCCCCTTTGACCATGTTCCTCCTGACCCTGCTCAAAAATCACTTTTTGTTCCTTTAACTGTGTCTGACTTCCCCTAGATAGTTAGTGGGTTTTGCTTCACATCTACGGCACTTTTTCCCCCCCATTGTGGTATTTATTGCATTCTATGCTTATATGTTATCATTATGTCTCACCTGTCCCTGAGCTACCTTGGTGTCTCAATACAGTTGCTGGTATACCAAAGGTGCTCAAAAATGTTTGTTGGGGGCTGGGGATGTGGCTCAAGCGGTAGCACGCTCGCCTGGCATGCGTGTGGCCCGGGTTTGATCCTCAGCACCACATACAAACAAAGATGTTGTATCCACTGAAAACTACAAAATAAATATTAAAAAATTAAAAAAAAAATGTTTGTTGAATGGGGGGCTCTATTGCTCCTTTGCCTCCAGTTCCTTATCTGCTGCTCCTATCCACCAGGTCTACCTATCCATGTCTACAGAGACCTGACACTTCAAGCAAGGTAGTTCATGAGAGAGGCCCCTGAATAACTTTCCTCTTCTCTTTGTATCAAGTTCTCTGAGTTGGCATAAGGTGGTGGTTAATAGTGGGTGATTCGTGAGTCAGACTGCTTGGATCTGTGCCCCACTTGTCACCAACTGACCTTAAGCAAGTTTACTTAACTTCCTCTAAGCTCTTCCTCTGTAAAATAGAGGTGATCAGAATACTTCCCTTGTAAGGTCATCATGAAGATTTCAGAGGCCAGTGCACATGGCCTGGGCCACAATATGCACTCAGTTATGTTGACTTGAAGTTCCTTCCTTCCTTCCTTTCTGTAGTTGTGGATGGACAGAATGCCTTTATTTTATTTGTTTATTTTTATGTGGTGCTGAGGATAGAACCCAGTGCCTCACACATGCAAAGCAAGCGCTCTGCCACTGAACTACAGTCCCAACTACTGGAGTTACTATTTTTCACATCAGTCTCACTGATGCTCATTCTTACTCCTCCACTGCCTGTTGTTGTTTTGGTCTGGACCTGTCAGGGTGTCTGTCTGCAGGGCAGGTTTGGAAAGAGATCTGTCAACTGATCCCTACTCTCTGTGATTTATCAGTCAGTCACCCCTCTTCTCTCTGTTTTCCTCAGGGCTCTCTGTGCCACTACTTGACCCAGCACACCAGTGACTGGGGAAGTTCCTTGCGGATGGCACTCTCCCTGGCCCGGGGCCTGGCATTTCTGCATGAGGAACGCTGGCAGGATGGTGGGTGAACCGGCTGCCAAGGGAGTCAGGAACCACACTACTGTGTCCAATTCTCCCTTAGCTTGGAAGGGAAAGATTGGGTCAAAAGAGTAAGGAAGACCCATATCTCTTCAACCTTGGATTTTCTCACAGGCCAGTATAAACCAGGTATTGCCCACCGAGATCTGAGCAGCCAGAATGTGCTCATTCGGGAAGACAGGTCATGTGCAATTGGAGATCTAGGCCTAGCCTTGGTGCTCCCTGGTTTCAGTGGGTCCCCTGCCTGGGCTCCTTCTCAATCCCAAGGCCCAGCTACCATCATGGAGGTGAGTACTATGGGTAAGGGTAAGGGACAGGATGATGGTGGTAGCATTGTGACTATCACTATGGCAGTAGTGCTAATGCAGCAGTGCCTGAGGTGGTAGGGACATTGCTGAGTCTATGGTGGGGGGCATTATGTTGCATGAATTAGGGATGCAATGAGGGTTGCCACAGAGATGATTCTTGGCCCTCCACACCTTGCTCTCCAGGCTGGCACCCAAAGGTACATGGCGCCAGAACTCTTGGACAAGACTCTGGACCTCCAGGATTGGGGCACAGCCCTTCGGCGAGCAGATGTTTACTCTCTGGCTCTGCTCCTATGGGAGATCATGAGCCGCTGCCCCGATTTGAGCCCTGGTAAATTTTTTACTCCTGGTGCCCCACTCACCCCTTCTAGGCTTACTGACTTGGTTCCAGAAAGCTGTGACCTTCTTTCCCTGCCTTCACTACATGGGAGGCACCTCAGGGCAAGCTGACATCTATTCCTTGTACCTTCCCCCAGATGGCAGACCATCACCTTTCCAACTGGCCTATGAGGCAGAATTGGGCAGCACTCCCACCACCTGTGAGCTATGGGCCTTGGTAGTAGAGGAGAGGAGGCGCCCTTATATCCCATCTACCTGGATATCCTTTGTTACAGTAAGAGGCCACTTCTAGCCAGCTGGGGACTGGGTATGGGCTTCAAGGACTTCTCTTCCAGGACCAGTCTATCTATTCCTGCCTCCTCTCATCTCTCACCACTCCCTGGTTCATGTTCCTCTGAAACTAGAAAAACTGAAGAGGTCCTCAGTTGACCCTCTTTCACCCTAAGTCTCATACACCCCATTCCATCCACAACTTTCCTGCTCAAGTCTCTCTGTATTCTCCACCATCAATTAGCCCTGTTCCTCATTTCAGCAGATCATCCCTGACTTTGCTTCTTTTCTGGGCTCTGCTTCCAAGATGGTGCCTCCCCTGGTATGTTGGAACCCAAAATCTAACCAGTGACTTCTTGTTGTGTCTCATACATCTGTATTTCTGATGCAACCCAATAAAAGTCAGTTCTAGATAGCTCAGTAATAGATCACATGCTTAGCATGTTCAAAACCCTGGGTTCAATCCCTAGCACTGCAAAAAAAAAAAAAAAAGGAAAGGAAAGAAACAGAAAATAGGTGTGGCTGGTGCAGTGGTGCACTCCTGTAATCCTAGCAACTTAGAAGGCTAAGGGAGAAGGGTTACAAGTTTGAGGACCATCTTGGCAATTTAGTGAGACCCTGTCTCAAAATAAATAGATATGTAAAAAGGGCTGGGGGTGTAGTTCGGTGGTAAAGTGCCCAGTGAAACAACAACAAAACACAGACAAAAACAGGAGTAGTAGACATTGAAGATGGAAGATGCCTTTTAACCTTGGGGTCTACTCAAGATCCCAGGGTCAAGCCTGCTTCCCTGTCATTCCTCCGAGGACCCTGGTGGACTAAGGGAGCTCTTGGAAGACTGCTGGGATGCTGATCCAGAAGCACGACTGACAGCTGAGTGTGTACAGCAGCGCCTGGCTGTCCTGGCTCATCCTCAGGAGGCCTACCCCTTCCAAGAGAATTATACACACAGCTGCCTACCTCTCTGCCCAGAAGACTGTACCTCCACTCCTACCCCTGCCATTCTCCCCTGTGGCCTCAGCTGAGGGCCTGTCACTTCAGTATTCATTAAGGCCTTGATTCCAGGAATCCTTAGTTTTATCTTAGTTCTCATGTATAAATGAGCAGTTTATGTGAAATCTATGTTCATGTAAACATAAATGTGATCATGTGCCTATTTGGGCTGCCTCATGACTACCTTTCCCACTTGCTGAATCTGGGATTATTCTGTGGCATCTGGTTCACAGCAGTTCTGACCAGTGAATAGTGGTAGATGTGCACAGGAAAAAGAATAAAGTGAGCTTTCCAGATTTTTATCCTTGGCCTTCCACCTTTCATGTGACCCTGGGCCCTCCCTTCTCTCTCTCCTTTCTCCACTTTTTTTTTTTTAAATGGTGGTATCTCACTGAGTACTGTGGTACACACCTATAATCCAGCACTCAGAAGACTGAGGCAGGAGTATTGCAAATAAGGGCTGGAGATGTAGCTCAGTGGTTAAGTTCCCCTGGGTTCAATTCCTAATACCAAAAAATAAAAAAAGATAAAGGGCTGTGAATGTAGTTCAGTGTTAAAGCACCCTGGGTTCAATTCCCAGTGCCAAATGAATGAATGAATGAATAGATAGATAGATAGATAAATAAGTGATGGGATCTCCTTCTGGGCACTGGGGAAAGAAGAGTGAACACAATGAGGTCACTGTACCTGAAGGTGCTCAGTAACCTGCAGCTCATATTGTAGGCTCTGTACAGGGTGGTGGAGTAATAGGGAAGCCTTAAGCAGGGGACTTCATAGAGCATGGTATGGGTCTTGCTTGAGCAGGAGTTTCCCAAGAACATGGGGCAATAGGACATTCCTGGCCTCCGTAAGGGGTAGTAGCATACAGTATACAAAGAGAACACAGGTAATTTGGATAGCAAAAATGTAAGATGCATGGTGGGGAGACAAGGGAAGGGATGCAAAGAATAACAGGTAATGTTTTGTGAGCCCTGATAAGAAGTTCTTCCTCCATTTATTTATTTATTTTTGTACCTACTTTCCCACTTCAACCTAAGCTGAACACCACTTTCTGGATAATCTTTAAACATAATGTACACTACATCTTGCCTCTGCTTAACAGTCCACTTTAATTTTCCATTATAATTCTGCTAACACCATTTACAGAGGAGAAAACCAAGGGCTCAAGAAGTTCAGAAATGTGTCTAAGATCACATAGGTCACACAACTTTTAGATAACAAAGCAAGGGAGCCAGGTGTGAGTCACTTCTGAGTCACTTTGATAATCCCAGTGACTCAGAAGTTTGAGGCAAAAGGATCATAAATTTGAGGCCAGCCTCAGCAATTTAGTAAGACCCTGCCCAAAATTAAAAAAAAAAAAATTACATAGGACTGGGGATGTGGCTCAGTGCTACAGTGCTTCTGGGTTCAATCCCCAGTGCTGCAAAATAAATGAATGAATGAATAAATAAATAAAAATAAACAAAACAACAATAAAAAAAAAAGCAAGTCATTAAAAATGTTTTACAGGGAGTGGTGGCACTTGCTTATCTATAATCCCAGTGGCTCAGGAGGCTGAGGCAGGAAGATTGCAAGTTGAAAACCAACTTCAGCAATTTAGCAACTACCTAAGCAACTCAGTAAGATCCTGTCTCTAAATTAAATGTAAAACAAGGCTGAGTTTATGGCTCAGTGGTTAAAGCCCCTGGGTTTAATCCCCAGTAGGGGGAGGGGGGAGGGGGCTCTTAAAAGCTGGGTGCAGTGGCAAAAACATCTGTAATCCTAGCTACTTGGAAGGCTGAGGCAGGAGAATGCTTGAATCTAGAAGTTCTTGGCCAACCTAAGCAATATAATGAGAACCTGTCTCAAAAAAAAAAAAAAATCATCTTTATGAAAACCCTGTAAATTATGAGAAATGAATGTACAAAGGAATGTACAAACATGTTGATGAGCATAGACTATGTTAGATAAACAAATCCACCTATGATCACAAGAGAGACAAGTTCCAATTGACAGACATTTTACAAAATACTTGACCAGGTACTCAAACCATCAAGGTCATCAAAAACAAAAATCTGAGAAACTATTACAACTGATTAACAAAAAAGATTGTATGATTCAGCTTGACATGACTGCTGACATTTTGAGCTATAACTACTATGATTGCCTCAGTGTAATTCTAGATAATTTTTTGTTTGTTTTTTCTTTTGGTACAAGGGATTGAACCAAGGGGTGCTTAACCACTGAGTCACATCCCCAGCCCTTTTTAAATATTTTATTTACAGATAGGGTCTCACTGACTTGCTTAGGGCCTTGCTAAATTGCTGAGGCTGGCTTTGAACTCCAGACCCTCCTGCCTCAGCCTCCAAGCTGTTGGGATTACAGGCATGTGCCACCATGCCTGGTTCTACCTGCACAGTTTTTGTTCTTCTTTTTTTTTTTTTGGTTTGGTACTGGGGATTGAACCAAGGGCATTTTACCACTGTGCTACACCCCCAGCCATTTTTTGAGACAGGATCTTGCTGAATTGCTTAGGGCCTTGCTAAATTGCTGAGGTTGGGTTTGAAGTTGTGATCCTCCTACCTCAGTTTCCAGAGTCTCTGGGCTTACAGGCCTGCACCACTAGCCTAGCCTCCTGCATACTTTTCAAGCACACTATAAATAGAACTATTAGTGTGGTATGTGGAACTTTACAACCTGATCCTGGCTCTGGGAATATGTCTGACTCTTTGATATTAGCTTAAGATAAATCAGGTACTCCAGCTGGAATGAGTCACTTTTATTATAAAGCTCATAGACATGTCCCATGATCCAAATTGTGGGCACCCAACTGTACATTGAGGCTGGTCCTGATACACTAGGATTGGGTTGTTCTGGAACACGGAAATGGAGCCAAAACTAAATAAATCTGAATAAAGCATGGACTTTCATTAATAAATCAATATTGATTCATTGGGGCTTGGGTGTATTTTAGTGGTAGAGTGTGTACTTAGCATGTGTGAAGTCCTGGGTTCAATCTCCAGCATCACCCCATATACTCACTGGCACAACACATGCATGAAACTGGTTTACTAATTTTCTAGCAAACATATCATTACTCCTGTAAGATGTTTATAATAGGGGAATTGTATGGAAACTCTCTGTACTATTGTCATAATTTTTCTGAAAATCTGAGATGATTATAAAAATAAAATTCATCTAAAAACATATGGTAGTAGGCTGGGTTGTGGCTCAGTGGTAGAGTGCTTGGCTAGCATGTTGTGAGGCACTGAGTTTGACTCTCAGCATCAGCACTGCATATAAATAAATAAAATAAAGGTCCATTGACTACTAAAACAAAACAAAAAAAAATTAAAAACAAAAATAAAACACATGGGAGTGCTGGGTTTGGTGACATATGCCTGTAATCCCAGAGGCTGAGCTGGGAGGATTGCAAATTTAAGACCAGCCTTGGCAATTTAATAAAACTGTAAGCAATTTAGTGAGACCCTGTCTCAAAATATAAAGGTTTGGGGACATAGCTCAATGATAAAATCCCCCTGGATTCAATTCCTGGTACAAATAAACAACAACAACAACAAAAAATTAGAGGGACAGGCGTGGTGATGCATATCTGTAATCTCAGCAACTTTGGAGGATGAAGCAGGATGATCACATGTTGAGGCCAGCCTGGGCAACACAGCAAGACTGTGACTCAAAAGATGCAAAGGGCTGGGAATGTAGTTGCTCATTGATAGAATTCTCTCTGGGTTTAATTCCTAGTACCAACAAAACAAAACAAAAACAATATCACAAAACAAAACATATGAGAGTGCAGGGCCCCATATATGTAATTCCAGCTACTTGGAAGCTGAAGCAGAAGGATAGGTAGCAAATTCAAGGCCATCTTGGACAATTTAGTGAGAATCTCTCAAAATAAAATTAACAAGCATAATAAAAAAGGGCTGGGGATGTAGCTCAGTACTAGAGAGCTTGTGTAGTATGTTCAAGGCCCTGGGCTTAATGTTTGTTTTGGTCAGAGAGTATGGTATGTATTATACAATTCTTCAAAATTTGAATTACCTCAGTTGAGAAATGCTTGCCTTAGAATGTGACTGATTTTTATTTATGATCTCAGTGTGCTTAATAAGAATGAGCCTAGCTGGCATGATGGTGTAGGCCTGTAATCCCAACAATTTGGGAGGCTGAGACAGGAGGATCTCAAATTCAAGGCCAGCCTCAAAAAATTAATGTGATCCTGTCTCAAATTAAAAAAGAAAACAAATTGGGGCTGAGGATGTAGCTCTGTGGTAAAGTGCCCCCTTGGATTCAATCCCTGGTACAAAAATAAGTTTGTGTGTGGGGATACTGAACAGGTTATCAGGACTGTGGCACATGCCTGTAATCCCAGTGACTCAGGAGGCTGAGGCAAGAGGATTGCAAGTTTGAGGCCAGACTCAGCAATTTAGCAAGACCTTAGCTCCCTCTCTTCCCCTCCCCCTTCCCCTCCCTCCTCCCCTCTCGGTTGGGCTTGAAGTTGTGATCTTCTTAGAGAGAGAGAGAGAAAGAGAGAAGTGGGTGGTGGTTGGGAATGTAGCTCAGTAGTAAAATGCCCTCAGATTCAATCCCTACTTTAAGAAAAAAAGAAAAAAGAAATGAAGGATAAGGCTGGGATATACAGCTCAGTGATAGAGTGCTTGTTTAGTATATGTGATGTCCTGGGTTCAACCCCCAATACTGCAAAGAAAAAAAAAAAAACAAAAAACAGTCCTTAAGTTTTGGGTCTAGGGGCTGGGGATGTGGCTCAAGCGGTAGCGCGCTCGCCTGGCATGCGTGCGGCCCGGGTTGGATCCTTAGCACCACATACAAACAAAGATGTTGTGCCCGCCGATAACTAAAAAATAAATATTAAAAATTAAAAAAAAAAGTTTTGGGTCTATGGTTCTATGTATTCATTAGATCAAGTTTGTTGATTGTGTTGTTTAAAAAACAAAGAAAAGGCTATTGCAGCAATCCAGGAGAGATGATGGCTGGTTGGGAGAGAGGAAGATAGAAGTGGAAGGATTCTAGATGTATTTGGGAGACAAAAGGGATAGTAATGTTGCCTTGGGGGTCGGTGGGAGAGAGAAAACTGAAGGAGAGGAGGCAAGGTAAACTGGAGAGACGGGGTGCGGGGGGAGGGGGGGAAGCTATGCAAGTGAGACAGGAAACCTGGGAGAGATTAGGATCTGTCTTTTCCCAAGTATGTTTCTTTGCTTCACATACTGGAGAAGAGGGAGCTGGCAATATTGGGACTTGGGGTTGGGATTCAACAGCTTCTCGTCCTTTTCTAGAGCTCGCAATATTTCTATATGATAACACTTAGCAAGATGTGGTCACATTACAATGTATTGCACCACTGATATGAACTCAGAAAATGACAGAACTCCTGCTCCGCCTCCCCGGGACTTTGACCCGCAACTGGCTCCGCCTTTCCCCCCCCCCACCCGCTCGCCCAGCCGCCCGCCTTGCCCCAAGGGGCTCCGCCCCGCCTCGTGAGCAACCGTTTCCTCCTAGTCTAAAAGGACCTCAGCGATTGACGAGTCTGTTCTCCAATCATCATGCCGAGTGACCAATTAGGTGATAATAGAGGCGGGTGCCGAAGCATGGGATGGGGGTGACCAGGAAGTGTGAGCTGAGACTGGAGGAGGACGGATCAAGCCCAGGCGACTGTGAGAAGGTGACCCGGTATCTGGATTCTCCAATTTTCTTTTTTCCCGGGGCAAGTGTCCCTTTGCAGTTGGTAGCTAGGATCTCCATTTGCCCTTTCTTTGGGGGAAGGGGGTGTGTCAACTTATTGAAGCCTTGGAGGATCTTGAGATTCCTTCCTCTTACTTTGCCTCGGAGCAGATCCTTCTCTTAGCCTGAAGTGGGGACCTCTGCGGGGCCCTGTAAGGTTGGTGGTTAAAGTCCTCTGCATTCAGGCCCAGAGAAAGGGTGATGGTGATCTGACAGACGCGGTTTCTCCTTCCGGAGAGTTAGACATCTCCAGGTGCGGTCGCAGGTGGTGAAGGTGAAGGTGGAGGGGCCCTGGAAACCAGATCAGGGAACTGGGAATACGGTAGATATTGGGGGCGAAGGAACGACTGAAAAGAAACATTTACGCGGGGCCACGGTGGTTTTCTAAGTGGGCGAACCTAGGCGAGGCGGGGACACGGAGGTTGGGCTCCAGCTCTAAATCGCCTTAGTACCCGCCTTATGGTCTTCAGCTTTTTGCCTCTTTTCTTTCTCCTCAGGCTTGAGGAAACACCTGAATATGTGGAATCCCAGTGCCGGTAGGTGTTTGGGGGACCTCCTCTCCCAGCCCACTCACTTTCCAATCCGCGGCACAACAGGAAGTTTTCTTGTATTAACAGCCCCCGCCCCCGCCGGTCCCCCCCCTCCTCCCGCCCCGTCTCCCTCCTCTGCCTCTTGGTTCACCTGCAAAAGAAAGTTCTCCTTGGCCCACTGCTACTAAAATTTTGGCTTTCCAGAGTTCATTGTCTCTTTCTCCCCAGCCCTGCCAGGACGTTTATCTTTTTCTCCCCAACTCACGTTTCTCTCCCATCCCCTTGCCTTTTATTTTCCTTTAAGAATTAGGTAAGAAAGTCGATCTTTTTTTTTTTTTTTTTTGTCAGAGGTTTTGGGTTATGCTAATATTTATTTGTTCTCTGGTTCTTCCACCAGGGCACCCAGGGCCAAATCCACATCCCCCCAACTTGGGGTACCCTGGAGGTTCCAATCCTGGGTATCCACCACATCCACCACCTGTCAATCCGGCTTTTCCTCCTGGTCCCTGTCCCACTCCCCCAGGACCTCCCCAGGGGATGCCAGGTTTTCCTCCAGGTGTGTCCCCTTATCCTGTTCCACAACCAGGATATCCAGGACATCAACCCTCAGGTCCCTACCCTCCTCCATACCCACCACCTGCCCCTGGTATGCCTCCTGTGAACCCCATGGCTCCTGGCATGGTAGGCCCAGGAATGATAATGGACAAGAAGATGCGGAAGAAAATGAAGAAAGCTCATAAAAAAATGCACAAACACCACAAGCATGGCAAGGTCAGTGTCCTCTGGAGCCCTGCTAGTAAAGGGTTGTCCCTGAAAGGGACTAGGTGGGCAGGGGTTGGATGAGGGGGTTTCAGAGTCTGGATGGACTCAGGGTTGCTCTGGAAGATGATTCTTGCTTTTTGTAAAGGAATCCTACTGGTAAGAATCAGATAATCTTGAGGTTTCCTGCCCCTCCCATCTGGAAAGGGCAAAGGTGAGCCTTAGAATGAATATCAGAATCAAATGTCCCTCTTTTCTATCTTACTCTTTCCCAGAACTTTTGCTCCCTGCCCCTCAGGTGTACGCTTTAGCAAGATGGACACACCCACTGAAGTTGTACAATGTCAGTTAATTGAGTCAGCCCTTTGACAAAACAGTGTTATATAATAATTAACAGAATAATAATCTGGTTCTAGTTCCTGGAGTTTCTTTCTCTCTGTCAGTATTCTTAGGGTGTTATGTTAAATACATAGGTGTTTTCTGTGACTCATCCTCAGACAAAGCCTAGGGCTAAGGGGGTTTCATGCTTAGCTTCATGGCAAAGAATCTTCATTCTACAGGAGTGCTAATTAGCAAGAGTAGAAGCAGCTCTGAGGACTTGGGAAGGAGTAAACTAACCTGGATCCTAAAGAGGACTCAAATTACATTTTATTTGTTTGCTTTGTGGATTTGGGTCTTTTGTAGAAAAATCTGAAGAGAAGAAAAGGTGAGATTGAATGAGGAAGAAATTACCCTGGAGAGATAAAAAATGTTTTTAATGGTAGTGTTGATGGGAGTATCCCTATAAGGCACTTTCAGTAGGACTTCCCCAGCCTTCTCTCCCATCTTCCCCACTTCCTCCCTTTTGGGGCTTAGGAAAAAAGTAGAGATACATGCACATGCACCTGCCATTTCTACTTTCTTTTCTTAAGAGTCACAGAATCCAATTTCTTAGATTTGTAGGGACTTTGAATGCAGCTAACCAATAGGCATTTATAAGGTAGCAGCTGTTTCCTGGCTTGGTACTGTGCTTGTGCCTATAATGTATTCCTTACCTGGACATTGGCTCTGGTATGGAAAATTGTAAACTTGCTCCAAAGACATCATATTAAGTTCTGTGCCATTATTTAGGATGACTTAATCCTTTCTGGGATGCTCACTGCTGAAGGAATTCCTTGCTTTTGTTGTCTAAAGGACAAGATTCCTGCCCTTTGAATACTTGGGTGGTGGGGTGGGGTACCAAAGAATGACCCATGCATTTATCAAAGGTCATTTGGATCTGATGCTATGTCCTTTCCCCTTTCCCCTTGCAGCATTCCTCCTCTTCCTCCTCTTCCAGCAGTGACTCTGACTGAATACAGGGCCTGGACCCTCCCCTCAAGTCTCACCAGTTCTGCTGTCCCATCAAGCTTCAGCTGCCGTGTTGTACTGGGGGAATTTAGCCCTTGTGCCCCTCCATCCTGTCCCCACCTGAGCCTTACCCTGCTGTTCAGTCCTGACTGGCTAGGGAAAATGGGAAGAGGATTGCAATGGGCTAGCAAAGGCAGCCTTCTCACTGCTTGATAGATTTTATAGCTGAAAAGTTTAGCAGGGAAGCTGCTTTTTGAAGATGGTGAGACCTCTGAGCTAAATGCTGAAGACAAGTTTAAGTTCTGTAAAATGTGATCTTTTAAAATTTCCTTTTAAAAGGGGGGTTTGTGGAAATTTCACTATGATGAAAAACCTGTACACTTTTGTAATGATGGCACACTGGGGTGAATTAGTGACGAATATATTTCCCAGCAGTCCTTTTATTGATTGTGCTAACAGCAAGGCTGCTGGGAAGTAGAGTCCACTTGGCTGATGATCTCTGACTGCCCTTTTGTAAGCTAATCTTTACTCCTTAACAAAATATGCTATCTCAGGTCCTACTCTCATTCTTCAACTCTGGGTCCAAATAAAACTATTTCTCCTGATCTCTGTTCACCTGTGCCATTACCTTGGCTGGGCTCAGCACATTGGACTACTTTTGCTATCCTCTGCAGTCCCTTTTAGTTTTATCAGTTCTGTAGTAAGGGACCAGAGCATCATCGAGGAAGACACTATACTATTGCTATGTTTCATAAGTGGGAGGAACCTTAAAAACTGGTTCAGTCTTAGCAGAATGAATGTTTATTGTGTTCCCTTGGATGAATGGATATAAGCCTTTAGCATGTTTTTGTACCTGGCTGCAGAGGTTTTCAACCACTAGCTATGAGAGAGAGACAGAGCCCAAATAGTCTCAATAAGATTCTTTATGGGGCTTGGGGTTGTGGCTCAGTGGTAGAGCATTTGCCTAGAACATGTGAGGCCCTGGGTTCAATTCTCAGCACCGAATATCAATAAATAAAATAAAGGTCAATTGACAACTAAAAAAATATTAAAAGAGAAAAAAAGATTCTTTATGGATGTGGCCTTACAAATCAATAATTTTATGAAACTGGGTGAAACTGATGCATGCAAAAATTGAGGGCCACTGTCTTACTATATATATGCCATGCACAATACTACACACTGGGTTTTTTTTTTTTTAAATTAATTAAATTTCAAATTATTTATTTATTGGTACCAGAGATTGAGCCCAGGGGTGCTTAACCACTGAGTCACATCCCTAGCCCTTTTTTTTTTTTTTAAATTTCTTTTTCAGTTGTTGATGGACCTTTATTTTACTTATTTATTCATATGCAGTGTTAAGAATTGAACCCAGTGCCTCATACATGCCAGGCAAGCACTCTGCTACTGAGCTACAACCCCAGGCTCCTTAGCCCTTTTTAAAAATACTTTATTTAGGGGCTGGAGATATAGCTTAGTCAGTAGAGTACTTGCTTGCATGCACAAGTCCCTGGGTTCGATCTCCAGCACCACAAAATAAATAAATAAATAGGGCTGGGAACTTAGCTCAGTGGTAAAGCACTTCCGAGTTTAATCCCTGCTACACCTCCTCACCAAAAAATCTTAAAAAAAATTGGGGGGCTGGGGTTGTGGTTCAGAGGTAGCGTACTTGCCTGACATGCATGAGGGCACTGGGTTCGATCCTCAGCACCACATTCAAAAAAGAAAAAATAGAGATATTGTGTCCACCTATAACTAAAACATAAACATTAATTTTTTTTTTTTTTTTTATTTAGAGACAGGGCCTTGCTAAGTTGCTGAAACTGGCTTTGAACTTGTGATCCTCCTACCCAGCCTCCAGAGCCACTGGGATTAAATGTGTAATACACTGGGTATTTAAAGATAAATTGAGTGGAGGAAGAGGCATTTAAGAAAAGTAATTAATAAAGATAAATGCCAGGTGTATGGCATATACCTATACTTAGGAGGCTGAGGCAGGAGGAATGCAAGTTTGAGGGTAGCCTTGGCAACTTAGCAGGATCGTGTTTCAAAATAATAAAAAAAATTAGCTCAGAAATAGAGTGCCCCTGGGCTCTATTCCTAGAGTACCAGAGGGATAAAAACATTGAAATAATTATCATTGGGAGGGGAGAGGAGTCAAAGATGACATCACAAAAAAAAGGGGGGGGCATTTGAACTATCTCTTGGGACTTGAGAGGGTAGAAAAGATAAAAAGATGAATTTACCATGTGGAGGGTAAAGAGCTAGGAATAGCCTGTGCTTAGTGTAGAGTCATAAAGCTCCAAAGCATGTTGGGAATCACAGGTATCCCAGTGGGATTAGACTGATATTCTGGAAAGTTTATTGAGGAAAATACTGTGTTGTAGGTGATAAGCTACAAAAAGGAATAAGTCAGTCACTGCCTTTCATGACCCGCGAGATCTAATAGAGCTGATGGATACATAAATAGAATGAAAATACTGAACAAGGAAAGCAATGGAGACAGTGAATTAAGCAGTGAGGGAGCAAAGGGAGGAGTGACAGTCTGACTGGAAAAATGAGCTAGGGCTGGTTTGGGACTCCAGATGACAGGAGTTTCCTAGTTCCTAGTAAATATCAGCTAACCATTTACAAAGCATTTCTGATGTGCCACACACTCAGTGCTTTTCTTTATAACTTCTGTAAATTTTCTATTTTTGTACATGAGGCAAGCTGAAGTACTTAATAACTGCCCAGCATGGTGGCACATGCCTTTAATTTCAACAACTTGCAAGGCTGAGGCAGGAGGATTACAAGTTCCAGGCCAGCTTCAGCAACTTTTCGAGGCCCTATGCAACTTAGTGAGATAAAGAAATAAAAAAGTTGGGGACTTAGCTCAGTGATAAAGTGTCCCTGGGTTCAATCTCCAGCACAATAAAAATTAAAAAAGGACTGAGGATGTAGCTCAGTGGTAAAACACCCCTGGATTTCATCCCCAGTGTTGCCTCCCACCTTGGAAAATAAAATTAAATAACTTGTTCAAGTTCAGATGGTAGTAATGGTTCAGGTGGATTAGAGCTCAAGCAGTGTGGCTCTTGAGTGTGGACTTTTAACCTAATGAGTTTAGGCAGAATAAGGAGCTTCATAAAGTCACAGAGTTGTAAGAAGGTGTAGAATGAAGTTCAGTAGCTTCCACACCCATGTTACTGTGTAGGCACTTGCCAGAAGGAATGTGGCTGGAGGAGTGGACTTGAGGGATGTCTTAGAGGTGGAACCACCGGCCTGGAACCGAGTGCTGTTCTTGAAGAAGCCGGGGGAGGGAATGTTCTGTTGGCTGTATCTATAGCTTGTTCCTGCAGAGAGTTATGTAAAAGATGTTTGAGATGTTCCTGTATTTTATAGCGAGGTTTTAATTTTATTAGAACATCCAAAGCCAAGACTCACTTTTCCATTGTCCTGGATTTGGGGGCCATTCTAAGATTATAAAGTTTTTTTCAGGGCTAGGGATAAAACTGAGTTGTAGAGCACTTGCCTAGCATGTGTGAGGCCTGGGTTCTAGCCCCAGTACCACCCACCAATTTTTTTTTTCCTTACTCAATGTTTTCCTTTATCAATTCTTCCTTTTTTTTTTTTTTGGTACCAGGGATTGAACTCAGGGGCACTTAACTACTGAACCACATCCGCAGCCCTTTTCTTTCTTTTTTCTTTTTTTCGGATTGGGGATTGAACCCAGGGCCTTGTGCATGTGAGGCAAGCACTCTACTAACAGAGCTATATCCCCAGCCCCCACAGCCCTTTTCTATATTTTAAGACAGGGTATTACTAAGTTGTTTAGAGTCTTGCTGACTTGCTGAGGCTGGCTTGGAACTCACCATCTTCCTGACTCAGCCTCCAGAGCCACTAGGATTACAGGCATGTGCCTACCATGCCCAGGTTCAACTCTTCTTTTTTGAGAAGAAGGGAGATGTGGGCCTGAGAGGATTGTGAATTGAAGAGAAACAGATATTGATAAATAAACCAGAAATAAAGGAGAGACAGTGAGAGGGAAATGGGGGGAGAAAATACAAAGAGAAATACAGAGGGGCTGGGGGTATAGGTCAGTTGTAGAGTATTCACCTAGCAGGCACAAAGCCCTGGGTTCAGTTCCTGGCACCGTGCAAAATAAATAAGAAATTGGGAAGAAAATTAACTAACCCCCTTTTCCCTATTTCTAACTGGGGAAAATGCATCTCCCCTTCCTGGCATTTTTTTTCCCCCACTGGAGATTGAGCCCACCTGTCTGTCCATGTTAGGCACGTGTTCTACCACTGACCTACCTACAGCTTGATATATATGTATGTATTTGGTATGGGGGATTGAGCCCAGGGGTACTCTATCACTGATCAGCTACATCCCCAGCCCTTTGTATATTTTGAAGCTGGCCTCAGCTTTCAGAATTGCTGGGATTACAGGTATGCATCACCACACCTGGCCCTACACCTTTTTTTTTTTTTTATACTGGGAATTGAACCCAGGGCTGTTTACCGTTGAACTATGTTTCTGCCCTTTTTATTTTGAGACTGGGTCTCACCAAATTGCTTAGGGCCCTGATAAATTGCTGAGGCAAGCCTGAAACTTGTAGTCCTCCTGCCTCAGTCTCCCAAGTTGCTGGAATTACAGGTGTGTGCCACCATGCCCTTTTTGTTTTATTTTTGAGACAGGGTCCCGCTAAGTTGCTGAGGCTGGTTTTTTTTTTTTTTTTTTTTTTTTTTTTTTTAAAGAGAGAGAGAATTTTTTTTTAATATTTATTTTTTTAGTTTTCGGCGGTCACAACATCTTTGTTTGTATGTGGTGCTGAGGATTGAACCCGGGCCGCACGCATGCCAGGCGAGCGCGCTACCGCTTGAGCCACATCCCCAGCCCGAGGCTGGTTTTGAATTTGCATTTCTCCTGTTTCAGCCTCCCTAGCCTATTGGATTACAGGTGTGCATCATCGTGCCTAACCTTGCAACATTTTTTTTTTAATATTCTTTTTTAGTTGTAGATGGACACAATACCTTTATTTTATTTATTTATTTTTATGTGGTGCTGAGGATTGAACCCACTGCCTCACATGTGCGAGGCAAGCGCTCTGCCACTGAGCCACAACCCCGGCCCTGCCCTGCAACATTTTTAATAGGATGTCCGGTGAAAAATAATCATCTCATTCCAGATTCCCACAAGACAACCATGACTACCAGATTCTTTTTTATACATCTAGAGCTAGTTATTCTATGCATAGTCAAATCTTCTCTTTTTATTTCTACCTTACATTGTTCCTATCATTCTTCTCCTGTTTTATATCAAATGAGAGCATATTATTGGTTCTCATTTGTACCTAACATTTTTTCATTTAACCACCAAATCTGAGTTGGTTTGTCTGTTTATGTGTGTGTATTATATATGTGTGTGTATATATTCATATGATTATAGGTGCACATTACTATGCCTGGCCATTTTGTCTTAAATACACTTAACTGCTATAGTGAATAGAGCTTTAAAAATTGCACTGGGCCGGGCATGGTGGCTCACACTGTAATCCCAGTGGCTCAGGAGGCCGAGGCAGGAGGATCACGAGTTCAAAGCCAGCCTCAGCAATTGTGAGGCTCTAAGCAACTCGGTGAGACCCTGTCTCTAAATAAAATACAAAATAGGGTTGGGGATGTGGCTCAGTGGCTGAGTGTCTCTGAGTTCAATCCCCAGTACCAAATAAATAAATAAATAAATAAAATTGCTCTGGGCACAGTGGTGCACACCTGTAATCTCAGTGACGTGGAAGGCTGAGGCAGGATGATCTTAAGTTCAAAGCCAGCCTCAGCAACATAATGAGACCCTGTCTCAAAATTAAAGGAAAAAAAAAAAAAGAGATGGGGATGGTGCTTAAGTGCCACTGGGTTCAATCCTAGGTACCAAAAAACTGGAAAACCATGTTCTATCTGATTTTGAGAGCAATATCTGATTCTGGAGGGACTACTCTGTTAAATATTAGGCATTTAATAAAGATTCAGATTTCAAACTGAAACTCTGGCAAGAGTGGGCCTGTATTTCTTAAGGCAGGAATTCTGTCCCTGAGTATTGGTTATTTTCTGTAGAACCTGTCCTGACTCTAGTCTTCCTGTAGTCCTTCCCATGCCCTAGTGAGTTCTTTCTCCCAATTAGTTGCTTGCTGGTCTCCTGAGAACATTAGTTTTGCATCCTCTGCTTTGTTGGTCAGTACAAGTCTCCAAAGATGGTGGTTCTCAAATGTTTTTATTTTATTTTTGGGGACTGGGGTTGAACTCAGGGACACTCGACCACTGAGCCACATCCCAGTCCTTTTTTGTATTTTATTTAAAAACAGGGTTTCATTTAATTGCTTAGTGCCTCGAGGTTGCTGAGGCTGACTTTGAACTTGTGATCCTCCTGCCTCAGCCTCCCCAGCTGCTGGGATTACAGGTGTGTGCCACTGCACCTGGCTCAAATGTTTTTATTTCATGCCATTACCACCTTGAACTCCTAAGAGAATCTAGACTCTGTTATTCTTTTCTTACTTAAAAGGATGGCATGATTTCCACTCAAATGAGAATAGGAAATCCATGATATCTAAAACTGCAAGTTGAAACTTTGGGGACTTTGAGTAATGGAACGAATCTTTAGTTATCTGTATTTTTGAAATCTTCTCCCTATATCAGGTTGTGTTATAGCCCTGGCATTCTCTTGCCTAGCTTGTTTCTCCTTGTAAGAATTTATTGATTCATTCAGGTGTTGCTATTAGATTCATCCTTTCTTTTTTTGGTGCTGGAGATTGAACCAGCCTTGTGCATGCTAAACACATGATTACTTACCATAGAGCTACACCCTCATCCTCCCATCTCTCTCTTTCAAAGATGGCTGCAACTCTTGGCCAGCTCAATATAGCATTTGATCTTTGTTTTATGCCATCCCAGCCATATTATAGATGATTCTATAATAATGTTTTAATAATGATTCTATAATAATCACTTTCACCACTTGTCTCAGAGCCCCAGGAGTATATATGATTCAATTGCAAAATCTTGAGATTGTTCTGACTTTCAACTCAGTTCACACAGTAAATCTGCTCTTTGGTTTGCTTTTTTTCCTGAGTGTCCTGACATTTTCCTACTTCTTTCCTTTCAGTACTTGGTCTGTCTTTCATCTTTGCCAAATGATAAACTTATTTTTCTGTTTTACATTGTTCTTAATATCCAGCACCTCCTTTGGGGGTTGGGAAGAAAGACATTTTAGTCCTCAAGAATTATTTTCCACTTTAGGAAGTGATCTCTTTTCAGAAGACTCCACTAATTTGGGGCTACCCAATAAAACTTGGCTGATATTGAAACCAGAACCGATGCTCAAATTACTTGAACAAGGTTCAATAGTAGCCCAGTATTTGCTGTCTCAATTTCTTTATTTTGTTTTAGTCTGTGCCAGAGTTCCTGTTTTCTTTTTTTTTGTTGTTGTTGTTTTGGTACTGGGGAGTAAAGTAAAGTACCAGGGGTACTTTATCACTGAGACACATCCCTCTAGTCATTTTAATTTTTTATTTTGAGACAAGGTCTCACTAAGTTGCTTAGGGTCATGCTAAGTTGCTGAGGCTGGACTCAAATTTGTGATATTTCTGCTTCAGTCTCCTGAGTCAAGGGGATTTACAGGCATGATTCGCTGTGCCTGGCTGTTTTTTTTTTTTTTTTTTTTTTCACTTTTTAATGTGGAAATTTATAGATAGAAAGATAGAGAAAATATTTTAATAAACTCCTACATTCCCTAGGTAAATACTAGTTAAGTAATTATCAATATTTTGCCAATCTTGTTCTATTTCACATAACTTTTTTCCAGGTTTTATTATAAAACAAGAAAGACTTTATCATCTATAGGGGGGGCATGGTGGAGCTTGTCTATAATCCCACTTACTTGGGAGGCTGAGGCAGGAGGATCACAAGCTGAGGCCAGCCTGGGCAATTGGGTGAGATCCTGTGTCAAAAATAAAAAATAAAATAAAAAAACCCTAGCCAGGATGTAGCTCAGTAGAAAGTGCTCTTGGGTTCAGTTCCCAGTACGGGGTAGGGGGATCACCCATAAAATACTACTTTCACTCACATGTTGTTAATGTTTTGTCATATGCCTATGTGAACCATTTTAACATCTGTTTCATATTTCATGACCCTTACCCTTAAATATTTCATTGTGCATTTCCTAAAAAGGATTTTCCTTTGTAACCACAGTTATATTATCACAAAATATTAACAATATTTCCTAATTTTATCTATCTTTGAATTTTCCTACTTGTCCCCAAAATGTCTTATATAGTTCCCTCCATCTCCAAACCAGGATCCAAGGAAGATCCATCCACACATTACATTTGGTTATTAGTGCCTTTAAATTTTTCTTCCTGTGTCTTCATCATTTTTTTTTTTTTTTTTTTTTTTAACATTTGTCATTTTGTAATGATCTGGCCACTTGACCTGTGAAATATCTCATATTCTGGGGTTACAAATATCTTATTTTATAATATTGGGGTTTAATTTGTTCCTTATCCCCTGTAAATTTCCTATAAACTGCAAATTAGGTATAATGGCTTGATAAGATTAATACTAAACACTTTTGACAGGAATACTTAATAGATGATGTTGTGTACTTATTGCATCTCATTGAGGACCACACAACATCAAAGTTGACCTATTACTAGTGATGTAAAGTGTGATCATTTACTTGAGTAAGGTTTGACTGCCAGATCTTTACATTGAAGTTACTTTTCGTTCTGTGCAATTTGCAAATAATCTGTGTGGTGACATTTGACATGTTCTTTAACGACGTTTCTCTTAAAAGTTTGACAGGATCATTCTGGGTTGCAGAATAGTGATTTCCTAACTCTTCCATTTCTTCTACATTTATTGGATGGGATTCTTTATAAAATCGGGCTTTCCTATATAAATTACTGATGAAAACGGACGGTAAATGCTTCTTTTAGTTAACAATTTCAGAATAAGGAGTTGGTGTAATAATCGCTTTCAGTGTGGCGAATTACGTTTTTTACTTTTATTTTTTTTAGTATCAGTATAGACTACTGGGTTTTCCTTGTCTCTTTCTCATATTCTCTCCACCTATTCTTTCATCCACTCCACTTCTTGATCCATGGCGATTGCTACCTTTTTCGGCACTACGCCTGAACTTTCCAGTTAGTCCTCTAGGTGTCACTGGTTTCCCTTGCGTCCCTACACTGCCGCTCTATCGCACATCTCCCTTTTCGCAACTGACCATCTCGCTGGTACTGACTCGATTCAAGGAGACGCTCTAGGCTCTCGGGAGGCCGTTAGCATTGTGTGGGGAAAGTCTGGACTACGCGTCGCCTCGCCGGCCCCGGGGCGGTTAGCGCTTCCGGGGTCGAAGGGTGCGCGGGGTTGAAAGCGGGCCGCTCCGCCCCGTCCCCCTCCCAGACCAGCAGAGGCAGCAGCCGGAGCAGCCGCAGCCTGCGCCCTCTCCCGCCCGCCCGCCCTCCGCCCGCCCGCCCGCCCTCCGCCGCCCTCCACCCGCCCCGGGGTCTCTTTCCCCCTTCCTCCTCCTCCTCCTCCACCCCCCCTTCCTCCTCCGCCCGCCCGCGGGGCCCCCCTTGCCTTCCCGCCCGCCCCTATTGTTCCGCCCCCGGCCTCCCGCCCTTCCCCTTCCCGCCCGCTCCCCTTTTCCCCTCAGTCGTCTCGCGCCTGCAGGTAAGCTTAAAAATTTCCCCTCCTCCCCCGACAGAAGCTTCTGTTTCCACTCATGCCATCTTTCTTAGAGGTCTCCGGTCCTAGTCACGAACCCCGGTCTCTCGTAGGCCCGCTTGAGCGCCTACCACCTCAGTCTCTCCGGCCGGCCACTCACGCGAGGACCTGGTTCTGGCGCGGCCTAGTAGGCCTCGCGCAAGGCCTACCCCCTCCCCCCCGCCTTTTCCCGGTGGCGGCTGCGCAGGAGTCAAGGAGGGCGCGCGCGCGGTAGGGGGGGCGGCGGTGGATTTGTTGGTTGAGGGGGGTGGGGGAGGCGATGGCCGGCTTGCTGGCCGTGCGGGTGAGCGCGGCTCCCCGCGGGGGTCAGGCGCTGGCGCAGCCACACGAGGAGGCGCTACTAGTCCGGCCCCTCCCCCTGGATCGCAGCGCCCCCCCCCGACCGAACCGTTTATTTTTCCTCTCTTTTCTAATTGAGGGAAGGGGGGGCTAAGTGGAAAAATGCTTGGATGACCGAGGGGAGGGGGGCTGCGGAATTAAAGAAAGGGTAGGCGGGCTCCCAGTTACCGAGTTATTCAGGACGTTCTCTCAGGGTAACAAATTTTGAAATTACAAAATGCCTGCCGATATAAACCCAGACCGAGCTATTTATAGAGGGGTAATTGACTGCATGATTAACAGCTGGATTCCTGGGATATGGGGTACACTTATACTGACATGAGAGAAGTATGACAGATTTCTTGGATTGCTTTAATGGTTTGGAGTTCAAAAATGCATATTTGTGCCTCACCTGAAGAAATAACTTCAAATGTTTCATTTTGTGCCCTTGTGATTATTGTGGTATTTGTAAAGTACTTCCTATTACATCTTAGCTAGGAAATTAAGATTTTTACCATAATTAATTTAAAAAAGGAAATCATTCTGATAGACTCAACTATTTTTACCAAGCCTTTTTCCCCCATGAGTGAAAATTGTTGACTTGTGGGATTTGGGCAGCAATTGGCTATATTCTGAAAATAGGAAAATAATGTGCATTGGGGATGCACTTATATAATGCACTTACATTCTGAAGTAGACAGACAAATTTACCATGTACAGAATGGTGTGGCAATCACTAAAACGCTTCTGAAAGTATTTAGGGTCCGACCTTTGTTAACAACAAAATTAAAAGGGTGTCTGGTTTAGTGAAGGGAGAAAACTAGCTATAGGAGGAGTTTTGAAGGGATGGATACTGAATTATGTCATTAAAGAAATTTAACAGAACTTGTGAGAAGCACTTTTAAAATTGGTCCTAAGGAAGTATTGAAGGCAAACACATATATCCACAACCAATTTTTTTTCTGCATATCACTAAGCACATTGTTTGAGGGGATGAGTGAAGAAAGGGACGTCTTGAAAACAATTACAGAGTAAGTTTTTAGATGTATTAGTTTTATATTGTCTTTTTTGGGAAGAAATCTAAGATTTAATAGATGTGAATAAAAACTGAGTGGCAATAAAAGTTTTGTACAAACAAAACAGGTTAGGGGAAAGAGAAAAGGACTTGATTGGACTAAACGTATGGAGTCATTCCAAAGGGGAATGTGGAATTCCTGTCTGCATGGCTGCATCTGGGATAGATGCCTCTTTCAGTTAGGTTGTTGACATAATTTAAAAATCATTTGATGTCATCCATCAACATTTGAAATTTTTAATGTGGGATACATCTCAATTTCTTTATCTAGAAATTGCTACTATGAAGATTACTTGTGTTCTCTAGCTTGTAGTTCCAATTGTTACTCCACAGGGAATCAAAAGGTCATTTGCCCTTAATGTAAGTTGGTTAGTATGGGGTTTGCTCAGGTGTTTGAATCTTTTTGAAGCTTACTTTGTTGAAGGACAATTTGGTGCAAGTTCAGCAATTCCCATAGAACCACTGCCAGTAGAAGGAATCTTCCTCATCCTGAGAGTCAGCGGAAAACCTATCATTTATGAGAGCAAATTGGAAAGTTGCCTTCTATACTGTGTAACAACCAGAGTTTTAAATGTTAAGCAGTTGTGCTGGGTGTATGTACAAATTGGATAGGAAAAGAATCATTTAGAAAACATTGATAATGGCAGAAATAACTTTGGGAAATATTCTCCTGTTGTTTTCTTCCTCTGATTTTGGTCATGTTTGCATTTCAGTTTTTGGCTTTCACCCCCACCAGTGACCAAAGACTTGACCACTCAAAGTCCAGCTCCCCATAACACTGCTCGACATGGACACCGGTGTGATTGAAGGTGGATTAAATGTCACTCTCACCATTCGGCTACTTATGCATGGAAAGGTATGCACCAGCTTGGGAAATTGGGTCATAGTAACTGCTAGGGGAGGGGCCAGGAAGAGCAGACATGCATCTTGGAGCTCATCAGATTAACACTGTGGGGCGTCTGGCTTTAGTACTCTTCTCTAATGGAATAGATGTGAATATAGTGGGAAAGTGGACAGATTTGACTAGGAAGCTCCACTGAGCAGGAAATGCTTAACTAGAGGTTAGAGCCAAAGACTGTCTCATACCTGGATAGTAAGATTTTTTTAATATGTTGCTATAGGTTGTAATAGGTAGATTTCACAAATAATTTTAGGGAAATTTAAGGGGGTGGTAAACATTTAGTTTTATAAAAGATAATTTATATTAAACACAAATTATAGTATTTAGCCACCACTATGTGGTTATTCATTTGAAATTCATTGATAGCTTTACTCTTAAATTCTGATTAAAGAATAAACCTTTATCTCCCCAACCCTCAGTAAATCTTAAAATCTCTCCTTTTTTACTGGGGGTTGGGGTTATTGAATCCAGGGGAACTTTGCCACTCAGCTATATTCCCAGCCCTTTTTTCTAGTTTTAGTTATAGTTGGACACAGTACCTTTATTTTATTTACTTTTATGTGGTGCTGAGGATCAAACCCAGGGCCTTGCACATGCTAGGTGAGCACTCCAACGTTGAGCCACAACCTGAGCACCCCCCAAGCCCTTTTTTTTTTTTTTTAATTTTTTTTAGTTATACATGGACACAATATCTTTTGTTTATTTTTTATGTGGTGCTGAGGATCAAAACCAGGGTATCACACGTGCAAGGCGTGCACTCTACTGCTGAGCCACAAACCACGCCCCACCCCCTAGCCCTTTTTATTTTTGACAAGTTCTCCATAAGTTGCTGAGGCTGGCTTCAAACTTATGATCCTCCTGTCTCAGCCCCCTGAGTAGATAATATTATATGCATGTACCATCATACCCAGCTCTCCATTTCTTTGGAGTAGTACTTATCATAATAGCAGTTGGACAGCTGGATAGTTAGAATTTATTTTTCATAATGATGAACACTTCTGAATTTCCTCTTAGTTACACTAGTTTTTTCCATTGCAGGAAGTTGGCAGTATCATCGGAAAGGTAAGTAAGATAATTTCACTTCAACACTAATTACTATTTAGTCAGTCTGAGTTGAAAAAGCAGGTGGAGCTCATCATTGACTTTTCCTCTTACAGAAAGGAGAATCGGTTAAGAAGATGCGCGAGGAGGTAAGTTAGGGGCTTTTGAGTTTTGTTAGCTTTGGAAAGTGAAAATCTTTTAAAACATCTGAAAGTTCTGTTTGAGAGATTAGATGGGGAGAGCTCTATAGGGAAAGTCTATTTTTTTTAGCTTGATTATTTTATTGGTGTTGAGAATTGAACTTGGGGCCTCACCATTCTTAAGACAAGTTCTGTATCACTAAGCTTCATCCCCAGTTCTGTTTCAGTTATTTGTAATGACAAATATATGCAGGAGTGTATACTTTTCAGAGAGATCTTGGAGTTTATTCAGGACAGCTGGTATAGGCTTTGTTTGAGGACAAACATGGGACAGTGTTTGATTTCTCCCCCACCCCCCAGTGTAGGTAGGTAGCTTCTTGCCTATGTTAAAGAGAGGCTATACACATCCTACATATGTTCTGATCTTTTTTGTCTCTTAACTACTTTTGTTTCTCCTCCTTTTTCAGAGTGGTGCACGTATCAATATCTCAGAAGGGAATTGTCCTGAGAGAATTATCACTTTGGCTGGACCCACTAATGCCATCTTCAAAGCCTTTGCTATGATCATTGACAAACTGGAAGAGGTTCGTTGTTTTTTCTCCCCCACCTCCTGGTTTTTTTTTTTTTTTGTTTGAGACAGGATCTTGCTATGTTGCCCAGGCTGCTTTTGAAATCCTGGGTTGAAGCTGTCTACCTGTCAGATTCTCCAGTAGATGGGACTACATGGTTGTACCACTATACCCAGCAAAAAAAAAAAAAAAAAAAAGTGTTGGGGCTCAAACCCAGAGCCTCAAGTATGCTAATTAAGTACTGTACCACTGAACTATATCCCCAGCTCTTTTTTACATTTATTGCTAAGCCTTCAGAGTATATTGTTGCCCTCTTCCAGTTGATTGGACTAAATTAATGTACTTTTTGTTAGGAGCTCTGTTGAAACTAATATATTTCATTCATTGCAGATATTTTCCAGTCTGCGTGTTGTTATATTAAAAAAGTATACAGATACTGGTAAAAAATGTTAAGTTGTACTTGGAGGGCGAGCCCTAGGTAATCAGAAGCAAAATAATCATATCGGAGGTTTTGTTATAAGGGAGTTGTTGTTTTAACTCTCAATCTTCAGAGGCCAAGCAACCATTGTCCTAGGTCATGTGTTCAGCTCCCCGCTTGCCCTCCCTCTGCCTGCTGCAGTAATGCTGCTAATTGTGCAATTGATACCACAGAAAAATGCTGCTTGGTTGGTGGTTGGTACTTAATGGTGCCTGAAATCCTATCCTTGCCCACATTAGAAATGTTATCTTTTTTTTTTTTTTTTTTTTGTGCTAGGGATCAAACCCAGAGTCTTTTGCATGCTAGACAATTGCTGTACCACTGAGTTATATCCTCAGCATTAAAAATGTTGGTGCATGGTGACACATGCCTGTAATCCCAGCAGTTTAGGAGGCTGAGGCTGGAGGATTGAGAGTTCAAATTCAAAATAGGTTGGGATGTGGCTCAGTAGTCAAGTGCTCCTGAGTTTAATCCCTGGTGCTCCACCCCACCAAAACAATTTTTTTTTTTTTGAGTATCATGGCCCTGTTAATTCTCTTGGTTACTTGTATTAAAAAAAAAATCAGGAAACATCTATTTTGGGGGGCGTAGGGGGTTTGAAACCAGGGTGCTTAACCACTGAGCCACATCCCCATCCCTTTTTATTTTGAGGCAGTATTGCTTGCTGAGTTGCCAAGGCTGGCCTCGAATTTAGGATTCCCCTGCCTCTGTCTTCAGAGTCTCTGGGAGTATAGGCATGTGCCACAATGCCTGGCATACTGTCCATTCTTTAACCACATAAGAAACGTCCTTGATTTCAGGGGTTTAAGCTTAAGCATTTCCAAGGTCTCAGTACTAATAGAGGTTAGTCTGAGAAATGACATTTAAACCACTTAATCTTCAAAGACTAAACTTAACTAGGTTAAAACCATGACTTTTGGATGTGGGATGTTATAGGAAAGATTGTAGGCTTTGAGCCAGTATAGGTTTTGTTTTTGGTTCTAAGAGATTGAACTGAGGGTCTTATGCATTCTAAACCTATGTTGTCTCAGTGACCTGTACTCTGAAGCTCCAGTAGTATCCTTTATATTTCAGCTTTTTATTTTTTATTTATTTTTTAAATATCTTTTTTTTAGTTGTAGATTGACAGAACATCTTTATTTTATTTATTTATTTTTATGTGGTGCTGAGGATTGAACCCAGTGCCTCATGTGTGCGAGGCAAGCACTCTACCATTGAGCCACAACCCCAGCCCTACAGAGCTTTTTAGATGTGATCAGAGAAAATACTCTGAGCCTCTGTTTCGTCATCTATGTAATGGTACTTTTTTTGGGGAGGGGGTATGCTGGGGATTGAACTCAGGGGCACTCAACCACTGAGCTAATTCCCCACTCCTACTTGGTATTTTATTTGGAGACAGGGTCTCATTGGGTTGCTTCTCACCTCGCTTTTGCTGAGGCTGGCTTAGAACTCGCAATCCTCCTATCTCAGCCTCCAGAACTCCTGGGGTTACAGGCATGCACCACCGCACCTGGCTCATCTCTTTAATATTTAATTTTAACCTCATTCTTTTTCTGTTGCTTGTTAACTCCAATTTATAAAACAATTGCTTTTCTCCCTACTTTTAGAATACTCTCTCTGAGGGTGAAAGAAAATTATGGCTACTTCTGAGCAAGTTTGTAGAAGTTGTAATCTTCATTTACTTTGGTGCAAGGCATGGAATTTGAACCTTTTTGGGGATGGTTATGGCATGACATGTTCTTATAAGAATAAATGGTTATTCCTAGGTGAGGTGCCAAATGGTTGTAATCCTAAGGATTCAGGAGGTTGAGGCAGATGGATTGCAAGTTTGAGGCTAGCCTGGTCAACTTTCTCAAAATGAAAAAAATAGGACTGATGATGTTTTTCAGTGAGACCCAGTCTCTAAGTAAAATACAAAAATAGAGCTGGGGATGTGGCTTAGTGGTCAAGTGCTCCTGAGTTCACTCCCTAGTACACCCCCAACAACAAGAACAACAAAAGAGACATACCCATAGGTTTAACACCCAGGTCTCACACATCCCTACCCCCACATACACACAAGAGTAAATGGTTCTTTTATGGAAGTTACAGGTTCCTAAGGATCTTCTTAAATGTGTATCTTTTAAATATTCTGACCAGCTTTTTTCTTTTTGTAGGACATCAGCAGCTCTATGACCAATAGCACAGCTGCCAGTAGACCCCCGGTCACTCTGAGGCTGGTGGTCCCTGCTAGTCAGTGTGGCTCTCTCATTGGAAAAGGTGGTTGCAAGATTAAGGAAATACGAGAGGTTGGTTATGCTATACTTAAATGTTAACTATTCTAAATGTGGTTCTGTTAGCTCTTGGTATAATTAGGAAATGTTAGTACTTGATGAAGACTGACTAAAATAATGGTATTAGAGGACTACAGTGATTGAACTGAGAGTAAAAGTACTATGTAGTTTTTTTTCCTTTTTTGCACAACTCAGATTTTATATCATTATTTAGTGGTTCTAGGAATTGAATCCAGGGTTTTATTTATACTACACAAGTGCTTGCTTTCTCATTAAGTTATATCCCTGTCCCTTTTTGTTTATGTTTTTCCCATTAGGACTGTGATACTCTTATCACAGGCGCTGTGTGTGTGTGTAATTAATTTTTTAAGCATTTATTTTTTAGGTGTATGTGGACATAATACCTTTATTTTATTTTTATGTGGTCCTGAGGATGGAACCCAGTGCCTCACACATGCTAGGCAAGTGCTCTACCTCTGAGCCACAACCCAAGCCCCCGTATATTGTTTTTATTTTTTTGTATATATATTTCTTTTTTTAAATAAATTTTTTAGTCATTGGTGTACCTTTATTTTTTATTTATTTATATGTGGTACTGAGGATTGAATATGAAGCCTCACACATGCTTGGCAAGTGCTTTGCCACTGAGCCAAAACCCCAGCCCTTTATTTATGATTTTTAAGAAATATTTATTTTTTTAGTTATAGTTGGATACAATACTTTTATTTATTGTATGTGGTGCTGAGGATCAAACCCAGGGCCCTGCATGTGCTAGGCACGCACTCTACCACTGAGCCACAACCCCAGCCCTATTTACGTTTTTGCTTCTGGAAGTGGGGTGCTTAACACAGTTATATCCCCAGCCCGTATTTATTTTATTTTATAAGACAGGTCTTGCTATGTTGCTTAGGGCTTGTTGAGTTCCTGAGACTGGCTTCCTACTTGGAATCTTCTTATCCTCCTGAGATATTGGCATTACAGGTGTGCACCATCATGCCTGGCTTATTTTTATTTTAAGATGGGTTCCTGTCAAGTTTTCCAGGCTAGCTTTTTAATTTTTTTTTTTTTTTTTTTTTTTTAGTACTGGGGATTAAGCCCAGGGACACTCTTCCACTGAGCTACATTTCCAGTAACTTTTTTTGTTTGGTACCTGGGATTGAACCTAGGTGCACTTAACTACCCAGCCACATTCTCCAACTCTTTTTATATTTTATTTGGAGATAGGGTTTCTTTAAGTTGCTTAGGCTGGCTTTTTTTTTTTTTTAATATTTATTTTTTAGTTTCAGGTGGACACAATATCTTTATTTTGTTTTTATGTGGTGCTGAGAATCGAACCCAGTGCCTCACGCATGCTAGGTGCGCGCTACCACTTGAGCCACATCCCCAGCCCCTTGGGCTGGCTTTGAACTCAAAATTCTCCTGCCTCAGCCTCCTGCATCACCATGCCCAGGAACTTTATTTTATTTTAAAGACCTCTTTACTAAATTGCTGAGTCTGGCCTTGAACTTGCAATCCTCTTGCTTTAGCCTCCTAAATAGCTGGGATTAGAGGCATGTGTCATCATGCGCCTAGGATTAGTGGGTTTTTTTTTTTTTTTTTTTTTTGGATACCTGGAATTGAACCCAGGGCCACTTGACATCCCCAGCTTTTTTTGTATTTTATTCAGAGATAGGGTCTCACTTAGTTGCTAAAAGTGCCTCAGCCTCCTGAGTCGCTGGGATTACAGGCCTGCGCAAGGGATTCATGTATTTTAATAATAAGTCAGGATATGAGAAAGTTAACTAGAATTTTCAGTAAGTTTTCATTTTGTTAGCAAATGTGTGCAATTTGGCACCTTACCTATGAGGCAACGTATACTTTCTCATATCTAAAGCATTTACAGTTTGATATGTTAGAGTAGCGATGTTTTTCTTGGCCAGATTTCCATGTAGCAAGGGAAAACAGGGAATGTATGTTCAGATACAGTTGTAATCTGGATCACTGTTTAATAATGAAGTTAAATTAGGTTATGGAAGCTTTTAGTTGTATCTAGTTGTATTTAGTTGTATTAGGTTAGGTTACTGAATTTGGTGTTGGAATGAAACTTGAAGTGGTTCCTAAAGAAAGAATTGAGTTGGAGAGCCTTTTGTAAATGCTACGAGAACAAAGATATTGGGCCATGTGTGTTAAGCCCTAGAAATGGTAACTGGCCCATAGAATGAAAGGTGGGTGGGTGATTATTATAGTTTTTTGGGGGCCCACAGAAGCTGAGAGGAAACTGTTTAGAGGACCTTTTTCTTGAGCAGGTTAAATTTAGGCTGTTGTTCAGGCTTATACTTTTCTTAAAGGATATTTTATTTTTAACTCCCATTAAACAGTACTATCTATGAAAAGGGAGGAATGGGAAGGAACAAAGAAAGGGGAAGATGGACAGGATAAGTATCCACTGAGCTATAAAATCTAAAATAAATACTGTGAGTATTTGAAAGAAAAAAAATTTTTTTCTGATTTTTCAATTTCTTTTTACCCCCAAAGAGTACAGGGGCTCAAGTCCAGGTGGCAGGGGATATGCTCCCCAATTCAACTGAGCGGGCCATCACTATTGCTGGCATTCCGCAATCCATCATTGAGTGTGTCAAACAGATCTGCGTGGTCATGTTGGAGGTAAGCCCTCAGGCTCATGCTGAGAGTGGGGGAAGGGCAATTCTGGGGACAGGAACTGATCTATATTTAGTAAGACTGGAATTAGGTGAGGCTGTTAGTAGCCTTCAATGGGGGTGGGTACAAAGGTTCCCTGAGTTCATATTTTCCTTCCCCCAGCTTTGACTTTTCCTATGGTCTGTGAACAAAAATAGAACCTGCTAACTAGCAGTGATCTTTTGGCTTAGGACAGTTTTAGCACAGTTTACAAGGGTAGATGTCAAGATTCACTACTTGAACTGAGTGGACAAAATATTCATTTGAGTTCCTGAGAAGCTAAATGACCTTTTGGAATGCTATACTTTGTTAACATGGAACTTGAGCACATTCTTTAATTTCTGGCTTTCAAGCAGGATATATTCTAAAGGATAGTGAATATAGAACAGAATGGTGAATTTGTGGTAGTATTTGAATGACTTATGTGTCTGGCTAATACACTAGTATTCTATTAAAGAGGAAAATTATGGGGTAAACCTTTTTTTAAGTTATATGTAATTTGTCCCATACTTTATCAGAAAGTGATTTCCAAGTGGAGTTAAAATTTAAATTGGATTTCTGAATAGTGTGTAGTGCAGACACTTCTATATTATCCTAGTCTCATGTTTTGGGTACTTTATTTCAAACTTGGCTTTATTTTCTCTTCAGATTAAAATATGAAATCCTAAAAATTATCAGCTAAAATGTACGCAGAGTTTTTTTGTGTGTGTGTCATTAAATACATGGAAATAGTGCATAAAATTATTTTTAGGGGTATCTTCTTTAATGATTAATGTGCGCTGGGAGTAGTCCATGACTGTCTTACTGCTTTAAGGCAAATAATTGCAGATTTGAGATTAGATCTACCTAATGATAACTTGCTGTAGGTAAGGGGATGGAAGTAATAGTTTTTAACTGAACTGTGTGTGCTAAAGCCACACAGCTGAAGCAGCTTTGAAACCTTATCTCTTTTTGTTTTTTTCCCCTCTGACTCTCTCCCAGTCCCCCCCGAAGGGCGTGACCATCCCGTACCGGCCCAAGCCGTCAAGTTCTCCAGTCATCTTTGCAGGTGGTCAGGTAAGACAGTTCTTATTGGTTGGCTAGAATTAACATAATATTTGAAATGTCAACTACGCCAGCAGCACACCAAGCCACTCTGCATGCTTGCCGATTACTCGGGCCATAGTTTGACTTGCTTTTAGTTTTATTTTTGTACTGGAAAAAGCCTTGAATGCCAAGCCCGTATTTAATTTTTAACAGGCAAAGGAAGTTTTGTAGGCACTCGGAAGAGGTACTTTATTTTGTAATTTAATGTGGGATGGGTTAGGAGAGTTAAATTGCCTCTGCGTCACTACTTCTCTTTCCCACCCCATCCATGCTTTTGTATGTGTGGGGTGATCTTTAGAGGTCTGAGTAAAGGTAGAAAAGAATTGGACCTCTGAAGGAGAGTTCTGGATGCTGGTCTCAAAATTGGGGACGTCTGAACTTGAGTGTCCTACAAACTTCCCCTTCCCTCCACCTCACCTCCCCTGCTCCTACCCCTTCACCTCCAAACTCCAGTGTATTGTCAATATCCCAGACTCTTAACCTCATAAATACTGGTTTTAACCACATGGCATAATTGAAATCAGCTGGGGTAAGAGTTCAGCCTACAAGAATAGGAGGGGGAGAGCATGTTGGGCTGTGGTGCTGTGACCTTTGGTGTTAGAGCAAGAACACCAAAGCACCCCTTGGGCCTCTCTCTACTCCTTCCTTACCAATCTAAATTCTTCATCTTTTACACATGGTTTATTCTAAAGTTAGATGTGTATGACAAGAGCATTGATAAAGCACCATGGTAGTTTTATGCGTTTGTTAGTATTTGAGAAATTGCTAGGCCAGTTTTTAAAATACTGGGATTAAGATTGAAATAGTGGTGTTCGTTTTGGTAGCTGTGTAAGCAAAGTGCCTATCCCCACTTGGGTCTGGCCTGTTAATAAGCATATTACCTGTATTTGATTTGGAATTCATTTGAAGGGAGAGTGTAGTCTTGGAGTTCATCACATTGGTAACTATACTGAAGTGGCATGAAACCAAACAAGTTTCAGGGGCTCAGTTTGTTATATAGTTCTAGGAACTTTCACAAGAAGTTAATCATGTCACAGTATAATATTGAGACAGTACCTTTAGCACTGCTCTTGTGTAAACTGGATTAGTCAAAGGGCTCTTAGTCTGGATTGTTGGGCAGGATAAGCAAAGGCAGGCTTAGTCAGTATTGAGACAGGAGGGTTAGCCTTAAGGGTTTTCTGTTCTTAGAGCTCCAGGTTCCAGTTCTTCTGGATTCTCCCACTCCCATTTGGAATTATAAGGGGGTCCTATGCTGTGTGGCAGCAATCCTCTCAAAACTACCCTTCTCTCCTGTCCCTCTTACCCCCTTCATACCTCTTGGCTTTCCTCCTCTTCCTTCCTCCCTTTTCCCCTCCCTTCCCCTTATTCAGTTGACTACCCTCTAAACAGCTTGCAGCTTCTTTCAATGAGTTGCCCTTTCGTGGGTCATTCCCATGGGCCTTTTTAAAATGGACCAGTTCATAACAGTGTCCACAGATGGACCTGTCTTTTGTTCCTTTGTGGCAAAGTGGGCTCTGTAGGGGTTCAATTTAATCCCATATTGACCAGGAGCTGGTATCAGCTCTGTTGTCCCACCCCTTCATTATTGAAAATAGCCCAATTGTGCATTGTGAAATATGCCACTAGGTAACATTTTTTTTAATTCACTGATTACAGCTCGTTTCAAATTTGTGTCGTGAGCTCCCTTTTAAAGGAAAAAGGAAAAAAATAAACAACTTTTTTTTGTGTGAATTTCATGCTGGTGACAAGGTGCCGGATTGACAGCCCTGGAGACTGAAATCCTCTATTTATCCACAGGACAGGTACAGCACAGGCAGCGACAGTGCGAGCTTTCCCCACACCACCCCGTCCATGTGCCTCAACCCTGACCTGGAGGGACCACCTCTAGAGGTGAGAGGGGATGTTCAGTCTCCAAGGCTCACTCAATCCTTCCGCCTCAGCCGAGACTGCCAACACACGGGGGGCCAGTGGCGCTGGTGATTTTTGTGCTGTGGACACCACCTGTCCACGGGGACCTGGACTTGACCCCCCCACCTCATTTCACACAGGCCGCGTAGCCCACCAGATGGTAACACCAACTCTTCTTTTTTTTTTATTTTTTATTTTTTTATTTTTGGTTCAACCCCTTTTCTCCCTCTCCTATTCCTCCCGCCCTATTTTCACCTTTCTCCCACCCCTACCTGGGTGCACTTTTGGGGATACTAGCCACAGTGATGTGAGAAGCTTCACATCCTGTTAACCAGCCATTTCTTCCTTCCCCTCCCTCCCTTTTCCTCCTTGCCTCCTACCCCCTTTGCCCCAAGACCCAGCTCCCTTTTGGGAGGTTATTGTGTGGTGGGAGGAGGGCGTAGTGGGAGCTGCAAGTGCCTTTTATGGAGGGGAGGTGGGAAAAGGTAGGACTTAGAATATAGCGATTTTTGTGTTCTTTCTTCAACTGTATAGTGTTAGTGACCCAGCTTAAGGTTTTTAGGTAGATGTAGAGAAAAACAAGTTAGGGAAATGTTCGAAAACACGTCATGTAGTTTTGTTTAGGTATAAATCATTCACAGCACCACAATTGGTAGAGGACTGGGGTGGTACTGGGTGGAAGACACCATTTTCCTTCTAGGCTGTCTTGTATACAGGGAAGAAGCAGGGGCTTGGTCAGTCGAGGCGCAGTGCTTAATTGCACTTCCACTTTTTCATTAAAGCAGATAAGCGGGCTGGGGTTGTGGGTCAGTGGTAGAGCGCTTGCCTTGTACATGTGAGGCCTTGGGTTCAATCCTCAGCACCATATAAAAAATAAATAAAGTTACTAAAAAACAAATATGTATATTTTGCCTTAATTACAGAGAACTTGGCTGCTTCTATAGGATCCCTGAAATAAAGTAATTATATATAGGGTTCAAAGAAGGCCAGCTCAGGTCTGACTATATTTGTGAGACTCCATCTATTGCCTCAGTGCCTCGCCCCTTTGTCTAGTTCAGTTCTGACTTCCGGCTAGTTGAAATCTGTTGCCCCATTCCCCGCACTGGGTGGCTGTCCGTGATTGGTTTTTAATAGGAATTGTTTTCCTCCTTTTGTAGGCCTATACCATTCAAGGACAGTATGCCATTCCACAGCCAGATGTAAGTTTTGTTTTCACTTCTTTTTCTGAAAAGCTCCTTCTCCCATCCAATATTGTCTGTGACTCCTTCCTCCCAAGTATCCCGAAGTGAGTTGGGTTTTTAAACATTTACAGTATCGATTCCCTCACAGGGTGAACCACATTTTGGCTCTTAAAAAGTTATAACCAGAACATATAGAACCTTGTTTGCCTTTTGACGTTTAACCCCTGGAAATTATATTTCAATAGGTCATTAGCTTCTTTCCCCTGTGTTTCAGATTACTCTAAAAGTGAAATGTTCCATGATATACTGTCATTTTTATTTAAATTGACAGTGGACTGTGCTTCCTTGAATAGCATTCTCCTTTCCATGGGAGGAGTGGGAGGAAGGTTTGCTGTTGGGTACTCCTTCATCTGAGGTGACAACTTAAAACATATATGGGGGAGGGTGGAGGGACTTAAACACAGGGAAGGATAGGAAGTTTAACATTTGGGAATTCAACTCAAAACCTTCCTTGCCACTAAAAAAGAAAACACCTGTTTTAAAGTGCTAATATTTAGACTTTGTTTAAGGGCGTTTTCTTCTGCACTCTTCCTTTATCCTTACTAACCTTTTCAGGTGCTGAGCATTAGACTTGGATAGTTGAGTTTGGTTCTTGGTTAGTGGCAGGACTTAGGAGAGGGAATTAGACCTGAAGTGGGATTACTTTACACGAGCTAGGGTGGTTTAATTGAGATTTTAAAACAACAACAAAAATAGCTGTAGAAGTTGTTGGTGGTGGGGATTAAACAGTTTGGTTTCTTCTCAAAGTCCTCCCCTTGCAGTCTCCCTGCCCCCATCATTTCCTTCCCTTTTCCCAGTACTGGTGGAGCCCTGCATGGTGTGTTTTCCCTAGCACCACTGCACAGTTTGTTTACCTAGCCTGTCTGTGCTTGTCCCTGGGGCAACTGTTGCAATGGCTGCAAACACCTTCATTAAGTAGCCCACAAGGGGATGGTTATTGGGCTGGTACTGTTGCTTTTCTTTTCACTTACCCAAAATGCATTCATTCTCTTATACTGATACCCTCTGTATTTGTTTTCCTTTCCTTTCATATTCTGCCCATTCCCTGGATTGTATTAAGAAGCCCAGTCATTCCCCTGTGTTGTATTTGGAGTAGTAGAGTCAACTTGGGGATTCAGGAACTCTACATTTTCACATGTGAGTGTGCTTGAGCCTTGACTGTGTTACTTTTCTAATGCCAGCCTTTCTTGTTTGCTTCCTGCAGTTGACCAAGCTGCACCAGTTGGCAATGCAACAGTCTCATTTTCCTATGACGCATGGCAACACTGGATTCAGTGGTATGGAAACCTCAGTGTTTATTTCTGTAAGGTGTAGTGCAAGACAGAGGCCAGTCCCAAGGTCTCAGCTTGACATCTGTTTAAAACTTCATTACCCAGCATCCTGCTGGTTTAAACTTGGCCTACTATGGCTAAACCCAAGGAGGTAATGTGTTTGTTAACTTGGTTTTCATTTGGGGTGAGTTATTTGAAAAGAAAAAAAGGTCCTGGAAGGTTTGGGGGTGAGGTTTGGGGATGCTTGTCAGGCAAAGGGTAGGCTGATATTTCTTAGAACCATTGTGACTGTTGCCCCCTTGATCTGATCAGCATCCTCTTTCTCTCCACCAGCTATTCAGACTTGGGTAGAAACAATCCAATTGTGCCAAATTGTGTAGTGTTTTTTTTTTTGTTATTGTTGTTTTTGTTTTTATTTTGTTTTTTGGGCTTTTTTTTTTCTGTATAAGGAATAACTTGTCCGATAGGGTTAGGATGAGACCACCAAACTCATTTTCACTTGTATCTTAACAGGCATTGAATCCAGCTCTCCAGAGGTGAAAGGCTATTGGGGTAATGATTAAAAAAAAAAAATCTGTAGTATTCTACTGTTATATTAATAAACTGGTGGGAGTCTTGTTTCACTGCCCATGAACCATATCAGCAACATGCACATGGCAGAGAGGAAGCTGAGAGAGCAAAGGGGGTGGGCCTGGTGCCCCCCAGGGTCCCTTGATGGATCTGGCCAACCCCCTTTTAAAAATGGAATTGAGCAGGACTAGGATTGTGAAGATTAGCCAGTTGACCTGGCCCAGTCCAGGTGTCATTATTGATGGGTATGGGTTTTTGTTTTTTTCCTTTTTTCATTGGAAAACCAAACAATAACCAGAGCAAATTGAGCAAAAGACAGGGGTTAATCTGGAGAAATGAATACCCCTCACATGACTGCCATTTCATTGTACCTGACTTTAAAGTTTAGTTTAGGAGGATAAAGGCATAGGGTGTTAATCTGACACGGGTATATTTAAGTCAACTCTGCATGTGTGCCAAAAGTCCATGGTACCAAATAACAGGCATGATATTGGCATTGGTGTTAGTGAGCATTGTGTGAGATAAAATTGGAACACAACAGCAGGAAATCCTAAGCAGAAAAGGGGAAGAAGTGAAGGACTTGATGTTTAGATTTCGGTTCAGATTTTGTCCTGTTTGAGGATACCATGCTCCCTTGCCCCTTGTTTCCATCCCCCTACCCCAATAGGCAGGGCTTTGCAGGAAATGGCATGAAATCAGCTCTTCTGAGTGTACAGAAGAACCTTTCCAGCATTATTTCTACATCCCTCTCCCCTTCTTTCCTCCTTGGAGGCTTCCAAGTTAGTGATGAATCCCAACAGCCAATGCTGGGTTTCCAGTTTAATTTCTTTCTGTTAGTTAATGTGCAGTTCAGTGTGGTTCTGAATGCTGTGCATTGAACATTCTTGCTCTCTTCTGTCTTTTAGCAGGTTTGGATGCATCTGCTCAGACTACTTCTCATGAACTCACCATTCCAAACGATGTAAGTGTACTAGGCATTGGTTTTCAAGAATATAAGTGCCCATACTTGTAAGCAAGCACTCTATCACTAAGCTGCATCCGCAGCCCCCAAATTAAGTTTTTTTAAACTAAAGAGAATTCGGGGTACTAACAATCCTAGAAAAAATTTATTGACGTGGAAAACTTATTGTGAGGCAGAATGAACATTTTTTTTTCCCCTCAGGTAGAAATTCCATTTGCCTTTGTTTCTTGTAGAATCTTGTAGAACTTTTATCCTTAAAGCATTGGGTGAAATGATCTTGAATGTTAAATCTGTGCTTTCTAACATGGTAGCTACAGACACTGTGGTTATTTAGGTTGATAAAAATAAAATATTTTAAATTCAATTTCTCAGTTTGATTAGCCACAGTTCAGATGTTCAGTAAGAACAAATTATTGTCTCATTACTGTTTATAGTCCTGGACTGTTCAAATGTAGGTAATTATTTTCTCTTTTCCTAAGACAAAAGCTTTCAAAATTATCTAGAATTTTTATCATTGTAGTAAGACGGTGTCCATGGCAGATGATTTTTAAAAAAAATATATTTTTAGTTGTAGATGGAAACAGTAATTTTATTTTATTTATGTAGTGCTGAGGGTCGAACCCAGTACTTCGCACATGCTAGGCAAATGCTCTACCACCAAGCTACAACCCCAGCCCCTCATGGCAGATGAATTTAAGCATCATTGCTACCCAGAACTGAAGATGCCTTTATTGATTCCTAGCCATCTGACTAGGTTTTAGTAACATCTTATTTCTGATCTGTTTTTTCTTTGGAGTTAATACTCTGAGGAAAGGAATAATGAAGAGCTGGTGTTTGGAGTAGCAGTTTGTTTGCAGATAACTCTGACCCATAGTGGTAAGACAAAAAGTTGGGTCAGGAATTGAAATGGGATCAGTAAAAATAATTCTTTTTTTTTTTTAAAGAATATATGAGAAAGAGTGGATTGTGGATAATATTTCCCATTACTTAGTTCTTAGATCCAAGTTGTAGAAGAGACAGTATAGAATTCTTGGACCTAGCCATACAAGTTTTAATTTGTTGTCTTTTCTTTTTTTCTTTTAAGTTGATTGGCTGCATAATCGGGCGTCAAGGCGCCAAAATCAATGAGATCCGTCAGATGTCTGGGGCGCAGATCAAAATTGCGAACCCAGTGGAAGGATCTACCGATAGGCAGGTTACCATCACTGGATCTGCTGCCAGCATTAGCCTGGCTCAGTATCTAATCAACGTCAGGTAAGATTGCCCTACCTTTTACCTTAATTCCAACATAGTAGGGGTATGTTGGGGAACATTGTAATACTTTATTATTATAGGACTACTTGGGGATGGGTAGAGATGGCAAAAATAATTTTTTAAAAAATATAGCCCTGCTTTCTTTCAACATTAGATTAAAAAAATCATTCCAGTAACTTTGCATGGGGTGACATAGATTGGTTGCATTTAACTTTTGATAACTTTGGAGTTGGAAGAGATTGTGTATGACTTCACTAGTAGGACAGTGCTCTGGCAAGATCAGCCATACTGACAAAACCCCAAAAAAACCACGTTTCTCTTTTTACTCATGTCACATAGACCAATATTTCTTGACATCAGAGCACCTTTAATTGAATTTAAAAAGCACCCTTAATTAATAATAGAGAAATGCACTTCAAAGCATTCTCTTGGAGGCAGCCATTACCATTTCTTCTGTATTTTTTTAAATATAGTTGTGGATGAACCTTTATTTATATATGGTGCTGAGAATTGAACCCAGTGCTGCACACATGCTAGGCAAGTGTTCTACCATTGAGCCACTACCCCATCCCCTCACTTGTTCTTAAAAACATCCTTTTTTTCCTCAAATTATAAGTGTTTGATTATTTGGGAATGTTGCAGAAATACCAGGTGTATTTTCTGTCTCATTCTTTAATGACCACCTGAGTTTTTTTTTTTTGTTTTGTTTTTTGTTTTGCTTATCCCATACCAAGGTAATGTTACTACATACAGTTGTAAGGTAGCTGTTAATAGTCTAAAAAACTTTCCCTTAGGAAATAGTTTTTAGCTCCTTTGCTAAAGTCACATTGTTAATTGCTTGCAAACAAACATTTTAAAGCCATTGTGTTAGTACATTTCCCAAGGGCTTAGGGATCCTTTTTATGGGGAGTGTTATCCAGTTATTATGTACTTATCTCCTACCTATTTGGCCTCTGTAGCATGAAAGTTTTATGACTTCTTAAATGTGGTACATGGGAAAGGCTTTCATAAGTATGAAGTCTGTATTCTTGTCATTGTTATACAGACCAGTCTTTACACCATGGTCTTCTATCCCTGATCAGAGATGTCTAAGTTCCCTAGTAGTGGTCTTGACATTTCCCTTAAGTTTTCTTTGAGGCACTATTAATTTTTACATAGAAAACACTTTCCTATATCTAGATCTGTTTGTTTCTTCAGCTGCCAAGTACATCAAGTCTTTAATAGTCAAAGCGGTAGAAAACTAGACACTGAGACTGTTGGCAAAGATTCATTTTCTTGTTCTAAGTGGGTATTTGAGGGGAGTTTCAAGTGGCAAAAATCATGTTATTAGAATCTGGAAAATTTTTTCTTGGGTTTTTGGTAGGATTGTCCTGAATATATTGTCAAGAGAGTTTCCATTATGACTATTTTTCAATGTGGCCTCTTTGCCTGGCCCCTGTAGTAGTACTGTAGTAGGTCAGTGGCTACAGTGTATGGATTTTTTTTTTTTTTTTTTTGGTACCAGGGACTGAACCCAGGGCACTTAACCCCTGAGCCACATCCCCAGCCCTTTTTGTGTTTTATTTTGAGACAGAGTTTTACAATGTTATTTAGGGCTTCCCTAAGTTGCTGAAGGCTGGCTTAGAACTAAAAAAATTCTCTTGCCTCAGCCTTCTGAGCCACCAGGATTAAGCTTCATTTAATACTAAAGCAAGGATTGTGCATGCACAGTACTTGCTGTTCACTTTCTCATCTTGGCCAATTTGAATGCAAAAATCAACTGTTTGATTATTTGGGAATGTTTTATTTTAGGAAGAATTTTTCTACTTTTATTAGTGAATTCTGAGTATTTCTGCTTTGCCTCCTTTAGTTTTCATGGTGACATTCAGTACTTTCTGTAGTTAGTTGATTACTCTGTCATCATCCTTTATGGATTGAAGCTGACAGTGAACAAAGGTAAATAAAATAGAATGTTTAAAAGGAACCTCCCTGCTCCTCAAGTTATTTTTGGAGGGTAGATTTTCTGGATAAAGTTCAGCTAATAACCTGTAGTTTTGGCTTTTAAACACATGTAGGCATTTGGGAGATGTAGATGTTTACTGTTAACTTAGAGGTTACTTTAGGAGTAAAAACAGCATTATTTTTGCTTTTTTAAAAACCTGAGTGTTTGGGGAGTAAGTTTCTTTCTGTAAAGTCTGCATTAGATGTGTGGTCAGTCAAAACAAAGAGCCTTTTGATACTCCACCACCTCCCACTAGAAGAGCTTCCCCAGTTCTTATCTATACTTCAGTTCTTATGCTACATTCCTTGAAGTTTGAAATTAGTCAGTGACCTATTTTGGATACTTGTCCCTTTCCATCTTAAACAGAGTTTTTTGTGGAGATGTAAACAGACTAACTACACATACATACAATTTAGAGAATTCTGTGTAACATTCAGCTTTATAAGCAATTGTTATGTAATTTTCCTTTGGAAGGGGAAATTAACATTTGATTAGTATTTGAAACATTCCTTCTTGTTTGGAGATTGAATACTTTTTCATTTTCTACCTGAAAGTGTTTCTTTCTTGTAAGTTGGATAAAGGATATTTGGAAATATGTGCCTTGTATGATTCCTTTTTTAGTTTGTTAGTTTTTTCTTCACCAAAGCAGTTTTAAATAGCATTGTGGAATAGAAAATGGCAAAGTGTACATATTTAGAGGGTGGGACACAGGCTAAAATACAGTTTGTCAGAAGTTGATGTAAATCTTCCTAATTGGCAACCAAAGACACTGATATAACTGAAGCGGTTTTTGTCCTGTACTTTTTCCCTTTTGTGGTCTTCCCTTCCACCCACCCTTTTTTTTGTTCCTTTTTTCCTCTGTTACAGTTTAGAAAACGCTAAACCCTCCTCCCAGGCAGCCTCCGTCACGATCCCTGATCACCTCAGCATCAACCTCTCTCAACCCTCCACCCCTTCTTCTTCTTCTTCCTCCTCCACCACCACCCCCTCGCTCGCCACAGCGGGGACCTCCGACGCACCCTCCAGCCTCCCCAACCCTCTTCCGACCGCCCCTTGTGTCTCCAGTCTGCTTGGCATGAAACCCATCCCTCTCCTGGCTCTAAATGTTGTGTCTGCTGCTAAGGGTACCGGGGCTTCAGCTGCCACCACCACCACCTCTGCGGTGCCGTGTGTAACTAACAAACTGAAAGGGGAGAAACAGAGGTTCTCCCCCTACTGAGTGCATATCTTGAGGCACCTTCCTCAAGTGTGTATTGGTTCATTTTGTTTTATTTTGTTAACACTGGTGAGAACCAAATTATTGTGAGCTTGTGACCGTTTTCCTTTTACTACTTTGGGGTATATCTGGGTGGGGGTGGGGGCAATGATAACTCTTGTTTAGGTTTAGGCCATTTCAGCTGAGTGCCTGTTTCAGAGTCTGACTTGTTGAATTCTTTATCTAGAGCCACAGTTTTTGCTCTTTCTCATTCTGTTACCTTTTTTGTAGCTTTATTCTGCCTTGCAATATAATAATGTGTTAGGCTCTGTGTTAATGAATAAAGGCTTCTCCGTTACCCCCCCCACCCTTTTTTAATTATTAAATGGTTAAGCTATCAGCAGGCCTTTGGCCAAATTTGTGTTTCTAGCTGTAATAAAGTTGCCACAGTAACAACCTTAGTTCACCGTGTGCTGTGACGTGTAAAGGGGTGGGAACTTGTGACCTGTGGCTAATCCACTAGGAAGTCTATACAACTGCATTGGACTTTTGTGTCCCAGGTTAATTATATAAATCTTTGACAATATTGCCACAAAGAGGAAAGGGCTGTGGCATTTTAGGTGTGAGAGTTCTTCATAATTAGCAAGGATCTTCATTAGTGAAGAAGAGTTTCTCATATCCCATACCTTGCCAACAGCAGGTAACAAGGGTGTCTGTCTGAGGTAGTTATCGTGAAGATCTCTTCCAAGGCATATATATACAAATCACTTAACTTCACGCAGAATGGTGGGACAAGGTGGAGTAATTCAAAGGCAGGCAGCTACTGTCTAGTTCCTGTGAATGAGCATTACCCTTCTTCCTGTGACATTTGAAAGATCTTGAACAACCAATCTGTGACATTGTCCAGAACTTGAATAGGATGCCGACTAATCCTAAATCAACTTCAATTAGTCATCTAAGTTCCTGTACCCTTCTGGTCTCTGCCTACCCTTCCTATCTCCAACACTATGATAAGTAGGAAATTATAAGCTTAAATTTGAAGCACCCTTGGGGATCAAATAATTTGTAACTCATTAGTCCTCTCAAATAACGAAAAAAAAAAAGTCCCTAAGCATTTAGATTTGTGCCTTCCCTTTACTCAGTGTACTTCCCTGAGGTTAATTCATTTGTTTTTTGGTGCTTGGATTTGAACACGGCTTGCATTCTATCACTGAGCTGCATTCCTTGTTGCTTTTTCATTTCCTTATTCCAGGATGCACACAAGTCTGAAATGATGGGCTGCGGGTAGCTCAGTGTTAGAATGCTAGTTTGGCATGTGCTAGGCCCTAGGTTCAATTCACAGCAGTGCTCTACACAAACAAAAAACAGAACTCTAAATGTAAAGGCAGGAGGCTTCCAATTTTCTACATATTGCCAGGGTTTTGAATATATAATGTTCTTCCCCAGAGCAATAGAGAAAAGAACTTGATGATGAGAGATTTCTCCTTGATGACCATTTTCTATGGTTGACAATGACAATGGTTGACATTGCTTAAAAGAGACAAGAAACCTAGCTATTCACAAGTATTCCAGTATTTTTCTCTGATGTTATCCCAGATTGGGAATATGAATTAGCATTATATGCCCATATCAGCATGATGAAGGTTTGGAGGGACAAACTTGTGCTTAATTGTCCAGGTAGAAGTTTTTGTGTTAGTTGCTCTTCCTTCTATAGTTAGGGACTTAGCATACTTATATCATGAGGGCTTGGTCTTTTTTTGTTGTTGTTTTAAATAGGAAGGCCTTTTAACCTAATGAATATTCTTAAGAAGGATTTCTGAGCAGCAGTTCAATTAAGGGGCCTCCAAAGATACTGGGTGTTAAATTTTTTAAAAGCTTAGAGCTCCCCCATGTGGTTCCAGATTTCTTAATATATTCTTTGCAGTGCTGAAGATTGAACCACACGGCCTGCATGCTAGGCAACCACCCTGCCACTGAGCTACATCCCCAGCCCGCTGTGTATTTCTTGTTCAATTTTTTCCTGTCCCTGTCTCCTACATCCCCATCCCTGCAGAGTCCTGCTTATGTTTGGTGTAAGTACTGGACAATTCTTTTTGATCACTGTAGGGCCAGAGTGCTACAACTTTTTTTTTTTTAATGGTCCTAGATTTAAACTGTGGGCCTTTGGTTCCCACAAAACCCTTTTATTCAGGGCTTATTGTTGACCTTGCCCTAGATCTTTTCAAGAATTAAATATTATTCTTGATGAGGTGAAGAGATAATTTCTGATTTTAAAAATAGTTTGTAGTTGAAGGACTCTCTAATTTCCTGACCTTTGGTTTTCCCTTCTGGCTACTTTTGGCTATGCCTTGTTGTAGAAGGGTTATAGATGTGAGTTGGCAAACTTTCTTGACCAGACACCACCAGTAGGTCATGCTAGTCAATTTAGAACCTTTTATGAAATTATTTTTGAGAGTTAAGATCACTTATTCTTACATATTTAGTTCTGTTCACAGTGTAAGCTAAGTATCTAAGCAATAACCTAATGAGGCTACTTTCAGATAATGTTTGTTTTTCAAATGGCTATATTTTACTTAGCAGTTTGGGAGGAGGTAAATATGAGCAATAAAGAAACATTACTTCTGTGTATCCATGTCCTCCAAGAACAGTCTTTGTGGAGGAGCATATCTTCAGAAAATCTAGAAGTTCTAGAGGGCACAGCTTGAGGAACGACACCAACATTGTTTCTGTTCTGAGGTAGTTTGCCTGAGGAAGCTTAGATTGAAAGTCCATTAAAAAAAGGTCATGGGCTGGGCATGGTGGTGCACATCTGTAATCCCAGCAACTCAGGAAGCTAAGACAGGAGGATCACAAGATTGAGGCCAGCCTGGGCAGTTTAGTGGGGCCCCAAGCAATTTACTGAGGCTGTCTTAATTTAAAAAGGACTCAGATGTAGCTCAGTGTTTAGAACCTCTGGGTTCAAGCCCCAGTATATCCCCACCCCACCTTAAAAAAAAAAAAAAAAAGTATTACAGTTCTGGTTAATCCAAGAAACTGAAGTGTGATTACCTTCCCCTTCCTCCTCAGTCAGCCAGGCTGAACATTCTAGAGGCGAGGTGCACCTGGGCACTGGGAAAACTAACTTTGAGTTCTTGTTTGTTTCTATGTTACAGGCTTTCCTCGGAGACGGGTGGCATGGGGAGCAGCTAGAACAATGCAGATTCATCCATAATCCCTTTCTGCTGTTCACCACCACCCATGATCCATCTGTGTAGTTTCTGAACAGTCAGCGATTCCAGGTTTTAAATAGTTTGTAAATTTTCAGTTTCTACACACTTTATCATCCACTCGTGATTTTTTAATTAAAGCGTTTTAATTCCTTTCTCTGTTCAGCTGTTAATGCTGAGATCCATATTTAGTTTTATAAGCTTCTCCCTTTTATTTTTGTTTTTGTTTTTTTTTTTTTTTTTGGCTCATGAATTTTTCTGTTTGTCATGGAAATGTAAGAGTGGACTATTAATACATTTCAGTTTAGTTCTGTAATGTCAGGAATTTTTCAAAAAAATTAAAAGATGGACTGGAGCTTTTTCTTTGTGAATAGAAACTGGGTGCCACAGTGATTCATGTGGGTTTTATTCCTGTTGTCTTCCTGTTATTTTTGTACCTTTTATTCCTTACAGGACCCTGATTGGGTTTTGAATAGAAGCCTTTATTGCAATTAAGATATTTTCTCCTGTTCACCACTCCCATGTTTTTTATTCACCCTCGATCCTTTCTTCCTACAACCCTGTATTTAGTTGCCCCTTGTGAAACCTTATGCCCAGATTGAGGATTAGACTTTGCTAGGACCTAATTGTAGAGTAGGTATGCAGTTCCATGGTTGGATGGTGCACACATGTATATACATGGAAGCAGTTGACCTGTATCTGGGATTCACCTTCATGGGAATATTTATCCTTGTTCAAGCTTGAATATTTTAAATGAAAACTTAAGTCTCTTGTTTTTAGTAAGTCTTCATTTATAGTCCTTTTTCCTTAATGAGGTTTTTCCTTTTTTTTTTGTTTGGGGGGACTGGAGTTTGAACTGAAGGGGTCTTTACTACCGAGCTACATTCCAGTTACTTTTTTTGAGACAGGTCCTTGCAAAATTGCCCAGGCTGGCCTTGAATTTACAATGTTCCTGCCTTGATCTCCTGAGTTGCTGGGATTATAGGTGTGTGCCACCGTTCCTGGCCAATAAGAAGAGCTACTTCTGTTTTTGTCATAAAATCACTTAGAAGATTGTACCTGCTGCTATTTGTGCCAGTAATTGTACAAAAATTGACATGATCATTTAGTGAGAAAAGATAACTTCTTCACCAGGTTTGATATCCCATTCATTCATCAAGAAAAACCCTCAACAGCTGGGCCTGCATGGAGTGGTTATATTTCAAGGTTTTTCACAGGGATACAATATGACAGTCCCCACCCCAATCAGGCACCAGGATAAAAAGCAGGGACTTAAACAGCACCCCAGTTCTTCAGCCTGAGCCATCATCACATGCTATCAAGTCTCTCAACCTTCCCCTGGGCCCTAAGCCAGGGGTTGGCAGAGAAAGGGAGGGACAAAGAAATGAGTTACATTGCCACCTGAGAAACCTCAGAAGGGAGGACCCAGCCTTAGTCTCCCTCCTCCCAAGTGCAAAATGTGTAAACAGAGTAAACGGAAAACAGAAAAGTGCAGTCTACATGGTTCCTTCTGCCTCCCAATGTTGGGGGTAAAGATCCTAGTGACAAGCATTGCTTGCTGAACATAAGGAATGGGGTGAAGCAAGAAGGGGCCAGTTTCCCCAGTTTCCACACAGCTCTAGGGCAGTACTTGTCATTCATCTCCACAGCTGCCTGTATCCCTTGACTTTTATCAGGGGTCAGTTCCCCACAAGCCTGACTTAAGCTTGGGACAGCCCCATCTTCCTCTGATTATGTGGCGCATATATATTATTTATATAAATATTTCTCTATATACAGGGAATTAGAGTGACTTTCATGGAGGGAGTGAGGATGGGGGCCGCAAGGCATCAACGCTGTTGGAGTTGTCCAATTCAGTGCTGTCACAGTCTGAGTCCTCAGAATTAGGAGGGCCCTGTGAGGAAGAGTAGAAATGCAGTGAGGTAGAATAGCTCTTGGCATTATAATGATCCCAATAAGGGCAGAATCTAATAGCCAGTGGCTTACTGATTTTATTGCTTCCAGGTTTTAGTTGATCAGGTCATTCTGCAAGGCACCAGACTGCTATTTTCAGGATCCTTCCCTGGCTGCAGTTAATAGTGGCCACACGAGTTGTCACAGACACCATATTATACACGCTCTGTATCATAGGCCTCACATTCTACCATATGGATATTTGCTTTTGGGAGGGGAAGAAACTGGCTCAGAAACTGATGGAGGCTAAATACCTATCTTTCTGGCCTGTACATATATCACCGAAAGCTGTCAAAAATCAGGCTCCTGGTTCTTGTCTGATATCTGGTAGGTTCTGTTCTTAACTTACCTGCTCACCTCTGAGTAGGTCCTGGTGTGGGATGGGCTGGGAGGAAGGATCAGGAACAGCCTCTGAGGCAGGTGGGTCCAGTGGGATTTCTGAACCCTGGGAACACATGTCGTCGGACCTTTCATCTGGCCGTTCATCAGTGTTGGTGCTGCCAACTTCAGGTGTGCCACTGGGGGAAGGCTCACTAGCTGTGCCCTCCTCCCCATCTGATGGATTCTCTGAGCTGAAGGTAGATAGTGATTGGCGCATATTCATGCCCTGAGGCCACCTAAAATGTTAAAGGGTGGGTGTTAATGACTTGTTCTGCCCTTTGCAGCCCTGAAAGCATAGGCCTTTGCCACATAGGATTATCACTCACCTCTGGCTTGAAGTCAGCTCTACTTCACTGTCTACCTCTCCTTCTTCCTCTTCTGAAGAGATTCCTCGTTTCTGTGTGGGAGAAATGAGGGACTGTGATCAAAAAAGGGAAAAAAGTCTTGAATCCAGGATAAGGGAATTTAGTTGCAAAAGATTAGATAGGGAGTTGCCTAAGATTGAGAGCTCAGAATGGGCAATGAGACCTAGAACCAGGGGAGAACAAGGAAAGGGGAAGTATAGAAATCTCCCCATACTTTACCTGACTCCGAGTGACAGCAGCCCTGTAGAGCAGTGCAGCTGGAGTCAAGTGCTGGGACCCAGCCCGGCTTCCTCCCCGGCCCGCTGTCCCTTCCCTTCCAGTTCCCAGCGGCCCTACACCTTCGCCAGGCCCTTCTGGTGGAGGCGGCTCCCCTTTGGCTCCCCCAGGTGACTCAGGGCTGGTGGAACCAGGGGCTGAGCCTTCACTTGGGGGGGTGTCACCGCGGGCTGGAGGTGGTGAGCCAGGATCCCCAGCTCCTCCTGTGGCCCCCCGACCCCGAGCTCCCAGTGCTGCTGACAGCAGGTCTGGGGATGATGAAGACATCTTGCGGAGCAGAAGGTCATGGTGGAGCCCACGGAGGGCAGGAGGGCAAGCCTCCCAAGCTGAGGGTCCTGCTCCTAGGCCCCCTGGGCTTCCTGGTCCTCCAGGTTCATGGGGTGGCACAGCTGCACGAAGCCCAGGGAGGTCCCCACAGCTGCCCTTGGCGCTGGACTTGCGGTGACGTGTCTTGCCACGGCGACTCCGTCCTGGTGAGGGGGGACCCTTAGGACACCCTGGAAGCCCCACGCCACTTAGTGCTGCATCTAGTTTAGGTAGCAAGGACTCTGTCTTCAGGATATCTGGCCTGGTAGGGGAGAATACAAGGCTGTGATTAATGTTTTTACCCACCCAAGGCCGGAGCATTTCCACCCTTCTAAGCAACTGCAGCCTTTTCAGCATCACTCCTGTCATACTCAGAACCTCAATCTTAATGAATTCATGCCCTACCTTTTGCTATGGGGTGACAGTTTCTGTGGCACATTCCTCTTCTTGATGAGTTTCTCCATCGTGTTCCCATGAAGGAGGCCCCGAGAAGGGTGTGGCTTTAGCAGGCCTGGGCATCTCCGTTCTAAAGCTTGTTCTCGCCTAAAGATTCAGATAATTCCTCAGTTGGGCATCTGAATAATGAGGGATCTGTAGGGTCTACAAGTAAGGCAGCTCAGCAGAGGTCAGGCCCTTGGTGTATAAAGGTGGGCAAGGTTACCTGAGCAGCTCCCGCTCCTTGAGTTCCAGCTGCAACATGAGAGCATTCAGTTCCATGTATAGGTTGTTAGCTCTCTCCAATTTCCGTTCATAGTGCTCCCTGATATCCAGGGCATGTCTGAAATGGGCAGATGGGTTCCCCATGGTAAACTGAGTTCATGTGATTTCATGGTGGATCTCAGTCTCTGGGAGCTGGTGGTATCCAGTTCCTGCTGCTGGTAAAATCCCCTCAGTCACATACCTGAGCTCCTCCCTCCTCCTCATTACCAGCTCCTCTTCTAGGCGGTGCAGACAGGTTCCTTCAGACTTGATCTTCTCAAAGTGCAGCTTTACCTCTTCCCGCCACTCTGCCTGGGGGTGGAGAGACAGTGAAGGTTAAGAGTCATCTCTTCACCCAGTTGACCTGAGGTCTCTAGAGGTTGCCTGTGCCACTGCAAATTGTGTTTTCAGAGCAAAAGAGTGGGGCACAAGACAAACCAAGATGGGGTCCCAGTCCTCTATAAGGACTAATATATTGTGTCCAGCCAAGCCTTTTGCTTAGCCTCCCCACCCCACCCAAAGGGCATCATTATTTCTGCAAAGGGGACTTGGATATTCATTTCCCTATCCACAGCACACCTGGGACTTAAAGTAAGTCTCCTGGGGTGTGGAGAGTACGTCAGCTGAGGCAATGTCCAGATGCAGCAGGATCTGTCGGAATGATGGACGATTTCGTGGTTTGCTGTTCCTGAAGGGAATGAAGTTGGGGAAGAAGGGAATTTCAGGGAGGACCAGATAGGAACTAGAACATCCTTTCCTAAGGTGTGTCCTGGAGAACCCAGTCTTAGAATGTACTGTGATGGGGCTGGGGATATAGCTCAGTTGGCAAAGTGCTTGCCTTGCAATCAAGGCCCTGAGTTCAATACCCAGCACCACACAAAATAAATAAATAAATAGCTGGATGGATGGATATAGATAGATAAATAAATGTACTGTGATATAAGAACTCATGGAGATGTCATACACTATCAGCAAGGAAACCTGTTTAACTTCATATTTTCCAATTGTCTACCCCAGTAAAACATTTTTCTGAGAAACACCAATGAAAAAAACAATTTGGTAAATGCCAAGAATCTTCAGGTTAGCGCATGGTAATGCACATCTGTTATCCTTGTGACTTGGGAGGCTGAGACCAGCCTGGGAAACTTAAGACCTCATCTCAAAATAAGCTATGCATGGTGGCGCATGCTTGTAATCCCAGTGGCTCAGGAGGTTGAGGTAGGAGGATTTAAGTTCAAAGCTAGCCTCAGCAACTTAGTGAGGCCCTATCTCAAAATACATTAAAAAAAAGGGCTGGGAGCCGGGTGTGGTGGTGCACACCTGTAATCCTAGCTACTGGGGGGTCAGGGGGACTACAAAATGTGGCTGGAGACTTGGCTCAGTGGTCGAGAGCTCCTGAGTTCAATCCCTGATACCAAAAAAAAAAAAAGGACTGGGGTTGTGGCTTAGTGGTTAAGTGCCCCTGGATTCAATCCCTGGTATCCAAAAATAAATTAATTAAAAAAACACTTGGGACTGTCTTTCAGTTATAGAATGCCCAAGTTCAATCTCTAGTACCACCATCACAATAAAAGATTCAGCTTATCCTCTGGGTTCTGTGGTCATTTAAGTTGTTTTTGTGGTACTGGGTTTAATCCAGAGGTGTTTAACCACTGAGCTATATCCCCAGCACTATCTAATCTATCAATTTTGGTACTAGGAATTGAACCCAGCCATTTTTATTTTGAGAAAGAGTCTCATCACATAAGATCAAGTACCCCAAAGGTCACTCTGCTTAGAAGGCAGTAGAAGCCCAATTCAGATGCAAATTACTCTGTCTTTGAATTTAATGTACCCCTGCAGATTACTGGTCAGTCCAGTATCCCTCAGTTGTGAGTCCCTTAATCCACATTTCAGATACTTGATTCTTAGAGAGCATCATTGGGTAGCTTTGGCCTCCTTTCCCTATTAAGGATTCTGGGCCTGGATGCCTGGGTTCTAGGAGCTAGCTATTCCTCAGCAAAGCTCTCTGGCTTCTCAATTTTCTAGAGTCCAGTTTAGCCCAAACCCAGCCATCCTTACCAGCACTGACGAAGTAAGATTTTGAAGCCATCTGGGCAGCTGGAGGGTACGGGCAGATGGAGACTGTTGCTTCCTACACCCCAGATGATGGCTGAGGAATCTACATCTTTGTAAGGGATCTCACCAGTCAGGAGTTCCCATAGCACCACACCAAAGGACCTGGAGATAAGAGGGTGTATCATTTGGGAAGGTCTCCCTTCAGAGGCCGTGGTTGCCAAAGAATGCCCAAGCCCTGGTGGCACTGCCCCACTTTGTTGGCCACCCACCCTCCTCAGTCCTCATTCTGGCCCTCACCAGATGTCAACCTTCTCAGACACAGGCTCATTGCGGATCACCTCAGGGGCCATCCAGGCTACCGTCCCTGCAAAGGACATCTTGGTGCTCTTGTCACTCAGCTCCTTGGAAGTGCCAAAATCTGAGATCTTCACCACGTCGTCATATGTGATTAGCATGCTGGTAAAAAGTGTAGTCAGCTGGGATCCATGTCCTTCCACATATCCCAACTAACTCTCTAGCAACTTGGCCTTTCTTTTGAACATCTACGGGACACCCAAAGGTGAAAGGTTCACCACAGTCCTTCCAAGATAGAACTGTCACTTGGAAAAGGTTTCTGAGATGGCCACATGCACTTAGGGCAGGATCTAGAAGGAGGGAGAGGGCCACACAGCCTTGGATGGTCCCCTGCATGCGCAGCAATTTCTGCTTGTTTGCAGGCATACTCACTTGGGGGACTTGAGATCTCTGTGGATGATCTTGTGCAGGTGCAGGTAGTTCATGCCTCCGGCAATGCCCATGGACCAGTCAACCAGCAAGGACGGGGTGACAGGGCGGCCAGCCCGCAGCACCTCATATAGCTGGCCCTGGGCGCAGAACTCCATGAGGATGCAGTAGCAGGGCGCCTGGGTACACACACCCCTGGGGGCCAAACACCATAATGTGAAGGCCTCAGGCAGCCCAACATTTACCTCACTTGCACTTGGAACCCTCATTCCCACCCATGCTGTCTGGGGGTCTCCTTTGGGAAGGATGGTTTAGGCCCCACTGCCCATGAGGGTCGCAGGCCTCGGCATAATACTCCCAGCCCCTTCCCTGGACCTCACTTGAAAGTGATGATGTTGGGGTGCTTCAGCTTTCGCAGGTGCTTGATGTCGGTCTCCTTGAGGTCTCGTACTTTCTTCACAGCTACCTCCTCCCCATGGAAGCGCCCCAGGAAGACAGCTCCCTGGGCCCCGGAGCCTACCCACTGCAGGTCCAGGATTTCCTCAAAAGGAACCTCCCAAAGGTCTGTGGGCAGGAGGCACAGTGCCACAAGGCTCAGAAGCTGCACTCAAGGCTTTATGACAAGGCCAGGGACGGGGGACATCATTGAGTTGGCTAAAATGAGTCAAGGGCAAGGCAGAAGGGTAACAAATCAGGCTGAAAAGACATTAGGTCTAGGGGACAGAGAAGGAAATGATTGGGTGGCTTTGAAAGCAGCTGGGGGGCTGGGGTGCAGCTCAATGATAGAGCAGTTGCCCAGCATGTGGGCCCTGGGTTCCACAGCACCACAGACACACAAAAAGTTGGGAAGTTAGGCTAATAGATGGGTGGGGGACTAGGGCTGGGCAGTGGGGAGGGAAGGGGTCTTCTGGGTGATGACTGAAGTATGGGGCTGTCCAACAGATCTCAGACTTAGGGAGACTCGGAGAGAGCTCAGACAGGGACCTGGCCTACCTTCCTGCTGCTGCTTGTGTTCCGTGGAGTAGGCTTTGCCAATCATGGTCCAGACTGGGCGCAGGCAGCCGAAGAGGCCTTCAAGGAAGCCACTGCCACTCTGGCACTGTAGCCGCACCTCGTCAGCTCGTACTCTAGATGCCCGACTCTCAGGTGATCCAGTGGCTCCTCCCGAACCCCCTGTTTCCTGCTCATGTAGCTGCAGGACACTATTGGCAAAAGGCTCAGGAGGTGGCTCTCCACCTGGGGAGGGGCTGGGCCCACCTGCGCCCTGTCCACCAAGAGGCACTACATCACGAAGTACACACTGGGTGGGTGTCAGGTCCTTCTCAGGGGTGCAGTCTGAAGTGTCTGGGTCCAGCTTGCGCATGGAAGCCTCACTTAGGGTAGACACGAAGCCCCCAAAAGAAGGGGAGGGTGTGCGGGTCTCATGGAGGCAGGCCATAGCCTCTGGGCCCCGATGTGGTGCTGAGCAGCGGGCCCTGTGGGAATGAAGGAGGAAGGGGCTATCAAAGCCACAGGCGCAGCTCCAAAAGCTTGGGCTAAGAAGCTGGGCTAGCAATAGCTCACTGAAGGCAACACTTGAGTTTTCCGTGAGGTACCCATCAGAGGACACCCAACACGCTTGGGCTTCTTCTTAGGTATCAGTAGTGCAAGCAATACTGTGATATATGGGTAACACACTTGAGTATCATTCTCAGGTAGACACAAGTAACAGACCCACCCACACACTGGCAATATTTATTTATTTATTTTTGTGGTGCTGGGGATTGAACTCCAGGCCTTGTACATGCTAAGCAAGCACTTGATTACTGAGCCACATCCCCAGCCCCTTAAAATATGTCTCAAACTTGCTGGGTGATACACACCTGTAATCCAAGTGGCAGGAGGATCACAAGTTCAAAGTCAGCCTCAGAAACTTAGTGAAACCCTAGGTAACTTAGCTAGGCCCTGTCTCAAAATAAAAAATAAAAAGGGATGTGGCAGGGCTGGGGATGTGGCTCAGCAGTAGAGCGCTTGCCTAGCATGTGCGAGGCCCTGGGTTTGATATATAAAGGGATGTGGCTCAGTGGTTAAGTGCCTCCTGAGTTCAATCCCTGGTACCATAAATAAATAAATAAATAAGATCTCAAATTCATGTATAAGGCTAGGTTACTGCTCTACACTAGAATGCTTAGCTGGATTCAAACCCAGAACCACAGAAATGAAAACAACAAAAAACCTTAGGAATCACAAGTAACAAGTCTAGTTTCCCTTCTCCCTGTACAACTATTGGAATTCACTCCTGCAGTACCTATTTCACCTGAGGCTCACTGGTGCCAACAGATATGAGGGTCTCTAAGGCACCTTTACTTTGATTCTCAATCTCAAGCCTGCAGTGGTAACATAACTAGACTTCCTTCATGTTGAAGTGTACACACGTGAGATTGATAGACTTTCTAATTGGCCACCCTCGGAAAATGTTTCTAGACCTCATGATCAAGAACTTTCAGACAATACCAATGAGGCCCCCTCAGGAACATTAACTCAGATAAAAGCCTTAGCCTAAGACACACTAAGGGCTCACAACAGAACCCTTTGCTTAGGTGTTTACAGGTATACAACCAAGGTCTTTCACCTTGTAAGTGAAAGCTAACAGCTCCACTATCACCCAGCACAACTGGCAAAAAAAGGTAGAACCATCCAGTAGTGAGGCACAAGCTGTGTTAGGACAAGCTATGGCCTGTTGCAGAATCATCTTGAGCCATTCCCATCAACAGCTGCTCTCCAGGGCTCAAAGGACACTGTCTTATCTCTTCCTTGTTTCCCCATCCCCAGCTCTCCAAACCAAGATCCAATTTTCCAGGACAAGGAGATTTATCCCAATTCATAGCTGGCTGTTATTTAAAAACCAATCATTGCGAAGCCAGGTGCAGTGGTGCACACCTGCAATCTCAGTAGCTTGGGAGGCTGAGGCAGGAGGATCGCCTCAACAAAGCCAGCCTCAACAAAGGTGAGGTGCTTAGCAGTTCAGTGACACCCTGTCTCTAAATAAAATACAAAATAGGGTTGGAGATGTGGCTCAGTGGACTGAGGGCCCCTGAATTCAATATCTAGTACCATCCTGCCCCCAAATCATTGCCAGGTGCAGTGGCACATGGGTGTATTCCCAGCAACTTAGGAGGCTAAGGCAGGAGGGCTGTGAGTTCAAGGACAGCCTAGGCAACTTATGGAGACCCTATCTCAAAAAAATATATATATATTACTGGGGATGTAGCTCATTATGACCTCAGGGAAGCTATAGTTGGGCCTTAGTTTCTCCATCTACACAGAAGGGTGAACTGGCTATCACCGGGGCACAGCAAACTCTCCAGCCTTTACCAGAATTGTCCTACACCCACTCCACCCACTCCAGGACCCCTTAAGGATACCAGGAGTCATCCTGGTCTCCTATCTCCACATCTAGTCATCAAATCCTGAGACTGCTGAAAACAAGAATTCCACTGTCCCTCACCTAGGTCTTTCCAGGAGCCCCTGTGGTAGTCTCCTAGAAATAACTATTTTACCTTCTGAATCACAGTGGAGGGGAGTGGCAGGGATCTACACATGCAAAAGGACTCAGGGATGAAGTTGCAGATATATAAGGAAGCTATTGGTGGGGGACCGGGGAACCCAGGGAGAATGATAGTCTTAGCTCTTCAAGCACAATTTTCAGGTCTCTCTGTCCTTTTAAGGGGAGACTGGGAATTTTACCCAATATAGAGGCACTTTGCTAGTGGGCTACAGCCCCAGCCTCTCCCCTCCTTTTTTTTTTTTTTTTTTTTTTACACAAGATCTAAGTTGCTGAGACTGGTCTTGAACTTGATCATGCTCCTCTTGCCTCAGCCACCTGAGTCCCTGGGATTTCAGGTCTGCACCACTGGTGATTCCTGGCTCAGGTCATTCTTTTTAACTAGTATCTTTGAAAAGCTGCCACAATGTCATTCTATTCTTTCTATTCCCACTGTTGCCTTAGTTCAAGCTTCATTAACTGACATCACCTGGCCTAACTCTTAAGTTGGCTCCAAGTCCTCCCTGTCCTTTCTCCAGAAGGATCTAAGAAATATCTAGAACATACACTCCATGCTATACCCAAGCACCTCTCTCCCACCTCACCACTACTAATGATGTTGGTACCCAAATCATGTAGAACCAACCTGACACCATGTTACATCAAACTTTTGATCCAGGGCACCCAATTACAATGGCTACTATTATGAAGCTCAAACTGTGCCTGAGGCTTATTCTGCCCAGAAGGTGTTTGTCATCACTTTTTGACTTCCGAGTCTCAGGTCATCCTGGAAGTCTGTACGACCAGACCCTCTTAAGTGAATGCCTCTTTTGGGCTAGCACAGCCCCGTGTGCTTCCTCCATCATGGCTCCCATGTGAAAGCATTCCATGGTCAGGCGCCTAGTTCCTTTGAGAGCCTGGACTGTTGTAAAGCAACGACTTCGCGGTATTCTTCAGCCTGGGACAACAACTGCTCCACCCACTCCAGGACCCTTTAAGGCTAGCACACGCAACTAACGCCATAAAGTGATGCTCCCTTAATCTTCACATTGGCTCATCAAAGAAGGTACTATGGTCCTCTTATTTTCTTGAGAAAACATGAGGTCCAGAAGTGGAAATTATTGTCACATTCGGCTTCTGAATCGCCTACACATCCCACGAGATATCTGCAGTTCAAGAGCGAAGGTGATTGTAATGTAATGCAAGTTACAGTCAAGCGCAGGCCGGGCAGGTGCCAATACACCCGAGAATCCAGCCCTGGAGGATCCGAGGGCTTTCACCTCCCACGCCTGGGCTTCGCTTCGGGACTACCCAGAACCAGGGCTGGGGATCTAGGGGAAGTGCAGGGCCCGCCCACTGGACAATCAGGCCACCGGTGACAGATTCCAGAAGCCCAAGTCGGAGAGGAAGGGGTTACGACCACGGACCCCTTCCCCCGCCCGACCTCTTTCCCGGTTGTCACGTGGCTTGTGGCGGGGGGGGGGGGGGGGGGGCCAGGGTCCGGGTGGGGAGAGGGGGACCACGGACCGAGGGAAGCGCTGGGCGCTGCGGCGTAACCATGACGACTGGGCTCCAGGCGGCTCGTGAAGTCACCAGGACAAGATTAGCCCAGGGTCACGTGAAAGCGACACAGGGCGGAACCGCGCGTCTGAGCCCCGCCCCTGACCTGGGCAAGCGCAAGTGGCTGGTTGCCCGGATGGGGCTGCAGGCACTGCAGGTGCGGACCTGAACCCTGCGGTCTGCCGCCTATGTTCCCCTCCTCCGACCTCATCTGCTTTAAGATCTTCAGCTGGGCAACGGGTGGAGGGAAAGCGGTTGGTTGAAGGGAAAGGACTCTTGTGGTTGGCACTGGGGTGCAGTGGCACATAGAAGGAAAACAGGAAATGGAGAGATGACAGGACACAGGGTGAAAGGCACAGCCAGAGGGAGTAGCCAAGAGATGCTGAGACCAACAGCGTGAAGTTCAAGGTGGACAAACTGAAAAGCTGTCTCCCCTCACGATCCCTCTCCACTAAGGATCAACCCAGGGCCGCAGGCATGCTAGGCAAATGCTCTACTTCTGAGCTACACTCCCAGATCCTTTTTAATAAAATTTTGAGGCAGGGTCTAAGTTGCTGTGGCTGACCTCGAACTTGGGATCCTCCTGCCTCAGCCTTCCAAGTAGCTGGGATTGCAGGTCCGAGTGCCCACCCAAAGGCGCCAAAATGGAGATGAGATGGTACCAAAACCCAGAGATAATGGGTCCCTTCCCACTTAGTTTCCTATTTAGAAGCTGAGCTTTTGAGTAACACAAGAGCTGGCTTTTTGAAGGAATTTTTCACCCTTCATCTGGTTGTTTAAGCCTAGAGAAGGTGACATGCTCAGAGACACTTGCAGCCCGGCCTCCCTCCAATTCACCAGGCTTCCCCAGAGGCCCCTTTGGTATCCATGGCCAGCAGCTGGGGAGAAGAGGGAAGCCATTTCACCTGTTTGTCTTTTAGGGCACTGTAGAGGTAGGAGATGGTACGAGAGAAAGATAGGGAATCTAGCCAAGTTCAATCCACCCCATCCCCTTTCTCAGGATAATGACAGCTCTTCCAGATGATTTGCAGAAGGGGTAAAGTTGAGGCCCCAAGGGGCCATAGTAAACTGGAGATTTCTCCCAGTAAACTGCCCCTTCCTTGCCATTTCCTTTATTCCTGATCTGCCAGCTGTGTCCCACTGCCCCTGAGCTGGGCCTTGGCACCAGGGCTTTGGGGGATATTATGACTTGGAGCTCCTAGCCTAGACATTTGGTCACCATAGGGGAAGGGACTTATCTCCCTGGCCATCAATTATGCAGAGCATGGGGAGCAGGGTAGAGATTTGATAGGAGGGGTAGTATCCCTATCAGTCATCCTATCAACCATATTTACTAAGTGTTGACTTGTGCATCTGCTGCAGACTAAGGGGAGAGAGTGGTCTCTGGGCTATATTTCTGCCAGAGAAGGCAGCTCTGTGGATACCCCCACAGGCTTTCATTCAGGATCAGGTGGGAGGTCTCTGCTTTGATGGTGGTCCCTAGAGTGCCCCATACGGAGGCCACAGGGTGTGACCACCATGTCCTCCAGGGTTCTCTGAGATGAAGGAGGCCTATTGTGAGTCTTTCAAATTCTCTCTAGCTTCTTTTTCTAACAGAAGAAACAACACAGCTGCTTACTGGGATTCTTGGGGGCTTACTTCAGAGGCATGGCCATCTGCTTAAGTCTTGTGGTGTCGCCCTAGACACTTTCTACAGTCCCAGACCTCATTTTCCACTTAAGAAAAGGAGGAAGCTTCCACTTCTCTCTTGAGTGGGAGTGAGAAGGGGGGTTTTCAAGGGGAGAGGAGGCCAGTGGCTTTGGAATCCTGGTTCTGCCCCAAACCCTGACAAGATAAAGGCCTGATGGATACCAGTCATGCCTCCTATCTACCTGGCTGCAGCTTTTTATTTTCCTTTTGACAGGATCCATTTTCATGGCCCTAGAGTTCTTAGATGGAAAGAAGTCCAGCTTTTCTAAGCATCCTCATAAAATGTAAATGCCTTCTTTATTTTAATATTTATTTTTTAGTTTGTAGTTAGACACAATACCTTTGTTTTATTTATTTTTATGTGGTGCTGAGGATTGAACCCAGGGCCTCGCATGTACTAGACGAGTGCTCTACTATTGAGCTACAACCCCAGCCCCTTTAAATGCCTTCTTGAGATGCTGATAAAAATGAGCTCACCCCTACATCCAGGTCCTCAGCCTTTTACAAGTCAAGCCCCTGATATCCTTGCTGGTACACTTCTCCTAGTAAGGTGGCAGTGAGGGTGCTGAGGGAGAACAGTACTGTTTAGGACAAAAGAACTGACTTTGGATTTGGAGAGCTCAGAGCTAGAACTCTACTTCTGCCACTGAAAGCTTAAAGAATGTGGTCTCTGGACTCCCAATCCCACCTTAAGGGATGGCGGGAGTACAGTGAGCTGGTGCAGCCTCCTGACCTTGTCTTCCTGGTTGACTGGATACCAGGTCTTTCTCTTTGGGTTCTTGAGAAGCCATGTCTTCTGTATGACCAGAAAAAGGGAGACTTGGTCTCTGATCTTTTGCTTCCCAGGATCAATCATGATTTCAGGATCCAGTGGAACCACGTCACAATGTCAGCCACTGTGCTAAAGCCCCCAGTTATGCCACTGTTAGGTCCTTTTCCCTTCTTGCACACTGTCAGGGAGGCCTGGTGTTCCGCACGCATCTTTACTCTCTAGCCAGGTCTCTTAGGGATCTGTTCTCCTAAGAAGCTGTACCAGGAAGACCCTCCCTTCCATTGATGGTGTGCCAGGATCACCCCTCAGCCTTACACACGGAGATCTGAGGGGTAGGGGAGGGTAGGAGCAGGGTGGGATGAGCCACAGGGTCCCTCCTTCAGGATTTCTGGTAGACCTAGAAGAAGCTGAGTATATTTTATTTTTTGGTACTGGCGATTCAACCCAGGGGCACTTTATGACTGAGCTACATCCCCAGTCCTTTGTTCTTTTTTTTTTTTTTTTTTTTTGAGCTTGTTTCCCTAAGGTACTGAGGCTGGCTTTGAACTTGAGATCTTCCTGCCTTAGCTTCCCAAGAAGGTGGGATTTCAGGGATGTGCACACAGCAGAAGCGCATTTCATTTCAACACACTGTTCCTGAGCTGGAAGTGCATTAAAAAAAAAAATCTGGGCTTGGGGTAAAACTCAGTGGTAGAGTGCTTTTTTAGTATTTATGAGGACTTGGGTTTGATTCCCAGCAATATAAAACCCCAAACAGAAAACAAACTAAAAGATAGATATTGAGGTTTAACACAAGGTAGGTAGAATCATGGATGTTTTAATTTTCTTCTTTTAGATTATCTGAGTTTTCTAGTATTTCAGGAATAACTTTTGAATTGCTTTTAAAATGAGACATAAACTTTATTCTAAATTGCAAAAGAAAAAATAAAATAAAATTGATGGAGTGCTCATTCACTTCTATCCCCTTGCTTAGGAACATTATGCTATCGAGAGAGAGATGGCAAACCTCAGAAACAGAGGTCTGCTGAGATTTTACCTCTACTCTTGACTAGTTGGGTGACCTGTTCTATGAGACATTATTGTTTTATTATTATTTTGGTATCAGGGGTGCTTAACCACTGAGCTGCATCCCCTGCCCTTTTTATATTTTATTAGAGACAGGGTCTTGCTGTGTTGTTCAGGGCCTCCCTAAGATGCTGAGGCTGGCTTTGAACTCACAATTCTCCTGCCTCACCCTCCCAAGTGCTAGAGTATGAGACTTTCTAAAAAAAAATTATTTATTTATTTTTTATGTGATGTTGAGGTTTGAACCCAGGGCCTCAAGTGTGTGAGGCAAGCACTCTACCACTGAGCTACAGCCTCAGCCCAGCCTACAACCTCAGCCCAGGAGTATGAGATTTTTTAAGAGGTCTATTTCTTCATCTCTAGATAGGGACAGGGTACCTATGTTACACACTCGTGATGGGTGTGAACACAGGCTCTGAGCCAGACAGACCTGGGTTCAAATCCTAGGTTTTGCCACACACCAACACACCAGCATTTTTTTTTTGGAAGTGCTTGGGATTGAACCCAGGCAGGGCCTTGTGCATGTGAGGCAATCACTCTACCAACTGAGCTATATCCTTAGCTCCTACACACAGCCTTTTGACTTTGAATAAAAAAGTTTGTTTCCTTATCCCTAAAGTAGAGATGACAATAACACTATCTTTTTGTGAGCATTATTGAGGTAATCAAGTTGTTGGCTCAGTACTTAGTATATGGGAAGCTCTCTATAAACAGCAGTCATGTGGACAGGTCTAAAATGAAGTAGTAGGGGGCTGGGGATGTGGCTCAAGCGGTAGCGCTCTCGCCTGGCATGCGTGCGGCCCCGGGTTCGATCCTCAGCACCACCACATACAAACAAAGATGTTGTGTCTGCCAAAAATTAAAAAAATATATATAAAAAAAATTTAAAAAAATAAAATGAAGTAGTAGGTTTTTAAAATCAATGTGATTTCCTTCCCTTTTTTCCTTCTTTTCTTCCCCAAAAAGAGGCAGTAGAGAAGGTACAGGTGGAAAGGGTGGTATAGAAACAAGAGGAGAAAAAAAGAAGCGTAAAAAAAAGAATCAGCCAGGACTAGTGGCACAGGTCTGATATTCCAGCAGCTCAGGAGGCTAAGGCAGAGGACTGTGAGTTCAAAGCCAGCCTCAGCAACTTAGTGAGACACTTAGCAATTCAGTGAGACCTTGTCTCTAAGGAAAATGTAAAAAAGGGCTGGGTATGTGGCTCAGGGTTAAGCACCTCTGGGTTCAATCCCCAGTACAAACAAACAAACAACAACAACAAAACCCAAAGGGCAAAGGTTCTCTCCTCAAAGGTCCTTAGATCCCTCTGGAATAGTGTCACTGCTTCCTCAACACACACACAGGACCCCAATCCTATTGTGAGCAAATGATCCAGACAGATGGTCAGTGGCCAACCCCTCCTGAAGCCCCAGAGTCCTCTCTGCTGCAGTTTAACACTGTCCTCCTCCTGTCCCAGCAAAGACTCCCCAAACAGCTGGCTCACTAATCCAAACCCCTTCTTCTTCCCCATGAAGGGACTGATTTAGGGTGATGGGTACTAGAACTTAGTGCTCTCTTCCTGGCAATGCCAGACTCTACCACCTCACTACCACCAGAAGAACTAGGGAACAGCAATGGGTTTTTATAAGGGTTCTGCCATCCTCAATTGTGAGGAAGTTTAGGAAATCCCAAGCTACTTCCAGAAACTTCTTGTCCCCTGTCCCCATAACTAGTTTCATAAAGGGATGACCACTTATTTGCGTGTTTTCATGTTTGCTGGGGTCAACAATGTAAGTGAACAGATGAGTGGGAGGCTGGAGAGGGCAGCCACCTCTTCACCCTTGAGTGTTGAGACATGAGGGAGCAAGGTCTTTAGCTCAGAGAAACTTCAGTGTCCTGACAGGAAGGCTCAGGAGGCATTTGGGCCCAAACCTTTTTGAATCCCTTCTGGTTTTAATTTGGTATGACCCTCTGGCTGAAAACCAGAGCTCCCAGGGTGATAGACACTTCCCTGAGAGTTGGAAGGGAAAGAGTATTTAGAGGGAGGCAGCAACTGTGGCTGAAGAGGACTCTGGGTTGGGTGGAGAGACCTAGTGTGCATTCCCTCTTTGACTGAAATCCAAAGAGGTAGCAGAGAAGGGAGCTAAAAGGTGGGACTCCTCCCTTAATTCAAAGGGACAGCTATTTCCTCCCATTGCCTATGGGGTCTTGATCTCTTTTCTTCCCTCTGATCATTCAAGGCCATGGTTGTCAGCAAGTTTTAACTCTATAGAGAGAATTTTTGCTCATTCTCAAGCCAAGGAATTTGAGGGGTGTAGGAGGGAAAAGGAGTTTCTCCATGGGCCTGACCTGGGGAAATGAGTTAGGGGAGCCAGAGGATGGGGAGAGAGAGGAAAGAGAAAGCCACATATGAGTGGGGGAGGGAAGGATGCAACAGCTGGATGGAGAGGAATGCTACAGCTGGAGGGGACTAGGGGCATCACAGGTGGAAGGTAAGGGGGTCCATTGCCAGGCCATCAGGAACAGGTGCTGCCTGTAATCTTCAGGTGGAGCCTGCTAGTTGTACGTGTGGGGGAGGGGAAATACGGTGGGCACACCAGCCTTGCCCTTCCTTCTCTTCCCTGGAAGGAGCCAAACTCCCCCTCCGCCTTCCTTCTCCCATCTTGAGGGTGAGTGAGAGAAGAGGCTGTTCTCTTGCCTGCAGTCCTTTAAGTCTGTCCCTCCACCCCCATACATCCTTCACAGCCCTGGAGGCCCTTCCTCTCCAAGCTGGGCCGCGGCATCCCTCAGCTCCGTTCTCCTCCTTCCCATCCCCACTGGCGTCGGGTCCAGGTCCCCAGTTCTCCATCCCCACAGCCTCACCATCTCCGCGTCACCTCCTCCCCCACCATGCCACATCTGCATCCCTACCCTCCCTCCACACCCGAGTCCCAGGACCCGGACCCATCCTTGCACCCCCCCCCCCCCCCCCCCCCCGCCAACTCGGCCAGGCTCTCACCTCGGGGGCTCCGCGGCCGCAGCACAAAAGGCGGCGCTGCTGCAGCTCCGCTCCGGATGCTGCTCCCGCCTCCTCCTCCTTCTCCACCTCCTTCCCTCCTCCCCCCGCTGCCCTCGACCGGACCGGGGGCGCTGTCACAAGCGATGCTCGTGTGGTGTCCAGGTGCACCGGCGTCAGCCTCAGCTTTCCGCCCCCATCTCCTACCCTTAGCCCGGTCCCCACTCGGCTTGAACTCCCGCTCCTTCAAGGCCCCCGCCCCTGGCCCCCCGGGACGGACACGCCCTGAGCGGGGGATGCTGCGCTGGAGCCGCCGGCCTCTTAAAGGAGCCCGCTGCTGCCATCCGGCGCGCTCCAGGCCCGTCCCTGGGCCCCACGCCTCCTTGCTGACGGTGTCTTACAGCAGTTACACTTCGGGCCTTATGTTGATTCCGTAGGAACCTCCTATGGTCCGTCTTATGGACTCCTTCCTGTTCCCTGAGAGAGCAGCCCCTCAAATGGTATTCTCAGCACTCTGACATTGCTCCCCCCGTCATACCGATCTTGCCAGTTCTGCTTCTCTTGATTGTCACCGCTCGTTTTCCAGTTTCACCCAATTGGAATCCACTCAGCTGTAGGCCCCATCCCCCTCAGTGTTCCTGGTTGACCCCTCACCATTCCAAGATTCCTCTGTGCATACCTCCTTGCCGCCCCCCCCCCCCCCCCGCTGCCTCCAACCTTAGAGCAAGGCAACTATTCCCTGACCTATTCTCAAAACGCTCATCGGAATCAGACATTTTTTGTGATACCTCTTTCTCCAAGGTCACAAGATTTCCCCTGTATCTTTCAGTCAGTGCTTGCGAAGACTTTGGGGAAGGAGTGGGTCTTTGGGAGCCAAAAGTATATTTTCTGCTCTGCACCCAGAGACTCAAATCTCAGGGCAGAGGGAATAATACCAGGCACCATAGTTCTTCTTGTCCCACTACAGCCTGATTCTCGGGTCCCAGATTCCTGGCCAGTTAAGGAAATATTCACTAGGGTGGATCTACTGAGGCTTTCGGAGAGAAACAAAACCTGACAAGTTGCTTAGAGAGTAGAGGGTAAAGGAGATTAAAGACAACCTAGGAAAATGAAGCAGGTTCTGTGACACCGTGGCCTGAGGGTCAGGGGTTTAGGCTTAGGCTGGCGACTTAAGGGAGAACTGTCTGAGGTGAACTTGAACCTACAACAACCCCATTGCTCTGGGGGAAGGGGGTGGTGATAGAACAGCCCCCTCTAGCGTCCAGGTAAGGCCAACCCTCCGAGACCACGAAGAGGCAGGATCTGCCAGCAGCCTCCCAGGCCAATCACAACCTTTCCTCAAGGAGGCGGGTTATCTTCCCTTGTCTCCGCCTCTCTGGGCCAAGTAGCCAATCGAAAGTCGCCTAGGAGAAGTAAACGCAATCGGAATAGCCAATGATGCCGTTGAATCTTTTGCGTGTTTGACCCTGCCCCTACAGCTGCGACAGAGTGACGCGCGAGTTGCTGGGTTTTGTAGTTTTCTAGGGGTTCAAAAGGCCCCAAAGGCAAGTTAGCCCTCACGGTCCCGCCCCCAGCCGCTTCCTCTCGGCTACTACGCAAGCTCACAGCCCGGGGGCGAGGCGGTGCGGCCAGCCCGCTGCTCGGAAGCGTCCGCTCCTCCCAGAAGGCGGTGCAGCCAGCCAGAGCGAGCCTCGCGGAGGGTTGTGGGGCGGGTAGCTCCCCTCTACATGAAGACTCATGAAGTAGGGTAGGCGGAGGACTCCATATCCCAGCATGCCCCGCGGCGGGCCCTACCGGCCGCTATTCCGGGCTTGGCCCCGGCCCTAGCTCGTCGGCGGAATACTGGGGCGCGTGGAAGCTGTAGTCACGGTGGCGCCCGTAGGGACGGAGGAGGGAATGAGCGAAGAGGAGCAGGGCTCCGGCACTACCACGGGCTGCGGGCTGCCCAGGTGAGCCGCCTTGTCCTCATCACCGCAGAGCGAAAAGTGTCTGGCGGTGCGGAAGGGTAGCGCCGCGGCCCCAGCATGCACCTGGCCTGAGGGTTGTTCCCGGCAAGCACTGGGGTAGTGGGCAGTGGTTCCCAGCATGCACCGGGGCAGTGGCCACCGCCTCCAGCTCTAAATAGTTAGGGGTTGGCTCGGTTCCCAGACTACACTGGAGCACTGGGCTTTATGCCCCCCACATTCAGTGCATTTGGTGGGTACTGGGTTCTTGGCCTGCACCGTGTCAGGGTCCCTGCACTTCCAATCAGCACGGGGCACAGGCTCCCTCGCCTTAAGTGAGACAGGAACAGTGCATTTCCCACTTGCCTTGGGGTAGTGGACCCTGTTTTCCCAGCTACATCCCTAATTTGAACCCAGCCAATGGACACTCTGCGTGGGGTCCCCTGGACCCTGTGTCCCCCATAACGTGCCTAGGTGTCGTGTGGCAGTGCTTGGCCAGGTGGGTGCAGAGGAGAGGTGTGATGTGGGTCTGTACCCCTTACCCCAGTATAGAGCAAATGCTGGCCGCCAACCCCGGCAAGACCCCGATCAGCCTTCTTCAGGAATATGGGACCAGAATAGGGAAGACGCCTGTGTACGACCTTCTCAAAGCCGAGGGCCAAGCCCACCAGCCTAATTTCACCTTCCGGGTCACCGTTGGCGACACCAGCTGCACTGGTGAGGAAGGCTTGGGCAGCCTGGCTGGGGTGTGCATTTAAGGGCCCATTGCTTTGTATCGTGGAGTCTCTCTTCACAGTCCTCTTTTCCAAGGCCAGTAAGATTTCAGGGTATTTCAAGATTACAGAGATTCCAGGGGAAAAGCCACTGACTGTAGTGGCAGAACAGGGCTATGAGAAGTGGGTAGACTTGGGGAAGTCAGAGGAGTGAGTAGGACTGCCTTGGGGATCTGGCAGGTCCCCATCACCCCAGAGGAAAAAGAGAGAATACTTTACATTTTCAGTGGATATTTGGCGGAGTGAGAGCTACCATGCCGGGCTCTATATCTGAGTAAACTGAGTATCAAATTGAATGGCTGGGACACTGTCATATGTCTAGTAAGTGGCACAGTAGGGCTTTGTAGAGCCTACTCTATTGTTCCAGCTGTTTATTGAGGGAAAAGAAAGTACTTTGCAGAGGGAAGTAAGGCAGAGAAAGAGTCTCCACCTAAAGGGAGCTCAGAATTCCTGCTTGGCATGGCATAATTCTAGGAGCTAATAGAAAGATAAGGGCCCTTCTTTCCAGCAGTTAGTGAACCGTTCTAGTCTTGGGCAGGGGGAGGATGGTCAGAGGAGCTTGATTGACTCCCTCTGGCTGTGAGGAAAGAGACTGGGATGCTGGTTTCTCTTCTGTTCTTCCAGTGACCTCCAGTATTGCCCACACCCCCTCTCTCAGGTCAGGGCCCCAGCAAGAAAGCAGCCAAGCACAAGGCAGCTGAGGTGGCCCTCAAACACCTCAAAGGGGGGAGCATGCTGGAGCCGGCCCTGGAGGACAGCAGGTGAGGGAGGAACAGCCAAGGCACCTAGAAGTCCTGCCAGGAACCCAGGCCCTGTACCACCGTCCACTCTCCTTGAGCCTGGCCTGGTGACCTTTACCACCCTGACCTTTCCCCTTCCAAGAATTTCCTCTGGACCCAAACAGAGTGTTTCTAGGGCTTCTGCTGCTGTGAAGAATTCTCTGGGGAATAGCCAGCCCCTTTGCAGGATTGTAGCTGTAATTGGGGTTGGGGTTAGGGAGGGCTGGGGAGGAGGCTGAGGTTGACAGGAGTTGCTCCCTTACATGCTTCCTCTTACTAGCAAATATGTCCTTCCCTCTTCTATGCTCAGGTTGGAATTTGTTGTTCCCATGGTTCTTGGGTAGGAAGAGACTTCTTTTCTAAGATGACATTTTCTCAGTCTTTTTGAGCCAGTAGGGGCAGCAAAGCATCCCAGGAGGAAGATGTTGGGTCTCTTGAGTCTGGCTCAGTTGAGAAGTTCTCTTAAGGCATGGGCAGGTCAGGAGACCTGAGTCCCCACCCCTCTATTCTCCCTGCACCTGGGTGTGAATCCAAGACCCCCTTCCCCTCGGGAAGTTCTTTTTCTCCCCCAGACTCTTCACTGCCTGAGGAGGTTCCGGTTTTTGCTGCTGTGGCAGTTGCTGCTCCTGTTCCATCCACTATCTTAATCAGGTATCTTGTGTTCCCTGACTGCTGTAAAGGGTGGGGAGGAGAAGGTCCTGGCTCCTGGCTCCTCAGCTAGGCTAGTCAGGCATGAGGAAGCCTGACAGTGAGCAAAGAATGGAATAGTTGGGGACAAGAGCTTGCAGAATTTGCACCAATTGGTAAGCTTTTGGGACAGGGGGTAATTTATGATTTTTTTTTTTTTTTGGTGGGAGGATACAGGGGATTGAAACAAGGGGTACTCTACCACTGAGCTACATCCGTTTTTTAAATTTTTTGAGACTGGGTTTTGCTAAGTTGCTGAGGCTGGCCTTGAATTTGGCTATCTTCCTGCCTCAGCCTCCTAAGTCACTGGGATTACAGGCATTCACCACCATGCCTGGCTTAATTTATGATTCTTAAATAGCAATATGGATGAAGTCTGATGATATTTAATGGTCTTGTAGTCTACAGTTTCTTCTGGGTTGACCATTTGATGATTCTGTTTGAGATCCATTAACTGCTCTGGGACTAGCTATTCAGCCCTTCTCCCACCGTCCTGGGAAGATGATAACCGAATATTTTTTAATCTAAATGCGGCACTTCTTTTGTGGGGGAGTGGGAGGAAGCAGGCCAGAAATAGGGAGATGGCATGGGAAAACTAAGCAGTGGTTAAGACTTGGGCTTGTGGGTAGCCCCAGAAGGAACCATTCTCAGCTTTGGCCTGGGCCCTTTTTCCTTCAGGAGCCCCCCCATGGAGATGCAACCCCCTGTCTCCCCTCAGCAGTCTGAGTGCAACCCCGTTGGTGCGCTGCAGGTGTGCCCCCATCCTCATTTTCCATGCATGCCTGTCTTCCCTTGAACCAGGGGCTGCAAGAGTTTGTGGGTGGGGCAGTTACCTTGTACTAAGGCCTTTCCACACCCCTCCTTCCTGTCATCTAGAGTTTGAGGCTTTTGGGTAAGGGCCAGTATAGATATAGGGAGTCTCTTCTCACTTGGCCTTGTGCTCCCTGTGTCTCCTCTCCAAGGAGCTGGTGGTGCAGAAAGGCTGGAGATTGCCAGAGTACACAGTGACCCAGGAATCCGGGCCAGCCCACCGCAAAGAGTTCACTATGACCTGCCGAGTGGAGCGTTTCATTGAGATTGGTAACTGGACAGAAGGGGGTTCTCAGCTCATATTCCACAGCCCTCCAACCCTGACACAAGGCAGTTCCTGGCTTTAGTTTGCTGCACCCTGCCTCTTCTTGCTCCATAGTTGCTGACTCAGCTTCTTTCTCCTACCTTCTTTGTATCCTCTTTCCCCCATCTTCAGCTGACCAGGTTCTTGGGTGCATGGGCAGGTTCTGAGCTCCCCTTTCTCACTGACATTCATGTGGGTGGAAAGCACAGGTCTGTTGGGAGTTAGAATCGAGCAACCCTCTTCCATGCACAGGCAGTGGCACTTCTAAAAAGCTGGCCAAGCGTAATGCAGCGGCTAAAATGCTGCTTCGAGTGCACACAGTGCCTCTGGATGCCCGGGACGGCAATGAGGCGGAGCCTGATGACGATCACTTCTCCATTGTGAGTGTCTTGCGTGGGTCGGGGACATGGTCGACTTTCCATGACTCAGCAGGGCACCAGGCATTGGTTCTGTGACTCGGGAGTAAGCTTTCTCAGTCCTGGGTGTGCTTACGCTCCAATTTTCCTACCAGACCTAGGGCTCCTTGGGTCTCTGAGGCCCCCTCAGCCTCGACTCGTGGTTCACTGGTGAGTGCTGTGGGGGAGCTGGCTTGGGGTGGGGAACTGTAGGCTTCCATTTCTGGGATGAAGAAAGCTGCCTTGCCATCATGTCCAGAGTCTAGAAGTTAGAGGATGCTATGTAGGGACTGACTGGGGGAAGGACAGCTGGAAGAAGAGGCATTCTTTGGGCTTTTCTTTTCTTGAACACTGTCTGAATGCCTGGGTTCCACAGCCCCTGGCTACATCTTTTTCACTTTTCCCATCTTGTCAGGGTGTGGGCTCCCGCCTGGATGGACTTCGCAACCGGGGCCCAGGCTGCACCTGGGATTCTCTGCGAAATTCTGTGGGAGAGAAGATCCTGTCTCTTCGCAGTTGCTCCCTGGGCTCCCTAGGTGCTTTGGGCTCTGCCTGCTGCAGTGTACTCAGTGAGCTCTCTGAGGAGCAGGCCTTCCATGTCAGCTACCTGGATATTGGTATGACTAGTTGGGGAGCCAGGGGATGGTGGGGACTGAATCAGAGCTAGTATAAGGGGATCAGGAGGGGATGATGATGATGTGGATGTACCCCAGCCCAGTGCTCCTCCCCATCCAACACTGCCTCCCTTCCTTTCGGTCTACAGAGGAACTGAGCCTGAGTGGTCTCTGCCAGTGCCTAGTGGAACTGTCCACCCAGCCAGCCACTGTATGTCATGGCTCTGCAACCACCAGGGAGGCAGCCCGAGGTGAGGCCGCTCGCCGTGCCCTGCAGTACCTCAAGATCATGGCAGGCAGCAAGTAGAGCCTCAGATGGACTCATGGATGTGTACTCTTTGCTCCCTGCTTTTCCTGCCTTTGGGCCCACGTATCCACTCAGCTCTGGTACCTTCTGGAGGTGCCCTCTCTACCTCTGACACAAGACTGCCTGCCTTGAGCTGAAGAAGGCACAGGGCAGGGAGCCAGGGACCACCGGGCCTCAGCCAGCCCAGAGTGTCTACCTATAGGTGATGACAAGTGGGAAGGGGGCTCTACTAGAGTCCAGAATAAACATGCTGCTCCTAGGTTTCTTAAACCCTGCTCTTTCTGTGCCCTGAGTAATGTGGATGGTGGGGGTCAGCACCACATCCTTCGTCTACTGCCCCCCCGCCCCCATTCTCATGGTCTTGCAGGAAGTAAGTAGTGGTGTAGTGGCCTCGGGAGCCTTGTCAGCTGCAATGGCTGGAGTTTGGTTTGGTGGAGGTAGAGGTTGGTGGTCCTTGCCTCAGGCTCTTTCCCAGCCCTGTAAAGTCTTATCTGGATACACATGGATTCAGAAGCCAGACCACTTTATTTGGGGGGACACATGGCACTTTGGGCCTTGCATGCAAACACATCAAGGGATGACACTTATTTTTTCCCAAAGCGCTGAGGGGCAGCCAGGCTCCAGAACTCTCCAGCCTGGGGATTCAGTTGCTCGTTGCTCCAGGGTCCCCAGGTATTTCTGCCAAACCTAAGGGAGAGATTCATCCTCAGATGTAGCTCCTTCTAGTCTCCCTCCTTGAGTCCCTTCCCTTTTCTCTTCTTTTTCTGCCCTTCCCAGACCCTGCTATGCTCCTCTACTTTTCAGACTCACCTCTGGGGCTGAAACAGGAAGGCTGGACTCCGGCCAGATCTCTCCATGGCCTGGAGCAGGGAGCGCAAGAGGGACCCAGGGGTCTGGGCATGCTGCAGTGAGCTGGGTCCATTGTCTTCTTTCTGCAGCAAGAGGGTGGCAGGGAGGGAAGATGGGCAAATGCCCTGGACACTAAAGATACAAGGGGAAAGAAGTAGCTTCTAAGAGCAAATTGAAGGAGGCTGGTGGGGATGGGGTGCTCACTTACCACAAAGACCTGGTCTCCATCCTGGCCTCTTGGTACTTCAGCATGGCCCCAGTCCGTTAACAGTAGCAACACCAGCAGCACTATCACCCGCCTGGAATCCATGCTGCCATCAGCCTTCCTACAGCCACACCAGCCTCTTATACCTGCTGTACCCCTATCTCCCACCCCCAACAGCAGCCTGAGGGGGAATCTAGACAGGCAATGGAAATGCACGGCTCTATTAAGGGCCACCTGGGATCCCCTCTCATGTGTCCCCTGGGGCTCCCTGCTTTCAGTCTCCCACCCCCAGCCCCTAAGCCTGGAGTTATAGACTTTATTAGATGCATAAATCCTGTCTCCAGAGCTCAAGAAACATCATTTATTGCAGATGTTTTGTCAGAGCCAGGCCCTAGGGGGCCTTAAGAATCCCCAATCCCTCAACAGGTTGGAGAGCTTCAATTGATCACTCCTTTCCTAACTTGTAGACTTAAGCATAGACAGACTCCTGTCAAGAAGGCTAGATGTTATGTCCTGGATGGGAGGGAGAATGGGAAGGACCCAGGTCAGAGTTGGCCAGGTTGACATAGCCTGGTCCCTTCCCTGCCTGGGTCAGCAGTCAGTCAGAATCATACAGCCTAGTCACACCCCTGCCTTTGGGAAGGTTAAACCTGGAATCACCACTCTGAGAGTTGACTGTGGACAGAAAAGTGAGATACAGGAGACTGATGGGGTTTTGGAGCCCAAAGAGCAGAGATGGCTTCACATCTTTGTGGACAGAGCCATCTTCACTAGACAGTGCTGCCTCTCCACTCTTCTTGGGAACTGACCTTCGCAGCTATAGCTCTGCTGCCACCCTGTGGCCACTGTTCCTTACTACCAGGTCCAGTCATTTTCTTTTTCAGCATAGCTCTTTCAAGGAGGAACCTAGGAGGGTGAGAGGTCCTGAAGCCCTGACTTGCAATGGCAGCAGAAGGATACTGTGGAGCTGGACTGTCATTTTGTTTCACCTCCTTGTGGCCAGTACAGCCTCTACCTGGCTCTGACGCTGAGGCAAGGCAACATGAATCTTGCCTTAGGAAACATCAGAATAACAACTATTCAGGGAGGCACTTTTATTATGTGGTGCAGTTTCCTGCTAATTGTAGAATCCCTTCCTGAGCACGGGTTCCAGTTTGGGGTTCCAGCCTATGGTGAATGGCATAATGGGTCTCTGACTCAGCCCTGGTCCAGCTATCTACCTCTATAAACTTCAGGTTTCTAACATGGGAACATTAAAAGGAATTACTTCCTAGGGTAAGCATTATTCAAGATACCTTTTGTAATCCATCCAGCACAGGATCTGGCAAGCAGCAGGTATCCTCAAAACATTAGCTGTGATTACTTTCACACCCCAGACCCAGGGAACTTACCATTTCCTGAGAGAGTCTTTGGATAGATTTATCCTTATGCTGAGCTGGCTTCAGTCTCCCTGTGGCATCCACCGGGTGGGTATCTTAGTTTGCTCCATTAGGCCTCACAGAATATCTTTAGTGTCTAAAGACATTTCATTCTTCCATTCTAATCTTTTTTGCCCAATGGGAAGTGCTGCCCTCTTTGAAGCAAGGCATCTTGGAACTTATACATTTGTATAGTAGAACAGGTTTTGATCTGGATGTTTTATATAGGATACATTAATATTCCTATTAATGTAGTCTAAATTCAGGTAAACATTTTTGTAAGCTTTGTCTCATGGTTGGTTCTAAATACCAAACTGACGTCATAGTTACATCTTGTAGTTCATTTCTTAAAAGGGAATATTAAATCCATGGGTGGCTGGTTCTGTATTCTGTCACAGTCCTTGTTTGTTCCTATGTGACAGATCCAGAGGAGCAGGGTGGCAAGGCTGGGTGGGGCACTGCAAACTTGCAAACTGGCTCTGGGCCAGACAGAACTGTTTTTATCTTTGCTCTTGCACTTCGTTGTTTGACTTACCTAAACTTTAGTTCATCAATAATAAAAATGAAGCAACTCCTTCGGTTATTAAAAGGCTGTTGTGAACAGGAAATGATTTGAGTGCAAAGCATGCTACCATTTCCACCTAGCACAGAGCAGGCACTTAATACCCACCATGCTGCTGCTTCCCCTCCTAATATTCCTGAGTGGGTCTGAGCTGAGGCTGCATTCAAAAAGGGGCTGGTCTAGCTGCTTTCCTAATCTACGATGAAGGAGACTGATCTCTGTTTAGAAGTCAGAATGGGTTAATCCTAGACTAGTACACTGCCCTTCCTTCAGGGTCACATTCCTACCTCCAAGACATTGCAATTTGGGTCCTGGTATTTGACTTTCAGCAACTTCCTCTCACCTTTCCCTAGTCTCTCATGTGCTTCTGACCACAATACAGTGAAAGCCTTTGCTGCTATTCCCACTCTCCTATGGAGGCCTGTATATGCCAACTGTCTACCAAACAACAGCCACAAACAGCTTCATACATCATTCTTTTCCTAAGGGAAATCTCAGCAGCACCTGCTACCTCTTTTGTCATCCTGGCACTATTCTTATTACCAATGAAAATCATCAGGAACAGACAGATGCATGGAATTGTTAGTGATTTTCCCCGTTCCTCCTCCTCAACCCCTATTCTCTTAGCATTATCTGTCTTCTTGGGAGCTCTCAGCAGCTTCTAAGCAAATCTCCCTTCATCTCCAGACCAACCACTTCCATACTGTCCCTCTGCCGTAGAAAGGTTCACTTTCTGTGTGTATACTCCCCAGCCATGCTGAAAACTTACCAACTGTTGTGGGTAGGGCAAGGTGGGGACAAAAGAGAAAGATAAGGTCAATTGCCTTCAGATATTCCCATCCTCCATTCACATAAAGCAAACACTAAGTTCACAGGTGAATGTTTCTGTGATGCCAAGGGCCCTTATCTTTGAGCCAGTCCACAGATCTGAGCTCTGTGTCCTTGGTCATGCTGTGTAATTTATATAAATCTACAGCCTTCTGGAGGCTGCACCACTCCTGTATTAAAAGTAGAGACAAGAATCCCTACTCCTGTCCTAAGAAGTTAGAGGGAGAAGAGACTTGCAGATATGAAAGCCCAGTGAGTCCCCAGAAGAGTGGTCAGTGGGATTTGTTCTTTCTTTTTTTTTGGTACCGGGGATTGAACTCAGGGGCACTCCACCACTGAGCCACACCCCCAGCCCTATTTTGTATTTGATTTAGAGACAGGATCTCATTGAGTTGCTTAGCATCTCACTTTTGCTAAGGAAGGCTGGCTTTGAATTTATGATCCTCTTGCCTTAGCCTCCTGAACTGTTGGGATTACAGGTGTGCACCACCGCACCCAGACGGTCAATGGGATCTGTAGGTCAGAGTAGTGAAGCATCAGACAAACCAGTGGTTCTCTTGATAGTTTAATGTTATATTTGCAGCATAAATAAGGCACAATATATGTCAGGGCAAGGGAGGGAGGGAGGAGGGAGAAGGCATGGCTGGGGAATAACTGCTAAGTGGCAAAGGGACGGTCACAGAGAAGAGAGCAATGCCCCACCTCAGCCCCGTCCCAAAGAGTGTGAGAGCCTGCTCACAGGGTCATGCTGAATTGGATGGAGGGGAAGGGGGAAAGATAGTTTTGTAACAAAATTGCCTGTAGCACTGCATCCTCCCACCTGTCAGGGTCCACCACTAGAGACTGGGGAGACCCAGATCAAGTTGAGTTCCTTGATGAGATAGAGAGGTGTTGCTACATGTCAAAAATATATAGATGAACAGAGATATAATCATAGATACAAACTTTCTTCTCCATAGATACTATTATCAGGATGCAGCAGCCTCCACTGATGGGGCTGGAGGCTCAACTCCTCCCTGCCTGCAAGGTGTGCTTGTATATGGGAGGAACAGGCAGCTAAAGCTCCATCTGGTCCTTAATGTAATCAAGAATGCAGAGTGACCAGTCTGCAAGGGAACAGGGACAACTCTTGTCTAGACCAATATAGGGACAGGTTTTATAGAAAAGACTAAAAGGAAGAAAACCTAGTTTGAGATGAGTGATGTGGTTGTGGTGGTGGTGGTGGTGACTGTTTTAATGGGAGTTGAGGGAGGGACTGGAAGAAATGGAAAAATATGTTAGTGCTAAGGCAGAGGACGATATTTAAAATAATTCTCCATGTCCTGTAAGAAGCTCCCAAATTGCCCGTAAGGTGATGATTCTCAAACATCAGTGCACATTAGAAGGGCTTGGAGTGCTTACTGAAACCCACTCCCAGTTTCTGATTCTGATTTGGTAGATCTCAGTTGGGCTGAGAATGGGCATTTCTAGCAAGTTCCAGGTGACAGTGATACTCCTTCTGCTGGTCCTGGGTCATACTCTGAGAACCACAAACTTAACGTAAAGTCATTGTGACTACTATTTGTGGCCACTTACAGCTAGTGCATCACTCATCAGTAGCTGGGATGAGTTATCTCTGTGCTTCTAGCTCCCCATTAAAAAAATAAACCCTTGTAGCTACAATGCAAACCTGCATCTAAGAAAGACATAAATTGCCTTAATCTGCCCTACTCTCTCCATCCTTTTCTCATTCTGGGGTAGGATTTTACCCCAAAGAGAAGTAATTCAACTGGTGCAGAGGATGGGAATGTTGACCAGCTGCCACCTATATTCATTCCTGTTGGGTCACCACCCCAGAGTGAGTGCATGGGGATTTATGTTTGCATGCACATTCATGTGTGCATACAGAAACAGAGAAATCAGTTCTATTTCATGAGATGATTAGGGAGGCTGTAGGCTCTAATCTGCCTTAGGAGCCTCACCTATTCTGTTCCTCCACACCTTCCACTCCAAACATAAGTCTAAAGAAAGGAGAGAACGCATTAGCAAAGGCATAGCAAATGACACAGCTAGGAGGACTGGACTCTAAACAGACTGGTTATGAAATAAAAAACAAAAACAAAATAATTTCTTTCCTGTGTACACAATGTACAATATTAATGGGAAAAATAATTTGGGGATGGGAAGGAAATTATGAAAAGGGGACTTATTTTTTTTTGTTGGGGAGAGCTACCTTGGGGCTAGCACCTTTCCCGAGCCTCTCAGTGTGAAGCAGGAGAGCCTCAGAAACAGGAAAGATTTCTTGGCATCTGCTTGGTGATTCAGGCTGTAGATGGTGCACAGATATGGTGAAGCACTCCATCTCCCAGGATGGTGGTGCTGGAGGCAGGTCCTTGAGAAGATGGATTGGTGAGTCAAGAAAGGAACAACAGCTACAGAACAGGGATAGGAAAGGAAGGGAGCAAGGTGAAGTTCAGCTGGCCCAGCTACTCTTAACCATCCCATATAGTATATGGCCTAGGGCCAAGGAGAAGAATGGAGGCAGAGGGAAGCCAGATTTGGGATGCCTGACCAACAGGAAATAATAAGTAAAGGAGCTATACTCTTTCTGGTCCCCCCTGTCATGTGGGAGGCTTTCTGTGAGCAAGCTATTTTGAAGGGAGCAGGGCAGACCAAACCAGCTCTCACCACTTCCTAGCCCGGAGTGAGGTGGGAGGCCTGAGTCTTGTGTTCACTTGGAAGAGTCCCAAGCCATCCACATTCTCAGTTCCTTTCTGAAAGTGTCCTTGCTAGGTCCTAGAAGGGCCACAGTACTTAAGAAGGGCTAAGTGACACCTCCATGATATCTGGTTCTGGTCCAGGTAAGTCTGGAAGGCAAAGATCAGGGGACAGTGACCACATGGCTGGCAGCAATAACAAGGTAAGTGTCTCCCCTTGACTGTAAGAGAAAGCTTCAGGATGAGCAGGTGCTTTGCCTTCTTAGTGAGACCAAGGACCAACTGAATTGCTGTCTGGGGTTCTGTCTTTCCCCTTCCTCCTTTTAGTGCCATTTCACTACTACAGTTCTGACAATGCCCCTCATTTAGGTCCCCAATGCTAGCCTCTTCACTGACAAAAATGAATTAAGAGACTCAAGAGAATTAGACATGGGGGCTAAGAAACTAAAAAAGGCCCTCTGCATTAAACAGCCATCCAACACAGGGACAGATTGGTGGGGCATGTGTGCAATGACAAACTGATTCTTAACTTTAAAAATACTTGACTGAAGGGGGAAGAAAAATAGTCAAGGGTCTGATGAAAGCTCCTTAGGAGCCATAAACTCAGTCATGCTTTAGGGCAAGGCTGCTACTGGGAAATCAAGGCAATAAAAAATGAAACAAGACTCAAAAGCAGGAAAAAAATCCCAGGGAGCAGCCATCTAAAAGAGAAGTCCTGAGAACAAGTTATGGCTGTGAATCTTTAAAGGCAAGCAAAGTCCCTGCAGGTGGTAACCTGTATCCTGACCATCTGCCATGACATTTGCTAGTCTGATCACCTCAGGGGCAGTTCCTGTTGGGTCCCTGGTGGTAATGGATGAGAAAATCATATTTTTTTCTCCTTCTTCTTCACCAGGTGTGGTTTGTTCAGCACTGACACTGAAAAGCAGGAGGGGAGATTTAAAATAAATGCAGCAGAACATGTCACCTGACGGGTTCACCAGTCTATCACTGAGGAAATGGGAATCTTGTAGCTTAAAACATTTTCTCATTCTTCTCTGGCAGCCAGTTTTGGAAGACAAAATAAAAAAGGAGGCTGGCAGTTATTCTGTATACGTATTTAAGATGAAGGCAGAAGAGGTGAAGAAAAGGACATTCTTGGATTTGGCAGATGGCAGAAGGTGGCTCTGGGACAACTAGAAGGGTTTCATACTGAAAGGCTATTAAAACTGACCTATCTATCAGTAGGCTTCTGGCTTTGGATTGCTTCCTATGGCCCTGGTAAATATTGCATAGTTCAAGAGCCAAGGGAGATGAGGAGGCTACTGGTGAAGAAAGAGGATCAAGAGGCATGAATTTCTTCCCCTGCAACTCAACTCTTCAAAGTAATAATTGATGAGAGTCACAGTCAACAACTTCTCAGGCAGGCCAGACCCTGGGCCCCTCTGCTGCTTCTTCCCTCTGTCCTTCCTCCTTCCACCTAATATTATATTCAAGAAAAGCCACTGAGGACATTTGCCATGATGTGTCAGGGTCCTGGAGCTTGTACTATGGAGAGGCATCGCATTTAAGGAGCATAGAATAGAAATGAGTTAAAGAATAACTCTGCAGGACCAGGGAGACCTAGTGGCTAGGCTAGGAAACCAGTGAGAGAAGGTAGTCCATAGGGTGATGGGCTCTGGTGAATACAAGACAGCTCAGAAAAGAGATCTGTGAGGCTAAAAGATGGAGGAAGAACAACAGCAAGGGAATACAAGAGTCCCCATACATGACACCTCTAGGAGGGATAATCTGAACTAGTTATAGCAGAGGGACAGGGGAACCAAGAAGGAGAGCAGGAGCAAAAACATGACCAAAGGTGACAATGTACATACTTTGGCCAGTAAAAAAAAGAATTGGTAAAACAAAAGAATCAGTTAATCCAGTAATCTGATGGAAAAAGCTTTAAATTGCATTGTTCCTGTTTGCCCTGATGACTGGAACTACAGGAGGATGAAGGGTGACAGGGAAACACCAATTAGATCCCAGGCTCTTTCCCTTTTCACTGCCACGCAATATCAATCAATAAGGCCACAAGATGAAGTTGCCAAGGCTTAGTGGGAGGTGGGAAAGACCTAGGAAAAGTCAAGAGACAAAAAGAGGTACCCATACAGCTCTGGAAATAGATGAAAAAGGACTAGAAATTTTGGGGCTTTCTTTTTGTCTTTTTTCTTGGTAGGTAGAGGAATAAAGCTTACAGAAGAGCTGGAAAATACTGCTGCTTCATAAGTCAAAGGTAACCTTACATTCTTCATAAGTGAATGCTTTCACTAGTATTTTGGAAAGGGAAAGGCATACATAAGCGGCTACTGGGAGACCAAGTCCTGAGTCTGTGGTGGGGCTGGGGATAAGATGGCAGGTGATATGCCATCAGATCTAGCCCCTCTATCAAGCAAGAAGTGGCATGCTGGGAAGGAACAAGAAGACAAGAGCCATAGCTTAGTGGGAAGAGAGGAAACTAAGAAACCCCAAATCTAGAAGTGCAAGGGTTAGTGTTAAAAGAGACAGGTACATGTGCATGGAGCAAGGATGATTGCTCGGACCATTTGGAAAAGCCTTTGGCTGTGGGTACATCAGAAACCCCACTCTTGGATGATGATCTATGTGGCTCCAGGGCTGGGAGACCCCTAGTACAGATGTCAAACTTACATGACCATGCTGCTAAAGAGAAAAGCCCCACATCTGTCCATACTCACAACATACAATGTCCCCCCGCTACGTATTGCCATATCCAAGGCAGATGGGAGAGGATAAGATGACATCTCTCTTGGCTCTTGAGCGGGAGAGCTCTGGCTGGGGACCTCTCCATCAGAGGAGGCATCATCTGCCCGCAGACTGGGACTGTGGGGTCATGATCACATGCGACTGTATCGGCATGCTCAGTTCTGTCCTTTGGCTGGCCATCTGAGTGAGGACTGAGGTGGCCACAGCTTCAGCTGCAGAGCGAACACTGAGGCCATTGCTAGGGGCTGTTGCTGAGCTGTGTTGAATCACAGGGGCTGGAGAACCCGTTGGCTCTGAGCTTTCCTTGGGGCTTTCTGCCAGGAAGGAAGGCAAAGAACAGAGAGCAAGTGTTAGAAAACAGAACGGGGGGTTTGTGGCTCTGTGGTAGAGCGTTTGCCTAGCATGTTTGAGGCACTGGGTTCAATTCTCAGCACCATATATAAAGAAGTGAACAAAAATCAAGGTCCATCAACAACTAATAAAAATATAATAAAAAAAGAAAGAAAGAAAACAGAACAGGGAAACAGACAAGACTACCTTTTGCCATAATTCCAAAGAAGTCTAAAGAAAAATGAAACTCATCTCTTTTTGGGGAAACCCCAGATGGCTTAGGAAATGGGAAGCTGTGAGAAGGGAAACAAGAACTAAGCCAAAATTAACCTGACTATCCCAATAAAGTGAATCCCCAACATATTAATTATACTGACTTTTGAGTCTCTGTATAGTTCAAAATGCTATTTGGAATATTTTCCCCTTTAAAGGTGATTTAAAATCGATTTTTTTTTTTTTTTTTTTTTTTTTTTTTAGCTATCCTCTTGTATTAATTCCCAAAGGAACCAAACTATTCCATTATTTTTAATGTTCTTTAGCAGGTAGATTACCCTAGGTAAATCTGATAAATATAAAGCTACAATCAAATGATGTTATGAATGGCCAGTACTTGGCCAAGGTTCAAATGACATGCAAAACTAAAAGGAATCTGTTGGATACCTGACTATCAATTAGCTAGGTATTAGCTAGCCATTAATGACTTAAAATATTTATTATAAGCCAGGCTCAGTGGCACATGCCTATAATTCCATGACTTGGTAGGCTGAGGCAAGAGGATCACAAGTACAAAGGCAACCTCAGCAACTTAGCAAGGTCTTAAGCCCTAAGCAACTTAGTGAGACCCTGTCTCTTTAAAAACAAAAACAAAATAAAAAATGGGAGGTTAGGGTGGGAAGAGGGCTGGGGATATTGCTCAGTGGTTAAGCACCCCCTGGGTTCAATCCCCTGTACCAAATTAATAATAATAATAATAAACAAACATATTTTGAAGTACACTATTCCACCTAAGGTGAAAATAACATTTTACTACTAAATACAATATCTGAACTGCATACAAAGGTATCTTCCATGATGCTTACTGGTCAAAGAATTTTATCAAACATCAGACAATCTCAATGGCTCCTTAAACAGATATGTGGGAATTAGGACCAACTTCCAAAAGGTGGTTATATTTTTGATCTCTTGATAAATGGCCTAAGTCATTTTTCAGGCCTCTGTGAGGCCTTCTTTGTTACCTTCAGGAAGTTTGGGGCTCCTTGAGTGGGATACCTGTTCTTACCTCTTTCATGGGTTTATGATGACTCTATATGAGTCAGAGAGGTAGGGAAAGTATCTTATCTGTTTGTGTCAAGTACATACCATAATGTTAATACCACACACAGGAACTAAACGGCTTTGCTGTAACAAATAAGTAGTTTAATGGATTGTCTACCTGTCAGAGTGTTTGCAGGAAATGAATAGAAACTTCTACCTATAGGCCACATACTGAAAAATGTTCAGTTCTGGTCTCCTTAGCTCATCAACAGGATTTGAAATAGTTGATCACTAAACTTACTTACTTACTTTACTTATTTATTTATTTATTTTTAGTTTTCGGCGGACACAACATCTTTGTATGTGGTGCTGAGGATTGAACCTGGGCCGCACGCATGCCAGGCGAGTGCGCTACCGCTTGAGCCACATCCACAGCCCATCACTAAATTTCTTGAAATGCTTTCTTATCTTGATTTATAGACCACCACATTTAGCTACTCAGCTAACTTCCTGGCTGCAGCTTCTCAGTTTCACGCGGGTTCCTTCTCGTCTCTTTGACCTCTGAATGTTGAAGAACCTCAGGGTTGAGTCTTGGAATAACTTCTCTTTTTCTAGCTAGGAACTTCATCCAGGTTCCTGGATTTCAAAACTAACTATATGCTACTGACTCCTAAAGGGTATCTTTAGCCTTTTCTCTGAACTGCAGACCCATATAACCAACTGCTTGCCTGACATCGCCAAGCTTAATATGCTTGTTAACCTCAGTTTGTTCAAAACTGATCTGCTGATATACCTCCCAGACTTTTCTCCATCTTAAGTAAAATGACAACTTTTTTTTTTTTTTTTTTTTTGAGCAGGGTGGGTGGGTACCAGGGATTGAATCCAAGGGTGTTTAACCACTGAGTTATATCCTCAGTCCTTTTTAATTTTTTATTTTGAGAAAGAGTCTCTCTAAATTGCTGTGGCTGGCTTTAAACTTGTGATCCTCCTGTCTCAGCCTTCTGAATGGTGGGATTATAGGTGTGCACCACCATGCCCAGTGACAACTTCACTCTTGCAGTCACTCGAGCCACAAACTTTGGTGCAATTTTTGATTCTTTTTTTTTTTTTGGAGCTGGGGATTGAACCCAGGGCCTTGAGCAGACAAAGCAAGCACTCTACCAACTGAGATATATCCCAAGCCCATTGATTCTTCTTTTTTTCATATATATCTCTGCATGTAGCCTGTCATCAAAACCTGTCACTCTAACTACAAAATATATTCTGAATTCAATCTCTGTTCTCCACTTTGATTATTACCACCCTGGTCAAGACTCCATCATCTCTTGTTCATATTATTGTAACCTTAGGTAGACTGCCTACTTCTGCCATTGTACCCCTTATGTTTCATTCATTCATTCATTCATTCATTCATTTATAGTGCTAAGAATTGAACCTGTGCCTCACGCATGCTAGGCAAGCACTCAACCACTGAGCTACAGCCCCAACCCTCTACAGTACTTTTCTTCCACAAAAATGCACAGCCAGGTCCCTCATTTCCTTTAGGTCTTTATTCAAAAGCCACTTCATCTAAAATTTTAATCTTGCTACCAGCATTTCCCATCACCCTTTCCTTTTTTACTTTTTCTTCTAGCATTTACTACTATCTAACAAACTATACATTTTGCCTATTTATCTTATTTATTATCTGTCTCACCTACTAAATATAAGCTCCTCAAGGGCAGGGATTTTATCTAATCTATTTGATTTTCTATTATATTCCCAGCATGTAAAACAGTGCCTGGTACAGAACAGGCACTCAATCAATAGCTGCTTAATAAATGAACATACCCTGAAGCACATATTAAAATTTAAATAGAGATGTTTACAATTGGTGATGTGGTTACTCTTTTTCTATGAGAATATATCTTGAAATGATAAGGATGGTTTTGAAAAAATAATTCAATATATCAACATATATAGCCAACATTTCTATAAATTTATCTAATTTGAAATGAAAATGAGCATTTGTTAGCTTTTACTATCCACAAGCAAATTATTCACAATAATATTAACTTCAGAATTGTGTTTATGCTCAGAACAACTCTATGGCTATCTTTCTAGCACTATTTTATGTGTAATCATAAGATTATAAATAGAAACCAACACTGGCCTATAATAAGAAAAATAAAATATACCCCCAAATCACAATGATTTAATGTTAAAGTATCTTCTGCTGTTTCTTTTTTCTGGAAGTCTCTAGTGTCTTTAGAATAAGAAATATCTGGATGTAAATCTTGTTTTTACTACTTTACTAGCTGTATAACTTCAGGTAATTGATCTATTCTGAGTACAGTTTTCTCGACTATAAATAGAGGTAATATCTATTTAATGAGAGTATTGGGAAGATGGTACAGTGCATAAACAAAATAGGCATCCAGCCAGGCATGGTGGCTCTGCAATCCCAGCTACTTGGGAAGCTGAGGCAGGAAAATCACAAATTCGAGGCCAGCTTTGGCAACTTAGACCCTTCTCATAAATTAAAAGAGAGAAAAGAAAAAAAGGGCTGTGTTCAGTGGTAGAGTGCTTGCCTAACATGGGTGAAGTCCTGGGTTCAAGTCCCTATACCTTAAAAAAACAAAAAATAGTCAGGCATGGTGGCACATGCCTATAATCCCAGGGATTTGGGAGGCTGAGGCAGGAGGATTTTGAGTTCAAACCCAGGCTCAGCAACTTAGTGAGGCCCTGAGCAACTCAGCAAGACCCTGTCTTTAATAAAATATAAAAAAGGGCGGGGATGTGACTCAGTGGTTAAGTGCCCGTGGGTTCAATCCCGTACAAAAAAAAAGATGTCCAATAAATATCAACTATTGTGAATTATTAGGATAACTCTATATTGTTGTCAAAACCTGTTTTTTGGTTAGACTGGCTGTCCATAGAGTCCCTCACTCATCAGTCTGAGAGTTTCTAGCACATTCAGAATGGAGTTATAAACTATAAAGACACTCAATACATGCAGCTTATGACTGGCTGATTTTGTTTTGTTGTGAGCTACTCACCTAAATAGCCTTGAGTCTTTTTCTGTAGTGCAGTTACTGGGCAGTCTTTATGAGCTAATAGTAGCTGTTTCAACTGAGCCACTTCATTGCGTAGTAATGTGACTTCATTCTGAGAGGGTAGGGAAGAAAAAAAGTATCAAGAAAATTCATCCTCCATTCTTGGATTCCCAATGGTTATCCCTAGACTGTGGATAGAATCTGCTTGGATTTTCCTCCCCAATTTGGATAAGACTCCTGATCCAGCAAGATTTAAAATAGCCAGGGCCAGGAATTCAACGACTATAGTTGCCTAGAATTAAAAGTAGAGATTCATAATAGAAAAAATTACTTCTATTTGAGATTAATATGATTATGCTGAAATTAATAATATATATATTCTTTGACTAAAAAAGGGTACATCTAGGAGTCTGTTTAACAGGACTATTTACTAAAGTGCTTGCAATGTTCACTGCAGCATTATTCTTCTTATAAAAATGAACAATATCAAAATTCATACCATATAATATAACCATACTACAGAATGTACTAATATATAGCTAGGTATTTAAAAGAATGAGGCTATCATGGCTAGGTTTCTAGGAGATACTGTTAACCTATTTATGTTTGAATCAACTCACATTCCCCCCAACTCCCATACAAAAACTATAAATGAAAAAATATTTAGAAATATGATTATCTCTGAAAGGTACATATCAAATTTATTTTCAGGGAAGAGAATGGGACCAGGAAAGGTAAATTAAAAAGGGACCTTGTTGGGCTGGGGATGTGGCTCAAGTGGTAGCGCGCTCGCTGGCATGCGTGCGGCCCGGGTTCGATCCTCAGCACCACATACAAAGATGTTGTGTCCGCCAAAAACTAAAAAATAAATCTCTCTCTCTCTCTTTAAAAAAAAAAAAAAAAAAAAAAGGGACCTTGTTGGGGCTGGGGATGTGGCTCAAGCGCTCAAGCGGTAATGCCCTTGCCTGGCATGGGTGGGGCGCTGGGTTTGATCCTCAGCACCACATAAAATAAATTAAAGATGTTGTGTCCACTGAAAACTGAAAAACAAATATTAAAAAATTCTCTCTCTTCAAAAAAAAAAGGGACCTTGTTTTCATTGTGTGTGTGTGTGTGTGTGTGTTTGAGAGAGAAAGAATAGAAAATTATTCATATTATCTTTGCAATTAAATGTTTTAATAATCAGAAAAAGGGAAAATAACATTCAAGAGAATGGATATAATTGTTCTATTTGTGCTTGTGTGGTTTCTTTTTTCTTTCATTAAGCTACATTTACTGGGGCAAAAACATTTCCCATTGGGTGTTCTATGACCCCAATCAGATTTTAGTAATGATTAAAAAAAAACATGCTGGAGTGTTTAATTTTCTCCACCCTAATGGGTCTATGAACTACTGGTTCTAGTAGCAGATTGGGGGGTAGATGGTAAGTCTTTCCCAATTAGGGAAGAGATCTCAATACTGACTATTAAGAGATCTTTTTCTGCATTCTTCCTGGTACAATTTCTGGATCTCTCCTAATTAAAGAATTACCATCATCTGTTATATTGTCCCACTTTTATCTGATCCAATAATTGTTTGGTGCCACTCACACTCAGCTGAATGTTCTGAGAAGTGAGTTCTTCTGCCTTTTTCTCTAGGGAAGACACCCATAGCTTCCGCTTCTGGCGGCAGCGGGAGGCTGCAGCCCGGTTGCGCTCCAGAAAACGTTGCCGCCGTTCGTCTGGATCTTCATCTACTGTGCGCCGCCGCCGCCCCCCAGTACTAGGAGTAGGCTGGGCTGGAGAGACCTGTTGCCCAAGAAGGAAGAGGAGTTACTTGATGGGAACATCAATCCTTTCCAAATCAAACCTGATATTAGGTAGAGTAGTAAGTTCTGGTAAAGATATGTACCAACCTGGTAACCTCAGCAAGTCTTGTCACTATGTCCTTTGCTGCTCTTTTATAGTAATTATTTCCTTATTCTGCTTCCCATTTCCTTCTAGTCCTCTTAGTATTATACTCAGACAAACCACAGTTCAGTTGAAAAACCAATTATTTTTGAGACAGAAAATGAAACTAGGATCATATTTTGTTTCTTTTTCTTTTTTGGTACCAGGGGCGCTCAATCACTGAGCCACATCCCCAACCCTTTTCACTTTTTAAGGCAGGGTTTCTCTTGCTAAATTGTAAAAGGCTGGCTTTGAACTCACAATCCTCCTGCCTCAGCCTCCTGAGCTGTTGGGATTATAGGTGTGAGTCACTGCCCCTGGCAACAATAGGGTATCCTTTTTTTCTTCAGAGGTTTAAACCCAAAGGCACTTTAACACAGCTACATCCCCAGTCCTTTTTATTATTTATTTTGAGACAAGGTCTCAATAAGTTGCTTAGTGCCTTGCTAAATTGCTAAGACTGGCTTCAAACTTGAGATCCTCCTGCCTCAAGTGGCTGGGATTACAGATATGTACCACTCTGCCTGGCAACTTTTAGGGAGATGGAAATACAATTTTGAGAATCATTGATTTGGACAAGCAATATGTACAAAAAAATTGTATGCTCTAACAGGTTTCAGGAAAGGAGAAAGAAAATGCTTCTATTCATCTCACTATGAGTAAGATACGGGCTTTCATAGGGAGACATGAATTAGTATTTTAAAAAAATTTATAATCAGTAATTAATCACCCTCAGCAAGCTACACCTTTTGTTTGCTTTTAAGAAACGTTTAATTTCTTTATGAAATGATATAGGACTGTCTTTTGTTTTTTAAACTTCAGGCTGAAGTGTATTATCTCTAAGGCACTTATGGATCATCTTCTCTTTCTGTTAGCTGGTACACATAAGAGAAGCCAAATCAATTTCCTAATAGCAACTAAAATTAAACAAATATAGAAAGGTCAGTCATCTGTAGAAAAGTAACTATATGCTATAAAACAAGCCCAAGGTAGATTTGTCTTGGATATGTTGCTAGTAGCAACTATTTCTATAATCCCAGAAATCCTATCAGTTTCATGAAGACAAGAATGAGATTACAAAACACAGAATCTTGTACTCCACTCCATGACCTTTTGAATTATGGTCTCCATTAAGATAGGAAATTAAGAGATGATTTCATTGTTCAGACTAATACTATCTCTCCCTCTTTTTCTTTTTTTTTTTTTGGTACCAGGGATTGAACCCAGGACACTTAACCACTGAATCACATCCCCAGCACTTTTTGTTTTTGTAATTTTGAGACAGGGTCTCACTAAGTTGCTTAGGGTCTTGCTAAATTGCTGGTGGTGGCCTTGAATTTGTAATCCTCCTGCATCAGATTCCTGAGTCACTGGGATTATAGGTGTGTGTTACCATGCCTGGCTAATATTCTCTTAAAGAAAAAAGTGAAGAGAAAATTTCAAAGACATTTAATGAATTACAGGCCTTGGTCACTGTATTAAGGGAAGACCTGTCTTCAAGAAATTTACAAAAATTCTCTTGAGAATTTCAAATTTTTCTTTGTCTTGAGCTCATCAGAGCACTTATCAATATGTGCTTTTTAAGGAGGATGGGGGAAAGGGAAGGCTAAGTTCCTCTTTTCTCATAGGCAACTAAGAAACTCATGCAAAGGATGGATATGAAAGGACAGGCCAAGAAAGGAAGGAAAAAGTAATTAGAAAGGAAGGTATGTCCTTTCCTTGGGAGGGAAAGCAGCACAGCTCTGGCAGGGAGCTACTGCTTTAGCATCTCCAGGACTAGCTGGCTTTTTAGGATGGAAGAGTACAGAAGGGTGGGCAGGTTTAGCTTCCATCAAGAAAATTCAAATGAAAGCTTGTGTTGGCGGCCAAGCTTTAAGGCAGCATATGGCCATGAAATGTTTGGACATGTGGTGGTAACCAATGAAGCAGGTGGTGACATCGGGAAAAGAGGGACTGGGCAATGGCTGTTAACTCTAGAAACCAATCTCAGGTCACTGTCACCTGTCCAGTTCACACAATTATGAAAACTGAGGACTAATCAGTTTTCAAAGAATCTTTTTAAAACATACCTCTGAATCAGGCATTTTTAAAAAAGGGACCTCTCTGGATTTTTTTAAGGATTTTTATTTGTCTGTGATAAAAAAAAAAGACTGACTTGGTAATAAGAAGGTATTTTTGTGTGTGTGTGTTTTCTTATTTATTTATTTTCTACTGAGCTATCGTACTCCTGAAACATCACATTATATTCATATATTATTATTACATGTTTTTTGTTATAAACACCTAATCCAGTAAGTTTTTTTTTTTTTTTTGGTGTGTGTTTTCTGGGGATTGAACCCAGGGGTGCCTTATCACTGAGCTATATCCTACCCCTTTGAAGCCCTTTTCAGGTTTTGTTGAAACAGCATTTTGCATACCAGTAACCCTGGAGGCTGAGGTAGGAGGATTGCAAGTTCAAGGCCAGTCTAGGCAACTTAGTGATCAAAATAAAAAAAGGACTCAGGAGTGTAACTTAGTGGTAGAGCACCCAATCCTCAGTACCACCCCTGCCCCCCACCAAAAAAAGGAGACAGGGGTTTTGCTGAATTGCACAGGCTGACCTCAAACGCAATCCTTCAGTCTCAGCCTCCCAAGATTAGATTAACCTGAGATTAACAGGTGTGTACCACTATGCCTGGCTAGTCATTTTGTTTTTTGGTAAGCTTTAATAGGTGGAAAATATATTAGAGGAGACTCCTGTAATAGTGAATAACCTAATGTGGCTTGGGGTGAAGGTTCTGTCACATTTCAGATGATTTTGGAATGCAGATACATTAAACCATTCACATATGAAAAAACAGAGTCCTCCTTTACAACAGCTCTGCAGTATTCAGTCTGCACATACTCCTAACACAAAGGTGGGTAAAGAATGGTGTGGGTTTTTTTTTTTTTTTTTTTTTTTTTGTAGTATTAAGGACTGAACCTAAGGATGCGCTACCAATTAACTACATTCCCAGTCCTATTTATCTATTTGTTTGTTTGTTTATTTATTTATTTATTTTTGTGCTGCTGAGGATTAAACCCAGGGCCTTGTGCATGCAAGGTAAGCACTCTACCAACTGAGCTATATCCCCAGCCCCCTTTTTGAGACTGGTTCTAGCTAAGCTGCTGAGGCTGGCCTCAAACTTGGTAATCCTTAGATCTGGAATTATAAGCGTGTGCCACTTGCCCAGGAAGAATGGTGTGTTTTGCTGCAGTCAAATTGTCAACAAAAACAAAAGTAGCAGGAAGATGTCCAGAAAGCTGAAATCCATTCTTCTCTAGTTGGTTGTTCCTTGAAAAATAGATGTGATATCAACAGTAAGTGTAATACAGGTGGTTCCCCCCAATCCAAAGGCCCAACTGACCTGTGGCTGGGCTGGGGATGGGGCATCAGGATGCTGGATGAGAATCTGGCTCTGCTCTGGACGGGAGGTTACCATGGTACTGGCAGTACCTACCACCATTCCACAACCACCATTGATTGAGGAGACTTGGTGGGTTAGGGTGGCTTTTAGTCTCTATGGGTAAAGGTAAGAAAAGAGAGGTTGTCAAGGGTGAGATTCTATCAAAGATGAAAAACATGGGCTTAAATTATAGTTAAAAATTCTATTCCAACTTTCCCTTACCAGAAAAATTAAAAGAAAATGACAGGGAGAGAAAATGTGCACCTGGATCCTTAAAATGCCTACTCTGTTCCCTGGCTGTCATCCTGGGCACAGTTGGGGGCTGGAGGTTGTTGAAGCAATAGAGTCCAGATGAAAGCTCTCTCATGGAACCTGGCCAGATGCTGGTTATGCAGCTATTCACCTCTTGGCCAGCTCCCCTGCCCACTCACCCACCCTCCATCTGTCACCCTGTAACTAAAACGGCAAGTGTTCCATTCCAAACAATCTGTGCTGCCTCTTTTCACTGCCATGGTCTATGTACCAGGCTCCAACGGTGGGGAGAGTAGATGAGAGTCATGAATCAGGGTCTTTTCTTTTCCAAATCCCACAGCAGGGTGTCCTTAGCTTTGTAAGCCCCAGAAGGTTCCTTTACTCAGCTCACTTGAAAAACCTAACTGATACTACTCCTTTCAGAGGGCCAATATTACCAAGGCTGGTATGTACTCACCATTTTGGCTTCTGATGGTACAGGATGGCCAGAGGGAGAAATGGAGCCACTGCTATTAACTGGCGGGCCAGGGATACCAGGAATGTTGGGCACCATGGACACAGGTCTGGCCAGCTGTATCAAGACAAGAACCAAAACAAAACAAAAAACCATAGAAGGAGGCAATGCTATTGGTTTTCCTAAAAAGAGGTGATTTTGAGATTGGCATTTTAGGGTCTGTTCTAAGTGACCTGCCCATAGGGCATTTAGGAATAGCTTGAGGGAATCTAATCCTTCAGTGTTGGGGCAATTTTTGTGAGAAAGGCTGGGTGGGGCTATACCTTTTTTTTTTTTTTTCCCCTTTTGTGTGTGGGATCGATTCTAGGACCTTACATGCACTAGAAAGAGATCTACCACTGAGCTATAACCCTGGCCTGGGGCTATATCTTCAGGAAAACAGTAGGCAATTTGGGAGATGGAATGTGCCAAGTGAAATCAACAATCAGTGGACTGGCAAGATCAATCCTAAAACCAGGAGCCAGTTGTCCAGATGAGGCTCTGTCTAGCATTTCACAGTGCTTGACCTGGCAGTGGTTAGTGAAGAGTTTGGGCAGCCTGCCATGCTCAACAAATACAGACCAGAGGTGGTATTTCCCTGGGGCCCCTCTGTGATTATGACTATTCAGGTGGAAAGGAGGGATTAGTGTGTTGGTAAGGTTGGATGACTCAACTATAGAGCTCACCGATATAACAGAAGGCATCTGAACTGGAGGTCCCGGCAGCACAGGCATGGTCTGTCCATTAGCAAGATGCATGACAAGAGGAAGGGAGCCAGTGGGAGACCTTCAAGAGACATGAAGTGAAATGCTCACAATATAGATCTTTTGCCTATGGATCTTCCTCCAATAATGAGCAGATTTTCGATTCTTTTCTAGTTAGGGAAGGGGCAGAGCAGAATTTCAAAATCTAGACACCCTCTCAAAATGGGGAAAAGCAGGGATGCTAATAACCTTACAGATGGAGAAAATGACCAAGTTGTTTTTTTTTTTCCTTTTTTCTTTTTGTGGGCTAGAAATGGAACCCAGGGGCCTGGCACATGCTCTATCACAGAGTTATACCCTCAGCCCAGTGAAATCCTTGTATCTTAAAAATTAAACAAACTCAATGGTAGAAAGCTAATCCCATTAAGGCTTTAGAACAATTAAATTAACATCCCTACCAATGACATAAATAAGTTCTGTCTTGCCTTAGGCAAGAGGGAGTTGGATTAAAGTTGTCAATTTGCAAAGATGAATTATGTCATTTAATGGTCAAATTTGAATAAATTTCCCTTCTTTCTTTCCATGTTTTGCTCCCCTGCCCCCCAAAGAAGCTGTCTTTAATTTTTCCTAGTGAGTCCAGAGAAGAATAATCTTTAAATAAGCTTAATCCTGACAACACCCTCTTAACCCATGGGTCCTTAATGGTCCCATCAGAAAAATCGTCTGGGCCATGCAAGGAATAAAGAGAATTAGACAAACACAATTAGGGATAGGAAAGACCAAAGACCCTAAATGGGATTGAGAGGACCACTAGACTCAAGGAAGATGACTTGATGGGTTTCAACCTTTCATTTACTTTATAGGTGTGAGGCTGAGAACTAAATATACCTTGTTATCTGGCCTCCACCACTAAGATAAACTTTCTAAAGTTTTATGGATTCTTTTTTTTTTTTTTTTTTTTTTAAGATTAAAGAAGTATGAAACCTCCAAATAAATACTTGCTTGTCTATTAAAAAGGGTAAAGGAGATTCTATTTATGGGAGAAAGACTTCTTTCTTTCTTTTTTTCATTTTAAAAATTTTAATGTTACATATGAAAACAGAATGCATTACAATTCATATTACACATATAGAGCACAATTTTTCATATCTCTGGTTGTATACAAAGTAGAGTAAGAAAGATTTATTTTAAAATCTTACTTTTGTGGTGTTAGAGATCAAAACCAGGAACCCATACATGACAGACAAGCCACTCTACTATTTCGCTACTTCCCCAGCCCTAAAATTTGAGAAATAATCTTAGTTACTCCTTTTTCTTAGATTTCAAAAATACTTCCTATTGTAGAATTTCATAGAGTGTAAAGATTCAGGCTTCACTGTTTCTCCCTGCTCTCTACTTACCCCATTTGCCTGTTGGATGGTGGAGCCTGTGTGATGACTGAGGTTGGGGAAGGAAGGGTTGGATGAAGTGGATCATAGCCTAAGTGGAGAGGCAAGGAACCAGGACGGACGATGGTGGGCGTAGGGGTAGAGATCACAACAGGCTTTGGGGCAACTTCCTGGGGAGAAGAGACCAACATATCACAAAAGGCTTTAAGGGCTGCATATAGGGAAATGCATAATCAGTAAAATCTAGTACAAATTTATTGGAAAGAGCACTACAGTCACTTATATAAATCATGATCTGATTCCATCATGATCATACACTCATACCTCATTCACCCATTCGGTAGGAATGCTAAGTTAAGATCCCTTAGCCATCTCCCTCTCAGGGATAATGGTTAAATAATTGATAATTGGAAAGTCGCTTGGAATTTTTGTAGATGCACTATAATACCATATAAATTCAAGGGATTGTTACAACTTTTCATAATTCAGATATTTTCATTCTAAGCTTGATTTTCAAGCATCTTCTGACCTCCAAGGGGGAAAGGCAGATTCACTGGTAAGAGGGCAACTCATTTTCTCCTTTAGAACCCTTACAAAAAAGGGCTGTGGAGCTGGGTGTGGTGGCCCATGCCTGTAATCCCAGTGACTCAAGAGGCTGAGGCAGGAGGATCACAAGTTTGAGACCAATCTCAGCAACTTAATGAGAGCCTCAGCAAATTGAGAACCTGTCTTAAAATAAAAAATAAAAAGAGAGCTGGGGACTTCGCTGAGTAGTAAGCTCTCCTGGGTTCAATCCTCTGTATCAAAAAAACAAAAACCAAAATAACCCAACCAAACAAACAAAAAAACCCCAAAATGCTGGGCTGGGGATATAGCTCAGTTGGTAGAGTGCTTGCCTCACATGCATAAGGCCCTGGGTTCAATCCCCAGCACCACAAAAACAAACAAATAAACAAAAAACCCCAAATGCTTAAACAATGATCATACTGCAATAAAAATACTGATTCTCATTGTTAACTTGCTAGGATCGTAGGCTGCTGGTGGCCATATTGGCCTTGAAAGCATCTCCAGACAGTTTATAGTACTTGGTTGCTTATGAAAGGGGAGGGGGTAGGATGCCTGTGATATTAGAGAGAAGGTAATTTTGAGAAGTTACCAAACTAAATTTGGAGGAGAGTAAGATGAGGTACAGTTTACCAACAGTAGATATTAAAGTTAACCAATGGTAGTGCAGTATGGATGAGGAGGAGACATAGAGGGGCTTTTGAGGTTCTAAATAATATATATATATATATATATATTTTTAATTTGGGTGTGAGCTACAACAGGCAATTTGCTTTGTGAAAATTCAGTCAGCTATATACTTATTATTTATGTACTTTTCTGTACATATACTATCTTCAGTAAGTTTATAAAAAACTTCATAAAAAGTATCAAGATAATAAAAAACATAATAGAAACCTAGTGGATACTCCCTTTGATTTACTTCCCTATGGGAGTATTATTTAGGTACCAGGGATTAAACCCAGGGACACTTAACCACTGAGCCACATCTCCAGATCTTTTTATTTTTTATTTTGCGACTGAGACAGGGTCTTGTTAAGTTGCTTAGGCCTCACTAAATTGCTCAGACTGGCTTCAAACCTGCGATGCTCCTGCCTCATCCTCCTGAGTCACTGCACCTGGATGTGACTTTTCTTTTTCATTTATTCATTAAAGTATATTATAAACATAAAGTGCATTCATCTAAAGTTATTATAATAAAATGACTTTTTACACATATAAAATCAGAATAGAGACCGTTTCTAGCACCCAGAAGGTTCTCTTGTCTCTTCCCAATCCATGTCTTTCCTTCATGAGAGATATGCACTATCTTTTGTTGTTGTTTTGTTAAGACAGGGTCTTGCTATGTTTCCCAGGCTGGTCTCGAACTCCTGGGCTCAAGTGATCTTCTCATCTTAGCATTCTGAGTAGCTGGGACTAAGGAATGTGCACTATCACACCGGTTTAGTGCACACTATTCTGGTTCTATCATCAAATACTTTTGCCCCTTCTGGCACCTTATGTGAATGGAATCAAATTATATACTTTTGTGTCTGATTCTTTTGTTGTTGTTCAATATGTTTTGAGATTTATACATACTGCTGTATGATCATTAGTTCTTTATTCTTCTTTTGTGGTGCTGGAGATCAAATTAAGAGCCTCACACATGCTAGGCAAGCACTCTACCACTGAACTATAGCTATAGCCTAGTTTTTTTTTTTGTACCAGGAGTTGAACCCAAGGGCACTTAATCATGGAATCATATCCCCAGCCCTTTTAATATTTTATTTAGAGACAGGGTCTTACTAAAAGGCTGGCTTTGAACTCGTGATCCTCCTGCTTCAGCCTCCCAAGTTGCTAGGATTACAGGCATGCACCACCATGCCCAGCCCAGCCCAATTCATTCTTTTTTCTTTGCTATGTAGTATTCCATTTTAGAAATATAACACTATTGATTGATGGTGCTAGAACTGAACCCAAGACCTTACACATGCTAAGCAAGTACTCTATCACTGAGTTACACCTTCTAGACTCCCACAATTTATTTATCCTTTGGTTGATGGATATTCAGAATGTTTCTAGCTTTTTTGGCTCTTATGAATAAAATTACTATGAGCAGTCTTACATATTTCTTTTGTCAGGCAGGTATTAACTTCTCTCCTACTTAGTAATGGAATTTCTGTGCAAGAGAATAGGCAAAATTTATATAAATTTTCTAAATAATTAATATTCCTTTAAATAGAATCAACCCATTGCATCCAGCCATCCTTCCTATATCTTACATTATTTGTGAATCAAAACTTAATCTTGGGCTGGTGATGTGGCTCAAGCGGTAACGCGCTCACCTGGCATGCGCAGGGCGCTGGGTTAGATCCTCAGCACCACATAAAAATAAAAAATAAAGATGTTGTATCCACCGAAAACTAAAAAACAAATATTATAAAAATTTCTCTCTCTTTAAAAACAAAAAACAAAAAAACAACAAAAAAAAACTTAATCTGTCTGGGCTGGGTTTGTAGCTCAGTGGTAGGGTGCTTTCCTAGCATGTCAGAGGCACTGGGTTCGATTCTCAGCACCACATATAAATAAATTAAATAAAGGTCCATCAACAACTAGAAAAAAAAACTTAATCTATCAATTAATATTTGGGATGACTCCTAATAGAGAATTTTACCTTCTCCTTCAGGGGTGGGGAACAGGAGCTAGAGGCAGGACTTTCTGGTGGGGATGAGTCTACCTCTACTGGCTCTTCTTCTTTGATTTTGACGTCTGGTGTGGAAGGCAGAGACATGTCAAGGGGCCCAGCAGCACCCTGTGATGAAAGAGAATGAATAGAGTTCAATTTCATGAATCCCTTTAGGTTGAATCTATCTTTCCAGTTACAAGATGAGAGCATATGCTTCTAAGAAGTTCAGTCCTTGGTCAAAACACTGAACTGCAAGTTAAAGTATGGGTCCTATGCTTTATGTATAATTGGTTAAATCATTTTATCTTCTCAGAGATTCTATTTCCCTAACTCTAAAATGAAGATAAGACTGATGGTAAGCCAATACTTACAAAGACGGAAAATAAATTAAAAGATATCATTTAAATCCATGTAAATGTTATGATTATAATCTTTTTCAGGAAAGTAAAATGATTTCCTGAATCAAGTGCCTGCCTATTCCCAACCAACTCTGTTGGCCATTAAAAAGCTATGAATACTGGGGCTAGGGTTGTGGCTTAGTGGTAGAGCACTCGCCTGGCATGTGTGAGGCCCTGGGTTCGATCCTCAGCACCACATAAAGATAAATGATAAATGTATTGTGTTCATTTACAACTAAAAAAAAAAAAAAAAAAGCTGTGAATACCCTCTGTGCCAACCAGAATGACTAGGTTACCCAATTATCAAAAACAAATTAAGACGCCGGGCACAGTGGCACATGCCTATAATCCCAGTGACTTGGGAGGCTTAGGCAGGAGGATCCTGAGTTCAAAGCCAGCCTAAGCAACATAGTGAGGCCCTAAGCAACTCAGCAAGACCCTTTCTCTAATAAAATATAAAAAAGGGCTGGGGGGCTGGGGCTGTAGCTCAGTGGGCAGAGTGCTTGCCTAGCATGTGTGAGGTACTGGGTTTATCCTTAGCACCACATAAAAAATAAAGGCATTCTGTCTAAAACTACAAAAAAAAAAAAAAAAAAAAAGCGGGGGCTGGGGATGTGACTTGGTGGTTAAGCATCCCTGAGTTCAATCCCTGGTACAAAAAAAAAAGGCAAATGAAGACAAAATGGATATTAACATACTACAAACAAGACAGGAAAAGCTTTCTGGGGAACTCACCATGCTTGATAGTGATCTCACTCCAAAATCTGGAGCAGAAGGCTAGAAGTTTCAGAAAGATAATGGTTTTGGGGTAAAAAATAAAGGAGAGGCTGGGTATGGTGGTACATGCCTATAATCCCAGCAACTCGGGGGGCTGAGGCAGGAGGACTGCCGTGTTTAAAGCCAGCCTCAGCAATGGCGAGGCACCAAGCAACTCAATAAGACCCCGTCTCTAAATAAAATATAATATAGGGCTGGGGATGTGGCTCAGTGGTTGAGTGCTCCTGAGTTCAACCTCTGGTACCACCCCCTGACCAAAAAAAAAAAAAAAAGAAAAAGAAAAGAGAGTCTGATCATCTGATCAGTGAAAGAAATTAGAAATTGTTTTTAGGAACAGGAATGAAAAATTGAGAAAGTAGAGTGCTTTCCTGGCAGTAGTGTGATCACCTCACAGAACTCTGGAGCTTTAAGTGGCTCTGCAGGGAACAGTAAACTATTTGAGATAAATGGTACAGACTCTGACACTGTACCACAAAAAGAGGGCTGATTTCAGTTCAGTTTCATGACAAAGTGGATTTTTTTTTTTGTTCCATTCATATCCTGCACTTCTTGGTGAAACAGGAGCTTGTTTCTGTCTTACCTTGTACCTTAGTCCCTAGAAGTCTTCTAGGTAGCTAGCTGAATAAACTAAAGATAATCTGTATCTACTACACTAAAGAAGGTAGTAATGGTTCTTTCTCCCCAGTCTGATTGAGGCTGAGGAACAGAAAAAATGGTTTCATTTCTGCCTCATTCTTTCTATATTGCTAAGATATCAGGTCCAATTTGGCTAATTTTCAGAACAATGAAGTCAGAGCTTGGTGGGATTTTAAACCAAAATCTCCAAAAAAGCTGTGGTTCAAGAAAGTTTCAGGCTCATTAAACACTCCTGGAGATCATGTGTTTTTCATCAAGGGTAGGTAAAGACCACCTTGGACAGACAGGTAGAAATATTAAGGGAGGGGCTGGGGTTATGGCTCAGGGGTAGAGCACTCGCCTAGCAAGTGTAAGGCCCTGGGTTTGATCCTCAGCACCACATAAAAATAAATAAATAACATAAAGGTATTGATTGTGTCCTACTACAACTAAAAAATAAATATTAAGAAAAAAAAAAAAAAGAAATATCAAGGGATGTCCATCGAGGAAATATTCCAACTATGAACTGGCCTCCCAGAAGTGTCAACCAAGCTGAAATGACAGTGGGAAAGACTTGCAGTTTTTTAAGGGAAGCCATTTTTCTTGAATTTTCCTATTAAGAACTTGGTATAAAAATTTCTTATATCCTGGTAGAAATAATCTGACTACTTACTTTGTTTTGAGAGAAGGGGAAAATAGGGATGCTGTAAATTATATCACATAAGTTGAGGTAGCAGAGAGATGAGAGACCTGGGTCTCTAAAGTAAAGATTTCAGAAGACTGTGGCTAGTTCTCCCATTTGAAAGAAGAGCTACATATATATGCCATTATTTTTCCATGCCTTTTTTTTTTTAAGTTAGAGGGAGACAGCATGAAATGAAGCTCATAGAAAGCTGTGAAACTTTTGAGATATCTCTGGTGATAAAAACACTTTATCTAGCATTTTTACAATTTAAGCTGGATGGAAAAATCAGGTATAGCTATCTTCATTTACCTGCTGTCCTCCTCTTAGAAAGAGTTTCATTGAAAATTTTTCTTACATTCTGTGTTTTCTATATTCTGATTTGATTCCATGCCTCTCTAAACCATGCAATTATGAGGTTCATGTGTTAATAAATATGTTTGGGGACACAGATATTGGCATCTCTTCTGAATTATTTTGCAATACAAACCTGATTTTATGTTACTTATTTATTTATTTTTTGGTAATGAGAAGTGAACCCAAGGGTGCTTAACAGCTAAGCCACATCCCAGCCCTTTTTATTTTAATTAATTAATTTATTTTGGTGCTGAGTATCATACCAAGGGACATTACCACTGAGCTACGTCCCCAGCTTTTTTTATTTTTTATTTTGAGACAGGGCCTCACTATGTTGCTGAGGTTGGTCTCAAACTTGTAATCCTCCTGCCTCGGGCTCCTAATCCTGAAATTACAGGTGTGAGCCACTGTGCCCAGCCAGACCTGATTTTAAGCAGTGACTAAAACCCCTGAATTCTAAAGTAAACTTTGACCTTTCCATTTTTCTTTTTTTTCCCAAACTCCTTATTTCATGGGAACTATATTTCTTTGGCTCTGCTTCTTTGACATTTTCCTCTGGCATTCCAAACTAAGGGGTCCTCATGAATCTGGAGTATAAAAAGTTTAAAACCAGAATCATAGAACCTCAGGATTAGAAGGAATTCCAACATTTTTAATCCTTACCGCAGAATTTTCCACTAACTGCTCTATACATCTGTATATATTGTGTGATAGCATCCACCCAGTGATCCTGCTTCTATTCCTGGGCCACAAAGAATAAATTTAATTCCTTTTTTACATAAAAGTTCTTCAAGTATTTCAAGACAACAATTTTATTTGTACTAAATCTCTTTTTCAAGCAAAACTTTCTTAATTTCTTTAAATGTTTCTAAAGTGACATAACTTCTAATTCTTTCACTATCCTGGCTGATCTCCTTAAAAAGACATTAAGAACATCCTTCGTGGGGCTGGGGCTGTAGCTCAGTGATAAAGCACTTGCCTCACATGTGAGGCACTGGGTTTGATCCTCAGTACCACTTAAAATAAATAAAGATACTGTGTGTTCATCTATAATTTAAAAAAAAAATTTAAGAAGAACATCCTTCTTTAATTTTAATGCCCTGAATGGTACTAGAAAGCTATTTGAAGGCAAGAACCATGTATACAGAAATAAAAAATAGAAATTCAATATGTTTATTGATTAGATGACTGAGTAAGAATGGCCCAGAAGAGAAGTCTACTCAGTTTAGAAAAAAGTGGGATTTACAATAAAAACATTTAACAAAATTTGAGAAATTCATACTACCCCTTTTTAATTTTATCTATCTATCTATTTATTTTTTTGGTGCTGGGAAAAAACCCATGGGCATACACAATCAATCCTTTTTATTTTGAGACAGGGTCTTGCTAAGTTGCAAAGGCTGGCCTCAAACTTGTGATCCTCCTGTCTCAGCCTCCCAAGCATCTAAAATTATAGGAATATGCCACTGTGCTTGGCCAATTGATAGTCTTTTAACATCAACATAGTCAAAATAAATTTTTGTTGTTGTTGTTGTTGTTGTTGTTTTGGTGATGCTGGGGATTGAACCTAGGGCTATGTGCATGTAAGGCAAGCACTCTACCAACTGACCTATATCCCCAGCCCAAATAATAAATATTTTTTAAAAAATATATAACTGAAGTTATACTCCACTGGAGGGGTAGGAAGATTGATTTTTGATGAAGACAGAACTGTGCTGATCCACCATCTGAACTCTATCTAAAGTCCTGGATGGAAGACTAGGACTGGTGAGTATTATTTGGTTCTATAGAACCAACCCCATGATTTTGTGCTTTAACCAATTAAGCATATTATCCCAAGATACAATAACAGACTAAACTGGAACATGAGCAGTTATTTATTTTTTTCACAAGTCCCGCCTCTTGCCTTTTTCTCATCCTCATCTGCAGCTTTCTTGAATTCATGTTCAAAGGAGCTAGCTAGTTCATTGAAGAGTCCCACCTCCTCACAGTTCTTCAGGAATCTAGTTGGAGTAGGAGTTTGATCTGTAAACATGAAAAAAAGAAACTTACTTTTGACCTAAAATTAAAACTTGAGAGTACATAGAAAATATGTTTTTATTCTGTTTGGAGACAGGGAGTTTGTTTTATGGCAAATTTGCTTTTATAGAGCTCTAATAGGTGAAGACTGGTGCTAGGCCACCAGAGGGTGTCTGTGTTGTATTGCCTCAAGACCAGCAGGGGGAACACAGGACAATGTTTTGTGGTTGATTATCCATGTACCCACCTTTCAGTCTGCTTTTTCTTTTTCTTTTTTCTTTTTTGCATCTTTTACAACAAAACAAAACAACCAACACAGGTGAAGTTTTGTGAAATCTCTAGCTTCGAAAAGTAGGTACAGTTAAGCAGTGTTTTCTTTTTAAACTTACCTCTGCTAGGCCTGTTTGTTTGTATTTGAGATGGGATACCTTTCACTATGTTGCCCAGGCTGGTCTGGAACTCATGAATTCAAGTGATTTTCCCACTTCAGCCTCCTGAGTAGCTTGGACTACACACAGACATGTGCTCACTATATCCAGCTTCCCTGCCAGTGCTGAATTAAGTAGGTATAAGCAAATTTATATAAAAATCTGATGAAGAAAAAAAACTGAGGATCATATGGTTGAGCTTGCCTGCTAAAGATACCAAAAAAGAAATAATGAAAGATGTGGTAGTAAACAACTGTAATCCTAGCTACTCAGGAGGTTGAGGAAGGAGAATTGCAAGTCCAGAACCAGCGTGGACAACTTAGGCCCTGTCTCAAAATGAAAAAAAAAAAGAAAGGGCTAGAGCCAGGCATGGTGGCACAAGACTGTAATTCCTGGGATTTAGGAGGTTGAATCAGGAGGATTGCATATTCAAGGCCAGCCTGGGCAAGTTAATGAGAGCCTGTCTCAAAAATGAAAAGGGTTGGGGTATAGCTCAGTGGTAGCATGCCCCTTGGTTCAATTCCTAGTACCCACCCACCAACACAAATAAAAGGACTGGGGATGTAGCTCAGAGGTAAAACACTCCTAGATTCTATCCCCAGTACCAAAAATAATAATAATAAAAATTTAAAACGAAGAAAAAGGAATGGTGCCTAGTCTTTCAGTGGTTACCAAGTTATGGATCTGTTACCTTCTGAAGGCGTTCCAGGCAAATCTAGGCACTGGGGAGCAAGAGAGCAATACCATGAGCTAGAAAAGGAAATTGCAAACAATAGGGCTCATTTCACAGAGACCAGGGCCCAGAGCAAATTCCGGAAACCAGGATATTTGGATTTAGACTTGCCGGCCAAAATATCCCCAAAGGGGCAATGCAAATCTTTTCCTTAACAGAATGCCTCTGCTCTTAGGGAGAGGTCTTGGTAATCCAGGGGAACTTTTCAAGCAACTTGAATTTCAGATTTGAGCTTCCCTCTCCTTACCCTGCTTCTCTGGAAAAGAAAAGATCCTATTCCTTGATCTCAAAACTCTACAATGGTTTTACTTGCTAAAATGCTAGTCCCCTCAGTGATTAATCTCCTATGCCCAAAAAACTAGACTGAATGATAAACAGGACAATTGTTTAAATTATATTTTAAACAATGAGACCTAGGGTCAAAATTGACCATTCTAGCAGGATCACTTAGAAATAATCCCACAGGATTTTCCATGGAAACAACATTTTTTATTTTTAAACTTAGAAAAGCTCTTCTGAATCAGTGTGTTTAGAAAAGTTACCACTACCTCCCAAAATAGTTTTAAAAGGTTCTCCTGCAGCTTTGGTTGGCTAACAATTTCCTTCCACCCCAGAGCAAGTAGAGGTAGTATCATCTTTTATACTTAGAATGCTTCAGAAAGGGCACATAACAAAATTATGAAATTATAACTCAAGTGTTCAGAAGGGGCAGCTAAGGGCCTGGTGATGACAGAAGAGGAACTCTGGACTTGTGATCTGAGGCTCACAAACTTTTCCCACCCCCTGCTGTTCATAGTCATTTATAATTTTTATTTTAAAGGTTCCTTTATGTTAAACCTAATTCCTCACTTTCCAGGTGGCCTCTAACCTTCAGGGGATGTGGTTCCTGAACAAATGGACTAAAAACATGTAAGAAAACCTTTAGCCTGCCCTGATGATTCCTAAAATATAAATAAGTATTTACTGAATATTGTCTTTTGTGTTTTGGTGCTTCAGTGCATACACTTGGGTATAAACTGGGGGAGGGATGGGAGTATAGACCAAATATAAGACCTGGGTCTTATCCTAGAGAACTAAGAGAAAGTTTTCTAGTTGAAAAAATAAAATGAATATTCATGGATAGCATCACACTGTGATAGCATGGCAGTGTACAAAATCAGTGCTATGTATACTGAGGAATAAAATTGTCACAGAAATTAAATACAGACACATTAATGACATAATAACACATAAAGTTGTTAGAAAAAAATTTAAAGAAGTAGGATTTGAGCCAGGCCTTAGAGAATAATCTCCCATGTGCTCTTGCATTTGTCCAAGTTGTCTCTCAGCATTCAAAGCACTATTTACTCACCATATCTGGAGGCTAAGGAGAGTAGTGTAGGTAAAGGCCCAGAGAAAGGCAGAGTATGGTTACCATGATTATGGATGAGGAGAAGGTATGTCTAATTAAGATAATTACTTTTTTTAATATTTATTTTTTGTAGTTGTAGTTGGACACAATAACTTTATTTTATTTATTTATAGGTGGTGCTGAGAATCGAACCCAGGGACTTGAACGTGTGAGGCAAGTGCTCTACCTCTGAGCCATAACCCCAGCCCCAGATAATCATTTTGTAATAAATAAATTCTATAGAAAGTTGGGTGAATAACAGAGGGCTAAGTTATGGACAGCTGAAATCCCAGGTATAAACAGTTTTAACCCATTAAGTCCCATCTTTCCAATTCTGCAAATATTTCGAGTAAATTGAAACCAATGCATTAAGATAGGTTAGAAATCATAATCTAGAGCTTATATATCCTTTATTATTATTTTTTTTTGAAAAATAGTTTTAGTTATAGATGGACACAATGCCTTTATTTATTTATTTAGGTGGTGCTGAGAATCGAATCCAGTGCCGCATACATGCTAGGCAAGTGCTCTACCAGAGCCATAACCCCAGCCCCTATCCTTTATTATTAAGAATGAGAATACAGGTGGGTGTGGTGGTACATGCCTGTAATCCCAGCACCGAAAGAGGATTGAAAGTTCAAAGCCAGTCTCAGCAACTGAGTGAAGCACTGAGCAACTTAGCGAAACCCTGTCTCAAAAAGAAAAATAAAAAGGGCTGAGATATGGCTCAGTAGTTAAGCACTTCTGGGTTCAATTCCTAGTACCAAACAAACAAACAAACAAAAAAAGAAATGAGAACATATTGTTCATATAGGCAAGTAGGACAAAGGGCAACTATGGTATCTGGGACAATGAGACAAAAATGGGTTAACATAAAATAATGACAGATTTTGACCATAAGAGTAGAATTTAAGAAAGACTAACTTTTCAGTAGTATGGTAGATAGACTAGTCAAAGAGGCCAGCTAGGAGAGTTTAGAGGAATCTAAATATAATGAGGACAGTGGCAGGAAGAACAGGAATGCTATGATTTGGATTCCACTTAATGTTAATTCTGTCAGTATTCATGTTGTTTGTATTGTTCACTTGTATTTTTTTGTGCAAATAGTATATGTTTTTCATGTATATATGTCCTGCTTTAATTAAGTATGTTTTACCTACAGAGATAACATCCTATCCACTCTTCCCTAAGATCTTCAGGTTTTAAGAATTACTGATGACACTGTTTCTATTCGTATCCTTTTCTCAGGGATTATGAATCTACAAGCTCCTGGAAAAATACCTGGTGCACTCAGTAGATATTCAATAAATATTTGCTGAATTAATATGGAATATGGGATTTATAAGAGGTTCTGTCCTTCTCCATGTCTAGGATAGCATTTTGGCTAATAATACTTAAGAGAAATTGTGCTTTAATTGATTTATTAATTGATGTGATAATCTCCAACTAAATACACTATTGATTAAATATTAGCTTGGGTTAAATCAGAACCTTTCTTGGTATCCAAAGAATAAGTCCACTTTGGTTTTTGTATGTCTGTCTAGCTGCAAACGGTACAAAAGAACTACTGTAAGATTTGAGAGTGGTTACAAAGAGTGCTCCCTTGAGAATGTCGCATGGAAGCAAGACAACATCTAAAAAAACAACTGGTGAAAGGTTCCAGGTCACCCAAATTGGCTTGGAAAAGTCCCACTGACTAAATGTCTTGTTTGGGTTCTGGAAATGTGCCCTCAACAGTGTCTGGGTTCACAAGGGAAGTTGAATTTACGAACTGATAATCAGCCTGCTGGAAGAAAACTGACACCCAGTGGAAGAGAAACAGCCAGCCTAAGTGGGCTTTTTTGCCTTTTTTCTACCCCTTCACTGTGGGTAGGGGGAAATGTCAAAGCCATCTCTTGTCTGTAAATCTTCTAAAGGCTTAATAAACAGAAAGCAAGGAGAGAATAGATTGAAAAAAGCTAGGACAAAGCCTCAATACATTTATTCTCAAAAACCACAGAACACAATCTCATTATTAAAAACAGTGGAAAGCATAATAGAAATTTGGGAGCTTTTAGTGTTCCTTTTTCCTGATTAAATGCAGATCACATAAGGGATCTTGATTGGAGAAGGGGAGAACAGCTCCCAGTACATCTGGTCCCTGGTATTAATCTTAACTGTCTGGTGATAGCAAGGCTTGTGGCTTTTGGGGCAGCAAATACCTGCGATGATGACTGAGTCAGTTCGGGCTGGGCCAAATTTCAATGTCATCTCATGCTTGTGTTTATGAACTGCCAGGTGGTCCTCATTTGTAAATCTCTGAAATGAAACGGAAATAGAGATGTGAAACAAACAAACAAAAAACTCCACCAATTCAATGACCTTTTAAAATATCCTAAACCAACATGCTGCAAAGAGATTGGTCCCTAGAAAGAGAGAATGGAAGAGAGAAAATATTGGAAGTGATGGAAAAGGAGAAGAGATGGAGAAAAAAGGTGCCGGGAGGCAGGGAAGAGAGGAAAGGGAAAAGACCACAGCACCAACTGCTCTGTAATATCAGGTCCAAATGATAGAAATGGACAGATTGTTGGTGGAGTGGGGTCCAGGAGGAGGCTCCAAATGAAAAAAACCAGTAAGACAAACTTGCAGTGAACAAGGGGAAAACAATTTTTATTAATAATAATAAAGAGAGAAGAAGGGAAAGGCTGGGCACTTGGTCATCACAAAAATAGGACATTTCAGAACAAAGCTCTCCATGGTGGAGCTGAGTTGGACTATTTTATGAGGGGACTAACAGGGAGATAAATTATGCAGGATTAGGAGAATCATTTAACTTCCTGGCCCCCACAGTGCTGCAGCAGGCGCCTGCATGGCTATTTGGCTCAGGGTTTTAATGAGCCAGGACGGAGCTATAGAGGACAGAGGCCCAATGGCCAGCAATAATGGCATACACAGCCCCATTGGCCAAATGTTGTCTCCCCTCATGGGGCAGCCTGCCTGGGCTCCATCAGCCATAAAGGGGCTGGTACAATGCTGCTAGCTGTATAATGGAAGAATAAAAATGTAAGGGAAAAAAAATTAAGGGTAGGGAGGAGCCTGTAGGCAGGATGAGGGAAGAGAAAAGGAGAAGGCACAGAGATTTTATTTGTTCAGGGGCGTGGATGAAAGAACAATGAAGAGGTGCAACAAAGTCCACCCCAGTTTATGACTAGGTAAGACAGGGTTACTGGACAATAATTTATACTTCTACCTCTTTAAAAGGAGGAGGTGAAAGGAACAGATGAACAGCAGTAATTCAAAAGAACAGTACTCTCAAACGTCCCTTTGTGGCTACTGGTCATGTTCCTTCATTAAAACATGCCTACAACACAGTAACTGCCGGGATGCTGCAGCTTTCCACAGCTTCTTCAACAGGGAGGCTCTGAAACATGATTCTATTTGTCTTTTTGTTTCTAAAAATAGTGATTGATGGCTTAATCCACCTTTCTCTTTCATATATATATAGATATAGAGATATAGACCCCCCACAAAACACCACACTTTCAACCCTCCTTTCCACAACTCATCTGCAAAACAAATACACAGGAGTTGGTCCCATTCTAGTTCCCACCCCCATCCAGAAAACAACACTAAACTGTTTCAGCTCCTTTATTTTACCCCAAAGTAGCTTTTTTCCAAATTCACTTCTAAAGCCAGGTTAAGATCCACATTCTTTCCAAGCAAGGCAGATGTGGCCTAAAGGGCACAGGGAATTTTCAATTAAAAGTGAAGATCCAAGAAGTCAGTCAAAAGAAAACTACCTTAGTGGTTTCTAATGGATCTAAGACAAAAATGAACAAAATATAGGAAAATTTCATCAAGAACTATAGTTTTCTCTATTATTGGTAAACCCCATACACGAACTTTTTCAGTTACAGAT